>NC_140137.1:2783711-4168618 GCF_964035555.1 Netta rufina
GAAAGCCAGACAGTTTTGTTACCACACCTTTTTGCCCTTTTGCTTTTTCTATGGGTAAATACCAATTTCTTTTCCAGACTAACAGACACTGATACAGTAAGTCATAGACATGAATAAACTATGAAACATAACATGGTTTAACTTTAGGGTCTTTACAAGACTTTCAAAAGATTTTCTTTTAAAAAAAAAAAAATATTCTTTTCACATAAACCATATAAGATTTTTGTTGAAGTAATGAGGAAACAATACCTTCATGACATGTTAATATGCAGGCATGTATCCTAAGATGAAAAAATAGGAGAGCACTGAGATCACTGAAAAGTACATGACGCGAAACAGAAAGATGAAGGATCCCAAACCAAGAAACATATAGTTTGAACTAACTGTACTTAAAGGGACCGTCAGCCAGATTTTGACAATTCTATTAATTGAAAATTCTAAATTAAACACTACATACAAATTTGCCTGGAAAGGATTTGGATCTCTACAGGTCTGTCAGGTTCATGCCAGCAATACAGATGGAAAATCTCATGCAACAGGGTTTTAAAAAGAAATGAAAATACTTCTATTTCAGAATGAGAGAGGATTTAGTAATCTACAATTAGTCCAAGTTAAGGTATTTTTTCCCCCTTAGGGCAATTCTTGATAAGTATGTGTTACAGTAATCAGTAAACAGTAATCCCAGTCAGATTAATTTTATTTATACAGAGACATGAATTTAGATGAGCCTCTCAGGCTACAGAGAATGCTGAGTTGAACAGCAACAACAAGTTCTGATCAATTTTTCCAGCATCAGATGCAAATTGATAACTTTTTTAGAACAGCTGTATTTAAAGACTTCTATTTGAAAGACTGTATTTGCTGGAAAGTTTCTGTAACATGAAGATCTACAGCTGTACCTTTCATTTAGCTATCTGAAAATTTTATGTGATCTAGATAGGCACGTTGTTCATTTTGCTTTCCAAAACCAGCTGTTTCCCCATGACAGGTGTGGGAGGTACACTGAATGTTGTTTTACATGTGAACAGCAGAGAATAAACAGATTTAACTTTTTAAAAAGCACCTATTTATGAACCTTGATAGCAGGCAATGTAGTTTTCAAGATTTTAATGATTTCAGTAAATTAACCATCAGCTCACAAAACAGATGGCAGTATTACTGCCCATCAGATTTAAAAATATCCCAAGAGAACTGAAAACCCACATCAAGTCTTCTGTAATTAATCCAGTAACTAAAGATTGTACTCTGGGTGTTAATTAACAGCCTCACTTTGAATTAGCTGAGTTAAATAAAAAATAAATAAAATGAAAGAGAGAGAATATGAAGGTGTTTGTTTTTTTTTTTTTCCTTCTTGTTCATAAGGAACTTAGCATGAACAGTCTCAAAAGAAATCTGTAATTCTTTTCACCTTCTTATCTTGCTAAGTGTTTGTAATTATTAATGAGCTCAACAAATCCTCATCATTACTTTATATTGTGACTTCTGTGGGTATTAGGCAAAGATTTAGACATAGTAAGCCTATCAGAAACTGATTTACAAATTTAAAGGTACATTCCAACAAATGTTTCCTCTGAAATGCATAAGGAACAATTTTTCTGGATTATTATAGTGACTTAATTGTATCCATTCCTAATTAATGTGGAATAAATGAGATCAGTATTTGGCTCACTGGCTTTATTAAACTGTAAATCGATCATTAAATATAAACAGCATTTTATTATTATTATTATTATTTTATACAGGTATATGTCTTCTCTAATGGAAAACAGTTGCTTCAAGATATTCTTTTAAGCAGATAAATACTGCTTTCCTCCTCTGATTAATTAATATCTTATTGGCTGTTAGAAGAGGTCGTGCTAAGTCTATGGTGGTCCATCAATCTTTTAAATAAACCAGTGAAGCCAAAGGAAAAATCCGTCATTCTCATGATCAGATCATAGTCCTGGATCAGGCTCATGAAGAAACTTCAGAGCTCAAACATCATACTATATGAATTACACTATTTTCTTAATCTAATGAAAAATGAATGCCCAGGCAGGCATAACAAGAAGAAGTGAATTTGTTCAGAATGCTGAATTTATAATAATTAAGTATAGTGCTGATCAATGAAAAACTCTGAAATCTTCTATGAATGCATTCTGTGTTCATAACTATCAGCAGTATTAGCAGACAGCATCCTGTTGTGAGTGCTGCCCATGCTTTCAAATAGTCTAACAAGAATTTAAAGAGATAATGAGAAATACAGAGACTTGCAGGCACAGTCAGATCTGAAATGCTTTCTGTAGTTCTGTTTGGAATTTCAAATGCTTTTTATGTGTTTGAAGAAACCTGTAGAAGATGATTTTTCATTTATTTTATCATCTTAAGGAACTACACGGTTCAGTTCATTGCATTCTCTGCATCCTTTGTTGGACTTATTTTACCAGGATTCTAGATGGATAATCTGAACTCTTGTTCTTAACTGGATCATACTCCATTAAATTTAACATATGAAATATTCATCTTTACCTAAAGAGTCATAAAAATCATGATTGTAAAATTATGGGTGTGAAGTCCAAAGACTGCAGACTGAGCAGGAAAGAGAGACCCATGCAATCATTCATCTGGTTTTCTGTTTTACATTTCCTTAGAGTGAATGTCAAGTACAAAAAAAAAAATCAAAACACTTTAAAGTTTTTTTTACAATGAGAATTTAACACCCAATACCTGGAAATGCTGATCTTGAAAAATCTTGATTTCTACCTTACACAAATACACTACAAGAATTGTCATTAATCTATTGTGTCAGTGCACTTAAATAAATGTCTGTATGCATGGAAAGACAGACAGAATTAATTCAATTCAGTAGAGCTGTACTGGTAAGAAAGGAGCATAAAGAAGAAGCCAAGAAGAGTCTATAATCTACCGAGATCACAGTGGATGAAGAAGTTGGATTTCCTGCTGTAGTATGCTTTGGAATTTAAGGTATATATTTGAAGGCTATCTGTGTCAGTGGATGCAATATTTAGTGTAGTTGTCACAGCCAAAGTCAGTGCTAGGGAATGATAAAACAAGCATGGAGTGACATTCTTTTCTACTGTTAAGGATTCTATAAATGAAGAATATTTAGTTTTGCTACTGCTTCAATATGAAAAGATTCTAATAATACAAAGTCATATTTTATATTTACAAATATTTTTCCTTAAAAAAGAAAAAAAAAAAAAGTTTCACAGTGCTGTACAGCTCATGTTTCTAAAATTTATGCTTTTACTCAATGCACTGGAGAAAAAAAAAATCAAATATTTCTCCAAATTTGGACATATATGTGCCATAAAGTAAATTTTTGCCCATTTTTACATATTTCTATTTTTTCAGATTTAATAAATCAGAAATATTTGGGTAAATATGCGAGCAGTCGGGATACTATCTGACAATTGAGTAGCTCTTTCTAAAATTTCATAAATCTTCTTCCTCAGGGTGAAGACAATAATAAAAAAAATGGGATCTGGAAGATACTTTGGGAAGCTGCTTCATCTGCCCTCCCACTGCAAAACCTGTTAACTCTGATCGTTGCATCCCTCCAGGGTGAGTTAATTTCAACAGATGTAGGTCACTTAATCTTAGTTCCCTTTCCTGAAGTATTGAAAATGTCAAGGAAATAGTCAAGAAGAATACTTCTTGCTTCTTACACAGAAAGCTTTGAAAATTTGTCCAAATTCAGAAAAGTTCTAACTACTTCTTCCCTTGGACACTACAGAGTCCAAAATAAATAACAATTTTTCATACAAAACATTAAAATACCATAATCTCAAGTGAAAACTTCTGTGCCTTTTGATAAATGATACCGAGGTTTGGTCTTTTGTTGTATTTATTTATTTATTTATTTATTTTTAAGATGAGATGTTGAGAGCATATTTTGCTCTATGGTTTTCCTGCGATTGAGGCCATTCATTATTTTAATGGCAGTAAGCAGCAGCATGACTTTTCTACATATTTTGTCCAGTCTGTTTAAAAAAAACTTGCAAAAAAACTATAATCTAATTTTATACCAAGTGAAGTGTTTTATACCAAGATGATTTCATTTTATTATCTTTATTGCAGAGCAGAAAAAAAATCCTTAGGCTTTGATCAAAAAAAAAAAAAAAACAAACAAAGTCTGCAGACGAAGATAGTTGGACATTTTCATTGATTTTTCATTGATTTTATTGGAGGTAGGGAAGAGATGGCCAAAACAGAGGGAAAAGAGAAGGGGAAGTATTGAAAACGTGTGTACGTGATCAGAGGAAAAGGGAAAAAAAAAGAATAATTAAAAATGTGTTTTGCAGATATGGAAAAGAGAATATCGGATTGACAATTTAGTCTCAACAAAATATTTCTAATTCTTGGCCTACAGGGACATTAAAATTGTAAAGTAATAATACCACTGGCTTAGGTGTAAACAAATCGTAGAATATTCTCTGTTTAAAAGCCAAACACTCACATTTATGCAACTGGAAGCTGAACACGAACTGACTAAAAGCCTTCCACAATGAAACGTGCATGATCTAGATGAAAGAGAATAGGCCCTCCCTGGTGAAAATCATTAATTTTAAGCTACGGATGACAGCCTAAACTTGACTGGCAAGGGCAAAGGAGGACATGCCACAGCAAAAGTATTAACATCCCAAAAGTAAAGATAAGGCCAAGCCATCATATGAACTGAAGGTTTCTCCTTCTGTGGGAAAGAAAACTTGTACCAAACTACAGCAACGACCTATCTGGCCACTACAATTCCTTTCTGTTTGCACAGATTTAGTGCAAGATTATTTTATTTTATTTTATTTTATTTTATTTTATTTTATTTTATTTTATTTTATTTTATTTTATTTTATTATTGCTAGAAGTGGCATCATCTTTAGGTCTTGGTTACCTATAATGAAACTATTTTATTTGAGTATTCTCACCCTTCCTTCATGGCCCTCTTCTCAATTAGGTACAGGCTTCCCAGTAAGATTTTTTTATTTGCAGAACTTGCAAAGAACAAGTCAGTTGCAAAGAATTTTAAAATGTTTAATAAAATCAACATAGAAATCAATCTTTACAGTGGGTTCATTTTTTGCAATAAAGCATTTCAAAACAATTTGAGTTAAAGCACTGTTTTGTGTCAGTGGCATAAGAAAAACTTTGAAATTTTTGACAAAGACTTCTTTTTCAGAAACAAACAAACAAACAACCAAAACTAGTAATAGAAAAAAGTATTAGCTATCATTTGTTCAGCAGGGTCTAACAGGGAAAATAAATTCCTTTGATTTTACCTAAGACAAAGCCCTGGGATTTATGTTTTCTTGTAGTGCAGGCCTTTGTTGCTTTTGGATCAGAAGAGAATTTTTCTCTAAGCAGCTACAAGATGAGACAGATTATGACATACTGGTTTGATACGGGAAAAGAAAAGGGCATATTTAGCAATTCAAGTTGGTTTTAACTTTCCAATAATAAATCAGCATTGTAACCCAGGCAGTTAAAACCTTTAGAGGTAAAGCACAAAATGTAACCACAGCCATTCTCCTCACATATATATGCAGGGAAAGAGATCTTTTAGGAAGGAAAGGTAGCTTGCCCCTTTATCAAACTTCACACATTTCTGTATGGCTGTGAAAAATGCATCTGTCTGATATCTTTTAAAGCTCTTAGTAAGTCTATAACGTTCTTTTGTTCTCCTCAACTAATACCTAATCCTCTTCTGGAAAGCAAAGATAATCAATCTGTTTTTCTCAGCCAGCAATAGGAGACAGTGCTCTTTAGTCACAGCATCCATCTTCTCCAGAGAGTATGAACTGTCTAATTATTGGGGTCCACTGAAGTCAACTAACAATGATAATTTACATCAGTTGAGTATCGTCCTATTATTTTATATTACAATACAGCAGTGAACCAGGAATCAGTCTAGCAATGCTGGGGGGTAAGTACATAGAAGGAAACATGCATTGCTAGATGAAAGTCTAGTCTTTGATGATTTTGCTTAATGAAGAACCATTATGTATTTACTACATACACAAAGGAATGTGTGAAAGGGAAAAATACGAAAAACCGAAGGGAGAGGATGGAAACTTTTGCATTGACAACTGCACAGTGAAATTCAGCTATCTGCAAAGCTTTTAGCTAACACTGCCCATTAATATATTTAACTCCAGGATACTAACCCCTCAAAGTCCAGCATTATCATTATTGCAGCATATGCCCTAAACATGTGCTTCCAACAATTGTTTTAAGTTCTCTCTGTGGGCTGGAGAAACAGTCACCAAAACAGCAAGAGCAGATAATTATCCAAGACTGAGAAAGAGAGTTCCTTGTGATGATTGTCTGGTAGGAATGATAACCAGGAGCAATCATGTGGCAGAAAGTACTGATCAAATCATAGAAGGCCTGTACAAAAGAAAAAAAAAATCACTGCTGATTGGACAGCAGAAGCAGCAGACAATAGGGATGATTATATTGATGGTGGTAGACATGGGGCTGCAAGAATAGCAGCTCACACATCAGAATCTTTGACTAGCAGAAGCTGTGAGAGTAAAAATAGATGCTAAGGAGCAGCTGATAAGAAATCAGAAAGGAAATACGAATTCATTGGAGAAATGAAGTGTGATTAGGGCATACTGAAATTAAATACAAGAAAGGCAAAAGGAAGTGAGAGGAAAATACCTGGATACTTGGAACAACCTAAAAATAGAATATTAACTAGATGACATATGAAATATATAATTAAACAACCAGAAGATCTGTGCAAAAGAACTGGTCCTACAGTTACTGAGCCAGACAATAGGATTAGACCATAGCAGGCTATCTTGGCAAAATCAGCTGATCAGACAGCTAGAACTTGGAAACAGAAGGACATGCAGCTGCTTGCTTAGACAGTAACAACTCAGCAAATGTAATGATGGGGCAGCTGCAGTATTAGGCAATATTGAAATTAGGCAGCAAGAAATGATATGAGAGCCCCAAGACCAGGCAACAGAAATAGAAAATGCCATATCATAAACAGAATGGGAAAGAAAGCAATTGATTATAAAAATAACAGGATCTGACAGCAGCAGGGCTGGATCAGACAGCAGGAGTAGCTGACTGGCCAGGGAAGAGAATCAGACAGCATATGCAGCCCATCAAGCAGGAGAAGGATCCAAAACCAGGCACAGTTCTTTGGCAAGAAGGAAAATAACCCCATCGGAGCAATTAATCCAATTTGACAAGACGAGTGGATTCTCCTACACTAAAAATGCTCTAGAAACGCATGGAACCATGTAGCAGAGCAACCATCATCATTTAGTGTTAAGCAGCACTAATACCAACCCCTGTCTGGAGCCTGTGGCACTTTCCTCTGCCATGGTCCATGGACCCTTCCTCCAGCGGGTAATGGGAGTTTGAAGGGAAGGGGCTGGATCTGTGGGTTCACACATAACATGATGACTGTAATCCTTTACCAAGGCAAGGTCTTTGACATTTTCTCTCACTGCTGTTTTGAGCTCCACTGGTTTGAGAGGATTATGACTAATGATTAAATCCAGCAGCCTCATTTTCTCTGTACAAAGCACCAGAAATTGTCTTTTGTATCTTTTTCCTGCACTTGGCAAAGTTCTGTTTTAAGCTGCAGCATAGTCAAGCCCTCAATAAAATATCAGCAAGACACTGAGAAAACAGAGTAGATTATAGGTCAGTGTCTTTAGATATCATCTGACCTACTGCACTAACAGAGTATATGACATTGAAAAAGAAATAGCACCAATACATCATTGATCCCTTAAGCATATACAACTGCTATTAATTTCATCTTTCATCAGCTTACTCCCCCTGTACTGTTGCCAATTTCTGATGATTGTTTCCATTCCTATAAATCACTGGAATGCCAGAAAACATTACAAAAATCATAGAGAGGTGAAAAAGCATTTTTCACTCTCTCTTCCACTCCCCCCTCTGCCTTCCTGCACAGAAGCCATAGAGTTATGCCTGTACTGAGGATTTCAGTCCTTTTTATTTAATCTTTGAAGGTCTGTGACAACATAACCAGCCAACTCCTGCAAGACAGTGGTTAGGAAGTTTTGCAGACCATTTTAGTTCATTTAACAAAAGCTGCTGAGGCTAGCACCATTGCTGCAGCTCAGCACCATTTCTTGTTGCACTGATCTTATAGTAGCCGAACTGACCTTTATGACCATTTTCTTTGTAGTGATTTTGATGACTTGGTTGATCTCAATGATTTGAAACCAAGTTAACCTATTAAATCTGCTTACGGAACCTCATCACTGATTTTGGTTGCTCCTGCTCTCTGTCTCCCCTATTTCTTCTGTGTGTCCCCTCCCCCCAAAACAGTCCTACATGTCTGACCAGCAGCAGAAAGCCCATAGAATCAACTACACTAAAACTTTCATGAGGTTTCTCAACCCTCTGCCTGTTCATGTTCTTGACGATAAAAGTAAATTTTTGTATGGCAAGCAGAGAGGTCTCCCTGGTCTCTCCTCTTACTCCACCAATAAACAAGTAAGTGTCAGATCTTCAGGTTCCCCCATGTAAATACACATGGGGGAAGCTGGGTTATCTCTATGAGATATCTATGAGAGATAACCCAGGATCTCATTCAGGTAGTGATGCTCTCTCATCAGCTGTTCTTACTCAATATGTCTGATCTGAATTTAATTTTGCTGTTAACCTGGGCCAGAGAAGGTTGCTTGAGGTTATAGCAAAAGCACAGGAGCAGCTTTCAGTTGTGCTGACAGTCTGCCTAGTTTGGCGTGTGACTGGAAAATAAGTAACGGAGTTAATGTTAGTTCTCAAATATCTTCCCATATCTGCTGCTGTGGCATATGCATGATGTCTGCCTTCTCCTTGGTCTGCACTGAGACCATTCAAGGCTTATCTATGGTGATCAATACTTACAGCTTTATCACATTTCTACTCCCTCAAAAAAAAATTACACGGCACTTGACCAAATAGCCTGGCCTTGCAACTCGTCACATGGGTTTAATTAGCACTCCGAGCCTGACTGCTCTGACTGAAGTAGCACTGTCTGACTAAGAATACTACGAATACCAGGAGAAGATCTATAATTACAGTCTGAGGTAGAAAAAAGGCTTCTTGGCTTAACTACATTAGTGCTGTGCACCATCTAGGTCGTACAGCGTACAGTGCAGGTCCCTGAAGTTGCTTCTGTTTTTCTGAACAAAACTCCACCCCATGGATGAGATGAGTGGGAAGAATGTAAATTTTGGTGATGTTCCTTTAGTAAGAATTATGTCTGCTAAGTGGCAAGTCACCAGCTGAAGCATGTTATCACTTCTTTAGCTCCATTCACAGACCAGCCTGACCTCACGGTCTGCAGAGTAGAATTTGGAACAGGAAAGAAGTCATGGTACAGCTCCAGAAATGCGAGAAAGCCCTACTGAATGTGTGAGAGAAGCTATTGTGCAGTGTCTGATTTGAGAGACTTGCTGTCATATTTCTGAGGCCAGCCTTGCAATATACAGCTATACTGTGAGTACTGAAGTACTATTGGGAGAAGCATACAGAATGTGCTGGAGACTTCCAGCATTAAAGCATCTTTTTCTGCCATCATTATTGCAAAGAAAGTAGGTGTCTGCACCGAAGTCTGTGTTCTTCCTAATCTGTAGGGCACTATTCTCTCTGCAGCTTTAATAATGTCTAAAGTAAATTAAGGATAACTTTAACAGCTGGCTAAATATTGAATAATCTCTGAGACGAAGAGATTTGAATCTATATTCAATATAAATACACAGGATGGAAGTGAATCCCAACATTTCCTCCTGATAAGTGTTATGCAGAGGAGGACTGTCTCCACAAAGCTCGCTTTCCACGCTGTATTTAAAAGGACGGGGTGCAAATGGTTTTAAAAACTGGTGAAGTTAATGACAGGCCTAGGCCAACCCTTCCCATTTGCTGTGTGGTTTCACAGCCTGTCCCCAGTCACTCTCACCAGCCTCCAAAGTTCAAAATGACAGAGCAGCCCCAAACAGTATTTTCTCCTTGCAGCTCAGATAAAAGCACTCATGACAAGGTGGGGAATGGATTGGAGCAGTGCCTTTGAACCCAGCCTTTCCCTGCAGCTGGCTGTGCTGAGAATTGGAGGAGCCAAAGCCTTGGGGGGCAGCTAACAAGACTTCCTCCTTGTAACAAGCTCCCCCAAACAATTTGTGAACTGTTCTCCAAGGTGGTTTTAGGTAGTGCCCCAATTAACATGATGGGTCTTGGGCTTAGCAGTCAGGAGTGCATATTGTGTATAGGGAAACAGGAAAGTGCACAACACGAAGCCAGGATTTAGGTCTACTGCAGAACTCAGTGTCACCATGTTCAGGGTCCCTTTTCAGTTTGGGCCTAAATTTATCTTCAAACATAGTCCTTTTTCAAGTGTGTAGTTATTTATACAGGCAATATATCCTGCCTTTATTTCTTACATGTATTAACATGCAATTTATCCCATTACCCATAATTACGAAATGTGCAGACAATCCAAGTGTAATGTGGTGTCCACTTCCAGGTTTACAAAAATACCTGCAAGTTGTGCAGCAACCTTAGGGACATGGCCCTCAACCCTTGGCTTCCTAAATGTTTGCAAGTACTTCTGGGAAAATAAGATGGGACTTGCTCTCTGTGTGTTAGGCTTGCAGAAGAGAAGTGCTGCAGGTTCTGCTGGCTCTGACCCTGGGGTCAGGGCACTACCCTGCAGCCCTTGCAGCAGCACCAGCAGCAGGAATCACATCCATGCTGCACCATTACTGCTTGCTGTCTGGCAGCATAGCGAGCCAACTGGCCACTGTATGAGCTGAGCTGTGCATGCGGGCTCTTCTCTTTCACCTCCTACTACACCATAGTTTGACTACATAAAAGTATCCTTAAAAAAAAAAAAAAAAAAAAAAAAAAAAAAGTGGTGGGACTGGAAGGAAAACACTGCCAATTCTGGCCAAAGTCCATTCTACACAGCACCATTTGCGAATGCAGCAGTGACCTGATCCTTCTTCAACTTATCATAAGGCAAATTTTTTAAATCCTCCTTAATTTTGGCTGCCACCAATGCAGCCTTTATGTCACATTTAGCAAATAAACTAATGTGTGTACATAAAGAAGAAAGCTACTTTTGGCTAAATAAGTAGAATTTGGTTTCAAAGTTAATAGGTATTTCTAAATAGCAGACACCTAGATATCATCTTTAAACATCCCTTTAACATCCTTTAACCATTAGCGTGGTGAAAGTTAGGGCAAGAAAGAACATTTTTTTCAACTATACATTGCCTTTTAGTTCTTTGATAAAAAAAAAAAAAAAAAAAAAAAAAAAAAAAACTTTTGCAGTACATAGCTACAAAGCAACTATTTAACAACAAAAGGTATAATATTTTACAGCTGAAGAACATAAGGGATTTATGATTCTCAGATGTCAACTGAGATCACTGCACAGCTGACACGAGCAAGTCCAGGTTTGTAAAGCACCTAGATGATAACTTCTTGGTGCAGGTGCTAAGGGAGCCAACTAGGAAATGTTCCCTCCTAGATCTGTTGCTGGAGAACAGAGAGGGTCTTGTGGAAGACGTGGCAATTGGCAGCTGTCTTGGTCATAGTGACCACGAAGTGGTTGAGTTTAGAATTTATGGTGACAGAAAGAAAACTGACACCAAAACTTCAGCCCTGGATATAGGGAAATCAGACTTTAGGCTGCTCAGGGAACTAGTCAGCAAGGTCCCCTGGGAAACTGCTTTTGAAGGCATTGGCGTCCATCAGTGCTGGTCAATCTTTAAACACTGCCTCCTAAAAGCACAAGATCAGGCAATTCGAAAATATTGGAAATCAGTCAGGTAGGACAGAAGGCTGGCCTGGCTGACCAGGGATCTTCTACTGGAGCTTAGGTGAAAAAAGAAAGTGTACAGCTGCCGGAAGGAGGGTCAGGCGACAAGGAAGGAATACAGGGATGCTGTTCGTGTTTGTTGGGAGAAAATTTGTGGGGCTAAGGCCCAACTAGAGTTGAAGCTGGCCATGTCTGTGGGAGACAATAAAAAAGGTTTCTTTAGATATGTGAACCAAAAAGGAGAAAAAGGAGAACCAAAGAAAACATAGGTCCGCTACTTGATAGGGAAGGTCTCCTCACAGACAACAACATAGGCAAAGCAGAGACGTTTAACGCCTTCTTCCCCTCTGCCTTCAATGCTGATGATGGGCTTCGGGACCCAGGCTGGAGGACCATGACAGTGGGAATGACAAACTCCCAACCAACCCTGAATGTGTGTGGGATTTGCTGCTCCACCTGGATCCATACAAGTCCATGGGTCCAGATGGGATTCATCCCAGGGTGCTTAAAGAGCTGGCTGATGTCGTCGCGGGACCTCTCAATTATTTTTCAACGCTCTTGGGAATCTGGAGAGGTCCCAGTAGACTAGAAGCTGGCAAATGTTGTGCCGATTTTCAAGAAGGATAAGAAAGAAGACTCTAGCAATTACAGGCCTGTAAGTCTCATGTCAGTGCCTGGTAAAATTATGGAGAAGATGATTCTTGAAGTTACTGAAGTGCACCTGAGGGACAATGCAGTCATTAGTTCCAGCCAGTATGGGTTCATGACGGGTAGGTCTTGCCTAACAAATCTGATTTCCTTTTATGACAAGATCACCCATCTAGTCGATCAAGGGAAACCAGCTGCTGTGATTGTTATGGATTTCAGCAAGTCCATATGGACTGTAGGACCTCATCGTGGTCTACAACTTCCTCTGTAATCACCAGTGACAGGACCCGCGGGAACGGGGTTAAGCTGAGGGAAGTTTAGGCTGGGCATCAGGAAGAGGTTCTTCACCGAGAGGGTGTTTGCACACTGGAACGGGCTCCCCAGGGACATAGTCACTGCACCAAGCCTGTCTGAATTTAAGAAGCAATTGGATTGTGCCCTTAGTCACATGGTCTAAACTTTTGGGCAGACCTGTGTGGTGCCAGGAGTTGGACTTGATGATTCTTGTGGGTCCCTTCCAACTCGGGATATTCTATAATTCTATGATCCTTATAGGTCCCTTTCAACTTGGGATATTCTATGATTCTATGTTGGTATGGCTCCTCTTAGCACATGGAAGCAGGGGTATAACCAGTCACCCTTAGACACATATTTCATACGTTACTGTTTACAGGACTGAACTAAGTCCCCTGCTTGTATTGTACCGTGTATAGTATAATTTGAAAACACTTATTGTGATTAATTTGTTGATATGCATTACTTTGTATTTGCTTTCCTGTTTGGTCTTTAAATTGTTTTCAGTAAATGGTACTCTAGAGAAATACATTAATAAGCACTAGGGATAGAAGTAGGAAACATATTTCCTTATATTGTTCCTTATGTCACATTCAGACCATCATTTCTCTGTATCTCCATCTCAGAAGATTTTATAGCTTGTGAAGGCTGGCTCAAGGAATAACATTTCCTGACTACTGAGTCTCTTCTGCCTCTGCTTGCTCTTTCCACAGAGACTTAGCAGACTCGTAGATGAAGCTGTAAGTGAAAAGAACATACATATAGCCTACAGTAAAGACTGCCAATGTTGAATAGCTCCCAAAAGTTCTCAAAATCTTGCACTGGCCACACTGTGCAGCACTGTATTGATTTCTGTCACATTCAGAGACACCACAACACATTAATTCAATCTCGCCAGATACAAAACATGGACCAAATTCTCTTTTAAAATATAACAGGAGTAGCCTAATTACAGTAAATTATATATACTTAAATGAACTATTTGGTCAACCTACGCTTTCCTAAAACATACAGGGAATAGTACAGTAATATTTAAAATCTTATGACTGCAATGAGATCAATAACTTATGACATTTAACAGAGTTTTGCCATATTTTTTTCCCGAATAAAGAATTAATAAGTAGATGGTGCTTTTAGATGCTCTTTATTTTTATACAGCATGACCTCCATGGTGTATTTCACACTACTGACAGTGCCACAACTGACAAGAAAAGCAAGAATAGACAAGAACATTGTTCAATATTGCCAGATGATCACAGACACTGAAACCTTGACTTGTTCAAATCCTGAGTGGATTTGACACATGTCAAGATTGTTATGATGAAGTATTTTCTCATTCACATTCTTCTGCTTTCAAAATAAACAAGTATATATATATATATATTAAAAGTAAAAAAATTCTGAAACATGGAGCACATTAAAGCAAGTTTAGATACTTGAAGAAGTCATGAACTTTCAAACCACTGCAGATATTCATGGTGAAAAAGTACTTACTGCTAAACCACGTAAAATCCTTCACAGTATAAAGCTTCAAAGCACTGTAAATTCTTCAGGCAGGATATGGATATATCAAACTTTTGCGTGACCTAGGGCCAACTCTTCAGCTAGTCCAACTCACAGTAGATTCATTATCTTCAGTGAAACTCTGCTGATCCACACTTCCACTACTGACCCATAAACTTTTAATACACCTTAGCTGATGAGTGCTGATTCTGCTTCTAAAACTATTTTCATAGTATTATTCCATTTACTCTTTTGGAACTCATTTGCTCCAATGGGAGAGAGATCCAAATCTGGGCCTTAATGCAGCCTAAGCACTTAAACCACCTTACAGTAAAGAGTATGTACTTGCGAGAAAAGTGTGAAAAATGATAGCTGCTCTAAAGAATAAATCCCAGAACTGTGCCTAATAAAGAACGATCTACCAGCAGCTTATAAATCCACAATTACTGTCATTCTTAGCTGCAGCTGCCTCTGCCAGCCACGAAAAGGAGCCTGGTGTGTGTACCCACACTGGCATCCCAGGTCCCACTGTGATACAACCCATGTACAGCTCAGACTTCATTTCAGAGAATTTCATGTGGCCAGAGGCACTAAATGTTCTCAGAAGCAAACTCACATTCTTGGCAACATCTACAGCATGTGTAAAGCTAATTACAAGTACTCTCAGCTTTATCCAGTCAATGACTGGACCACTGGAAGTTCCATGGAAATGAAAGCATTCAAAAAGTGGGAAAAAAAAAATAAAAGGAAAAAAGAAAAAGAAATGTCTCAGAACTCAAAAATTGCTAGAGAAGTTTCTTCAAAGTCTTCTAAGAAACTCAATACCAAACAAAACAACACAGTACATAAACAAACAAACAAAAAAAACATAGGCCAAAATACATTTTGTGCTTAATAAAATTATGTGAAATGGGGAATGTTTTGAAACCTGAATTTGATCAATACACATAAAAATTCTCCAAATATTAGACTGGCAAATAGTCACAAACAATCTCTTCATTATACTGACTAGAAATTAGGATTTTAGGAGAACAAAACAGTAATGATGAATGTTGTTTTGAGCTCACTTATTCTCCTTATGGTATTGCTGACATATGTGTTCAGCTTATTTGGGGAAAGAAAGACTAATTTTCATCCCTTTTTGGCAATGTTGAGACAGTAAAACTCATAAAAATAATCTTTCTTCCTAAATGCTTCATACATCAACCCCAAAATAGACTGCATAGCAGAAAACAAATTTGTATAAAAAAAAATCTGTCTGCTAAATGTTTATTATGATAAGGAGTCAATGTTCAGCACAATACATAAACTGTCACAAAATGCATGTAAAATGCTTTGAGAAATCTCAAGGCATAGCTACTGCTTCAGAGAGCATCCAAACTCTTAATTACAGGAGGCAGTTATTGGAGATATATAAATGGTACTGTTTTTTTCCTTTTAATTGCACATTATCAATATAATCTCTTCCCTCTGCCTTTCTGAATTGTCCTTCAACAGTAGTTGGTAAGAGAAATTTTTGACTGCATATAAGTTGTACACAAAGAGAGAAGGAAAAGCAGTAGTATAAGGACATGAATGTCACAATGCTAGGAAATAATAGTCAATAAATAACTGTTCCTTAAAATTTACCAAACATTCAACTAAACTAAAATTTTAAGTACAAAGGATCACATAAATCACAAAGCCTAGGTAGGCATATAAACACTGTCTCAGCTATATAACATGGACTCTTGTGTAATAATAAAATGTTTTAACTCCTTAAACTTTATTTGTCAGTGCAGTGCTGCGCTTCAAGTACACCTTAACGGTGCTCACAGTTCTCAGAGATATGGAACTGTTCAGTGTTATTCCTCATCATGCAGAAAAGTATGCACTCAAAGCCCAATCATCAATGATTTGCTAGAAAACTAGGCTGACATTTAAAGTGCTGCAGTATCTGTCCCATGACAAGTTCTGGGGAATGTTCCTACTTAGATTGGATGCAGATATATTTACAAAAGACCACGCTTAAAAATGTGCAGGTTATATATACCAATGTGAGAGGAGTTAAAGCACTTTGAAAGACAGAATCAGATTTCAAATTGATGTTGATAAATAGTTCTAAATTAGCAAGATGAAATTACATAGAGGAAGGCATGAAGTGCATTGGGAGGAGTGAGGACTTAGGGCATACTCATTAAGGATCATTATGAAATGTTTATTACGTATTTTAGCATAGACTGAAGATCATTAAACTGAATTGTAAGTTATGAACTGGGTACACTCAGAGCAGGGCTCAGGATGGGTGTTCGTTTTGAACTAGAATTAAATTTTTATAGTCCTTTGCACACAGGTCATAATTTAATATGAACAATATCATCACTTTAAATTTTATGACAATGAATTAGATATCACAAAATGTAGTCTTAAGGCCACACAGCTACTGTGCCAGAATTAATGGCAAAGAGATTAAATGCACGTATAACACATTTTCAAAATGCAGGCTGAAGTAAAACCTCTTTCTTGATGCAGCATTCACACCCTTGCTGCGCACCAGAACTTTTGTGACTGTGACTCAGAGCTGTCTATGCAGGGAGGGGCGGCCTCATCTTCCTCAAATGAATGCCATTTTGTGCAGGAGTATAAGAGCAAAGAACTAAAGGAAGGCCTAATGTCTGTTACTAACTCTGTTCTACCTCCTGGTAGAATATTTTGAAAATGAAGAACATTTTATAAACACTACTTGTGTCTAATTCCTGTTCTCACAAAGGTCTTTAAATGGGCAGAGGTCTGGAGCCTTAGTTTCCACAAGGGCTGGGAAGCAAGGTTCAGGCAGGGACTGACAATGAGCTTCAGGAAGTTACTGACCTACTGTGAAACTAAAATTCAGGGTCCAAAAATGGGCAAAGAGAGGGACAGTGGGTCATTTTATGTCTTTTTTAATGGTACATTACCCAATACTTAAGGTGAAGGTACTGCATAGGAATACAAAGTGATTTTATGAAACAATTATAGAGACCTTTAGAAGCCCATGAGGGTTTATTCTCTGTTCAGAGAATACTATGGGTCTCCAAAGCTGTAGGTTACATTTCCAGTCTATATAGATATATAGAAAAAATATATATAAAATAGCCCACTAAGCTTCCATGCTCAGGGAAGAAAATAAATAACATAAGTGAGTGAGTGATTACTTCTGCAAATTAAGGTCATCCAGAATGTGAGCAGTCACATACTGTGAGCTCATTTTGCATTGTCAGGCACCATGTTATCTCCCATAAATTAAACGTCACCAGAAAGAGACATGCATACCCAATTTTCTAAGGATTTCCATGAACTAAATAAAACTTTGCCTCGGAAGGAATAGGTATCTATTATCACTATAATGGTCATATGCTCCAATCCAGAAACTTTTAATGACATGTTAGAATGGCAAAAAATAACTCGATGCTGCTAATTGAGAAGACTTTGTCACCAGAATTCCTGTTATCAATGCACCTATAATTCTTCTGCAACAGAAGTCCTTTTGTTTATTTAACTTAGTTGCTTTGAAGAGTTACTGTCAGTTTTCATATCAGAAGACTTTTCTGCCAATGGAGAACTTTGTTTCTGCTAAGACAGTTTTCCAATATAATATATAGATAGTGGTAAACTTATGTACATACTGGCAAAACTTTGATACTAAGTGCAAAATTTTACTACAGAATTCTTAATAATCTCCCAGGACAGAAACCAGAAATTAACTAGGAGCTCCTAGGAGATGACCTGACTTCAGCAACACCATTAATTTACCATTAATTTACTCCAGACATGAACATGCAATTATCATCCATACTCAGTGTGGAATCAGAATAAAGTCCCAAATCTAAATATCACCAAAGGGTTTAAAATATAGGGGAAAAAACAAACACAAAACAAACAAACAAACAAAAAAAAACCTTTATGGATTACTAGGTGCCCTATGATTATGAGTGTGGTGCAGTTTTATACCTTATTTCAACTATTTGTTTAAGATAACACTTGCTCTAACTTATTCTCCTCTTCATTCTTTGTCTCTCTTCTACTTTCTTTTGTTCTGAATTATATCAAACGTAGAACTACACAGCACAAATTCTGCTCTTGCATATGTTGATGTAAAGCAAAAATGGAAAGCTGATAATTACATTTGTATATGCCCTCTCTACCACCTAAACTATATCAAAATACATGGAACAGGAATAATGAACAAAAATTCACTCCAAAAACAGACATTTTTGAGGTAAGCAGATTTTTAGAGTTTTATTTAGACATGATTCTTCTATAATAAGAAAATATATTTATTTTTTCTGGCTGGTAAAGTTTTCCCAGAGTACACAACATATAGTATTGACACTGAAGTTTTTAGTCATCTCTAACTTTGTTAGTTACTTCTGCCTGATTGTGTAAAAGCACTGGTGAATCTGGAATTGATCTCTCTTTGTCTAGTTTATTACAGGGCTAGCAAAGTCCTCATTTAATAGGAAATTGTTCAGAGTGATCAAGCTTCTAGTGCCTTCTCAGGTGGTGAAATGAAATAACGTGTTCCTAAATTGTATCCTTATATTCAGTAGAGCAAATGAAAATCAGGCAGAGCTTGCTCTGTGTGGCATCTCAGCCAGGCCTCTTCTAGGCTGGCAGTGCCTGTTACATGCGTGCCATCAGCAAACTTCATGAGACCACTGCTCATTTTTCTAGTACAATTACAAATAAAAACATTATGAGACAGTTCCCACACTGATTCCTGAAGAGCTCCTGTAGCTCATTCTTGGCCATTCCTTTTGAAACGTTTTGTCAAATTAGCTCTGTATCCATCTCACAAACACTATTGTGAATGCCCAGAGTTTCTAGTTAATTTAATAGAGGAGTCCAGCTAAAACTAATCTACTCATTGTTTTGGATAATGTTTTGTCCAGTGAATTAGCACACAATAGTTTCAAAAATAGTAACAGTCACAAATGCATAAATCAACAGTAGAGGGAAAAGGGTTGAGTTCTTTCATTTTGCAAGGATCTCCTTCCACACAGACTACAGGTCTCGAGGTAAGATAATGCCATATCTCTATGTAAATCATGTAGGTATTCATCATGCTCAGCAATGTAGAACCCTCAACAAGTCATTATCTTTCAACTGTTAGTAAACATTAACACTCAGTACACTACACTGAGTCATTGCCTCTACTTAATTCCTATAGTAGTGTGGACAGTGAAGGGAAAACAAGCTAATGGGATGGATAGAGCTGCGTGGAGGTGAAGGTTTCTCTCATAGCACAGAGCATGAGAGCTGCTGGGCTGCCTACTAACATACTCATAGCAAACTGAAGGTTGCTCAGGAGTATATGGCTTTCTTACAAATTAACGAATTATAACTGACCTAAAATTTCAAGTTGCTTCTAATTTTAGGGCAAGATCCATCAGCAGAAGTAGATCTTTATTGTATTTGCTTGGTAAGTTTTATGTTTTTCTGGTACCACAGAAATAAATAACAACCATGAAAGCCATGAGAAGTAACAGTGAAAATTATCAAGGCTTTCCAGTGAATAGAAATGGCCTCAGCTCACAAGGAACAACAGCGTCTGGGCAACCACTTAAAATGTTGAGAATGACATCACATGTAAAAGGGTGTGGATTGTGTTAAAACTAAGAGAAACTGCAGTCAGAATTTGTTTATTCAGAAACAAAATATCTAGCTATATTTCCAGTTGTCCAAAATATAAACATGAAAGCAGAAAAAATCTTACATTTAGGATCTTCATAGTCTGCATTTTTCTTAGTATGAATCCAGTAAGATTCCAGTAGTTATCACTTCTTTTTTTTTTTTTTTTAATTTAATCCCATCTCACACAAATCTTTCTTTTCAAGTCATTTTCTACATTGAGCACTTACAGCAATAGCTGGTAATGGCTAGTGAATCATCTTTCTAGTACCTTTATTTATAGCTACTAATAAGCATATACTCAGATATTTGCTTTCACCTTGTGACTAAAGTGTCTCAGATATGCAAATTTGTTTTACAGGTGCTGCATGCAACAGAGACTTGTCATGCCAGAAGTGGCAGAAAGGACATGTCTCCTAGGAGGGGGTCTCACAGGGGTATGGAGTAGTGTTCAGTGCTAGCAGTGTCTACCACAAACAACATTTCAGGTATACTGTCCCTGGGGCAGAACACTTGATTCTGGGCTGTTAGACAAACACATCATTGCTTTGAGGTTGCTTTTCTGCTGAGGATTTTTTTAATTAGCTGAAAATAAAGGCCAACCTGCTCCTTTGGGGAACTTAATAAATAAATAAATAAATAAATAAAAGTAAAAACTTGTCAAAATGTTAAAACAATTGTCAGAAAAAAAATGAAGCCCAAATAAACAGAGCAAAAAAATGAGAGAAACAAGGTAAACTGGTCTATTTATTCTACTTGGTCTATGTTATGTCTATTACAAACTGGTCAGTTTAAAAATGTTTATGCATACAACATAAGGCAACAAAAGGAAGCCTTAATAAGATCATACTGCTTTTGCCTCATAAAATAGATCTGCTAAGCACAAATCTGCCACCTTCCTTTAAAGCTAATGATTAAATGCACCACTTTTTTTTTTTTTTTTTTTTTTTTTCAAAAAATTATTTCTAGTCCCGGACAGTGAGACTCTAGATACAAATGGTCACCCTGCTTCATTTAGCGCATGATTCCAAATAACTTTGCAAGCCCTGTAACATAAAACGATAGGTACTCCTAAGCAATGGCAAAGGGTGGTTAATGCTGTGATTTCCATTCATAACATGGAGCGAATCAACCACACTGCCAAATGTCATAGATTTCTGGACAAGATATTGCAAAAAACTGAACATACGCTTAACAGTAAATATGAAAGACTGATGTCTGCTTTTTCTCATTCTGTCCTCTGCAATATGTCACCAGACTGCAAGACAACAGACAACTAGAAACCCAACTAAAATATTCCTACTGGCCAAATGGGAAGAGTTATTTCACTTGGCTGCAGTGGTGTCTAACAGACATCGCAAGTGTTCTTAGCTAGAATTATTGGAGAAAAAGACAATCAGCAGTAGAGGTGCTGGCTAGAAAAGGCTACATCTCTGCCAGAGATCCTTGGAGGGATTTTGTGTAAAATAGTCATTCTGCTACATTTGAAAGGAAAGGAAAAAAACCTGCTAAAATACTCTCATTCATGAATACTCCACTCTGCACTAAATACGTTACAGAATTAATCCTTTACTGAGGATATGAAAGGCAATTATGAGGGGCAAAGAGGAGCCCTTCTTCCTGGGGTCAATGGGAGGCTCTATGAGGGTAGCTGTGAAATGAAAGAAATCTTGATGCTGTTCTACTTGAAGCTACAGTTCCTGGTAGCCATGAGCAGCAGAACAGCTCATCTTAGTAACACTCATTTCCCATCTTGATTCACATTTTTCTTTGACTTCCAGTCTCTGCTCCTAACATTGCCTCTGCTTGGCCCTTTTACAGTGGGCCTTCCCAGGGAAAGTGGACTTTCCCAGGGCAAGATACTGAGGTACTAAAGAGTGTGAGGATTTGCAGAAACAAAGGTTACAGAGAGAAGTTTGGGGAATTACTGCAATTTTGCTCTGGATTAGCAGGATGCAACACTGGGACTGATTCTAAGGGCATGTTCTGATACAGCAGCTTTCCCTTCCTATGTGAAGAACTCACTCCATCTCTAACAGGCAACGTTTCTTTTAGTTATAGTTTTATAAACCAGAGTTGTAAATAGCCAATATTTCCCACAGGTACTCGATAACAATTATGCAATGACTATGCAGCCCGTGTTCTCTGTTGATTAGCACAATTCATTCTGTATATCTGTTCTTCTTTCTGTCTTCTCCAACAAACTCTGAGGCAGAACAGTAGTTACTGAGTTTGACAATAGCTGTATAAACATAGAAATGTTTTCATATGGGTCAGGAACGTCTACAGAATGAAACTCAAAGATATCGCAATGGTTACTGAAGCAACAATTTCATTAACCCATCATTCCTTTGAAAACAAACCAACAAAAGAAAATCACAATACTCCTAGGATTGAGTTATCTACTAAATAATTATGTCCTTCATTTACAACTGGATCAATTAACAACATTTTATAGCTACTCATAAATTATTTAAGGAATGAATACCAACTAAACCTTGAACAGTTTTAGAGGTTTAAAGGTATTATCAAAGGATTGTTTGGGCTTTTATTTAAAATAATATGGAACAACTACTTAGTTGGCATATTCATAGCCTTTTCAGACTGAATGACCAGATGTAACAATGTTCCATAGTGGTGACTACTTGGTTTACAGAGCTAGTACCATGGAACAATATGCCATCTCCTGCTTTCAAGCAGATGCCATAATTGCTTTGCTGTTGCTCCCTCTTAAAATTCCGTCTTTTTCTCTTTCTTCTTCTTGCTCCTTTTTAATGTCTTCTTGTTCCATAATGCATTACTACTAATCAATTGCTTGAGTACTTTTAATGATCTTTAAAGCTACTCCTGAAAGTAGAAACTTCTAGAAAAAATATATATATATAATTTTAGTAGCAGTAATAGTGACGTAATAGTGACGGGGGAAAACAGACTGATGAACTAAAGAGCTTGCTCTTGCTCAATGCTTGCTCTAAAACAACTTCAATGATATTTTTATCATGAGATCTTTATTCCTGGTAATGGGAGGCAATAAATGTTATAAGTGGCCTGTTTCACATTTTTCTAGAAAAAAAAAAAATCTTTGGTTTTTATTACTGTCAAATAATTTGTCCTTGATTTCAGACTCAACCTTTATACGACATTCTAGAAGTCACAGCTAAGTTTAGAACATGTGCCTCTTATTTACTTTATTACATTTAATAGCATATTAAAGGTAGTCAGGTATTGTGTAGACAGTGACGGGAACGGTTTAGGCCATCAGACAAGAAAACACATCTTTGCTTTATCCCTAGCTCTGTAGCTGTTTAACTCAGTATTTCTGCCTTTAAAATACAAATTACAATATTTATTTCAACTTAGAAAGCTATCTGAAAGTAAAGCACACAAAAAATCTAACTTTTTATAGTCAAACTTCTGTGCAGCATTCATTTGCCTTTTTTATTTTCTCTTCTTTTTCCTTCTGTTCACCACACAATGGAAAGCAAAGGCTATTTCCTGAGATCTCCCAAAGGTTCTTAATGATTAAAACCAGCATCCAGACCTTTTCAGAACCAAAACTAAGTCCCCAAACACTACAGATGCACCTCTTTCCCTTTCAATGCATAGACATTTATACATAGCTCGCATACTCTTCTCTCTCTAAAGCAAAGCCTTTTTTCCTACAAAGCACTTCTGGAAGTACTCATCTGTAAAAACTACTGCACTATAAGACTGCAAATATCTTGATCTCCAAGGATTTTTGCCCACAGACTTCTCTAGAAACTGAGTCCGCCCACACAATAGACACAGCTCCCAAGAACTTCAATATGTAAAACCATAGTTTTTAAGATGTGCCTCCACTTATTTCTCAGTTCCATAAGATGAATTATTCTCTGTTCCATATTTTAAAATAATACTTCTTTTTTTCCCCTTTAGCTTTTATTAATGGTACTGTGTGGATAAATTCTGTTGATGACAGAGACCAAGCTGCACAAGGTTTGCGTCAACATGTTATCTGTGTCTGTCTCTATTAGATGACCCCTCATTATCCTGTTAGCTGTTTTTAATCAAATTTAATATAGCAATGGAAATCCTAAAGCTAGTAACTTTCTCATTATTTATTAAAACAGGTAGCCAGATAGCATGGAGGAAATGCTAGAATTCTCTTTTCAAAGGCTGAAACCCAAGAATACTCTACTCCTCCCTAAGCACCAGAAGATCTTCCCTAAAATAGACATTAGGAATGCCTGATACAGTAAAACATTTAAATAGAAGTTTTGATTTTATTAGGCGTCAGAGAAGGTGACTGTAAGACACAAAGGTTGGGTCACAGTGGCATTGAAAAACAGGTTTCCTTAATTCCACTGCTCGCAGAACAACTTATTTTTGAGAAGAATGTGAAAAATAAAGTAAGATTTTCCTTCAGTGAAGTTGAAACACAGTGCTTGTGCTCCCCCATGGAACCATGTCATTCAATCAACCTGTGTTGTACAATACACCAAAGTGAAACAGAGCCCACATCATTCTAGTGAGTTGAAAATCGGATAAATTCATTGCTTCAGCAATAACTCAGCTTAGCATGGAACCAAAGTGGACATGAAGCAACACAGCCACACAAAAAAATGAAAATGAAGAAGCAACCAGGAACTGACAGCAAAAAACTTCAGTCACTTTACAGACTTTAAAAATGGTAATAGTTCAGCTGTCCCTGAAATTAGAAGGAAATAGAGGAATACAAAACATATCCAGAACCTTCTGGAGATGGCTTTGTATTTGCAACATTTCCATCCTGTAATTTCAGTGAATAATTGCTGAACATTTTCACATCCCTTGGTGAAAGGGATAGGCTGCAATTTTTCTACAGATATCCAATTCTTCAGCAACATGCAAAAAAATCTCAACTATGTTACGATAAACTCTTCAAGTTTTAAATGCTTCATGTTGGGTCAAGTGGACAGATTAAAAATGACAGTCCTACAAAAGAAAGGAACTCTGAAGCAACGTGTCACTTCTGGAGTCTCAGGCTGCTTTTTTGTTAACTGCATTCTGAAATGTAACTCTTATTGAGAAACATTTGGAAAAGAATATCAAAAGCTAAGAAGGCAGGAGCGGAGTAAATAGGGCATCCTTGATAATTTGCATTAGAAATTAGATACATTTAAAATGTTCGATAAAGCAACATTTGCAATTGCTTGGGAATCTGCTTTTCAAAATAAAAATATTCCAATCATTTTGCTGTCATGCATTCTCATATCAATACTCGCAAAGACTTTAGTATGACAGTAAAATACCACTACTCCTCCAGTGTTCAAGGGCACTGTTTCAATGTGCAATTTTGGTCTGTATTCTACATCACCCATCTGAAAACCCAGCTAATTAGAAGAAGACAGAAATTATATAATTTTCTACTAACCATAACTTTTGTTTCAGAACATGTGCTAAGTGTTGGGTTATCACAGCATGAAGTTACCCACATATATGCTCTCATTAGCATGATTTCTTACATTATGCGAGTTACTACGGTATGAGGTATCAAACTGTGATGAATAAATTTATCATCTTTTCCTCATTGTAATCTCTCATTTTCTATAGAAAGTTTGAGAACAAAGCTTTTAAGGTTAGTTCTAGGAAGCAGAACCTTGGGAAGAAAAAAAAGAAGAAAGAAAAAGCTCCATCTTTCTGTTATATCTGACCCAACACACAACAATTCCACCTGAGTGAAAACAGCAGGAGAAACACCACCAGAAGTGCATTCTATAGATAAGCACTGTCACATCTGCATAAGCCTGAAGACAATTTCTGCAATCATCTGAGCACTTGGCTAAGATTCAAGTTTACCAAGTTTTATTTAGAAATAGGCAGGGAAAAACAAACAAACAAAAAACACGTCTAAATTGTGCTAGAAACTACTTTTTCATAACACTGAAGCCCACAGTATATTACAGTATATTTTTTCCTGAAATTTCAATTCTTAAAAAATGACTAATGTTCTTAGAGTCTATCGGCTGAATTGAGAAAGGTTCCTTGAGTAAGAAGTGAGAACTATGGAACTAAACATTTGACAGATCTCACTTGTGCTGATATTTTTACATATATACAAAAATTTATGCTTTAAAGTTATATATAAACAATAAAAACTTCTGTAAAAAAAAAAAAAAATCTAAATTCCCACTATAAGTAAAATCATATAATTTCTTCTCTGTGACCTTGTTTAAGAACAAAGCTTGGAGCATTTTCCTGGAAATTTGACACAAGAAGACTACCTCTTCTAAGAATGTTCGTCTTTCCAATGGAGTAAGTCAACACAACCACTTTTAGTACATCTAAGATTTTACAGGAATTCTCTATGTCAAATCATCAGCTTAAGTCACAACAGCCTTTTATAAGCATGAGTAGACTATCAATCAAAACCACTACATGTCTGGGAGATGCACCAATATTTTACTTGGTTGAATATTGATATTGTCAAAATCAAGCTCACAACACACCTAGTGGGACATGGGGTAAATGAAATAGAGGTCATAAAACAGATACTCTGCTGTTGATGATAACACATATCTGAATCAGAAGATGAGCCTTGAATCAGGCGATCTGGAAACAGCTTGTCAGGTATAGTGACAGAGAATAACTCTACAGTGTAGAAGACAGAGAGAGATAGGATCTACTTTAGAAAGAAAAAGGGTGTTTTGCCATTAAAACAGGATGTATTGCAGCAAAAGGACAGAAAAAACATATTTATACATCATGTTTCTAAATAGGATATTATTTCCCTAGACCCCAAAGTTGCTTGTAGAAGCTGGATCCTGCAGAAATGCAGAAGCCTCTTTTTTACACAAATGATATTTTGCAATGTGACCCCACCTTCCCTTCCCCTTCACACATTATAATAAATGAGAATGACAGAAATATGAAAAAAGGTTTATGTGCTAAGAAGCTTGAGCTGATCTAATGAAAACCACACAAGCCCGATGTAAGCAGTAAATCTGTTATTAGAAAGCACATAAAACAGCCAATGCAACAACTGCACTAAATTTTTAGGCTTATTTGGTTAGTGTATTTATTAAAAAAAAAAAAAAAAAAAAAGAGAGAGAGACAGAGAGAGAGATACACAAGAGTGATTTCTGTTTGCAGCACAGGGGAAATATTTTGATAATCACAAAGAAAATACACTTGTAGCAGCTAAAAAAGGAGAAGAAGCTTTTAACCGCAACTAGGTAGCAGCTGAACCCAAGACTGAAATACTACTGGAAATATGCTTGATGAGCAGTGAAATCTCATAGTGGCCATTCATCTAGCTACAGAAGTTTTCACTGAAGCCATTCAAAAGGACAGAAGATAGTGCAGTATTTTACCATCAACCAATAACCAAATATCAACCAAACAAACAATAACTTCAAAATCTGTAAAGAAGTCTGAAATTTTGTCATACTTCTGTCTCTTGTATGTTTTTTTGTGCTCATTTTGTGCTGATATTTACATCCCTGAGCTATGTTCCCTATTCCAGCCCCCACACCACCCCTATCATGAAGAGTTTGCATGCTTGCTTTTTTTTTCCTTAAATGATTCTCATTCACCATCATTTGTATTTATGGACTATACTGCCCCCTGTATCAATACGGTTATTATCTTTGGTTTAACACTGTAAGATTCCAGTATGCTTTAGAAGATGCAGCAAGAAAACGGTTTCATAATATATTCCGTCAATTCCCTGGGGGGATCTTGCCATATATTTATCAATTCTTGATTCAGTTTTATGGTTACTATTCTGGCCTGCTGTCTTTTATTGGAAATACTTTATGCACCTTTTTTTTTTTATCCATATTAATCTATCTTGCATGTCTTATTATATTAAAAAACGTGTATATATCAGTTAAACTTCTGAATGTCTTCAGGCATAAGCACACAAACCATTTTAGGATGTTACTCATATATACAATATTGAGAACAGTTCACAAACAATGCTAATAGTATACAACAGAGACAAACGCAAGAAATTAAGCATGATCTATTTTTATAAATCAGCTATAAAGGTTTCTCTACTGCTGTGAGGTGGAAGAAGGGGTGAACTGACATTCTTCTGCTGCCTTCCTGTGCTTCCTGAGCTGCTCTGGGGATGCTAGTGGGGTAGGGAGCAATGCAGCCCCTGAGGCTCTCTCCTTTCCTACAGCTCTGCTCTACCAGAAGCTTATGCCTGTCTGAAAATTGTCTGCATAGCACATGGCCTACATACAAACACACAGTTACTGCTGAAGAATTACAATTGAGAAAGCACTTCGTACAAATGTAAGAGCATCCGAAGAGAAATGATTTTCTGGGTGAGCTAGCAGTCTGCGGCTTCCAAAAAAAAAAAAAAAGTAGACTAAAACCTAGAAAAGAAACCCATTTACATATACAGCTCAGAATCCTCAGAAAAAAAATATACGAGCACTGGATACTTCTTGTATTTTTAGGAAGAGTACTGTAAATAGTTATTCCATAAAAAACATTTTTAGCAGATTCATAAATAATGCTTGAAAAATTGTTGTATTTCTCAGTCAATAATAATTATTTAACTCTCATTCCTTTACGCAACAACAGTTAGCAGAAATACGCAAATAAATGAATGATACAACCTTCAAGTGGCAAGCCTTCAAGAACAGCAAACATTCAATCTGGAGATATTTTTTTGGAAATAGTACACTTTTCTTACACACCAAGATAAAACACTGCTTCTATTAGCACTAATACTGGTATAGCTTCAATTTATTAATTGTATTAGTAGATGCTATCATTATTTCTTATATTAGTAATAGTATTCAGCTACTTGAAAGTAAATACAGAATTTGCTGTTATGTGACAGCAATCTGCCTTCACTTGATTAAGTGAAGTAATAAAGTCCCAAAGTTCACATTTAAACTTTGGACCATCAGAGGTTCACAGCCGTCAGTCTGAATATTGTCAGATGACTTAGCTTAAGGACATTTTCTCTCACAGAAGGGTTTTAATGCATGCATGATTTCTACAGTTGGGTGGTGCTAGATAGGAACATTTAGGGTTCACTACAGTTGGGATTAGATAGCTCCAATGAGGCCCCATCAAGATTTAGGAAAAAAACAAATATTGGAAATGGAGGTAGTTGATGCATAAAACCATGCTGTGTGGCTCAGTATACCAGTTGGCCAGTAAATGCCATTTTCATACTGTCTAGGCCACCAGGTAATATTGCCTCCTGGCAAGTAACCTCTGAACAGACACAGGTATACTTAAAAGGGAACACTGCCAAAGCATCTGCTGTTCACATAATCAAATATGCTTTTTCCCAAGTACTTTATCTTTCATTGGAGAAATCTTCCCATTTGCACTCACACGGCCAGTGCATCTGTCTCACTCTTTCTTTCTCATTGAGAAGAAACATCTTGGTGTATTGCCAAATTAAAAACAAACAAACAAAAGGAACAGGGAAAAAAAAAAAAAAAAGAAAAAAAAAAAAGAAAAAGAAAACAAGATAATAAGCCCCTGTTGTTATTACTAATACATGGACATTCACCACTTCTACAATAGTTCACTAAGCTTTCTGGCAGAGATTTGAAATTTGAAAAGGAAAGAATGGCTTTTTTCAAAAGTGAACATTATTTGTGTAATTTTTTTTATTTAAGACAGCGAGGATGGAAAGCACAGACCCAACAAGGGGTTGTAATCAGCTACAATACTGATTCTTACAAAGATTCTTTTCATTTAAACTGAATTTTACTTTGCTCAATGAATCCACCTGCAGGCCATATTCAGTAGGAGCAAATATACACCAGCACTGAGGCATAGATTGTGACAGGATGAAACTCAAAACACTGGGAGAAAAATAACTGAACCACTCCATTCCAACAGTAAAGAATTAGATAATATGTGCTTTCCTACATACTGAGATGGGAACCTCTTCACAACAGGGTCTTCCTAAAAGTCTGTTTGTGTGATGCTTAACATAATGCCTGCCCTGACTGAGGCCAAATCCTCAGGGCTGTAACATAAATAATAGTAGTAACAGAATTCTCCTCTTTCTCTGTTTGGAGAGTATTATGGGACCATAGATGTAAAAATTAGGAAAATGTATTGCAGTTGTCAAGTCTTCTCTAAACCATTTCAAAATGCTCAGCAGCATTCCCAAGGTGTACGCCAAGTTAAATACACAGAAGCACACTGTGAAATCTGTGTGATGATGCTTGAACAGCAAACTTGCTGACAGTTAACTTAGTGTGCTACTTCCTTTTCACAGAATCTACAGCATTACTTTCAGAAACTAGTGAGTGTTGTGCACACCAGGACACTACATCATCACATTTTAATGACTGACTACTTTCAAGTGGGAACTGTTTCCTTCTAGACATTTTGCAGCACCCAAGTATGGGTACTATGATGTCCTTCACCCTTCACACAAGATGAAGCTTGATGATGCTGTAGGAGCCTCCTGCATTCAGCTGGTATTTTGACGGAACACAACACACAAATGACAGGAAGAAATCAGTGGCTATCAGTTCATAGCTTAGCAAAATCTGGCTGAGGTTTCATTAGCTAGCACAGAAAAATCCTTAGCCTAGTAATGACAGCTCTCCCTGGCAGGGAGCAAAGGCTCTTACTCTTCAAGTGTAAGTAGCTGAGGCTTCAAGGAATGCATCATTACACTGACACATGCAGAGCCAGGTCCCTTGATAAGGGATAGTTTTAACTTTCTTAAGCCATTGGAAATACAGAGTTTGAGGAGGAATCTTGCCAGTTTCCAAGTTCTCTGTCTTTTTAAACATTTCACTTTTTTTCTAGCATCTCTGTAGCATGCAACTGATATACTACATTTTCCCTTTATTTTTCACATGAGCAAAACTTACAAATCTTCCCTTTGCCTCTTTTCCACAAGGAAGAGAGGCCACACTTGCTCATTAATTTGATAAGTAAATGAATTTCCTGTGCCAATAAATTGGTCTTGCAAGCATACTACAGGCATTTCTGTACAATCAAAAGGCTGCAAAATCAACCAACTAGAGAAAAGTCATTTTGCATCATCAAATATTAAGTTAATTAAAATTTTGACAAACAGACATATAATGGCATGAGATGAATTGTCCTGTGTGTTTTTACTAGATATTATTCCTTTATAATTAAAAATGAGCTTATATTTTAAAGAAAATTATATGAAGAAATGAAGTGGAATTAAATTAATTTTATATTACAGTTGAAAATGCAAATGATACTTCCTTGATATAAAAGATAGCCTTTTTCCAAGACCACCCTTGGTAATTTAGAAGCAAAATTAAGTCAGAATTTTACAGTGAATTCTAATAGACCAATTATAAGTATTATTAAATAAGACAGTAGCTGTAGTGCAAGAAAAAAAAATGATTTTTCTTCTGTGCTTCAGAAAATCTTTCTAATATTCTATCTGTATTCTGATCAAGAGGATTTTCAAAACATACAAAATGAATCAGCACAAAACAGATAGCATCAAAAGAACAATATTGAAAAAAATGACATTTGTGCTTAAACTAAATTTCTTCTCCTTTTCTTGAAAGTTGCCACTCTTGCAAAAAACTACAAGGAGTTACACACTGAATATTGCCAGAAGCCAAAGAATTCACAATGTAAAATTACAGCAAAGAAAAAAGACTAGGTCCTAACCATCAGTAGGCAGCTACCTACCAGGTAGTTTTGCAGATCAAGGGTCTTAGAGCACCTAATGGCAAATGGAAAAATGCACTTTTGCATGGTCTAGTTTCAGGCATATTCCCATGGATAAGTCATGGCTTTCTGAAACATTTCCTAATACTTGCTTTGCAACATATGGTTTGTGAGCAGATAGAGGAAAACAGCATGCCCTGTAAATAAATGCCATTTTTAAGAAGGACCATGTGTGCAATTAGGAGATTCCCAGAAGAGCTAAATGGGGTTTAAAAAATACTCCAATGCCTTTGGCCTAGGAACCAATGGCATACATTGAACCATAAAAAGATAATCTTGAGTAACAGTGCCTCAGGAGCAGAGATGAGAGAAGGTACTGGCGGTGCTCAGCAGCACTCCTGCAAGGCCCATCAGCCAAAGCCCAACAGGAGGGTAAGCTATACTCGTTTTTCAGGTGTGACAAGTGTTTCTCCCTAAAACACTCTTTTGGGATTCTATACATAGACATGAGTTCTTGCTGTCCTCGGTTAGGCTCCTAGGGCCATTGGCAGAATACTCTGTAGACTGCATAGTCCAGAAAGTCTCCAGAAGGACTAAGGGAGCTTAGGAAACTGCTGGCATCTGTGCAGCCCCCTCCATCGCACAGTTTTAGGACTTCACCTACTGCACCTAGTGAACTATTAAAAGGGTGGGATGAGGAAAGCACATGTACATCCATTCTCAGTAAAACACTTCATGTTCTTCAAATCCAGTGCAAAACGGATTTTATTCATGGTTACAGTTTTATTATTATTATTATTACAAGACAGAAAATACTCTAAATAATGTAAGCAATTGTTTCTATTCAACATATGTTGCTTGCTGTAAGAATAAAATTCCTCCCAGGAGTGTTTGCTTGTCTATGACTAACTGTCTTCAAGTTACATGTATACCCAAAGGGAGAGAAGAAAAGTAGATTCAGTTCAGAGCTGAGTTTCACTGTTTTACTCAGTGACTCTGCCTCTTTCCAAGGAGGACTTGCCAAGAAAAATATCAGCCTTCATCTGCTTAGGGCTTCTGTTGCTGTTTGCTATGTACTGTTCCCCTTACTCTCATATAATCTTTGTTTCAGAGTGAATTTACAGCCCCTGGGAACAACTCTGCAAACTGTCCTGAGACTAGGGTTCATCATACCTGAACTGCAACCTGTAACTAATACACTTGCACCAGAAAGAAAATTACAGTCTCCATTTATACTCGTTTTTTGCCCTGTGCATTGGAAATGGCATATACCTAGCAATTACTCCATACAGATGCTCATTTCTGTGATGGCTATTTGCCCACTGCAACTAGATTAAAACATTTATTTACAAAGTATATTAGAGTCTGCAGCACTCTGAAGAATCTCAGTCAGCACTGACCCAGGCTCACACTAAGTCAGTTGCCACAAGTGAGAGCTGCAATGAACTCACTTTCAAGTTCTATTATATTCCTCCTTTTGAATACATGCATGTAACTCAATGAATATTTATATCCATGAAAAAGGCATTTAAGCTTTCAAATTGGCATATTTAGCTCTGAATTTGTCAACTTCGTGAACACGTCATTTGAGATACATGGCTCTTGTTATTCCCTGATACAGCTATCAAATTTACTAAAGTGAGAGATGAAAAAAATGTTTCTGTTTTTTTTTTTTTTCCTCTTAATGCCAGTCAGAAGATGATGGATTAGACTCATGGTTTGAATAGTTTTTGAGTGTGATTTTGTGAAGACTGCTGTGGTATGAGCAGCAATAACCCTGATTTTAAAAAGAATGGTCTTTGAGAGTAGCTCTACAGCATATGTCTAACTTGAGAGCTATTCTCTTTGCTTAGTACAGTCAGGTTTAAGCATATAACTCATGTTAGTCCTTGCTGAAGCATTATCTTGATCATCTTTAGAAAAATATTTACAAATCAAAAATGTACTTACTGTTCTCTTGGAATATGTTCAAATTCTACTATTACCACTTCATTATTAAATGAAACAAATGCTGTCATGGGATTAAACTGGAAATACTCGAGACCCTCCTCGACTTTAGGTAAAGGTAAGAAGCAATCATTGTGTAGGCTTTCACATAAACCAAATTAAAAATCAAATCCCCCAAATTCACAGTGAATTTTCCCAAAGCAGTTTTCTTTGTTTCCCCCTAAAATACAGTGTTGATTTTTTTTATAATTCAGACAGGAACTATGTTCTAGATTAATATGTCCGGTCCGTATTGAAGAAACTTTTTTGTATTTTTTTACAGCACTTCATAATTAGTATCATCTAAGTAAAGAACTACCATTGGTTGCACCTTGCAGTGTCAGTTTATAGAGCCATTCCCCTAACACTGTCTCACATGCCTTATACCCAATTCTTGCAGTTGCTGCCCCTATCACCAAGTTACTGATAAATAGTATCACGGTAAATTGTTTTTATCATACTTAATTTAATTTTGGAGTAATTTCTTCTGAAGCAAATATTTCTCACATCATAGAGCGCCCTCTCACATAGATGCTCTCATAGAGCATCATCTCCCATAGAGCACCCTTCCGCAGAGCAGAACTCCTATATTGAAGCACAAATTGAATGTATCAGAGCGTACAGGGCTTGTTCAGAGTATCACATTGAGAGCACATGGCATAACATGACTTTTACTCCCCTACAATTTCATACACTCCATAATATTAATTGCCATTTTCATATGTAGGAAACCAGTAGCCATGTATGGATTAAAGTCATTTTAAGCCTTCCACAGAAAAAAAAAGATTATTTTGCAGTACAGGTGGTGACAACCTTTTTTTTTTTTCTTAACTTGACTATTACTATGTTCTTATATATGCTGCACTGCTTTCCCTCTGATTTGTTCTACTACTACCTCCAGGTGAAGAAGAAATGTGTTAGCTCAATGGCTCAATTACTGCCTTTTTGAGGGTAACAGATAAGATTTATTAAGCCCATGACATTACTACACACAAGGAGAGAAAAAAAAAAAAAAAAAAAAGAAAAGAAAAGAAAAAGAAAAGAAATTCTCTCATTATGGTATATCAAGTATATATTCGGCTTCCAAATTTTGGTGAAAAGAAAAAAAAAAAAAAGTAAAAAATATGCACTGTTCTTAACATAAACTTCAGCAAAATGTTCAGCAAAGCATAATAAATTGTTCGATGTCTTGTTTCTCATTTGGTAATGCCAAAGTTTAAGTCCTTAAGCAAAACTCCACTCCTTTTCAGTGCATGGAAAAGGTTTTAAAATGGAAATTTACTTGGTAAAATAACTGTGAGTTGTTCTATGCATAGAGAAAAATGTCAGTGATCGTCTTGACTCAAGTAGAAGTACAGGAAGATGGGTACATCAAGCAATTCATCTGCTTGGCAGGCAAGGTGAAAGAGCACCTTCATCATGATGCCACAGGTGGGGCACCACAGCTTAAAAATGTTCTTTGCATACAGAGTATGCAAAACAGTAGGGTTGTCCTGGAAACTAGAATCCTGGTTTTCAAAATCTGGGATTAGTTCTAACCAAATTCTAACGTTGGAGGAGGGCAGGGAGAACCATGTACGTGAAAAAAGAGCCTCCAGCCAGCCACACAGTTAGGAACCCTCCTGACCTTGCACTATCTAGGTACAAACCCTCAGCCATAAAGTTGCATAAAGTTGCCTCTCAGGAACCCAAGCTGACAAAACAATGATTTAAAAACAAAATTACAAAATAGTTGAGGTTGGCAGTAAGCTGTGGAGCCCTATACCACCTGCTCAGGCAGGAACAGCTGGAGCAAGTTGCCCAGAGTCCAGCTGGGTTTCAGTATTTCCATTGATGAAGGCACCACAGCCTACCTGGGCCAAGCCCTTCCAAACTGCTCAGAGCCCCCACTGCCATCAGTTACATGATGCATTAGAATACAGGGAGAATTACAGAAACAGAGAGAGATTTGTACCATGAAGAAAACTAATCAAAAATATTTGGATTTTTAAACCTGGCAAACTTGGTACAGAAATAATATAGAGAAAGTACATATGCAACCATCTAGTTGTTGCTTTGACAAAGTAATTGTCCTCTCCACAGGGACATTTTGTGTTTTTAAGTAACCAGAATACAGGACGCCTGAGACTTATTTAGAAAACAGAAACGTAACAGGTAACACACCTCTGTGGTAGAATGGGAAGCAAATAGGGTATTTGCTCTCACTGAAGGCAGTAATGCAGCAATAAAGGAAAACAAAACAAAACAAAACAAAACCACGTCTCTTTTCAAAGACAGTGACGTAACACCAAATGTGTAGCCTATATTTTTGCCTACTCCCAAATGTCCCCCACGAGTCAGATTGTCCCTGTTATGTCAGCAGACTGCAAGCAGTGCTGCTGAGAAAGGGGAAGGTGACCATGCTTTATTTCCATTATTCTCTACCAGCTCCTAAGTTACAGTCACAGCAAGCTAAGGAAAACAATATATTTGACATGACTGAACTTCATGACAGGGCACTATGGAATTTATTCCCCACACATCCTGTATTTGTCAGTACAGGAACCCTGCCTTCTGTTGGCAAAGTCCATTAATGTGAAGGGTTAGTGTCCTGATAAATTGAGTTTTAGAAGTTAAATTAAATGTTACAGTACCTTATGTCATCTGAAATGACATGTCCTGCTTCTGTCTTAAAAAGTAACTTCTTGGAGAAAGCATGGCTCTGCTGAGGAGTTACTATTTAAAAATGGTATCAGGTGTCTACATAGGTTGTGACGAGTGACTTCCATTATATTTGCTCAGGTTACAGATTTTTTTTTCTTACTTCATTGTCACCTTCAATTTTACCTAACAGTCAAGAAAATTGTTGTTGAAAGCTGAGCCAGAGGCAGAGATCTGCCCAGCCACGACCACCCCACATCCCAGCTCCAGGGCAGCTCAGCCAGCCCTTGCTGCAGCTGAGAACACAGCGGGGCTGAGAAAGCGCAAATTAGCAGGAATTCAGAGAATGATTTGTACATGTTAACTTTAGGCTAGTTAAACTATTTCTCTAGTCTTCCTTTGTAATCAAATCAGTGAACCAATATCCCTGACAGAAGGGTTTGTTCTGTAAAGGCTTCTCCTCTTCTTTGCGTCCCGAGATCATTTGACGAAGTTCCTTTCCTAACTCCACCTCCTAACCTCTTGTGTTGGCAACACCCATGTCAGAAAATGGCAGCCATCTCAAAATGGCACAAGTTCAGTGCTTTTGAACATGCACGTGTAAAGATTTTAATGAAAGTTGCTCATCAGAGTACTTCCACAGATGAAGGGTGCTAAATCAGCTAGGTGACCGTGCTACCGCCTTCAGTCAGGCTAAGACTGAAGGTGTGACAGCTGCTAGGCAAAGGCAGCCCTACCACTGCTGCGTGCAACACACACAACTGACTTCCTACCCTCGTTTGGTGTTTCTTCTGCAGAGGGGATGTGAGATTGGCATTGATGAAGTGGAAGTGTAATGGCAGGACTGACAGAATTTAGGGAATACAGTGGCTTGTGGATGGATTTTTAAAAGCCTACTGAAAGCCATGAGTTGAAGATTGAATTAACCTCCTTTAATTTACTTTATGCCTTGCAACTATCACAGAAAAATAGAAATCAACAGCAAATGAAATATATATTGTTTTTATACATTAAGTATATATTTTAAATATATTTCAAACACATATCTTATTAATAAGGTTGGTAGTTTTACAGCTTTGGTATTCTGTGTTATTTTTAAATACCATGCCTGCTTAATATAGTTGTCATTTATACTTCTTATTTTTGTTTTGTTCTGTTTTAGTACATTTCATCTTTACTATGGTTGTCTTTTCTTACAGTTTGGTTTTAAAACACTTCAGTTTTACTACCATTACCTTATTTCTCTAGTTGCTATTCCTATGGATGGTTTTAAAAGGGTTGGTTTTATAATATACTTGGATTTTTCAAGTTTGTTTTTTTGTTTGGTTGGTTGGTTTTGCTTTGTTTTGTTTTTGTTTTTCAAAAGTGCATTTTTCACTCTGTTGCTTTATTTTATTTTTTTTTTCAATTTTTTAAAATAATTTGGCTTTTTGGCTATTTCTTTAATTTGACAATTTGTATAGTTGTATGTATAAACCATGTTTTATTTTTTTTAATCAATTGTTATTCAGACTGTTAACTTTCATATACATATATATTTCTACTATCCAGGTGGCCTTGAATTTAATTTCATTGGGTTTTACTATGGTTCATTTTTACTATAGTTTCCTTTTTATCAACTGTGAGCATTTCTATGGTTGTTTTTTAGATGACTGCATTTTAATGCAGTTGGATTCTACATGGGTGCTTTTCACACAAGTTGCTTTAATGTAATGCGGTTTTACCATGGCTGATTTTTCTGCACTTTTTTGATACTGTTGGTGTTAATACAAGTTGAATTTAAAAATATTGAGGTAAAATACTATTTCTTCTATACACAGTACTTTTTCTATGGTTTGTCTCTGATACAGATTAATATAGATCATCCCTTACATTCCTTACATTTAAACTTTGTGCCTACCTATCGTTGTTTTTTAGAAACTTGGGTTCTAATACAAGAAGATTTTGCATGGCTGTTTTTTGCACACCCTTATGAGGGTTGTTTTGTAATTCAGTTGTTTTTAAAAAAAGTGGGGAAAAAAATAGTACTTAATATGGTTGGTATGTTATAATACTGGATTTTTATACCACACTTTTCATTAAGGTATTTTTTTCTCTTTTATTCCATTTCCTCTTTTATTCTAATTTTCTGTACACATTTTTTACAGTGTTCTTTTCTATGGTTGGTGTTTAATACAATTGGTTTTAACACACATTTTTATAATTTATTGGGTTTTGTTTGTTTGTTTTTACATACTCTGTTTATTCACTGTTTATTTACATTGTTTTTACTTTTACATTTTCCAACCATAATTAGTTTTTATATGTATTTGTAAAATTAGGCTGTTCTACACATTGGGTTTATTTTCCTTGGTTGTTTAATGCAGACATTAATTATAAAGTTAGCATTTATACTTTTGTTTTGCATATGCAGTAGGTTTTCATACCATTGGGTTTTAATATGGTTGGATTTTGCAAGGTTGGTGTTTACAGAAGTGGTTTTAACATGTTTGGCATTCAATACATCTGTTTCTTCATTCAGTTTCTTTAAACAGTGAGTATTATTTTAATATATATATATACACACATATACTTTATCTTTTTTTTTTTTACACTCATTATTTTTTCAATGATATACTGAAATACTTCTAGGTATTTGGATACCTATTTTGATACTTAGATTGTTTTATGTCCTTGGTTTTATATAAATTGGTTGTTTAAAAGTATTTTAAATTATTGTTATCTTTTCTGTTAGCTTTTATTTAATATATAATTTTAATTTGTATTATTTTATTTTTATCTTTTTTTTTTTTTTTTTTTAATTTATATCCCATTGGTTTTAATATAGTTGAGTTTTCCTACAGGTTCTTCTTTCTCCAGTTGCTGTTCATATGACTGGTTTTAGAGGGTAGATTTTTTAATTTGGTTGGATTTTGCATGATTACTCTTCTTACAAGTGGCTTAAACACTATTGACTTTTACTACGGTTTCCTTTCTCCATTTCAACATGGCTGTTCTCATGGTTGCGTTTTAATATGGTTGGGTATAACACTAATTTTTAATCTCCTTCTTCTATAAATGCTCTGGTTTTTAATACAGTTGGTTCTTTTAATGCTTTTTAATACTTTTAAATATTTTCCATTTTCTTAAATATTTGGTATATGTATATATTTCATGTATTTTTATACTGAAGTTGCTTCATATGGTTGGTTATACATACCTCAATTGCTTAACAGTTATTATAATAGTAGCCCTTATACTTTTGTTTTTTAGATACAGTTGGCTTCTATTTATTTGGATTTTACTACAGTTCGTTTCTCCTACAGCTTCATTTTTTCTCCAGTCTCTATTGATAGGGTTAGATTTTGAAGGCAGGGATTTAACACGGCTCAATTTTGCATAGATGCTTTTTACACAAGGAGACTTAATATGGTTGCTTTTAATAACACCACTGCTTTATAATATAGTTTGTTTTCACTGTAATTTCTTTTTTCCTACAGTTGCTATTTCTATAGCCGGGTCCTTACACACCTGGGCATTTACATGGCTGAGTTTTGCAAGGTTGTGTTTTTTGTTTTTGCTTTTTTTTGTTTGGTTGGTTGTTTTTTTTGGCTGGGTTTTTACATGGCTGTAATTTGCAAGGTTGGCTGGTTAAATTACTGGGTTTAAATGTGGGCAGTTTTGTAGGTTTTTTACAGCTGAGATTTGCAAGGCTAGGTTTTTACACAGCTGGTTTTTTCAAGGTTTGCTTTTGATATGATTGGGTTTTTCTAAGGCTGGGATTTTCTAAGGCAGGGTTTTTATGCAGCTGGGGTTAGTAACGTTGCATTGCCATATGCCTTGGTTTGGATATGGCTAGGAATTGCAAGGCTGGGGTTTTATACGGATTATTTTTTTTAAGATTGGATTTTCGAAAGTCAGATTTTTATAAATCTGGGTTTCTTTATGTCTTGGGTGATGTAAGGCTAGGATTTGCAAGGTTGTTTCTTTTTCTACACGGCTGCATGTTTTTTAGGGCCGGGCTTTGCAAAGTTGGGTATTTATGCCGCTGGATCTTTATGAGGCTGGGAATTAGGAGGTTGCATTCTTATACAGGTTGATTTGACACAGCTTGGATTCAATATAGCTAGGATTTGCAAGGATGAGTTTTCATGTGTCTAGATGTTTATGTCATCGGATTTGGCAAGGTTGGATTTTATAGGCCTGGCTTTCCATATGGCTCAGCTTTAACACTGCTGTTCTTAAGACTGGGTTTTACATGGTTGGGTTTTTAATAGGTGGAGATTTGTAAGGTTTTTATAAGGCTGAATTTTGCACGTTTGGATTATTACGCAGCTGGGCTTTGATAAAAACTCAAGCTAGGCTTGCGTTTTTAAAGACTAGCATTTAAACAGTTGTTGTTTGTTTGTTTTTTCAGGATCCCAGGGATTTTAGAGGCCTGGGATTTTACAAGGCTGATTTTTGCAAGGTGGGGTTTTTAGCAGACTGTGTTTAATTCAGCTGGGGTTTTATATAGCTACCTTTCAAAAGGCTGGGTTAATACACATCTGGCTTTTTATCCAGCCGGTTGTTCACAGGGCTAGGGATTTATTCAGCTGGGGTTTTAAATAGCTGGGATTTTATATGGCTGCATTTTACATGTTTTTTTGTTTTGTGTTTTGTGTGTGTGTGTGTGTGTGCTTTTTTTGTTGTTGTTTTTACTCGGCTGGGGTTTCTTTTTACAGGTAGATTTTGCAAGGTTGAGTTTCAACATGGCTGGGATTTGCAAAGTTGGCTCATTAAATGGATGGGTTTATATGCAGCCAGTTTTTAACACATCTTAGTTTCTTACGGCTAGGATTTGCAAGGCAGGGTTACATGCAGTTGTTTGTTGGTTTTTTTTTTGCATGGCTGGGCTTTTTCAAGATTGGCTTTTTATATGGCTGGCATTTTATGCAGCTGGGATTTGCAAGGTTGGAATGTTATACAGCTTGTTTTTGATAATAGCTAGCATTTGCAATGCTGAGTTTTTATGCAGCTAGGTTTTTATGTGGTCAGGTTTTGCAAAGTTGGATTTTACAGAGGTGACTTTCTATATGGCTGGGGTTTCACACGGCTGTTTGTTGTTTATTTGTTTGTTTTATAAGACTGGGTTTTACAGAGTTCTGTTTTTATAAGCCTCAGTTTTGTCAGGTTGGGTTTTTAGACATCTGGGTGATTTTAAGATGGGGCTTTAAACAGTTGTTTTTTAATACGTCCAGGTTTTTTAACACTTGTTTTTTGTAAGAATGGGTTTTGGAAGTTTGGGGTTTTGCATGGCTGGGTGTTTATATAGTAGGTTTTTATAAGGCTGAGATTTGCCGGGTTGGGTTTTTACATGGTATTTCTATTTTTGTAGGGCTGGGGTTTTGCCCAGCTCAGGTTTTGCACTGATGGATTTTAACAGGTCTGGGTTTTCAAGGGTGGATTTCATGCGGCTGAGTTTTGCAAGACTGGGTAGTTATGTGGCTGGGTTTTCCTTCAACTGGGTCTTTATAAGGCTGGCTTTTCAAACAGCTGTTTTTTTTTATATGGGTTTTTATAAGGCTGACATTTTTACATTGCTGGGTTTTGATAAGGCCAAATTTTGCACGTTTGGATTTTTATACAGCTGGGCTTTTTATAGGGTTTGGGTTTTTAAAGACTGGGTTTTAAAAGGTATGTGTTTTTTTGTTTGTTTGTTGTTTTTTTAAAGCTAGCTTTTGCCAGGTGTGGTTTTATATGGCTGCCTTTCAAAAGTTTGGGTTAATACACAGCTGGCTTTTTAGCCACCAAGTTGTTTGTAGGGTTGGGGTTTTTATTCGACAGGGTTTTCAAAGGTTGGGTTTTAACACACTTGGGTTTTTACATGGCTCAGTTTTTCTAGGACTGGGTTTCCAAATGGGGCAGTGGAATTATACATATTTATATATAGGTTTCTTTATGTCTGGGTTTTTATAAGGCTGGAATTTTTCAAAGGCTGGATTTTTATATGTCTGGGCTTTTAATTTTTATTTTTCATATGGCTGAAATTTGTAAGGTTGGATTTTATAGGGCTGGCTTAGTCCATGGCTGAGTTTTTATACATCTTAAAGATTTTTTGTGTGTGTTGTTGTTTTTTTTTGTTTGTTTGTTTGTTTTTGACTGTTTTTTAAAAGGTTGAGTTTTTATATATCTGAGTTCTTATAAGGCTGGGGTTATGTAAGGATGGGTTTTTACATGACTGCCTTTTGACCAGTTGGGTTTTTACACAGCTCAGTTTTCAAGGTCTAGATTTTATAAGGCTGGGTTTTACAAGGTCAGGTTTTTATGTGGCTAGGTTTTCATGTCTGGACTTTCATAAGGCTTTTTTTTAGACTAGGTATTCTTGTGGCTCATTTTTTTATTTCAGTGTTTTTACAAGCCTGGGCTTTGCAAGGTCCTCTCCCCTTGAGCTGGGTTTTGCCTTTTTTTAAAAAAAAAACATGGATGGGTTATTTTAAGGTGGGGTGCTTCTATGGTTTGACTGGCTTTTTATATGGTTTGGATTTGGCAGGCTATGTTTTGCCCAGCTGAGTTTTTAAACAGCTGGATTTTGTCATGGCTAGGTTTTCAAGGATTGATTTTATAGGACTGAGTTTTGCAACTTTTGGTTTTCATATGCCTGGGTTTTCAAGGTTTTTTGTTTGTTTGTTTATTTTCCCTATGTCTGGCTTTTAATAAGGCTGTGTTTTGCAGGGTTGAGCTTTTACGTCTGAATTTTTATAAATCTGGGTATTGCCACATTGGGGTTTTATAAGGCTGCGTTTTCAAAGGTTGGGTTTTTACACAGCCAGGTTTTGACATGGCAGGGAGATAGAAGGATTGGGTTTTGTACATTTGTGTTTTTATAATGCTGGATTTTATAGGGTTGGATTTTCTTGCCTGGCATTTTTTACAGCCTGGCACTTGTTTGGCCAGACATTTACGTGGCTGTTTTTGCAAGGTTGGCTTTTTACATGGCTAGCTTTTGTAATTGAGTTTTTACAGGGCTTGGTTTTTACACAGGTGCATTTTTACCCACCCACATTTAACGGTGATTCTTTTTTTCAATATATAGTCTTATTTTTAATACAGTTGAAATTTTTACACATTAACCTTGGCTTTTTATATTTTTTTCAAAGTTCTATAATACACTTGGATTTTTTAGTATCAATTTATAATTAGGATGCTTTATATTTTTGTAGATATATATCTTTTTTAACAGTTATTTAGACTGTTATTTTCAAATTCATACGTATATAGTTTTTACACAAGTGGTTTTAGTACATTGGTTTAATACTTTTTTTTTCAACTTTTTCCTATATTTACTGAGTTTTAATACAATTGTTTTTCATTACACTTGTCTTACTTGAGCATACCCAATGAAACTTAAAACAAAATATATACAAAGGAAATATAGCATAGGAGATAATACATATAAGTTATACAAGATCTGAAAATTCATTATTTATATGTATATTGAAATGTAAACCCAATAGAAGAAATAACACTACAGAAATACACATACCACACTTGACTTCACTGCTTTAAGCTCTAAGCAAAGTCAATGGAAATCTAGTCATTCATGCCCAAAAACAGATGCTTGTATTCACACATGGACGTCACCCACTACTTTTTCACTCTACAAAAAGAAGGATTTTTTTTTCTTAATTTACTGTACATGTGTTAGAACTTTATCAAACAACACTTTTTACATAAGAGTGTCTGGCTCAGATGTGGATATCTATTCTTATCAAAACGAAGACATCCAAATTTTAAGGTCAATCCTGGAGCCTACAGCTCTGTGTCTTTATCACATAACTGAACACAAGTTATAGTAAGCTTTATGAGAACACTGGCAATATTTTAGAAGATATCTTTAAACCTTTCTATATAACTACATTTCTGCCTGGTGGAAGAGAAACGTATAAACATAAATGAATTAATGAGGTAATATAATAGCTATGTTTACCTGATAAAATAAAGCAATCTCCATAATACAGGCATTTAATATATGAAAGAAAAGTATATCCACATACAGAACCATACTGTAAGTAATAGACACATTGCAAAGTACAGCGCTACTACTGAGGATACAGTGACTGCAAAGGCATCACTACAATTGATGACATAATTAAATGATTTCCATGCCAGTGAAATAATTAAATTATTTCAGTGAGAGTACTGGGTACATACCTAACCCTCTACTCACACTCAGAAACATGCAGTCTCCTCTACATTTGAAAGCACTTTTTGACTCACCTAAACTGGATGGAGATTTTATAGCCAAATTCAGACTACTTAAAGCTAGTCAGTGTTTCAGGCTTGAAGACTTAATGAGATTTCTCTGACCTTCTCATTTAATCCTTTTTTTCCTTCCACAGGCTCAGATGCCTACTCAAATTTTCTTGTCAAAATTCAAAAAGTAACTTCTAACTAAAACTTGGATTAAAATATGAATCCAATCATTCGGAGTCAAAGAGCCATGTTACATTTTCAGTAGAGCTCATTAAATAATTAAAATAGAAAAAATATTCAGGTGCGCTGTTCAGAAGTGAGAAGAACAGAGGTTTTTAAAAATGTTTAATTCAGTAATCAAAGTTCTACAATCTAGAACAGAAAACTGTCACATATAAAGAGCAGGAAATGGTTTTAAAATGCAGTCCGCAGTTTAAATTGTTATTTGCATATTTGAAACACATTCAGAGTTGTTACTGTACACCTAATTAATGAGCCATATATATTTGAACACCTGTATTTCATTCTTCATTTATTTTCTTGCTCACCCACTGGGAGAAAAAAAAAACATTTAAATGAATATCAGGTGATTAGGTAAAACAGCAGTTTTCTGTAAAGGACAACTTATATTATATGATTTGCAGCTGCATGACCTTCTGTTCTGTCTTCTGCACCATGACCACATGAATACAATACACTATATATTCTAAGGTATGTGAAATTCAGCTGCCCCAGAGCAGAAATCCATTTCATTTCTTTAAGTGCCATACTAGCAGATGCTTGGGATAAACTAACCAACTAAATTCTGGTCACAGCTGACTGCTGCAATCTATATCCTGGGTGAAAGAAACTGATAATTAACTGCATTCATTGCTACTAAGTAGGAGATAGCAGCCAGCTCTTCCTGCTCTACCATTCTAGACCACAGACTGCTTAAGAAACAGATTATGCTTCTTGTTATAATGCATGCAGCACCTGATTTAGGTGGAGATTTTTTTTTCTTTCTTTCCCTCCTTTGCATGCAGTTACTGCACCCTTTTGGATAGTTAATCAGTATAGAGAGCAGTCTGGAGTCTTGATGGAGACAGATCCTGACACCGGCAGCTTAAGTCACATGGCCGTCCTCAGCAGGAGCTGCTTACTGACCTGCCTCATTTCAAGAGCTATGAACAGGAGATAAATGTTTGGCAAATGTCTCTAAGACGTGTCAGAAATTAAATCAAATTAGCCAACATGACAGTATCAAACAGGAGGAGATCAATGTGATTTTACTGATATTAAATAGAACTGTATTAATACCAGTGTCCAAAGCAAGAATGCATCAAGAGAACAGACATTTAACAACCATGAGTCACATGTTACAAACATATCATCCTGAACTCTATGTTTAACTGTGTTAGACAGTCTGTCAGAAAGTCAGTGCCATACCTGAAAGTAGTTAAAGACCATTAATACAAGCATCAAAAGATGTTATTTCCATTTGACCTGCTTAAATTTTTATACTTACTAAATTCAGTATGCACATGCATATTTTACATATTTCAGTGAAAGCTGACATCTCTCATTTAATTTCTTCTAAGCCTATCGCAATGAAATGAGTCTCATGCCAGATTTTTTCAATCACTGACTGACTGAACTATAATACCATTACAGTTTGGAAAACACCTACCAAGAGAATGTACTTGTTAGTTACCTAACAGCTAACAGGAAATGAAAGCTCTAATCAGATGTCTTCCAGCAAGATGCAATCCACGGGAGATCTTTCTTTGCCCCCAGTTTCACCAGAAAATAATAAATTATCAAGAAGTAGAGGGTGAATTGAATGCCTTGGACATCAACTTTAATCATTTCATATCCCCACATCCTACCCTTGTCCCAGGATGTAAATCGTTTCTCTGGTTTCCCTGCTAGAGGCATCACGGGCATGTCTACTTAGAGGAGTCCATTTCAGTCCCTTCCCTACAATCTCAAGTAAATATTTACTCACAAAAATTCATACCAGAAGTTTTAGTTTGTTCAATGGACAAGTTAAAGAATTAAGTAATTTCCAACCCAGAAGAGGAGTCCGAATCATAGAATATCCCGAGTTGGAAGGGACCCAAAAGGATCATCAAGTCCAACTACTGGCACCACACAGGTCTGCCCAAAGTTTTAGACCACGTGACTAAGTGACAAATAAATACTTAGTGCAAACTGCAATTTTATATTCCTCTTCCAGACAGGTTACTTCTAACATATTTTGTTGCTAAATGAACACCAGTCAAGAATACAAGAAATCAACATATTAAAAAAAAAAAAAAAAAAAAAAAAAAACACCTTGAGTTTTTCCTACATGTATATTCTATAGGCAGGCTACTCTAAAAAAAAAAAAAAATTACAAAGCCACAGGAGAGAGAGAACTCCCCAGTGCAACTTCAAGTGGCAAAATACCACAGCTATCTAGAAGTTAGATATTTCTCCCTATGTCTAACATACTTATCTAATACTTAGGTGTTTGTTCTAAAGATATTTTTTTCAATTTTTATTTCCCCAGTAATGCTGTTTTTATTTCAATTAACAACTAACAATAAAGTGCCGAAAAGCAGCTGTTAGTTAGTACTAATATCTCATATAGGAAAGTGAAAGAAAAAGATTTTTCTAAAATCCTCTGTAAATAAGTACTTTACAAATCATGAAAGTATACTGCCATCAGTAAATGCTGTGTCTTTTTTCTTAATATACTTCTATATGTATGTGTTGGCAAGTTTGAGAATACAGTAACAGACTGCAAAAATAGTAGCTGATTTCCATTAATGTGTACATACATACACAGAAAATTACTCAGCTATTTCTCTTATTCCATAAAGTTACAGTAACTTACAGCAACCAAATTCTCAGTGCAAAGGCTGAAATTATGTGGTATTTTAAAGAGTATTATCTACAGCCATTCAGGATCAAAATGATCTCCTAATTCTAGGAAAATAAATCATTAATACGATAATTACATTGTCAGTCACAGAAAGTGGCTAATACAGTCGCTAGAGGCAACACAGCAAAATGGTACTGGTGCTTAATCAGTTTTTCCTCCCTCCGAGTTAAGATTTTTCATATTGACCTTCAGTGAAGGATTCAGCGGTCATTAAGCCATCACATAAAATATTTCAATCAATTCAGACCTCCTGATACGACACCAGACGAATGTTGCTTTGGAAAGAAAACACATTTTTGCTGGGTTATTGACTGAATACTGCACATGGTCCTCCATGGACTTAATCTGGGGACTTGTGGCAAAGTGACAGAACAAAAGTGAACCAGCTGACATTAGTTCAACACAAGTCAAAGCTTTGTCATTCAGGAGTAGGCCTCAGCTATAACTTCTACCTCCTTTATTCACGCTCTACAACACTGCCTATGCTAACACTTCACTGCAAGGATCAGAGTCAACAGCTAAAACATACAGAGAAGCATCTACCTTCTACCAAATTTTTATTTCACATCTTTGTCCCAAATCACATCTCAGATAGATTAAAAGATAGGTAGGCATCAATATTACTGCCTCAGCCTTTGACACCAATCTGTGCACACTGAGACTGGTTTTCTCCATAATTTTAGAATGGACACTTGGGTCCATTAACAAAATTAATACTATCCTTAATCATGACCTACTACCCTGATAACCATTTGTATTGCTGCAGTACATGTTGTCTTGCCACAAGGTGCATTCCACATTTAGTGTTTTATGATTCAACTCTATCTTCATGTTAGACTGAATATTACATATTCAAAAAAAATAAAATAAAAATAAAAATATTCTACTTTCACAAAGTTCTCATTGAAGAACTTTTCAGAACAAAAAAGCAACAAAACTATCCTTCAAAATTCATTTTAAAAGCAAGTGAACACAAATTTTATCCTTCAGGCTCTGTTTCTCATGCAATAGAACAGTCCACAAGTCTTTCATCTGTTTTGATTTTCCATCAAATACCTTAGTCATATTTGTCCTTAAAAGGATAGCCGGGTATCTAATTCATTCCTTTAACTATATTCCCAGTCTGTAGCAATTTCAAATACTTTTTTTTTTTTTTTTTTTTAATCATTTGAAGAGTTCTAGAAAACCTCTGAGTAGCCCAAAACGAAAACACCCACGGGAGGCTGAAGAAACAAAGTACACCACTATGTGCAGTTCTGGGCACAGTATAAAAAGGACATGAAACTGTTGGAGAGTGTCCAGAGGAGGGCTACGAAGATGGTGAAAGGCCTGGAGGGGAAGACGTACGAAGAACGGCTGAGGTCACTGGGCCTGTTCAGCCTGGAGAAGAGGAGGCTGAGGGGAGACCTCATCACAGTCTACAACTTCCTCATAAGGGGGTGTCGAGAGGCAGGAGACCTTTTCTCCATTAACACCAGTGACAGAACCCGCGGGAACGGGGTTAAGCTGAGGCAGGGGAAATTTAGGCTTGACATCAGGAGGGGGTTCTTCACAGAGAGGGTGGTTGCACACTGGAACAGGCTCCCCAGGGAAGTGGTCACTGCACCGAGCCTGTCTGAATTTAAGAAGAGATTGGACTGTGCACTTAGTCACATGGTCTGAACTTTTGGGTAGACCTGTGCAGTGTCAAGAGTTGGACTTGATGATCCTTAAGGGTCCCTTCCAACTCAGGATATTCTATGATTCTATGATTCTATGATTTCAGTCTTATTCTTTCCTATCAGTTGCCTTTATTAATATAGGAAGAACATCCATCTGTAAACTAGCACAGCAAATTGACTTTTTAGGCATTGCTTAACTGCACACATAGCTGCATATTATGTGCACTTATATTGATGTGCACTTATGTCAGTGCACATCAAATCTGACCACTGCTTAGAAGCAAACAAGAATTACTAACACATTACTGTGGGAAATGTTCTGCCACATGCTGGGGGAACATGAATGATAGTATATAAGCAAGAAGGTTTTTAAGAAGTAAACTTTTGTAGAATTTCTTCAAAATAATCTTTACAGCTTTTATGCTTCTTACTCAGTTTGTTCTATTTCAGAATTGCTTTGTGGTAAAATAATCTCAGCTATCTGGTAAGGAAACAGAAGTAAAGCAGGTTACCACATAGTCTAAGGAATATTTCTTATACCTACACCAAAATGTGATACGTTCAATACAGTTCCCAGCAGATCAAAAGTCACTCTCAAAGTTAACTGTGGGCAACTTAAGTGCTTTCATATTACTTGTGCAAGTGCTTAATAAATTGATTTTCCATAATGACTGTAGCAGAGAAAAAAAAAAAAAAAGTTATAAATGCTTCATACTGTTTTTCATTATCTGCAGGGAATAGCCAAGACTGACTAGTTAGGATGAAACCCAAGAGGCTTGTGAGATTAAATTCCCAGAAATAGGGGTCAACAGCAACTTCTGAGTTAGGCAAAAATTATTACTGAACTTGCAGTCATTTACAGAGATAGTTTCAAGTCTGAGAACACAGGAACACACAAACAGTATGAGGGAGTCTGTTTTACCTTCTGTACATAGTAATTACAAGCCTCCAATTCCAACTTCAGTTCATAGACTGTATCAAGTACTTCAGGTATTTGGCAACATATCAGTTCACTTGTTGAAGACATGGTTTGAGTCATTCCCCAAAAATTAATCGGTATAACCCCATGCTTTATTCTAGTCACACCAAAATATGATGTGAAATTAATAAATCACGTATAATCTTTTTTCTGAAGACTTGAAATCGGTGTTGATGGAGCATAGTTCCAGTATTGTAAGGTAACTAGCACTATTTGAGAACATAAATACTATTCTATCTTTTGCTTCATTTTCTGTTTCTAAAAATAGTTGACAGCTCATATTGTGCGTAGGTTCCTGCTCATGATAGTCCAGGCTGCTAACAGACTGCTAATCTGATAACTGATCTATTAAAAGATCTTGAGCAATCAATTTCCTCTTGCTTTCCAACTACAATTTGGGGAACTTATTTCCCAGTGTTGAATCATTAATAGTATAAATTACTGCTACAGTACCTAAAGAAGTAATGTTCCTTAAATGAGTCCACACATGTTCAAAATGTACTCTCCCTCCTCGTGACTACTGCTGATAAAACCAAAAAGAATCTAGGATCAGAACATACTGCTATGATACAGGGTTATGATACATTGCCCTAGAGTAGGAGTTTTCTATGTGAGTGGAGAACAAACCATACCCACTTATGGTCAAAGGAAGTGAACGCTAGCTAGGAAGGTGACATGAAATCTTATAGCACCGGCAAATATTCATGTCTTCCAGACACATATTTAATACAGTATTTACTAGGTTTACAGGAACAGACAGGAGAGCCTATACAGAGACAGCAGCTGCATACCAAAATAAATAAATAATAATAATAAAAAAATCATTCTCCACTGGTTTAATACTGATTTAAGAGGGGTTTTATTCTTGCATTCATTATATTATAACGCATATCAGTCCTAACAAGGCATACGAACTTTTAATAAGCCGGGGTTTTAATGTTAATGCAGATAGAAGCTACTTCCCACAATAACAAGCCACCTCAGCTAGCCTAGAAAGCAGGTATATTATTATATCCTCACTTGTACTGAGATACTTCTTGGGGTCCTTGGCATGGGGTAAGATGCTGCTGTATTAGGTTGTGTTAAAAAAATATTTAAAAAACAAAACAAAAAAATAATCAGAAGAGAGTCCCTTTCCAAAAGTTTCATTGAAGTGCCAGCCTACAGGCTAACCTGACATCTCTTGGAAAAAGGCATGAAAGGATCTGTCTCTACCAGCCATTACTAGGCTTTCAGACTCTCCCAGATTGATGGCATGGAGCTTCTGAGCTGTTACTGCTCCCTCTGCTCACCTGCTAATGGCCCAAGTGGTAAACTGGCTGCGACCCTCAGCAGCAACAACAGCAAGAGTATCTTCTCTCATCTCGCTTCTGCACCAGCCTGAAAATTACATCTCTCTAGAAAGCATGATACCAACTCTGCCTGCGCACCTGTGCAACAGATGCCACTGAGAGAAGCCACCTCTCCTCTAAAATCCCTGTAGCATCACAACCCAAGGGTAAAAGTAATCAGCCATAGTAGGCTTTGTAAAGTCTCCTACTAAAATAAAAACAGTGCCCCAGGAATTCCTAGCTTTCTGTCTAAACATATTTTGAGAAAAGTAAGCTTAAATAGTGTGCTTAGAAAGCTAATGAATGTAATTAATTGGGACAACACATGCAGCTTGAATAGTATACACTTGTGTGCTATGTACTTCAATTAAGCAAAGGTGCACACCTGTGTATTAGCAATACCTATTCCCAGCAAGGTCCCTAATAGTCCCTATTAAAACAAAACTATTAGTAACAACCAACCAACACAAGAACTTTTAAGCGACCTATGCAGTGTCAGAAAAAAATAAAGAATGACATGATAGGCAAAACTAAATCCAAATTCCTTATTTTTCCACTTTCTTTATTGGTCCGCTTGGTGGATAGAGCAGGCTGTAGGCTACTAGAAGTGCAGCCAGATGTGGTGTGTGAGCACCCAGGTAATATGTTACATGTACTGACATATGAAATATGTCATACGACGTACTGAAATATGTTTACTCTAGCCAGTATTCATTCTTTAAAAAAAATATAAATTGATACACTGTCAACATTTCTCTATTTTTGATTAACTATTTCTCTAAAGATGACAGAATAGCAAAAACAAAGGAAGTGAACCAGTGGTCCATAAAATGATTTCATGAATAGGAAACAGAGACAGGACAACTAGAAACTTACAGTTACTCAATGGCAACACTCAGACAATAAAAGGTGAATTGGACAGGAGAAGCAACGGTTTTTGTGCTGGGTTTCTATATGAGGGAAGGTTAATCTAAGCCTAATTCCTTATCGAAATATTTAAACTGGAAAGATATCCTGTAAACTGAGTGACACTGTTCCTGTGGTTTTTGAAATCTGACTTTCAAAAAAAAAGTACTTTTCAGAAAACTTTCTAGAGTGCAAAGTACAAAGTATTACCAAAAGAAAAGACAAAAGAAAAAAGATGCTATACAGGGAAAGTAATAAATTATCATCAAGTAATTTTGCTATCTCTAGTCATGCTGATTCTTTTAGTTTAACTAGAGTAAACGATACAGTATTAATGGACAAAAGAACATAATTAGCAAGGTGATCAGAACACAGATAACATCACAGACATTGAATACATAACTTTTCTCAGGCAGGGAAACTATAGGCAACCCGCGCAAGTCTGAGGTTCTGTCTAAATCCCACCAATATCAATTAGCAGCTTCACGGACTTTAATGAACCCTGTCAAAGCCCTACCTGACCTAATTAAACCAAGGAACATCTTTTCAACTACATACTTCAGAGTAAAGCTGGGACAGCAGACTAAAATTCAAAGAGCATTACAGAAAATAATGACAACTGCCTGATATAGCATCTCACATTCACATGGATTACCATCCAATGAGTGATGACACACATTGGACTGTAAGCAATGAATTGAATTTTGTCAAATGAAATGAGCCAACAGGATAATTTGAGCCAAGATGTTTAGAAACAAGAGCAGAAAAAATTATTATCTGAGATAAAGCTGTATTGTTATATAGGCAATATAAAGATAGCAGTAGCGTTAGCAGAAATTTAATCTTACTGGAGCAAAAACTATGACCTCAGAGGCACAAACATCAACAAATACACAGCAAATCCATTGCTGCATCCACATCGGTTTGATTCAGGAATGTTCTAAAACAAACACTTCTAGTTATTGCAATTTACCATACTTTGATGTGCACTGCAGAGTTCTCTGAGTGCACAAACTAGAGTTCTTTATCAGGAAATTAAATAAGACAACATGCCTCAAGGAACACACACTTCACATAACATCCAGTTTAGGACACGAATGACACTGAGGTCAAGGTGAGGCCCCCAGACATGCATAACGTGTACATGGGTCCTCAATAACCAACGTTTTGCTTTCTAGATCCAGTGCTATTAAACTATCCTACCTGATACATTAACCATAGCCTACATACATCATAAGTACATGCATACAATTCTCCATGTCTGGAGAATCTTCCCAACGTATCCTAGAGTAAAACTGATCTGGACATAACAGGATGAAGAAGCAAGGTAGTTCTTAGCAATGAAAAGCAATCTTGAAACTAAGATTAGAAGAAAGAATGCAGACAGAAATGCAAATAATAATAATGACTTGGGAAGAGCTTCAACAGAAAACTAAAAAGAACATGTCTGTCCCTTGCATGTCTTTTTTTTTTTCTGGGAGTTCACCTCCCAGAAAGCTGTCTGAAAGCTGAAACAGGTATTTTTTTTTTAAAGAAAATTGCTTGCCTTTGGCTACTGATTAAAAAAAAAAAAAAAATCTGGTCCCTATCCCACAGGAGGAGCTAAAGCAGTTTTAAAACTCCTTAAGCTTTCATATCGGCATTTAGGGGGAAGAGAGAGACAGAAAGAGTGGGAGGAAGGGAGGGGGAGAAAGAGAAAGAGAAAAAAAGAAAAAAAAACTTAGCCTAACATGAACTGAAATATTAATAAAAAATACTCTCAATCTGAAACAAGCGGAAGTCTTCAACTGAGTGTATAATCTGAAAAGTTTAAACACAAGAATGCTGAGCTAGTCTCTTCTTTCATTCTATTATTCTGTTTGGGAACTGGGCAGTTAATTTTTAACACTAAGGATGGTTACTTTATAGCTAAAAGCTATTTCCCTTGGCTTATATTAACTGGTATTTGCTTGAGAAAGTCAATAAAATATACCCAGGGAAAACTGAAGTATGAAAGAAATTTCTTATAATGGCCTGGTATCTTTGACAGTAATTTGCCTCCTTATTGACTGCTTCAGACAAAGGTAAAGGGATAAATGAACCATTAAATACTTAAGTATGGTGTTTTCTTTGAAACTCTTGTTACTTCCTAGATGTAATTCTGCGCAGGTCTATTGGAGCCAACTGTCTGTTAGAACAGAGAAAATGGCCTAGTCACTCTAAAAAGGCAAGGGGAAAGATTTCAGTTCTGCCTTTTGTTTGGGACTTTTATTTGCCAAGGTAAAACAAAAGCACAGGTTAACACAATTTTAAGCCAGACTGGCCTATGAACACTAGTAATTAACTCTGAGATTTTGGAAAAAATATCACTTATTTCCAATAAATTGTCTTCCAGAAAGACTAACTTAAGTATCTTTCCATTCCATTTTGTTACATAGATACACTCAGTGAGTTTACAAACTGGAGTTTATTAGAAAACCATTAATTAGCTGAGGCCCTCAGGAATGTCCCATTACTTCATTTTTTTTTCTTCATAAAGTTGTCATTTTTTGGTTTGTAGTCTCTGTAGTTCTGATCCTTGTAAATACTATTCATTGTTGTTCAGGCCCTTTGCTATATTTCATAAATTATTCTTGGCCTGATTAGGAATTGCAAGAACAAGCATCAAAATAAAATTAGGGATGAGAAGGTGAGGTAAATTATTTCTAGCTGAATAGCTAGCAGCTAAGCACAAGCATCTCAATGGTCATCTGATGAGAAGGGTATGCAAATACAGATAATCCCTAGTACATTGTATGCATTTAAGAAACCAAAAAGTAGCTGAGATATGAGTAGCTCCAGCTATGGCCTGATAGTAAGGTAATGCCCTTGTGCTATTTGTATATCTTAAGTTCAGATGCAATATTGCCATTCTGTAAAGAAACAAATTAAACTTTTGCTCTGTGGCAGCTTGCCTAATAAGGAGTTTGTGGGATGGGTTCCAAACTCTATGGCGGTCTATCAGGCTGTCCCTCAACAACACAAGAGCTTACATTGGAGGTTTTCTTGGTCTACTCCAAAAGAAAATTTCCTGAAAACCTCCTCACACACAACTGTTTTCATTTTGGGAGAGAGGGGTTGTGAGGGAGTTTCATTTTTATTTTTTTTCCCAGTTATTGCTGTTAATCTTCCCTCATATTGAACTTACATTTCTCTGTGTTCTAATAGAATAGCTACTGTACTAGCTATTCCTTAAAAGCTATGAAACTACAGGAGGAAGGGAAGAGAACCCTCTGGCGTAACTTAAATTGGCAAAATACCACAGCTATTTAGAAGTTACTTTGTTGAACACACATCATATATGTTTTCATGAGTACTTAAAATAATCTCTGTATTTGTGAAAAATCAGTATCAATTCCCACAGAAAGTCTGAATAGAAAAAAGCATGTAACACTGAATACTGTTTACACTAAATAATTCGCTCAGATATATTAACCTAGAGGAGTTACCATGCTGCATATTACAGGCATGCTGAAACACTGAGTCCATTGTCTAATCACTGCTATATCACAATGATAAATTTCTCAAGAATGACCGAGTTGCTTCTGTCCTTCAAAACATTTGCTTGGAAACACTACTAAGATTTGCAGTTAATCTGGACCAAAAGTATTAGTAAACCTGTATGTATCCTCTTTAGGGATGAATGTTTAGATAACACTCTTAAGCTGGTCTCTTTTTCTAGTCTATTGTATGTCCTGATGCTCTCTATAGAAACAATTTAGCTGACAGAATCAATGAAAGAGGTACAAAATTGCTGATGACACAATGCTAAGCAGCACTTCAAATAATTTAAGATGATGCAGGAAGGATTACAAGGAACTTAGCCACTGAAAATTACAAAGCTTTTGTTGGCATTCAGTGTAGATGGCTACAAAATTAGATAAGACATTTGAAATAAGAGTTGAAGGACAGAGATATTTTGGATAATATCTAGTTAAAAAAAATAAAATCAACTTTTACAAAAATGGACTATTACTGAGGAGCCATGGAGGTTAGTACTCTACATCAACACTAAAAAATAAAATAAAATAATGAAATATGTAATTTTTGGATGGTCTGTGACTTTATTCAATGGCAAGGATAAAATAACAAGGATGATAAAATATTTTAACTGGCAAAACAAAAAAAAAGTAGATCAATGATTGGAAATACATTAATGAAGAAGGGTATTTAATTAGAGCTGTGAGAAATGGTAAACCTAACGCATAATGACATTTCAAGAAGCACAACCTCCCTGCAAGCCCAGTAAAATCATTTTTCTGGCTCATTTTAGAAAATATTAAGTGAAGAAATTAGAATCTCATACATAGACCAAGGGCAATGAGTACCACATGACAGATCTTTGCTTGTGTTTACTCACTGGTATCTATATTTGAACTGAGATTATGAGACAATAAAGCAAAATTCTTGATATAGTTTTGATTTGTTGAACAGAAGTAGAATTTAATTCTCTAAAAAGTAAGATTTAATGGGCAGATTCACATTGTAGGAATAATATTGAAAGATGCAAAATTTTAGCAATAGAAATCAAAACAGCAGAAAGGGTTTCTGCCAAAAAGTCTCCTTTCTTGAGAAAGGAAACTTTTTTATTTATATACTTTTTTATATTTAGATATTTATCTACAGTAGAGCCAAGAATATTTCAAGGACTGATGAATACAGGCATCCATCAGAAGTGCGTTTTTTTGTTTGTTTGTTTGTTTGTTTTAAACCACTCCCCCCCTTAGGGGCTCATCTTGACATAACACACTGGGTCTTACCGCTGTAGCTTGCACTTACCATTTAAAGCTCACTCAGCAGCATGTTACCTATCCTCACAAGACCCATCCTTTCTGATGGGAGTCATTTCTGACAGAGGAGTCATTGAGCATTTCCAAGTGCCCCTTTTCCTCTTCCTCCCTAGGGGTTAAGCTTTGTCCCTCCATGTGGTTAACATAGGATTTATTTTTTTTCCTAAATCCACATAAAATGCCACCAAATTATGTGTGAGTACATATGAAAAGTTCACGGCTTTTAACAGCCCAACACATTTCATGTTGAGGAGCAATTCATTCATTTATGGTTCTTTTTACAGCACAACACAATGCAACGTGGCTTACTTGGGCAAGCGTTATCAGCTTGTGAACATACATGCTCATTTGAAGTTTCGACAAACTTTAGTGCTAGTCAAGGCCAGTCAGACACAGTTCCAGTATGGTAAGCATCTAAGAGACTGGAAGGGAGGAAGAGAGTGAAAGAAGCCCTTTCTGATTCCTTTCCTTTACAACTTGGCTTTGCAGTATAGACACTAGAAGGTTATCATCAAACTGTATATTAAGATTACAAACCAACTGTACTAACTGTATTTTAAAAATTACAAAGGATAGTTCCTGAGTGCAAGAACAAAATTATAGACAAGTTTTCAATTTGTGTAAGAAGCTACAAACTCTAACTAGACAACAGAAAAGCAATATGAGAGTACCATCTGGCCCTCCTTATTTATACATGAAGCATAACAGGATGGATGGCCAAAGAGCAACAGGTGATAATGTGCTGCCTTCACTATTGCTTCAGTCTTTGCCTGAATGACAGACATTTCATCTGTCTGTCTGTCTATGCTGAGCAAGCAAGGCAAGGGGGATCAAAACTCTACACTCTTACTGATATTTTTCGCTATTGTGATTGTTCTTAATTTTTCCATTTCTTCCTTTCATTCTTCTTGTCTTTATTTCTAGTAGAAGCTGCCTAAGTGACCAGAATAGTGTTTTTGAAAAACAGGAGGTTTTCCTCAGAAAGATAGCTCAAAAGTAATTTCTAAACTACTGAGAAAATTTTAGTGATTTTCCAGGTCTCCAGTTTGCTGATTAGGTTACATTCATTATATATCCATTTCTCCAGTAAAGAGGCTCCAAGTAAAGCATCAGAGAGAAACTGGATTTCCATTTCTAATTATTTTTCTCATCAGAAGACAAAAAGTATTACTTTGAATAAAACATTTCTCTGAACAGTAATAATACAGGCAACTGTCTGTTCCCTTCCTCCTCTGTACCACTCCTTGGGAAATTTAATCAAAATTGAGACTGAAAGAAGTGAAACAATAAGGGACTGTACTCCTGGGCATACTGCTGGGTATTTAGCAAAAGCAGCTTACATCTACCAATTGCAAGCTCCTGGGAAGTACCTGCAGGTCTGCAGCAGCAGATATTGACAAAGACTGCTTTGAGTTTGCATTGAAATAAAGAACATTTCTAGTTTCAGGAAAAGCCTCTTTCCCCATGTAGATTTGCTAATACAATAAAACCGTATTTTATGTATACATACATTCTAATTATTTGGATTAGGTTCTCCTCCTCTAAAATCACACAATAGAAAATAGTCATAACTCAACTGGAATAAGAACACGTGGCATCAGAATGTATTGAAGCATTCTGTTGTATTACCTGCTAAGTTTACTCTGAATTTCTTAGGTACTTCCTTGCAACCTTAATTCTGAAAACCTACATAAATGTTTGTCTTAATAAACAGCTGGCTAGACAACCCACAGGATTAGACCTACCATCCATTTCAAAACTTCGCAGCTACAGATCCAAAGATTCTTGCACCTCATATTGTCATAAATTCCTCATGATGCAGCACAGAGTTAAACTGAGCTTTAGAAATATCTTTTCCTCTTCTGAGAGTGGAATTGCCAGTTCCACTGGTACTGAGCAGTAGCACTTGAGGGTTTTGCTTATGAACCCAGCAATCCAGTCTCCTTTTAGCCAAATAAAATTCAATTTTGTAAAGCACACATAGATAATGTTACCAACTGAATTATGCCTAAAACTCTACTACCCTCTGATGAGGAAGCCTGAATTTTAGCCCAGAAAAAAAGTTGAGTATTAACCCAAACCCTCCACTCTCTTTACCAGAAACCTGTGCTCCCTTTATCTTCCTGTACTCAGCTCTGGTGAGGCCGCACCTCGAGTACTGTGTTCAGTTTTGGGCCCCTCGCTACAAGAAGGACATCGAGGTGCTTGAGCGGGTGCAGAGAAGGGCGACGAAGCTGGTGAGGGGCCTGGAGAACAAGTCCTACGAGGAGCGGCTGAGGGAGCTGGGCTTGTTCAGCCTGGAGAAGAGGAGGCTCAGGGGCGACCTTATCGCTCTCTATAGGTACCTCAAGGGAGGCTGTAGCGAGGTGGGGGTTGGTCTGTTCTCCCACGTGCCTGGTGACAGGACGAGGGGGAATGGGCTTAAGTTGAGCCAGGGGAGTTTTAGGTTAGATGTTAGGAAGAACTTCTTCACTGAAAGGGTTGTGAGGCATTGGAATGGGCTGCCCAGGAAAGTGGTGGAGTCACCATCCCTGGAAGTCTTCAAAAGACGTTTAGATGTAGAGCTTAGGGAAATGGTTTAGTTGGGACTGCTAGCGTTAGGTCAGAGGTTGGACTTGATGATCTTGAGGTCTCTTCCAACCTAGAAATTCTGTGATTCTGTGATTCTGTGATTCTTACATAGCTGCTTCTTACGCATGTTATTCCTCCTTCTATAGGTCCATTAGCTATTACACCTGTTTTCACAACTAAACCTGTTCACCTGTTTTAGCCATACAATCTTTTTATTCATACATTACTGCTCCAGAGCTTTTCAACAAAATAAATGAATAAATGTCAGAAGTCCCCACACAAACCCAGTCACCTCAGCACTCTGTTTATATCCCTTCCTCAACAACATGCCCCTTTCACCTACACAAAAGCAATTATTCACTTTCACGCAAAGCTCTTTTTAGCCCTTTGCTCCTCTCTAGTGTCATTTAATTCTGATGGGATTCAGGTGAAAACATTGCTTCCACTCTACCATCTTCCTAGGTTACTTGAATGATAGACTTCTTTTATAGCCATTCTGACAGCACCTGGACAGATATCACGATCTCCTGTAAGCTTTACTTGCTGCCATCTATCTGATCACAAAGTTTTAAGCATCTTCTGATGCTTATACGACCCTCAAAGCCTTGCCAAAGCAGATGTAATTCTTAATACAGATTCTTTCTTCAATGATAATAGTAATCATGGCAAATTTTCAGAGTGTAAGATAATTGCTTTTATTTGTAATCCTTTTTTTGAAATGATTCTAGTTTCCAAAAGGACTGGATTTTAATATGGCCATTTTCAACCACTTTTGTGAATCCTTATTTTATAAGCACATATGGAAATGTCTGTGAACCTCTCTGTTTTGTTTTACTCATATACCCTGTTTTCAAGGGGGTGCTGCAGGATAGTACTCTGTTTTTCAGAGTCTGCACTACCTTAGCATATTCATTTACATGAAAACCTTATAGCATAATAATTGCATTCAAGAGAGCTTTTACATCATAAGTTTTAGAAATTAAATTTTCTTTGCTACATATGATAAAAATGTAAGAATATTAAGCAGGACAAATTATGTTGTCTGCTTATAAAATATTCTGTTTTCTTCATTCTCATAATAGGAGAGGAAAAGGACAGAAAAATGAAAATGTCACTATTGTCTATCGTAAAGTTCAGATAGTTTCAAACCAAAGCAATGTGTATCATCAAAGACAGCTTTAGATACAAGCACTTTGAAACAGAAACAACCTAAAAGTATGCTTAGCATGCTAATTGCTCCAATTCTGAGCAGCAGTACAGTTCCACTTAACTGTTCTGCTTGCACAGTGCATGCACTACACATTTAAAACCCAAAAACTATCAAAAAAGAGAATTCTAATTATATGTTTCATTAACTTGCAGAAAAATAGTATGCACAAATGACTTTGAGGTGCCATAATAAATGAGGCTGGGGGCTTTCTTTCCCCCTTGAACTAATTTATTCTCTTTAGATAATTCTCCCTCCAGCTGGAGAAAAAAAAAAAAATGTTCAGAAAAAGAGTGGGAGGCAAGCATTTGTAATGTATTTTAGACCATTGCTGGAAAAGGGCAAATGAATAGCCCATACATTTTAGTTAAATAACCCTAGATGCTTAATATGAGCAAGATTTATCTGAATGTCTGTTCAAAACAGGTTTTGACAGTCTAAAGAAAAACACAGTTGTTTTTTTTTGTTTGTTTGTTTGTTTGTTTTTACTTTAAAGGTTCCTCACAACTGGCAGTTTGTCCCTTAAAATCTACCAGTTGATAATGCATTGACTCCATTTTAATTCATTATTTTTTTTTAAATCACTTAAGGATATGTAGGCAAGCACATGAGGGGTTGATGGAATACTTTTTTTTCTAGTTCTCACATATTTTACAATATGTTCAGATAACCCACCAAAACAATAAAAGAACACGGAGAATTTTCATACATGGAGCTCAAAAACAGCTATGTTGGTAAACTTACAGCAAATGTTAGGTTTTTCTTGAAGGAAAAGCAATAGAAAATAATGCAATGCATTCTATTATCTCCAAAATTTCTCTTAAAAATTCCTTTAAAAAAATTACCCGTACTTATGATGTACTATAGTACAGAATACCTTGTATAAGACAAAGTCTATTGAATGTCACTGAATTTCTTGAGGGTCTTTCATGGACTTTCCAGCCTTCTGGAGTTCCATTCATTGACAGTTCATACAGTTCCACAACAGGATTATGTTCAGACACTTATAGTAATTTTACGACAACAAGTAACAGGAATCTGTTCATAAATTGTGCTAACCGGAGAAGCATTAAATATCAGGAAAATTTAGTTCTTTTTGCAAGCATCAAAGACAGTCACAGGTTTTCCTTTCTCTTCCACCTGCCAGCCCCTATTACTTCTTCCCTTCCCTTAAAGAAATTAAATTTATGATAATTTTGTTTGTGCCTCCTATTTTTGACTTGATGAAGCTGTCCTTCTAATCAAGGAAAGGTAAAGCTAAAAGTCAAGTGCAATCAGGAATTATTAGGCAAGAAGTATTTATTATGATAAGCATTTAAATATAACAGCTAACACCATACTAGCCTAAAAAGTTAAAATTCAAAACAAATTAATTTTACTTTCTTTGAGTTACCACACAGGTAACCTATAAATGGGTTGATATGCTCCTATCTTACACTCATCTTAAGAGAGAAAACATTTTTCAGAGCAAGATATAAACAGAGGAAATCTTCATGAAAACTGCTATTGTCATTTATTTTAACAGCCTGCACAGAAAGCAAAAACCGGACAGAACTAGAAACCTAACAGCCCCAGAATTTGGCATATTTCAGATCAGTGTATAAGTACTGATAAGTACTTTGGTCATTGAAAAGTGAAGAAAGAGCTTTATATGTTACGTATGCATAGTGCCTCTGTTTTGTCAATATTGGCTGTCAACTCTGCAATAGGAAAATGATAGTAAATGTTGTTCTGGACATCATGGAGGAGGGCTTGGGTTTTCCACTTAAAAGAAATTCAAATACAGACTCATTCAGACAAGGTCATAAAATATTGTGTGTTCTGAAGCACCTCTCTTTATGTGTGGGAAAGGAACAAAGGCAGATATAATTTCTTCTGCCCCAAAATCTTTCAATTTAATTCAAATGCATTTAATTTTGTTTGGTTTTCTCAATATCATCAGGAACTTGCAGTATATGAATCCGTGGGAATGGTGCTTTCAGCATCTGTAGCCCTGATTACCCCTAGAGACTAGACAAAATTATAGTGTATTTCCCATGATATACAACTGGACTTTAAATATAAGAGAATATAACTGCATCATGGGATATGTACCATAGATGTATAGATGGCTTCTCAAGGAAAACCTGGACCTCACAAGATCTGAAAGAACAAGCTTTGACAGATACTTCCAGGAACCTCTCAGAAAGAAAAATAAATAAATAAATGACGAGGACAATTACAAGAATATTAGAATATGATTGCATTCTCCTAGGAAATGGAGAATACCACTGAATGCAACCACTCCACAGAAAATCAAAAGTTTCCCTGAAGAAAAAGAGTAAGCCATATAAAAACATTTCTATGAAGGAAGAGGCTTCACTGAAAAAAAAAAAAAAAGAATCACATTCTCATTACTTCAAAATTGTTTAAACACTGTTTCAATAGTAACAAAGAACAAGCTCCACCACCAGGATGTCAGGGTATGAGTAAAAGATGAGAAAAGTTTCCCTCTTGCAGGGCTTTGGGAAGTCACACTGCCTTCAGACAAATTGTGTTAAATTGTGTGGCAGAGTTCAATTCCCATCTTTTTATAGGTGCTGACAGTATGAACTTGTAACAAACAAGTTGACAAAATGACAGTATTTCAGAGTATTTAAAGAATGACTTGTCCCTCCTTCCAGCCCTTCCAGTATTCAACTTAGTGTCTCTAAGTCCCTGGACAAACCACCTGTATTGCCATGACACTGCTGACAGAAGTCGATTATTTATGTGCTGCATGAGCAAAGCGTATGGTATCTTACAAATGCAGAAATTGTGGTCAGTTTAGATATATTTTTATAGCATACAAATGCCTAGTTTTCTTGTTCTTCCCTTTTCCCTTTAAAAAGAGACTAATAGCAAGGACATGTGCATTGATGCCATCTGCCACCCGACTTGGCAGCATTGGCCATGGCTCCGCATCCTCCATTCCCTCAGTAAAGCCTCAGCCTTTGACTTGGTACCACCAAAGCTCCCATGGCTCTCAGCAGCAGTGGGCAGCTCTGCGATGGCCAAAAATAAGACAGCCTACAGAGAGCAAGGAGCTCTTCCTAACTGAGAAGATACAGAGATAAAAGTTTCATTTGTGTTTGTGAATGCAAATGCTCAAAGATAAAGGACTGCCTTCATGACCCACTGACTGGAATTGACAAATTAGGTTATTCCGCTTTTCTGCATTTACTTCTGATATATGTTCATTAAGTATACTTTTCATAAAACCCCACAAAGGTACATTTGATTATAATTTGTTTTTAAACTTAGTTAACATTCTAAGCAGTAACATAAGGTAAAAATTGTAAAAATACTGAAGATTTATCAGCACTTTACCAGACATTGGTCATCGTTCCATATTTTAGCAGCAATGCCTGTTTGCAACTCAAGCAACATAGCCTAACGATCTGCAAAAATCCCGATTTTCTATTTGGGGTGCCTCAGGACGATAATTATCTGAGTTTCTACAACTTCAGGCTAAAACTAGGATCTATGAAAATTACTTTTAATTCTTTTAAACTTTCTGATATTTATATTAAAACATTTTATCTGGAGAAGTTCTAAGAAAATAATGGAAGAACAGAGATCATTGTTTTCAGTCGAGTTATGCTTTACACCTGTATTATATGAAACAGATAATTATCAACCAATGTCATCTGAAGGCAGTGCTAAAAATTTATATTAACGTATAATTTCAAAACTGAATAATTGCTTTTGCTATGGGCCCTTAGGGGAATTAGCATGTGAAGTTCATCATCCCCATTTCAATTACAGATATAACACAAATAAATTAAGCCAAGTCAATATTCTCTGAAGTCAATTTCATATATGCCAATGTCTGCTGGAGTTTTTCAGACAATAACCTATACATAGCAAGGAACTGGTTTTTTGTTTTGTTTTGTTTTGTTTTAATCTAGTCTTTTCCTACACAAATTTACATGGATTAACATCCATTTAAAAGAATCTTCTCTTTTCTCCACTTTTCCATGTTTTCCTCATTTTTTCACATCTTTATTTCCTCTTCAGATTGGTACTTTTTCTGCAACATTTCTATTTCTTTCATGCAGCAAGGCATCTTGAAAACTGAGGAATACAGATCACTTTGGTGCGATTCATATATTATGCCTATACTGTATATTGGTGATCACAGAATCACAGAATCACAGAATTTTCTAGGTTGGAAGAGACCTCAAGATCATCAAGTCCAACCTCTGACCTAACGCTAACAGTCCCCACTAAACCATTTCCCTAAGCTCTACATCTAAACGTCTTTTGAAGACTTCCAGGGATGGTGACTCCACCACTTCCCTGGGCAGCCTGTTCCAGTGCCTCACAACCCTTTCAGTGAAGAAGTTCTTCCTAACATCTAACCTAAAACTCCCCTGGCGCAACTGAAGCCCATTCCCCCTCGTCCTGTCACCAGGCACGTGGGAGAACAGGCCAACCCCCACCTCGCTACAGCCTCCCTTGAGGTACCCATAGAGAGCGATAAGGTCGCCCCTGAGCCTCCTCTTCTCCAGGCTGAACAAGCCCAGCTCCCTCAGCCTCTCCTCATAGGACTTGTTCTCCAGGCCCCTCACCAGCTTCGTCGCCCTAATGTAATCACCAATCAAATCTATTATGCTACTTTACATTCATTGACTTCCTTTATATGTGGTGCGAAGGCAATATAAAGTAAAGGCAATTGTCCTAGCTTCATGGCAAAAATGGAGCCTCACTGATTTAATTATGCCAAAGACCTGAATATAGCAGAAATGCTGAAGAACTTATCTTTGTAGTCTGCATCAATTTCTTTGTAATGCCTTAAAGAGAAGCAGATGAAGTGCTTGGGATTTCTATAGTTCACAACATCTGTTTCCTTGCACAACTGCATACAGACTGCTTGAAGACCATGTGGGCCTAATGGTCACTGCAAAGGATTTATTTCCAGAACAGCATATTCTACTGCTGCCGTTACATTTCAGTGCTAGTGCTTGCTTACTTGATGCATATAAATTAAAACATCAGGAAGCCCACTGCTACTGAGAATTCTGTCTTTCCTGCATGTTTTAAATATTGGCAGGGTACATTGCCTATTTAGACGTAATCTTTAGAGTGTATTGGGTAGACGATGTATGATTCAGAGCAGAGATCAGTGATATTGTTGTGCTGCCCACTAAGCCTTTTCCTGGCTATTGCTCACTACCAATAACCAATAGCAATACCAATAGCAAAGTGAATTACATGCCATGCAAAGTGCACACTAAGCATTTCCACAATCAGAAATTCTGCATACCATGATTCCTATAACATTCCCCTCCATTTACTACATGCTAACTTTACCAGCTAGACTGATGAAATGGGACTGAAGGTGTCTTGGTTTTTACACTGCAACATTTCTAAGGCCGTTCCTATTAAATGAAGATGAGTAAGAAAGAAGTCTTGATAGACAGAGCAGGAAAAAAAAAAATGCATACTGGATGTTCTCATTGAATTTATATACTGTTTGTGGCCCACAAGCCTGGCTCTTTCTCTGGCTAGCTCCACGGCTATCATGCTATTTGGCTGCTTAATTTTCAACCTGATCATTTCCTGAGAAGTGATGTTCTCTCATTTGCTGAGTAGTCATCCAGGGCCATCTCCAGGCTCTCCTCTCCAGACAGTCTTTGGGCCATTTTCTATGCATTTTGCAATCACAGAAAGTTATATCATGTCACAGGGAATAAAAAATAAATACATTTTTAAAAGGGCACCTTCTTGGACATTGAGAGCAAACCTGTGCACACTGGGAGCTTTTATGGCAACATAATGATAATGCCTAACAAGGAGATAAAAGGCCTGCCCCCTATATTGCTCTTTTAGAGGGGACTGAGTTTTTAAAAGCAGGTGTATCTTGGTAAAGGCACACAGCGACTCAGGTGCCTTCCAGCTGCCAGCTCCAGGGCTCTTTCTATCTAAAAAGTCTTGTCCAGCAGTCAAAGGCAGTTTTCACTTTGGGCATTGAAGATAGAGAAAGAAAACAAAAGCAGTTTTAATCTAAAGTTTTTTCATCCCATCTTTCTGAGGAAGGGAGATATTGCTGAAGAGAGAGCACTTCCCTGACCAGCAGAGCTGCCACAACAAAGAAGACATTCTCAAAAGTGTTCTTAGTTAGTAAGCACATGAACTGAGGGATGATTTCAAGGCTGAGCACCACCACTGAAACAGTGACTGACTGTAAACCAACACGACTTGTTCCTCAGATACTATAAAATCACAGTAACTCCATCTGGCACTCAGTGAGTCCTCATGGAATTGAATTTCCAGAATAAAAAAGGGAAAACTGCACTCTCCTGTCTACTACCTGATTACTAAAACCTCAAGTTTCTGGTAATAACCTCTATAAGAATGCATTACATTTTCCATCTCCCATTCCTCAGTTGTCTTGAGAACATTTCTCTAAACTGTAACTGTAGTTTGCTTACTCTTAGAGTATTTTATTCTCCTTGAAAATGCTCTGAGATGAATACACTGGGGAAAACTGATATTCTTCCAGCACAGGCAAAGCACGACAGCTGGAATCACCAATACAAGATGCATCCGATTTTGTTTCACATGAGACAAAACTCTTTCACGGGTATCAAATAAGAAAAAGATGTTAGTACATCTCACTGACAGATAGGAAAGATCACTAGTGTTACAAATTCTTGGACTTCATTACAACAGATTCTGACTGCAACAGGCAGCTTTTGTAAGGAGACCCTCTTCATAGACTTTTGACAGGAATAGATTAAACTACGGTCATGCAAAGATCTGGTCACAGAATCAAATATTTTGACCAGATAGTCACATTTATCATGACAGTTCTGCCTTAATTCTCTCTCTGCAGGAGCAACACAAGCATATTTGAGCCGCTATTTTAAATGAGGACATAATTTCCTGCTTAGAAAAGCCCTTTAGGGGCCTTTTTTGCTTGATTATTTTCAAGTGTATTTAGCAATCATCAATACTTGGTTACAAGTATCTACTTGACAATACTGAAAGGCTTTTTTTTTCCTCCAAATTAATACCAGAGCAGAGATTGATAGCACTCTTTCTTAAGCAGGTGCTCAAGTTTAAGGATTGTTTCAGTTCTGGAACATCAAAAATATATCTGACTGTGTTATTAAATACATTAGTAAATAATATCTTCTTTCTGGAGTTGTAAGACTTGGTCTGTAAGTTGCTCACTACCACAGTCAAAATAAATAAATAAATAAATAAACAAACAAATAAATAAATAAATAAATAAAGATTCTGGGCAAATGAAAAAGGTAATAACGTTTTATTTATCTTTAATAAATTGACAAACACTGTTATTTTCAGGCAAAAGAATTTTCATGCTCCACATCATAATTTTTGCTCTTAGGAAAGGGAGAATTTGTTCTACAAGGATAAATGTGGTATTGAAACCTAGTAGCCTTACTTGCAGTAAAGAATCTGTCACCTTTAGAGGAGACAGAATATACATGTATACATGTATCTTGCAAGATTCTTCAGTTAGTTTACCCTTTCTCATAATTGCCACTAGTTCAGTAATAGCTGGAACACAATAGAATTTTCTAGAATAGAATTTGCTTCCAAGCATACATCTTAACATTTTATGTTTCTCCGCTGCTTCTTCATTACTCTAGGGGTTTATATTCTTAGAGTGACAGAACGCTTCTAGATCAGAAAATGTCTGAATTCAGACCTCACTGAATTGTTATCTTTTGTTGCTCCACATGTTGCATTTTGCTAGTCTTTCATGGCACTAAATCCTCAGCTAATATTAACTCTCAGCTGGAAACACTTAAACAGTCTTCAGTTTACTGGCCTGCGATTCCCTACACTGTTCTTTAACTCAGCTACAGGGATTGCTTGTGTCAAATATATTCTGACAGATACTCCCAGTGCTTTACAGTGCAAATATCACCTGAAGATTTGTCTTCTCTCTTAAAGCAAGTCAATGCTACACTAGCATCATCTTAAAAGTAGAGAGGGGGGAGATTCCCCCCGAAACATCATTAGTGTCACCAGCAAAGTTCATTCTAATCCTGATTTAAAAAAACAAAACAAAACAAACAAACAAACAAAAAAACAGTGTTTCCACTCCATAGGCTTTCACAGCTCAGCAAGTGGAGGGAGGTGCAGAAAGAAAGCAGACAGAATTGCATACTGAAACCAGGCTTTCAAAAGCACACAGAGGGACAATTAGAGCCCACAGCATTCTGAGCGGTTTTGAGAACCTGGACCCTACTCACTCCTATTGAATCCGCAAGAAACATCCGCCTAGCCAGCACACTGTAATAGAAGCAATTGAAATGCAGTCCATGAGGCTTCATCATCAAACAGTAGAGGTACTGAATGAAAAACAGTTCTTTAATTTGGGACACAGCCATACACAACTGCAATCAGAAGGTATTTAAACCACATAGCCTTTTCATCCTGTTTTAAAGTGATTTTTGTTTATTAATTCAGTGTAAGAGAGAAATGGCCTCTAATACCATAATATCATTGTCACAGGCTTCAGGGACAAAATTAAACACATTTATCTCTTTTGGACAATTACTGACCCACAAGAGAATGAAAGCCCCCTGTTTTCATCCCTGTGCATTACTTGTTAATTGGTTCTATGGACACAGTAAGGAGAAGTTCCAGCTCAAACCAGTTTGTCAGCACTGCCTGCCTAAGCCTAGGGGATATCATTTCAGAGCATCATAAGAAAACAACCAACATTTGTCCTCACAGGCCAGCACCTGTACACTTTATTGTCTATATGTATAAAAGCACTTCAGTTCTTCCTGCTAACAAAAGTCAATTGAGGCTGAACAGTGAGAAAGGGAAGGGGATAATCACAGGACTATTGATCCTTTTGCTTGAGATAAATCTATTTTGTTCTATTTTCACTTCTTGGTTTGCTCAGAGTAGGGTACAAGAACTTTGTCTATGCATGACTTTTTTGTTCCAATATACTTTTATTATCTTAGCAAGATGACAGAGGTCTTAAAATCATTCAGAAGTATAGTTGTTAAGAGAATCATCTTTCTGTCTAATGAAGAAATACAATAAGTAATATTAGAATATGTTTTAGACTTTAAAATGGTGAGAATACTAGATGATACAACCAGAATTTTTTTATACTTGCTCATTGAAAAGTTAAAATGGTCATGCTCCCTTGTCACACTTCTGCAAAACATCCTTAATGGCTAAATTGGATGATTGCATTTTCTCTGCCTTGTAGAGTGAATACCCAGGTGACACAGAACCATGCTTGAACTCTATACTTCATGCTTGAATTCTCGCAGATACTGGATAAATAGGAAAATGAAAAGCTACTGGGTGTGCAAGAGCCTGCACAGCTGATAAAATTTAGAGCAGCTCCAAGCTGAGGGACCACACTTATATAATGCAGCCAGAGCAATGCAGGGCAGGTACCTTTGCTTTCCTTTCTGCCCACTGCAGATTTGCTGTGAATGTAGATATGCTGACCCAAATGGTCTTACCCAATAAATGCCAAGAGTCACAATATGTGTACATAAATGTCTATGTCCACATGCAGCATCTTGAAAAAGGACATAAAAAGACTTCACCTCTCTAACACACCAGTAAGCAATTTAACAACAACAAAAAAATTGTAAAGCAAAATATAAAAATCCAAGTGTCCTTCCTTTCAGCTCAAAGCTCAGCTTTGTGGCTCATTCCAAAATAAGAAAAATCTTGTTTCCATACCCGAAACTTAATAGTCAGTACCTCCTCAGTAAACTACTCAAGGGAGTCCAAAATCAGTGTAGGGAACAATAATTTAGTCCAAATAAATCATTGATTGCATTTAGTTCAGAAACTAGTGCATGAAATTCAAATATCTCATACTACAGAAAGGAAGACTAATTGATTCAAATCACTTCTGGTAGCTTCCCAGCTGTGTATTAAAGAGCCACTACGTCAACTATAGAAAGCCAGAAATCTTCTTGAGCTTGTTGAGGTGGGCACAGCATGAATGAATGAAGTTTGCAGTCTCTTGCCTGTAGCAAAGAAGTCTGCCTTGAAATCTTCCTTTATCAATTATTAGCTTTTAAACTGCTACAGGATCATTGCCTTTATATAATAACTAATGTTTGATGACATCTTCAAAGAACAGGGGTCATCCTCTTTTGTAAAGAAACAGAAATCATTTCTAAAATTTTGTTTATATGATCCCTGGCAGAGCACCGTGTCTGTCTCAGATGGGCCTTCTGGGTAGGCATTAAAACCACACAAATACTTTATCTACCATACATGTTTGCATCTTTTTGGGCTGTGGTGTTCTCTTGGCTTAACAGAACTGTCTAAAATGGCGTATTGTTTCATATCAAAAAATGGGAGCTGATAGCACAAAATCATTATCTTCCTATGTTTACTTCCATAGTGGTTAAATTATCATTATATTTACAGGATTTTCAGAGTCTAATTATACTGCATTAGACTCTACATTTGTGGATGGGTATTTTCTACACAAAAAATTCTTTCTTAATCTTATTATTGCCCCAGCAGATATGCAGTTCTGGAGCACCGACCAAGATTAAGTAGGCATGCTATTGCTGAAATCTCCCCTGGTTTGCTATGCCTATTGTCACTGACATTTCTACATCCAGCAAAAGATCTGCTTAAGAAATATATATGACTAATACTGAATAAATCCAGTGTAATGAGACCTCCTGGGAAACCACCCCTCCTTATCTGTGCAGAAGAGGAACTTTAGCTCCTCTTTGTTCAGATTGAAGTGTAACAGGCTGGTCATGGGCTTTTAGAAGAATATACTTATGGGCTTTTATTTACTTCTTAATTGTTTGGCTAGCAAATTGCTTTTATTTGCTGATCTGATTGCTTTTTATTTGCTTTTATTTGCTCCAGCTGAGGCTGGAGCACCTCTCCTATGAGAGACAGGCTGAGGGAGTTGGGGTTGTTCAACCTGAAGAGAAGACTCGAGGGAGACCTTACAGTGGCCTTCCAGTACCTAATGGGTCCTACAGGAAAGCTGGAGAGGGACCCTTTGTCAGGGATTACAGCGATATGACAAGGGGTAATGGATTTAAACTTATAAAGGGTAGCTTTGGATTAGATATAAGGAAGAAATTGTTCACTCAGAGGGCGGTGAGGCCCTGGCCCAGGCTGCCGAGAGAAGCTGTGGGTGCCCCATCCCTAGTGGTGCTCAAGGCCAGGCTGGATGGGGATGGGATGTTAGGAGGTGTTCCTGCCTGTGGCAGGGAGGTCTGGATGGTCTTCAAGGCCCCTTATAACCCAAACCATTCTGTGATTCTGTATTAGGGAGTACATTAGGGAGTGAATTACCTGACACATGCCTGTGATATAAATAACATATGAAGAAGAAAATTAGTATCAGAGATGTAGAAGCAAGTGCCATCTCTTTTAAAGATACGTAATCCCTTTTGTTAGCAGGCACTATAGCAATTAATGTGACTCAATGACTAAGTGACACATTGTTCAACTGAGAAGGCAACAGAGAGATAACGAGCGATTTGTCCAAGGCTGCATAAGGCTGTCATTGAGTTGGGCAATAAAGCTGGGAGTGTTCAATTCTGAGTGTACTGCAGCTTGGGCCATCCTTTCTGTACGTTATCAGACCAGTGCAGTGACAGAACAAAACAATCCTGTTTGGTGAATAGAGCTTTATGTATTTTTATGCTGAACGTTTTGTAATGATGCTTCAAAAAAACAGGGGAGAGCGTGCATAGCTAGATAGATCAAACTAAAGGAATTTTCTGCCTGATAATTTGGAAATTGTATATTTTACCAGAGAATTAATCTTCATTAGCATTTTCTAAAAAAGGTTGCACAATAAGACTTCCCGTTTAATATCGCATTGCAGGGAAAACTGAAAGTATCCTACTTGCTTGTGGTTGTTTTTGTTTGTTTTTTTAAACAACATGCATCAAGACTTAGTATTATTTAAATGTTCAAGTCTTCCAATGTGAAAATAACACTTCATCACTGAGGAAAAAAAAGAAAATGAAGCAGATTCCACTGAAAACCAGGAGTTAAATGGCTTAAGTTGAGTATAGGTAAGAAAAGAATGAGTTCCTCAGTGCCACATGTTACTGTGAAGGAAATAAATCTGAACAAGTCAAACAGTGAGAGATGTCAAGAGGCAAGCAAGAAGCTTTCAAATACCAGGCTACAGTGCAGAGTGAGTGACAGCCCTTCCACATCTAAAAGGGGCCTAATGTGACTGGAATCAACAAGGATTTTTGGTGCAGGAATTAATCTTTTGGGTGTGTATATATTTTTCATCTTCCCTTTTTCTGAATATTAAAGACGTTTCTTTCTAGAGACTGGAAGTTAACTAGAATGCAAACAGTACAAAAACTACATACAAAACAAGAACAAAATAGAAAATACAGTCATGGAATAGGTAGGATAATTACTTTAGGTATTTGTTTTCTCTGAATCACTATTAATTCTGGATTTGTTGATCATAATACATACTAGGAAGAGATGAAAAGCATCTAAGTTTCCTAAACTCAGCCATCCCCAGAAGCATGACTGTTTCAGGATGCATGCATTATTTTATTTCTTTGCAGTTTCTTTAAAACACACACAAAGGAGAAGAGTGGCATAATTTTTTTGCTCCTACTATTACTATTCCTATCTAGTGGATACCTGAGCCACCATCATTCCATTCATGCCAATGAATCTTGACAGCTCTAATATAAAAAGCTTCTCCAAGGAAATTACTGTATAGTCTTCCTTCTCTGTTGAATGACTGGATACTTTTATTGCAATATTTTTATGAGAAACTCTTGAAATGAAGTACTAACATGGTAAAGCTGCTATGACAGAGTGGAATGCAGGCTTAACTGCCCCCCCACCCCCACCCCGGGATTTAGTGCTGTTTCAAATATTGATTAATTGCAGTATAGTAAAGAGAAGGGGAGGGGAGTTGGGCATATCCTCAAAAAAATAAAATAAAAATAAAAAATCAGAGTGGATGTAAACTAGTCTGCTACAGCTGCTATGTGAGGAACTGAGCTCTCTGTTTCTCAACCAGCAGAGTAAAAGCTTGTTCTGCACCAAGGCAGATGCCAGCTGCTTCCCTCTTGTTCTCCTTCTCTGCTGAAATGTTAGCAATCCCTATTCCTTTAGCATCTTGGTAATGTCCAGGATTCCCTGTTTCCCATCTTAAAATCTAACAGTCACAAGCATTTGAGCATTAGCAACCCAAGAAGCCCTTTGTGGTGTTTCCATGTGTATGCAATCACTGACAACTTCAACAAACAACCTCTGCTTTGCTGTCACTAACTCACTCTCTTCATGTGTATGGGGTTTATGTGGCAATGTTTGGGTAGCTGGGGGCTGCAGGGGTGGCCTCTGTGAACAGAGTCCAGCAGCTGCTCCATGTTAGATAAGTAACAGCCGGCTCCAAAGGGACCCGCCGCTGCCCAGAGCCGAGCCAGGGAGCACTGCTGTTTGTGCCTCTGTGAGCGCAGATTTAAGAAAGGGAAAATCTACTCAAGTATTGCAGTCTACTCAAGAAACAGAGCTGTTTTTGTCAATTTTCACAGCTTAAAAAAAAAAATAAAAAAAAAAAAATCACAGAAAACTGAGAGTGTTTTAGTGCTTACTTAAATAAACATGAACTATTTTGTAAGAGTATGATCAAAATTGATTTTGCTCATTAGCTGGAAAATCGTAGCTGAAAAAATTGATAATTTAGTGTTGAGGCTTAAAATTAATGCATATTTATATGGTCTCTGATATTAACAGAAAATGATTTTTTCTGGTGTTTAAGATAGTTTGGATAATGTTACACTATTCCTGTATTGCCTGCAATACTACTTGTATTGCCTCCAAGCAGTAAGCCTGCACTTCATTTAAAGAAATGTCTTGTTAAACAGGTATATTAGCAGCAAGTTATACAATTTTTGTTAACTTTATGTTCAGATATGAAAAGACATTGTTGTGGTACTGTGACATGTGGTTCAGGATTTGAAAAGAGACACACAAAACATAAAGAATATTCTTACATGGGTAAAATAAGGTTATATTTGTGAAAGTACTTTGTAAACAAACTTGATCAATTGAAGACGTTTAAATTCCAATAAAAGTCCAAAACAGTCAAATATGTTTCCTGTTATAGAGACTGCAGGAGAAAATGCTACCAAACACTGGATCTGAAGTGACAGAAGAAGAATATCTCATGTCGAGCTAATGCTTTGAGGAGCAAAACAGAGTCAGAGCATGCTCAGTACAATGAAAGTCATTCTGAGCTGCAGACTGGTAGAATTGATGCTGTATCTTGAGTTCTGCTTGAAAAAATAATCTCAGAATTTTACCTTTACTTTTCCCTTACTGACAAAAATGCCACTTGATTATTGCCACTGAGCATCAGTATGGTCACTGGACCACATCAGGCACCAAGAAGATGGTTCAGAAGATGGCACTTCTATCAATTTGTGAATGATCTAGAACTATGATTAGATAAAATCATGTGAATAAATATTACTGAACAGTTCACACAAAATCAGATTTGTGTGAAAAATTTTCCTGTCTGTGGAATGGGAGGTTAACTTTTTATCAGGGAACCAGTTCATTTATGCACTGGAGATAGAACAAGTCAAAAGAACAGACAGCCAGTGCCGTGAAGCAGGTTGGGTTCTGAGAGGTTCTGAGGAAACATTCAGAACCAAGCACGACACATCAGATATTTCTGCAATTTTTTAATAAGGAGAATACAAGTTGTCCAGACCCTGTTTGCATACAAGATTATTTTGTTGACATCAGTAGCCTGTAAGTGTTCTGTGTTACTGCAGCAAGGATTAATTTACCCTAATGCCAATATAGATAACAGCTCACTAATAACCTCAACTTTTACAAACTTTTACTATGTGATACCTGAGAGAAAGACAGTGTTTATTATTATTATCTACAGAGAAATAGCCAGGACTAAATTTCATATTGGTCCCATCACCCTTGCTGATCATAGTCTTTCAGGAGTGTTTACTAAGACAGATCTTCCATCTTTGGGTATTTAATGCAGTGACAAATAAATACATTACCTGAGATGGCAAGGTTAAACAGAGCTTTCACTTCTACATATTTAAGGAACATGTTGAATAACTAATTATGCTTCAGGCCCAAACTCCAGTTTAGTCTAGTAAAGTTTGGAGATTCATTTTTGCATCAAAAAGGGATGAAGCTGTAGCTGTGCTGTTTGTTTTATTTTTTACCTTAAATGTAAGTCTTATGCTCCCAAATTGCTTATGAACATCTGTGTCTTTTATAGACACAGAATAAAGTCAAAAGTGACTAACGCTCCTGTATATGTACATCACTCTGCTATACTGCTCAGTCCCTGCTTATGCCGAGTTTCTTTTCACAATGGAAAATAATAATATAAAATCTTGATTGTCAGTAGGCCAAACTTTAAACCATAATAACTGGTATCCCTATGCCATTTTAATAATTATTTGGAACAGTATTACCAAGACCAGATTTTTTTTTTTCCTGTGTTACCCAGGGACACTGGGAGTCCTTTCTGAAGGTCTCAGAGCCTTGAAGCCATGTTACATTCCAGATGTGGGGCTCAGAGTGGGATCAAAGCTAGATGTAGGAGTAGTTATCATAAAACAAAAATTGCCTGTTTTGAACTTGTGTCTCAGCTGTGCTGTCTGAGAGCAGCTTCAGCAATCTTCCCTAAGAATCTGAGCAAAACTGAATGGTTTCCTCACTACAACTGTTTGTTTTGTTGTTTGTTTGTTTGTTTTTTTTTTTTTTTTTTTTTTTTTTTTTCAGCTAAATAGCTGTGCTAATTCTTGAGGAATTATTCCAGACTTGGAATTAATGAGATACATTATCATTGTAGCTCTCCAGCCAAGGCAACTTGAAACACTCTACCTCAGCTTCCAGAAGCAAACTGTGATAGCACAAAACTCCACAGAGACTAATTTATCATGTTTCTTAATGGGTTATATTAACCCATACAAACCACCATGCTTCCAGCATTTCACTGGCTTCCAGTACCCAAATAAGCTCATTTCAAGCTGTTCAGATAGCACAACCTCAGCAACTGCAATGCAGCAGCTTGTAGCTGTCAATAAGTACAGTAATCAAGGTTGATATTAATATATGAAATATTTAAGTATGTGTGAGAAAAGGACTGACAATGATAATTATTATCATGGAAGATTATTTTGATTAAATGATGCTTAAGTAATTAAACTTAATTATTTGAAACCTTTCCATTTCCAACCTTAGGATGTTTGGTTAAACTGTCACATAAAAATACCAAGGTCCTGCATTAAATAAACCATGTTTTCAATATTGCAAGCAAATCTTGTCTCCAGAACAAAGAATATGCAGAAGATTATTTCATAATTTTTGTTCTCATGTGTTGAATTAATTAAACCTGACTGTTTTCCTTGAACAAACTTTGAACATTCCCGGTTATTCAGTGTATGAGTATTACAAGGACAAATTTCCTACACAAGAAGATGTGGCCCATGCCACAAGCCTGGCCAAAGCCTGGGCTGGGGCAGACTACTCCACTTACCTTGTTTCCCACAGTGACCCCTTGCTCCTCGCCAGGCAGCTGTGTGGTTACTTAGCTCTCACTCACCCTCCTCCGGCATGTCTGGACACAATGTGGTGGACGTGGTGCCTAAATGCCAGTTGATGATCAGCACTCCCCAAACCATGGCCTCAGCAGATGCTCCTCTAGTGACCCTGAGGGACCGAGTGATGAGGTGAGTTTGCAGCCACAGGAAGAGGTGTCAGTCCCCACATCTCCTTCTCTTCCCCTCCCTTCCCTTCCTCACCTCAGGAGCCTGCTCCCAGCTTTGGGCCTGCCCCAGCCCCGCTGCCCTTTATAAGCCCACCAGTTGCCCATTGTGACATAGCCACTGCTGTCACACCTTAAAAACTCCCGCAGACATAGTGACAGCCACCTTGCCCAGCAGGAAATAACATCACAACTTAGAAACAAGCCACCTCTATGACATTCATCATATGAAGGAAGGATTCATTTATTTCTAAATAAATCTGATTTCAGTCTCTTAGATGAGACACTCACTGGGGGCACACTCTCATGCCCACAAGCACTACGCCAGGTGGCAGCAGTCTGCTGAGCACCCAGGCCAAATGACATCTCCAGCCCGGTGTTGTGTTTGGGATTGCTGCCAGTGACAAGGAGGACAAAGGGCACCAGTTTCAAGCCCCACCCCACACCTTCAGGATTCTTATTAGAAGCACATTGGTTTTGGATGTACTTAAGAGCCAGCAGAGATTTATCGCCCTATTTTGTCCCACCCTGGTGAGTAACGAGGCTTTAGTCACTATCTTTGTTTCAGAGCCGGTTTTCCTGAGAAATTGCGGGTAGACATGTTAGGATCCCAATCACATTCTACTTTCAATGTTAGCAACACAGCACTTCTAGAGCCTTTTTCCTGATGGTATTTGGTAACCCTGCATTCACATTCACTCTCCCCTCACATCAATATGAACATTTTTACTACATTTTTTCAAAGCCAAAGATTCCTGGGCTTTTACATATGTGCGTGTGTGTGTGTGTGTGTGCGCGCGCGCGCGCGTACGTATATATATATAGTACACACACATATATATAGTACAAGTATATATATAGTATAAATAGTAGGCACTATGGTACCCGCTGGTAAGAAATGACAACTATATTTTGTGATTCCTAAGTTTTCCTCTCAGAACTCCCTGGTGTTGTCCCTCAGTATTTCAGCAATATATTACCATAAAATTTCCACTTTTCTTGCCCAAAATCACAAATGAAGATTAAAACTCACTTTCTTCTGTGCAAATGTTTTGTCTATAAATTCTAATCTGATCCAGTCTTCACATTCCATCTCTCCATTTTGTTGGATTCTGGCAAGCTACATAGTAAGCCTTCCCACCTCCATTATTCCCACCTTCCCTTACTTCATTATTCACCTTATATTATCCCTTTTAATCCAAGAGAAACTGCAAAAAAAAGTTTGATGAAAAGGGAATAGATATTTGCCATTGATAGGGCAGACAGAAAAACATCCGTTCAGTTTTTTTGACCTAAACATGTCAAAACTGCATAAAAATACTTTTTCTTTATTGTATTTTCAGTAAGGAAATTCATCAAACCCAACTTTATTACACAAACCATTTTTTCCCTAACTCATCAGCACTCTGTCCCTTCACTTCCCCTCTCTGACAGTCACCAATTTTTTTCTAAGCAGCTGTAAGGGACTGGGAAAGAGAATGGCAGCATTTTGTTATTTTTTAAATTATAACCTTTCACTATCTGGTCAAAGGCTCAGCCAGGAACAAAAGAATAAGTATCCAATTCTGAAAGAAAAAGGTCATCACTGTATGGAAAGGCAAGCTTAAGTCTTAGCAGTATATCCAGGAGAGTTTCAGCTAGAGTCATTATGTAACTGTAGTATTTATTATGAAGGGAAAAGCTATAAATGAATGCATAGAAATACAAGTAACTGGTTTGATGCTTACAGTTGGGGAAGAATGTAGAAATGATATTTCAGGAATTTGTTTAGCTAAAAATAATCTTTAAATCTTAAAAATAGATGTTAACTAGACAGTTTAGAAAAATATAGAACAAATTAAAAATACTATTGAAACAACAAACTTGGAGCAAAAACAACCATGCAGAGGAATCTGTAGTGATATGGTGCTCAGGATACAATGGTGCTATTGTGACACTGGGTTTCCCTGGTATTAGTTCACAACTATGAGAGGCCACAGTATTGAAAATTAAGGGGTGCTTGTGGTCATAACATTTGAAATTCTTCCAGAGTAACCTTTAGAGTTTTTGAAATGAGCACAATCATTTTTGTAAGTGCTCATTCATTTTTCATTTACCCACCCTGTCTTCCATTCTGCATTTAAACATATTACACTTGCACTTGCAGTGTTAATGGATATCTAATATTTTAATGGAATTTTAGTCAACTGCTCTGTGTATTTCCCCAAATAAGGAAAGATTCATTAGGAGCTGAAGCTAGTCTGCTTTTTTGTTCTAGCTAGAGAGAAGACAGCCTGGAGGTATATTTTATTAATTCCTAATATAAATGAAGTTAGATGACTGTAAATAAAATGATTATTTATGCTGAATAAGGAAACGGGCATAGTAGAAAAATTATGTTTCTGCAAGCTAGGGAATGAGACAGCAGGATAGAAATTTGTAGAAAGATGAGATAAAGAAACCTTATCAAACTGTAAACACTATTTTCTTCATAGATACCAAAGGTGAAGAGCCTCTGAAAACTAAGGAAAAAAGATTTTGGAGTGTATTTCTTTGCCTTTGTGGTAGAGCAGACTTAACAACAGAGTTGTGTGTGTACCACAGTAGATCAGCATGCAGAACTTTAATTATAGCTCTGTCAATTTTAGACCCTCAGATCTTGTTAAAAACACCTTTATATTGGAAAAGCTTGATTGCATCAATCATGTAGCTATTGCTTTTTACTTTGGAAAGCATTTGTTAAAGGTGACACCATTTATATCCATTTTCTAGTTCATCAACATGTACCAGAGTTTTCTGTAATAACATCAATTGTATAACATCATATCTTAAAATCATAATTAAAGGGGTGGTTTTTGCCAGCAAACAAATTAAAAAGTATGAGCTTTCATATATAGTCATCAGGAAAGTGGGTAAAGATTTCCAATACTTGCATAGGTTTTGAATTTTAATGAACAAAACACTTCTTATGTTAATTTCCTTTCACATCCTAAACATTTACAATCCGATAATTTTCATTTTAAAGGCTGTATCTTTTTGCAAGGCCCATTTTGGTAGCAGCTTATTTCAGAACTTCTCTAAAGGAAATTTCTCATTGAGATAGAATTGTAAAAAGCTGACATGTTCCCAGGAATGTAAACAACCTTTGTCTTTACTGAGAGCAGGCTTCCCTGATGCAGACACAGATTAGTGGGTTAGCAGGTATTTGCTTGTGTAAAGGATAACAGAAAGAGAAGTTCACCATTTATTTCAGCAATAGTATTTTCCTAAGCAATTTTACAATGTCAGTTATCACACTAAGACTAGAACTTCTTGTACAAGAACTGATTGCCTTCAAGGTGACTAAGTGATAACAGAGAAAAAGGAGGTGGCAGAAGTTCAACTTACTGAACAGTAATTTAATCTTCTAAACTGAAGGTTAAAAACACTTCCATTTTCAGTTTAGTTACAACGTAAGAAATAAGGGCAAGAAAGATTAGACTTTTTTCTTGCCTGTCAGTCAGCCAGATCAACAATTAGAAAAACAGACATACAGTCTGATTTTCCAGGGTCTCGCTCAGGGACGTGAGTTAATCACCTTGCCTAGGAACATCAGGAGATACAGCTATTTCATTTCTCTCTCTAATTGGAAGCTGCTGATCAGTGTAGGCACAATTAACTGCAGGTATATGGCCTAGTCATACACATAAACTGGGCAAAACAAAGGTCACTAAAATCATTTGGCCAACACACAGGATTTACAAAATATCCTCTGCCTGCTGTGTCTTTTTGAGTTGCAAAGGTTTCCTTGTTCAAAGCACATTTTAAAGGCTTCTGGATTTCACATCATAACTGTGAAACTTCTGTCACCCACATACATTTCACTTGCAAATAAAAAGACGCGATGCTTTGTGAAACAATTCATTTCTACCTATCAAGCACAAATGTGTGTTTCAAATGTATGAAATATTTTTCTTTTTGGCATTCTTGGTTTCACACTTCACAGTACTCCCAAGCACTGTACCTTTTATATAGTACCAACCCTGCTTTTTACAAATCTGAAATGATTACATTTTCACAGTGGTTTTAGTTACAGAAAATTACAAAAGAAAAAAAAAATAGATTCACCTCAAACCCTTCCCTCAAATAAGAGGGGAAAAAAACAAGCAAGAACAATATTTTTCTAAATATTAGCAACATTTTGGCTTTATCTTTAGCAAATAGAAAGAAAATGGAAAACATTCATTTGCTTTGTGATGAAACCACAAACCATGAATTATTTTTCACATTACATGAAAGTAAAAGAACTATTATATCTGATCAGTCCAAAAATCCATCTTCCTGAATACTTGTCCCTGATAGAAGCCAACTGGATATATTAAAGGGAAAGGCATTAAAACACATAAAGGAGTTACTTTACTTACCTTTACAACTCCTGGCAGTTACGCTACTCATATGCTCAGGAGTACTGCAATAGTTAAAATCAATTAATATTGGCATATTTGCTACTGCTGAGATGAGGGGAGGGGAGAAGATGCAAGAGTGCATCGCCAATGAGAGAGGGCTGAAAGAATGCATCTGAGAGAAATCAGCTGTACAAAAGTACATGAGCACATCCACAATATTGCTCCGTAATGGAGACACTGGTCAGTAGCAATTCTGACTAATCACTTAGCTAATGCTTTTGGCTCCTCTACTTTGGAGGACTCCTTTCCTGGGGAAAACCAAACCCAACCAAACCTCCTCATTCTCCCAGAACTGAAGTAAATGTAAACAAGCACAATACTGACTATAGCAAAACTTGCACTTTGACTGAGGATCCACAGAGAAAAGTAAAGACCTAAATTAGTTACAGCTGCTAGGAGAGAAAGCTGTTTTCTACTCTCTGTTAAATTGGAGAAGGTGACAATGTTCAGAGATTAAAAAGAAGATGCTATCCTGCCAAATTAATGGCTCTTCCTAGCACACCAACAGCCACAATGAAAAAAAAAGTTATTGAAAAGAAAAGGAACAAACTTGGTTTTTGATATCATTTGAAACTCCACAAAGCTAAATAGGAATAGTAATGGCAAGGTTCCTTCACACAGTTTGTCCTAGTCACTTAAACCAACAGGAACAAAGTGCAGGATACTTTTATTTTTGGTGGGAATTTGCATATGGAAAAGCAAAAAGCTATGAGACACTGAGTTGCCAGCAAGACTTATTGTTTACTTGTTTTCCTATTTAATTGGAAGGAAAGAAGCCAAAGGAGAGCCAATGAAGTACATTTGAATTGCATACATTTGTTTTCCAATGGTGTTCCACAAAAATACTAAATGGAAATCTACCCTTTGTGTATTAAACACAAACATATGAGTGGAAAAAATATTAAAGAGCTTACTGTTGCCTTCTATTCTGAAAGAGAAGCAAATTAAAGGGTGAAAGGATACTTCTTTACACACAGACCTCTTTTTCCAAATATTGTTTGAACATTTCCCCACTGGCAGAAACAACCACCCCTGCCCTGCCCCAGCAGCATCCCATTCATTTCTCCAGACATGCTCAGAAATGTTTGATGTTGTCCTCTGCAGTACTCAGTACATTTCTGTGGAAGCTGATATGTATTTATTCAAATAAACATATCTTAAACATATTTTATCAGAGGTCTTAATTGCTTGTCAGGAATTATACTGCCTGCAGCTTAACTAAAGACTTCTTAACACATTTTTGTCTGATGGTGGCTAAAAGAAGTGAATGAGGAACACATGCTGAAAACATGGCACTGCCATCTTCTTTAGCCACAGGTACTACAGAGAATCTGAGAGAGTGGCCTATAGGCACTGGGCTTTATAACTAACCATCCATCACCCACTAGTGCAGTTACGCTACTTTCCTCCTCCTCACCTTCAGGATCTTCCAAAAATTCTCAAGTTTATGTAAAAAACAAGGAGAACATTCCAACCTCCACCAGATTTACATACTTTTTTCAGCAGCACCATCTAAAACACTGTTGTTGACGTGTGATATGCTGTCTTAAACAGCTACAAAATGGCTTGCAGCCACCACTATGTCTTTCAAGCTCTTTTCAAACAAGTTCATTCCTGTTTAACTGTTCTTATTGTACTCTGCCTTTGTAACAGGAGTTGGTCTCGATGATCCTTATGGGTCCCTTCCAGCTCGGGATATTCTATGATTCTATGAACATTTGTTACAGAACTCTGTTACACATTAATATTGACAAGACCCAAGACATTTTAACTGCTCATCTGCACTTCTTCCAAGATACTATTTTGGTGTAGTGGTCTCACAACTGATGGGCAGGTAATGGGGAAAAAAAATAAATCCATCCTGATTTGTTGTTATTGTTGTTTTCCTGCTTTTCTTTTCTTTAGATATTGCTCTAAATATCAATTTAGCATAGAAATTTCAGAAAGAGATCTCTGTTCCGTACTTGTGGTTTTGGGGTTGGTTACTTGCCTTTTGGACAGGTCAACCCCCTACCCACCCCCATTTTTTTAATTACCTGTTTGTCTCCTTGAGTCATCTCTTGTCTTTTTCCTTCTAGACACAGTAGCTACCTAAAGATAGATAAAAATGTTTTCTATGCTTCCATAAAAGTAATTGTTCCCACTACTAATTCATATTGTACTATATTTGAGGGACCGCTGTAACTCCCACTGCCCACTCACAGAGAGCACGGAGACCAGTATCGCTGTGTCAGCCTGGATGCCAGCTGTGCCCACAGCCAGACCACATCCTGCACTGGAGGACAGGGGAGTAACAGTCAGCTCACCTGTGAACCATTCCCAGAAATCCCCATCTCTAAAGGGATTTAGATGGGAGGTTTCAAAGGGATGTGGCTTTCAGGCTCACAAAGATTTTAGTATGCATGTCCTATGGCCACACCAGGTTGCAGTCTATCTTTCATCCCATTAAGTTGCTTTTACTCATTTTGACACATACTCTTTGTAATGGGATAGATGTACTGGTTTTACTGGCAAAGCTGAATGTATGAACTAATCATTTTGGTTCTTCATTAGCCCGCTGAGATAAAAGTTATGAAGAAAAAAGGCCAAACTTAATAAATCAGCTGGCAACGCTAATCTGCCGTGAGTTTTGTGCATTACTCAGGAAATATAAGTGCTATGAAAAGATCTAGTGAAAGCAGAAATTATGTCTGATAATAATAATGGAAGAAGGGATTTGTTCTCTAATTACAAAACATGAATTTGGGAAATCTGGCTTCCAAGGCACCATGACTTTGCAGTTCATTACATTCTCAATAACTCATACTATAAATATGCCCTTTTAAGCACTCTTTGTTTTCTTGACCCTTATTATGAAGAAATCATTCATTATTTCAAGATACATGTTCACAGAGTAATGCCTTAATTTGAGAAGGCTTATTGCATCCAAATTCTATCAGATAATAAGAATCCAAGTGAAGATGACAGCAGCACAGACTAATAATCCAGAGTGGAAGAGAGAATGTTTTCAGGGTAGGAAAGAGATCTGACAAAGAGAACGTATTACAGGAGGATTTGCATTGATCACAGTAAGGTTAAATCTTTCAATGGCTCTACTGCATAAACATCACAGGTTTAGTATTATTCAGTGGGATCATCATAAACACACACTTAAAAAGTTCCCTACCACCAGAGCTATGGTACAGGACACATACAAGTCAATATGTAATATATCTCATACAGAAACTAAGTCTTAGAACAGCTTTTAGCATGTTTGGAACACTTTCTGGTGACTGACTGAATGCATTCAAAATACTAAGCACTAAATGCTCAGGTTACACACTGGATTTTCACATTCCCTGAGACTTCAAAAGTCCTATTCCATCTGATTTCCTTACTCCCACCTATATCAGAATGAGTTGAGTTAATGCCATTACCCGTTTAAAAGCTGCTGCAAACCACGGATTTCTGCAGATACTTTGAACTGTCAGTGTAATGTAAATAATTATTTTGTACATACTGTACAGGTGATGGTTTATCAACTTAAAAGCTTTGATTGCATATACTGACATTGACTCAACACAGTCAATCAAAATTGCATATGAAGTGTAGTTACAGTGTTAGCATATTGCTTCATTCTGCTTTCCTCTAGCATTGACTAGCCTTAGAAGTGGTTAAAGGTCCAAACATCCTGAATGGTAAGAACTTTGAGAAAGCTTCTCACTTTGTTAGTGAAAAAGATGTTGAAAGTTCAAGTCAAGAGAGAACATGAACTTAAGAAAGTGAAGACACCAGCAAGCCCCGAAAGTCTGGGTTGGATCATAAAAGCAGAGATAAGGAAAACTTACTTTCTGTATTTCTTACAGATGTATTAAATCTCACCTAACTGACATCATTCAAGAATATGAAAATAAGACTGGGTTTGCACCCAGAAGTGTTTTCTGTTTCTAGACATTTTTTGCTTAGCAACACTTCTGTGTGAAAAGACTACTTTTCACATTGGCCTTGGAGAATACACAGTATATGGTCTGTTGTTTTGTTGTTGTTGTTGTTTGTTTTTGTTTGTTTGTTGTTTTTTTAATCAGAATGATAAAATAGGCAGAAACCTTGCTCATGTTTCATAGCTTGCCTTCTGATAACCTGCTAACTTATTAAGACTAAACTAGTAAAGTCTGGCTAAGGTTGGGATTTTGTGAATACAGATTCCTCTAGCACAGAGGACCTAAGAGGAGTTTCAAATGCTCATCTGTTAACTCTATGGATCATATATGAGCAAAATAGCAATCTATGAAACATAATGTCTTGTAAAATGAAAGCACAGGAGCTGTAATAGCGAACCCTCATTGAACTTTCTAATCTTTTCACAGACAGAACTACCTAAAGGAATGTGTTATATCTACTACTAGTAGTAGCACCATGACAGTGAAACAAACACAAAGATCACCAAAAGTCAAGAAAATTTGTTTATGCAAAACATGCTCAAAACAAAATTTTGGCTTTCATGAATTAAAATTATGCAAGCATTTTAATTAATGCTAACACTGATTCATCAACATTGCAGCAAGAGGATGTGCAAACATTTAGTTATGATCTTCTAACATATTAGCCAGCAAAATGTTTTTTTTTTTTTTTTCCCAAATGCAGTCTTGCACAACTTGGCAAACAAACACAAAAGAAATGTTGCTTGTGATCATACTGGTTCTTACTTTTGCTGAATCTTAATGAATTTTAAACTGTTTCTGTTAATTTGAATTTTTAATTTATTCCACAATATGAACTTACTGGATATGATTAGGAATTGACTCACCCATTCTTCAGTGAAAGTTCTAGTTCCAAATTCCTGAATTAGAATGGGCTTATTTAGAGTGCAATTTAAACCTTAAAGAAGGAAAAAATATTTTTAAATAATACGAAAAAGTCCAGTGATTATATAATATTTTCAGTATTGTGTATGTGACAGAGTTTCATAAACAAATTACTGTGGTACTACCAACATAATCTTTCTTCATCTAATAATGGTTTCAAGTTGGGCTTCCAAGAAAAAGAGAAATCATCTATAGTACTAGTTATACATACTGGTACTAACACAGAATGGCCAAACAGCACACAGAGGAAATCAAATCCTTATTACAGAAAATACAGACCTACAATCTTGCCAAGTGTAATGGGAAAACCCACAACATAATGTAGCTCTGCTGTGACAGTATTTTGAGATACACATACATATATATATATATATATATATATACTTATCATACTGGCTGGATTTACTGAAGCAAGGAAAAAGAAGAATAACATCATATCTGTAACTAGTCTGCACACTGTGAATAACTTCTTATAAATATAACCATGGTGTACAAATTATAAATGGGAAAAAGGTGTTCAATTCGGTTACAAAAGAAACTGGTATTCTCTCCTCTCTGAAGAGTGGCACTAGCAGTTACATATAAAAACTTAATCATGAGTCCACAAAATAACTCATACATTCTTCAGAGTGGGAAACAGTACATCCTTTTATGAGGTAAGACTTGCAATCAAATAGAAGGAGGAGGGTAGAAAGCTGGAAGACAGTTTGATGACATAATGATAGACACTGAAGTCATCCTAGGGATAAGCCAGAAGATGACTCACCTCACTTCTGAGGCTGGGAACACAGGTTCATGTAACAGTGGTTCATGCACAGCAGTTTCCTCAAAACCGCTTAAAGACACTGGAGACTCCTACAAAACTCAGTTTCAAGATTTCTGCTGAAGGGGTTCCATTTGAAAATAATGAGGCTCCTATTTCCTTCTTAATAGTATAAAAAGCCAGGGTAGAAGGTACAACTGAAGTAAATGGTATAAATGAACTAAGCTATCCTTACTTAGTTCTCTGCTTTTCCTCAGAGTTTTGCATCAGGGGGAACTGTGTAGGGGCTACTCCCTTTTAAGATCACCCCAAATCATACTTTGTAGACATTTCTTTGTACAACACAGTACTGTAATGTCTGTGTCACAGCTTAATGCTTATTTCTTTCCACATTATTTTTTCTTCATTTGTGGCCAAATATTCAGACTTGTAGTTACTACTGTGCACTGTTCTTACATAGTTTAATGAAGAATCTCTCCCTGGGAGCCTACCATTCCTATGGGGCTGAATTTTCTAAATAAAATTCCCTGGATATTTTTGAGGCTCCTGTCCCAGGAGACAGTAAGTAAATTAAATTTTGTACTGAAAATACACCAGTACTTCAAGTCACTGCTTTCCTGTTGATGTAGAAGCCAACCTTCAGAATACAAGACACATGCTGCCCCTTGGCAAAGCATTGAGACTGGCATCAGGACAAAACATTCATCTTAAATTAAAGGAAAAAAAAAAAAAAAAGAAAAGAAAGAAAAAAGCACAATACTATATTTTTGATCAGTAATGCTTATCAAGTATATTACTGTTCCTGCTTCCAAACGACAAATTCTGTTTACATCCATTACATTAATCTTATATCCATGAAAGCAGACTACAGATATATATAGTGAGTTATGACCAATTTTGTCTGGAGGTGGTATAATGAGAGCTTATACCTAATTTATTAGATGTAAAATAGATTTTGAATGCATATGAATTTCATTTCAATTTCCACAATATTGAATGTTTAAGAAATTTTAATAAGTCCCCGTATTTAAAATTTTGGATAACCAGTTATAGTTTTTGTTTATAATTCAGAGTTCCTTCGGTTGTGTGGAGTACATACAGCATGAAGCCAATTTTATTTATATTTGCTCAGCGAGACATTATGCAAAAGACATGTTTTGGAGAAAGTAATGTTTTTTCATAACCACTATTCCACATATATTTTGTTTACTTCCTTAAACATACAGTCTCATACGTGGGAGGTAAACATATGGATAGTCGCTAGGGTGCCTCCTGTTGTGATACATTTTGTTTGCATTGCATGATATGTTTATATCAGGTTTCATAAATAATCAGCACTTTTACAGATATGAGCTCTTTTTTTTTATTTTTTAACTCAACTTTTGGAGGAACTGACCATTCAAGATTTCCTACAGAACTCCAAAATAGTTTTTAAAAACATTTTGTATAATTTATTTGGTTTACTCTATTTCTACGTCTGATGTATTTTTCTGGCAATACTATTTATGAATAGTCTACTTAAGTGACCTTTTTACTAAAACCTCTGGAAAAAATGTCTGTTTGGTTGGACTAGGAGCAGTGAGGTGGGAGTTAGGTAGGTAGGCAGGTGTGTGTGTGCACATGCATGCATTACATATATATCTGTGCATATTTTATATTCCCCTGGTTGGCGCAGTGAACTTTGAAAACAGGAAAGAATCACTGCGAATCTGTGGACCCACTACAGTTTTCTTAGAACCATTCTCATTTTTAGAATCTATTCAAGGAAGTTTCTGAAAATATTTGGAATGGTTTATGCATCCATTGCACTCACTGACATTCACAGATGATTAATTCCATCAAGTTTCACAGAAAATCCTTCTGCTAAGATGTGTTTTTCATTGATCAGTAGAGAAACTCCAAAAATATAAAAAATATTAGACCGAGCTGTTCATATACATGTACCTTGGTCAAGTGAAAGAAATTACTGCAAAGTTAGTCAATGGAAAAGAGACGTGATAGAGGCTTGCATATTCATTAATTACACATTCCAGAGAAACAAGTGATTTTAATAGAACTATGCCAATTGAAACCCAGTTAGGACTTGAAATCTTAAGAAATATAAAGATATACTAGAGCAATCTAGATTACAGATTTAATTACAGAGCAAGTAGTTTGTTTTTGATTAAAAATTAATAATTAACACCTTAATAGTTGGATAATGATGGTTTTGTCTGCTATACATAATTAAAATTTGTAAATCTTAGTGCTTTACAGCTATAATTTAAATCATTTGACTTCATAAAATGTAAGTCAAAGCATTGCTTGTAAAGCAATTATTGAAAATCTAATGGAAATAAAAGTACTGCTCATTTAAAATAAAGTTTAAAAACACTCCTAATAAGTCTGACAGAGCTTCTATTTTATGCTTTATCTGAGGAAGCCACAAGGAGTTCTCTTAGGTGAAAAAACAGAAAAAAATTGGAATATAAGCAGCCCAGAAATACTGGATGGCCATCCTCTTTTATTAAAGTTGAAGACACCAGACAGGAGCTCATGAGCTTTCCTTCAGATTTAATTCTACATGTTCTCTTCTTCATGCACATGTGCATAAATAGGAAAATTATTTCTGTTAGGTAGATTTTCCATTTAAGCAGAAATGCAATCATCATGGTACCTAAATATTGTGTACACACTGACTCAATTTTCTCATCATTTAGATGCATTCACTGCTTAAACCTGATAGGAAGACTTCCCACCCATACCAATTAACCTAACCCTGCAGTTTTGTTCTACCTAGTTGTCCTTGAATATTCTCTCGTACTTTTCTGTGCTATTCACTTAAATTAGTTTGTCTCTTCCTAGATTTTTTTTTCTTTTTTGTAATCTAAAACCTGTCTCAATCAGCTCATATTTTTCCATATTTACTTTCCTTAAATATATAAATGTGTTTCCCAACTTAAATGTATCACAAAGAGCAGTTCCTTTCAGAGCATCCCTTTCTTTTCTTCTCTTTTATTTCACTTCTGTAACAGTCACAGCAGTTGTTACCTGGAAAGAAAATTGCTGATGAATAAAGGCCCCTCTAAGATGGAACTCCACGTGACTTTAACACTAGTTGCTGAATTTGCAGCAGGTATTAAGTCAAAAAATTAAGTCAAATTATTGGGGAATGTCATACACTTGCATGAGTGGGAATTAAATAAGAGTAAAAAAGACATGGTGAAAATCTATACCTAGAGTTATCATAAGTAGGATTCTTTTAACTACAATGTGAAGCTGGACATACTACATCTCATGATATCTAAACACGATCAGCATAAGTACCAGTGCAAAACTTATATATATCTAGTGAGAACTATTTAGTAGAGCTTCACACAGGAACAGAAGAATGCTTTCTCCAAAAGCAACCAGATCTAGTGGCCAGGACACCAGAGCAAGGGGATTTGAATTCCTGATCATTTAGGTACTGTGAGTGTTTCTCCAGGTAGTCTTCACCTGGACAGTGATCTTCATTATCTTCTCAATTTCAGAAAATCCACAACAATGTCAAAACAGCAGAGTATCTGTGCAGCTGGATTTTCCCTGGTACATATAGTCTGAAAACAGATATTTGGGTCTCACTGTGTTTATGGAGTTTCCTATCTGTTTATTAAATTATATCAAACTGGGGGGAATGACACATACACAAGGTGGATATGTTGTTATTCAGAGGGATCTCCAGGTTGGAGAAAGGGACCAACAAGAATCTCATGTAATCCAAAAAATGGAAGTGCAAAATCCTGCCCCTGGGAAGGAATAGTCCCATGCACCAGTACAGGCTTGGGAGCTGACCAGCTGGAAAGCAGCTGTGTGGAGAAAGACCTGGGATACTGGCAGAAAAGTTGACTAAAAGTAAAGTGCTCCTGGGGCAATGCAGGCCAACAGCCTCCCAGACCTTTCGAACAACTGGACAAGTTAGTGTCTGCTGCAGGTGACTAACCCATGAAAATACAGTGGAAAGAAGTTTGTGAACAAATACCACAATCATCCAGAGCACAATACAAGGTAATAATGAAGATTTACACTAACCAATCATTAAAAGGAGAAAAGTGATCGTTTGCATCTTATACAGATGCCCTAATTCCTGAACTACTGTCCCTCAAGGAAGCCGGTGTGTTCTCATTTGTTTACCAATCAGAAATGTTTGCACCTGGAAGTCTTCACAGTAAACTTTTCATTGGAACCAACATGATTTTTGTGCACATTTTTGTGATTAATGAATTGACAACCTACATTAAAAAGTATTTATGTTGTGTGTCCTCCCACCTAATTTTATTCACCTAATTTAAGGCTCCCTGCGTGCATTCAGTCTGTTGAGTCTCTTGGGAATGGACAAACATCTCAGTTGGTATGTACAGTCCAGCCAGTTCCCTTGGACTAAATACACTAACTTTCAGTTACACATAGGCAGGGTGAATCCCAAGACTGAGAAATCACCTACTTATATTATTTTTCAAAATGAACAAAGGCATCATAATCTGGCCTGTAACATTTTCTGTTTACAGTTCTCATCCAACAGAGATGATGGTTTGACATCTGAAAGTTACTTTATGTATATTCAGATTTTATTAACTATTTGTAGCTGTTGTTTTATCTGAACTGGGTGGGTAAGCATATTTTTCCAAACTGCAAAGAACAGCAATGTGTTTAAAAGCAGCAGCTCCTTTGAGGTTTAATGCAGACTTTTCCAAGTAGCATGATTTCAATCTAAACTCCAAGATATTGCCATTGCACTTTGTGTTCTCAAGGCAGCAAAAAGGAAATAAAAACCTCATTACTTCAAGTTTGACAAGCCTCCTCTATTATTAATGTGATGTCAAATTTCTCCCTGATCACCACATTCTGAGCGTATTTAGCAATAACACTCTACCCTTTAGCTAGGAGTGAGCACAAGGCTTTGAATGTAAGTAGCTTGAGGCTTTCATTAATGATAGCATTGCAAGCTAGACAATCTTTGCAGTATTTAGGCAAGGACAGAGCAGGCCACGTTGCTTTTGATCCTTCAGAAACAGCTAGAACCTGAAGATGAATTTCTGAGTACAAATGCTATAACACTCAGAAGAAAATGCTTCTCTTCCCTGCTGCAAAGTGAATGTCATGAACATGCTGGTTGAGGAACAGCATATGGAGGCTGATAAAGGAACGAGAATAAGATTATTCTTTAGTGATGAGGAAAGGCAAACTCAGCATATAAATTAAGTGAAGCTAACAAAACCCCTAAAATGTAATCACCACCTAGGGAGGTTTTACTACAGAATGAGGGGAGGAATAGCTTGTGGTCTTGCTAGATCAGTGGTAATATGGGGATCACAACTGCACAAAATCCCCAAAAAAAGCCTTGGAATCCTATATTATAGAGGTAATTCTACAGTTATTCTACATAAGAAAATAATCTTATCAAGTAAATACAGAGAAAATGTGATTGAATCTTTACAGGTTGTCATGAAGAAAAACTTGGCCAGATTCAAATACAAAACCAAACACCTAATTTTATTTCGAGGTACTCTGGCAATCTAATTAGTGATAGTCTTTCAAGAATGATGTAGGAGTTTGATCACCCTTAGAATGATCCTTTAATTATAACTGAGACATTGAACCACCTTTTTGAAAATCTTGAACTAAATAGTCATTTTTTCTCCTGTAAAACTGTAAACATTATTAAAATACTGAAAGATCATATTCTTGTTTCATATTTTAATGAAAAACTTGTAGAAAAAATAGGCAGTTTCAACTATGTCAAATAAAAATAAATCACTTGCATTTTCATATCACCTTGTTTCTTAATGTAACTCCTGAGTTATTGTACAAATTTGTGTAATGTAAATGTAAATCATTAGAGCTGGTAGATGCTATTTTAAAATACATGTAACTGATAAAGTAATGTCTTAATATGTTCTTTCTTTCTATCTTATATATGTTCAGAATTTTAAGTTATATATTTTGTGTTTTTATCTACAGTTTTGATAATAATAAATATGGAAAATGGGTAAGTTAGGCAGGCATACAACACACACAAGGAGAAACATCCTAGTTTGATTTTGCACAACATATTTTTGTTTATTGTTTTTCTGCAGTTCATTCTGATTTGTTAGATTATTATTTTAAGAATTAATTTTCCTTAAGCAGAAATACATTTTGTTACCCTTTCCTACTTCTGGGTTCTTAAACATCATATTTTTCCTTATTTACACTATTTTTTTTCCTCTGAACATAAATTCACTGATACAATTCACTGCTTTATCCAATCAGTGGTATAAGTAACCTGTGAACAGGACACAAAGTCAGTAGAAATAGCCATATATAGCTTTGTAACAAACCCTGTGGTCATCGTATGTCTGATATTTGTCACATTACTGCAGAGAAGTCAGTTACTGAATAAGGTGAGTATACCATGAATATTGCTAAACTCCATTTGTTCCTGACAGTAGGCACTTAGGCAACTGATAGAAAGCTACAGCCGCATGTAATGCCTCAAATTTTCTCCAGGTTCTGGCTTTGTTCTACATATATCTTGATTGTGGAAATATGATGAAATGTCATAAATCCAGCTTCTCTCTGCTCAGTCACTTTATATTTTAATACACAGAGTAGGAGAGAAACAAAGAAGCCAAGCAAGACTTGCAGGACTGGGACTGTAGAACTGTGTTTTTGCTTGCCAGCCTTTAAAGGGAGGTAGCAGTAGAGACTGACATAACTAATGGCATTTTCTGTCCAAACAGGTAGTATTATGCTACCAGTAGCAAAAGCTTTTTCATGTTATAATTAAAAGAATCTGAATGTATCTTAAAACAGTAACAAAAAGGTTTAGTTTGCTACAATGACAGAATCATAGAGTAGAATCATCAGATGATATACCTATGAACAGCATTTTAACATCTCATGGCCATGAATTCTTTTACACGTAAGTAAGTGCATCTTCATGAGTAAACTCTTCGTTTCATGTTACTGTGCAAAAGTATACCTTTAGAAAACTCTTCATTTTATATGGCTGTATCTTTATGGCATTACTCTTTAATTATCTTGGGTGTAAACATTAGAGATGGGACTAATTAATCAGAAAATCTTTTGCACAAGTACCTGATGTCTAGAAAAAAATAATATTTTTTCTTTACAGGATCTGGGATCTGATGAAAAGAGGCAATTTGAATTAGCTTTGGATAGTGAACATTAATGGCTAATTAACTTTCTTCATATTTTGTCCCAGATTTCATTACACAACAGTTGTAGAGCAAACATTTCTGTGTCAGTGTGAGGATGTCAGATTTCAGGGTTGGATTATGACTCTTGATAAAGAAAAAAAAATAAAATAAGAAACACTAAACATAATTACAAAGGAAACTCAGAAAGATGGAACTAATTGAGAAGTCAAAGCATTATTTGGTGGCAGTTTTAATTATTTCTATAGGAAATGAATTAGTTGTGACTCTCATCTCTGAAGATATTCTAACATCCATTGGATTTCCAAATAGCAGAAGCAATCTTCTGTTGTTTTAATGATAGCTACAATAATGAAACAGTAAGCATAATTTTCTTAAAATACACATTGGCACACAGTATATTTTCTTTACTTATGTGCTTACTTACAACTTTAGCGTGAAGTTGTCTAGTAGCTCTTATAAAATCTTACAATATCCAGACCATATGCAAGGATTTTTTAAAGTTTTATTATTTATGTGCAGAAAATAAGACACTTTTGTCTACTGAAAATTATATTGTATTACATATAAAATACAAGCAATATGTAACTACATATATTAAATACATATATATGTGGAAATATATTAAAATATGTAATCGTATATAAAATGTATGTAATAAAAATCTAATTATTATCATGAACAGAGGCACAGAGAGAGAAGTTCTGACTATGGCAAAAAATTAAAATGGGGTTGCTGGGACATACCTCATGGGAAAAGCGTAATTAGCATGTGAGCATGCGTTCTATTCAAGCATTAGTTAATGGGAGTGTTGGGGAGTTATAGCTGTAGGAATATTGAAAATATATTTTTAATTCCATAGCATCTGGTTGGTAACAACCCTATCAGCAGTGTCTGCCCTCATTTGTTTTCTGTACTCAGAAACTACCTTAATGCATAAATTAGACAGATGAAACTCACACAATGCAAATTTAACTAATCATCTACTTTAAAAAGATGAATAAGTAGTCACATTGTTCCTTACACAACAAAGAGGTACAGAACAAAGTATAGAAGCATATACAGATCAATCTTTGTATAAAACTAAATACTGTTAATTTTTTTTTTTTTTAATTTTTTTTAGAATAAATGCAAAAGATTTGTTTCACTTTTGGAGCTTGAAGGAGTCGCTGGGATATATTGTTAAGCATATACTCAAAGCTTTACTGACTCAATGTCTCCTGCCAATTTTAAGGGTATCTCGGGCCTCCAGATCATATCATCAAGAAGTTGTTTTTAGAAATTGCATTTTGACTCGTTAGCCATATAAATAAACATGATTGTTAGTGTTTTCAAATGGCTGTTAAGCTCCAGTACAGTATTCACAAGATTAAATTTCATATCTGAAATTCTGCTTCTTGCTCTTTTGAAACTGTGTTCAAAAGTTTCAAGCATCTACTACAAACAAAACCCAAGTTGTAAGACAGAATTTAAAAGCAGCACTATTCATTATAGATTGCATTAGAAAGGAAGAATTCTTCCACCTAGAAATTAGACAGACTATTTACCTGAAGAAAAACAAGGAGAAGAATTATTTTTTAAGGAAGATGGCTCTTATGAAGCTGAAGGATATTTACAATATTCTCATCTTTAGCTAATCAAAGTCAAAAACCCCATCACATTATTTCAACTTAAATGAACTGCATTTTATTGTGCTTTCACTAAATTTGTCAGTGCTTTAGATGTTAAACCAGCCTTTAGCAATGACACTTCAGGTTTCTCAGCACTCTGTACAAAATATATAAATAAATAAATAGGCTGGTTCAACTTAGTGGAAAACCACTTCTATTTACCTTTTGGAAAATAAGATATTTTATTTTTTTAACATTTACATGATTTATTATGGCAAATAAGGTTTGGACTTAGTATCTTGATACTACTCGTACTGAAATCATAAGACTTCCAGAGCACTAACTCAGCTTTAAGCCATAGGAGAAAGACAGAGAACGAGCTAAATCAGAAGGCTAAATCAAATATAAATGCAAACCCAGCCTGGTTTACCAGGCAGAAACTGGGCAGCAAAACTACAGAATTGTTCTTAGCTGGTCTGAGGAAGACTATGACTCCTTGAAGTGCCCCAGCTAAATCACTCACTGAATTCAAAAACTCATTCTGGCACATTGTGTTTTGGAACCTGCGCAAATGTTCCAAAACATCAGGCAGTCCCTGCATGTCAGCAAGAAGGAGATAGTTCTCAGATTCATATAATTGTTTTGATTTAAACCTCATATAAATGTAGTTTGCTTTTTGTTGACCAGAACTCTAGCAGGCCAGTATGAACTTTCTTCTGCAGAACGTCAAGTTCTTTAATTAATGATCTTTTTTAAATATCTTGCAAATTTTTAAGGAAAATCCACTTGCTGTCTTTTGGTGGACGGGACAGAAAGTGCTAGGTGTATTTTCAACTGCAGTTTATATTTCATTCCTTCATGCAGACTGTAGTTTCTCAGTTACAGGGTACAACAAAACTTACAATCACTCTACTAGATTCAAAGAGTAAACCTCTATCAGATGCAGAGCTATAATGTATATATTGCATATATACAAAACATTTATATATATTGTATATTTACATATATATATATAAATAACTTTTTGAGTGATTTGGAAATTGGACATTTGGCCGTGAAAAACAAAATATTCAGGTTTTGTATTTCCTTTGTAATGTTCTTTGTAATACGTAAAATTTTCATATGAAAATAAATGCTTTTGGATATCATATATATGTTTTTCTTTAATCTTTGACAAATTGTGCATTTGACACAGTTGACTAAGCTAATAGTTATCCTTCATTTTTGAACTATATTTTCTCTGATTTGATATCTCTAAATTTGTCGTTGTCATCTGGGACAGGAAACAAACTACTATACCGACTTGTAACTTTCCTTAAACATGGGAGTTCAGATCTCTTCTGAAATTATTCTTTAGAATCTTGAGTATTTTGTTCTCATCTTTCCATGTATGATCAAGTATTTTTACAGTTTTATCTTCTGAGTCAGTAAGGATTTCAGTCACCTGCTGACTCTGATTGATGTCATAATCCATTTTACCATTTAAATTTTCACTAGAAGGTGAAGATATTCATGAATTTTCTAATTTTTTATTCATAATTCTTAAGTAGGCCAGAATGTTTTGTCTTCGTCATGACACTTATTTCATATTCTCCTCTTAATAAGGATTTTTCTCTACATCCAACTCAATTAATTCTAGTGGTTTGTGATTTTATTTTGAACATCATAAACAATGGTTGAGAAAATGGACAGCATTGCAGTTGGGACTTTCAGATAAATTCAAAGGCATTAGGTACTTAAATCTTACTGAATGTTAAAATGAAATCTCTTCTCCATCTTCCCTATATTTCATCATGTCTAACCCAGATCACATTCCAATGACCTTTTAAGATTTTCAGTGATTTCAGTTAGCCACTCAACCATCAGAGTCTTTAGAGACTGTAATGTCTAATACTGCCGCACAGTAAATCTCATTAACATTGCTCTCATGACTTATAGGAGCTATTGGTGATCCTACCCATCGTTGCTACTATCCAATACGATTGGATCTAATACTGAGCGCCTGGTAGGTGTAACAGGAAGCCAGATTTATAACTCTTAAAACTACCAGAAATTTGTTGGTCATGTAAAACTGACTGAAAAGAGTCATAGAGTTTTCTTCATTTACTGAATCATTTTTACTCTTCTTTAAGAAACACATTGACTAATCAGCAAGCCTATACTCTACAGAACAACTTGTGCTTTCAGATATGGCAGACCTCCACTACACAGTTTTTTTGAAACTGCAACCCAGTTGCTATGACTACTGCAAGCTCCCATAGGATGCCTGTATTTAGCTGGCACATCCTGACCACCCAGAATACTAATGAAAAGGAAAAGTGCAGTGTGAACTGCATATACAATTATCATGTTTCACAAATAAAAATAAATAAATAAATGTATAGAACCTGTTCTCTCTGTGGATATCTTTTATCTTTCTATGCCCTTATACTGGATTTCAATTTATACTTATCTTTTTTTAAAGATATATCATATAAACGCTGTTAGCAGAAACAAGTATCTATTATTTTCAAATACAGTTAAACAAAACAAGGTAATATGGATATCCTGCTAGTTATATTCAATTGTAGTAAACAGAAAAATTAAATGTGAGTTTTTCTGATGAGATCTCTGATGTAGGTCTACTTGCTGACAATCTTGCAGGGAGATTTGGGATCATCATTGCTAAAGATTACTGTTACCTGTTTCAGGGAGTATTGAAAATAAATTTCATTAAGAACATGGTCCAGAAACTATGACTGTTGGCTATTAACATCTCCATTCGTGTCTACTGCCTAATGTCCTCTACTCTACAGGAACTCATCAGAAAATTTCTGACATCCTCATGGGTGTATATATAATATACATATATATATATATATGTAGGTGCTGACTGTTTCTTTTCAGACCTGTGAAATATAAAGAGGTATTATTTGTCTCTTTTTCATCTGTTTGTTTGATGAACAAAAAAAAGTCTAATCAAGACACAAGGAATGCAGCCTCTATCTGCCTAATGACACAAAGCTCATACTGCACTTAACCAGCACATGTTAGGTCATTTAACCCTTGTACCTTCCCCTCTCTCTAAATTTAGGAACATTAGGTCTGCTCAGAGCGAGGCTTAAATATCTGTGAGTCTAGTACCCTCTGATGCTTATTCTGGTGTTAACAACAGTTTCTTTAAATACCCAGAGGCAACAGTTATGCATTAATTTTCATAGTGCATAATAAGGAAACGGGTCTGGTTCACATTTACAAAGCCAGCTGAGAACCTCATCCAGTAACAGTTAGGTCGAAGGGTTTTGTTCAGCTTCATCCTTTTAACTTGTGCATGTAACAAAGTGAAAGCAAGGCACAATATCAAAAAAGGATAATATGACCTTTCCAAAGAAAGCTGTTCAAAGATGTTTGAATATCCCAGTGACAACTTCAAAAACTTCAGTTAAATGCGATGCCATAATTTTGACATTTTCTCCAGTATGGAGCAAAAGGAAATTCTAATAGTTGGGATTTTCCATAACCCAGAAGTTCTATGTCTGAACTCCAACCTGCTGCTTTTTTCAAATAATCCACTCTTTACATGAGCAAGACTGTTACTAAATGGCAGGTCACTGTCCCCTTCTTAGATATCTACTAATCTCTTTCTCTTACCATACATCAATTTCTTTGAGCTACAATGAAAAAAAAAACATCATCTGATTAAAAGGAAGGGAGGGGAAGAAATGAGAAATGAGGCATGAGATTACTCAAGAAAGGAAAAGACATTTACTCAGCAGAGAGAAGTTCTGGAAGAGACACATTTTACAGGGTTCAAAGAGAAGTGTTTAAAGCAGAAGCAGAGAAATCTTCATGAAGGTACAGGATGAACAGATGAAACAGCAGGGGAGAGAGCAAAAGACCAAGAAATGGGAGGAGATGCATAAACCTGGGAAAGTAAGGATGAGCAGGGAAAAGTCAAACAAAAGTAGTAAAGCAGAAAAATGCATATCTGTAGAAAATTTAGACTGTGAGGAAAGAAGTCACAGAAAAAGAAAATATGAATAAAAAACAAAAAGAAGCAGGTAAAAAAAAATGCAGTGACAAACAGGACAGCAAGTACAGAATAACCAAGTCTTTTTTTCTCTCCCTCATGTACTCTTTGTTGCCTCTGCTTTTTTTGTTACCAACAGAAGACCCTTTGGAGAGATGTGCCATGGTATTATATAAAAATCCACAGATATGTAACTCCTTAGTTATACGTGGGAGAAAATGTTCCCCTTCAAAATAGGGCTATTTTCATTAGAAAGAAGGTGTCTCTTGTTTTTGTTTGGTTGGTTGCTTTATATTTGTTTCTAATACTAAATCAAGGATAAGACAGACTTCAGTGAGATAATAAAGCATTTTGAGTAACCTACATTTGGATTTACCTTCTCTATTGAATAATATGTACTGATAGACACCATTAACGATGTATAGAAATGAGAGGTATCTGGGCATAGCAGGAGTTATATTTACATTATATAAGCAAGCAGGAAAAAAAAAAAATCATAGCAAGCAGAAAGGTGACCTGTAAATCATCCATCAGATACGTAGTTTCTGAAGAAAGAGACTTTACAGTTGCATAATTTTTCACAATCCATTGTGCAAAGCTTATTGAAATACAATACCCTAAGGTCTTTTGGTAGCTAACAAAGTAGAGTGCTCAGCAGTGTTAATATTGCCCCCAAATCCTAAAAATACTATATACAGTTTGTATTTTAAATCATAAATAATGCTTAAACTTGGCAAAACAAATTTCTGAAGGTGTACAGAAAGAAAAGTGCTGGTTAGTAGACTCTGCTTGTTTTGATTTGGAAGACAGGTACAGGGAGGTGGAGGAAGGACCTGCAGAAGGTGAAGAAACCTTGTAAGTAAACAAGACTTTCTGAAAGTGTCTGTTTTTGAAGAACTATTCAGATCCAGGTTTCACTGAGCTCAGCAGGGGAACAGAATATTTGGTTTTGCTGGTAAACACAAGCTTCCCCAGATTTCCTCAGCATTGTGCACATATCATGAAACTAATTACTCTAAATTCAGTGGACATCAAACGGTTGTTTCGAAGCCAATGATTAAAAGAGTCCTGCCCATTTGTAACCAAATATTCTCTTTAACTTCATCCAGACTGGTAAGTGTGTCATGAATCAAGAATCTAATGCCTAATCATAAAAGCAGTCTCTGGTGCAGTGCTAGTTGCTATGGCATTTTTCCAAAAATCCATGCAGATGCCACTAAACTTCAACTTTTCTTGAGGAGCTTGTTGAGAAACTTTAGGAAGCCAAACTGAAGCAATGGATAAAAACTCATATTCCTAACAGCTACAGCTCTCCAGGAAAGATGATGCTTCTGCCTTCTACACATTTCTGTAAGTTCTTCTCAAAGCTAGTCAGTTATACTAATATGCCTCAGGCCAAATTTATTGGATAAGAGTTTAAGTAGGTATTTTTAGTTAATTAAGAGAGGATGCAGAGAAAAAAGTGTGCTAGTAATCAGAACTAGAGTGAAGGAACAATGACCATGGAGTATTAACTGTATTCATTCTATTATGAAGCAAATTCCCCACATTGCCCCAGAAAGTGATGGGATCCACAGAGGGTCTCAACCTCTCACTGATAACAAAGGCCTGTGGTAGCTGGGATGTATATGTAATCTGCAGCAGTGCAGGTATATATATATATGTAAACAAAGACATATATACAAGCAAAATTCTGATTACAGATCGAGGGGAAAAATTAATCATTGAAGTGTTCAGGCAAATCCTGAGAGGTTGTAGCACTTCATGCTTGGAGATACTCAGAATGCTAATGACCAAGATTATGAGGAACATGAACTACTCTGAACTGCTTTGAGCAAGGACTGGTGTACAGACCTCCAGATGTCTTACCCAACTTAAATTACTCTATTATGCTATGGTACAGAGGGATATAATTAAGGTTGCCCTTCCAAACCAAAAGTCTCAGACCGTATCTTAGGAAAATTCCATTCCAAATATCTTAACAGGTATCCAAATATCTTATCGAAATCAGGGAAACTTTACCCCTGTGGAATTAACTACTAGGATCACTGAGCAGTAAGAAATAATTCTACAGCAACATCCCGTAGTTCACTCTTTAAGAGGTTGCACGTATATCTGTAAGTACATATAATTTCCTATTTTCTATACCTCTTACAATCCTCTAGAAAATAATCAGCTAATCTAAAAGGCTGTTTCCGTACCAACATTTTATGTTACATCCTTATACAATAAACTTTCTTCTTTATTGACAGTGAACCAAAATCCGCAGCTAAAATAGAGATCCCAGCAGAAATCTTATAGTGCCCAGTATATTATAAGTATTTCAGAGATTTACATAAATGATGTCATATTTTTAACTTCTTCACTATTTCAGTGTCATTTAGAGTAATTTGCAGTTGGTGATTTACAGAGCAAAAATGTTCATAGTAACTGAGCTGTGTTGAACAGTATTTACTGTGTGATTTCCCTATAAATAATGACTATTTTTTTTGTCTGTCTCATGTAAGCATTACAAAGTGCAGCAAAGAGCAGTGGCATCATTCCAACTTAGTCTTTGCCATAAAGTAAATCATAACTCTTTGGATGTTGTTTCCTGGAACCAGACAGACTCTGCATGTTTTAGAAGTATATTTACATCAACTTTTCATGGAATAGGGAAAATGGTACACAGCATTATCAAACCTTACAATTTTTACCACATTTGAAATGTGTTAACTTTTCAGCTTTTCACTTGAATCACAGAATCATCGAACACTAACAAGTCCTCCACTAAACCATATCCCTAAGCTCTACATCTAAACGTCTTTTAAAGACCTCCAGGGATGGTGACTCCACCACTTCCCTGGGCAGCCTGTTCCAATGCCTCACAACCCTTTCAGTAAAGAAGTTCTTCCTAACATCTAACCTAAACCTCCCCTGGCTCAACTTAAGCCCATTCCCCCTCGTCCTGTCCCCAGGCACGTGGGAGAACAGACCAACCCCCACCTTGCTACAGCCTCCTTTAAGGTACCTGTAGAGAGCGATAAGGTTGCCCCTGAGCCTCCTCTTCTCCAGGCTGAACAAGCCCAGCTCCCTCAGCCGCTCCTCGTAGGACTTGTTCTCCAGGCCCCTCACCAGCTTCATTGCCCTTCCCCGGACTCTCTCGAGCACCTCGATGTCCTTCTTGTAGCGAGGGGCCCAAAACTGAACACAGTACTCGAGGTGCGGCCTCACCAGAGCCGAGTACAGGGGGACAATCACTTCCCTAGCCCTGCTGGCCACACTGCTGCTTATACAAGCCAGGATGCTATTGGCCTTCTTGGCCACCTGAGCACACTGCTGGCTCATATTCAGCCGACTATCCACCATCACTCCCAGGTCCTTCTCTGCCTGGCAGCTCTCCAACCACTCCTCTCCCAGCCTGTAGCTCTGCTTGGGGTTATTGCACCCCAGGTGCAGGACCCGGCACTTGGCCTTGTTGAACTTCATGCAGTTGACCTCAGCCCATCGGTGCAGCCTATCCAGATCCTCCTGCAGAGCTTTCCTACCCTCAAGCAGATCGACACACGCACCTAACTTGGTGTCATCTGCGAACTTACTGAGGGTGCACTTGATGCCCTCGTCCAGATCATCAATAAAGACATTAAAGAGGACTGGCCCCAGTACTGAGACCTGGGAGACTCCACTAGTGACCAGCCTCCAGCTGCATTTAACTCCATTCACCATGACTCTTTGGATCTGGCTACCCAGCTATTTTCTAATGCAACAAAGCATATGAAATTTAACATATTTTTAAAAATGAAAAAGACCAAGAAAAGTAGCAGCAGACTCGGCATGGACAACATTAAAAAGCTCCAGTTTTAGCAGGAAATGTAGAAGATTGTTCACCTACTACAAGATAGAGATATTTAATGAGAAAGCAGCACTAATACGTCAAAGTCCAGTCTTAGTGACAGAACTAACAAGTGCCTTAACAAATATAGGTGTCTTCTAGTCAGAGAAATCTAGATAAAGACATATGAAGCCATGTGAAAAAGAAACAAGCAGCAGAAAACATGAACTTTAACAAAACATTGCCAAAAAAAAATAAAAAAAAATAAAATTTAACAAAAGTGAAAAGAATTGCAAGAAGAGACAAAAAGAAATCCACCCTCAGAACCCAAGATACTGAAACAGCAACTGAAAGGTAGGGGATTCAAGGTAAATATATATATATATATATTGAATTATATATATACTATATATATAATTATATATATTTATATATACATTATATATATTATGTGTGTGTGTATAAATATAAAAATATAAATATATATATATATTTATAAATAAATATAAATGTACAAATATATATAATATATATATTAGCTGGACAGGATTCTAGCCAGCAAGTTTAGGTTAATCAGACAGCTACATCAAATTTTCACAAACAGCTCTCACAAAATATATACCAGGTGAATTCTACATACACTTTGATTTACAACCAGGGAAAATCTTCACACCAGGAAATGTCAGCAAAATGAAACATAATAAAGTAGACAGCACCTGGACAAACTTAACATAAAATCTTAAATTATCAGCTCAAACTGGACAACGTGTTACACTGAAGCTACCAGTAAAATCAACAAACATTTCAGCAAAGTATCAAAGTAAGAAAAGCAATGGAAAATGGAATAATAATTTAAACAACAAAGAAGGATAATTTTTAACTGTTTTTGTGTTACATGGTGTAGGCATTCAAATTTTAAGAACAAAAGGAAACTTCTTGCAAAGGAGAGCAGACTGAATTTAAAGATATTTGACTTTTTTCAACTGTTGCATAGAAAAACCTAATCCACTCATCATAATTTTTCAAAACAGAATGCAATACATTTTTATTTTGTCAACAAAAATACCCATTATCATGAAGATTTCATAAGAAATATAATTTGAGCAGTTGAAATGTAAATCTTGAATGTCAGAGCTAACTACAAACCAGCTTCTGCAACTCAAATGTTATTTCCATGTTAGCATAAGGATGTAGTTTCTAAAACATGTAATTTGTCAAACGTTTCCTCACATCCAAAGCTAGCCAGAAAAAGAAGATATGGCAAGAAACATCAAATAGCTGGAGCAACATGAGCCAAAGCAAAATGTGAAGAAAATTCAAAAATAACTGTCTCTTCTGTAAATTTTCATATATCAATACTCATTCCCCTGTTCTAGATTGTCAGTTTGCTTAAGGAGAGGTCAGTCCCCTATTCAGAATTCTACCAAACATAATACACTTGAGGGATGACTGCTGGTCTTCTGCATTCCCTGTTTGAAGTTCAGTGTTCACACTGACATATGTGCATAAAGCTTGAGTAATAAAGGTGTCCTGCATTAATCAGATTCACCTTTACAGGGGAACTGTTCCTGCTGATGCTTTCAGAAGTACTTTAAAATTGAATATTTTATTATGAGCAACACCACAATGATATCTACTATTAAGGGTGCTCGGCACTATGTTAGAAGTTTGCTTTCTAGTCAATTTTAAGTTTGCTTAACTTTAATTTTTAAAGTTAACTTAACTTTTGCATTTATACTCCTGCCAGATACCTCTCAAACCTACAGATATACCTGTTTATTTATGGATCTTCATATTTCAGAAAAAAAGTAATTCAGTCTTTCCTGAAACCAGAAAACAAGTTGCTTGCCAAGGTCAAAATGAAAAATTTGAATACTGTTTTGTTCTCGCGTTATTGTATCTGCATGTTCAAGACTAAGGATTGGAAAAAATATAGAGATGCTAATAAGTCTTCTGAATTTTATACAGTCACCAATTCAAATGTCAGGACTTGAAAATTCTCATTTCATATAGCATAAGTAAAAGATATTAAGGTTTGGTTACTATGCTCTATCTGAATTTCATTGCTCCAGAGAGCATGATCCATTTTGTCACAGTTTACTATGCTCAGACAGGACTGTCATCTCCCCAGTGCTACCAGATACATGGCAGATAAGCACGAGTTTTGAGGAAGATATTGCTGAGAGAAAAGAGCCAAAGAAAAATTAAGGTAGAAGAATTGAGGAAGACTTCTCAGGACAGACAAAAAATTATAAAATATCTTTTTTTTTTTTTTTTTTAATAAGGAAAATCAAGTCATCAGTTTTCAAAATTAGGCAGATAAATTTGGTTGGCTCTTTAGGCAACTTTTATCTACATGACTCAATGTCCCATTTGATGCTAAAAATAAAAATAAATATTGTACAATTGATATTATTATTTATCTTGTAAGCTGAACAAGTCATAGGTCTCATAAAAAAAAAAATATATATATATATATATACACATATATATATATGTAGCCTAGTAATTGGAAAGTATAACATTTATGCCCTGAGTGGGGCAAACTTAAGTCTCAAGGGTAGCCTCAGCATTAGCATTTACTGCTTTTTGAGTCTTCCATTTCACAGCCTTCCTGTTTTTTAAATATAACTTGGAATCTCTCCTATTTTCTTTTTAGTGTTTTGTTACTGTTCCTTTGAGATGTACCACAAACTTCTCTGAAGTGCACTAATTACATTTACAATGACATTGAAGTATCTTGTTCCAAATTCCTTGCAGAGACTGCTAAACATTTTCCACTTTGTCTGTGTTTCTATCTCTTTATTTAATCTGCAAGAGGAAAAAAAAATACCAAAACCTGACTTAGAAGCTTGCAATATTTGCCTTATGTAATTACATTCTTTCCTCTATTGTTAATTCAGAAATGTGTCTTTCCAGGTATCCATCTCCAATTTGTGAATAACACCTCTCATATCATTTAAGGAAGCAAACTATATATAAAGTTTTGCATTTCCCTGTCAGTGTTTTCTTCAGGGGAATTTAAAGGGACTTTAGTACTATTGGAGAGAATGCCTCAGTCATGACATATAGATATGCATTTCAATTATCTAGTTGAGCACAAAGACAACCCCTTCTACCTTGTTATTCAGAGCTTGCTGAATGTTATGCAGGAGTAGTGCAGAAGACTGAAGTCACAAGTGACTTAGGAAACCAAGATTGAAAAGGATCACCCAATTTAAAGAGTCCCATTGTTACAGTTACAGAAACTTATTCAACGCATGTAAGATCCAGCTACTTTTTAAAAAGCTAAGCCAAAAAACACTCAAAACATGTGAATTTACTGTGCATAGGGAGATAGTAATCTCTCCCTTACCACCCTAAGCGTGCAGTCTGGTTGGGCACTAATTGTCATGCCACTGCTCATATGCTTTCCCATCAGCTGTTGCTACTTGTGGCTTGCCAACCTCTCCTTCCCCATAAATTGGAAAAACTTAAAACCTTTAGCCAAAAGATTGAAAAGGCATAGAAAAAGAGAAAAATTAATAAAGAGAACTACTAATAACATGGATCCTTGCAATAATATTTGATAAAAATGCTAAATTTGATTTGCCAGTCACTTTCCCAAAGTGAAGGAAAACTGGTTTGGCTAGAAGCAGGTATGTTGCTCTTACAGACTGAATAAAACCTTGCATTGATTTCAGGAGCTCTTTCAACCCCTTATAAAAGCACAATATGAAATGAAGTGAGCTGATTCCAAAAGTCCATTGTGCTAATAAACTACTGAAGGACAATTATGGAAACTAAACATTTACATACAGTGGACAATAACACAACTATTTTGAAAACAGATGTTTTTGAGGAGAAATGTTGTACAGCATGAAATAATTGGAATCATTCTTTAACATAGGAAGGGTTTGTTATAATTACCATGGGGGCTGTTTGCACTGACCTACACAGGCACCCTAATGTTTTACTAATATTAAGACCACTTTTTTTCCTGCATTCAGCAGGTGATTTTATCTCCCCACAGTGTTCAGAAAGGACTGAGTCAAACCTTGAGAGCCTAATTCTCGTTTGCTCAAAAGCCATATTGCACATCCAGAACACAAGGGCTTGTTTTAAATGAGCGCACACTGTACTTAGGCAATGAGGTACAAACTACCTTTGGTGTAAATAAAAAGCAGGGCACTTAGTGTGCATGTTTCACAGGTCATCATGTGGTGAGAGACTGTTTCCTGTAAGTTTAATAGCTTTTAGCTAGTGTGCAATTTCAGTATAAGCTCCCTACTGAGTCATTCTTCTCCAGAGCTGGGGAAACCACCTGATCTCATAGTTACTGCTAAAAGCAATAGATGGCAGTCTTAAGAATAAGCTCATATTTAGTTAGGGGGAAAAAAAAAAAAATAGGGGGAAAAAATTCAAATTCTATGAAGAATTATCCAAATAATAGAAGTCTGGAGTTGTCACCTCCTCAAATCACTCGCAGAACCCACCTCACAGATCGTAGAGTCTGCTCTTCAAGTGTTTTAATGTAAAGCTGTTGACTAATAAAATGCCTCTGAATGTTCTGAATGCATGTTGTATTCAAGACATTTCATGGAACCATCAGGGTGTTGTATATATCCATATGTTCTGATAGACAGGCACAGGCTTCAAACAGAGTCTTGTCTGAGATTTAAAGGGGATATTACCAGATGTCATGCAGAAGATGCAAGTCTTGTTCATCTCCTTTTTTGTTGTTGCCTTTACTTCCCCCCAAAGAATGCACTGTGGAAATATCAGTGACTGACACTGAATAGAAGCACTTTCCCTCTCAAAAACATCATGTACTCTTATAAAATTGAATGAATCGAGTTTTACAATCCTTTTATTATTCCACTGACTGCATCCTAAAGTAGCTGCCATTCTATCAGTTCAAACACTTTACACTTGCAAGATGCAAGCAGAGAAAGTTTAGCAAAGGTAGAGAAGCTATAAAATGATGCAGGGTAGAGAAAAAATTATTATGGTTTTGAATAAAATGTACTATAAAAAGTAACTGAAAACTAGATGGGGAATTACAGCATACGTGACAGAAGTCTGCAGACTGACTATTCCAGCTTCCCTGCTGGGAAAATGCAGCCCCCAACAGCAGGGGAGTTGGACCTGATGATCTCTTGAGGTCCCTTCCAACCCCTACAATTCTGTGATTCTGTGATCGTAATGGTCAGTACTGGCTTGAACAACCATAAGTTACAGCTTTCGATCCTGCTGTTGATTTTGAAAAATATATCTCTCTATATATTTCGACTTATAGAAAAGTCTATTGTGTGGTAACATATATTTTAAAATTATCATATATTAAGTGTTTTTAAATGAAAGTATGATAGCAAAGAGGACATAGATCTGAATTAGGTTCAATGAATTCAAGATATTCATTGTATTCTTTATTTTTCCATTACTTGTATTCTGGCATTATAATGTCTTACGATCTTTGATCTAAGTTCCCGGTCTAATATAAACCAAAATCAAACAACCTCAGTAACCAGTTTCACTGCAGATGGCAAAATAAATTTCTCAATTATTTCTTTTAGCACCTTTTTCGTTCAGAACAGTCAGAATAATTATACAACTTCAGGAACAGTCTTGAAGATAGAGAATAAAATATACAGAAAAACCTGGAGGATTTTATTTAAAATTTGCCAAGAAGCAATGAGACATGACTGAAAAGCACATAAAGTTTTGAAAATGTTATAAGCAGGTACATGCTATTATGACCACAAGTGGCAGAGATACAGCACAGTGGTAGAGCTGACTACATTTTCCTTCATTTGTGTAGTCTGGCCTAATCAGACTAATTTTACCAATGGCTTTAATTTAATATATAGTCCGAGCAACTTCTTGCCTGTTGAGTGCATATGCAATGATGCCTACAGTGCACCTTATAGTTCTGGTCCTACATCAAGAGGAAACCAAGACTCCAGGATTTGTACTGAGAGACAGGTGAGGGGCAAACGGGAGACTAGAACTATAGAACAAGTTTTCTGCAGTCAGGAAGCATCCAGATGTCCATCTAAAACAGCAAGCAACATCATGGAGCACCCCTGCTTCCTGAGGCAGGCCTGCCAGTATGTTCCTAACTAACAGCTGGAGCTGTTTTGTCACAAGCATAAGAATTAAATTTACTAGACTTATTCTCATATGTAATTAAAAGAGAGGAATCAAAACTCAAAAGTGAAACGTTGTTGTGTTTCACAAGGTATCGCATGCAATGTGGCTTTATTCCAAAAGAAGAAACTCTGCAAAGTCTAAAATCCTGTGTGAAAGAAAATTCAGAGGAAAAGAATTACATGTTCCACTCTCATTTTCTTTTAAGGAGAAATAAATAAATAAATAAATAAATAATGATTTTGAAAGTACTTACTTAATTCTGGATTCTCACAGTAAACTGACATCATTCTGTTGGTTTAACTGGTGCCATAATGTTTTGCTGAAGACAAGAATCTGGCCCAGGTCATCAGAAAGAGCTACAGTTTCCCTATGTTGTTTCAAAATAGAGAAAGTGAAAACAAAGCATTTACCAAGTGAACATATTTATTACAAGCTTCTACACATGTTACAATTAAAATTAGAAAGGAAAATAAACGAATACTTAGCATTCTTCCTAAGAAAAGTATGCATTCGACTTAATTAAAGAAGAAAATTTATCCTTGCAGTTAATAAGCAAAAGAATATTTTGTATGAAGGATTTTCTTGAGGAGCTCTTCAAGCATTAATTGATATACTGTGGCTTACTGGTTTAATTATTGGTTTCAATAATTACTTAGTGACTCCAGAGAGTGGGCCATTGGAGGTCATCCAAAACTACCATCTGGCGCACTGCACAGAAGAATGGACTTTCCTAAATACTCATGTTAGATATTTCAGCTACTTCCACACAGAGGGGAAAATAGCCCACTGATATGGCCAAGAACTTCTTTCTCCAAGGCATTGTTCTGAATGCAGCAAAGGAATAAACAATTCTGTTGTTTGAGTGATCCCAAGCCCACACTCCCATCCATGTTGCTCAATTTCAAAATAACCATCTAAAACAGAAAGACTTCAGTGGTTCAGATGACACCAACTTGAATCACAGAATCACCGAATATCCCAAGAAGGGACCCACAAGGATCATCAAGTCCAACTAACTCCTGGCTTCACACAGGACCACCCAAAAAAAAAAAAAAAAAAACAGACCATGTGGCTGAGAGCACTGTCCAAACACTTCTTGATCTCTGGCAGGCTCAGGACTGTGACCACTGCCCTGAGGAGCCTGTCCCAGGGCCCAACCACCCCTCAGTGCAGAACCTTTCCCTAACCCCCAGCCTGACCCTCCCCTGTCCCAGCTCCATGCTGTTCCTTCAGGTCCTGTTGCTGTCCCCAGAGAGCAGAGCTCAGCGCCTGCCCCTCCGCTCCCCTCATGAGGGAGCTGCAGGCCGCCATGAGGCCTCCCCTCGGCCTGCTCTGCTCCAGGCCAACCAAACCAGACGCTCCTCATATGTCCTGCCCTCCAGACCATTCACCATCTTTGTAGCCCTCCTTTGGATGCTGTCTAATAGTTTTATGTCCTCCTAATACAGCAATGCCGAAAACTTGCTGCACTACGCAGCAGTGCAGAGCAGAGTGGGACACTCCCCTCTCTCAACCATCCAGCAGCGCCGTGCCTGATGCACCCCAGGACAAGGTTGGCCCTCCTGGCTGCCAGGTCCCGCAGCTGGCTCATGCTCAGCTCACTGTCAGACAGAACCCCCTAGATACCTTTCCACAAGGCTGCTCTCCAGTCTCTTGTCCGTAGTCTGTGCCAAACTCATCCCAGATGCCAAATACGACACTTGCTCCTGTTAAACTTCATATTGTTGGTGATTTCCCAGCTCTCTAATTTGTCAGGAACTCTCTGCAAGGCCTCTCTACCCCTGAGGGCATCAACAGCTCCTCACAATTTAGTGCTATCTCATTCAAGTGCAACTTGAGTTGCCGTTTTAAATGTGAAGTGCTGAATGCTAACAAAAGGGTACTGGAAGTTTTGCTGATGCATTTTGCTGCAACCAGCAATTAATTCTGCTAACTTTAAGCAAAGTAGACTCTTTGATAGAAAGATTGTTCTCAAACTTCATACTTCTAACAGCCCTTTCATTTGATTCAATAGATGTCTGCACAACAAAGGGAATTGTTTCCAGAATTCATGTAAGAAGTTGTTAGGAATGTACCTCCTTGTGTAATACAAGGTACTATGCCACTTAGAAGTTTGTCCAAGTGTGGATGTATCCAGTGACAATGAAGTCTGCATCAATATCAGAACAATACCATATTTTCATTTAAAGAGAAAAATTCAGAGTGTTGTGCTGGCTTTAGCAAAGTTTTTGTTTTGAAGTTATCTGGTTAAACAGCAATGTCAGTTGCCTGTATAACCCACGTATTGGGGCACTCCCTAGGAAGAGCAGGCATTCAGGTCTAAAACAGATCCACTCAATTTGATTTGGAACAAGCTTAAGAAAGTTTACTGAATGTGAGACTGAAAATATAACTTCAAGCTCAAGAAGAAAGACACGTCTGAGCTTCAAGGGACATCAAAGAAAAAAAAAAATCATTCTGATGAGAGGATAATTATACTCCAGAAATAATTTGTTCCCATGTTCATATCCATCACTTTGAGTATCAGTTATCAGCACTTCAATAAGCAAACTTTCATCTCTAATACATGCCCCAACAAATCACCTGTTATAACTCTCTCCAATCCAGATCTTTATGATGCCGTATAGTTCCCTAACACATAAGACTTTGTACTATTCTCTTAAAAATACTTGTATTATCTTCCCTAATGACTGTTAAAACATAGGGGTTGATTCATTTCACTGCCTTTTTAAACTTTCTTTTATTACTTATTTTACACAATTCACATATAATCTTAATGAAAGGAATCCAATGGCAAGCTTCCCTGTTATTAATAGTGTCTTAATAGTTTCTAAAGTGTCATGTATTTAAAATGAAAATTCCTATTACATGATGTCTTTAAAGGTACTCCACAGAAACAACGCTGCTTCGGGAGACTTGTAATGAAGGATTTCAGGAACTCCTTCGAGCTCCATTCCAGAAGTTTGAATTCAGTTCCAAATGTGAAAGAATAAAACTATCTGACAGTAACATCTACTTTGTGATGGAGCGAAGAGGAATTAGCACCAACTGTATTCCTGTTGGAAGTTTCTGGAGAATCCAGCAAGTTGGTTTGTATCAAAGAGTATCACCTTGGAAATTATGATAGTGAATCCAGAAAAATAATAATAATAAAATAATAATAATAATAATAAAAGAGGCTATCATGAAATCCAAATAACTAAATATAAATGTGTGTGCATAAATATATACTTATTACATGTATACATATTAATATAAAATCAATGGCTACACGTCTTAAATTATTTAAAGAGCAGAATTCTTCTATAAGGTCAGCAAGTAGTTTTGGAATAATTAAAGAAATTATTTGGCACACAGTTCTTTGCTTGGACTTGAAATGAGAGCAGAAGTTGTCCAAGCTAAAAACAGATCAAGTTCTGCATTTTATTTATATGCATATACACACACAGAGAGTAATAAATACTACTATCTCCCAAGAATGTACTATCGAAACCAATGATGTACATATATTACAAAAATATTACATTGTTTTATGCCTGCTTTTTATTTTGATCAACAAGTGTAGTTATGGTTCCCTCCTTGTTTTACAGACTATTCGTCTGGAACTTCCACCTGTTTTTCAGGTGTCACATACACACATAGATTTCAAAGATATTCTGCATTTCCACATCTCATTACTTTAAGAGAATATCATAGACTCTTAACATCCATGCCATCAAGCCTTAACATCAAGCCATAAGTTTCACATTCTTTTTCACAGTATATTGATTACTAACACATGGCATCTGCACCCTAATTGTACTGTATTTAAACATAATTTTCATTCCTCTGGATAATACAAATACATTTGTGTTTGACCACTGGGACTGATCAAGAAACCAGTTAAAGAACTTTCCGGTTTACCTTTAGAAATGCATATTCCCTCCAAAATACCTAACAGGTTATCTAATCAATATTAAAGCAATTAAACCCCACTGTGATCTGTCCCTCCTCTGGATTTCTTTATGTATTATTGTCTCCTTCTGGCTTATATGCACTGATCTACCTTCACTAACTGTCTGGAACTGTATATTACACAAAATAACTGATTACATTTATTATTTATTCCATTAATGTATCAACTTATCTTCCTGTTGCAACCACCAAAAATGACTGTCCCTTTCTTCTATCCTATCAATCATTTCTTTAAAGTATCATCCTTTTCAATGGTTTATTCCTCTTTCATCTAAAGGAACTATCTCGTAACCAGCCCTTAAATATGGGGGAGTTTTGTTTACATTAATGTTGACATAAATACTTTGTCTCCTGTTGCTCATCTTGCCTTAGTTTCCATGTTTTAACAGTCTCTTAGGCTCCTGTGATATTTCAGCATTTTAGTGTGGAACCATATATTCTGATTTGTTTCAGGCTGATTCCCAGGATAATGAATGACAGAACTGGTATTTTTCTAATTAAAAAAAAAAAAAAAAGCAAACAAAAAACCAGCTGCCTAGTTTGAGAAAACAGACACTTATTAAATAACGCATATACTTTGGCCATTCTGTCATACAGACTACTGATTACTGACGACAGATACTCTAATACAGTAGTAATACTTTGATCTAAACATCTGATTTCAAAAACATGATGCACCAAGACTGCTGTGATGACTTCATGCATTGTTTTCTATGTCACCTTATGGAGCCAGTTTTTCCTTGCCCTCTCCTACTCTGTTTTATACCCTGTCCCAGAGACTATTAGACCATTACCCTGCAGCAGTAAGAGAAGGGAAGAGATGGTTGTGGCCCTCCGTTTGCTGTACAGTTTTGCGCCTAATGAGCCGAAGTTAACTGACCCACATATGCACTGGGGTAGGTGTTCTAAGTCAAAAGAAAAAGGAAAAAGTTGTGCTGAAGAGAGGAGAAAAGGATGTGCTATCAGCCTGCATCCTTGAGGTCTACAACCACAATGTTTGTGCCTTAATTCACAGTAAATATGTGCCTTTATTCCCAGTAAATATTTTTTCTATCTAAATAAATAACCGTCACATTAAATTTGTATGTGCAGGAACAGTGCTAGTTGCTCTGATTATGAACTATACAGGTTCGTTCATTTTTCTAAGGCACCAGAAAGTTTACAAAGAATGAAAGGAAAAAAAGAGGAAGGTGAGATAAAATAAGAACAAAATGATTCTTATTCCAAAATTGTGCAGTCTGTGAGTTATGTCTCAGTGGGTTCATCTGAAAAACCTCTGAGAAGACAGAACCAAAATTAGAGGCAATCATCCATCTCACAAATTTATGAACTGAAATTTTAAATCAGCTGTATAAACAATGGAAGGAATAATTATGAAGGTAATAAATGACAACATGAAAGAGAAATGACAGTAGGCCGAACATAAAGAAGACAAGCACAACCTCACGGTAGATAAAGCTTTTTGAGACTTTTACCCAAACTTTAAATAGTTAAAAATGTTCTAATACTGTATAATTAGAATTACTTAGTCCCAAACCTTTTGCCTACTCTTCATATTTTGAAGTGAAAATTAGTATTTCTGCGTAGACAGGAGATGATTTGTAGGAAAAGTACATACACCCTTTTCAAGAAAGTGCTTTGTATCTTAGTTTTAATAAAGCGATGAGTTTCAGAATTAAAATCAACAACCCTTCAAAAAGTTTCCACTTGCTATCATTTACATCATACATTACAGTATCATTTGCCAGGTTCAGTATTTGAAATTATCTGCCCCTTATAATCTACTCCTGTTTCCATGTAGAACTTACAGTCTTTAGACACTTACTTTTTGAAAAAATAAAATCTCTGACCTTGAAAATTTAAATAATTAAAATATATATATATTAGATCTTACTCTGGTTGTCAATCTTATTTCTTCTTTTTACATTTTTTCTCCTCTGGCTGTGCACTTTATTTTTGAAATTATAACCTAAAGGACTTTTAAATATACAGTGCTGTGCAAATGCCTACTAAACAGCATGATATAATGGTCTGGGGAAATTAAGGCAGCTACCAACAATAAATTAAATGAACATTGCTCAATCATTCTTCTCTCTTGTGTTTTTAAGTTATAGGACAAATATAGTCATTTGTGCAGCACGGTAGAGGGAATTCTTAGTAAATAAAAAGTTCACAAAGTCCTTAGGCGAGGTTTGTAGAGGCATGACTGAATTTTCACTGATGTACTTGCTGCAGGTAATGTTGATATGACAAATGCCTGCCAATATATTCCTGAAAACCTAACTTAAATATAGCAGGATAAAATGTTTTTATAGATCTTACTCTTTTATTACCTTTATCATTTTTCTTGCCCACCAACTGCCTCTATTTTTCTACTCCAGTGGCTGTGTCTCCCAGTATTCGACAGGGGCACAGGCCAAACTCATTAATATTCATCAGTTCTGCTTTTCTTCCACTCTTCTAAAGTTCAAAAGGTACTGTAACAAAAAAAAACGAGGGCTCTACCCAGAAACTAATATCCCTATTTATCTTCATGTGTTTCATTGGAATATAGACACAAAACAGTAACTATTTTGTCCCAAATCATAAGCTTTCATAAACTGCTGTAATTAAAACTCTAAAATTTCCTTGAAGCTTAGAAGAAGCTCAGAGATTCACAATTCACTTGTGGCCACCTCTGTGGGAGGCCTCATAAAGGAGGTTCCTCCTTTCTAGCATCTCAAGATTCTCAAGAGCCATGTACCTCATAAAAATGAGCATACCTATGGTACTGTGACACTTTTTTCAGTAATTCTCTTTACCTGTGCTGCAGCTCAGGAGTTTACGAATTCTCACTCTCATTGTTTTTGATGCAATTTACTAACTTGATCCCTAGCTAAGACAGCAGACAACTATAATCCCTCTCTTTCCCCCAGATTTATAAATAAAGTAACTGAAAAGTCCTACAAAGCTATTACAGGCAAAATTAGGAACATTTTCTAGGTAACTAACACAACAGAGCCAGCTCTTACATATTCAGTTCTTGATACCATCCAGCTCACTAAAGCACTAATAACAGAAGATTTTGCCAGGAGTTATGAGCTCATCAATTGCAAGTATCAGAGAGAAGAGAAACCCAGCCATATTAGTCACCAGTCACAGGATGAGGCACCAATGTGATGCAACTGCAAAGAAGGAAACGAGAAGCTAGAATCAAGCCAGGAATTTCCAGGAGTGACTGGAAAATATTAATCGTTGTCAAAATATCTGGAATGCTGAGTACAGCTCTGGTTATTCATACTTTTAAAGTTAAGTGAGAATGCAATATGCATGGAAAGGGAAGGGAAGGGAAGGGAAGGGAAGGGAAGGGAAGGGAAGGGAAGGGAAGGGAAGGGAAGGGAAGGGAAGGGAAGGGAAGGGAAGGGAAGGGAAGGGAAGGGAAGGGAAGGGAAGGGAAGGGAAGGGAAGGGAAGGGAAGGGAAGGGAAGGGAAGGGAAGGGAAGGGAAGGGAAGGGAAGGGAAGGGAAGGGAAGGGAAGGGAAGGGAAGGGAAGGGAAGGGATGTTACTGTCAGAGAAATAAAGAAACTATTATATCAGAAGAAACTTGGAAAAGCTCATCAAAGAATATGACCGTTCTCCATAAATGCACTGCAGGGTTAACACTAGGAGTTGAAACAATTTTAAATAAAGGCCAGTGTTGGGAAATGAAGAAATGCATATAAACTGTGACTTCCCTTAGATTGGAAATTAGAACGAGATTGCTAACCATTTCTAACCAATGACATTCCTTTGGAAATACCTTTCCAAATAAAGGAGTCAAGACAAAAAACCTAACTCTTGCTAGGTTTGATCTGCAGTTTATGAAACTACAAAGGCAGTGTGACTTACTGACCCATGAAGTTTTTTCCAGTTTCTGAACATGCTTTTTCCAGACACAGCTCGTAAGCTGGGGGTCATAGAATCATAGAATATCCCGAGTTGGAAGGGACCCTTAAGGATCATCAAGTCCAACTCCTGGCACCACACAGGTCTGCCCAAAAGTTTAGACCATGTGACTAAGGGCACAATCCAATCGCTTCTTAAATTCAGACAGGCTTGGTGCAGTGACTACGTCCCTGGGGAGCCTGTTCCAGTGTGTAACCACCCTCTTGGTAAAGAACCTCTTCCTGATGTCCAGCCTAAACTTCCCCTGCTGCAGCTTAACACCGTTCCCGCGGGTCCTGTCACTGGTGTTTACAGAGAATAGGTCACCTGCCTCCCCACTCCCCTTCAAGAGGAAGTTTTAGACCATGATGAGGTCCCCCCTCAGCCTCCTCTTCTCCAGGCTGCACAGGCCCTGTGCCCTCAGCTGCTCCTCATACGTCTTCCCCTCTAGGCCCTTCACCATATTTGTCACCCTCCTCTGGACACTCTCCAACAGTTCAATGTCCTTTTTGTACTGTGGTGCCCAGAACTGCACACAGTACTCGAGGTGAGGCCGCACCAGCGCAGAGTAGAGCGGGACAATCACCTCCCTTGACCACCTAGCGATGCCGTGCTTGATGCACCCCAGGATACGGTTGGCCTTCCTGGCTGCCAGGGCACACAGCTGGCTCATATTCAACTTGCTGTCAACCACAACCCCCAGTTTCCTCTCTGCAGGGCTGCTCTCCGGCATCTTGTCACCAAGTCTGTATGTACAGCCAGTGCTGCCCCGTCCCAGGTGCAGGACCCAACACTTGCCTTTGTTAAACTTCATGTGGTTGGTGATCGTCCAGCTCTCCAATCTGTCCAGGTCTTTATATCTAACACATCTCTGCTCATCACAGAGTATCTCAAGAAAACTGGTCCCCAGAGAGGATAACAACCTTCTTCATGCAAAAAATAATTCTGTCAGAAGAAATGAAACAACCTTGTAACTGCCGGGTTCAGACATGAACCACCTAATCAAACAAGGAAAAAGCACAGGGTACTTACAACTGATTGATAGCCCAATTTTAGACTAAAATTAACATTTTGTTTAATATACCTTTACCAATATTAAACAGTCCAAAGAGTCCTTTTTAGACTTTAGTGGACATTCACAGATTATATAGAGAATTATTTTTTGAACACAGAGAATAAGATGCTGTTTCTGGAGACAACCAAAAAAAAAAAGTCTGAACCAGAGTTAGCAAACAAGTATTTCCGGAGACCAGCCTTATTCTTACCTTCACACATAGCTAAAGGACTGGTTGAACTTGGATTGTCTTAACACATACCTGCAGTATTTTTCTTTTTGTATTCAGCTAAATCAACAGAGATACCATTTACAAGGGTTTTATGCTTTCTATTCAGAACAGAGATAAGGTAGAGGAGGTGTTTGTAAGGAGAGGCTTACAATACCATGAAGTTATATGCAAAAATTAAAACCTTTCACACATACATCCTGTATAATTTATATTCTCTTAAAATTTATGAAGCACATACACATTCTCTCTTGCTTCATCTGGCAGCTCATAGCACAGAGTTTGACTGAAGTGCATGGACCTTCATGGCATGCTTTGCACTTGTACTCATCCTGAATGGAAAATTTTGTGTAGAATTTAATGCTGAGTCACCTCAGAAAGTCATTTTTGATTTGCAGAAGTATTAATTTTTTACCACCTTGCATTTTTGTATATTTTAGGAAAAATATACAAAAGAACTCTAATTACTCTAATTTAGGAAAAATATACAAAAGAACTCTAAAAGAACTCTGAGAACTCTAATGCAAATAAGGGAGATCATTATTGTCTCCTGCCACATTCCTCATTTTGTGTAACCCATCCCACTCCCACATCCTGTGATGGGAGGTAGTCTCCCATGAGGTGGTGTAACTTCCAGGAGGGCAGCATTAAGCTTTCCAAATTCACATTAAATCACACTTACTTACAAGACTAGCAACAAAGAGAAAAATTCCCTGTGCAATGGGAATTCCTAATTAGAATTCCACTTCCCCATCTCCTAAACCCCCTGAATCCCCATTGCTTCTCTTTTCTCCTCTTTCAAGAAATACTAGAGACTTGCTTGGCTGCAAATGTCTCCTCCCTCTAGGCAAAAGATCTAGGGTAAGTGTCTGCCAATGCCTAAAAAATGTGCTGGGGTGATTTCTTAACAGTACATGAAGGCTTTATGGTGAATATTTCAAATGTGCTAGCGGCCCCCCAGACCATCCCCACATGAGGAGGACTTTACTTCAGAGACTTTCTGTCACAGCTTTAAGAACAGAAGTGAGTTTGACAGGTTACCATACTTGACATCATCCCAAATATTCTAAAAGACTGCAATTCCAAGAAAGAGGGGAAAAAAAAAAAATGTGAGCAATTACAAATTTTATACACAGGAACATTATGCACAAAGAGAAGAACAATATCAAGTTCACACAGGCAAAAACACAGGCTTGCATAAAAAGGTTTATGCAGCTGTGTTTTACAAACCAAGAAGTGAACACAATCACTGATGTACACTTCTGTGCATTGCACTGCAGACTATTATTTTGTCCCAATTTCCAGGTAAATATCTAATGCTTCCCTACAATTTTCCATGCAAAAAGATCTGATTCTTGATTTGTTGGACAGTTTTCTACTCAGATCAATCAGCCTGTAATAATTTGTAACTCAGATGAAACCACTGTTTATCTGCCAGACCTTTCTTTTCTTACACAAAACATCTCCTAGAAGAACTCTAAGGAAGGTGATTGTGAGCTAATCACATCTCCTGGGAACTGCAATTCTTGAATGCACTTCACACTTCCTGAGCTTCACCTTCAACAGTTGTAATTATTTTGCAATAATTAGACTGACAATGCTTATATCTTAAATGTCTACCTAATCTAAATGTGTCAGAATCATAACCCACTTAGCATTTAGTCACAGGTTATTAATATCCTCCCCAATTTTGTTTATCTCCTCTGCACCAAAAGCATTCTTTTTTTAGACTTCATAGCAGCTCAGAGAGTTCAAAACCCCAAGAACAGTTTTGAGAATCTTTATGCACAAAAGGAGGAGCCTTCTTTCTCATGTGCCCCTTGAAGCTGTAATAACAATTTAAAAGGACTGGGGGATTCATTTTTTTTTTTTCTTTTTAACTTCTGGACTAAAGCACTGTTAATTGTCACACACAGTAAAAACCATCTACACGATGAGTATGTTCCCCACTAACTTCTCCCCACCCCACAACACTTATGAGCAGCTTATATGAGCACTTATAAGCAGCTTATACGAGCAGCTAACTCATATTAGCACACCATCATTATCAGAATGCAGGAGCTGTAACAATGTGCAGTAAAACAGAAATTATTTAAATAGACAGTCATTCATAAATACTGCTCAAGTGAACACCTACGAGATAGTTTTCTTGAATATTACTTGTATTAGCTGATGTCCTGTCTCTGAGCTAAACATCCCTCTCCAGATCATGATAAGTAATCATCCTCTGCCCAAAATATAAGCTTTAAACCTAGCCCAGGAATATCAAGATGGGTTTTCTGTTACTTTCCTCCAGACTCTTCCTTCTAGCAAGATCTCTCCTTAGTCATCGGTTATTCAGCAAGCATTTTAGGCATATATGTTCCGTCTTCGAGTAGTCCAGAAAGTTCTTACAAGCACAGGTGAGTAATCGGGTAACCTCATCAACAACAGGAGAGGAAGGAAGAAGAATTTGTTCATTCGGCTATTGGGCAGAGGAGACAACTGCGAAGTGCTCATTCTATTCCCTCTTCTGAGTGCTCCAATGGCTGGACTTGACTTTCTGGGAACTGTGCCTACATGTTCCTGGTAAAGGCAGAGAAGCAAATGGAAATGTGAGAGAGACTTTTGCTGATGAAATCCCTCAGGAATCAGATAAACTGTTTTCCAGTCCTGTGTTCAGGGAGCCCATGAGATCTCTCCATTCCTCTCGTGGGAGTTTCTCCTTTCATTACAGAGAAAAATTACTGCCCATGTGTATTTGGATTTGAATGACCCCTGCTAGACTGACAAACAAAAGATTCAAAGAGGTTTTGGAGAGGCAGGACATATCCTCATATTTTTATAAAATACACAGTTTTTAGACTGACTAGAGGAGAATGGGAATCACAGTTCCTAACAGCTGTTAGTACACCTGCTAATAGTGACTAGAAAGGACAAACTTGAAGAATATTAGAAGATACCTTTAAAAATATTCTCATTCGAAGAAATGGGAAAAAAAAATAACTTCACCTCATAGTAGATTTTTTTTTTTCTCTTCACGGATCTGTTTGTATTTTTTATGTTTACTTTTGAAAACAGACAGTACATTATAAATGGAGATTATTGTTATTTCATGCCTTTTGAAAGACATATCCATAAAACTATGTCCACAAGTAGCTGATTTACATACTCCAAAATAGTACTGAAAATTTTCATAATTCGTAGACAAATAACCTCATCTTTCCATCTGACATCATCTTTCCACTCATATTCACATTGTTTTATGCACTTATTTCATCCACCTATGTGAGTTTTAAACTCTTGGTCTATATAGAGACATCATGACAATTTGATGAAAAGTTAGATGAGTTAGATACAGCCAGCCAATCTGCCAACTAACACACAGAATATAGCTTTAAAAAAAAAAAAAAAAAAAAAAAAATCTCTTTAAATCAGACACATTTTTATCTGTTGGTTTACAGGCCCAAATTCTTCACTCCTAGTTCTCTCACCTGAACCTTGAAATACCATAAAACGGGTAAGATGAAGAACCCAAGATTTTAACCACACTGTATTTTCAGTTCAGAAAAACAACTACTTTTGTCTAACTTTGCAAGAACTTTTATTACATACCTGCTGTAGAAATGGAAATGCCCTCTCTATATATGATTCATGATTTATACATCATCATCTAGGCAAATTTTATGATACTCTCACTGCACAGATTTTTTCTGGGTTTTGTAATTCCAGGTAGTACTGTAACGGTTTCTGTATAAGAAACATTCCCAAATTCTTGGGCACTTAAACTTGCCTGCTTTTCTATGAACTGGATTCTACAGGCATGAAACACCATTAAGTAACAATTGACAGATCATTCAAGAAAGACAAAAAAGATTAAGCATAACAGTAAAATCTTTCTTTGGAGGTTGCATTTGATCAAATGCAACAAATGCCATACTTTCTTGGCCCCTGGAAGAACAGCCATTTTTGCAGTTACTGAGGAGGAAGACAGGAGCATTCAAAGGGATTCTTGCTGAAATCCTACCGAAAATTCAGCATTGGTAAAATACAGAAAAATGTATTTTCTTAATATGTTTTGTGTTGGTTAGTTTTAGTCAAGCAAGAACATGTAGTCTTTGAATTAAATATGCATGTTGACGTATCACATGGTTTCTCATTCTGTTTTGCTTTAGGAAAATAAACAAACACTGGATGAGAAGAAATAATTGCTTAAGATTTAAAATTCTTCAGAATTCTGAGAGCGGAAAACAATGAAAGAAGCTATAATCTGATTCTAATTGGAAATTAATACATTTCTCTATAAATACAGCTAAAGATTTCATCCAAATCAAGAGCCTCTCACCTTGAAAGAGCAACTAGCATTTTTTCATATTCCCACACTGTAGAACAAGATGAAATTGAAAGATATTACTGCCTCTAGATAAGTGAATATAAAAATTTTATATCTCATTTTATATTTTTCATGGTTTCTGGTGAGAAAACTTTCTGAATTGATCTTATTGTTTCCAATATGCCAAAAAGTAAATTCTTTGGCAGCTGTTATTAATGTCATATATGCTGAAGGCAAACACAACTAGTCACGTATCTTGTTTCTTCAGAACTTTCAGAAGTGACCCATCTGATCGGCCTGCTCCCTGCAACCATGGCAGATCTGCCTGAGTACAGCATGGATGCTCACTCATTGCCTGTTCAAGAACTCCTTTGCAATTCTGTTACCAATTCCTTCAATTTCCTACCTGGATCACAGCCTCCATCCTCATGTGCTTTATGAGCAAAGTGTCAGAACTCAGTCACGATGTATTTGAAATATCCTTTGTGCACTGCTGATTCTGGAGCATTTTAAAATCTGTTAAAGCACCATAAACAGTCCTCGACTGCCACAGTTATGCTGCTTCTGGGTAACAGGACAACATACACAGGTCTTGCAGTGCATTACTGAGGAGCTGATTCTTTCTTCCCTTAATCTGATCCCTTCTGCAGATGGCAATACATATCTCACATGCACCTTCTTGCAAAGCAACAAAACTGTCCAGAAAACAGATACCAAGAGAGAAATAATAAAATCCAGATACCAGATGCTCAGATGTTATTTCACAGCAGAGTTTAACAGCCATAACATAACAAATATTGTAATAACTCCTGCAGTAATGTCCACTTGCAGCAGACTACCTTGGATAGAGCACTTCTCTCTTCTTCCCAAGATGGAACAGCTGTATATATCAACTAAGTATTTCATTTGTGCTATATTTTTAGACATGTTCGAACATCTCTACCAAATCCCCTTGCTCAGGATTTTTTTCTCTGTAAAATGCTTGGAATTTTGCATTGGAAGCTGATAAACAAATTAGCTGTTTTAGGCAAAAGTTCCTGTCACTCCAAGTGCCGAACATCAGGGTTTTTCCTCAGACAACAACACTGTAGGGAAAGCCCCATGGGATTGTCCATCTCCACACATGGTATCTTGTCTGCAGAGCTAGGCTTGCAGTTTAAACTACTGTAGTACAGTGTAAGATAACTGAATACATGTGGCAAATAACAATGCTGTATTTTGCAAACTATGCATTAGGAACCAGCACCCCTACGAATCAGCAAGATCTTTTGGACAGATGTTGCTGTGCACTGTTACACATGACACAGTTGTTAAGGACTGGAGATGAATGCTGAATCCTACTGAACTTTCAGACAGAATTTAAGAATCAGAAAGCAGTAATTTAAAATGGAACATCAGAAAGATACTAGCATTAGTGCCTTAACTGTTATAAAAAGGAAGAAGGAAGATTCCAGGTAGCATCACAGCACACAGGGAAAATCTGTGACTAATTTATCTGGCTTGTTTCTATAATGAAAATTGTACAAGCAGATTAGTACTTTGCTGTTCTGTGCCACGTATAGGTATGCCTTCAAACACCAGAAAGATCTAAAAGACTTCTGAAAGGGGGAAAGCTTTTCACATGCTTTCCCGAAGAGCAATGCACTAGACAAGAGGAAAGCAAGGTTTTAGCAGGCAGATCTGAATGACCTCAATGGTTTGCACAGCCACCTTGAACAGCTGTCACAAGGTACCCAAGCAGCACATTCCACCTGACAATATTCCTTATCTCACGTTCATCGCTGAATTTGATGAAAACACTCCAATCACTTTTGGTGATTGCTGCTATTGTATTATGTGTAGCTACATATAAGCTAATTACATGAATATTTATTTTATATTATTTATTTTATTTTATATTATTTATTTATTTTATTTTATACAGAATTAATGTTAATATCCAGACTTTGCATTTTTCTAAGCCGAGCATGCAAATGGTATCAATTTCTTCACATTACTAATATATAGCCAAAAAATACCACTAAAAAGGAAAGAACCACAGAATGCTACTGCATTTTTCACCACACAAGAAATGGACCAAACAAAGTTTGTTTATTGCAATTGACATTTTGGGTATAAATCCTGCACAATAAAACTAAAATGCTAACAGATTACAGGTCAGCTTTGAAATGAAACAAAGAAAACCAGAGCATAAATTGTTTATTCTTTATATTTTCCAAATAACTGAAGGAGAGCAATTTTAAGGAGTATTTCAAAATTATTCGTGTCACATTTAAACTTTACTTAAAATAATAATAAGTTATTACCCCCAAAATCATATACTTTTGGCCCACTGAAATTATAATTCTAACAAGTCATCAAAAGCTTAGAAAAGCCAACACAGAAATGTATAAAATTTCCTTGACTGCTAGTAAATAACAATCTAGTAAACGGCAAAACATGAAAATGTGAGTAGATGTCTTTTTGTCTTTTTGGTTATTTTTATTTGTTACAGAGTTATATAAGGCATGGTGAAGCTAGGCAGCATGACACGTATTGTATTCAGAAGAGACCATTTACTCCAGAAGACGCCTTTGAATGGAAAAACAAACAAAAAATAGTTGCGTATGTGGTTCTGACTTTCATTGAGTAAACTGCAAGGAGGAAAATGGCCCTCACAGTAATCTACTGTGTCACCACAGGACACATACAATAGTGATTCAATCTCACTACTCATGGATAAGAAAGAAAAAATTTAATTTGAGGAAGCAGAATATATCACGTCTATGTTGAAATGGAAACAAACACTTTAGAACGGACAAGATCTTCATCAGATATAATCACATTTTAGCTGATCACTTCATTTTTTCCATAACAATTCAAATTAGATCAATTGTATTTGAAAAAGCGGGGAGTAGAATGAGGGGGGAAAGCAAACAGAAGGTTTGCTTTGATTTTGCGACACAGATCAAACAATGAAAGTCCTGTGTCAAAGCATATTTTATATAAAGATTACAACCAGTCTACATTACAGCCAGAAACAGAAGAAGAGAAAGGAATAAAGGTTAATTCTCTGTGCTTTCAGAAACCACTAGCTTTGGAGGAGTAGGACCTGCAGACCACAAAGCATCTGAAACTAAGATATGAGCCAACGTGCACAGCAGGACAGTGCAATCTATTTGTAAAAGCTTTATCCACAGTTGATGACAGATGTTCCCTGCCTGCCGAAGGAAAAAAGATAACAGCAAAGAAAGAATTGCAAAATATCATCATTTCAAATTTGCAAATTGTCTAGGTGAACTAATTATTGCAGTAAGAGCCCTAGACAGAAAGAAAAGTTGGATCACATTCCCAGCGCAAATGAAGGCACTAACTCATTTTTTCCTTACTAGAATCATCAGACACGATTATTAAAGTACATACTGGGAGACATTAATAGGTTGTTTTCCTCTAGAATCATTGCAGACACTCCCACACATACAGAAGAGAACAAATTGAGCATAACTAAAAACCTGTGAAGTCCACTTTAGAGTAAACTCAATGAAAAGTCAAAGAGGGAAAGGGATAAGGGCAGCCAGCAGTCCTTCTCTCCAGCCTCTTTCTATCCCTGTGGCCCTTCCTCAGAGGTAAAAGAAATCCAAGTGCAGCAGATTCTGCAGGAAAACAGCTTTCTGAGGAAGCCTACTGCAGGGTGTTTTGGTTTTTGGTTTTTGGTTTTTTTTTTCTTCCCTTTTAAGTTGTTTCAGACTGAACTGAGCCATGGGTATAAAGAGCAGACAAATCTTTAACACTGATGTCTTGACGGTCCTTACAGAAATGGGAGAATGCAGGAGGTGCAATGAGAAGATGATGGGGCCTGCTGAGATGTCAAGTTCACTATTTTGTGAAAAAGTAGCTGATCAGTCATCCTCACTCTGAGCAACTAGTTCTTACGTTTTTCACTAAAGACTGCTTTGATACCATCGCAGTCACACTGTGCCAATTTCCGTGACTCCAATTTCCCCTGCCTTTTTTATGGGATTAGGTGGCAGATTAAAGCAGAAGTACCTTCATGTCATCCCTTCCCTCATCCCTGAGGCTGCACACATTCTGTGTTGCATGGCATGATTCATGTGGTTGAAAAGAAGTGGAATTAGGAAATTATTACAAGATCCTCTGGCTTCGCTTTGCACTTTCGAGACCTGTCTTTGCTCTTCTATTTCTCAAGTCATTTTCTATATCCATTCAGCAGTGGAATGCATGGTAGTCCAGGCCATGAGTAGACATGCAAAGTACTGAAGCACAAATCATAGTCACAAATCACGTACCAGCATGAATTCTGAATAATGTTCTTTTGGCAAAGATTGAAAGGATCCCTATTAGCATCTCCCGAGAAGCTGAGATCTTTACATTTTCCTTTGTCACGACACAGACATGATGTAAATTTCTGTTCCCCTTTGGTATTCTTTGTCTGCTGGGCACATTCAGACTGTCTGGGCAATGACCCTTTAGTGAAGTGAGTCACAGCTTAGAAGGTAAGACGCAATTTCATTATTTTTGGTGCTCTGAGTAAAAATGTGCAGAATTCAGCAAAAGGTATACTGATGCTTACCACAGAACAACAAAAGCTTTGCACTTTGTCCATCCAACTGAGCTTTAACATATTTTGTCCTTTAGACCCTTTGCCAAAATCCCCATTTTCTGAGTCTTTTTCTTTGTTTCTTTGTCAGGTTGTGAGTGATTGTTTGCATGCTCATTCTCGTAGCAATACAAATAGATTTAATCTGACTAGCACTTGATTCCTTCTATTCTTAGTATCTTTATTTTCTTTATTTTATTTTAACTTCCCCACTTAGCTACTTTATTTGTTTGTTCCTCTTTAGACAGACAGAAGTGAGTAGGCTGTTTACTTTACTTGCTTATGTAACTGATTTTCTCAGCTATGCAAACAGTACTGAGATGATGATATAATGTTCAGTAGACAGATATTTTGCTGGTCAGTAACCACAAAACCACTCTTTTCCTTGCTTTTGTATCTCTTGCCAGCCATGGATTTATTACTCCTTTTCCTTCCACAACTACATTAGCACTTTACTGTGATAGGAATTCTATAACAGTATTTTTATTTTTTTTGCCATTAATATAATATATATGCTAAGACACACAGTAGCGTGACCACTTGCGGTTTACCTTGTCCTATTAGGTTTAATTCCTGATTTGCTTGAGATGCTAGTTTGTAATGATGAAAAATTATCTAAGTTCACATCTGCAAGATCCAGAGGTAATGGAACTCTGCTGTGTTTAATGTTTTCCAGGAAGGGTGTGTGGTACCAGTGTGGTACAAGTGTGGTATTAACCTATGTGGGAAACCAGTGTGGGTTGCCACAGAGCCTCAAGTGCAGTAGAAACAGGTGGACTCAGACCAGCATAACTGTTATTCCTTGCATATATTACCCAGAACACATAAAGAACATCAGATTCATTCCAAGCACTGGCAGATGAATACATACAGACATCGGTCACCTAATCACACTGCAGTGACTGCCAGGAAACAAACTTAAGTAGCATTAATAAGACCAAGATAATAAGATTGCCACTTAACATAACATTTTCAGTATAACAGTAAAATATACTGTAAGCTCATTGAGAAGATGTGAGACAGAAATGCTTCAAATAATGTATCCTTATGTGGATTTTATAGCTCCTGTATTCGTCCACCCTCATTTAAAACCTTACTGCTGTAAACCCAGTTAACATTCTCCTATCTGAAATCCACCTGCTAAACCCGCCTTTCATCTGGTCATATTCCTGTTATTGATACTGCAGAAAATTGGATATTTTTGCGCTGAGACAGTTAGGGCTAAACTCACTGATCTTCTGGGAGCACAGGTCGTCAGCTGTGCGCTGAAGCAGAGTCAGCACACTAGGGAACGCATCTGCCTCAGCTCAGTGGCTAACAAAACACATGGGGTCCCTGTGCGACAGAACAGGACAGAGTGAAACAGAGGCTGCCAAAGAGCAAAAATAATAGCTCAGTATATTTAAAACTGTCAGCTTGATAGTCCTGGTGACTGTAGTCCTCCAGCCATGGAAGGAATTGCTCAGCTGGTTTCCTCCTACTTTCAGTGCAACACAGTGTTGCAAGCTTTTAAGAAGTAGAGCAATTCAATCTCCTTAAGGCCTCAGTGTTTTGCCCCTCTGCCCACACTGTCCTCAAGACAGCCAATTGTTCATCTGTGGTTGGAAATGAAGTGACTAACTTTAAATTGCTTAGTTTAGCAAGACTGCAAAATCCCTGTTGTAGCTGAAACTCTTTGTATTTGCTACATTTGCCAGCAGGGCTCTGTGTTTGGTCTCCAGCTAACAATATGGGTATTGAGGAAAAAAATATATCAAACCTCTGTTTCCACGTGGTGCCAGACAGTTCTCTTACGTGACTCTGCACAGCAGTACATATGTCTCCCCAGGGTTACAACCCTCTTCTTGCATTTGGCCTCAACGTCTTCAGAAGTGAAAGAAAAAGAGCGACATGAACAGTATCAAGCAAATCTGCTTACAAAGAAAAAGGAAGCTATAAAGAAAAAAAAAAAAAAAGAAAGAAAGAAAGAAAGAAAGAAAGAAAAAAAGAAAAAAGAAGGAAAAAAAGAAACGAAAGGAAAATCATGTACAGTGCAAAACTTACAACCCCCATGCACAAACAAATAAATAAATAAAATAGAACTAATGGATGAGTGACTGAAAGACAATAGCTTATCAGCCTCAGTTGCATCAAGAAGTTTCAATTTCACACTCTGACACCTTAAATTACTAAAGAGAAAGATATAAAGTTGTGCATTGATCAGAAGAAAGTGAAACATAAATGTTTCCCCCCATTCTCCACCTGCAATTTGCAGATTGGAAAAATACGAGAAAAGGAGGAACTGGTATTAAAATAGAGAGAGAATGACATCTACTGGCTGTCAGGAACTGGCTTGTTTTACTGCTGAAAATTTTTTTCTTTCCTCAAAATATCTCATCTGAGATTTCCATTATTAGTCATAGGGTTTATCTTCTGGAGAATGAATGAAGAACAAATCAGTAAGTTTCCCAAGTAAAAGCATTCTCTAGTTAATTTTTTGACAAACTATCTACCTACATAAAAATAGTTACATAAATAACTCAACGTATTTCAGATCTTTAATATTAATGCTAGTGAATAAATAGACTCTGCTTACAGCCACCAGAAACTGCAAAATAAACAGTGCAATTTTGCACTGCATGAAGGCATTCATAGTATGTTTTACCAAAACAGTTAACACTAATAAACAGAATTCTGTCTCTTAACAAAAAAGATACTTAAGCATCTAAATTTTACTGTCTGCATCATTTTGTAAAGGGACAGTCATTACCACTTTTCTAAGATGAATTTAATGCATTACTGTTCATTTTATTTACTTCCCTACTCCTCCTTTTTTAATGTTTTTGTGTATTTCCACATGAACAAGATATGTTCCCAGACTTTCTCTGCTCCTATTAGTTAAAAAAAAAAAAAAAAGCAACACTTGAATCATCATATAAAAATGATATGAAAATCTCAGAAGGTCTTGAGATTTTGTTAAAGGTCACAGACACATCTTATTCTTAAGTGTCCATTCATCTCTGTACTATCCATGGGGTTTTGGTCTCTCCCTTTATGGGTCTGATCAATAGGAACAAGGCCCCCTTCTCCATGTGAACAGTGATACTCTGCGGGTGATACTGCCTGTGCAAACAAATCGATCTTGCTCACTTTCTATCTGCCACAAGATATGTTTTATCCTCTTGCAGTTTTCTCCAGCTGGTTAATTAAACTCCTCTCAGCTTTCCTCACCAGGAAACCTCTCTGCAGCTCTTGTGCCTCTAGTAAAGTAGTGTTCTATAGACATGAGCGTTTGGTCATTCTTTCCTAGTATATTCAGCTCAGAAATAAAAAAATACCAAGGAGATCACAGTGTTACTCTGGTTAGGGAAAGAAAAATAATAAACACAATTGAGCTGGTATATGTACTCATGTATATAGCATACATTTATGTGACACACTGCAGAGAAACAAAACGCTCAATTCTGGCCTCAAACCACTACCAAAATAAACAAATGTAAACAATAAGTTAACAGGGTGGGGAAAAAAAAATTAAGGATGAAAAAAAATAACTTAGAGATCGGATTAGAGTTGATAGTTGCAAAAGAAGACTCGGGGATTTAAGTGTGTTTCCTCAAATTTAAATGACCTCTCCATAGATATACACTTAGTAGGAATAGCACAGCTGTAAGCTGCATGGAGCAGTGCTCCCTTTTCTCCAGCACAATGGGCTTGGACTCAGAGGAGAGGATACAGTGCCAAGCTGCAGCTGTGAAAAGACACACAGGCATCCCCTGACACTCTTTGCTGCATCAGGTTCCCTTTGGTATATGTAGCTGGCATACAGAACCACAGACCTGGAGGGAAGCTCTAGTGCTGCATTGGCACATAAGAATTGCCGGTGCCACAGCAGGACAGAACAAATTGGATGAGCTTTCAGCATGCATACGCCTTTTTATTTCTTTTGATGTTATGTATTTAAGCTCAAAAAATATTCCCAAGTATTCCTTTAGGGACAGTGCAAGTATATTCATACAGCCTTTTTGTGTCCTAGCCTATTGCCTTAACAAATAGCTAGCAATGCATTAAACTGAAAATGATACATTGCTCTAGACAATGTCTTCTGGACAAGCTATCAGAGAAAAACTGAAGTCAACAAGAATCATCCAGATGTTAGCAGGAATCATAATTTACATGAATTTTGATTTGGGCATCAGTACACCCGGTACAGTGATATCCTAATCCACTGAATAAATACCCGAAGATATGATGTGTTCCAGTGAATTGCTATTGAAATGTGGCATAAGCCAGATTTAAGGAATTCAAAACAAAAAGTCTGATTTTCCAAGAATCAGTAAACTAAAAAGTAATCTGAACATCATTTAGTGTTTAGCATACTGTAACAAGTTTGAGTCATTTATTAATTGTATCTGATAGGTTTCATTCTAAATAGCTGAACAATAAAATCATTTTTTCAAAATACAAACTTTGAGAATGAAGCAGTCGACAGCACTCGAAAGAATTCTTGCCAGAAGTGAAGATGTTAGATACATCATGTGTTAGATAATTATGACAAAGATGAAAAAGGTGGAAAATTTCTTGGCATTACAATAATTTGGGCATCAAGTCTATTTATGGGAATGCTTGAGATAATGTAAATACTCTTGTATAACCAGTACTGAGGAAAAAGAGAAATAGTCTAATACATGAGATACCACTTTGGTTTTGTCATAAACTGCTGATGTACAAATTTCAGGAGACTGATTGCATGAGATTTTATTCTAGTTGATAATAAGTAGTAACTTTTGGCTTAAACTCCAACATAATTTTTGATCACTGTCATACTCCTTCATCAGTCTCAGTGAAGAAGAGTTTAACAAGCTAGACCATTTCACATTCATAAACTAAAACCACAAAATTCGCAAATACAGGTTAGGTTATTCATAAAACCGACCATTACAGATTCAAATAGTTAGCCTACTTCGAAAATTCTAGTTCAAACAAGAAGAGAACAGTAGGTTGCTTAAACTCAAATTATTCATCAAAAGAAAAAAACAATACAGAAGAACACAGCTTGAAATATCTTTACTTCCTAGGGGGCAAAATCTGTCAATTCACCCGGTTCAAAATGATACAATAGAGTCACTGAATCTCATCTTAAAGAAAAAAAAAGAAAAAGTAGGTCTGATGAATCACTCCCTGTAAGTGCCTATTTCTCTACAGCAAGTTCAAAAGAAACCCAGCTAAGATACAGATATCTGTATTGCAGAAGTCTCAAGTTAGATGAGATGGAATCTCAGCCTATAGATATGAAACAATATTCTCCTCGCATTCAATCTCCCCTCACTATTTAGGGCTGAATTTCAGCCTATTACTTCACTGCTCTGAGAGCAGGAGCACTTTCTTCCTACCATACCCTGCCTGACCTGTGCTGAGGCGTGCCTGCTGCAGACTCTGGCTATTTAACCTCTGTGCTTCTGGATGCAATTGAGACTTCAGATGTAAATTGCCTAAATGCATGTCAGACGAAGTGAGTAGATCTCCAACACTAGTAAAGGGAGTAGTAACTCAATCTATATCAGACCTAAGTATTGGTAGAGTCCAGTTTGCTCAGGTCTTGCATGACAATCTTACTAATATTTAAACTGAATTATTTGTTTTTATTTCAATGTATGGCCATTTCATGATCCTGATTTGGTATCTGCATCTACAGACAACTCTCTATTAAAGCTGAAAAGGAAATATTTTTGTCCTGTGATTTTTTTTGAGATCTTAATATACCTATTGTATCAGAATAGGAGAAAGGGAATTGTTCCATAATTGATAAAGCTCTGGTTCTCAATTAAAGTGTAAAAGCTCTTCTGTGTTGACCAGAAGTTAAATGCTGGATTCATTAAAGTTCTGAGAATTTTTTTCAATGAAAATGCTGTTGATACATCCTCACAAGAGTTTTGGTTTTGACAGTGTCATTTTTTTGCCAACAATACAATAAAACAAAATAGAATATTGAAGAAAAAAAAAAATCACAGCATGGCTGAAGCCTTTTTCCTCTATCTGTATTCACAGCTTCATGTAAATATGCAGCAATTTCATCATGTGAATCAAGACTACAATGAGAAAATGAAGAGGGCTGAAGCTATGTTGTCCCATACCTCACAATGACTATTTTTTGCTATCATTAAACAGCACTAATTCTAACTAGAATTTTGAGACAGAGACATAAAATATAAAGGTATAATGCTATAGGTTTAGAGCAATTATGTAATATGGTATTCCTTTCATTTTTAACAAACTAAAGACATTGTAACTGAGTAATTTTTAGTTCCAAATGTGTATTTCCAATACTGTTATGGAAACACACTAATAACAATGTACAGATTTATTAAAAAGTAACCTTATGCTAAAGGTGTTTCATACAACCATCTCCTCTAGTAGCCTACCAATCATTGACTCTCATAATTCTTCCATAATGGACTGATAAAAATGCTAACTATTTCAATGAACATATGATACCTTTCATAAGCTGTACTGGTGTAGGTTCAACTCCCATTTCAGCCTCAAGCAAAAAAGAGGTTTTCCCCACCAGTTTAAGTCATAAACACAAACACAAGCATTGCATTACAGTTGGGTCCTTCCCCCGCTCTCTCAACATACCTACAATATTAAGTCTGAATTACTGCTCCTTAAACTAAGAGCAAATGCTCCACGGCTTTTGGCTGTACCATTTCACAGTCTCTGTAAATCATCAGAGTGAGGCTATACCATCTTTCTCCCATGGAGTGTTATGTCTTTCTACCATTTTGCTTTTATAGTTTTGCATCAGGTAAACATAAAATAAATAAAATAAAATAAAATCATAAAAAATAAAGTAAATTAAATTAAATTAAATATCAATTCACTTCTTACCTTCTCTTGCCAGGCCACTTTAAATGTTTTTCCAAAGTTCATTTCAATTCTTAATGCCATCTTATGCAGAAAGCTCACTGAACGTAGTTCTCTTCTTTTCTTTTTTTTTCAGAAAAATCTACAAAATAAAGTAGAATAAAATTAATTTTATTTTATTTATTATATAGGTATCAAACTATCTGGGTAAAGTTATTAGTGCTTTCTGGTTTATAAATGCATAACACAACCAGCATTTTCTACATTATTTAGTATCTTTGCTTAGTGTCAACTCATTTAGCTGAAAGGCGTGGAAGGTTTCAGGAATATGTAACTGAGACTTTTATAAGCAAATACAAGAAGAAACTTATGGTAGAAATCACACTAATAATCTAACCAGCTTATTCCACACACAACTGCCTTGAATGGTTCGTAAAGACCAATTGTCTTGCAGTGATGGCATCTTAAATAATAGTTTAAATTAAATTATACTAGAAAGCTCAAGATATTATAAAGAGAAAAACAGGGGATTTCTCACCAGTCTACTCATTAGCAATTTGTCATTACAGAGTTTGCAATAAGGAGCCAATATCAAGTCAATTCCTCATGTATGCACTTTTTCATAGTGACAGGACCAACAGCCACACTATTAGGTTTTTAAACAGCCAATGTCAGACTGACAGTGCCATCTTAACCCTTGCAACTCCTACAGTGTTCAAAAGACCATCGTGAAACTTTAGTAAATTCATTTTAATTTTCAATGAGGAAAATGCATGCAAGTCTAAGAATGAACTAAACTAATCAACATCAAAGAAAAAAAAATCAGTTTCTGGTGAGTTTCTTGATATCCTTTTGTCAAGAACACAGTGAAGCTTTTTGCCAAATTCCCGTCTCTCTACAAATAGAAATGCATTGCCACTACATTCACTCAACAGCTCTACTTAAACATCTTGGTTCTTTTTGAAGCTGACTGGTGTTCTGTACACTTGAATGACCTTCTTTATGATTACTTCCACAATTAGTATGTATCTCAAATCTCAAAGAATATTCAGAGAATCAAAGTTTCTCAAACATGGTGAATGCTTGACATTAGCTTCCTCCAAAGTAAAATAAAAATAATAACATACTTATGAGATGATATTTTGCTTAGAGCAAAATTTGCAACTTACATATTTCTGTACTGTCTTATCAGTTGGAAAAAATGCATTACATATCTGTCTACTTTAAATTAAAAATGTTTACAGACTTATAATTTCAGATTGAAATAGAAAATGCTAGTAAGAATAAAATATTCTGTTTTGTAACCACAGCTAATGAAGCCTGTGCAGCCAAAGGAAGATTTATCGGTAATGTTCATAAGCACTGATATTTGCACAATGAAATGATTATCATCATGGTCTTTATTGATAACTGTATATCACAATGTGACTTCAAGTGTGAAACAAAATACCTTGAAAAATATTTCACCTCAAACTCTTTATGTCAATTGCTAAAAAAAAATTTTTTTCTTGACCTTTTACCACAAGCAAATCTTTCACATATTACATACCGATGTTGTATATTACAGAATATGGGTGATGTATCTAAAAGGATGAAAGCCTAGATGAGAGATGATTTAAGATGCCTTCTTTCAATAAGCAAGGATTAGCTGTAACACTTTTGGTTAAATAAAAGTGACCTAAAGGAAGGTAATGACTGGCAATAGCATACACAAGTCAAGTTAAAGTTCATGTGAAGAGGAACATGTGTAAGATTAATACCTTGTATGTAAAACTGGTCATTTTTTTCTTCTGCCTCGGTGTGAGAGAAAATATGTTTTGCATCATGCAAAGGGCATACAACTCTTGATGCTGGCTGCCCAGTTTGTTTCTCACTGTATCAGTGAGTTATATCTGTTTCAAAACAAACTTCAACTCCAGTGGTATCACCTGATTTTATAAAACTAGAGTAAAGTTTAATTTGTCCTACAGCTGTATAGGTCCTTCATAGCTACACAATTGATCCACTCAATTGTTCAGGGTGTACCTGTCAAATACATTATTTTACATCAGCAGAAATACGGCTTCATACCCCAAAAACTAATAAAAAAGTAAAGTTACTTGACAAATATGTTGGAAATTAGTTAAACATTGCTAAGAATAAATACCGGGAAACTCCTCAATTCCTATACAACCTTCACAAAATAGGCATATAGTTTCATGACGAGTTCTAGTTTCACCCAGTCTGGATAGTCCCTCTCCCCTTAGCTTCCAAGTCTGTTTATCTTATTCTACCCATTTGACAAAACTTGGATCTCTTCACCTGCAGAAATCCAATGTTTTGTTTTGTTTACTGCAGGGACTAAATTACTATCTGCAATTAATTTTGCAAAAAGTAGTTCTTGGAAAACTACTGAGAAATCATTGGTGCCATGTCCTCCTGTGCCACTGACTTAGTGATATCTATGCCATTTCCTTTCTTTATTTTTTTGTTTGTTTGTTTTAGATTTTTTATTATACAAAATTTATTCTCAAGAAGCTACTGATCTACTTTCTACACATAGCTGGAACCATGCATCATTTTGGATGCCTGACATCCAGAGGGATATACTGTGCAAGCATATCCCCTAGTCAGCTACTCAGACTGCTCAAACAGAATGTGCTAACATGCCTTGTGATCTCTTACCAGTGATTCTGGTTACTGATTTTGTATCACTTGAAATGTAGCAGGTAAACTATCATTTCATTTCTTCATAAAATTTGAAAAGAAAAAGAAAAAGAAAAAGAAAAAGAAAAAGAAAAAGAAAAAGAAAAAGAAAAAGAAAAAGAAAAAGAAAAAGAAAAAGAAAAAGAAAAAGAAAAAGAAAAAGAAAAAGAAAAAGGGAATCAGAATGAAGCAACGAAGCCTTCCAGTGCTTTTCTTCAGTAATATCAACACATGCCTCTGGAATGTATACTTCCACCTAACATAAGTGCAAATTCAAAACTGAATGAAAGGGTATTCCTAGAAAAAGAAAAAAAACATATTGAAAAAGTCTGAATTCCTACAGTCTGTGATATTTTGCTCTTTCTTAGACAGTAAACTCACACCTAGCAATTTTAATGAGGATGCCAATAAAACACTTGCCAGGACTTTCATTTTTCTGTGGAGTCAAAATTTAATTGTGTTTGAAAACTGCACTCCTGGAAATACTTTCTGCCCAGACCCCATTGAAAAGCATTTCAATGATGAGCTGTCGTCATTGGAAGAACCACCTAGCACAAAGGACACACGAAGACAAAAATTAAATGCACACATTGGCCTTTTTGGTAAGCACACAGCAGTACCTGATCTAATCTGATCTCAACAATATCTAGTGGCATTACAAAATGGTGGACAGGACTCTCTTTTCTTGAGGTGAGTAGAAATTTGACATATGTAGCCCCAAAAGTACATACGCTGAAATACAAATACCTACCAGCTATCTGAGAAAAAAAATCTTGACAGCTACAATGTTCATCACTTATATAAAATCTTTCCATTTCCTATACCAATGTAGAGAATGTCAGATTTAGCGACAATAATGATTAACTTAGCTGACTTGAGGGAAAAATAAAGACCATGTAATGCTACTGTAGTTCAGAAACGAGCAATAAACAGCATATGTCATATGACTGAATTTTACTTACAAATTATTTTACCTTGTGAATGGAGTTGGCCCCAGTATTTTATAGATTCACTTAACAATGCAGGATTAAATAACAGTTTTTCCTGATTTTGGATAATAGCAAATTATTCACCACACACCTAGGTAGATTGTTCTCAGGGGTAAATTAGCTAGTGGCACAGCTCTGAATGTGCTCCTGGGTGTCGTTCCAAGCATATCTGTCATTATGTTATGACTGCTGGAACTTTTTATGCTTGCATTTTTCTCTAGATTGAAAAGCCATCAACTATTAGAATATTCTCTCATCTGCTATTAGAATATTGTCACCTTATATGTGTCATTAACTAATATTATTTTTGCTTGAATATACAAAAAAATTATCTTAGTTAAATCTTTCACTATAAGCTATTCTTACTTCCCTTCTGTACTTCCATTTTGTACAGGCAATCTTGCTTATCATCCCTGCTACCAGCCAGTTCCAAAACCAGCTCAGAGATGAGTGGGCAGGCTGTCCGTGCCCTGCAGCTGTCCTGCTGGGGAGCTGCCTCCTAAAACCGACCCAGAGATAAGCAGCTACTTCACCTTCACTCCATCTTAACTGCAGCATTGCCTATCCTACATCCTCCTAAATGATAAATCAGCAGTTCAATTAATACTTAATAGTTAAATACAAAGTCAGTGATTCAGTTAGTATCTATCTTGCCACAGAAATGCTAAATATATTTATACTGGGTTACTAATTGATTATGAACCCCAGCTCAATGTTCCCCCTTCCCGTACCATGGATCCCTCCTGCCTTCTATTGTCTTCTTGCAATATAAAATTGATTTTAGTTTGAAATTTCCCATATCATTTCCAGAAGCAGCCAAAAATGCTTCCATCCATATATCATCCCTGGTTATATATTCATCTGCCTCCTTCCAGCAGGTGAATCTGAGTTCAAGTTCACCTGCCTCTTATCACTGAACAACTATTGGGAAATGTCTAAGTATCATTCTGCACAGTCTTCTACCTTGCTGACTTTCCTACTGCCAAACTGCAAAATTCCTGTGCTTTTCATTAGATACTTCATAAAATATTCTATATGCAGATAATGTAAATCAAGTGCTTTGGTGTTTGGCAGAGTGAATATTCAAGTAAACTTTCTTCAGTACTATAATTACCATCATTCCAGTTTTACTGACAGTATTAATCTGTGCTCACTGAAGTAATTTAACCAATGACAAGTGCTTTGTTTTTGCAGATACTTGACCTTTGAAAGTTTCACAGTTTGAAGGTGTAATGCCTTTGGAATTTGTGTCAAAAAGCCAGGAGGATACATTCTCTGAAGTCCTCACATTGTATCACCCAATCACATGTGACTGTCACACTTCCAGCTGACTCTGACCCACAATATTCCATGGTCATCTACAAAAATTGCTGGCTGCAGAACTGTTCACATTTTTGAATGTTAACAAAAATCACTTCAGATGCTATAACGTTCTTTGCAGTAAATGCCAAGTCAGCCTTTACTCTTTCTCTTAGCAATGGTCCTAACTGCCTTGAGTACGATATTTCCTACTGACTTGCAAGGTTTAGTATAACTGGAGATAATAACCATTGTTTCAAGTGATATAATCCTTTCTCACAATGCAAAGCCCTTTTGTTTCTATTAATAAACTTCAATACGACAGAGAGTAAGTTTCATTAAATTTGAAAATCACAATCAGAGGATAATTTAGATTTGGAAGGACCATTAGAGGTCACCTGGTTCTAGCACCTGCTCAGCTTTTTTTATAACAGAGGAGGGAATTCAGCTCAGTTATACTCAAGTTCTCACGTATTGTTTGCTATACGTGGGCTTTGACAGTTTGAAAAAATTTTGAGGCTCTTAAATAAAAATCAAACTGAAGATATTTACACTGCATGTTCCTACTATATTTAATATGCATTTTTAATCCACAGGAAATACAAACATATCATGACTGCAGAAGAGGTTTGATAACATACCATTCTACATTGTAATTAATATAACCTAACAGGCCAGAACCTGGTATTAAAAATAATAATAAATTGAAGCTAACTAAATTTGCCATGAAAAGACAAAACACAGCACTATTTTGTAGTCATGTTTCTTTCAGGATGCCACTGCTTATATATCATATATCATATAATTTCTGCATTGCCACTATGCAAGAGCATGTGGAGCATTGAGAGCAATATTATTGTTCAGGTATTATTTGCAGTTAACTTTTCTTTATAAAACCTGTAGCTCAACCCAGGTACCTGTATTGAAAATATTTTCAATTATGCTATGGAAAAAAAAAAAAATAATAATAAAACCAGTAATATGGAGGCCCTGCGGCACTTCGTGAAAGGAGTGTATAGTCATCAAAATCTCTTTAAAATGAACCCAACTCCCTACTACATGCTCCTGCTGCAATTCTGAGTTTAGTAGAGTAAATCCTTTTCTATATCAGAGAAATATAAGGAACAACAAACCTACCAAATATTTGCCCAAGAACTGTCTATATTTACCCACTGGGAAATTTGTGGGAGATTATTTATTACCAGCTGTACAATCCAACAGCCAGGCCCACGCTATTTCTTCCATGTGTTTGTGATTAGCGATTTTAACATCCACTTGTCACCAAAGTTAACATCCATTTCTTTAAAAGTAACTTTGAGATTAACTTCTTGTAAACCAGGCATACCGAGTAACTGAATATCTGTCTCATGCACTAGATTTTAATGATATTTTTCAGGTGCATCAGAAGAGTTTGTCAGGATTTCTCTGAACTGTCAAGATGACAGCTTAGATAGTTTCCAAAACCCCAAAATACATTCTTTGCAATGTTGTGCTTTTACATGTGAGGTAGTATATGTTGATATAAAATTCATCAGCTGCATAGCTCCAAGGTTTTCCTTTGTGGTGGTTTTACCGTGCTAGGCAGCTAAACACCACAACTGCTCTCTCACTCCCGCTCCTTAGATGAGGAGGGGAAGAAGTAATGAACAACTCATGGGTTGAGATAAGGATAATTTAATTAAAGGGTAATAGTGATAATAATGATAATAATGATAATAATAAAGGAAAGATTATTATTAACTAAACCATTTAACTAAAGGGAAAAAAAAAAAAAAAAAGGGAAAAGGGAGTGGGAAAGGGAAAAAAGGGAGAAAAAAAAATAAAAAAAAAATAAAGTCTATGTGGAAGTGCAGAGGAAAGAATTTACTCTCTACTTCCCACAAATGAGCGATGCTTGACCACATCCTTGAAGCAGGGCCTCAACACATGTTCGGGAGGAGGACTGATGTTTTCACAATGAGAGCACACCCCTCCCCTCTTCTTCCTTTTTCCACCTTTTATTGCTGAGTGTGACATCATATGGTATGGAATATCCCTTTGGTTGGTTTAGGTCAGCTGCTCTGGTGGTGGTTCTCTTCTCTTTTTTTTTTTTGCCCACCCCCTAGGAGGGTTAGAGAGAGGCCCAATGCTGTGCCAGCACTGCTCAGCAGCAGACACAACACTGGTGTGATAACACTGCTGTTCTAGCTACACGTGCAGAGCACAGCACTGTATGGGCTGCTGCAGGGAAAGTTAACATCCCAGTCAGACCCAGTACATCCTTGCAACCTCTCTGCAGGAAAAAAAAATCCACACAGCTGTGAATACTCAGGAGAAATCCAGATGGATTATATTCCAAAACAACTGCTGCTGTTTATGGCACAGAACTATAACAAGAAGATAAATGTTAAGTTTTTTAGATCTATTCTGCTCAACAGCATTGTTCTAAATTAAATATGTAGTTTAATGAGGACCAAGTAAGTGTCTCAAAAGAGCAAAACATAACTGTATACTTAGAAGATATAAGGATTTGTATAAGGATTCTCAAAACAACATCCATTTCTAGGATAATTATTTTCATTATGGCTATACTATTTCAGAGACTACATAACAGAGTGAAAAGCACTTCTAATGTCTTTTAGCTTTCTCCAGCTTTACTGAAGAAGCAAACCATACCTATCCCACTCCCTGTTTGTCCATCATCATTTGTCAGTCCTTCACTCTCCCTGCAATAGTTCTTCAATTAGCTAGGCCATTTCAATCAAATTTGATGTGGTTAAGGTTTCACCAATTTAACTTTCAACTTTGTGAACACAAATGACTGAATAGAGAACTGCAACTAACTAGTGCCCTGACAAAAGAGAGCAGGGAGAATTCAGACTTAAGCTGTTCTCATTTCACTCATCAGCTAAAGGGGAGCAATGAGATGATCAGTCAACCATGAGTAGCTCCAAAGCAGCCATGCCATGTGTTGCTCTTAGCCAAACAAACACACAAAGAAAAGCAGTTATGGGCCTAATGGGAGACCAGAGAGCTTTTTGAGGGAGTTTGCAGGACATAAAATTGTGGGTAACCAGTCATTCATTCATTAAGACTCATGGAAGGATTTTTATTTTTTATTTTTTTTAGTTCTGTAAATAAATAAATATATCTAAATGTTCGATCTGATTTTGAATTAAAACCAAATCATGCCAACATACTTCATTCACCTATCTACTTTCTTCCCTTTTTTTTTCTTCCTGAAAGAAATCCATGAGCTCAGTTGCCATTTTCAGGGAGTTTAAATGCAGTGGTTTTTAACTGTCTTGATCTCTAGTTGTTTGTTTTATCTTAACCTTTTAGAACAAAGGCGTCACTATTTGCCTGTGACCCTTTTCCATTCTTTCTTTCAACTCTGCACCATACACCATTGCTCTAACGCAGTATCTTTCTCTGTGGTACTGCTATAACATCTAAAATTTGTTCTAGTGGCCTTGGTTTCCAGCAGAGGCTATTTCTCACATAGCATTTGTAGAACACATGCTTTAAACTGTTTTGTGTGTATCGTGAAACCAGCAGTCTAGCTACCATGACTGGAAACCACTAGAAGAAGGTAACGCAGATGATTCTGCAAGGCACTCATCCCCAGAAAGACCTTGAATTTGATCCTGTCTGCACAGCATAGTGTTGGCACTTGCTGAGAAGGTTGTCAGTGTGGTAGCTAAATCATAGCAAGTAAGGTGGAAGGCAAGCCAGTAGGATTTAGATCACCATTCATCTTTAATACAGATTATTCCTGGATTCTGTGATCATGTGATATCTCTTAACTCAAAAGAGATGTCTCCCTCTTGGGAAAAATAAAATAAAATAAAATAAAATAAAATAAAATAAAATAAAATAAAATAAAATAAAATAAAATAAAATAAAATAAAATAAAATAAAATAAAATAAAATAAAATAAAATAAAATAAAGGGTTGTGTTTCAAACTATGCTATAAACATACAGACTGTTCCTAAAATCTGACAAAATATTTTTACAGGATCAACATTTACTCCAGAAAATTTTAAATGCATACAATAATTTATACCTATTTATAATTTCCATTTTGCCTCTATCAAGCAAAAGTAGACTAGAATACATATCTTGCATCTCTTATATACTGAGCTATGCCATCATAAATGGAAAGATATGTATCCATTTGAATGTCATATCTTATTGCAAAAATTACACATGTAAACTAAAATACCTGAAATATGTCCTGATGTTTTCCCATGCCATAAACTGTAAACATTGAACTTAATTACATAACTAAGATATCATATATACTTTCTATTATAAACCTTTTGCCTCAGGAATCCATAAGTGTCACTAAACCTCTGAATAACCAGTCTTCATCCTTTATAATGTCTTGCATCACACCTGTTCATTGCATTTGCTTTTTAAGAAACTCATAATCACCAATTTCCAGAGTGGATTTATTACAGGAAAATATAGGAAAAAATCAGCGTTACATGACACTGCTCTTGTTTTTTAATTCACATTTCAGATGAAAAAGTGCCTTTGTGATTGCCTCAGTCTGTTTGCTTTTCACCTATCCTCTCCTCCCTCCTCAGTAATTTTGGAATTCCTTGGCAGACTTCATTTATTTGAAAGAGCCTAAAAGTATCAAAGATAATTAAAAGATTACATTATTAATAATAATTATTATATAAGATTAGATATTATAAATATAATTATTTTTACAAGTATTCTTGTAAAAGCAACACTTCTCCTTCCACTGAAAACATCCTACTCACTCACAAAGTTGATTATTTCAAAAACATTGCACTTCTGTGTTTTTCAATAAAACATGAACATATTTTGCAATGAAAGGAAATCTATGAAAAAAAAAAAAAAAGTGTACTAAATTCAGTAGAGTATGCTTCATTTTGTAACACACGTTGCAGGAGTAGCTGTGTGTCTGTACATCCACTCTCATCACACTGTGACTCTGTTGGACCTGAGGATTAGACACCCACAAATGTGACACTGGTTTTAAAACAGCTCAAGAGGAGATATGGCAAATTATAAAGCAGTAAAAACCCTGACATCCATACTAAATAGCAGAAAGAGTACTGCAGAACAGATTTAGTGGGTAGAGGATAATGAGTATAACTTAGAATAGATAGTATACTGGTGACACATCCATACGACTTTATATAATAAGAAGGCAAAATCCTACCTCACGAACCTTCTTGAAAGTACTTCAGAAAAAATAAAAAATAAAAAATAAATAAACAGGAATGAATAAATAAGGGAGATGCGAGTTTCTGCACCATAAGCTCTCCAGGCTATTCAGTAGCCCTGAGATAAGAAAGGTGTATGTATATATGTATGCATATATTTGGACAAAGATGGGAAACAAAGTAGGAGTAAATAGTTTTTGCAGCAGAGAGAAGTCACCAGATTTCCACAGTCTGTGCCGGTGCCAGACAGCCCACTGCACTCAGTTGCCAGATGCCCACACAGCTGCCCTCCCACTTCACCTCCTCAACAGGGCAGGGGGAGAAAATGAGATGAAAGAGCTCATAGGTCAAGATAAAGACAGGAGATCACTCACCAGTGACCACTGCAGGCAAAACAGACACAACTTGAGGAAAAATAATTGAATTTATTGCCTACTGAAAGAGGTTTAGATGGTGAGAAACAAAGATGAAAACTAAAATACCAGCTGACCCTCCCTTTTTCCCAGCTTCGCTCTTCCATTCCCAACTCCTTGACCTCCCCACATGTAGCAGCACCAGTGCCCAGTACAGCCAGTCCATAACACGTTCCTTGCTTCTCACACCCCTCCCTGTTCCTGCAGGGGCTCTCCAAAGGCCGCAGTTCCCCCAGGGCATTTTCCACACACTGCAGAGACACCTGTAGCCCCCTGCTGCCAAAACCTGTACACCAACAGCCAATGCATCAGACTGCATAAAAAAAAGTGTGTAAATACTTTGAGGATACCAAATTATTCAGGGAGCAAAAATGAGGAACAGTGCAGAATTGCATAAATATCTTATGGGACTGAGTGCCTCAGCAACTAACTGGGAGATAAAATCCAGCACAGATAAATGTAAAATGATGCATACAGGGGAAAAAATCCTAATTTCACATCCGTGATGATCCAGACTGGCTATTCTCTTTTATGAACCAGAGTTTTGAGCTTCTGAGCATGCAAGCATCAGCTGAGATTACCTGACTTCCCAGAAACAGTCAAAAAAAGCTAGCCAGTTGTTCAGTAATTACTGAAAAAGGATCACAAAAGAAACAAACAAACCAAAAAAAAAAAAAAAAAACTAACTGTGGCACTATATAAGTCCACAGGGCAATGGCATTTTAAACACTGCATACAGACCGGTCCCGCACAATTGCCAAAGGGCGAAGGGCAAGAAAGACAGTCAGCTCTAAACAGATACAACCCTGGCAAGATGTATGGAACAGTTATAAACCCCAACCACCATGGATAAGAATCATTCTAATATGGCACTAGGTGCCGTGAAATGAGGTCAGCAGAAGGTAGGTTGCAGGCAACAGAAGGCAGTGGTCCTTTGCACGTAATTAGTGTGTGAAATGTCCTGCCATGGTATGCTAAAAGTTTACATAGGCTCAAGAGGAGCCAGAGCAAATTACATGAAAAAGTAATCAAACTTCAAACCATACAAACACCCCAGCTCCCTCTGAGCTACATAATATCTGTGGATTGAAGAATATTCTAAGGATACACCATGCCTGCTGTTGCCACCTGCATTTGATTTTGTCCACTATTAGAGAACACATACTGGACCACATAAACCTAGGATTTATCTAGGACTCTGAATTTCCGATTTTGTGTTTGTGCATTTTATATAAGGCTTTATAATAGCCAGCTTCGGATTCCACTTCTTCCTCAGACTTGGGTGATCTGGGACAAACCATTCCATCCAATGGTAGTAACATTACCTTGCTAGTTAGTTTCCTAAAAAAAAAAAAAAAAAAAGACAGACACTTCTCCAGTTCATGTCTATGTATGAACTTTGATAAGTTATTCCTAGCAGCTATGCAAAGAAGTGCAGAAAATACAGAAGCAACCAACCAACCAAACAGCTCACCTAGCCATGATAACCATCTGTACTGTACATAAAACAATATGGTTTGCAAAAGGACAACTTGACCCAATAGCATGTTTGGAAAATTAAGTCTCTTTACTGTAGAAATATTGCAGCACCCTGAAGCAACTGAAACCTATTATGCAAGTGTTAATGTGCAGCAGTGTTAAAGTTCATATGGTATGTACATCATAAAAAAAAAGGAAGCTTTCAGAAAAGGTTTCTATGTATTTTTCTTTGCAACATTTTTGTTTGAAGGCTGTGGTATTTCAAAGCATTTGAATGCTGCATAATGGGAAAAAAGATTTTGTGCAATAAGAACACACAAAATCTCCTGTTGTATGTAAGACATGCTACCCTCAAAGATACAGAGCCTACATCAATCATCCTTTTTTGTTTGCTATGTTCGTCCAATCTTTCACACATAATCACGTCTGAATTTTCTTATTGCACAAGAATTGCCATTTTTTCCTGTTGCCATGCTTCCTGCAGAACTGAAGTAAGTTAACGTGGAAAGAACAGAAAGCAACATCTGAGCTCTCATTGAGTGTGCTAGGTATAACTTCTATTTATTTCACTTTTTGTCAAAGGACACATTTGCTCTTTATAAAGCTTTATGAGTAATGAGAACAATATCAATAACTTTTCTAACCAGATGGTGATGACAGTAAAACAATTTAAAAACACATCATTCTCTTTCTTTAGGAGACGTTTTACAAAACAGCATATTGGAAGAAGCTTAACATTAGGTAATGCTTAGATAAAATGTAATAAAAATAGATGTGCTTTCAGCCAAATTCATATAGAAAACAATAAAGGTTTTTTTTTGATGCCTTATGAGATTACCCATAGTCTTACTAAAGAGAATACCATTTGGGAAAGAGTTGTAGTTTTATATATACACACAAAGAATGTCTACAGAAATGTATTGGAAATGAGAAGTAATGAAAAGGCAAATTTTCCATAAAAATAAATAACACAGAGAAATATGGCCTACTTTCCTGGAAGAAGTCATTGCTTTAACAACAGTTCTGTATATTGCTCTACAGATATCTTTCATTCAATAAAAGAGTTCTTTAAAACCTCCATCATAATACTTATGTAATGACATAGACTATGACAGTGCATTTTGATTAGCTCCCTTAGACCTCTCCTATACACATGACATTTCCAATGACTTCATCAAAATTTAGACTGGAACCAGGTGAGATGGTTATGCCTATACTGATCTGAATTCACACTGAGAAAAAAAATAAAAAATAAAAATTGCCTTAGAAGCTATGTTGCTCCTGTTAGCCTTCCGTTTCAGCTTCTAATATATGCATAAAAAGTTTAAAATAAAAAAAAAAAAAAAAAAAAAAAAGGTAAAAATCTTGGGAAAAAAAAAAGCATATATTACCATCTTCAACAATTCACATAGTGTTGGAAAAATACAATAGTGTATAGTTTTAATTCAGTTCACGTAGCTAGAAGTAGAAAACTACTTATCTTTGTTCATGGAAGTTACTGCAAACTCATAAACTGTTTTAATGGAATATTCTATAGTATATTCCACAGTTCAGGGACATGTTTCAGCAGAGATGCCTAACCACTGTAACCATCTAGAAACATTACCCAAGAAGAAAAGTTGAATTCTGCACAGTCCTTAATGCCATACACTTCATTGTAGCAGGATCAATGTCTGTTTCTAGGACACATACATATTCTCTTTTTTCTGATTAAGATAGCTCTGAACAGCTGAGGATCTCAGGTGTGCTGTGAGCATACTAATAAATATTTAATTTAGCCTTAATTCACCATCAGATATAAAATCCATGACTTAACTGTGCAAATACTTTAAAGTAGCTAAGGCTTAAAAAAAATCCAATTTTATTTTCCATTAAATATTCTCTTTCTCTAATATTAACAAATCCAAAGATTTCTTATTAGCAACAAAAAAATAAGCATAACGAATTAAAAGTTTACTTTCCATCCAAATACTGAATATGTGGTATCTGTGTTTACAACTATCTGTTTAGCCTTTCAGTATTACCAGGCACCGCCCCATTTTGTCATGAGTGTGGGTTTTTTCATGGCAAAAGTATCCCACATACAGCATCTTCCTGCCTTGTTATAAAGAACTGATGAACTTAGCTAGGTATATTTAAAACATATAAAAAAGCTGATCAAAAAAAGCAAACCACAAGAGAGGAGTGTGAGGAAAGAAGAGATCATAACTAAAAAAATGAAGTAGATTTCTTTAGTTAAGAAAAGTCGTTCTTCTTACTAATACTTCTTTCATAAAAATAGGATTTAAAACACTACCACAGATGCTATTAATGGATGAGGATAAAAATGTTATAACCAAAGCATTCCTTTTAGTGTGACTCAGGTTTATGGAGAAATAAAAATTCTAATAATATCTTCCATTCACTCTTGTCTCTATCAGCTTTATTAAATAGCATTGAAAGTGAGAACTGTAACTCTGGTGACCAAAGTCACGTTGTGCTACAATTCAGCAACTGAAGAAAGACATTGTACAAGTTTCTGAAGACTGCAGAATATCAGGGAAAAAAGAAGAATGAGCTTGCTGTGCGTAGAGCTTGGTGGTAACTGCCCGAAGACAAGGTATATGTATGTATGTGAGCATCGAGGCAGTAGGAATCGGTAATAAGGTGCAAAATGTTATCCTAAAGGGAGTGATCACAACATCACTGTGAGGGAATGGTGTGATTCCTCATTACATCTGTGCTGAAATTATGTTAGCATGGTAGAATATACATTTGATTTGATTTAAGACATTCAAACACATTTCATATAAGAGAGGTTCAAAGTCTCAGAAAAGCAACTTTGTCTTGTGCTGTCAAGGTCCTGTTTTTCTGAGGAACTGGACTAATTATTCAAAAGTTTCCCTTCATTAAGTTCTGCTGTATTTGCTTACAAAAGCTATATGTTAACAAAAAGTGTGGCATATGGCAACAGGGCTTTTATCTGCATATTCTTGTTTTCTGCTCTTGGCCTCTTGCTTTCCATTTTATTATCTGCATGCTCTCCATGAGCAAAGTGATCCATTGACATTGTCTTAAACTTGTGAATTGACACCCACAGTTACCTAAGATTAAATCAGAACAGCTCTTCACTCATTTGTTACCTCCTTGTCTTGCCAACAATGGAGATAGACAGACATAAAGATTTATAGTGAAATCAAAATAAAAATCACTTTTCAAGATGTTGAATTACGGGATGGCAGCTGGCAAGAGATGTTATTAAATGTTATCTGTGCTGTATTATTCATCACTTTCCAAATGTGTACCCAGTCATCATTCAAATACTACAATGAAAACTGCAATTCTTTCTTTGTCACGAAGCAAGGTGACATTTCTGGGATAAGACCACTGTCTCACTGGGAATAGAAGGGGAACATGGACTTCCTTCGCATACTGCTGGCTTCTATTTTGCTGTGCACTACAGCCTGGTGCCTAAGCTCCCACAGCACAAAGCAATTGCCTATGCACTAGTAAGGTGCACCTAGCAATGACTCACATATAAGAATGCTGTGAAGAAAGAAACACTGTAAAACTATGCAGCTCCCCAGTGTCGCCATAACCTGTAACATGACCATTTCACTATCCTTCCTTTAGAGAGCAAAAAGATATGCTCATCAACTTGGTTAAAACTTTATTTAAACTTCACAAACTATAAAAACGTCTTCTTCAAAAAGATAGCCATGTCCCACGAAGCAGTTTGCATTTTTTTCAAGTCCATTTCAGCAATAGATAAATCAGATGATCATGAAATTGCAAAAAAAAATAAAATCACATTTTCTCAGGCAGGCACAGAAAGCATCACAATGTTGCCAGCTACTGGTGGGTGTAAACCCAACAGTTGCATTTGTGCTACCTTTGCACATGTTTTGGAGGCATACTTAGTATTGAGCAGTCTCCATGCCCTTATCAGTGCAAAACGGCAGCAGCAGCTGCAATTGGAAGTGCTAAACAGGCAGGTTTATGTGGTCATCCTGTCAACCTTCATAAGCTGTTAAAACTGAGCAATAAATGTGCTTATAACATATGCATATGACATGAAGTCAAGCACCTGAAAAGTACATACATTAAGAAAATTAATGGTAACAGGGATATAAAAAATGTGAATTTGGGTTCATGCGCTAGTAAAATAAGCCTGTCTGGTATTTCCCCTCTTGGTAATTAGTGTCTTATAGGCATCTGCTTCACTGCAAAAAAAAAAAAAAATGCATAAACCATGAAAAGATTTAATATAATTATCATTATTTCCATTTCTAGGGCAAGGCCTTTTCATAAATAATCATGTCTCAGTGTAAAACTGGAGGTTTTAAACAGTTGCCCTATCATTCATAATAATGAATAAGATAAAAAGCCAAACCTTCATATGCTCATTAGATAGTGAAGGCTAATTAGGACTTTAACCAGAAATGCCACAATACATCATGCTTACAGAGGTAATTAAAGCACTGATGATATTAAGACATATATTGTCTCCCACATCTGCAAATAGCACAATGCTGGCAAATTTACTTTACATAAAACCATATTCTTTTCAAGTGAAGTTAGAGGAATCTATTTTGTGTGTCAGGCCTTCACATCAAAGTCCATGTGTTCCATCTACATACTTGGTGTCAGAAACAACCTGATTTTCTTCTCACCCTGTTCTCACCATGTTTAATGTTGTGCAATTCAACAGAGTGCCTTCAGTGTAAGACTACTGTAACTGAGACCTCTGCTAAAGTGACAAAACATCATCTCTACATGAAAGTCAAAGATTTTTTTTCCTTCAGCTCGAAGAGGTCACTGAAAAGACTCATTGGCAAGACAGACTCAGAACAGCCAATGGAATCAACTCCCTGCTCAGTAAATTTTCAGATGAATAATTTCAGATGGAATGGGGTTTTCATGTGCTTCATGATTCAAGGAGCTGCCTTAATATAACCAGAAGCCTACTTTTTCATATCTGTCTCTGAAAAGCTACTTTTTCTTCTAGCTTTCTCAAAAACAATATATCGGCCAGGTGAGCAGGTGGTGTTTTGAAGACATGGCTCACCATACTGTAAAAATAGTATCAGTCTCTCATTTTTCCTTCCTCTTTGTTGACTCTCATCACTTTCCTAATTGTAATTGTGACCTGTTGACTATCATCACTTTTCTAATTGTAAAGACTATATAATGTGTCAACTTTTCTATTTCTAAGTCTGTATTAAGCATAGGCCATGCCTGTAGCTCATTGGTACTGCTCCTATGCAAATAACATGCATTAACAATGGTAAAGTCGTGGTCAACATTAAATGCCTTAATTTATTTCAGGAATATTTTGCTAATATGTGAAAATAAGCATTTACATGCATGTTGAAGATAATAAAAAAAAAAATGCAAAGAACAATTCAAACATCTAATGGTTCGCTCACGTCACTAATAGTTTAGAGAACATAAAAACACAAGTAAAGGTTTCAATTCCAGGTTTCAATTTAACCTAAAAGACAGCTAGAAAATGTTAATGTGCATTATTTAAGAACTCAGATTCCTATCAAGAAAAAGTGTACCCCAAAAAAATTTGTAATTTTGAAGGGTTCCTACCACATTTATTCTTCAAACTATGGACTGTATTCAATTCAGATATCTGCAAGGTTAATTTGCAGACAATCTTAGAATTATAGACTATTACTGAAAAAATGGAACCAAAGAACATTAACCATCCCTTTTGGCAGGCAAATTCCCCAATATAGCAACATACTCAATAAACAAATCAGTGAGCAGATTTTTAAGGCTATTTGAAGAATTTTAAATTTCAGCTTTACTTTTCATTCTGGATAATTTGGCTGATTTTCTTGTAATACATATAGTACTCAAAAAAAAACATGTTTTTGACGCATTTACAAAACACTAAGATAACTAAAACATACACTGACTAAAAATGAAGTGGGAAAGGGAAGAGGGAGAGGGAATATCCCTGGAATATCTACCTATTTTTCAAGTAATATTCTCAACTGTGAGACAGAATTGAAAGTGACTGCTATGGATATCCAATTCTAGTCTCTAACATTCGCAAAGATCTTCATAAACTGTAGCTGTCTGCTTCTGAACTGCCCACAGAATTATTTCACCTTGGCAATCTGACTTTGTTTCACTAATGAAAAAGATCTTGTGTGTTTTCTTCTAGCAAAGAAAAATGTTAGCACACATATGTTCTTTGTCATGCTTCTTCTGGCAACTTGTTTTATTCTCTGGTTTAAACAAGAACTTGTTTTGTTCACAACAGCACACTCTGCAAGAACAGCGGAAGTGGATTAGTTCCGTCTCTCCCTGGGGAGCAACTCCCAAGAAATTCCTTTCTTCTTCCCACAGTTGGACAATAGGTTTCCAAGAAAGATGGTACGTGAAGCCAACCACAATCTTGGTAACAAGGCAGCAATGTTTTCTGCAGTTCAGCAGCTTGTCCACATGTAGGTCCAGCCTGAGCACTGGAGGAATGAAGGATCATCAGTAATCACAGGGAGAGAAAGAGAGAAAGAGAGAAAGAGAGAGAGAGAGAAAAAGAGAGAGAAAGAAAGAACTACCAGTTTTTATAACTGTTGGCATTCCAGACAGCCACAGGGAAACCAGTAAACCCAGCTGTCAGGCAGGGAAGTTTAAGGAGAATATGTTTTAAGATTAGTTTCTATCTTACAGATTTTTAGTTTCCTGCCTTGGATAAGAATCAACAGAAACTGAATACTCTTGTGATTTCAAGACTACATCCAGGCCAGTGCCCTCGAGTTCACAGGGAGCAAATGTTCCAGCTTTGTCACTGTGCTGTGAACACAGCTGAATTCAGTAGCAGCTCAATAAGTCTACTGATGAATGAGAAAGACAATTTAAAAAATAACAGACTCTGTTGTCCAGTAACATAGCCCTGTGTCGCTTTGCTATGCTTTATAATTTAGTAAAGTAGTATGAGCACCTTATCTAAAGCACATTACATATGCTGTTAGGCATAATAATGCATATGGTATGCTTCATTTAAACATCAGACACACCTATTACTAGTCATTTATTTTGCCTTTTGTTATTGATTGTTTTTTATGTTGCTGGATAAGATAAATTTATCTAGCTGACAACATTCTCGCATTATGATCAGTTTAAAATTTTCAGCACAGAGTAGGTGCTTTCAACTACATTTTCAGTAAGAAAGCTGGACTGATGGATCCAAGTAGTGTGAGCAAGCGTGCTTGTTGCTGAAAAGCTATAACCAGCACTATAGCTACAGAAGTGTTAAGCACCAAGTTAGAGCTGAATGCCAAGGAACAGTAAGAAAATCAAGTGTTCCACTAATCACATTGAGCTGAACTTCCTCCTCTTGTACTTGCCTTATCAGACTTTATATCCCAACATTGTTTGCCCTAGATTCATCCTATTCCTGCAACTTGCAGTTATTAGGTTGAAAGCCGTCTATCAAGGCAACTGAAATCTTCCTGATATAAAGAAACAAACAAACAAACAAAACAAAACAACAACAACAAAAACACTAAGTAAATAAATCCCTTACTCCCAGTCTGGAGTCCCAAGGCAGAAAAATAACAGAAATCTTGAGATTAGATTTTTCTAGAGGTTTATTAGAGCCTTATCAAAATTTTATACCCATTCCTGGACTTATTCAACTCTGTTATTTTGATGAAAGTCTCTTAAAATAAGTTTCTCAAGTGGAAATGGCTTAAGAATTTCTCACACAAAGTTCCTGTATCAACCTTAAATGAAAACAATCCTTATGGTATGCAACCTACCACTTTAGAGAGTACAGAAAGAAGAGCCTAAGCAAGTTCCTTCCACCTCAAACTAATGTGGACCAAATTAAGATAACTATAGACATCACAGATGATTGGCTTCCTCAGAGACAGCACATATAAATCCTTGTGCATCTTCTTCAGGCACTGAAAGAACCCTTCAGCAGCAAACAAACTTTCCCATAGGATGCATCAAACTTGATTTCTCTTTCTTTCTATTCTCCCAGTTCATTTTCCATGCCTTGCCTTTTTACTTATTTTCTATCATCTCCCCTTCCTTCTTATCCCAGGCACCATTGTGATTATCAATTAGAAAAAGCTATTAAGACTTCTGGCTTTCAGCTGCCCTCACATTAGGAGACTGGTTCCTTCCTAGGTTCAGGCTACGTATTAATTACTGTTTGAACTTTAGCCTCACACAAAAAGAAAAAATACCGAAAACAATGCCTGAAAGAAATGAGTTTACAATGTAAACAGAAAATAACCTTCTAATTTCCATAAAGTGTGTGAGACTTGTTAAATTCTTACAATAAAAACAGACCTTGGTTTAAAATACCGCATTCCAGAAATAATAGTTTAATGTGACTAAACGCTTGATTCATATTTTGGTTATATTAGAACAGTATTCAGGAGGCAGGTCATTGCTGTCTCCATTCTGTGAATTAATAATTCCAATGGAGAGCACAAAATGAAGAGCTTTGGTCAAAACAGCAGTAATGGCAAACTTCAGATCCAGTGCTGACCCGTGATGTACTACTGATTGTGGAAGAGCAAAGCATGCATGGATTCATATATATGTGTATGTATATTCAGTCCTGCATGTATATGACTATGGAACAGTGGCTATATAGCCACAGCAGAAAATGTTCTTTCTCCCTCTCAATAAAAAACAAAGATTATTTCAGAACGATATTTGGCTCTGTTGACAACCGACATCATAAGTCTACAAAACCTTTCATCTATTGAAAAATTGTTTAATAATATTCTTGTCATCTACTTCAGTGCTTATTAATTGAATGGAAAAGTCTCTGAGCCACAGGGCACACAGGAGATATCTGATTTCTTTCTGCATTATGCATACACAGAAGCAGCTGAGAGCTGCAAATTTTTCCTTTAAGGGGACTCCCAATGGGATATTTAAAGAGACACAGTTAAGGCTGGCACTAGTAAAATGAAATTTTGGTACCTTAAAATTTGTCTCACATGTTGTTGGGACAATTTGTCCCATATGCCAGCAGAATGTGCATAATGCTATAGACATGCTTTAAACCTATGCTACCAATATTCCTAATTTGGAATAAGAAGCAAATTTATTTGTATACATAGACCCACAGATTTATTTAGTTTTCAAGGTGTTAGAAAAACAGAACAGACACCATAAGGATGTTTTGGTTTAACCTTTTTGGTTCAGGTCGACTGTAAAATGTCACACACACAAAAAAAAAAAAAAAAAAAAATGAAAAGGTATTAGAGAATAAAAGCAGAATGATCAAGAGGAATCAGCTGAAACTATGCCTGAAAACAGAAGTAAACATTTCATTTTGAAGTGAGTCAAAACCATATATTTACAATGGTCCAATTGATTTAATATTGCTTTGGGAAGAAAAATAACGTGATAATAGCTATGAAAATGTAATAGCAATTTATATCCAAAGGCGAAATCAGGGCGAAATCCCACAGTCACTGAAGACAAAAGGAACTTTCCTCGATAGAATCATAGAGTTTGCCCTTGATAGACCTCAGTACAAACAAGATTTCATCTTTGTCATCACCACAAGTAGATCTAATCTAACATTAAAAATTCTATCTACAAGGAAATGAGAAAGCACAAAACTAACACAAAGTATAATTAAATAGCTTTGGGTAAATTAAAAATTTGTACAAGAGAAAAACAAAGACCATTTTTCCTTATTAAATCATTGCCAAATTGTTACCTAACACTTATTAATAACGGAGATAATTTAAGGACTTTAATTATGGTATAAAAGTATGGTATATGTACCAGCAAAGGAAAATTAACACAGTTTAGCACCAGTAAAACACTCTGGCAAAAGGCAATGTCTGAACCATTTAAGATAAATATAGCTGCAAGCAACAATCAAATACTGATGTAATGAAAATGCATACAATATTTTTTTGTCCATAATTTTTATTTTGAGATAAACAGTCTGTTGCCTACTGAGGATGGTCTTTTCTGTATATCATCCCATCTGTGTATAAATCAATTCCTTCTTCAGCAACATGTACTAAGGTACTCTAGTATCGGTGCAATAATTACTACTTGCTCTGTTAAAAGCTACAGTATTGTAGCTCAATATTGTATTCATTGGCATAATGGCCTTTTTCAGTCTTGTGAGTCTGTTTCTAACAGCACAGCAGAAGGTTTAAGAAATCCTTCCTGTTACAACACAATGTAAAAAGAAATGTGTTATAGAGATGTAGTAAAGAAAATTATGCACAACTACAGAAATAAATGAGGGCATAAGCAATTAAAAAAAAAATACTTAAAATGAAGAATAAATTTTAAAAGCAGGATTTCATTAAAGACTCCAACACTACTATAAGGCCCCAGTGACATTTACTGATGATATAGTGGTAGGGTGTACTGCAATAGAAAAACAAGTGGGCTATTTCCTTTAACAGAAATAAGATAAAATGTAATTGCACAATTCAAAGAGTTGGTGACAAATTAGAAGCAAATTTGCCATATTCTGAGAGTCTCGTGGTTGAACAAGACTGAGGAAGGGGCAATTTGATTTTAGTTGAGAATTATAAAATGACCATGAGCTCCTGATGCCATGAAGCTGTAAATTAAGGTGAATACATCATAAAGTATAATATACAGATAGATAAACACAGAGAAGTGTTAAGGGGTTTTAAAACAAATGCTCATACTTCTCCGTCCAGAGTACAATTTTAGTGAACCATGCCTAATAATAACAACTCAAACAGGTCATAATTTCTGAGAATATACAACTCCTCCTACTGTATAAGAAACTTACAAAAACATCTAGGAAGTTTTTGGAAAAGAAAGGTGAGATCCATTTTTAAAGCTACATTATTCTATCTTTACATAAATAAATATTTTCTCAGCTCCTGTGTTAATATTTTTAAGATGTTTCTTTGGATATCAGCTAATACCTGTCTGTATCAATTTGACTGTAGCAAGATTCCTCTGTAATTTCTTATCTGTTTCATTTTGTTTTTTAATATGTGTTCAAAATCTGCAGTCCATCTGTATCAGCTCTCCCTCACAGATTTTCCCTGCTCATTAATCTATTAACGCTTAATTAATTCCAATCATCAGAGTATATTAGTTGGAATACACCATTAAACATAATTTACAGTAACAATACCTCCAACTAGTGAATATTTGAGGAGTTGAAATCAATTCATTTTTTACAGAACTGCACAACCCGAAAAAACTCTGCAGCTCATCAGGTGGTCCATTTCTTACGATTCATTCCAAAAGAAACTTACAGCTTTACATTAAGTGCTTCTTCATTCATTAAAAGATTCTGTACTAGTTGTATTCACAATTCCAAAAGATATAGAGATATACAGATGTATATCAAAACTGTTTATACCTTAGCATCCAGGATTACTTTCTCAGAATAAAGGAATCACCACAGTTAAATTTTATGTAACTCTATAAGCCACACTGCACGCTATATCTTTAAAAGATTAATCAGAGCAAGGTTTTTGTTTCAGTCTTAACATTAACATTTACTAAAAAAAAAAAAATTGTCCTCAGTTGTGGGTTGCCATTTAGTTATGTTTACTTAGATTAATTTTCATCATCTGCTGCTAGAGTATGCCAGAGGAGTTTGTTCTGTTAAATGCAATTATAATCATTTGAGACACATGATTATCAAAAATTCTCTTAGCTTAAGCTCTTTTATATACATATACATAACATTAAAAAATAATAATAATAATAATTAAAAAAAAAAAACTAGACATATATAGTAACTTAAGCTAAGAGAATTTTATATATATATAAAGTTCTTATTTCATCATGGGAATTACCTGATATTACTTGCTAGTTACATTAAAATATTTTCACCTTTCTATTAAAACTGCATTCAGACCCACTTCCAAAAAGGCAACTTCCAAAACCCAAAAGCAATAAGATAAACTTTGTTTCTAGTTACTAACTATTTCAAAATGTTTCTTCTGGTGCTTACTTTAGATCTCTTTAGGAGCACCTTATATCTATACAATACCTATATTAAGTATCTAATAAGCTGGTGAAGGAAAAGGTCATTTTTAGGAAAACAGATGACCAAGATCAGGTAACAAAAGAAAATACTGCATCCTACATCTAAATGTAGGATAGCTTTCAACAATGAAGTTTAGGGAATTTTAGTGAAGTGAACCAAACCTCTCAGACACTGCTGCTCTTTAGTTCTTATACAAATTTTCCATTGATAGAGTCTGATATTATTTCTCCTTGACTCCTCCAATTAAGATTCATAAACTAAACAGCTCAAAGCAAAAGAGCCAAAAGAGAATCAGTAATCTATGTTACAATAAATTACCAATTCTCTTTATCTATGTTACAATAAATAAACAAAAAAGAAAGCAACCTAGAAATTTCACTCCAACCATCAAACTTTACAGTGAAAGTAAAGCAAGAACTTCAACCTTATTTTTAAAGTTGAAGCACTTAGTTTCAATAGCAAGAAGCTGAATGTTTTCTCAAGCACTCAATTAAAAAGGTTGTGTCACTGAATCCATATTTATGATATCTTCAAAATTCTCCATAACATAAAAGTCTAACTTTTTTACCTGATTTACATACTTTTTTTTGAGACTTGTGATGACAAGAAGAAAGTGAGAAATTGTTTTAGATTTTTGTTAATGCACCTGCAAAGGAGTAATCACAACTGAACATCCTCAGAAAAATGACTTCAGCGTTTGCTGTCGTCCCCACACTTATTTCCAGTCTCTGGGCTGCCCTCTGGACAATCAGGAGGCAAAGCAATTGCTGTTCAGGCAACTGCCCTTGCCAGAAAAAATAACAGACAGTGAACACTACAAGCAATTTCTAAGTAGAGTTCCAGTTATTTGCTGCCTTTTTTCCACATGCTTTGCTCTCCCCTAAAATAGTGACACCTATCTTAGTATCTACATTCATACCCATATCCTTCCAGCCTCAGGCATTAGCAATACCTTCTGCTTTTCTAGTCCTAATGACAAGAGATTACTTGTGCTAACCTTGAACTCCCAGTCTCCTCCTTTTTAACAGGTTTTAACAGCAGCTTTGCTTGGCATGAGAAAGGCTTTTTCAAGCAAATTAACCCTCCACTTCCATAGGGCAGGAATAACAGCACAGACCACACCTAGTTTTCTGCCATTTGCTAAATCAGCTCCTAGGTCACTATTGTCATTTGTGACTCCTCTGCCAGCTCTGCTGGCAGGTGCCCCCAGTATCACAGCCTCCATCCTCCCAGAAAAAAAACACATCCAGTACACATGGGAGCATTCAGTGTTGCAGCTGCCCTTCAGTCTCACGTGAGGTTTGCCCATGCTGCAGTCTGTCCTGCAGAAAGAGCGGCGCACAGCATGGCCAGGTACTATGAGGAATAGACTCTAGCACAGTGTTGTTACTGGAAGGATGCTGCACTTCACCAATTACTTGTTTTGTTCAAATGAAGAGCTTCTGCTGGAACACAGATTATCCTTATTAATTATCCTAATTAATTAGGTTAATACAAGTTTCTGCCCTAGCTGAAAATATGTAACAATTTTTCAAGTCTAACTATTAATTATCCTTGTAGCAGTAATTTGTTTTCTCTGATCGGAAGATTATAAAATGAAAGATCTTGCAACAACAACAACAGAGAATGTTTTTCAATTGTTTGCTTGTTTATTTTCTATCATGATTATTGTTGCAGTGCTCTAGCCAATGATTGTAAACTGCAGTGGCAGTAAGGCCCCCACATAGGAACTTACCAGCTGAGCACTTTAAGGGGAAGTCAGGTGAAACTGCTCTTGTTCTTAATTACATCAAATATATGACTTCAGTTCCCTCCTAGCTTTCTGTTGCCGTTCTTTGTTGGGTTGTGTTTTTTTGTTTGCTTTAGCTTAAATTCCACTTTGAACATATCTTAAGGACACTCAGATTCAAGAGCTGATTTTTCAGTGTTTTTTTTTTTTTTTTTTAGAAAAAAAAGCTTTTCTATGAAACATGGTAAGTATTAACTTTGGAGAAGTCTAGAATTAGTCTCCTATATAACTAATGATGATATTGAATGGTATGGATTTTTTTTCTCAGTAAGGTGAATTACATGACAGAAGCAAGATCAAATATATTTATACATTAAACTGATTAATAAAAAATACTGCATCAGTTTTATGTTCTGACGGCTGCAGCAAGAGCATTTGGGATTCTAAATGCCTATTTCCTAAATTCTATATTTGAATCTATTTTAGCCAATACCTCTTACCATTGTACTCTCAGTTTTCCTTTCCACAGAATAATGAACTTAACTTTCAGACATTCATTGCTTAAGTTTGCACAGACGCTCATTTAAGTATTTACAATTTGCATAAATTACAATGGAAAGGGGGTTTAAAGTTATTTTTCTTTAAAATAGAGTCTAAAAGAAAAAATAATTACTTTGTTATTTGAAGTATGTTGTAAAGGTTCACTGAGTAGATGAATGTCTTAGAATGAAGCAGTAGCTAATTCTGCACTTGGACGCTGACACATACTTTGAAAGCATCATGAGAAGTAAGTGCATATTTTCTCTTTACGTATGCCCAAACTCAGGTACAACATTGAAAAGCAGTTAGAAAGTGATTAAAAAAGCAGTGAGCATGGGTGTAAGAGCACCACATTTGAAAAGCTGCCCCAGTGACAACTGTGGCTACGCACTCACGTGGCCACAACTTCTGCCTGTCTCCAAGGGGCAAGCGGCATTGGTCTGCCAGAAGCATCCACCATTTGATCCTAATACCAGTGTGTTGGGTCTGTCTGAGCTGGAGTCACCTTTTCCCTGCAGCAGCCCACACAGTGCTGTGCTCTACACTCGTAGCTGGAACAGCACTGGTATCACTCCAGTGTTGTGTCTATTGCTGCGTAGTGCTGGCACAGCATCAGGACTCCTTCCAAGCCCCCAGGAGCCAGCAGGCTGTGGGTGGGCAAGTGATGGGGAGGGGACATTGCCGGGGCAGCTGACCTAAACCAACCAAAGGGATATTCCGTAACACCTGATGTCACACTCAGCAATAAAAGGGGGGGCTTTTGTGGGGGAGGGGAGGGGGCTGTACTCCTGAACAACCGCTACACGTTTTGAGGCCCTGCTTCCCAGGACATGGCCAAACACTGCTCATTGATGGGAAGGAGAGAATAATTTTTTTTCCCTCTCTCTGTGCTTCCACACGGACTGATTGTTTCTTTTGTTTCTTTTCCCTTTCCCTTTAATTAAACCTTTCTCATCTCAAGCCTCGAGTTCTCTGTGTTGTATTTTCTCCCCCTTCCTCTTTGAGGAGAGGGGGAGTGAGAGAGCGGTTGTGGTGGAGTTTGGCTGCCCACCTGAGTAAAACCACCACAACCAGTCAAGTACTGCACAAGTAAAGGTTCTAAAAATTACCAACCTTCATTGAAATTCTTAAAGAAATTGGGATACTCTGCTTTTAGTTGCAGCTTACTGGAAACAGATTTTTTTTTTTTTTTTAGCCTAGGGAAACTCAATTTCGGTGCACCAATATATATCTTTCTGTAATACTGTGCAACTGGCTCCAGTGAGGGAACACAAACAGATATCTTCCCTTAAATGCAATATTCTTGCTCACCTGAGTTGAAAAGGAATAATCAGTGGCAGATATGAAATTGCTCATTTTTCCATTTAAAGCAATACCTTACAAACTATCAGGAGGTCATATATCCCATTGATCTTATACAGTGTTTTGCATCTTCCCAAAGGCACTGGAGTGCATACATAATTCACACATAGGAAATATTGAATAAAATGTTCATTTTGCAAACAACACATGGCAAATAAGCCTTTATTTGCTCCTCTTGTGTTATGCTCTCTTTCTCTTTGAAAAATACTCTTCTGTGTAATTTTTGATCCAATATTTCTGTGTTGTTATTGTTCTGCTACCTTACCTGAGTAAATTGCATATCAAAAATATCAGAGGATGCTTACTTGCAGTTACATTCTCAGCAAGAAATATATGCAACGAATTCACTGCTGAGAGATTTATGTGATTCTAATCAAAAAGTGTCATAATAAAATGTTTACAATGTAAAATGAAAGATCTTGAGGTTTTTGAGGTAGTTAGATGGGAAGTTTGCTGCTTAGCATAGCTAAGCTTCTATGAATGTTTATGAATTATTCTACTGGAAAATGAATGATGGGCTGTAATAGTCTTTGTGTACATGTCACTATTCCCTACTGCACTGTGATGGGACTATCCATGTATAACAGTTCATACAGCAGAGTTGCAGCTTTTTCCTTCTTCAGTAGATGCTGGAGTTGTCAGAGCCAGACACTTGCTAATGTCTATTTGTATGCATTTGATTCCAGATATTTGCCAGTTCTTTGCAGACAAAAAGGGCAGAAAATGGAGTTCAAGAATAAATAAATTTGATATCTTAAAAAGAAGGAAAAAAAAAAAAAAGCAAGAACGGATGAGGCTTATTTTAGGACATCTCCATATAGCGGCATCATTCATCCACTACAAACCGTAACACAGACCAGGCATGAAATGACATTCAGTCTTTGCCCAGTCAGGGCACATGTGTGTCAGGGCAGTGTGTGTGTATGGGGGTGTCAGTTCTGGGCTGTTCCCTATTACAGACCCTAGCAGAGCAGTAGGCATGAAATGGCAGGGTAGCTGTACTGGGCACTTACTGCCCAGAATCAAGGAAGCATGCAAAGAAGAGTTTCAAATGTCAATGGAGTTTCTGCCTCGGAGTGTACTTCAGCTAACTCTGAGCCAGGAATTCCTCCAGAGCCAGCAGCTGTAAGCGCCCTTAGGACCCACTCTGTTCTGCTGGATCACTGAGCCACAGATCAGGCTGCTGTTCCATAAGATAAAGGCAAATTATTTTTTTTTCTAACTTCAGAGCACGGCTGCAGCATACAGCTTAAGAAATCTTCATTAGCAGGACCTTTTTAAAAAAAAAAAAAAAGTGAACAAAATGAATAGAAACATTTATACAGCAAACTATGTGCAGGTATTAGAAATGGTTTCTGTATTTCACTTTTTCAAATGAGAGATGGCACAATGGGTGACAGTACATCCAATAATTGCATGGATTGCAGCTTCCCTCATGTTGTTGCTGGAAAAAGGCAAATTGGTGCCTGGAAGTTGGTCTCAATTTCTGTAATGCTCATTAGAGCCTCTTTGAGCTGTATGACACTCAAGCAAACTTATTCCATTGCTGTACTTTCCCTTTTGTATTTGCTAAGTTGTTAGGAGGCAGTATTTATGAAATATTGCAAATTGGGCTGGGTGCAGCTCCCATTTCCTATTCTGCCACGGTCTCATTAAAATTGGTAGTCTTGGGGTAATTTAGAAAACAAAATACTAGACAGTATTTTACTTAGTAGACAGGTCCTGAGATGCAACTGCTTGTGCTACATTAAAATTTCTCTTTACAAAACAAAAACACAAATGACAAACTCCAAGGAAGCATTGCGGAACGTTTTCCTCTCCCAAACACATGCAGTGGCTGCCTTCCTCATGCCTTGAGCCTGTGAATTCTCATGGTACTGTGTAGCATACAGCAGCTTCAGCCATCTCAACATTTTGCTTTGTTTTAGTGCGTAAGTACATACATTTCACTACAGAACTCAAACATATAAGAACTGAAAAAATCAGGTCACAGCATAGTTGAAAATTTCAAAAGAAAGTCTGCATGTTTGTTTATTTGAAGAAATATCTGTGTAAATGGGCTTCTATAATCATACACGCACAATAACACTGAATCAACAGCACTGGTACACCTTTGACATTAGTTGTTTTCATATCCTTTAATGTGACAGTAATTAAAATTAATTCATGCAGATTCTCCTTTAAATATACTCCATTAGCAAAGAGCATTTGTCAAATCTACTTCCAGCACACAATGTCTAATGATATCCCTAAACATTAAAAGCCCTAATCTTGTAATTTACTGCTCAAAACAGTTTACATGGAATAGTCTAATAAACTGCAAGTAGTGAATTAACATACATCTTGTACGTGGAATAATCTACCAGAAATTCATGCATATTTAGTAACAGTGTGATACAATTAACTACTGTGGGCCTGCTGAAATGGGAAGTGGCTGTGATGTCATGATCTAGACAAAAAGTGTTTTGAATATTCTCAACCATTAACTGTTTCATAAGGACGTATAATTTGTGCATACAGTTCATGACATGAATACAACTAGAAATTCTAATAAGCGCCATAGCTGAAACAGCTGCAGACCTGGAGAATTGTATTATTTGCCATCCCAGTATTATTCAATACATTTATTCAATCAAACCCAGCACTATTAGGCACGTTGCCACCACGGTGGTGAACAGAACCCAATTCTCATATCAACGCAAATGTTAAAAAATAAAAAATGCAGCTACATTATGTTATAACCCCACACATACAGCAAAGAAAATTTATTAGGCCAGTATTTATGTGAAATGTTACATTTTGACTCAGTGGACATTAACTACAACTTTTGGGTTAGATCCTCGATAAACTCAAGGTTTCTACTGTGCAGCTCCAAACTCAGTGTTCAAGGATTAGTAAGCGGTACTGAGAATGCAGAACATTCATAGTATTTTACAGATATAAGGCTAAAAGATTGCTATGTAGAAATAAATTAAAAAAAAAAAAAAAAAAAAAAAAAAAAAAAGAAAAGAAAATGAATAAACTACTAATACCTGTCATCAAGAAAAAGTGTATACACATTTACATGTCAGGAAATAGTGAATCGACAGTAATCACAATCCAAAAATGAGCATCTCTGAATTTTTCACAGTGTCTGAAGAGACTTAGCAGACATTCTGGGCACTGGTCTTTGGGTCTTATAAGGGTCTCTACTTTCATCCTTTACCTCCACACACCCTGTGGTGGTTAGGGAAAAATATAACTACATGGACTAAGAGAAATGCCACAGATGCAGTTACTTTATCAAGAATTTAAGGCATTTGAGGTCTTGAATGAGAATCTGCAGCAACCAGGCAGATCCCAGCAAGTCACAGATGGGTCAAACAAGGCAACAACCAATTAACCTAATCAATAAAACCCCATTGTGCTTCACTCCCCTCCAACAGAAACAGTGAGAGGCCTGGTTCACTAGTGTTATTGGGGACATCACTTACATATACAGACAGTTAATGCTTGAAAGTACGTAAATATCTTCAGAGATGGAACTGTTGCTTCAATAACAAGGTTTTACATCATTCAGAGAGATTGCCTTCTGTTTTGCCAATGGGAATTTGCAACTAAATTATTTTTAAAAGGATCTAGGCTAACTTTATCTCCTCATATAGCATGAGTGTTTTATAAATGACTTGGATTTCTGGAGTGTTCAGCACTGCTCATTCCTAAATGGTTTTGATAGTTGAACACAGAGTTATAACTAGCTATATTAAAAGTGGGCAGAAAGCAAGGAGCTGTCTTCTGGTTAATTGCTCTTAATTTCAGGTGGCTAAAGAGACCAAAGAAATTATAACCTATTACAACTTATCAGCTTAGCAAAACAGAAGAGCTGCTGTCACAAACCAATGAAGTTTCTTCTGTCCTGATCAGGATTTCAGGCCTCAGTGTGCTCAGGTGGCCAAGAAGGCCAACGGCATCCTGGCTTGTATCAGGAACAGCGTGACCAGCAGGGCGAGGGAGGTGATCGTCCCCCTGTACTCAGCTCTGGTGAGGCCGCACCTCGAGTACTGTGTTCAGTTTTGGGCCCCTCGCTACAAGAAGGACATCGAGGTGCTTGAGCGGGTGCAGAGAAGGGCGACGAAGCTGGTGAGGGGCCTGGAGAACAAGTCCTACGAGGAGCGGCTGAGGGAGCTGGGCTTGTTCAGCCTGGAGAAGAGGAGGCTCAGGGGTGACCTTATCGCTCTCTATAGGTACCTCAAGGGAGGCTGTAGCGAGGTGGGGGTTGGCCTGTTCTCCCACGTGCCTGGTGACAGGACGAGGGGGAATGGGCTTAAGTTGAGCCAGGGGAGTTTTAGGTTAGATGTTAGGAAGAATTTCTTCACTGAAAGGGTTGTTAGACATTGGAACAGGCTGCCCAGGGAAGTGGTGGAGTCACCATCCCTGGAAGTCTTCAAAAGACGTTTAGATGTAGAGCTTAGGGATATGGTTTAGTGGAGGGCTGTTAGCGTTAGGTTGGAGGTTGGACTCGATGACCTTGAGGTCTCTTCCAACCTAGAAATTCTGTGATTCTGTGATTCTGTGATTTGCTGCCCAGGGAAGTGGTGGAGTCACCACCCCTGGAGGTCTTTAAAAGACATTTAGATGTAGAGCTTAGTGATATGGTTTAGTGGAGGACTGGGTAGTGTTAGGTCAGAGGTTGGACTAGGTGATCTTGGAGGTCTCTTCCAACCTAGACAATTCTGTGATTCTGTGATTCTGTGATTTCTCGTGGGGTTTTTAGCATGAAACACTCTCCCAAATATACGAAACGTTGGGCAGTACTGGAAAACGGGCCTTTACAGCACTGGGATTTTTTATCTGGTAATGATTACATAATGATTAGATTTACCGTATTATTTTTAGAAATAACTCTAAAATGTTACAGATGTTTTATAATTTTTAAAATCATAAATGCTTAAGAAACACAGAAGGTTATTAGCATCAGTGTAGCCCCTTAAACTGCTGTGAAATGAGCTCTAAATATGCTATAAAGTGACTTCAACAATTTATAAAGCTTCCCCTGATTAGCCTTGAGCGAGATACAAATGTTAGAGGAAACCATTGTTGCAGAACAGATAGTTACTCACTTCAGGGATGGGCAATCCTTTAGTGGTTTGCATTGAAAACTAAATGATAAATGCTTGTTCCTTCAGTGTTGATTTCTAGTGTTTTTCCACACTGCCTCCAGAATTTGCTCTCCACCTTATAGATTCAAAAAAGAGCTTTTTTGACAAATACTCTGCATGCCTTTTCTCTGAGCTCTAGTGACACCCCCAGCCTTCTCTGGGCAGCATTCTCCCCCATATTTCCACAAGCACTATTTTTCCTGAGGTATTTAAATAAAGTTAGCTTCACTTCTGAACTTCCATGAGAAGAAACACTACACCTTTTTAAGATACAGCTATCACAAAACATGACTGATACATTCAAGTTGTCCAAGGTACTACTTGCTTTCAAGTAGCTCCTGAAAGAAAGAATTCAAGATCTGTGCACCAAAGCATCCTTACTGCAAATAGATTATGGTGAAAACATAGATCCTCCTTTTGTGCTTTTCCTTCTGTTTCCTACAAAATATATACATCACAGCCAAGAGCAGCAAGGATTTATATCTTTAAAACACATATCTGAGAATGTAAAAGCGTATTTCCCTTATAGTCTGGATATGAAAGGCATCATTTGCAGAGATTTCAAATCATTTCATTTACCCAGTACCATTTATGAAGCTATTTATTAGAGATCTGGCTGTCTGCCTTGATCTACTGGCCCCAGTTCAAACCACTTACTTCCATTGCAGTATAACTAGCCACTGATCAATATAAAGAATCCCCTCTGAATACAAGTTAGCTATTTCCCCCACCACTGCCACCATCAGCAAGCAATCTTCCCCTGCCCTCCTCTGAAGCACACCAAAGCCAATCAATTTACAGTTTCTACTTTATCTATTTGCATTTAATAAAATGCTGCAGTCTGATGCTTTAGTGGATGCAGAACTTCTGCATAGCAATCTTCTATCTAGCATTTGCATACTTCCATCAAGAAGCTAGAATATCAATATTTTGCCTGAAACTCCATCTTACGTTTGCTTAGGACCAGAGCTGAATGTGCAAGAAACCACACAGGAATATAATCCATTCCGCATTATTAGAGCATTAGACACAGAACACTGCAGAATTAAACTTTTGTGCATTTTCTATCTATGCACAAATGCTACATTACTCATGAGAATAAAGGAGAACTGTCTGTACAAGTTCTGCACTGTGTGTGGAAGTATTTTGTTTATTTTTTAAAACAAATCTGAATTACTTGTACTGTGGATTCTGAAAATTTATTCAGCTATTCTGAATATTTTCATTTTGTTGGCTGGTGGGGGGCATTTTCATCTAAACCCACCTTTATACTTTAACCCCCCAAGATGAGTGGCAGGGCTACAGTCAGGGTAAGACAGAAGTATTGACCCAAACTAGAAGTGCCAGAAATCTCTAGAGAAACATTCTCGAAGATTTTAAGTCCCAATCTCCAGTTCAAAAGATGTGCACGTGCCCTGGATAAGCTTGTAAACTTTTGGACATTCACATGAGAGGAGGCTGAAAGAATTTTAGTAGATAAGATAGGCTAATGAGCATGTGAAAGGAAGCCAAAAGGATTTCAGTAGGTAAGACAAGTAAGGGACACATGCTATATCTTCCGCTACCTATTGTGCAAAGAAACTGAGGCAGGAAATTCGGGGATTCCTCACAAAAAACATTTCCTGATAGCAAACAGGAAACACGTTTCAAGAACCAACTGGAACCGAATCTGCAGTTTAAGCAGAAGCTGAGAAGCTTATGAGTCTGCGCTGAGATGAGAGGTCAACCAGCGGTGATGAGGAAGACTCACTAATCTTCATCCCCATGACCCCCGGTGACCACTACCAGAAAACACTGCTCAAGTGTGGATAGGAGGAATCTATGAAAATGACTCCCTGCAACTAATTTTAATACAAAGAGGGGATAGGTCATGCATATGTATAGGCGTCTCGAGAAACTTCATGCATATGTAACTCTTCACCACATAAAACCAAGGCAAGTGCCACATTGGGGTGCACACGACTGGTGCCACCCCACGCTGAATAAACATACCTACTTTACAATCTTACTGATGGTGGAGTTTGCTTTCCACACGTCACACAAACAAAATCAGCCCCTGAAGCATTTGATGTATGTCTGTGCTACTTATAATGGGAATCGTTACAAGAATTCAAGTTACAAGGGTTCATAAATCCTATTAACCTCTTAATCAAAGATTATTTTGAAAGTTCCATGCTGTTGGATCTGTTACAGGTTTTGCTATGTCGCCTGCCTAGCACTGCCACAATTTCTATTTTCTGCTCAGTTAATAGTGCTTGAAAGATCTGTTCAGGAGATTCCCAAAGAATAAGCATGTCTGAGTGTTTGAAAACTCCTTAAAGGGGGGAGGGAAGGAGTGGGGTCTTTTTAGTACTAACTTTTTTTTATATTTTTTAAAAGAATTAAGAACAAGAAACACATGCTTTAAACTCTTCCCAAGACTTCTGCGAATCTCAGGTTGATTTTGCACATAAAATCTAGCTTAGACACTTCTGCGTACATGCAAAATATCACCACTTTGGCACTTTCTTCTAATCTATGCAAATCTATGTTGTCATAGATCATATATCAGAAAAATTAGTCTTCATTTCACACCAAGTTTCCTATAATATTTCCTGGTACAGTATAAAGAATTTATGATAAATGATATGTAAACCTAAAAGCTTATCATTATTATTAGGGTGGTGATCAGCGGAGCAGAGTCCAGCTGGAGACCTGTGACTAGCGGTGCTCCCCAGGGGTCGGTTCTGGGTCCGGTCTGGTTCAACATCTTCATCCATGACCTTGATGAGGGAATAGTGTCTGCCCTCAGCAAGTACGCCCATGACACAAAGCTGGGAGGAGTGGCTGACACGCCAGAAGGCTGTGCTGCCATTCAGCGAGACCTGGACCGGATGGAGAGATGGGCAGGAAGAAACCAAATGAGGTTTAAGAAGAGCAAGTGTAGAGTCCTGCACCTGGGAAGGAACAGCCACATGTATCAGTACAGGCTGGGGGACGACCTGCTGGAGAGGAGCTCTGAGGAGAAGCTCTGGGGGTCCTGGTGGACGACAACTTGACCATGAGCCAGCAGTGTGCCCTGGTGGCCAAGAGGGCCGATGGGATCCTGGCGTGCATTAAAAGGAGCGTGGCCAGCAGGTCAAGGGAGGTGATCCTCCCCCTCTGCTCTGCCCTGGTCAGGCCTCACCTGGAGTACTGTGTCCAGGTCTGGGCTCCCCAGAACAAGAAAGACAGGGATCTTCTGGAAAGAGTCCAGTGGAGGGCCACAAAGATGATACAGGGCCTGGAGCATCTTCCCTGTGAAGAAAGGCTGAGAGACCTGGGTCTGTTCAGCCTGGAGAAAAGAAGACTGAGAGGGGATCTCATCAATGTGTACAAATACCCGAGGTGTGGGAGACAGAGGGATTTGGCCAACCTTTTTTCAGTGGTTTGTGGGGACAGGACAAGGGGCAATGGCCACAAGATGGAGCACAGGAAGTTCCGCACCAACATGCAAAAGACCTTCTTCACGGTGAGGGTGACGGAGCACTGGGACAGGCTGCCCATAGAGGTTGTGGAGTCTTCTTCTCTAGAGATATTCAAGGGCCGTCTGGATGCCTACCTGGGTAGCCTCCTCTGAGGAACCTGCTTTGGCAGGGGGGTTGGACCCGATGATCTTTTGAGATCCCTTCCAACCCCTTCAGTTCTGTGACTCTGTGATCATCATTCTAGCAGTTATCTGATATTTTCAATAAGTTCATATCTTTTTAGGAAAACTATGAAGTCTAATGTATATCATAACACATTACATAGAAGATTGCTCTACAAAAATTCAAAATGTCCAGCAATTCCTTCTCATTTTAAATGCATGTACTGTTCTAGCACTACCTCATCTTCAGAACCTTTCCGGCCAAGAAACAGTTCGTTTCAAAGGTCATTGTACCAATAATGACTATGCTAACAACATTATACATCTTCATTAGTATTTGGTAGTGTTTCCAGTGTAATCTTTTCTGGGCAGTACAACACACACACAAAATCTATTTCTGAATTTTTGATGTTAGAAGCACTAAATTCAAATCTTTTTGTGTTCATACAATATTTAATCAAACACTGTTATAGTTTTACATGTGAATTCTGTTCCTAATCAATTTACTGTTACCTCTCATGGAAAGCTCCTTGTGTGCTCCTGCAAGCTGTCTTATGAAGATACATGCATCTGCCTATTACAAATGGCACTGCAAAGCTTAATGAACCAGTATTCATAACTGTCTTGTGTTTGGTAGATAAATTAATAAAGAAGTTTTAAATATCTATCTGTTATTATTATTCTGTTAGCAGTCATAAGATCTTGGGGAACATTTTAGTATTAGAACACAATAAATGGCATCAGATTGTTTTGAGAACCTATATTTAAAATCAGCTACAAACAAAGCTACTACTTCCTCTAAGCATCAACTTGATCTTTTCTTCTGAAAAGTTTAATGGGATCCCAAATTAATCATTAAAAAATATGTTTCAAGTTGTTGGTTCATTGATGTTTCAACAAGACAAATCAGAAGTCTCTATATTTGTAGTATGTCACTGAGAAGTGAAAACATAGACATGCAGAAAAAGACCCCATCCAAAAGCAGCTGAACAAGGTGATGATGTTTGTTTCATAGAAATATTTATACTAGTAAAGTCTATTCAAACAACACGGGGCTTCAGTCAAGCTAAATTAGTCTTGTCCAGCCACATCAAAAGTAACTTTGCAGAGAGAAGTTCTCTGCCAACCTGTAACATGCATCTCTGTACATTACTCATCATTGATTATAATGCTTTCTGCTCATCTGTTTCCATTTTCATCATACCTATGCTTTAGCCTTATGTGTATTTTTTGCAGCATGCATGAAATAAAGCTGTTTCTTTCCATTACTGCAATGGTATTGGTACAAAAGAAATGTCTCAATACAACCTATTCTCACATTATTCTAGATGCTTTAGATCTTGAAAGAGCTTTATCAAATAATGTTCTGTTGAACAAATCTCTAGACAAATCTGTTTGTCTAGAGGAAAAAAGAAAATGAAGTAGAACCATTCTAAAACCAAGTAATAATAATAATAATAAAACCACTCCTCTGAGTTTGTGTGAACTAGCAGTATGATATAACCTTTTCTTGTTGCTATATTGCTTGGTAAGTAAGTCAGTCAAAATGTGATTTGATTCTGTACTAGCCAAAAACATCTGAAAACAACCACGTTCCAAAGCTAAATAGCTCTAACATGCTTTACCTTTACCTTTGGTTTCCAGCACTAAATTCACTAGCAGGTTACTATAAAAAAATCATTATAATTCACAACTTCTATGAACCTCTTGCAAAACCTAAAATTTAGATTCACAGTTGTATTGAAACCTAGGAGAGGGTTTTTCAACTTACATAGTTGAAATTTGGGATTTCAACTTTAATTTATTTTTTTTTTAATCCGAGACTATGTTTGGGAATTTATTTTTTTTTTTTTTTTTTGATCTGAATATAAGTCCATCCAGATATTTTAACAAGTTCTGTAACATCTCATGCATGATCAAAATATCATTGCTGATGGTCTTCAGCCAAACTGTTATAGCCTAAGTCTTTCTCATCTAGACACATTTCTGTCATTTAAATATTTATGTTTTCCACTACAAAAGCTTTTTATGGGTACAAAAATGAAACTAATAAATCATGATGAGAAAAATATGGATAAGCAACAATATGGATAAGCCCTGTCTCTGCTTTTCTTTAGTTCAGGAATTCCATTCAAACTATACAGATGCTTAATAGAAAAATCTCCTGTTTACTTTAGAATAGTTAATAACATACACACATTTTTGTTTATTTGTATGTACACATTTTTAATAATGTATGTTTTAAAAGTCCTATCCAAACAGGAAAAAGGTTTGAATACTTAGTCTGCCTGTGCTATTTCTGGACCAAACCCACAATTTACCAAAGATTGATTAATTACTTCATTTATTTTAAAGAGCTCTTCATGTATCAGTCTTTATCTCCCTTCAGGGAAATGGTGGTATACAGTATGGAAAAGCTCTGATCGTGCTCTGCATCATGGACTGGGAGCTTCATTCACAAGCTCTCCTTGCTTCAGGCTCTAGATAAAATGAACAATTTGATGGATGTTCATGGAGATGTGTTAAATAGGAAAAGGATTCAGCATCCTCATCACTCAGAGTTCTTCAGAAACAGAGAGATCATATTACTATATATTTGTTCTCTACATGACTAAAATCAGCATCCCATACAGTAAGACTGAGCCTCAAAAGATATATAAAGTAAGAAGTAGCAAGGGATGAAAAACGAGGATAGAAAGATCAAGTAAAAGGTTCAATAGAGTTCAATAGAAAGGGGCAAGATTTGCCAGTGAGGTAATTAAGTTTGTGATAGATGAAACATTGCTCTTTGCTGCTCCTAGCACATACTGTCTTTGTATGGCTCTTCACCCTCTATCAGATGCCTAGGATTTCTGCAGCTTGGCCCCCTTCCTCCTGTATCCAAACCTAACAAGAGATGATTGATGTTGTCAACAACAAAGGACATTGTTGGAGACAACTCCATGACAGGGAGATCACATGCACAAGAAACACACCATAGAATTTCCCTTTGGCCCTGAGCATGCCGTTGCTGACGGACTGAGCCTTATAGCAGCTCCTAGTTCCATCTGTAGAAAAACTTCATTCGATCCAAGAGAATTCAGCTGCTGTGGAGTGGTTTCTGACCCAAATTTAGAGTAAAGCAGCCTCTCCACATTACAGCTGCTGACAGGGGGCTGGAGGAACCTTATACACATTGATGGGGAAACAAAAAGACATTAAAAACACCTATACAAATGGTCAAGTGTTGTTTTTTTTTTTTGTTTGTTTGTTTTTGTTTTTTCTCCTCTATGTTTCTGAGGCTACAAATGTTTTTAAAAATCTGAAAGGAGAGATGACCAGTTCCAAATCGAAAGTGCTCAACAGAAGTAAGAGAAAGAAAGAAGCATGTCATTGCAGTATGTCACCAGGAAGAGAAAATGAGAAGAGCTGGTTGAACACGCTGGGTAAAACCTGAAGTCTAGCCCCTTTGGGATAGACACATCATCACTGTGACAACCTAACCCTGCTTCTGTGCACATAACACTGACATACATTCCAAGAAAGTTTCTTGCAATATAGTGATCACCATAGGGGGGTCCCTCAGACAAAATGAGGGGGGTTGGGGGATTTTTAGATAGAAGGTGAGTATATTAGAAAAGCTGAAAACAACAAGACTACATCTTTTGGCACCTAATTAGAATGTATTTTAGCAGCAGGTCAGCTTCAGGGGTTGTTAAACAGAAAATAACAGCCAATTTGCTATTCAGTTTCAGTGCTGTTGGCACTAAGACAGCTGGGGGCTGAAAGAAAAGGGTGTGCAGCATCCAAACAGGAGAGGAACAAACCTACCAAAAAAAATGCAACCTTTTCCTTACATTGACTATTGGGTATCTTCTGATGAAGAAATCTTACAGAGGATTTCATTTCTCCTTGACAGAAGGAACTGGTTTAAGAAACCTTAGTCATAGGAAGCATTTACTGTGTATGGCTCAGACATCAGGAAAACTTTATAGTTGCCTAACTCCTTTCTCCAGACTCTACAATTTCTAATTGGAAAGAAAACAGTTTATTGTGCAAATATTGGTCTCTAGACTGGCACTTGATTTGTAATTAAAAGTTCTGAACAAAAAGTCTTGTATTTTTTTTATCAAAGTGTTTCTCTTTGCCTTTACAAATTTTGACTGAAATCATATTTTAGGCATTTGAGATGGACATCAGGAGTTATAAAGAAAGTTATGTACACACACATCTCTATATATATATATTTCAAGCAAAAGACTTTGCATAACCTTTTGTAGTCTTCAGTACAGTTAACTCTATCTTTCCTTCTTTCATACATAGGATATGCAGGATTGCATTACCAGAAAATCAGCATCTTTAATAAGCACATGTTGAAGTAAATTTGGAGCAGCAGTTGCACAAGTTTAGGTTTCAGTAGAGTTATCTAGCAAAGAGGTTTATTTACCTGATTCTGCCTATTTCAGTACTACCCAATATGACAGACCAACAGCTCTTCAGCAGTATTTCCCCTGCTGCTTGCGAGAAAGTTTCTTCATGTAATTCTGACCAAGTTAACCTAATTCTTCTTCAGTACCAACATTAGTGACTTCTCCTAAATTAGGAATTTCCTTTGGACTCATTTTGATTTCTTGTCATATTTTGTAAAGATTATCAAATGTATTTGAATTTCCATTTCTGTTTCCTGGTAATACAAAAATATGTATTAAAATAGACTATTGGTATAAAAAAATAAAAAATCCACCAGGCCTCTTCCAAAACAGCCCCTACACTCTTTCAGCAGAATATATACTACTGGCATGTAATAATAATGTCCTATTACATAAAAGTAGGTATTTAGTGGTTTCCATACAGTTCAAAATTTTGTTAGGGAAAAACTATACCAATTATGATAATTAATATACCATATTAAATTGATTTACATGTTATCAGCTCCAGTGTTTGATAAAATGTAGATTCAAAACTATTTTAGAGAGAAATAATGTTATGATCTTAGTAAATAAATCAATGGGAAAATAGTATGAAACAACATACTAGCATTAAAGCACCATTATATCAGAAATTTCACTGAAAAGTTGTTCATTTCATTTAAATATAGAGTGGCAATCACTTTGTATACTGTCCTTCCACGCACTGAAGAAACTGATTGTGAAGTATGCTTGATATTTCTGAACAGTTAAGTTTGTAATATCTTTTTCTAGCAATTCATTTTATTTCCATATTACTAAATGATGTACTGAGAAGAAGTGAAAATGATTAAACTTAAATGTCACATAAAAGTTAATTCAATACTACAGGACAGGCTGACATAGAGGAGTGAGCACAGCATAAAGATTTGTGAACTATTTATTCTAGAAAAGAAAACCAAATTCTTTATTGTATGTTCATGCTGCAGATAGCGAAGAGATTCGAGTATTTTATTTTAAACATAGTCCTGTAGCTGGGCTGGGTCAATCCTAAGCACAGACACAGGTTAGGCTGAGAATGGACTGAAAGCAGCCCTGAGGAGGACCTGAGGGCATTGGTTGACGAGAAGTCCGACTTCAGCCGGCAGTGTGGGCTTGCAGCCCAGAAAGCCAACCATACCCTGGGCTGCACCAACAGCAGCGTGGGCAGCAGGTGAGGGAGGGGAATGTGCCCCTCTGCTCTGCTCTTGTGGGACCCCACCTGCAGCCTGCACTCAGCTCTAGGGCACCAGCACAAAAAGGACATGGAAGTATTAGAATGAGTCCAGAGGAGAGCCACAAAGATGATCACAGGGCTCGAGCACCTCTCCTGTGAAGAGAGGCTGAGGCTGTTGAGGTTGTTCAGCCTGGAAAAGAGAAGGCCCCAGGGGGACCTCATTGTGGCCTGCCAGGGCCTAAAGGGGGCTACAGGAAAGCTGGGGAGGGACTCTTTCAGGGAGTGGAGTGATATGACAAGGGGTTATGGTTTTAAACTAAAAGAGAGTTAGGTTTAGATCAGATATTAGAAGAAATTATTTATTCTGAGGATGGTGAGGCCCTGGCCCTGACTGCCCAGAGAAGCTGTGGCAGCCCCATCCCTGGAGCTGTTCAAGGCCAGGCTGGCTGGGGCCTTGGACAACATGGTGCAGTGGGAGATGTCCCTGCCATGGGAGGGAGGTGGAACCAGATGGTCTTTAAGGTCCCTTCCAACCCAAAGCATTTTATGATTCTATGATAAATAAATATATATCTATGGTCAAAAAAAAAAATAGAATGTATACACATCTTCTGCCATTGCTAAGAATAAACGAAATCAAACATGTTTGCTCTCATTATTCAATATGTTTTCAGACATGATGGTAAATTAAAACAGATGAAAGTATCTGTTCTGGACAGTACCTGAGCCAAATAGTGGTGAGTTGGATTTGATGTGGCTCACAAGAGGTTAATGACAGGGTGAGCTTTCAGGAGCTAAACAAAAACGTAATTCATTGTGTGCTATGGAGAACCCTAATGATGCCATGTTACAAATGAGACACTGAAAAAAGATCATTAACCACTAATAAAAATGATGAAGGCTATAAAACTTCTCAGGAGTTTTAGTACTACCCTTTGGTAGAATCTCAGATAATCTGTGACCTAGTGGACAAATTGCTCTGGGATACTGAAGAACTTTTCTCCTCTCATTAATCTTAACCTCCAACCAAGGCGTATTTGCAGAAAAATACCAAAGCACAAATTGCCATTTGTGCTGTTGTCAGGTTATCTTAAATTGCCCTCCTGTGCTCAGGGTTCATTCCCTTCCCACATGTATAGAGGCCATGTCATAAGGGCTTCTCATTAGTAACAGTATTCTACCCCTCCTTAACTACAAGACACTAAAAATTAAATTTAGAAGCAGTCTGTATTGGAATAATTTATCATAAAGTGAACAATGTGATAATTTTCTTGGGCAATGTGTCAGTTTTCTCAGATCGGATGCATTTTCACTTACACATTTAAGATGACAGCAAACAAAAGGTAAGCTTGAACAGAAAAAAAAATAGCTTTATGCAAATGTACTATTTCAAGTCCTGTAGGCTGAAATACTACAAAATTCTTAGGTTAAATGTCTCCTTTATGTAAGCATGAAAAACTATCAAAATGGCCACTTGCCCTTTTCCGGTACTTGGAAACAAAATTACTTTTCACATCATTTTTTTCTTCAATTCAGAAATGTTAAATTACTTTCATGAGATCCAAGTACATTTTCTTTAATCCAACATGGGTATGATTTCAGTTAGCTTCCCCAGAGAAAAGTTACATTAAGTATGAGGCAAAGAAACCCACTAAACTGCACCTCTGGACAACCTACTACAGGAGGAAGAACAGAAACCAAGAGTGAGAACTGCCTGCATGATGAGAAGGAAATTTGGTTGAGGATTGCCCCTTAGACGCTCAGCATCATGGCAAACAATTAATCTGTGACAGATTAATTCTTTCCCTCCCATTATTTGCTACAGGGTCTTGTTATTTCTGTGCTGAATTTCTGGAAATTCATGAATCGGCACTAACAGTATCTCTGGGAGGTTTATGAGGGCTGCAAATCCAGGCTTACACAACTGCCTTACAAGAACTAATAAGAAGCTGCTATCACCAGACTTCGCTATATATATGACTGACCACTTAGAGAGGTGTTTCAAATACACCAGCAGTTTTTGACCTTTCTTGACTACCCTCTGACTTTTAATCAAAAGTAAATGTCACATTTCTCTTATTTAATATTTATACAGTCAACAGCTAGTGACTTATTTTGCATCTTAATTGCTCTCTTTGTAATTCTAAGATGTGCAGTAAAACCTATAAACTCCCAACTTTCAAAATGAATGGTGGAAACATAGTGTAAAAATAATTAAATCTCAACAAGCTGAATTCAATGAAACTGCCACAGAACAGCACGAAAGCTGTAAGTTAACAGCACCTCTTAAAATGATCTTTTACAAGCCAGAAGAGTCACAATCCTCTCTCTAGTAAACAGAGCAATCCTTAATGAAAGCTCAAGATTTCTTGATATTTTCTGTTTAAAGAATTTTATTTTTTTTTTCCTGTGGTAAAGATAAGTGTGGATCTTTCTTTCTCTCTCTCTCTTTCTTTCTTTCTTCCTCCCTTCCTTCCTTTCTTCCTCCCTTTCTTTCCTCCTTCCTTCCTTCCTTTTCCTTCTTCTCATACCTATATAAGCACCTTTGAAACTCAAGGAAGCTCTCTGCAGTACGTTTTCAAGCCTTAAATTACCATCTGAGGTACATATATGTCAATACTTGTCCATAGAGAAAGGAGATTGACTTAGCTCTGTATGATCTAGACAGCATAAATTTAGTTAGAGACCACGGAAAATATGGCAATTTACACCACCAAAGAATCTGTGTGCACTAGGCTGTTGCTCTGCTTTAAATGTTAGAGATGCTTGATGTAGTATTTTATCAAATGACACCGGACTTTTTACATACATGTTTTTGCATGCATGTACATACATTTATATGTACAAATAGATTTCTTATATTTAGTTATATAACTGAGAATTTGATAAGTATCAGTATTCTATGGCTGAAATATTATCAAAAACATTTCTGCTTGGATAGTACTTCCAGAAGAAACTCATATGACAACTCAGTAATATCTTCCATAAATCACAGCAGTTTAAATCATACTACAGCATATAATTGTATTAGTCTTCTGTAGCATTTTTACAGCTAAGCAGTAAGAAGAAATGTTACAAACATAAATGGCATCCCCTGTAGATAGAAAAGCTATATTGAAAGTGAAGTACTAAAATGGTGCCATTTTCACATATTCTCTGCCTCTCAAAAAAAAAGGAATTCATTATCGGATATTCTCAATGGGATTCCAATAGTAATAACAGTATATTTTTGCATTCATCACTCATAGGCCATTGGAGGAGAACTACTAAAGATTAAGAAGGCTGAGGAATTGAGGCATGGCTTTAAAAGAGAGTGTATAAGAGAAGTGCATATGAAAGCAAACTTTCACACATGAACAGAAAATTGCAGGTTCCTTGAATGTGTTTTAGCCCTGACTTTCTATAGTGCAGCCTGAAAGATCATCTTCCTATTTCACAAGGCAGCTCCCTAGCTGCTGTACCTACTATTAACAGAGCCTCACCAAGAGCTAGGACACCTTCACCTGAATTCCGCTACCTTTTCCCTTTATGCTTTAAGATCTTATGAACAAATGAAGTCATTACTAATTTCAGGAAGTTGGAGTACCCTTGTTTAAACAGTGTACTGATATAATCATTTGCTATTCCCTCAACATAACCACTTATTTGTGATTTAGAACAACTGAAAACTGTCCCAATCCTGCACTAAACTTTCCAAGCTTTGCTGCATCTGACTTGCTTATGCATGATCTTGCTAATTCTCATTTTCCTACTACATGGCAGTCATTCAGTAGCAGTTCTTCTTTAACATAAGCTACCTGACTTGAGTTACACAGGCATTCCCAATTCACATTAGTTTTTGTTATTTTTCATTTATTTCTAAATAAATAAATAAATAAATAAATAATTTAAGGCCTATTTCCAACTGGCCTTAATATCAACACACGAACCCATTTCTTACATTACTCAATAGGGATATTTCTCCAAAATTTCTCCCATTGTGCCCCCCTACACACACCTATTTCACTGTTTTACATTGCCTATTACATCCTATTTATAACCCCCTGTTGCTGTGACCATTCAAAGAACAGCTCAGCAGCTTTGTCTGCTCATTGCCTCCTATTCTGGCCCAGCTCACTGACACCTCTCAGTCTCTCTCCATCATCATCACTTTCACACGTGTAACTACATCACAGAGTATTACACAACAAAAACACTACAAATTTTTAATTAGTTCATTTGAGTATTGGAAACAATACAGCTGTGGCTTTACCAGGCCTAACAGAATGAAGAAGTAGGTGAAGTGCAGAGAATGTGTACCCTTTTACTTCCATTATAATCCATTTGGGACATGCAATACATTTGCATTTTCTCTGTATCTGATACATCTGAGTTAACATCTTCAACTTAACATTATGATACTAAACAGTAAATAAATACTAAATATTCAAGCAGCACCACCTAGCTGTTCAAAAATTAAAGCAAAGATTAAAGCAAAGACTGTAATAAGCCCTAGTTCTCTTTATGGTTCAGAATACACATATATAAATAAGTATTTCTGGCAGTGAAGCATTCACCTTCATGGATCTTTGATGGAGACAGTGCAGTCTGTTATTCAACAGAGCTCTTTAGAATCATAAGGGGCTGGAAATACACTGCCTTTCTTGCTTTGTCTGTAATCAGAACTGCCCACAGTGCTTCATCTTCGGCTATTCTCTCTCCAAACACCAGTCTTCCAGTTATCTCCTATAAGGTATCCTATAAAAGGGTCTGTGATTAACATTCAGACTATCTTATAACACAGCATGAGACAGTAAAGAAAAACACTTATTTGATTATTTGATTATTATTAATCAAAGCATACACCTTTCCATTTTTATAACTGATAAATAACTGTATGTCTCTAACCACTGTTATTAATTTCTAATCTCTATCAATATGTCTCTGCACACCAAGCACAAGACACTTTACTAACATTCAAAGTTACCAAACTTTGAGGTACTATTAATACAACAGAAAGCACAGACTTCGTTTGAGTGATTGGATTTTTGGAAAAGATTACGTTGAACTTGCTCAAAGTATGATAGAGACCTACCCTGAAGTAAATGACCTCAATAAACATACCCACAGCTAAGAAACCAAAGGATCCTGCAGGGTTTTGTGACTTTGCTCTTTTCAGCACTGCAGTCATGAGACCGTGTGAATTTTGTCCCCTTTGCAGACAAAAAAGGCCATTGGTAGTCAGAATGAGAATAAGATGAGTGTTTCGTTTACATGCTGCATTGAGCAGGCTTAAGTCAAGGTGACATTAGGTTTCACTCAAATATTTTTTTTGAATAAAATATGTATCTTTTTCAAATAGAATTTACAAAAATAATTTCACAATTAGCATCATAAAGATGTGACACAATATACATACATTTAATATATTTAAAACCACTTTGTCTTGAAACAAAGAAAAATTACTTGTTTCCTTCAGGCTCTGGTTTACTTTGCAATTATTTGAGATGACCACTTGCCTGTTTATGTATTCATTTTGTCTAATAGAAGGTTGCTACTGACCACTTACATGGTAACAAAAGAAAAAGCATAGCTACCTTCTTACTGTGACCTTGAAACCTGGAAAGCAGAATACATTTGAATAATTTAGCTATGCATAGAATCTGATTTTGAAAATGCTGAAGTCAGGTAAATGCTAATTAGATTTTTGGCTAAGTAAATCCTGTCTACTTGCATGTCGACTTCTGTTGCACAAGTCTGTTCAATTACACCATATTACGCCAAAAATATAAATATATGCACATAATATCATATGAATTACCCATACAGTGCTGTGTACTAATGTGTATGTTTCTATATTCAAAAGCAAAAACTTTACTTCCATAGACAAATTATAGCCATACATTCACCCCGCTGTATTATTTTAAAGCTCAAGGACTCAAAAAGTCCTTGAAAAAAGGAGAGAAGAGGGAAAAGGGAAAGGGTCTCTTTCATTTTGCAGGTTCTATCAAGGCTTTTCTCAAATACAAACTGAACAGTATTGAAAATGTAAAGTCACTTCTTTCTCCCAAAAAACTGAGCTACAGTCAACACTTCACAAAAAAAATATCATCTGGCAAGTACATTCCTACATTGAAGAAAGAGTGTTCTGTACCTGGTAAGCAAAGAATATCTATCATTAGTCCCTTTGAGTATTTTCTTATACTTATGAACTTCCTTAAAAGGCTGACAGAGGTAAGTTTTCTTCAACCCCAAGCCTCTGAAAGTGAAATTAGCATTTTTTCCTCAGACTCCTATACAATATACAGGACTGAAGAGCAAATAACAATGTAACGACAAGAATAATAAAGGCAAAATGCTTTAGGGGAAGAAAAAAGCCCTTGGCTGTCATCTTACCACGTTTCTTTTGCCTTCCCTATAAGGAAAAGAACTTCAGTTATGCTGACAGAAAATAAATTACTATGTTGATCACCGTTATCAGAGGCTGTTGAAGGATGAAATTTTCTAGTGGCTAAACTATTCAATACAGCTAAGAAAGGACCAAGTGTGTTGCATAGCTCATCCCAATGTACAGGGTGACTTTGGGGCTGTATCATTATTTTCAGCAGCTGCAGGGCACTGAGCAGAGAATGCCAGTAGCTTAGGTATTCTGTCTGCTTATTTATTAGATGTGAGCAGAAGTGTTCCAATGCAGTTTTAACCTCATAATGAAATGGCAACTTAGGGAGATCTCTTTCAAAACTCATCTTTCATGAGCTGCATGTAATTCTGCACCACAGCAGAATTCTTATAGAAAATAAAATCACTATGCATCATATTTAGGTAACAATGCAGGTGTTTTAAAGTGCCTACAGCCTCTCAATACAGAGCCTTACTGGCCATGCCTTGAAAATCTGGCATAGGAATGTTGCTAATGCTAAATAATGTTACTGCAGATTTTTTTTTAACAAAACAAACAACGAACTATTTTTTGAGTCTAATGTCTAGAAAGTTTCCTTAGGGTGGACTGTAATTCAATAGAAGGGCAGCAGAATCTTTCTCTACAGATCACTTTGACATCAAACTAATTTTTAGCCCATTATGCAGAGCAATAAATATACATGTATGTTGGCTAGCATGGTATGTTTATGACAGTAGACTGTCTTCTACTATGAAAATGGTTCCATCACTACACTGTGAGAGGTAGTATTCCTGTAGCATGAGGAGAAAATATGAACATAAAGCAACTAATCAAATATCCACATTTATATGGCTATCTCACCTTGCTGCTGCTAAATTGCAATATAAACATATTTGGTCTGCTTTGATAGAAAAGATCAAGCATAATTTAGGATAAATTCGAAAAGCTATTAATCTTCAAATGAAATATGTTGAGTTATAATTGTGTGATATACTTCTTACTTTTTTTGTAACGTAATAGAACAATGAACTGGGCTCCAGGAGACCTGATAATTCAATTCCTACCACTGGACTAAAGGTTCATCTATAACAAAATGTTTTCCAAGTCTGAAAATATGGCTCTTAGTGAGGTACTTGGGGATGTTAACAGCTTATAGTCAGGGAAGCTACTGGATTGAAAATAGCCTATGGAAAGAATCCTATTGTTCACTCTATGTAAAGCATGGTACCAGCAAAATCAAGCCAATGCTCCCTGAAAACTTCTCAATTCACCCCCGAAGAATCCTTATTTTTTGTATTCTGATCATCTTTTTCCCTTATACATTTTTTTGGCTTTTGGGACACCGTGAAAGGGTGCAGTGAGATGATTTGACAGCATATAATTTACTAAAAGTTGGAAGTTTTTAAGTTTCACATAAAGTAAAGAATATCAGTTGGAAAGATCAAGAAACCACAGAAAGGTAACTGTACACAGCATGTTTTCCCTCCATAATTAATATTACAACTGAATTTTCACATCACTGTAGTAACTTTTCGCATCCTCTTCCTGCCAGAGGAGATACACAGTACCCAAGAGTAATGTGTTAATTTTAGTCTTGAAAATGAGGGATAAACTCCTAAGCAAGTTGCAATGCAAGCACCATTCATGCACATATCTATATTGATGCACAGATAGTGTGAAGGGCACATGAAAATGTATAGCATTGCAAATAACTTAATAGTTAAATGCAAATTAATTATTCTATTATCTGTCCTTGGAATGTTGCAAAACTGATGTACTCCCCAATGTGAAAGTGAGTTTTGCAACATAGTTTGTGGACATGCTCCTTGTACACATGTACGCAGATTCTTAGCTTTCAGATCTGTCTTAATTTGACAAACATGACCTGTTTTTTATAGCTTGTCAGGATTAAGTACTTGCTTTGTTTTATAAATAAAAGTTATATATATATATATATATATATATATATATATATATATATATTTCCACAGTCACTTCTCCAGGAATTTTCTCATTTCTTGCATTATGAGCTCATGCATATATCTCAAATTTGTACAATGTTTAATCACAGATTCCTTGACAGGTACCATATCTTTCTCAAATGTCACAGACTGAGAAATTGGAAATAGCAGAAATGACCCTATCCCCCTTCTAAACGATTGCTCTTGTAACCTGTTTCCCCTTTCCTTCTCTCACACATCACTTGAGCATGAGTTCAAGGAGAGAAGCACTGGCATAATAATTTAAATTTTCAAAAACGACCTGCTATATAATCAGCTACTAACTTCAACATGTCTGATAAAAATTTTTCCAAAGATAATGGCACCTAATAAATAGTACAAAAATGTCAACATTACCTCATATACAGCATTCTGAGAGCCAGGTGTCCAATGCTTTGTCCTACAGTCAACCAAGCAGAGGGCAGGGTAATGTAACTGAGCCTGGAAGCCAGGTCACATTCAACTGAGCCTGGAAGCCAGGTCACATTCAACAGCCCAAGTATTTTTACATCAATCCAGTAGACTAAATTTACTACTGATCTATGCCAATTTTTAATCCTGTTTAAGACAAAGTAATCTGCTGTGAACAGCTTACTTTTACTCAGGGTATTACAACTGGCACACCTTTGTGCCAGTGAACAAATTTGAGCACATTAATTAACACAGGATACAATCTTATCCCCCCCCAAAATCAGTTCTCACTAAGGTGACATAACCTTATTGACCTCAGCACTGGTTTGCTGGGACTACATGTATAATCAATTTTGGATGAGCAGAGACTCCAAGAAATCTTTTGGTTTTGACCAGATCAAAATAGATCAAAATATCTTAGTACAAGAGGGTAAAGAGGGTATCCTCACGTCTCTCAGGGCTATCTTGATGCTCCCAACACTAGTTCCCACCTGCAGCCTGGGAATGCTCTCCAGAGAATAAAGCATATGAGCATCATCCACTGAAATATCTCCTTTAATTGTCCTGATACTTTCCAGCTGTTGATGTAGATTGATTTAATAATTCACCTTAAATTTATCTTTATTATTGACATACAGGAATATTGTCCAAAACACTATTCAAGATTAATCTTAATGGCTTCTTGCCAGCAAGCCACATGGACATTTTGCAAGACAAAATGCACAATAAATGTTCTTGAGCAATTTCCCTTTTCCTCCCCAGTATTTCAAAGCATGATCAGGGACCCACTGGTAACCAAATGAATGAAGTACATTAAAAGTTTCTGGTTGAAAGCAGTCAGAGTGGCTTGACTAGAAAATAAATTAATTTCAAATAGAGCAAAAATACACACATCATGCCACTATATTTTATGTTTTTCCCTTGTAGACTAACTCAATCAAGAATAAACTAATAAATAAACAAGGTCCCTGGAAAACATTGACATTTGTTTTATTTTAAAACATCATAGTGATCTTGGGTTTTGTTTGTTTTGGTTTTGTTGTTATTGGTGTGCTTTTTTTTCTTTAGCAGAGAAAATCAAAGTTATCACAAAGATTATGCCTTTTGTGAAGGCATATGCATATGATTTTTGCAGTATGAGACCCCTGCACACAATTCCATGGGAAGGTATATTGCCCTTCCCACTCATTTACTTAGGCTGTCAGCCAGTTTTAAGTCTATCAGGCACACAGCCTACACAAATTATGAGTTTACAGAATAAACACCATCTTCTTTCACTCTGTGTAAATACAGATTTATTACGTTATGTGCTGGCTACAGTTTTTTAGACTAGTGTCAATTTTAATATATGGCAAAACAACCCAAAATAATCTCTGTGTTTATTCGACTGTATCACTATCATTTACTCTAGAGGACACTTCTCTAGGCCTCACCTTTGTTATTCACAGCAGAAAACTGACAGCATCTTGCTATGATATTTGGAAATATTGTTCCTTTTTAACAGCCTTATATAAGCAAATCAAACAGCACTTAAGGACACTGAGCAATAGAAGTTTGGATGTCAAGCTGAAACAGTACATTTTAAGAACTTGACATCTATCACTTTTTAGCAATTTCAGTAGAAGACAGCCTTTGTTTTCAGAATCCTAGACTTCTGAGCTGAAAAGAGCAAATCCTACCTTAACTTACAGAATGTAAAATTAATTTTGAAATGAGATGTAAACAGCAATTCATATCATAATAGGATAACAATATGCCAATGTGATATTTTCAGAATAATATGCACATTTGCAGGTGGGTAGGAAACAAGATGGAGGTAATCATATACCTGACTTTCAGTGTAGTCAACCACAAGGAAGCAATTTATTTTTGCTGCTGCACTGAAGGAGAATTGGCTTGTTTATTACTTATTATGAAAAAGCACTGGCATAATTTAAGAAACTACATACTTTCAATTAGTAAATAACATTTCATGCATATTTATATGTCTCCACTTTTCAAATGATAAATTCTGCTTCACACAAGATTACCAATGCTTTTCATTTCTCTAGATATCAATTGTCTAAACTGTATTAATATGAATGACATGATTCCATGTAATTATTCGGTTAAATTAAAAACCGTATTTGGCCAAAAAGGCCTTTCAGCTACATAACAGCAGATATTATCACTAGCACTTAGTGGCTATTAGCATGATGCAAAATATATTAAATTTAAACAATGTGCTAGGTTGCAGGGGGTCTCCCTAAAACAGTTGGGTGGCTTTCCCAGCAGAAGCTCCAACATGTTTCCCGTGCTGTTATATGACACTCTCTGGTCAGCCTCATCTGGTGTCTAACAAAGCTTTCTCTTTCCTGGAGAGATGAGTTTGAGATGCTACTGGGGTGGTAGAAGTGATGGACAAACCCCTCTGGAGGGATGACCTCCATTCCCAGTAGACATAAGAGAAGGAGCTACTTTACTAGGAGAGCCAGGTCCAAAGCTCCTCTAATGAGCCTGTCCTATGACAGTTGTTCTTCTCTCCTCCTATACAGTGACAGCAGCAGAATGCTTTTCCATTTCACCATTAAATAATGACTGAAGAACTTAATAGAAAGCACTGCCTCCTTTAAATGGTGGTATGATGGATAAGGAAGAACAAACATCAAAATGGATGTTTGCCAGAAAGCCCTTTACAAAGCTTGCACAGTCCCTACTGCCAAGGTAGGCTTCATCCTGTGCGCAGTAAGAATGCAGCCAAATATCTACTGTGGGCACAAAATATGAAAATAGAGAAAAAGTAGCAGCACATAAAGGTCGCTTCACTGCAGAGATGGTAGAAGCAATACAGAATATGTGACTGGCCATTTTGCCTAACTAACAGGCACCTGATAAATCTAGCAGAGTCATGAAATAAAGCCAGCTTTTTGGCCCTGCCACTCCAAACTTGGACCTTCAGCCAATCCTAATCCATCAATCCACACATGCTATAGATCTCCTTCTAAATCATTTCTGCTTGTTAGTTCCAGCGCTTTCCCCAGCTTCTCAGGACTTGCAGAGCCCAGCACAGACACCTGAGGTTACATTTTGCTGTAGAAGCAGCTGCAGTGGTCAGGGCAGCAACACAGCTCAAGGGTTACTGCCCAGTGCTGCTGTGCACAAACTCCTTGAGATGAGCTCTGCAATAGCAGGCTGCAATACATTACTGCGCTGCACAGTAAGGCATAATGATACTAAGGCTATAGTTGGAGATTTAAAAAGGATTGAAGAATTCAAACTTTGTGGCTTCTTTCCAAACTTCCATGCAGTCTGTAACTTCAAAATTTAATTTAAAAATTTAGATATCAAAATAAAAAAGCTTCAAACCATACTGCAGACATGCACAAACACGAAATCTGTTCATTTCATTCAAAAAAAATCCCTTTCAAAAGAAAAAAAAAAAAAAGAGAGAGAGAGAGGTTCTCTCAACAAGCTCTCCTCCACACAGTTGGCAGCTATCCATTAAGACTCAGCCTGCACACCACAGGGAATAGGACTGACCGTGCCCTGCATGCCCCCACTTGTCCCAGTTTTTTTCTGCCTGCTGCCCCCAGCTGCTGCAGCACCTCCCCACCAGTGGGCCTGGAACCCGAGCAATCTGGTCTGACCCCTACCGCTGAGCTTGAGCAGCACCACAGACTTTTGCCTGTCTAAACCTGAGGCAAAGAAATAAAATAGGCCACGTACAGTAGCTAAAAAGCACTGGAAAGTTACCAGCTAGAAGAGTGAGGGTACAAGTGGCACTGAGAGGCCAGGAAGCAAAGGGGGCCTAATCAAGACCTGGCAGATTGGAGTCCTCATCACCAGTGTTTCTCCTTGGCAGCCGTCCCCAAGCTACATCACCTGTCTGCTGCCTTAAGAAGAAGAGAAAGAAAGAAGCAACCTGTACTCCTGACACCTCATTACTTAAACATAAACTGAGTTTTCTTTGTGGGGGATGTAACAATCCAAAATTAAAGATCCTGGCAGCACTGCTGATGGGCTCCACATGAAGCCTGTAGGAGACGCACAGGTTTCTGCATGGAGGTGGTTGGCATCAGAAGCCAGTCTGCATATCCACGGCCAAAATTAACATTCTAACTGCAACCAATATTCACATAGCTGCGATGAGTCCTTTTAACAAGGAGTTAAGGTAGTGTTCTAATCAGAGCATTCTTTGTATTATGAGCCAGTACACTTTATATGAAATAGCCACATCTCAGCGCTCTCAGTAGGCAAGGGCATCCAGATGGTATAGGATGCCTCACAAGAGGGAGAGAACAAGTTCCACTTCAGTGAAGAGCAGGTATGTTGTCAGCCACATTTCTCATTTTAAGGATTCCTATGGGCAGAATTACAAGACATTTTTTGGATTGTTCTCAAACCATCCTCAGACAGATCACCCGGAACCCAGCCACACTATGCCAAGTAATTCTGTCAGAGAGTAATGTTACCTGACGTACCCAAATTGGGTGCAGGTGCTATGTGAAAGATGAAAGCAAAAACTTAAGCAATGCTATATATCACTGGGCATGACCACAAGAGCATGCACTTCAAAATAGACAGCATCACTACCCCCTTACACAGAGAAAAACTTCACAGGTTTCAAGTGCCTATAAAACAGGACAATATAGACGCACATTCCAAGCAATAATGAAACATCTTTATTATGTAGTCAAAAAATATTCTTTATTTTTTCCTTTTAAAAGAAATAAGTATGTATATAATTTATAATTTATCAGTTTTAATCATTTAGCCGTAACAATACATGTACAACTCTCAGTCAGCAAAAAATAAGTAGTCACTCACCAAAAGGGTCAGAAAAGCAGAATCTCAGCAGAAATTATTTCATCATGTCAGAAACCACTGTGAAACAAGTACTTGTTATATCACCAGATCACTCAGATTGTTTATTTATCTTTACAATGTCTTTACCTAGCTAAAAGTCAAACCCCCAGCCAATATAAATAAGCACAGCTTCCTTGCAGCTAATAAACTGACTCATAACTCGGGGGATTCCATACCACACAATGAACTTATTATATATATATAATGAACTCATTTTATATATATATATATATATATATATATATATAAAATATAAATATATATATATTAAAAATATATAAAAATATATATGAAAATATATATATAAATATATATAATATAAAATATATAAATATATATATATAATATTTTTTTATATATATATATATATATATATATACACGCACACAGACACAAACGAAGTATGTAGTATATAAGCCCTAATCCCATCTTCATAAAACCTCTAACACACAGAAGACCTATCTGATGATGACTGGGACTAACAGAGAACTGAAATGACACTAATGAAATAAAATAAAAAATCTAAATGCTCGATTGCATTTTCAAGAGAAACATGTTTTATTTCAGTCTTTTAAATATTAAAATTGCATGCACTACTTAATATTGTCCATCTAGAAGTGATCAGCTGAATCTGCACCTATTTTTCACTCCTCGCTTTTACCGCAGATCACTTATTCATGCATTTCAAAGCACGATTCATTATTGTAGCAAACTTTGAGAGGAATCAAGGAACTAATCAACGCAGATTAGATAATATAGTTTAAAATTGCTGTACACTTTAAATTAAGCAACAGCTATGTGGTAGTTTTTAAAAAGATGGCTAAAACCACATAAAAAGAAATCTGACAGACAGGACACAACAACCCTTATTTATTTCCTCTTATTTCAGAAAATCATTTCTAGGCACATTTTTCTTCCCCTCACAAATAATTAGCCCATACCCTTTTATAGAGATCACTTTAAAATATCGTTTTAAAAAAGCTGCTGGAACAGTTTTACTGCAGTAAGAAGAGCTCACAACTAGCTTACACAGAAAGGCACCAGTCATTCACCAGTCTCAGCCACGTTCGTGGGCAGTGATGTTGACCACTCATCCTGGCACACTGGCCTCTGAAACCTAGGGGTACAAGTCACATCGCCAAACGTGCTTCACTCTGAGCATGGACAACTGACATGGTGTTTGCTCCTGCTGAAATACTGAATCATGACCTAAGATTATCAACAGTGCAGGTTCACAATGTATTTATGGGAGCTATGAACTCAGGTTCTAATAGTTAGATATTTAACAGGATTTGGTTCCCCTTCAAATAGTACAACAGTTTCCAAAGTTGGAAAATCTGTTATAAGAACAGAACTCTTCAGAAAGGAACTGCAGATTATGATGGTTGAAATACATGCTGATAAAAAAGTCACTTAAGAACAGAGTGAATTAAAATAACTACATCAACAAGCTTTCATTGGACTACTCAAGTAAAATGACTTACAGTTTTAGATTGATACCTAAATTATAGTATGATTTTAAACTGATCAGTTTTTAATTTACATGTCTTTTAAGTGTGGGGTTTTGTTTTGTCTTTTTATTGTGTCTCAATAGGAAGTTACTCTACGAATTTTGCAGTACACAATTGTATATTAAAGCTTTTGTATATTGACTTAAGGGTGTGTGTGTGTACACATGTATAAACTCTTCATAAATACATTTTTACACATCATTTCTCTTCCTGACCAGTTGTCCAATAAATACAGATTTTGCATCACTATAGGTTTATTTTATTACCTTTTTTTTTTTTCTGCTCAGGTCTTGTCTGCCATATAGATATGATTTTGTAATCCTGATTTCTCTGGCTCCTCTATTTGTCTACTTGGTTTTTGATTCTAATTTTTGATGTACCCAAAATCAGACAAGGGAGAAAGAGATTTGTAGATGTAGCTTCAGCTTGGCATCCAGAACAATACTGTGTCCTGAACAAGATGACACGGAATTCTTGAGCCCCAACTACAGTCTTGAACAGCAGCAAGTGCTTGACAGGATGAATCCAAAGCTGATGAAGCCATTACTTAACACTAAGCTAACTGGGTCACTTTTCTCTTCAGACTGTGTATGGTGCATCCCATATAACCACCAAAAGGCTGTTTTTTATCCGACTGGTTGTAGGCATCATTACAGCTGAAATCAATCATGTAGGTTTATTCTGACCTACCTACTAGTATTTCCTGTTAGCCAAAACTGCACTTTGGCAAATTAAAAAGAGTATAGATGTGTCTGAAAAGACATACAAAGGTCTGTTATTCTTTCAAATTCTTTTTACTTCCAGGTTCAATAATGTACACTTCATATTCCCATACAACCCCCATTTTCCTTATGGGGAAAAATTCAAAGCAGTATCACCAGCAAAGCAGTAGGGCAAAGACATGAAATGGTTGCCCTCTTGTGGTATTTCTGAGTACCTCCAAACCATTCCCCTAACATTTGAAAACTAATAAAGGCCAGATTCCTACCTGAAGCATTTGATGCAACAGCCACTAAGAATGAAAATGCTGACATGATGATTTGGGGTTCTGCTGTGGTTCTCAAAACTGACGCTAAATACCAGCTAGTCTCCTAAGGAGCGGTTTATTTTCACGTGTTTTTAATGAGACATTCTTTCCCTGAGATGTAGAAAAAACATACTAATGAATTTTCCTGTGTGTATCTGACAGTCAGACTGTCACTGGGAGAACTGAACAAGCACAACTTTGATTCCATGCAACTCAATGTATTTGTAAACACAATAAAAGAAAAAAAAAAAAGGAAAAAAAAAAAAGAAACACCTGTGCAATTTCCAGAATAAGCCCCAAAGAAATAATAAACTAGTCTTTGACTCAGAAAACAATTGGATTTCTAAACAATAGGGTGTTTAATTGGAGGAAACATTTCATTTCCAGATCAAAGGAAGGAATTCATGGAAGATGTCTAAGCAAGACCTCTGCAGCTGAGTCAGAAAGGGCTTCATTATCTGTTTTTCATCTTGTTAGACTAGTGTTTCATGTAATTAAGCTCTGCACCTGTTACTTACAATCTTACAATCACTGAAGTGATTAGTCCAGCTGTATTTATATTTTGAGTCAAGTTGATTTTACTTCTGATTTCTTCTTTTTATTCCATTCTTGAGAGTAAATTTACTTTGCAAAATATCACTGGGATTGGATATGAGGCCTTCTGTTAAAATTAAACTACCAACAAACCACATTCAGATCAAGCTGAATTAGGAAAAGAGATGTGCTAAGAACTGGATATGGAAATCCTCATCTTACAAAGATGACTGAGGAAACTGGCAAACCTATGAAGAAAAATGGGGTACAGGAGAAAGAGCAGCCTGGGAAATCATTTAGCTATAACTACAAAAAGTCCTTTGCGAATCTTCACATTTAAAATCTCTGTTCATGAAGCCAATAAAAATAAATAAATAAATAAAAGCTCAATGTCAGGAACAATTTCCATGTGTTTATAATATGCTTAGTATAAAGAAATCCATGTGGGAACTCTCAGCCATTCTACTACTATGGTAGAATAATTATTTTAGACTATATAGATCTGATCTTTTTCTAAATTACTCTACTATTACACACAAAAAAAATGTTTTTCTAATAGCAACCACTTGCTACTCCCTCCAAGAGTCTCTCAACAGACTAATTCCCTGCAGGTTCACTTATGTCTCCTGATACTCTCCTCATTTTCTCTGGTAATTCTCCTATTTTTCCTTAACGGAAAGAGTGAGCCATTGGCCTAACAACTGCACAATATTTTTGCACATGTGAACTGAAACCACACAATTAAAATTTCCAATACATAAGGTTGTTGTAATTCTTCATCTCCATAAATCAGTAGGATTAGTTGTGAGGAGATGGAGCAGGCTTTTGCCTTCAGCTCTATGCTTTGCTTAAATTAATCATCTGTGGTAATTTTTATAAGTAAATTAACATTATGATCATTTTTAACTGTGTAGTATTGTTCATGAAGAAGAGCAAAGTTCAGGTAACTGGAAGGGCTAATTGGTCTCTTCCAATGCCCCTAAGAGCAAATACAGAGGCCAACATTTACGAGAGTAAAGAGGGGAATAATAACAGAAGCTTTTTCAGTATCAGAGGTGCACTCAACCTATTTTTCTACTTTATTTCCTGTCCCTCTTTTGCCTTCCCAACAAATCTCTTTTGTAACTTGTCTCAGATTTACTTGCTACAATTGTAGGTGATATTATAGCCAACAAAACAGCACAGTAATTACATTCTGGAACATGATACTTTTCCTTCTCCTCTGCTGAGGAGAAGATTACGCACTTAATATAAGCTGGTTTCGGACTAAATAAAAAGCCTTAATAATATCCAATCCTTTATACACCTAAAGTCTGTCACAATGTGAGAGAGATGAATCTCAGAATCAAGTTGGTCATGATACAACAATATCAATTCTAGTGCTGACTACCAAAGACAAATCAAAAACTTGGAAAAACTTTTATTTAAGGAAAACTGAAAGAGCCAACAACAACACCTGAATGTGGAAAAAAAAAAATCCAGCTAATTGTGTATTGTCAATTCTAGTGATGCTTTATCATTACTATACAAGACTTGCTGCATATTTCAAGATTCAAAATGTAGAACCATTTGGAGAACTCAACTGTAGCAGAAAAATTTGTGCTAAGCATTGCAAGGTGACCTCAGGGTCCACAGGTGTCCCCAAGCATTAGAGGGCTGTCCAGAGTTGGGTGTTAGAGCAATCTGCTCCAGAGTGCAGGTGGAACTTCAGGGACCTCACAAAGAAATTAACTAAAGCACCTGGGTAATTTTTCTGAGTGTCTTCAGGGATCCACAAAAATCCTCACCTGACTGCTTAAATGGCTCCAGCCTTTTAAGATAAATGACTCTTTATCTAGAGTCACCAGGTGCAAAAGCAGCTCCCAGCTACAGCGTGACAAGGCCATCTGGACCTGTGAGGATCCTTCTGCACTGGGCTGCACTTCAACCACTGCACTCTGCTCTGCTGGTGAAACATTTGCATTTTCTCGCAGTCTTTATTTCTTAGGTCAATATAAAGCAGAACTACTAATCTTAAGCATATACAGCAGCTGTAAAGACAGGTTGGTGGGGAAGGTATGCCTTTACAGTAACAGAATATTACAACTAGCAAGAAAGAAGGAATAAAAACATTTACAAGTTCCGCCTAGACCTTGTTTCACACAAACACACTGATCTATCACAATCACTCTTCCCATTCATTCTTTTGGGAGATGCTACTGGTGAGGACATATTTTTCAGGAAAGCCAAGCTACAGAGCCTTCAAAAGTCAAGCCAATTATACAGCACATACCTCAACTGCACCCCTTTTCCTGGCTGATCTTCAAACACAAAACTGGGCTTTTAAAGTAGTACTCAGATAGCTTGCACCCCACTGCTCCTCCACCATTTCAGTTTAATTATGATTTTAGAAAAAGGACAAAATATGCCCTGCTATATTCTTGAGGCATGAGATGTCATGTAAACAGCTTGAAAATTTATTATATACAGGAGTTTTCACACAAAATATCCACCTTAATTCAACCAGGTGCATTTCTGAAGTTGCGCCTTTTAATGACGCTGTGCACACACAGTTAAGTTTCTATGTAGTTCCTATTATGTCTCCTGCAATAAAGTGTTGACTAATATATGAAACTGTTCGGGAATACCTTCTTCAGTCACAATATTCTTCATGCACATGTGCCACTATACAAAACAAAAGATCCACAAAGACTAGCTTTGTACTGAATTAGCCTAAAACGTACATTAAACATTATTTAAGAACAGATCAAGTAAGATACTTCGGTTTTGCTTCTTCTCAAACCATGCATCTGGATGTGTGTCAAGTAGCATTAGCTGTGTGCTCCTCAGAAACCTGTAGCGCCTACTTGACTCTAAGTAACTGGAGTCATTTGACTGGAGTCAAAGCTGCTTGAACAATAGACAAGCCATCAGGTTACTGCCCAGAGCAGCTTTCAATCAAAATCTACCTGAGGAAATTCATCCTGCTCGGTTCATTTCACGTACAGTGCAAAACTTATCTGCTACTCTCTGAGGGATCTCGAGAACATAAAATCTCCATCAACTGTATATGACAAGGCTTCAACTGTATATGACAAGGCTAGCAGGTACTGACATTCGCTTAGCAGCTCTCTGCTGACAGTAGCTATAATCTGCATAAGCCAATTTGTAATTTTCACGTTAAATAGTACATAGGTAACTGCATGGTACTTACTGTTTATGCATTTGAGTCCTCATAGCCCTCATGATCACCAGCTTCACCACAGTTTTGTGAGCTAAATTCTACTTTTCCTCTATTTAGAAGTCAAGAGTCTAAGTGCTTTCCTAGGAGCAAGCACAAACTTTCTAGCAGAAATCTGGCATGACACACAGGATCCAAACCTGCGCAGTGCTCTGTCTGAGAGCCCTGGCAGCAGAAGAGTCCTGGCCTGCCAGTCATAACCATATTGCCTTGGGCTAGCCCCCTCCCCATGCACACAGTGGCCATATGCATTATGCACAACACTTTTTCCCAGTTTCACCAGGATCCACAAGACCTGTAGCCTGGACCTTCCTCTCTCCATTTTTTTCAGGTCAATGGATCTACAATAACAAAGGGGCTGTTCAATGAACCTTGACAGAAAGGTGTATTTATGGTGTGGCACCATGGGGTGTGCTGGGTGCCTGGCACAACACAGCACAAGGTGTGCAGGGTATGCAGACTACAGCTGGAATAAAATAGCATCGTGTGCAGAGGGAGCCAAACTTTGTGAGCATTTATGCTACCTGACTAGAGCAGGCTGTCCTGTCAGCTGTGTTTGCATCACCTCGAGGGCAACCCAGGAGACAAGTACTGCTTTTGGGCTGAGGAAAAAGATTTGAGAAGGAAAAGCAAGTAAGCCAGACTAATGACACTGATTCCCAGGCAGACCAAAATGCAGACAACCAAAATTCTGCAGGACAGGGTAGTCTTCAGGTTTACTCTTTCTACTTGCTTTAAGCACTAAGATTCTGCAAACAGGTACTTTGCACCACAGGTACTCCTGGTCCAGCTGGAAGGACACCAGGTAACAGCAAGAACAGTGATGTCAGACCCTGCTACTACTTGAGGTCACGTCAGAACAAAACATCCCACAGCTACTAATCATGTAGAGCAGCTCCAAATGCTGACATTTGGGTGAGGAAAGACTCCTGTTCAGATGGAACACCAATAACAAAGTTTTCAAAAATAACATTAACCCAGATGGTTTTGTATACAAGTTACTTGCAAAAGCAAATGCTACAGAAATTGGTTCATTCTGCAATAATACCAAGGAGATAATAGAGAGGCTGAATTAGTAAATGCTTTTTGGTTTTCATTGTACACAGTCCTACAACACTTTCCTGAATAATACTTCTTTCTTGTGTTCACAAAAACAAGTATAATCCAAAATTTATCTAATACTGATGTTTTATAGAAATGTTACCAATAATTGGAAAACCTTGTTTTCTTGATGGTGTTAACTGATTACACTAGCACTCCTTGTGAGGTATCTGCCCCAAATAAAACAATATTTAATTTTTTCCTTGCTTCTTAGTGTTTACATTTAACTACTGCAAATGGACAAGATACAGCCAGAGGAACCTAGATCTTCAAACCCTAACCAAAGATTTTCTGCTTCCCAAGCAGAACACTTGCAGCCTGGCTCACACTTTTTAATGGCATTTAATGGACTCCTCATCAGTTAGCAGCAGGCTGGATTTGACCTATGAAACACTTACACGTCCTTCTGTTTCCCCAACAAGAGACAAGGAACAGTTGCTGAGGCAGCCAAAGGCAGCAGAAGGCTTTCTCCTGCTCTGGCATGACCCAGCAGACACTCCTGCTGGGAGAGGCAGCAACACTGATGGTACGGAGGAGTTATTTTTACTGCACAGCCCTAAGATAGTGGTATTGGCACAATGAACAGTCAGCAGACTACTGCATACAAATGAGGACAAGTGGTCCAGACAAGGAAACTATTCCTTCAGTGGGCGTCATACCCAAGCTAAATTTCCTTAAATGGCACCTTCAAGCTGCAATAATGTCAGTTTAAGGTCCATGCAGAATTGAAGGGAACATTCCTATCCTCTGATCCCTCAGCCAGTCTGCCTGCCCAGCTTTGTGCCAGCCCCCACACTCAGAAGGCCAGGGTGTTTAAGCAGCCAAAACAAGCCAAAATACAGAGGGGAAAAAAAAAATTGTTTTCAAAATCGCACTTCATGTCCCCACAAGGTCTTCTGTAAACACAATAGGAGGGATGGGAGCTAACATCTAGAGGCACATATGGTATGTTTACACTCCTCAACAGTCTACAAACTTCGAAGAATCCTCACAGCCTACATTCAGCTTCATGCTTCCACCATAGGCTTAAGAGGGGAAGGTATGTCTTCTTGCTCCCCTCCACAATGGTATCTCTTTAAACAACAGAGATTTCCCTATACTCTGAATTTTCAACACAAGACACCAGTTTGGTCAGCTAACATTTTCTTACAGCTCCATTCAGGAGGCATCCCTTCCCAGCTCTGTACATGAGGTACCTGCATAACTGACATGCTGGTGGATCAAAAATAGGGCCCTAGCTTATCGGGGTGCTTTACCAGAAGTCTAACTTTACATGGTGGTTGGTTTTGTTCGTTTGTTTGTTGTTTTTTTTTTTGGACACGAAAATATGGATAGTTAAAAAGGAAGGCTACAATTTTATTTATACAGAGCACAGTTTCCAAGCTGGGCATGCCTAGTCAGCTACATGACTATGGACTGACAATGATAAGGAAGGCAACTTGAAACAACTGTTTTTTGCAGGTTAACTGCTTTTTTCTGAGATTCACGGTGACCCTAATTCATCTGCAGTATTTTTTAGGCTTTAGACTGGTGCTTAACCATAGCCAGCCTGTTTTTACAACTTTCATCCTTGAGAGGTGGGTTTTAGCTTTCTTACCATAATAGACCCCCTAATATATGATATTTTCCCATAATTTAGTGTTTCCATTGCTAGCAAAAATAGACCTTCTTTGTTATTAGAAGTTCTTTCTCATACCTTTACTTCCTACTTGATGACCATCTGCAAACTGCTGTTGCTCTGGAGATAAACTGGATGGTTTTCAGATTAGCCCAGCTTTCCCAAGCTCAACATTTCCCTCCAATTATACCTGGAGTGAAGCCTAAAAGTCCTCTGACAACACCCATAGCACCTCTGGGCCACTACATATTACTTGATACTCTAGTATTCATAGCTTTATCACAACTGATATGTTCAGAATTATTTATGATTCATGATAGGCACATGCTTGATCAGTACTTAAAAAAAAAAAAGAGGCTTACGTACATAAAAATACACAGAGCTGCAGCTGACCTCCTAAGCCAAACAAAACTTCTTATAAGTGAATGGAAGTTAAACATTGGGAACTCTTTTCTTCCCTTAGAAATGTTAGTTACAGGAATTTAGGTCTGCTGAAACAGAGTTATGTAATTCTTTTAATCCTGCGGTATCTTAAAATATCTTACTGTACTATCACACCAAGCACAGGCACACAGTGGGCATCAGATGTTTTTCTTTGTGAAAAAACAAGGAGTGGAAAAATGTTCCTTTTATATAACCTCTCTTCTCTTGAAACAAGCTGTTCTTTTACTTGTGTTGTAGAAAAATAAATGGATTTGTGTTTGGTTTAAATTCATGTAAATTCTCTTGTTTTTAAAGAAGAAATGGTTAAAAAAAAAAAAAACATGTTATTTCAAAGAACTACATCCTATACTTAAATGATGTACATACCCACTCAGGTATGTGAGAACACATAAAGTTCAGGTGATGACTACTGGAAGAAACATACAATAAGACTTGGGTCACCTTCTGTTTAATTACCTCAGGCTTTCCTGCAGTTTCAGAGGCTTGTAAAATTAATAAAAAGAACATTAGTGATCTTTATCAAATGTGACCATATGGTAAGGCTGTTCTTGAAAAATACAAGTTTTCAAAGGAGCAAGCAAGCTTTCCTGAACTTATTTGAAAATGTCTCGTCACAATTCCTTGCATTGCTCCAATACCACATTAAGATTACCTTACACCTCTTCCTAAGAGCTACCCAGGACATGAATACATAATATGCATGTAGAAGAGTACTTCAGCTAAAAACATCTAATCTGTGCATAGAGTAACTACAGGATTTAATCAGGAAATTGCATTTTTTCAGTGAAATGGTTTTGGTTTGTTTGTTTTTTAAACTGTCTCTTGTTCTGTCATTTGTACTGCATGGGTGATTCCTCCAGCAATTGTTTTAGCAATGGCTAAGGGAGTCCTGGCTCCCATTCAGGAGCTCATAATTTTAACAAATCCTCAACAGAGCAGAAACTGCAATGGGAGATGAAAATAGGAGTAGGCTTTGAGAGCAGGAGCATGCTTTCTGTATTCTTCAGGCTGCTCACAAGCTACTGCAGCTCTGTTCAGGTGCGCTGGAGTGTCCATGACTACGTTCTGCCAAGTTACGTGTCTGAGCTTCCACACTGCAAACAGGTTGCACTGGGTTCTGCTGTTTAGCAAATTAAGAAGCTCCTTCGTTGGAAACCCCTAGTACCACAGGAGAGAAGAAATATAATGCTTACCTCTCTATTAATATGAGTTAAGAATACGATACTATATATATATAATATATATATATAGTATATATAAGGTTAGGATACTATTTGGCACAACAATGCAGGGGGGAGGGGGTACCAAGGTGACTATGAGAGGCAGTAGAGATACAATCCCAGATAATCCACATTCTCCTGTAGAGTATTCCAGGATTTTGTTCCACACAGATCTTCACAGGGTTGTATCCCACAGCAAAGACAAAAAAAAAGATCTACTGATCGTGCCTAGATTCTGCAATCAGCACATTTAAGACTAATTATGACTTCTGGTAATGTTTTTTCACATCCTGAAGAACAACACTTGAAATGTTATGACAATTACTCTGACACAAATTCAGGATCAAGATACTAACACAGCCAGTTAAACATACTACAATGCTTCACCCAGGCTAGACCAATATATAAAGAAGTAAATCAATCGATAGACACATCCTATGTTCTTATGAGAGGGCAGTTCAGACCCTTAGACCAGGACTGCAAGTTACCAGGTGATTTTTTTATTATTATTATTTTATTTTTGTCTCAAATTACACCTTGTTCTTTACTTTACAGCCAAGGTGTAGTAATCTACCTCACATTCATTGTGACTTAAAAACTTGATATTACTACGTGTTTGCAATTATCTTCCAATAATCATTTGTTGCTTCAAAATAATGGACTGTACCATAAATCACCCTGAACCTTGGTGCACAGAAAGACCAGATATGTATGCTATCATGGGAGCTAAGGAACTTTCATTCAGCTTTAACTCTTAGAATGTGAGTAAAGCATCAAGCCAGATAAATGCTCTGCTAAATAAAGCCTCAGATATACACTGATCAGCACGCACCCTGTCTCTTGTTAACTAGACTTCAGTAGCTGTATTAATACAAGAAGAGACTGCAGAATTAAATCCACAGGGTATACAGCTACACTCAGACTGCTCATAAAACCTGTGCCAGTCATCATATTTAAGAAGACTATTACCCCTTAAGTTTATTATCATTTTGCTGAATTGTAAGACTGAATGCAAGTACAATGAAAAGTAGCCTGAATAATAGAAAGGTTATTTAAAAACAGGACAAATACTATTCACTTTCAGCTACCTTTGTCAGACTGAACACTCCTCAAAAAACATTTACCACTTCTGATTACTCATATCACTTCTATCTAAATCACAAATAACTCAGGAAAAAAAAAAGGGGGGGGGGGAATTGCATAAGCTGAATATTTTAAAGCTGTTTTTCATTTTTATAAAATGTCAAAAACACACACAAAAAAAAAATAACCACTGAAATTTCTCATCGATTTCCCAGAGTTGTTCTCACAACAGATTATATGTAACAACAGTATTAAGAACAAGCTTCCAGGGCTTGTGGATGACACCAAAATTTAAGACAGAGAAAATAATAAATGACCATCCAAGCAGCTTTAAAAGAACTTCAATCATTTAAGCGATTGCTCCAACAGATGGGAAAAGCATTTCAGCGCACACAATTGCAAAAATAATTTGCCTAGGAGCAAGTGACTAAGCCAAGAAAAGTGTACTAAATGGGACAATTATTCAGCACAATGATTAGAAAAAGGACTTGGGTGCTTAGTGTGGAAAAGGAAATCATTGAAACCATTGGCCCAAGGAAAGTAGTAAGACAAAAGACTTAAGTATTTATTAGCAGTATCAGATGCCAAATCAGTTATCCTCCTAGTGTGCAAAACGAGGTGCTAGCCAGTTAGCACCCATCATTCCCTGGCCCACAAAAAGGAAAACAGATGTTTATGTAACTAGAGATACTCTTCCTTCCTTCTTTCTTGAAAGAAACAGTCACTCCCACTCTCACTTCCACCCTGGCTCTCACAGTCACATAAATTTTTGTGAGTTTGCAATCCGTGAACTGCTGTGCATGTTGAATCTTTTTTCCTTTAAGTCACTTTGCAGCCACACAAGTACTGGGGCCATCACAAGGCAGACGCTGTTGCAAGTTTTAAAATAAAAATAAATAAATAAAAATCTTAAGTGACCAGGCACCAATGAGGAGGGTTAACATCATTCAAACAGCATTTCATGCCGTAATAGCTCACCTTGTACACAAGATCATGGCATAGAGTCCACCCTGGCTCACGACTTTAAAGGCAGTTCATGAAAGAGATGATGCTTTCTGCCCCATAGAAGTATTACATTTCACTAATTTCACTAAAACTTCAGTGTGAGAGTCAATAGGATACATCACATAGATAAAGATTATCCATTTCAGAAGAGATTATACCAGCACTGACCCAGGGCACTTCCTAACAGTGCTGTCCTAGGGATAATGGAGAGGATACACATCTCGCCTATGTTCATGTTAATTGGTTTCAACACAACTAATTCTTATTAGAGATTTGTAGAGCCACTGATCCTCTTCCACCACATTTGTTTCACACTGTTGTGCTTTTCTTAACGTACAAACAGCTATCTTTAATTTATATCACGAGCTTGTATCTCCTGAAATCAATGCCACAATTCTAGACTCAGTGATCACATTGCACTCCTTAGAGGAGTGAAAATTAGAATGTAAATTATAACAATTCTTTTTAAAGAAGTTCCCTGCACCATAAGAGGAATTAGTAAAAGTAATTAGCAAAATCCAGTGAGCTGGCACCCAAATTACTGTTCGAGACTTCAAAGGAATGTTCATCTTAAGACCAACAGGAACTGAAATCCTTTGAACAACACAACCCAACTATATCAAGAGGAGGATTTCAAAAAGGCAGTTCAGACTGTATTTTTGTCTGTTTGGTAAACATTTTAACAGGTAAATATGAAAACTTAAAACATTTTCAATCTAATGCTAACTGCAGCATGTTACCTTAGCAAAGAAAACTGAAATAATCTCTCTGCATCCATTCATTAACTTCTCTCCTAAGAAGGAACGGGGCCACCCTTCACTGGGACAAACTGTAGTCAGGACGAGTAGTTTAGATGCAAATTTCTGTAGTACAAATGTCTGAATTCATATGAAATCAACTCTTTACTGATTCAGGTAAGATATCTTACAGACTAAGACAGACATATTAGGATCAGAGTTAAAATTCATAAGATTGATATAAAAAAAGTAATTTAGAGCAGAGGACTGAGTAAATGCTCAGCAAGTCTTAATTTTCCTGTTTCTTAAAAAGGATATTTTAAATTCATGTGTATGTATATATTTCAGGACTGTTGAGAGTTTGCACAAGAAATTATTTCTCACCTCAGAAAGAGACTGTTCTAAAACTTAATTGTTATTGTGTCATGACATAACTGTGCTATTATTGCATAAGAAACTATATTGAGTCAATAGCTCCTAATGAATAAATATAGGAGTATTCAACATATAAGTAAATTTTATTTACTTACTGATTTATAATGTGACTAAAACTAACATTTCCAACAAGCTCATAGAGTTTGCATATGGTTTGCCTGGGTAATATTTCCCATTATATATCCCATCACTTCACAATCCTAAATGCAATTTAAAGCCATGATATGAAATAAATGTAGATACAGAGACACAACAGTACACAATGACAATTTGAATTACTGTTGATCTAAAACACTTCTCAGCCCTAATATCAATTCACTAGCCTAACAGGCATGGCAACTCAGCAATATATACAAGAAAAATAAGGCAAATCAGCCAGTGCTCGTTTCTTCTGGAAGAGAAAAAAAAACTTGTGTTTACTTTGTCTTGTACATAACACCATGAGAGCCAAAGAAAAGGTTTGGTACTAATACACAATATTTTCATACTTGGAAACATCCATTTTATGGCTTCGTCATGACAGTAATCATCTCCTGACGCAAAGATTACATGTTTACCTTTCTTTACAGATTAGTAAGAATGACAAGAGGTGCTATATATATTATACACAGAAGACCGTAAAAGTACTCCTTAGGTTTTCAACTGGTTTACAAAACTGGGTTCCAACCACCCAAAACATTTCTGTATATTAACTTGACATACAGAGAGTCCACCTTGCTTCAATGAGGTGATAGCTATACATAAAGTCAAGGCCAGGGTGACAGTTACCCTAAATTTGAAAAACATATGCTCTATCCCCTCATTAAATATTCACTTATAATTAATCACGTTCATGTGTTTGCCAAGTCAGAGAATATCCTGTAAATAATATTGCTAATGGCAAATTATTTTATTACAAATAATGTATGTGTGTGTATATATATATATATATATATATATATATATATGTATATATATAATATCTAGCTCAACATATTATATAGCTTCTCGGGTTTTAAGCAACCTCCTAACTTTTCCAAACACATCATATGACGTAAGCTTCTCACAGACAAATACACAAATGGAATCACACCGTTCATAACAATACATTCAAAACTTGCTAATGATTCTTCTCGTTAGAATAGCAAGTGTCCTTTGCAGCCTCTCAAAATTGCATAGTTCACTCAGAGGACCTACTACTCACATGAATATTTTGTGAAGAGAAGTTAGATACCAGAATAAACTCAAAAATACTAAATAAAATCAGTAGGAGAATGCCTGCACAATAATCTACAAAAAAATCACCACAAAATACACCACCACCACCCAAAAGAACAGCAACAAAAACTCTGACCTTTTTATCCAGCTTGTCAAGGAAGATTTGTAACTCTACTTCCAAAGGTAGGCCTGGGAACTAAATTGCATAGCTCTGCTAAATATTATAATTATGTCCAAAAAAGATACAATGGGTTTGTGGCATACTACAGTTTTTCCCCAAAAAAATCTCCAAATAATTATCACCTACAGAACAATAATAGTTTATCACCATCTCACAGGGCAATTTAAATCCACATGAATGACCTATCACCTCTTCTGTCAGCATGCACTCTTACTTTTATTTTTTTTAAACTTAAGTCACCTACACAACTAAATCGAATCCAAAGCAGTTGGTTTCAAACCCAATTGTGGATTCCATTACAAAGACAAGCTGTGCATCTGAAAGCTAGTCTTGTTCTGTTACTATTATAGGCCTTATAATAATTATTATTATTATATATTATTATATTCTGTTCTTATTATAGGCCTTAACAATATTATGTTCTTGATCAACGACTTCTTGAGGGGAAACAGAAAGGAAAGTACCAGTCTCTCCTCCAGAGTGACTGGCGATTGAATTCCCAGGAATGGCACACACCTGCTCCAGGGGAGGTACAGATGGGAAGATAGGAAAAAAGTGTTTACTGCGAAGGTGCAGTACTGCAACAGGCTTCCTAGTGAGGTGGTTGATGCCTCAAGTCCATCAGTGTTCAAGATACATTTGGATAATACCCTTGATAATAGGCTGTAACTTCTGGCTAGCTCTGAAGTGGTCAGGCTGTTGGACTCACTGTTCTTTGTAGGTTCCTTCCAACCGAACAGTTCTGTTCTAAAACAAACAAACAAAACAAAGCAACAACAAAAAAAAGAAACCCCACATATTCTCCTCTTCCATGATCATAAAAATCCTATAAATCATCTTGAAATATAAAATTATCTGAATCCACTGTTAGATTTTCCCTTCACAGGGTTCTCATATATTGGTACTTTAGAAAGTGTTCATCTCAAATGCTAATCAGATTAATTTCCGTTACAATACTGATAAGTAAAACCCATGCTAATTGCTTAGTTGATCTTCTTGGATGCAAATTTTGATTTGTGTGTAACTTTTCAAGCCAAGCAAGAAAGTTTGTAGGAAGATTCACATCAAAAATGTATGTATTCCAAAAGATATGCAAACTAAATCAGATAATTAAAACCTGAAAGAAATGCATCTAAAGAATCCCTATTTTGGGTTCTGCTTGAAGCTTCAAAACAGTAGAAATTCACAGTAGCTGGCTAGTTCCCAGACTTTCCAGGAGCTACAGAAAATTATATCAGTTGAATGGTTTTCCCCCACCATCCCTCCCACCCAGTTTCTTGCTTGATATCAAAACAGCTTTGTTTCCATTCAAGAGCTGCAATAAGAAATGGGAAAATAAAATAAAATAAAATAAAATAAAATAAAATAAAATAAAATAAAATAAAATAAAATAAAATAAAATAAAATAAAATAAAATAAAATAAAATAAAATAAAAGCACCAAAACACTCATTTTAAAAGTTGCTATAAAATAATGGAGTAAGCTAACTGCCTGTATAATTTTTGAAGAGGGAAAAAGGAGAAAGAAAATATTTTCAAAATTAGAGGAACATAATACATTAATTAAAATATTATCATTTAAATTAAACTGCCTTAAAATAGGAAAATCCTCAAGCTTCCAAACCACAGAGGCTGAGAAAAATGAAGAACTTGACAGTAATTACCAGGAATTTACAGCATCTGACTAATCTTGAAGGACTGGTTACTAGTTCCTGCTACAGAGCCCCAGTGAAGCACTAATGTCAGATTATTGTAAATAGCATATTAGAATTGAAAAATGAAAAATCTACCAAATGGAATTCAGATGCATTACACACAGATTCCTCTGTGCTACAGCATATCATATCATTGTCAGTATTCAAGTCACATGAAAACATTTCTTTTTTGTTTTTCAGTGTTTCAAGGTCAATTACAATCCACCTTGTAGCTTGGCAGAGCTTAAGATACTATACAAGCAACTAAAGCTTAATCAATTCCCTTTTAGCACTTCTAAATTGCAGGAAAATTACCAGGACCCGTTTAGCAGCATGTGAAGGCAGAACAGAAAGTCACCCAAAAACACTGTTTTACATTGATCAGCTGCTATTCTGTTCACAAAAATGCAATGAAATATTTTTTTTCTTAAAGTAGTTACATATCCTTTGTTCACACTGAAATTTTGATTAAGACCTTTGTTGCTACTTATTCTTTAGAATTTATTGGGAATGTTGATTATGATGTTTCTCTAGTCTTTGTTTTAAATTATTGATGGATAGTCACTGATGGTGGGGAGGGGTAGGCTTGAGGGAGACCTTACTTGTTCCTATGTTTTCAAACGTGGTTAGTCTTGGAGTACTTACAGTCATGAAATCTTTAAACTGCTTTGTCATTTTCTTTAACTTTGACAGACCATCCTTGTACAAGTGGCAAAAATGAAATTGCTTTTTGAATTAAAACTTGTGTATTTAATAGAAAAAAAAAAAAAAAAGTAATTTTAATTACAAAATTCAAGTGTCAAGGGACAAAAATTATTGTAACTAATACTTATTAATAGTTATTTATGATGAAAAATCAGTCTACATATTTTTGAACCACTGTACTGTGATTTAAGCATGAAGTCTCAGAGATAAAACAGTGAAGAGTTGAAAAGGAAGTGAATGCTGGATTCTAATGTACTTTATTAAATTCTAGCCAATAATCTTAGTATACATTTTGTCATTCATTCTGTTAAGTACTATTTAAAACATTAGCTGTCCTTCTCTTCTTTCAAGCATGAGCTCTTCTTACACATAGGAAATTCTCTGCCACTCCTTCAGTCAAATCCTCACATTTACTAGCTTACCGATGTTTTGTCATTTTTGTGCCCATTTGGATAGTTTACAAGTGTTTGTAATTAGATGTATATTAATTTATGTCTAGTTTACTCTTTCCTTCGTCAGCACAGCTTTAAAGCTTAACTATGAACTGAGAAACCAGTTAAGACTTTTTTAAATGGATGTCCAGGTTCAAGTAGTTGCAATGTTTTGCATGCTGACAACGCAGCTGGATAATTAAAACCAAACTTACCCATGACCAAAGAAAGTCTGCAAGGGTTTTTAAAACCAGTGATATCTTGAATGTGTGTTACCCGCCTAAGGAAGCATCTGCAGCTTGTGCATCAACCTATACTTTACTTTTTACTGCATGATGGTATGCACATAGGCAGAGTTTTATGGCAGGTTTGAACACTGAAAAGATCATTACACCATTTTGATTGGAGCTAAGCCAAACACACCTATGATTCAGTACTCCTGAGAGGCTGTAGATTGCAGCTGGGATGGGGTCAGCACTCTGAGCGATGACAGGAACCTCTCAGCTCAGTCTTACCACCAAACAAGTTGTAATACAAATCAGAGTTTCATGGAACTCAGCTTTTTGAATCTACAAGCTATTTTCTCTCTATCCCCACAGGACATTCATAGTTGTTCTCAACCCATGTACAACTTAAGATGATCTTAAAGACACGAGGACTGAACTATGTTCAGGGTGGATTTTCCAAGGCCCCCTTGTTGCATTGATGTAACCAACATGAGTTGTCATTTACCTCTGCAGAGCTAGGCCAAACAGCATGCATTTTTAAGCTTGTTTTAAAGTATTAAAAAATAATAATAATAAAAAACACACTCCAAACCATTATACAATCTGTTCAATGTCACCCAAAACCAACAGCAGAGAGAACTTGTCCATAAAGCGTAGAAGCATTCAACAGTAAGTGCTGCAGTTTTAAATTAATAAGTTTTCAGAAACTGCACTGTGAAATTCAATGATCAGCAGAAAGCTTTTATGCATTCCACCTCTGAGCTGCATGTGTATGTTGCTCACAACACTAAAGTAGAGAACTTAATGAGGAGCCTTCCAGATTTGGCTGGCGTATTGATGCCTTTTGCACTGTCTGGAAGTTGTAGCTCAATGCAGATGACACCAAGTTAGGTGCGTGTGTCGATCTGCTTGAGGGTAGGAAAGCTCTGCAGGAGGATCTGGATAGGCTGCACCGATGGGCCGAGGTCAACTGCATGAAGTTCAACAAGGCCAAGTGCCGGGTCCTGCACCTGGGGCGCAATAACCCCAAGCAGAGCTACAGGCTGGGAGAGGAATGGTTGGAGAGCTGCCTGGCAGAGAAGGACCTGGGAGTGATGGTGGATAGTCGGCTGAATATGAGCCAGCAGTGTGCTCAGGTAGCCAAGAAGGCCAACGGCATCCTGGCTTGTATCAGGAACAGCGTGACCAGCAGGGCTAGGGAGGTGATCGTCCCCCTGTAATTGGCTCTGGTGAGGCCGCACCTCGAGTACTGTGTTCAGTTTTGGGCCCCTCGCTACAAGAAGGACATCGAGGTGCTTGAGCGGGTGCAGAGAAGGGCAACGAAGCTGGTGAGGGGCCTGGAGAACAAGTCCTACGAGGAGCGGCTGAGGGAGCCGGGCTTGTTCAGCCTGGAGAAGAGGAGGCTCAGGGGCGACCTTATCGCTCTCTATAGGTACCTCAAGGGAGGCTGTAGCGAGGTGGGGGTTGGCCTGTTCTCCCACGTGCCTGGTGACAGGACGAGGGGGAATGGGCTTAAATTGAGCCAGGGGAGTTTTAGGTTAGATGTTAGGAAGAACTTCTTCACTGAAAGGGTTGTGATGCACTGGAACAGGCTGCCCAGGGAAGTGGTGGAGTCACCATCCCTGGAAGTCTTCAAAAGACGTTTAGATGTAGAGCTTAGGGATATGGTTTAGTGGAGGGCTGTTAGCGTTAGGTTGGAGGTTGGACTCGATGACCTTGAGGTCTCTTCCAACCTAGAAAAATTCTGTGATTCTGTGATTCTGTGATTCTGTGATTCAATAAAAGATGGGAATTGATCTCTCTTTCTACCATGTTTTATCTGTAGATTGCTGATGTGGTTCCTCTGCATTTTGCTTCACGTCATTGCTGTGGGTTTTTTGAAGTCTAAAATTTCAAAAGTACCCATGATGTTGAAACAATAGAACCTGACAGGGTGTGTCCTTGGCTTTTTCTTTTTAACTTGCCCCATACATTTATTTTCTACCAGTAAAGGAAAAAATACTTGGATTTATCCATATCAACATAGCTAACTGCAGACTGCATTTAACATTGATGAAAACTCATCTTCATAATTTCATTTCCTTTGTTTTATGGTAAATTCTGCTGTAACTTATGGTAATTTACAACACTTCATTAAATCATATTTAGCATTTATAACATACCTTACAAAAAATTAAAGCCAAATCAGGGACACAATACTACATAATGACAATATTTCCCACAAGGATAATACTCCCTAAAACCCTGGACATCCCCGATTTCAGCTGATTTTTGTGTTGTCAGTACTTGTGACCTTGAGAAAAAAAAAAAAAAAAGGCAGCAGCAAGGATTTGACACATGTCAAACCTCAGCTTAACTGACCTATTTGAATTTAAATTAGGAAGAGAATGCCTCAGAGGGGAAGTACGTCAATAAAATTGTGTAGGCTTGGGCCACAAAGCCTTCCTGGAATAAATACAATCGTCAGAGAGCTGAAACAGAGTGGTTTGCCCCTCAGTGATTTCTGTTTAAAATTAAAAACTCAATTCTAAATTCCCTAATGCCAAACAGAAATAAAAGAGAAAAAAAAAAGCTCCTTCTTTTAATCAGCCTCATTCTAATAGAAAAGAAGCCTCTGAGGATGTTAACACTTTACATTCTTTTTTCTTTCCTGCATGATTCCCTTCTGTAAAAATAAATATATCAATCAACCTTCGATTCAATTTTCAGATTAGGACAAGCAGAGTACCACTGTTACTTTCACCAACTGACGCCACAAGTGATCTACCCACCCTTTTCTCTTGCAGCATAACTTGCAGACTAAGGTCAAATACTGAAAGCTCAAAGATTTACAATCACTTGCAATTCAGTCACACTGAACAATGAAAACACTTAAATAAATATTCCTGCAACAGTCTACTAACATAGCACATACAGCTGAGTATATAGAACAATATACAGAAAATAAGATGACATAAGAAAAATAAGATTTTGTTTAAAATTTTATCAGAACATCCTACAAACATAGGTAGAGGGCTGGTTTTCACCAGTTTGCTTTACTTGAAAGGTTCCTGGATTTCTCTGACACTCTGACAATCAAAGCTACACAGTCAAAATACACAGATGTATTTAAAACAAAAATCTTTAGGAAAAGAGGTGGTTTTGCCTGGATGGTTCAGATATTTATTGTGAGAACAACAACAACAAAAAGTAGAAAATACCTCAAAAGATTTGTAAATAAAACATTCTGCCTATTCAAATATTTTTTCCCTCAAACAGTTGATTAAGGTTTTTAGATTCTCTTCCCAGTTTGGGAAGAAACTTATTTATACATTAAAACATTAACTGTATTCCTCAAATAAGAAAACAATAACCTTTCCAGATATAAAAGAAATTGCCAAAGTACCCTACACATAGTAAAACACGTGCTTTAGAGTAAACAATCACAGAACATTTTAATAAAGCTATTTTATTATGGCATAACATTGGACAAAATACATAAAAACATAATACTGCAATTACATTTTGTTATATTTACTTTATTAAGACTGAATTTTACAAACTAACTTAGTTGTAAGCTCCAACCATATCTTCATTTTAAACTAAATTCTTTCAGGTCAAACCAAAAGCATTAAAAATTGATTTTTATTCCTCTTAGATAAGACAGCATGACTTCACTGATATTAAATGCTATTATGCAAAAAAAAAAAAACAGTTTTGAAAATTGCTCCATGCTAATTCAGCTCCTCCAAAATTCAACAATGTATCTCCAAAAATAAATTTGATAGCAGCTAATCCAAAAGCAATAAAAATGCAAGTAATTTTAATTAAGTAAATAGCTGTTGTTTTTTCAAAAGAAATCAATGTTTCTGTCCAAAAATGATAAAAACACTTCAGAATTGCCATGTTCAATTTTGAGTTAACATTTCAGTTGATATCTGTAATACATTAGCCGTGAATAAATTCAGAACTTCTGAAGATGACGACAAGGAAATCTTCCTTCCCAAAATATAAAATTTCTAATTTTTAATAGAAAAATTATTGTAATTTGAAAAAATTATTTTGCATGCAGACTACCATCCTTTGTGATGGACTCTTCTCAACCTTAGAACTTCCACAATCAACTTCAGAAAATAAAAATAATTGGGTTTTCTGCGCTCTTACAGACTTAGAATATGCCTGGCATAATTGTGCATAAAAGCTTCAGAGATTTGTTTTAAGAGATGAAAGATTCGTCTGTATGGCACTCTACCTAGCTCTAAAAGCATGCTTCAATAACACAGAACAGAACTGGTAAGCAGAGTTAACCAATGACTTTAAAATGCTCATTAGTATGTTCATTGGTAGAAAGCATTGTAAGAGGTTAAATATTGCCAGTATTCAGAAATGAGTATTTTCATATCATTAAGTGGAAGAACAAAAATAATATGTCCTACCACAGAGCAAATGCTCCATTCAATATATATATGTTCAACAGAATATTAAGGAGAATACATCACAAAAGCTGGAATTATTCATTTTGTTTGTGACCTTTCAGGCATCACTTGTTCATTAACATGCTATGCTCCATATGGAGACTAAGCAAATATCAATTCCTCCAAAATATTAAAAAATGTTGAATCTATTATTAAACATTCTGGTACCATTGAACTTAATAGCTCACAATGGTTCATACGGAGGATAGTTTACAGCAATCAAAAGGTAATCTATAAAAAGAAACAAAAAACAAACAGATTTCAGGAAAATTTCTTGGGCACATGTTTGTTGGATGCATGAGTACCTTATCAAACTTACTTTAATATATATTTATATATAGCAAAATATATAATTAAAATATATTCTTATATAAATTTGTACTTATTTTGTTAATTACTACAAATTCCCATCCTTCACAATTTTGTGCTTTATACCATGCTCTAGTTTCACAGTGTTCACTTATAAGTCTCCATCTGACACTGTTCTGATGTTTTTGTGTCTTCTCACAGTTTTTCATGGTATCGCCATACTTGACGTGACAGTTAAGATTCCATTTCTGTCCATTGGAAATGGACAGAAACACAGAAAGAACTTCAGGAAATTCCTGCACAGAGTACCACTCATGGCAGCCTTCCTTATGTATGTTCCCCATTTAAACCTTAGGGTTTCTCTAATTTAATCAATCCTGTAACCTAAGGGCTTGATTCGGCTCTTAAAAAAAAAAAAAAAAAAAAAGTAGAAACTACAATGTCTACAAATTTAGAGTGGGATGAGCAGATTTCAGACCAAGATCAGACTGCTAGAGATCAGACTGCTTAATCTTAATACAACTCACCCATCGACTATTTCATTCTGTCTTCCTTCATTTCCTCCTGCTGCTAGGAAGTACTTGTAGGAAGCCCTGTTGCACTTCATTTTGTAGTATAGACTGGTATTTGGACAGTCTGGCTCCCTTTAGAAGAAAACTAATCATCTAGGTAGAATAAACACATGGCTACTTTACAATCACATGCGTTAGGGGTTCCTTAGTACTTCTATATTTTGGTCACTACTCGTGCACATTGGAATAACAGTAAAAAGATGGTTGTCAGCACAAAAGGGGTAGGTCTGCAAACAACATGCCACAAAGCACACTTCCTAAAAATTTTAAATTACTGTATAGTGGTTGCAGCTCAACAAAATTCAGTTTTATTTATAAACTTTAATTACACAACTACCATGGGTTTCATATGCTATACCCCAGTCTTTAATCCCCTGACAAATACTCCTTAGGCTCAAAACCAAGCCTCAAATCATACAGCCATTAAAAAAAAAAAAAAAAAGAAAAAAAAAAAAAAAGCAATATTTGTAATAAGGGAAAACCAAATGGCCTTTAAAAATCCCACAGCATTTTCCACAGAAATAAAACTGTTAGCATTAATGTCTTGGCCAAAATCCAGCTTGGTAATTATGTTCTCTTACCTGAATTTCCTTTACAGCTATTCATTTTCACCACCTGTCCTAAAACACTGTGAGCAATTTTAACTACATTCTGATACAGATTCTAGACAGTTGGTGTAAATTTGACTTTTTTGGTCAAGTTTAATGGAAAAAAAAAAAAAAAAAAAAGTTTTGCTGATCTTAGAGCAGTCATCATTTTCTCAAGTGTCACAGTCTTCCTCAAAATCTGTCTTAACTTTTGAGACAAGACAACAGTTAAGAGCTTCAAGTCAGATCCCTTAGCCAGCCTGCCTTAGAGCTAAGAAGTCATTTATGTCAACCTCAGGCCTCCAGGGCAATCAGGTACAACGCAGGGCCTAGCAGACTGCTATGGAGAAAGGAACCTGAAGTTGGGAGATGCCCCATTTCTGCAATGGGGGAAGGACTTGAAGTCTATCAATTTCAGTAAATCTTAAACATCATACAATACACAAAATTGTCTCCTTCACTAACCAGCTTGAAAATTCAGGAAGCATGCTCTCCATTCAAAATGGCTCAGTGCTTACCAGAGGACGCCTGGGACTTGTGTTGTTGGGGTAGTGAACTTTCATGCTTCCTTGGCACCCAGGTATCTGGGAAAAGCTGGGGTCTCAATTTCCCACACACACACTTGTGCTTGGGCACACAGTCCATTTCAGTCCTGCTGATCATATATCGTAGTTTTTGACCGGATCTTGTCACTAATCTGCACAATCAGAATTTGGCCTCATTAAGCTGCTGTGTTTTGTCCCAAAGCTGTCTGCAGATTAATTGTGTATGTCAAACAAGGTGAGGTTTCTAAGGAAACATTATAATTTCTATTATATCAGTTGATGCAATTAAAAATTATTCATGCTTCTGAGAACACAGGCCTACCTTCATTCATTCTTCAATATAGATTGTAATGTTTTCACATTCTAGCTAATCCTGAAATCTCTATGGAAAATAAAGTGGTGAAGGAGCTGGGTCAATTTTGCTATTGCACTGAGGCTGCCTCATCCAAATTGTTCATTCGAAGCTATTACTATTTCCACCGAGGATATGTGTGTTGCAAATTGTTATTCTAATTTCCAAGTTAGGATTAGCTCTCCTGAACAAAGGTAGTATCACCTGAAAACCCAGCTGTATATTATAGTCTGCACCTAAAAGTTAAAACCTTCATAGGATTACCCTGGCCATATTTTGGTTCCTAGGCAGCTAACAAATTTGTGATGAAAACCCAGACTAGAGCTCAGATTTACAATCTGACTGTGGATGATATGTCATCAAGATTTATTTGAGGTTCAAACCTGAAGATACATTTGTAGCTAAAGACTTAGCTATAATTCAAATCAATAATAAAAGACACTGTCCCCCACCTGGGGTTTGTCTTCTTTGCATCCTTTCTCCATAATGTTTACAACCTGACTATTACAACAGCAAAAGACATCTACAATATTTCAGAAAAAAAAAATAATAATCAATACACCCTACCTATTCTGTCAGTGAAGATTTATTTTATCAGAAGAAGCACCCATATTAATTGGATTTTTAATGAGAGATACTAATACACATAAGAGAAATAACCTAGAGGTCATTCCAGGCAAGATCAAGCCACAGACCCATTTGCCTCATCCATTTAAAAAGACCTGGCTTGAACAATTCATAGAAAATGACAAAAGCTCAACATGAAAAACAGAGCTTCTGGATCTCTTCATAATTAATTCAAATTGGTCGGGGCATGAGTGGGGGGGTGATGGGGAACAACACACAGCACCTCTACATGGCAGACAGGGTCCTACTGAATGTCAGTGAAATCACAAGGCTTCCTGAAAGATTCCATCTGAACTTTTGTCTTGAATAGCTGCCTAAAGAATATATATTTTATAAAACTAGCTTGATATTTTAAATCTTTTTGGAAACTACAATCTAATGGCAATAGCATTCATAATTCAAAACTATATGGAAGTACCATTTTTCTTTAAACTTCCTATTTGAAATTTTCATTTAGTGGCTCTTGGCTGTCATGAGAAATAATGAATAAAGATACTATATTTACATGCTCCCCTTGGTCATTTATTTTCTAACCTATTGATTGAACACTGCTGACTGAAGCTGATACTTTCTGAGCACTATCAATAAGGTATTTAATATGTCTCCTAAATACTACCTATAAAATGAAATCTGAACCATCATTCTCCAAATAGAGTTCTGATACTTCCTTCTTTGCAGTTGTCGTGGTTTAACCCGACTGGCAGCTAAACACCACGCAGCCGTTCGCTCACCCTCCCCCCTCCCTCTCTGGGACGGGGGAGAGAAATGGAAAGTGAAGCCCGTGAGTTGAGATAAAGACAGTTTAATAAGACAGGAAAAAAAAATAACAAAAATAATAATAACAATAATAATAATGATGATACAATGGGGATAATATGAAAGTAATAATAGTATGTACAAACAAGTGATGCACAATGCAATTGCTCACCACCCGCTGACCGATGCCCAGCCTAACCCCAAGCAGTCCGGCCCCCTCCCCCCGGCTAGCCACCCCTATATATTGTTTAGCATGACGTCAGATGGTATGGAATACCCCTTTGGCTAGTTTGGGTCACCTGTCCTGGGTCTGTCCCCTCCCAGCTCTTACTGCACCCCCCAGCCTGCCCGTTGGCAGGACAGAGCAAAGGCTGAGATGTCCTTGGCTTAGTATAAGCACTGCTCTGCAACAATTAAAGCATCGGGGTGTTATCAGCACTCTTCTCATTCTAAGCCAAAACACAGCATTCCACCAGCTACTAGGAAGAAAATTAATTCTGTGCTAACTGAAACCAGGACATCTATCCACCCCTTATTCCATACCATTTATGTCATGCTCAGGTTACACTCTTTTCCATACATTCTAATTAGTCACCTATAGTAATCATGGTAGTGATAACATACAGTATAATATACTATTTAACATGGTGCAATTCAGTTCATGGGCTATTCTCACCCAGTATTAAATCTCCTTGAGGTACACACCGGACCTCTCCGTTCTTTTGCATCACCCACCAAGTATATCCAGGTCCCTGAGCGAAAACAATTCCACGAATAGGTTTGCCTTTTCCTGAGGCAGGAGTAGCCCAGACTGTTTTACCCAGCATATTTTTTACATGCACTACAGGAACTTTATCCCCATCTACAGTACGTAACAGGTTTGATTGGGCAGGTCCAGCTCGGTTGGTAGATCCCCTAGTATTGACTAACCAGGTGGCCTTTGCCAAATGCGTATCCCAGTTTTTGAACGTCCCAGCGCCCATTGCTTTCAAGGTAGTCTTTAACAGGCCATTGTATCGTTCAACTTTCCCGGAGGCTGGTGCATGATAGGGGATGTGATACACCCATTCAATACCATGTTCTTTGGCCCAAGTGTCTATAAGGTTGTTTCGGAAGTGAGTCCCATTATCTGATTCTATTCTTTCTGGGGTGCCATGTCGCCATAGGACTTGCTTTTCAAGGCCCAGGATGGTGTTCCGGGCGGTAGCATGAGGCACAGGATATGTTTCCAGCCATCCGGTGGTTGCTTCCACCATTGTAAGTACGTGGCGCTTGCCATTGCGAGTTTGAGGGAGTGTGATGTAATCAATCTGCCAGGCCTCTCCATATTTATATTTCAGCCATCGTCCTCCATACCAAAGAGGCTTTGACCGTTTGGCTTGCTTGATTGCAGCACATGTTTCACAGTCATGAATAACCTGTGCTATAGCGTCCATGGTCAAGTCCACCCCTCGATCACGAGCCCATCTGTATGTTGCATCTCTACCTTGATGGCCTGAGGTGTCATGGGCCCATCGGGCTATAAATAATTCACCTTTATGCTGCCAATCCAGGTCCACCTGAGCTACTTCAATCTTAGCAGCCTGATCCACCTGCTGGTTGTTTTGATGTTCTTCAGTAGCCCGATTCTTGGGCACATGAGCATCTACGTGGCGTACTTTCACAGCCAGGTTCTCTACCCGAGCAGCAATATCTTGCCACAATGCAGCAGCCCAGATAGGTTTGCCCCTACGCTGCCAGTTGTTTTGCTTCCATTGCTGTAACCATCCCCACAGGGCATTTGCTACCATCCATGAATCGGTGTAGAGATAGAGAACTGGCCATTTTTCTCGTTCAGCAATGTCTAAAGCCAGCTGAATGGCTTTCACTTCTGCAAACTGACTCGATTCACCTTCTCCCTCAGCAGCTTCTGCAACTCGTCGCGTAGGACTCCATACAGCAGCCTTCCATCTCCGATGCTTCCCCACAATACGACAGGACCCATCAGTGAACAGGGCATATTTCTTTTCATTCTCTGGCAACTGGTTGTACAGTGGGGCTTCTTCAGCACGACCCACCTCCTCCTCTGATGATATCCCAAAGTATTTGCCTTCTGGCCAGTCCATGATCACTTCCAATATTCCTGGGCGACTGGGGTTTCCTATTCGAGCCCGCTGAGTAATCAGTGCAACCCACTTGCTCCATGTAGCATCAGTTGCATGATGCGTAGAGGGGACCCTTCCCTTGAACATCCAGCCTAGTACCGGTAATCGGGGTGCTAGGAGGAGCTGCGCTTCAGTACCGACCACCTCCGAAGCAGATCGAACTCCTTCATATGCTGCCAATATCTCCTTTTCAGTTGGAGTATAGCGGGCCTCAGATCCTCTGTATCCCCGACTCCAAAACCCCAGAGGCCGACCTCGAGTTTCCCCAGGTTCTTTCTGCCAGAGGCTCCAGGTGGGGCCGTTCTCCCCGGCTGCAGTGTAGAGCACATTCTTTACATCTGGTCCTGTTCGAACTGGCCCAAGGGCTACTGCATGGACTATTTCCTGCTTGATTTGTTCAAAGGCTTGTCGTTGTTCAGGGCCCCATTCAAACTCATTCTTCTTGCGAGTTACTTGGTAGAGTGGGTTTACAATCAGACTGTAATTTGGGATGTGCATTCTCCAAAACCCCACAACACCTAGGAAAGTCTGTGTTTCTTTTTTGTTAGTTGGTGGAGACATAGCTGTTATTTTGTTGATCACATCCATTGGGATTTGACGACGTCCATCTTGCCATTTTATTCCTAAAAACTGGATCTCTCGTGCAGGTCCTTTGACTTTATTTTGTTTTATGGCAAAACCAGCTTTCAGAAGGATTTGGACTATTTTCTTCCCTTTCTCGAAAACTTCCTCTGCTGTGTCACCCCACACAATAATGTCATCGATGTACTGCAGGTGTTCAGGAGCTTCCCCCTGCTCTAGTGCAGACTGGATCAGCCCATGGCAAATGGTAGGGCTGTGTTTCCACCCCTGGGGCAGCCTATTCCAAGTATATTGGACTCCCCTCCAAGTGAAGGCAAATTGTGGCCTGCACTCTGCTGCTAGAGGGATGGAGAAAAATGCATTAGCGATATCAACTTTGGCGTACCACTTGGCTGCCTTCGATTCAAGTTCATACTGAAGTTCCAGCATGTCCGGCACTGCAGCACTCAGTGGTGGCGTCACTTCGTTCAGGCCGCGATAGTCCACTGTTAGTCTCCACTCGCCATTAGACTTTCGCACTGGCCATATGGGACTATTGAAAGGTGAATGAGTCTTGCTGATCACTCCTTGGCTCTCCAATTGACGAATTAGCTTATGGATGGGAATCAGGGAGTCTCGGTTGGTGCGATATTGCCGCCGGTGCACAGTTGTGGTAGCAATTGGCACTTGCTGTTCTTCGACCCTCAGCAACCCCACAACAGAGGGGTCCTCTGAGAGACCAGGCAAGGTAGATAATTGTTTAATGCCCTCTGTCTCTAAGGCAGCAATACCAAAAGCCCACCGGAACCCTTTTGGGTCCTTGCAGTATCCTCTTCTAAGATAGTCTATGCCAAGGATACATGGAGCATCCGGACCAGTCACAATGCGGTGCTTTTCCCACTCATTCCCAGTCAGACTCACTTCAGCCTCCAATACAGTCAACTGCTGAGATCCCCCTGTCACTCCACAAATATAGATGGGCTCTGGTCCTTTATAGCTCGATGGCATTATAGTACATTGTGCACCGGTGTCTACTAAAGCCTTATACTTCTGTGCGCGTGATGTGCCAGGCCATCGAATCCACACAGTCCAATAAACTCGATTGTCCCTTTCCTCCCCCTGGCTGGAGGCAGGGCCCCCCTAATCCTGGTCAGAATCTTCCTCGTTTCTGTGTTTGAAGGACTGTCTGCTGGAAGTTGGAGCAGCAAACTTTTCGGAGAATCCCTTTTTCCTGATTGTTTTCTTTTGCAACTCACGTACCCGTGCCTCTAGGGTCGCGGTAGATTTTCCATCCCACTTTCTCATGTCCTCTCCATGGTCTCGTAAGTAAAACCACAGGGTGGCACGGGGTGAGTACCCACCATATCGTCTTCCTTGTGTGGGTGAACGCCTACCCCTGACAGCTGAGACACTGCTTTGTACAGGTGCGAAGGAGAATAATCTCTCTTCAAGTTGGTGAACCTTTTCAGAAAGTTTCTCCCAAGTGTTCTCCTTTGGTCGGTGGGCACTGGTTGGTTCAGGTGGGGAGGACAATAGATTCTCTTCAAGTTGGTGAACCTTTTCAGAAAGTTTCTCCACAGCTGAGACGCAGGCCTGTAAGGAAGAGGAGAGACTTTCTTCGTACTGCCGGAGTTGTTTAGCCGCTTCACCCACTGTGGGTTCCTCATCCTCTTTCCAGGCCATTATTGCCAATGAGCTGGCATATGATGATGGTGCACTCCGTACAAACTTCCGCCACATGGGTCGTGTACACTTGACTTCATCTGGATCTGTGGATGTTTGTTTGAGGTCTGGATCCTCATAAATCACTTCCCGTACGGCTAATTCCCTCAGGTACTGGATTCCCTTCTCCATAGTGGTCCACTTGCCTGGTAGACATAAAATATCTTCCTTGAAGGGATACCTTTCCCTCACAGCTGAGAGGAGACGCCTCCAGAGGCTGGTGGGTCGTGCTCCATCTGCAATTGCTTTGTCAATGCCGGCGTCTCGAGCAAGGGATCCCAGCCGCTTGGCTTCCCTGCCGTCTAATTCCACACAATTGGCTCCAGAGTCCCAGCACCGGAGCAGCCAGGTGACAAGATGCTCACCTATACAGCGACCAAAATCTTTTCGCACATCTCGTAGCTCGCGCTCGTTTAGGCTTCGGGTAGTTACTGTTGCTCTTTCGGCATCCTCATCTTCCTCCTCCTGAATCCTTGACGGCCCAGCGTCGTCATCATCTTCGTCATCTCTATACTTAGTTTTGGCAGAAGCCTTACCTGGATTGGCAGAAGACTCTCTGCATTCTAAACGACTTGAATTTCTGTACCATATTTTCACCTTCTCTACAGGGGCAGCTTGCACTGCTACTGCTCGTTTCTCTGACTTTGTTACAGGGTCTGCCACAGGGGTTGGAATGCCCTCTGCAGGGTCAACTTGCACTGCTACAGCTCGTTTCTCTGACACGGCCACAGGAGCTGGAGCGGCTACAGGAGCTGGAGCAGTTGCAGGAACCGGAGCTGTAGCGGCTACAGGAGCTGGAGCCGGAGCTGGAGCAGTTGCAGGAGCTGGGACTGGAGCAGCAGTAGGAGCTGGAGCTGGAGCGGCTTCAGGAGCTGGAGCTGGAGCGGCTTCAGAAGCTGGGACTGGAGCAGTTGCAGGAACTGGGACTGGAGTAGCGGCCGGAGCTGGAACTGGAGCGACTGCAGGAACTGGGACTGGAGCAGCTGCAGGAGCTGGAGCTGGAGCGGCTTCAGGAGCTGGAGCTGGAGCAGTTGCAGGAACTGGGACTGGAGTAGCGGCCGGAGCTGGAACTGGAGCGACTGCAGGAACTGGGACTGGAGCAGCTGCAGGAGCTGGGACTGGAGCGGCTGCAGGAGCTGGGACTGGAGCGGCTGCAGAATCCACCGTAGGGGTCACAGTGGCCGTTGGATCTGTCACAGGGTTTGGAGTGGCCGCAGGGTCTGTCACTAAGTTGACAGCAGTATCAATGGCAGCTCGATAGGCATGAGCCAGGCCCCAGCACGTTACAATGATTTGTGTTACTTTGGAACTGCCAGAATCATTACACCTTTTTTTCAAGCATTCTGCCAGTTTTTGAGGATTTTGCCATTGTTCAGGGGTGAATTTCCAACACACTGGGGGTGCCAACTGCTCTAGATGCCTGCCCATATCCACCCATACTCCCTGCCACCCACAACTATACTGCCTCCGGGCAGATCTCCGGATGAGCTTCATAAGTAGTTGTTTAACTTTAAGCAGAATCTGAAGTGCATTCATGAGGCAGAACAACAAGACTATGGTATTCTGAGTATTCCAGAAATATTCAATATCTTGGAGAGCTATTGTGACAAGCTCAGGGGATAAGAGGGTGGTGAAGGAGGAAGGCAGAGTGACCCAGGAGGATACAGGGGTGGTGAAGGAGAAAGAGAGAGTAAGCAAGTAAGGAAAAATATCCTCCCCTTTCCCCTCCACAGATTGACTCTCTAATGGAGAAAAACAATAGGTATAATTGCTAATAGTTCCCAAGATGCTGTTTACAAAGTACAGAGTCCACGATGTTACTGAGTATAAATACCAAGTTAGAGTCATGACCAGATATCTTATCGTCTCATAAGCCATTGCTATAACACTTAGTACCATAATGGTCTGAAACCAGGGCCCGGAGAGGAGAAACAACACTACAGAGAGCAAATACGGAAAATAATGTACTATAATACTCAATTTGGAAAACAGGCGCAGCAGAGTTGTGATTAAAGCAATCAGCATCATGACAAGTGACTATTAAGCAGGTCTAATCCTTACACCAATTTTAGTTTAACACACTCTGATCAGATCTGCCGTTATCTCAACCTTTCGGGCCCCACGTTGGGCGCCAAAAGGACTGTCGTGGTTTAACCCGACCGGCAGCTAAACACCACGCAGCCGTTCGCTCACCCTCCCCCCTCCCTCTCTGGGACGGGGGAGAGAAATGGAAAGTGAAGCCCGTGAGTTGAGATAAAGACAGTTTAATAAGACAGGAAAAAAAAATAACAAAAATAATAATAACAATAATAATAATGATGATACAATGGGGATAATACGAAAGTAATAATAGTATGTACAAACAAGTGATGCACAATGCAATTGCTCACCACCCGCTGACCGATGCCCAGCCTAACCCCGAGCAGTCCGGCCCCCTCCCCCCGGCTAGCCACCCCTATATATTGTTTAGCATGACGTCAGATGGTATGGAATACCCCTTTGGCTAGTTTGGGTCACCTGTCCTGGGTCTGTCCCCTCCCAGCTCTTACTGCACCCCCAGCCTGCCCGTTGGCAGGACAGAGCAAAAGGCTGAGATGTCCTTGGCTTGGTATAAGCACTGCTCTGCAACAATTAAAGCATCGGGGTGTTATCAGCACTCTTCTCATTCTAAGCCAAAACACAGCATTCCACCAGCTACTAGGAAGAAAATTAATTCTGTGCTAACTGAAACCAGGACAGCAGTGTAAAGTGTTTCATGTTTTCTAACTCTGAGCATCATCTGCCAACTTATTTCCTGATCACCTTATAGGTCATTCTACAACTGTTCTCCTTCAATTTCAATTTTTACTCTCAATATTGCATCCAGTTTTGTCACCTGGCTTTAGTCTACAGTCACACATTTACTGTAGGCAGCAGTACAGTCTGTAGTAATCATGACCGTAAGATTTACTTGTCATCTCACTTGACCGTTCTTGACATTTTTCTCCCCAGTATTTAGTCAATTACTAATCCAGAACAACTTCCCCTGTTCCACAACAGCTTTGTTCTTGAATAGCCTTCTGTGAACACTCTTTCAAAAGCATTTTGGGAACTTTCAAATGCTGTTACTGCATTTCTATACAGCAAACCAGTAATCCAGCCAGAGGCACGGAGCGGGCCTGAGCACTGCCCACACTGGTAAGCTGTTAGCACAGCTTGAGACAGGCACGCTTGTACCCCAGCACAGGCAGCAGTTTCACGGAACGGCCACGCACAACTTCAAGATGGTCTGGGGGTACACTCATAGGCAGCCAACCTTTTTAAGGGGCTGAGAAGGTTTAGCTCCAAGGAAATCAACTCAACTGCCAGAGTCCCTTAGACGGGCCCATTTTCTGCAGTCCTAGAGCTGTTACCCATAACAAGCAGATCATCTTTACACACTTGCTTATGAACTCCTTCTACTGATTAATCTTGACTTACTCATTATATCATTTTTATCCATGTATCTACTAAATGTATTATTTACTAGTTACCATTACGATAATTATCTATGATACTGGGCTTTCAGTTATATGTGTATACCATTTTTTTTTTGTCAGTGCTTTTTGTTTTGTTTGTGGGTTGTTGTTTTTTTTTTCTATTTGTTTATTTTTGTTTATTTTGGAGGATTTGAGTTGAAGAGTCAAAGGTAAAGGGGAGCCAAGGACACACAACATATAAGAAGTAATAATTTTCCTTTTCTGCAACAGAACTGACTCCTAAATCCCTCATATGCCGTAACACTAAATATAGATAAGATATAACAGAGATGTATTCTACCCTGCAGAAAATCATGCATAAACAATATGGTAATCATTATGCACATAGAGAGAGATACCTTGTGTCAACCTAAGCAGTAGCTAGCTTGTGGATGTACATATACCTCATGGACACATTTTTAAAGCTATCCCCTTAAACTCCATGAACTGAATTAAACCTTGATATAACCTCACTTACTTTAGCAATGTTAAAGCAAAAGAGAACAAAGTACTTCACAATATGCAAGATGGCAGACTTTGAACAGAACTGCCATCTGAAGTACTATCAGATAAAAATGAATGACAGAGTACAAATAACACAGGCTGATTAGCTCAGAAGGTTATCATACTATACCCACTTAATTAGGCAGAGATAGAACTACATTATTTATGAACATAGCCACTTGCTGATACACCTCTGACTGACCTACCTCCTAATGATGCAAGATATCTGTTCATAATGAGGTATACTTTTTTCCCCCCAAAATTGCAAGTCTTCAATTAAAAGCTCCTGAGGAAGTGAAGAAAACTCATCACAGACAGCTTTGAAATAATTTGTGCAAAGAATTTCCTATAAATGATTCTGCTTTGAACCTTGGTAATTTGAAAACTTGCTTATGTTTGGCAAGTCCTAATGGACTCACGGAAGAATGTAAAATAGCAACAGGAAATTAAAAAAAAAAAAAAAAAAAAGACAAGTAGTAAGGAACAGGCTGACCTAGAATTCAATGATGAATTGGCCTCTAAAGTATTCTAAGAGCCAAGTAAAACAACAAGATTTGTGCTTCTCTTCCCTCCATCTTCCAAAGCCTGTAATACTTATTAATTAGCGTAGTTGAGGAATTTACATAGCTCTTTTTCCTGATAGTTGCTTTTCCCTCAGTTGCTCCCAGTCAGAACTGTGTACAGCATACAGAACCAATGCATGCACCAGGAGCCACTCTTTTTCTAAACCAGACATATCAGAAAAAAAAGATTTGGGCAAACAAACTGCACACGTAAATCTTCTTAATGAAGAAGCTGGGGCTTTATTCCACAATAAATCACAGTATAATACTGAATTCTATGTTGATGTCTGTGGAGCTTTGCCCTGTCTTTTTTAAACAAAAATCCTTTCCTTAAAACCTCTAAATTTTAACAGCCCATTTTGACCAGTGCAGGAAGTAAGAGGGAATAGAAGTGCATTGTACTAAACAGATAACCTGTCCGCAACAACATAAAAGAGTGTTCTAGTGATCCATAAAGGCTAATTGGCCGAAATATGTCTCATAATATGCGCAAGCCACTTTCTATCCTGAGATTGGCAAGAAACTCTTCCCTGTTTTGACAGCACTCATACAGCAGGTGTTTAAGTGGTGTCCCCTCTGCCTTTTTTTTTTTTTTAAATAAATCTCTAATATAAAGTGGAAATTTTATTTCAGCTGTGTTTGCATCATTAGCTCACTGGCAATCATATAAGCCTAAATTATCCAGGCAAGCAGTTTCATTTATGGAGACCTCTTGCCAGAAAAGAGGAGCAATCAAATCAGTCAGCCCAAATTATCCTTGACATTAACAAAGGGCTCTGGGATCATTGTAAGAAATGACTTTCTTCTGTTACCAAGCTGATTATGTTGTAGATGCCTCTGCAGCATCACAGCACAAAACCTAGATTAAAATAAAAATGTTTGTAAGAGCATGTAATTTTCATTGCAACTGTTTGTCGTATTCAATGTTTTATTAAAGCATGCTAAATATACATTATATGTGTACATGTAAAGTGCACAAGTGTGCGTAAAAAAGCTGTAACAGCTTGTGCTTACTTCAGCTAAGCAGCCATGCAACAGCTCAAGCAAACAGCCCGGCCCCAGTCTTACAGCCACAGGGAACAGAGGCAGCCCTACAGACTACTCATGTCCCATACCTCTCCGTGCCCCTGCAGAATCCAGGTCTTACCTTTCAGAGACAAGAATGAAGCCAAGATTTCTGATGTTCACAGGCAGCACTAGTTTCTCACGCACAAATTCTGAGAGCTTGATCTAAACTCATTCTAACTCAGGACGCCGTGGTATAAAAGTATACAGGACTCACATGTATCAGGGGGAGAGCAGGGAGATCAAAGATATTGATATTTCTCCTTTTATTGAGAAAAAAAATCCATCTTCACTGTCACATTCTTACAAATCAGCAAAACAGTTCACAGGGAAGGACACCCTCTAGCTTTTAATTTAATGACTCTTATTCTTGTAACCTAGGGCCCAAAGGACACTGCTATTTCTGAGGAAGTTAAGTACCAGGTACCAAGCTCATCTGCCAGCATTGATTTTGTATACAAAAACAAAAAACAATAAATGATTTCCAAAAAATGTTAAGGAAAACCTTCAATTATTTCAGCTCAAAAAAAAAAAAAAAAAAAAAAAATACCCAGAGCTGTCAGATGGATAAGAGAAAAAGTAGAATAGAAAAAAATATATATTTACTGAAAGCAGCCCATAAAATACTAGATGCAGAGGGTTTTTTTTCTAGATGAATATAATGAGCTAAGAGAAGCACAGTTTGGTGACTAAGGAGAGCAATACATTGGTTCAGGGTCCAGCTAGGTCACAACCAGTGATGTAGTCACTGCCCTCAAGTCTGCACATAGTCAAAATGCACTTAGACAAAAGTGCATTTGTCTAAAATTACAGGCTCATTGTGCAAACAATTTTACCAAACTGAAATCTAGACTGTATAACATTTTACAGGGCATATATTGGCCAATTCAAAAAGCACCAAGTGAAAATTCCTAATCATTCTCAACCTCAAAGTTTATACATCTTGAAGATGGCATTATGTTAGCATAACAATATTAGAAAGCTAACACAGATTTTAGACAGTCCTCACTTGCATTCACTACACAAGCTCTCTAATAGTAAGTAAGAGTATGAAATCATTTACTACATATTCTCCTGTTCAGTAAGATGGATTGAGAACTGGCAGACTGGCCGAGCTCAGAGGGTGGTGATCAGCAGCAGAGAGTCTGGCTGGAGACCTGTGACTAGCGGTGCTCCCCAGGGGTCGGTTCTGGGTCCGGTCTTGTTCAACATCTTCATCCATGACCTTAATGAGGGAATAGTGTCTGCCCTCAGCAAGTACGCCCATGACACAAAGCTGGGAGGAGTGGCTGACACGCCAGAAGGCTGCACTGCCATTCAGTGAGACCTGGACCAGCTGGAGAGATGGGCAGGAAGAAACCAAATGAGGTTTAAGAAGAGCAAGTGTAGAGTCCTGCACCTGGGAAGGAACAACCACATGTATCAGTACAGGCTGGGGGACGACCTGCTGGAGAGGAGCTCTGAGGAGAAGGAGCTGGGGGTCCTGGTGGACAACAGCTTGACCATGAGCCAGCAGTGTGCCCTGGTGGCCAAGAGGGCCAATGGGATCCTGGCGTGCATTAAAAGGAGCGTGGCCAGCAGGTCAAGGGAGGTGATCCTCCCCCTCTGCTCTGCCCTGGTCAGGCCTCACCTGGAGTACTGTGTCCAGTTCTGGGCTCCCCAGAACAAGAAAGACAGGGATCTTCTGGAAAGAGTCCAGTGGAGGGCCACAAAGATGATACAGGGCCTGGAGCATCTTCCCTGTGAGGAAAGGCTGAGAGACCTGGGTCTGTTCAGCCTGGAGAAAAGAAGACTGAGAGGGGATCTCATCAGTGTATATAAATATCTGAGGGGTGGGGGACAGAAGGATGTAGCCAACCTTTTCTCAGTGTTTTGTGGGGATAGGACAAGGGGCAATGGCTGCAAGTTAGAGCACAGGAAGTTCCACACTGACATGCGAAAGAACTTCTTCACGGTGAGGGTGATGGAGCATTGGAACAGGCTGCCTAGGGAGGTTGTGGAGTCTCCTCCTCTGGAGATAGTCAAGGCCCATCTGGACGCCTACCTGGGCAGCCTGCTCTGAGGAACCTGCTTTGGCAGGGGGGTTGGACCTGATGATCTTTTGAGGTCCCTTCCAACCCCTTCAATTCTGTGATTCTGTGATTCTGTTGCATGTCATTTACCACGTTTTCCTCCGTAAATACTCTGGCCTGATGTGCCAACAGCTTTCAGGTGGTTGTCTGCAGTTCCTCCCCCCAAAATGTGCATGCTTCTGGACAGATTAAGGGGTAGCCAAGTATGGTTCATATACACTTCCAATACAAAATTGTGTATAACTAGATTAGATTAATTTTATTGCTTCCTGGACCCAGCTGTACCTCTCATAACTACCACCATCATCCATTGTCTTTCTAACTGTAAATCTTACCATGACACAGCTCACTTTCTACTACAGTTTGGCCAATAACTGTCCAAATCATTGTAGGACCCAACTGAAATTAGTGGTTCATTGTAACATATTTTACAGATAAAGCAATCATCGGCCTCTGTACTTAGAATATAGTTTAAGCAAATAACAGAGCACTAGCACAGAAAGATATGGCAGTTTGCCCAAGGACATACAGCATGTCTACAGCAAAAATACTAAGATCTGTCTCCTGAATCCTAGCCACTGATGCAGCCAGGAGGGGACGAAAAAAAAAAAAAAAAAAAAAAAAAAAAAAAAAAAAAACCACAGCACAAACAAATTAATGGGGCAATTCTGTTAAAGTTTCTGATCCCTTGCTTTTGAACTGGTTAGGAAACAGGCTATTCCTCATCTACTCCACTTTAGCATAAATGAAGACCATAAGGATGAAATTAGTTTTTCTTTGATTCTGCATTTAAATTAGTGCACCAGATACATTAGTACACCATTTTTGACATTTCATGTTTTTGTATCAACAGAGGTGATGCACTGAAAATGAACAGGCAACTTTCACCACATCCCTTAGTCTATCACTATTTTATGACCACATAAAATGCTGAGCTACTCTGTCAGCCAGCTCAGCATCAGCCTCTTCACTTTGTCAGTAAATGTCTACTGAAATACAGGTGGATTCATGAAGGTGCAAAATAGGTTAGATACCAGAAACAATAACTGTCCTTCATCAGGACTTTACATGGACTTGTTTGCCTATTATACAACGTAAACAAAAAACTTAAATACCACCTGAGAAGCAAAGAATAATTCACTTTCATAAAGGGAATCATTTGCTTTTCCTACTGCAATCTGATGCCAACATGTTAAAAACCAGTGTACTGAAAACTTGATTTTAAGTTATGATTACTTTTCAAGATGAAACTCAGATTTTTCCTGGAAAAGAAATGTTATGTCCTTGAATATAATTACAATTTCTTAAGGAATAAAATTATATTCTGTGTTCAGGAAATACTTAACAGACATTATAGATATCACTGATGAGGACATTGGTCAATTGCTGGGCAGAATCAGAAACAAGAAGAAGAAAAAAAAAAAAAAACTGTCAGATGGCTTGTTATAATTAAGCACCATGTTTTAACACCATATCCTGCATTCAAATTACGTAAATGTTACCAAACCATACCTCTTGTCTTCATTTTACATTATTTGCAATTTGATCTGCTCCGTCTGTGGGGGATGGAATAGGTTGGGTCTAGCTGACACAGAGTTGATGTAGGAACTTTTAAGCCACGTCCTTATGCTATAGTTCTGGTTAGAAGAACAGAGGGATAACTTGGGCATGAACAACCTGCTACTCACTCCAAAAGTTGTGAAGAAATGAAGAAAGAAACTGAATGGCTGTTGAGAAGCAAGCTTTTAGGTGTGAAGTCAATTTTAACAGAAATTGTGGTTTCTCCATGCCAGGGTCATGTTGGCAGAAAACAAACCCAAGAGACTACGACAGTGAAACGAGACAGGTGCCGTTGGACCCCACTGGAACCACTGCATGGACCCACCCAGCTTCCCTTCTGGACCACATCCTCTCTGCTACGAAGCAGGAAAATTACGCAATTGATAAAACTGCATATACCCACATATATATTTCTGGTATACAGTTCCAGTATGAAAGTCCAATTGGTTTCCACATTGTCACTTGGTTTGAAATTATAACCAGATCAAATGAAGAATATTTTTTCTTGCTGACTTTCTTGCCTTTTTATTGCACAAGGAGGGTTATGCATGGTCTAGAGGAGTTCCATTTTTAGTGACTTTTTTTTTTCCCAATTTTAATCTCATTTTCCTTGTCTTAACTCACATACAGACAAACAACTGACAGAGATTACATGCAACCTAGAATAAATGGGTGCATAAGTCTCCATGATAAACACACTCCCTCTTTTCAGAAGGTCTTATTAATTTCTCCTGCTGGGAAAAAATATTATCCATCTCCTTTCAGTGGTAGCATTTTATCAGCAAAATCACTGAAAGTGTCAATAGTGGGAAGACATGCTTTAAAGGTTTAAGTCTGGTCAGCTATGTCATAGACAAAAATATTCTGCTAAAATAACCATAAAAATCTTAACAGTTTCAGGAAAACATGGATGCCTCACATTTTAGGAAAGTGCAGCTGTACAGCAGTTATCATGTTGTCTGGAACACAAACACTGAAGAGCAGAAGTACACAAGAAAACATCTCTTGTAGATAAGTACAACATGAACCTGTAGGAACGCTGTAGCACTGACAGCAATTTTCTTTTATTCAGTATAAATGGGTTCAATGGACTCATCTAACCACTTAAGTTCCCTTGTGAACCCAGGGAGTGGATAAAAAAAAGCTCATCTGAACAACTCACAAGACCCCCATTTCCCCCCGCAAGCCTTTGACGAGTGTGTCAATCAGTTCATTTACTGTACATTAGTCTCTGCAGAAAATTCACCACCTCCAACACCTCTGAAAAAGAACCCCATCAAATCCAGAAGGCTACATTACTGAGCTATTTTGCCTTTCCTGGCAGCTTCTCACTCATGTCCCCACAAATCCTGAACTCGCTAACATTAAAAGAAAATGTAGTGAATATTTTGCAGAAGATAAAAATGCTGTTGTGTCAGACTATGACTGCAAATTTCTTTCTGACCTTCTATCTTGAGGGAAAGATTTAGCCAGCTAAAGGGATTTTCTCCTGAAGTTAAACTGAGTGCAATACTTAAAGACATGCTGCAATGAATCTCCTTGGCTCTTTAATCTCTCCGATGAGAACATGTTGTGTAAGAACATTTCTCCTACTTGCTCTTTCCTTCTTCAACGGCCTACCTTTCTGCCTTCAAAATAAATAATTGATAATTGCTATTGGTGTCACTTGCAAACACACCTCTAAAGGATATCACATATGTCATAGGTATAATATATATGCTGTATTAAAAAGCAGTATGGGCTTTGAGTTTTTCCAATCTGTATTCCTCCTTGTCAAATCAAATGTCCAAAGCAAGCCACTACTAACAAATCTGTCCAACTGCCACTGTTCATTGTCTGATCTTGGTTAGAAACTGGCAATAAATCTAAGCAGCTGATCATCTACCATGGATGTTAAAGGATATGCGTTATTTATTCTAGTTAGAGCACTTCAAATAATACTTGATTTTTTTTTTCAGTGATATTGGTAAATTAATTTCCCTGAAAAATAAACTAAAGTTGTTTTTCTTATATTTTCTCTAAATTAATGAGCATTTAATTTTAGACATATAAAATCGTTAGCAGGACAGAGAGAAGCCAACACTTAAGAGCACCCTTTCTTTACAGACATTCTTACAAGATATAACAAATCTTTATTCAAAATTGAACAGAAAACAGATCAAACTCATCTAAATCTTGGCCTTTTGTATCAGGACAGACACTCGAAACTTTTCTTATCGCATCATTTAGTTAAAAGAGTTATGAAAGGGATAAAATGAATGCAAAAATCCCCCCTACTGTTCCCCCCCCAATCAAATAAACCCTTATACAATCCATTTTAAAAAGTAAAAATGTGTTTCCTTTGAAAACAGCTTTTGACATATATATATTTCCCCCTAACAAAAATGCAGGGAAAAATTATTTTCATTGGAAGGTTTCAGATCAAAAGTTTCATAATAAGTTTTAAATTTTACAGTCATTGTTAAAAATAAATTCAAGAAAATACTTCAAAGCTAAACTCTTATTCATTTCACTATATGAAAGGAAGAAGAAAGTTAAAAATAAAAATGTAACAACTCTTCTCTTCTAAATCCTACCAAGAGATCTGAGGATGCTGTGTGTCTGACTAAGAAACTTAGTGAAATCACTCAGTTCCGCCCTCCTGCTAAAACACATTACTAAATACAAATCTGAAATGACTGAATAACAGTCTTTTCAAGTGAATTCTAAAAGCTTCTTTCTCTAATTTCTTTTTAATGGAAGCTAATACTTTGCTCCCTATCTCTCCTCTTCTTTCTGTAAAAATATATTAAAACTAACAAAAACTTTTCCACCAGAAGTTTCACATGTATAACAAGTCTACATGAAAATATAAAGTGACAAAAATTTGACAGAAACACACAAATTTCTACACAGATATTAAAGAATCATATATACTAGACAGCCTTTTATATACTGAAGATTAATGAATTAACAGTGTTGGAACTTTAGTTCACATTTCATTAACGAGAAGAAATTAAACTTTTTTTCCCTTCAAGTAATTGAAATTATTGGGAAGCTTTCCAGTAGTTTCCCAAAGTCATGGAAAAGACTACTACAAAGAGAAAACCTGACAATGATGTTCCTGGAATTGTAATTCTGAATAGACTATCTGCCTAGGAGAAAAGGCTGAAAAATGCAGTCATCAGCATGCATATATAACCACATTATGATTTAATGAGTGAAGTAGCAACTTCACAAAGTGTTTGATTTTTTGTAGTGTTAGCTCAAGCTGAACTCTGCTTTCTTAAGGACATATTTTTTCTGTAGAGGGTTTTGGTTCAATTCATCTAAGCACAAGACATGTATCACTAGAAAACAATATTCTGAAGAGCAAACACAGCACAAAGATGCACAGAGATGGCACAAAGTAGTTGAATATAGGACAACTTTTAAAGAAAACAACATGACCTTGTGTGCCCAAATATGCTAAGAGTTTGCATCATCTACTAACAGAATGTGGTACAAAATTCTCCCAAAATTATTCATTTTATGTAACAACAACCAGCTGCTCTACATTTCAGTCAAAGTTCAAAGTCAGTTTAGGTGGCTTGTGGCAGACTTCTATTCTCTCAGGAAGATAATTTACAGTAAGCTTTTTTATGTGACAAGCCAGTTACAAGTCAAAGTTCCTCTTGCCTCGGTTTTTCCTCTAGTTCAGGAAGAGTTGCTTTAAGATACATCAAGAGAGAAAACATTCTGAAATTATGGTATTTCTCTCTGAGTACTTCTACTCAATGGTAAGCAGTAGATTATGTTTTACTGCAAATCAGCTCTGAGTTAATAGCTTTTAAATCTTTAAAAAAAAAAAAAAAAAAAAAAAAAGCTTTGGTAGGATTTCCATGCTTTTCACCTATCACTGCCAGCAGTCCCTGACCTTATCACTAATACAAAATTCTATGCAAGAACAAAAACCTCCATCTTGTTTCAAAATGCTCAAGCCACTGCAGGTCACCACCATGCATTGTAGACACAGTGTATTGCAGAGGACCTGCAGCAGGAGGTACAGCTGGTAAGGAGTGCATCAGGAAAACAGGCAGACACCTGAGCAGTAGCCAGAAACTATTGCAAGAGAACTACCAAAAAAAAAAAAAAAAAAAAAAAAAGATAAACAGCTAAAAGTGAGCAGTGAGACAGAGCTCTGAGTGCACTAATTAAGGTCCTTACTGCCTGGCAACTTCCCATTCCAAAAGCACACCCTGCCATTTATTATCTTCTACCACATTTATAATTTTCTGAATTTTGCCAGACCGAACAGTTTGCACAGAGTGCTATTGATGGCATGAAGACAGCAAAACACCAAAAGGATTTCAGCATAAAGTGGAGACAGTGGTAATTCATTAAAGAAACTGTTTCCGAGTTTTAAATTCAGATTTTTTTTAATTTTTTTTTTTCCAGGAATCTTGGAGTTTTAAACTCAGAATTCTAAGAAATGATTATCAAGCCTTAGAAAACCGTTATCAGGGAAGATGTTGAAAGAGACTGATCTTTGTGCCAGTTTGGCAATAACAGCAATTAGTTTTATTAGGCATCTGGTGAAACTAGAAAGCAAAGAAAGAGGTCACAAAAGAATGCTTCATGTCAATACCTGAAATACTGAAATTGAAGCCTTACATTCCATACCATATTTGCAAATACTAGTTCAGAAGGTTTGGGGTGTTTTTGTTTGTTTGTTTGATTGTTGTTTGTTTGTTTTGCAACAGAAGACGGATCCTTTTTCATGGTAACTACTTTGAAGCCAAACAAAAAAAATTTTCTCAGAAATGGCTTTTTTGGATGCAAAGATATCAAGGTCTTATCTGTGGGAAATTTTGTTCTTTGAGTAGATGATTTGATCAGTGCTGGCAAAGTTCAGTGAGTAATGAAAAATGCACTGTTTCCATTTCCAACACCATTCAATGACACCTCTAACCCATCACTCCCCCCACCCAACAACAACAACAAAAAATACATATATTAAACAAAATAATCTTGGACTACTCCATTTCATTTTTTTTAAATGAAATATATGAACTTGCATTCCTCTTTCTTCCACTGTGCTTTTTAAAATTTTGCAAAACCTAAATGAATTGTTAAACTTCAAGCATCATCAACTACATATTCCACCACAATGGTTGAAAAATCTGTCCTGGTCCATACGTACCTCTGTAAAACCAAGCACTCATAGACATCTGGACTGTGAGCTCACTGCATTCCTCTGGTACAAGGCCTGATTCATACAAGTAGCAAAGCTTATGATGGGATAAAAGTGTTAATGATAAGTAATTATTGTAATTATTGTTTGTCAGCTGCACTAGTACATTAGGTACAGCACCAGGACTTGCTCTCTGTGCATTCATGCACACTGTGGTGTAAATGCCAGTCCAAGTACTTATCAGATGAACCCCAACAGCCAGTTAGAATGGGATCAGGTACGCCCCACCTCTGCCATGCACCGTAAACAAGAGGAAGTGAGATACACAGGCAGGGAGGGAGCTGCGTAACCCAGTAAGCTTTGGACTGTCTGGGAACCAAGGCTGTCAGGCAAACACATCTTCCTTGCAATGTAAACTCCACCGACAAAGAGCTTATGTGAGCTCCTGACAATGATAAATTGAGTGCGTGTATTTTCTGTGATGTATAATTTAAAAGTCATTAATTCATAAAGCATCAGACACTTGAATTCTCCACATCCAATAAACTGAATGCTTCATTTGCATTGAGTTGGCCCTAAAGCCACAGAAGGCTTTATTTGCATTAAAAACTGCATCTACATTTCCAAAAGCAGAGTGTGAAGAAGAAATCAAACCTCTCTAACAAAAGAGCTCTGGCACTAACAAATCCACTTCATATCAAGTACCGGGGGAGGCAGGGGCGCACACAGAGATTGTGACTTGGAGCCATAGAAAAAACTTCTATCTGGAAGAGATTAAGCAGCAACAGAACATCAGTTCTGGTATGCTTGAACCTATTTACATGTATGCCCTTATGCTGTTGTATCTATCCAGAGTATATAAAGGCAAGTGTATGCTTCTATCAAGGGAGCAATATTCACTAAGTGATATAGAATTGCCTGAAAATTGAATCATATGCCATCTCTTAAAAAAAAAAAAAAAAAAAAAAGAGAGAGAGAGAGAGAGAAAGCAAGAAAGCATGTCCATGTTTTTCAGTCTACCGCTTGAAGTACCACAGAGACTTAATGCGAAGAATAAATTCCAATTCAATTACAATTAGTGTTCTACGTGAAAGTGGTTTGCATGGGCACAGTCTACCAACTCTCTCAACTACTTTTGTCTGTTTTGCTCAAGCTTGTTATACTTGATCCTTTCAATTTTATATATATTTACAGGTGTGTGTGCACATATATTAAATTCACTAGCAGAAGGCATTCTCAAAAATCTTTGTTACGCGACCAAACTGCAGTGAAAATATATGAGGTCTTCTTAGGAAGATGGGAAGTTTTCATTTTTAAAATGCAGACTGTAAATTTAGAAATCAGCATAGCCATGAAAGCTCTGACCTACTGAGAAACATTTTGGAGAGAATAAACTAAATTAGGAATATAAAGCTTATGCCAGGTATCTGTCAAGGTAGGCAGAAGAGTCACATCCCTCCCTTCACCAAGACTTCACAAGCTTTTTGAACATCTTGGCACACTGTAGCCTTTCAAAGATAAGTTTGTGCATATGCCTCCATTCAGCTGGGTAACAAATAAAATGAGAATGTATTTGAGCAGATAAGAGCACAAGCAAACATTGAGTGAAAAATCTGTATCCTTGAAAAGAGAAAGCACGTAGTAAAAGACTACATGTACTAAGACTAACTTCTGGGGGAAAAAAAAAAAAGGCAAATACTATATTTCTCCTTCTCTAACTTTTAAGATTCTATGAGCAAAGTCCTACTTCAGAACCTTAACGTTATACTGCTAGGAGACCTTACAACGAGAGAAAAATGACTTAGAATAGTAATTTTGCTCACAGAAAACTGAACTGAGCACGTTTTCCACATCATGACCTCCCAAAGATACCATTCATTATCAGCCACTTCTGAAAAAACGTTCTTTTTCCCAAAGTGAAAGATATTCATCATTAATTACGGGTATAAAGGTACTGCAACAAACATGTTATTCCATTGAGCAGGTGAAATTCATTGTACAGGTAAAGTCTATCCCAAGAACAAGCATCCCCAATACTCTAACTAGGTTTGTTTGTTTGTTTGGGGGGGGGGGGGGGGGGGGGGAGAGGGCTGGGGAGATGGACACGATGACTGAAAACCAAAACAATCCATTATACTGATTTATTTATATTTCAATTGCAGAATAAAAAGTTCAGCTCTTCATTTCAAATGTGTTCAACTCTCAAGTGTTAAACTTGCATAGGTAATCAGCTTCGGTTATGAAAAAAATGAACATAAAATACTTTAAAAAAGGGATAACAAGAAAAAAGCTGGATACACAGTTTTCAGGACTTCAAAGAAATGTTTTCTTACAGACACACAGCAGGGATTGCTTGAGGTAAAATATCTTCACTTGTGCAATACACACTTGTCATAAGTACTACTAAAAGGGCTGACTTGCGAAATAAAAAAAGATTGTATTTTAGTCTAAAAAGTAATTAAGGACAATAAGAGGAGCACTAAAACTAATGAGTTTTAAAGGTGAAACTCCTTTAAGGTGAGACTGTTACTAAAACTCAGTGGCTTGAAGAAAAACTTATGACAATGTAGCTCTCTTTTCTGCGCTCAGCATTAAAGTCCCAAGTCCTGTGACTGATCACCATCACTTTGTACTTTATGTAGGACACACGCAACAGCAATACAAGTTTTAAATGCCTTTTCACTAAATCTTCAAGAAATGTAGCTGAGGGTATATATACAACAACTGATGGCACAGAACAGCCTAGCATTATAAATAATGTTTAAAAGCTAGTAAACAATCTATGTTGGATGGTATATGCTCTTAGAAGAAACTCGCAGTTTGCTGAAATTTTGCAGCCTCTATCCAAAAAAAAATATTTAAACAGAAGACAGGAGAGAAAAATAACAATCATTCAGAGCTCCAATTACATTTATTTTTTGAAAAACAGAGTAGCAGACTTGTACTCGTTTTTGCTAGAATCCAGTTAATTTTCTTCAGAATAGCTTGTATGGTGCTATGCTTTAGATTTTTGGTGAAGACAGTGTTGAGAACACAACCATTTTTTAGCTGTTGCTGACCAGAACTTGCAGAGTGTCCAGGGTTCTCTGTTTCTTATGCTGTCCCCCCAGCAAGTAGGCCAAGGACACACAAACAGTTGAGAGGGGACAGAGCCAGGACACCTGACCAAAATAATATTCTGTACTATGAGACATCAAACTCATCAATAAAAGCTGGGGGTAAAGAAAGAGGAAAGGGGAGAGGGGGGAGGAGGAGGAACACACTCAGAGTGACCGTGTTTGTCTTCCCAAGGAAGCTTTCCACAAGTTGAAGCCCAGCTTTCCTAGAAAGAAATGAACATCTACCTGTTGATGGGACATACCAAATGAATTCCCTATGCTGTGTTGCTTGTGCATACAGCTTTTGATTTGCCTATTACCCTGTTTTGATCTTAGCCCACAAGTTTTCTCATTTGGACCCTTCCAATCCTCTTCCCCATCCCGCTGAGGGAGGAGTGAGCAAGTGACTCTGTAGGTCTCAGCTGCCTACTGGCCTCTGGGTTAACCCAGAGCACCTGTACATAATAATAACTAGTTATCAGCTTTAATAGCTTGTAAATTGTTTACTTACCTTTCTCTAAAACAATGATTATAAATGTCATTTTTTTGTTAATAAATGGTCTTAACAAAGCATCACATTACTATGAAGCTACGATCTATTGTTCATAAGGCTGCTCATCAATTAGTAGATTCTTAGAAGACTAAGATCTACAGTATCACTAGTCATATCTTTGTCAAACAATATATCCAATATTTCATAGGACCTGTTATTATTGCATCCTTCCAAGCTCTAAAAAGTGATGGCAAATCCAATTCTCCATATGGGATAAGAACAAAACAGGAATAAAAACCTATGTAAAATCATGTTAGCATACAAAATATGGCAAGATTAATGCATCACTTGGCTGTGAACAAATTTAGTCTAGAAATTAAATTGAGTGCACTTTATGAGCAGAATAAGGTTTTAGAAATATTTTCAATATTCCAAGAGTAACAGAAAAAAAATGAAATAAGTAAACAGTATATTCCCATGTTGAAGCTGTATTTCTTAACAAGAAACTAATTGGTTGTTCATTTCTTTGTGCACAACAGTTAACAGTATATCATTTCAATGCTGATATTATTATGGTCCATCTCAGACTGTCAAAAAAATGTATTTTTCTTCCAGTGCAACCGGAAAGTAGACTGAAATAAGTCTAATTACCGTACCTTGAAGCAAGTGTAATTTTTTTTCCTGAGTTATTAAATAATTGATCTTAAATATCGCAGCAGAGGAAAATTAATTCTTACTTCCTGTTAGCTTTGCCACTGCTCTGAAACTTCAGCATCATGATCTTGTGCCAAAGTTCTAAACCCTTAATGTAAGCCTACAGGCAAATTCTTGCACCCAGCATAACTTGAGTACATTGCATATTAATAGAAATGACTGCTTTTCTGTCTATTTCTACAAAAGACCATAGAAGACAAAACTGTCTTTTCCATTTCATTGCAAGATCAAGGCTGAGATGACACAACCTGTTCCCCTACTCTCCCCCAACACCTGTTTCTTTGTCCTGCTCTTGATAACATCTCACTGCCTCCAACTCTTTCTTCTGGCAGATGAACCTGTCGAAAGTGCTACAGCTCAACTAAAGCCCTTCGACCTTAAAACCCCTACAATGAAATTAAGAAACTCACCCTTTGCCCTCAAGTAGCGTTAGGAATGTTGGCAGATGCATTCATGATACAGAAATGTTCATAAACAGCTTCAAAAATTCAGTTAAAATATTTATCTGGCAAATATAAGTGCAAAACCCCTGCAGGTTGCTTTAGGTTTATCAGACCTGCCAAAGTAACAAATCTAGCAGCTTGTGGTGTTATCCCTTTAAGGAATATTTGACTACATAGCAAAGTGGAATGAAATTAATATGCAGCTGGAGCAATAGAAACTGGTTCTAACTGAATATTCAATAGCAAAGGGCAGGAGGTTATCAACCCTTGAAGGACAGAAGGTGTTATCCTACCCTGCATTTCCTTTTCTATTATTTTTGCTTTAATCTTTTTTTTATATTTTTAATATATAAAATGCTTTTCATTTATCCATGAAAGAAAACTTGCCAATGTTACACTTTTACCCCAGGTCTATCATCTAACTTCAGAGATTAAAACAAGCGTTACCTTCTCTCAATTGTAAATCAACCAACAAAATGCTAAAGCATAAGACAACACCCTTCTATTGTTCAGTTTTACATTTTGTTTTCTCTCTGTGTCAACACGCTTGGCAAAATTCTCTTAATTCTTTGCACTGCAATGTAGCAGGAAAATAAGTCAATGTGATGACGTGAACTCGCTTGTTCCTCAGAGGAAACTAACATACAATTCTCCCTTCTTGGTTATGTGTGTAGACAGTAGTGCTAATTAGTTATTAAATGATTCTAATTAAAAACAAGCAGATTCATCCTAGATTCCCTCAAGTTAACTCTGATTAGTGGCTCTGCACAGATTTTGTCTTTGCTGAAATGATCACAAGTGAAAATCCCATTTAGGCAGCAGTAAATTTCAGTTTGCACTCAGAAGCATAAAAGCTACCTATATTTCACTACATCCTACCTTTAACACCCTAGTTCTGCTTTGTTCTTTCTTTGGGCTCCTGTATTATTACTTCAATGCATCTATAGCTACCAACACCTGTAAGAATTAAACAAGAGAAACTCTGTAATAAAACTGCTCTCCTTCTGTAATAGTTGGGTATGGGAAGAGTCCGGTACAAAATATCTACTATTAAGAACCTTGTACAGATCTTACAGGCATTCAGAGCTTGAGCAGGCTGACTTTCTGAAAGCTACGGGTAGGAATACTTGAAAACATACACAGAATAACATATTCAAGATAGAAGCATAGAAAATCTTTCAGCTATATAAATATTGGTAACTATGCACTTGTTTGCAAGATTTATTATGTCAAAAACCTTCAAAAACCCAAATCCATTACTTTACATATTCTCTTATGCTTTTTTCTCAGACTAATCCATTACATCCTCTCTTCTCAAGCACTCTGTTACGGTAACAGATCTTGAAAAGCTTTTGGTCTCTATGGTTGGGAACCTATCGGACTTATTCCAGTGCTTTCATTCATTTGACACATTGCCAGAAATTCAGTGTTAAAAAATGCAACAGCTGGTATAAACTAAAGGCACCCCATCACAACCTAAATGTACAGCACTTGAATATAATTACTGCATGTTCTCTAGGGGAAAATATAGTTAATGTGCCATTAGTTACAAGCCAGTAAGTGAGCCTAGAAGTTCTGAATGCTGGTATAGATGTGTCTGTCAGTGAAACTAACCTGTTTTGTAATGTAAGAGATCTCTAGGCAATGAAAGAAGCAAATAAGGCAGACTTTTTGTTTTGTTTTGTTTATTTTTATGACTACCAACATACCAAGTTTAAGCATATATCCTAGAATAACAAAGTGTCATAGAATAATAAACAGCCGTCCATCCATCCGATTATACCATGCTAGCCTTTATACTTTAGCAAAGCTATTTTCAAAATGCTGTTTGCAAATGTTTCTTGTAATGGCAAATTATAGCAGTGTGCTAGATGGTGTATGGATATGAACTCAGAAGGCAGAATTTTCCTTGTTCTTTGCACATCTTAGTCTTAAAATTTGGAGGTGTGCATTACATACCTATGAGGTGTGTGTGCACATGTTCAAGTGGGAAAACGAGGAAGGAAAAGTTATACAGCATAAAGGATACATACATAGGACCATGCATAAAGGACCTGCATCATTCACATGCTCTGATATTACACAAACTACTTGACAACAGGACATGGATCTTGCCCAGGTGAGACATGGTCAAAATTTCCCCTCTTTTTCTTAGATGAGTAGTATTCTCCTCCAAATCAGTATTTTCTGGCAGAACAATAATGAAAGAGAAAGCTCTCAAAATGAAGATATTTTATAGTGATTTGTAGAATCTGGATTTTGTTGTTGGTGTTTTTTTGTTTGTTTGTTTGTTTGTTTTGCTAAAGCAGCAGAATCTTCTGAACTTTCTGTGTAGTTTTTCAAAGAGTTTTATGGCAATGATAGCTTAAAGGAATGGGGGACAGGACAAACTAGAAAGAAGACTAACTTATTTAGTTTCAGAACAAGAGTTTTAGCAGAGCTGTTACTCGGCTGTACTCTTACATCTCATCTTCTACATTACTGTTGCACATGGGATACACAGACTAGCTCACACTGCAAAATTCTGAAAGGAACAATCTGAAAAAAAAGAAATTACTTCCTTCTACAGTTTCTACCAAAATGGCTTCATACGAGTTAATCATTTTTCATATGCATGCTTAACACCTGTGAATGCACCTAAGTTATAAAAACTAATCTCAAAGCATAATTAACATTACATTTGATAGCAAAAATCTGTTTTACACAATCAAAAAAAAATCAAATGTACCATGCAGTTTCCAAAACAGTGTGACGAGTGTTGCAAGCAGATAATAAGTATGCTCCTAATCTAGCAGCAGAATACCTCTGATGATAAAAGCTAACAATTTTGCCCCATATGGAAAAAGTACTAGAGAGGATTTTTGACTATGAAGTGGTGAAAGAAAACACCACAGAGAAGGGATGAAAACACAATCTCTACAAAGTCAGTAAAGGCAACCTTGTAATGTAGCATGGGATCCTTGAGATCTTAGGAACAGTATTCTCATACCCGTTACCTTACAGAAATCTCTGATCAGTAATAACATGTACTACATGCAGTATATAACATGTGCAGTTGCACCCAAAAATCTTAGACCACAAGACACCATTTATACATACATGTTTTTGCTTTGTATATATACACACACACTGTAAAAAGACAACTCTGCACAAAATATTGTTCTGGAACATATGAAAACAACATTCTGTTGAATTTTAAAGCATTTGTAATCCACGGAAACAGAACAGCACAGATTCACACAACAACTTCAGAAGCTGGGGATGGTTATGAAAGAATTCACTAGAGACAAGAGGAAATCATGGCAACATTTATCCCAACACTATCCATGGGGTGTCTGAACTGAAATGTCTGAACTGAAAGATTAAATGCATTAACTTCTGCCAAATACATTTGATTGATTTCCAATTTATCTAAAAGTCAGCTGGTAGTACACAATCTGGATATACTTCTTTCAAATATACATATACACACATATATATGTTCAAAACATAAAAAAACTGAAGGCAGATGGAATACAATCAAAGCAAAAATAATCTCATTAATTCTAGTGGGTACCTTCTTCTATCAGATAATAGAGAAGTACTTATGTGAACTGATCAGAAGATTAATCTGAAGAAAGTGTACGGTTAGTTTTTGGTGGGGGTGGGTGTTAATAGAAAAAACTTTCACTTAGGTTTCATCTGTTGACTGAGCTGCAAAAACAGTACTAAACAAGTTATCTATACATACATCTGAAGCTATTAAATTTCAATACTGAAACTTCACAACACCAAAAAATCTGAGATTGTTTAATGCCTTCTTTGCAATTCAGTGGCTGCACTTCATGAATTAATTCCTTGCATTATTAGAATATGCTCTCCATATAATAGAAGACAGCACTAACGTGTAATAACAGTTTACACTGGTTATAACACCTATGTTACCAAACACATTTTCATAATTTATTTCACTGTATATAATTTAAGTATATCTAGTTACTATAGAGATTCTTCAAACACCCTACACACATACTTTCCTTATTTCAGGAAATAAGGAATTTCAGCTTCACCTGTTAGATAACACAGAATTGTGAACTAAAATGACAAAAAATTCAGCATCCTGTTGTCATAGCAGCAAGCAGCTTTTTGAACCCCAGGCCAGTGAAGAGGCTGTTACTGGAGTCCAGCTAGGTAGATTACCTCATTCATCCATCTGTTTCTGCAACGGGACAGAAGGGAATGCCTGCACAATTTGTGGTCCACCCACACCTCCTGCACCTCAGTCTGATGCTTTGTATGTGCACAGACTAGAGCTTCAAGTAAGCAAGTTTTAAAGCAGAACCCAAGCTTCTCTCACATTTAGTTACTTAGAGGTCCCAATCAAGGCCAAAAACAGAGATTAGCACACACACACATTCAAAAATATACTTCTAAAAAAAAAAAGAAAATACGGTTTTCATGATTATATTAACTTTTTAAACAAATCCATGCATCAATAGCTGGTATCCTGCTTTTGATGCTCCAACTACAAACTCATTCAACATGTCTTAGGCTTTCTGGAATGCCAAAGAAAGCAGTAGGCTTTATAATGTAAGCTTAAATAACCCTAACTACCTTAAATAACTTTTCACAACCTTTATAACATGCTTTACAGTAACATATTTGACTGAAGTAAAAGTTGAAAGCCATTCACTGTCTTGCATTAGATTGTTTTCATGTCTACATTTGACACGGGCCCTGTTTTGACTCTTCCAACAGAAAGCATCCTATGATCCTGCAGTTGCAGCCTTGTCACAAGTGTGCCTAAACACTGACACAGTGCTTGCTGTAAACAATTTCAACAGTAAGTACACTGCAACTTGTATTAACTCCTTTTCTCAAGAACCCAATGATACTAGTCACTAATGTCAGACACCCACAGCATACACATTTCTTCCTCGTATTTTAAGTCAAGAAAGCTATTCTGATCATTTTTATTCATGATCTCCGAAGCCAGTCAGACCCAAAATGAATAATAGAGTATTGAAGACTAAGAAAATCTGATGCCCCTGCAGACTGCTACAAGAACACTTGAACAAGAGGGCCATCACAGTTCCCACAACAGAAGCAATGACAGTGAGGGGAGTGACCCACTTACAGACGCCTGACTCTTAGTGCTGTGTATCTTCTCTTTGATATGCTTTGAGTTGGAAATACTCAAAAACTCAGGTCTAAGTGTCCCAAATCTACAACTTTTCATCCAAGTGTCCTAAATCTAACACAACCTTGGCCATCATTTTCTTATGTGTTGTCAGTAAAAGCATCTACTGGAATGTGGAAAATGCTCATGAACAGATCTAACTCAGCATGATGTTACAATATAAGATAATATCTTTTGGAGTTCCCCACCATTTTTTGCTCAACTGCAAATGAGAATACAAATGTTCTCTTTTGGTAGCTTTTCCAGACAGTATTTCTCTTTATACCTCTTCCTCTTCAAACACATTAACTGTAAGTTACAAAGCCAAATGCGTGACAAAAAACAAGTGTACACAGAAATAGACCACATGAATATTTCAGTCTCTGCTTTCACTTGTTCCTACTGCCCATGTTAATACTTAGCATTCCTCTCTCCACCTTGAATAAACGGATGATAGCAGCTTGACTTCGACAATAAAACTCCAAACTTCATTCCTTTCATTAAATTTGCACAAATACAGAAGAAATATAAATGTCAAGTCTCATTCACATTTACTAAGGAAAAAAATAAACCTTCTTATGAAGTGAAAGTACAGCTGTACCTTTTAGCCATACAGGAACATACAGGAATGCCCTTTTGCCACAAGATGGTTAGGCTGGCCAAAAGGCATCAAAGCATACACCTTAAAGAGAGTTTGAAAGTATGCCACTTGGAAGCGTCAAAACTTCAGCAACTCTAACTCCTTCAAATCAGCTCACCCTGATGAAGGAGTCACCTGGATGAACGAGAACGATGCCAGTCTGATATCAACTTCCTCTTGCTTTGCACTAGGACAGATAAAAAAATAAAGGGGAGAGGAAAGGGAGAGGAGGTAGACACAGGGACAATCTCCTGGAAAAACTCTGCAAAGGCAAGAGGACCTGCATTCAAGTCTCCACACCTGATAAATAAGTTCTCAATGATGTGCACACAAAGGAAAACCTTTGTCTCCCTATGGTTATGTTTCTGCTGAATCAGTCCACCTGCTTTCTATACACGCACAACAGATTTAAGAGGCATATTCATACTAAGCAGTATCTGTATCCTATACTAGAGCTCACAAATTGTAATAAGCCCATTATGCACTCTTCACTGAGCTAGTCCACCACCCAAAACTCCAAAAATACATTTCCATTGTTGCTTTGGATTAAATAAGAATTGCTCAAGTCCTCTATCTCAATGTCATATATAGCTATTAAAGGTTTCCTCCACTTGCACAAGGCATGGAAACTTCTTCTTAGGTAAAATTCCACTGTAGCACTCAGATCACATTTGTGGAGCAAGTCGGTCTCATAGAAACCAGCCATACATATTAATACATATTAATACATATAAAATAGCATTCTTTCCACCCTACCAAATTCCCATCCCCCCGCTTGCCTTTCAGTGTTTTTTCTCAGGAGCCCATAAATGCAGAAAGAAAAGGATAATCCCAAACAGACTGTCTCCTCAAACCAATAAAGAGAGGCATTGCAGACTGATTTAATTACTGCAGTGATGCTTGCTCGCACAAGGGTGACCCAAATACACAGGGAATTTGCACATTCAAAGATAAGGAATTTCATAAACTCATCTCTGTTTAAGACGTTACCTTTAACTTAAATTTCCTTCTACCAAGTTATCATAACAGAACGTTTTTGTTCTACAGGGGTTTAACCATTCATGTAGATTTAATTTATGGCAATTTAAACTGTGTCAGAAAGTTAATAACTTAAGAATAATGCCTGTGTCTCTTTGTGAGCTTAATCAGCACCCGTTACTGTGCAAGTTATTTTTGACTTTCTGCTATTCACATGTTTTAAGCTAAAACTACATTTACCTTGAGTGGAAACAAACAGACCCATCAGAGCTCAAAATAGATACTTAGCTTACCCAAGCTCTTTACTCACTTTTAGAAGTGAAGAAATTGCACTTTTCCTTTGGATTTTCCTTTGTGTAACTACAAATCAATACTTGTACAAAAATAAGAAAAGAGTGAAATGAGATCTAGGCTCTTGCACATATATTGATAGTGTCTGTGAATCTCATCGTCTTCATCTACCACTATGAACCAAGAAAAAACTCAGTGGATGACTTGTACTTCAAAGTGGCTTTTATACAAAATGAAACTGGTACAAGAAAAAAAAAAAAAAAAAGGTTGGGTCATAAGTTAAACACATTTATAAGTGCAGTATCAGCAGATGAAATACTCATTTCTAGCGTACAGATGGGTAACAGGAAATGTCAATATTCCAGAAAACTATAGCAAAACAGGCAGTGCATTGAAGTCACATGAAGCAATGGTGGCACTTACGCCCTATGAAGCAACTTGGGCATTTAATTATAAGGACCATAAATCTTATGTTTACTGCATTAGATGTGGATTTTGTTTGCTTTCAATTTATAAATCTGTAGAACATCTGTGAAGCACACCTCCTCTGAAATCACAGCCCTCTCTTGTTAATGACCAGACAACAGGTGACACAAGCCCTGAGCAGTTCGCAGTCTATGGTACAGATTAGAATTTTTTTCTGGCTTCACAGAGACACAGCTGAGATGTTATCTAAATTAAGTGACAAATGAAAGATGAAAAGATTTTCCCATTTCAACTCAGCTGCATTTTTTCTTTTTTCTTCTTCTTCTTTTTTTTTTTTTTTTTAATCTACATTAACAAAGTACCAAAGAGTTCTAGAAGACTAAGTTGCCTGGTAAGTAATTGTGCTAGCCACTTATAAATATTAACAAAAAAAAAAAAAAAAGACAAACAAGACTGATTTCATTATTTTTTTTCCCTAATAGAACTAAATGATACAAGTTCAGACATATAGCTAATCATTACAAATGTACATTGACTCCATTTGCCAAAAACACACTTACTCAAAAGAGATTTATTTCAGCAAATTCAGGTTTTGAAGTAAAGAGCAGAGCAAAAATAAAGGTAAGTATTAGCACTAATAATCACTAAGAAAGAAGAAAATCTTACTAAATACTTTGCAACAGTGGGAAGTAAAACAGCATTTCAGTGCACAAATGTGTTTTCATAGAGCTTCTTGCAGCCCCTGATGCCAGAAGCAGTGGATTAACCTAGTTTCTGTGGGCATAAAACTAGAATCTATTGCTGAGTGCAGCTGTCAGAGCCACCTGCATAACTCCGGCTCCATTCAAGTCTCAGAAGAAAGCCAAAGGGTGATTTCAGGATGCTTCAGTGTCCACTTTAATTCACATTTGTCAAAAAAATAGTGACTAATAAAAACTAGGGAGATTGACAGCTGCTAATAATGTCTGCCTGGAAGGTTCCTTATGCAAAGTTGAAATAATTTGTGCTTGTCACATTCTTCCAGCATACCCAGTAATGTCAGTTTGACCTTTGTTTTTACTTGCATACCTGAGATGGCCTTCCCCACCTTGTTTAGAGCACTTTAGGAGCAGTCAGGCAGCAGGCTGCTATTGCCAAGTTGAAATAACAAGCAAAGGCAATTGCATGGAAAAAAATCAAATCTCACACAGATAAAAAAGAAAATAAGATAGGGTCCTCCAGCTACCAACAAGTAAACTTCAAACAGTTCAAATCATCACTGAAAGTTCAGATGCTTATCTAGACTCTTCCAGATATCCTCAAATTTAAATCCGGAGCTGAAATTAGGCTGACTCATTGAAGATTATCTATTACAGCTCACTGCGCTCTACTTCCTTGTTCACTCAAGCACAGCAGAAACCCACCTGATTTAGTCCTCGACTATACAGACACTATCCACAAAACATGAAAAACAAACATTGCAGTTAAAGGCTTGCATTTTCTTTATAGGACTTGTGCATGTCCAAAGACATGTTCATTCAACAAACTACAAAAGCCATTGTTTTCACTGGCCTGCCTACTAATGAAGCTATGCAGCAGCCACCAGGCTGACTTGGTTTGTGCCAGAAAAATTTCCCCAGCTCCCTGTTTCTGGGAGCATTAGCACATTCTAGACACACACAAAAAACTCATTTTCCATTTTCTGTATCAAGAGCTCATGAAACCTACAGAAAGCAAAGTTCGGCAGGTTCCCAAACATAGGCTGAACAAGAACAGAACATTTTGATAAGAGCTCAAATTTTCAAAGCCAATGGAATGAGAAAATAAGCTATCTTGTAGTTTGCTTCAAGCTTCCCAGATAAAGTGGATATGCCAAAAAAAATAGCCAGCAAAACAATTTTGGTAAGTTTTGAAACAGCTTAGTAGGTAACACTGAAAATACATGTATTTCAGTTTCTCTCTTTTTTTTTTTTTTTAATTCACATTACTCCAATCAAAATTAAGACCATTTTGATGGATACCTCTGGCCTGTTTAAAAGAAAATGATGCTGAACCCTCCTTCCATTTGTTGCATTGCAGAGGCCTTCGTACATAAGGGCACAGTTCAAGATATTTAAGCTAGCTCTAAAAGATTTGGCACATATAATAGCTATACTACAGCAGCATTGCATCTGGATTAGATAAACTCTGCTGAGAAGATTACTCTCTGTGCAGCAGTGATCTGGGTGATATATTGAAGTGGTGAAAGACATGGACTCCCGATGGCTCTTGAACAGGAGACCTTTATTGCCATTTTTCACCACTACGTATACACTCCCCGTAGCCCCATGCGCTGTCCAAGTGCCTGAATCTATCATACAATTGGTTAGAGACCCTCAGACACCAGCCTCAAGCCAGACAGCAATTGGCCACTGCCCAAAGCTCACCTTTAACACTGTAGCCAAGTTAATTTATCTCGACCTTGCTCAAGTTTTTGTTTCTACTGCTTATTTCCTCATTATCTCTAATTCAGGGATGCGTGAAACAGCGCAAAACCACCTGTGAATTCCTTTCCCACAATTCCCCCTTTTTTATTTTCAACCAACCAAACACTTTCTATAGATTTTTCTATCAAGCACCATAGACATTGCAATGAGCAAAGTACAATAAGCAACAGGGTGAAAATCACAAGCAGAATTACAATTGCAAAGTAGTGTGCCTACTAGAATATACATCAGTCAACAAGCTACTAGGCGCTAGGGTTGTTGCTTCACAGCAATGCTGCATCTCACTCGCACAGCACAATCACGTAAAGAGGCCTCTTGCACTTCTCATTCATACCACAGGAAAATATCACTTGAAATAATTTGTCCGTGGCTTCAGAAGGTCCTCGTCTACTCCCGCAGCGAATGGCTGAGAGTGGAGACCCCTCCAAGGAAAATGCTTGGGGTGCACCTAGGGGCGTCCGCTCCACAGTCAATCCCACAGCCGAGCAGAGCAGCTCCTGGTGCAAGGAATTATGCTATTATAGCTTTGTATAATTACACCAAAGAGATGCATTGCAATAAGGAGCAAGCGTGGCATTGACAATTTGTTTCATGGTTTGGTTTTTGCCTGAGCAATTAAACCTCACACGTGGTGTTGCTGTTACACTTCCCAGGATATCTAATTCCTGTGGCTCTAGGGGCACTTGCGGTAAGTAAACAGTCCAATCTTTGTTATCTGCCGGGTTCCCTACCAGACATGTCATAAACGGGTCATTATCACTAGCCAAGGACAGGCACATTGCTTCTTGTCACGTCACGTTGGTGAGGGTGACCCAGATGTTGTGGCATGGTTGGACGGAGACCCAGGGCTGGCAATAACTGATGACAGCTGCAATCGTGAGGAGGAGGCCAACTCCCCTTACTCGCCTTACTCCCCTTGCTGGTACCCATCTTGGTCCGTGACCTGTGGAGACACAAGCATACCCTCGACCCCAAGTTATTACAGGCTGGGGTCCCTCCCAAAGACCTGTATTTAATTTTTTTCTTACCATCACTAAGGCCTGCTCTGATTGTGGCATCCATGACAGTGTGGAATTCATACTTTTGTTATGTTTTACTATGGGCGGTACCTCTTCGTGAGGAACGGGTAATGATAGGTGACTGATTACGTAAAGTGCCTTTCCCAACCTGTTCCGTGGTGTTTCCTGGGTGTCTCCCCCTTTTTGTTTATTTAGCAGTGCTTTCAAGGTGTGATGTGTGCGCTCTACAATGGCTTGACCCATGGAGGAATGAGGAATTCCTGTGATGTGTCAGACACCCCAAGTTCGAACAAAGGTTTGAAGGGAGTGACTACCATAGGCGGGGCCACTGTCAAGTTTTAGTTCCTTTGGGATGCCTAGCATTGCAAAAGCGACATGGAAGTGAGCCTGCACTTAGCAACTAATTTCACCCGCCACAGCTGTCACCCAAATAGCATGAGAGAAAGTGTATGGTATAACTGTGCTTGCTCTAACACCAGGGCAGTCAGGGTCATATTAGTTAGCTGGTCAGCACATGCGTTACCCTCTGCAAAAATACCAGGTAACATGGTGGCTCTGCATGTGAATAATACAATACAGGTGCACTCACTACTCTACCAAAAATAACAGCTCCTTAAATTTTAGAAACAAGTCTTCCTTTGGGATGTGTTTCAAATGCGTCCTCTCAATACGCTGAGCAACACCTACAGTATACTGTGAGTCCAATACAGTATTCAAAGGTACTAGTTTTATTTTTTTCCTTTTTTCTTTTTTTTCTTTTCTTTTCTCTCTTTTTTGTTTGTTTGTTTCCAGCGGCAAGGGGCCCATGTCCTCGATCACTGCATTGATTCATCACAAATCACGCATTAATCCCCATTTCCCACTCTTCTTTTTGATAACAAACACTGGTGAATTCCATAGGCTGTTTGTCAGAACAATATGTCCTCGTTGGAGCTGTTCTTGAACCAAGTCCTGCAGACTACTGCTCGGAAAAGAATCAATTGAGCAATTCTAGCTCCCTTTGGTATTGACAATGGTGGAGACAGTGTTCAAGCCATAGCTTCGATTTGTCCATTATAATTGGCATCAGTTATCCCCGGCAAAACAAACAATCCAGTCAAAGTTGTACTTGATCATCCTAGCAGCAATACACTACAGTCATTCCCAATTGTTCCTTTGACATTCAATGGAGTTTTATGAACATGAGTACCCCACAAAGTGGTGTCTGTTACTGTGGAGACATCCACTCAGGCACTCCCTCTGGTTCTTGCTGAGAGGGTGTCCACAGTGGTAACTGTGGCAGTGGGGCTGCAGCGCAGAACCCTCCTCCACCGTGGTACTCCATGGGCTGCAGGGGGACATCCTGCTTCACCATGGGCCTCACCACAGGCCGCAGGGAACTTCTCCTCCGGCGCCTGGAGCACCTCTCCCCCTCCTTCTGCACTGACCTTGGCACCTGCAAGGCTGTTCCTCACGCCTCTCACTCTCCCAGCTGCTGTGTGGCACAGCATTTCTCTCCCCTCTCCCCTCCCTTTTTTTTTTCTCCCATCTTAAATATGCTCTCACAGAGGCACAAACAACATCGCTTATTGGTTTGGCTCTGGTCAGCAGCAGGACCCTTACCAAACATGGGGCAGCTTCTAGATTCTTTTCACAGAAGCCACTCCAATGGCCCTCTGCTACCAAGACCTTGCCACGTAAACCTGCTACATTTCACCCCTTGCCTCTGTGAAAAGCATATTTAAGAATAATCACTATATACTCTTACTTTACAATCATCACAATCTTCACAGACTTCACTTACATAAAAAAAGAAAAAGAATTTCCCACACCAAAATAAACATAACATCATCACAACACCAACGAGGTGGACAATTTACACACACACCACCCCTCATCCCTTCACCACACTAATATGAAACACATTCTTCACAATTGTTGCTTTCTTAAATTCTTCACAAGTATTGCATTCTTAAAGAAAAAATACAGTCCATGTTTTGTCCTTCACTTCTCTCAACTATCATCCTTACCTCAAATTCCTTGAGCCCCATGTTGGGTGAGTAAAAAACAGTAAGTTATCATGGATTTGGGGTAGGAGTTTGAAGAAACCAATCTTCCAGCAGTATTGGACAATAAATGGCACAGAAACTATATAAAAAACTATACAACTATAGAAAGAAACTATATAAGAAAACTTAAATAAGAAACTATATATATAAAGAAACTATATAAAACCTATTAAAAAATATATATAAAATAGTTGTATAAAGCTTTACTACGGCCTCTTCTGCAGAGAGGTTAACTTCCATGATTAATGCCCAGCCGCTCACCTGTCCTTCAGGTGATGTCTCACAACTTCTTTAAAACAGGTTTGTATGTAGTAAAGTTTAAAATACAGCTTCTACTCAGCATTCATACATCTTGACCAACATGGAAATAACTTCATATTTTTCAAGCTGATTCATCCAGTCACTGTGGCTTTTGTTTTCATTTACTCTAACTGTATGCAGATGCTGTTCTTCTAATACATCTTTTTTTTTTTATATAAATAAATTTGCAATGCAATTAAATGAAATTTATAACCCGAACCCTTAAGAGTTTCTTGTTCATAACCCGAGTGCAAAATGTTACCTGAGATTTATGTGCATTTGTTATGCACACAAAATTCCTTTTGTTTTTTGACTGACAATAGTTCTGGAGTCTAAAATCTAAATAATTAAATAAACAAATACTTTATGTTTTGCTTACTTGGAAAATGATCATTAATTTCAGCACAGAAAATATTGTTATTAAAAATATTGAGTGCTGTCTTGGGTGAATAACTCATCTATTAGCCTGGGATCAATGTAAATTAATCTACTCAGCACCATGAAAAGGCTGTTTCTGCTCCTTATGTTGCATCAGGGTAGGAAAAGGTCTGATAAAGAATGGATGAATAGGCAGAACAAATAATTTGTCATACAACTTCCTTTTAGAAGCAAAGTAATTAATTTAGATAAATTATATCAAGCGCCCTGCATTTTATATGAGAATTTCATTAAAGTAATGACACTTTGATTAAGTTCCCCTCTAACAAGGATTATCTGCAGGAGAAAATTAGCACTTCCATTCCTCTTCTCTTCCACATCCTCTAACAATTCCTGGCTATCACCAGCATTTCGTAATCAGCCAAAAATCTCTTCTCTGACTCCAAGCCTATGTGGTATCCATATCATCACCATCTACATAACAGTACATAGCAGGGCAACCCATCAACAGCCTTGTAAGATTCCTGCCTAGAGAACCTAGAATTTAAGACCCTTACTAATGCCCATAGCCCCAGAAAGCATCTTATAGGTAATTATTTGGATATCACACTTTTCTTAACACTGAATGCTTATATAGAATTAAACTGCTGCTGAAATCAAAATCTGAACCTTGTTCCTGGAGCTATATCCATAGAGAAGACAGACAGTTACAACAGCCCATTCATTTTCTCGTGACTTCTCCCTTTCATTTATGTGGTCAGTGAGACTCTCGATGTGCAGAAGGAAACCTTTAGATCAGTTGATTTCTCTCTGCTCACTATGAAGGTATTTTCACAGCATGCTTATATATCTATTATGTTTTATAAAACTGAAGTGAAAACATCTCAGCCATTTACTGCAAACATAGTCAGAAAAAAGCCATTCAGTATATGTCACCCAAAATCATAAGATCAGGTCATGAGATTGTTTTCTCAGATCCTAAAATGATACAGCAGCCAAATTATCCACAGCAGAAAGCCCACCTAAAAGGTGAAATCACAAATTTTCAGGTGTAACACCTAAAGGGGAGAGCTATTAGAGAATAGGTCCCAAAGTGAGCATACCCTCTGGGTAATAAGGAAAATAAGGAAATAAGGAAAGCAGATATAGATATAGAATACTACTGTGAAGTGCAGTATGTTGTAAATTGTTCAAGCTAGTTTGCCAGAGGTTTACCTGAGTCTGTTTTTCCCATGGGTTATAAACCCTGAAAGTTCATAGAGGCATCTTCTATCATGGTTTATTTGTGATATATGAGGTTTGGAAGACAGACAAGTCCTGCATATCAGGGGAAGTAGAGGGACTACACAACTTCCATATATGATATCAAACTCATCCCAGAAAGGGATCATCGTCCACAGTACTATGATGCTGATCAAGAAAAGGGAGAGACTGCATCCAGCAGATCTAACTAATTTTGAAATAAAGGAGAAGAAAAACAAACAAACAAACAAAACAAAACAAAACAAACAGATAAGGATAACTATATTTATCAAAAGGAAGCAAGCCAGTGTTGTTCAGAAGATTCACAGGGTACCAGTAGCATATATGCAAAGCTGCCATCATGAAGTAAATGAATGCCACAAGACAAGAGGTGCCCTTTACACTTAACTTTCTTGCCTCCTGAAAGCCACATTTACCTCTAGCCAGTGATGTCTGAAACCTATTTTCTTGATAATTAATTTTAATCTTTTTGTCTTTTAGTAGACCCTCTTCTGACAAGAAAAAGAAAGAATGCCTCAGCAACAGTTAGTCAGTGAGCAGCTGAATTACCAATGTCATTTCCACATCGTGGTAAATTAGCATTTTTCAAAATGGTAGGTGAAGGAACAGATAATACGAAATAATTCCATGCAAGAGTAAAAAGTAATTTTTTTCAGACTGATTGGATCTTCAATCCTGATTTTTTTCAGCAAAATGAGAAAAGCCACATTTAAAAATCAAAGCTAAAGCCTTTTTAAAGAGTCCTTTAATCTCCCAGAAGGGAAAAATAAAGGGCTGCTCTTGCAGTCCAAGTTTTAAAGGAGAAACGCATTTCAAATGGCCACAAACTACTCTTAATCTCAATCACACTATTACATCATAGCTCATGTTAGAGGAAAAAACAACACAGCATCCAAAATTAGCTGTTCTGCCCCACCTCTATATTTAGCTTTATAAGATATGGGATTTAATTTGCAAACTCAGACATCCATTAGCTAAAAAGACAACCTAAAGGACACCTGACCTTTGAACAAATCCTGCTTCTTCCCTCCTCTCCCCCCCCTCAAAAAAAAAAAAAAAAAAGGGGGCAGAAAAATAACGTATCAATCAGTTGAGCTAAGAAAAAACCTGCTCCCATTGGAAAAAAATACACATTTAACATTTTATTTACTTAAAGAAAAATAGGGTCCAAAGCGGTCAGTCTCTCCTTACAGAAAAGATAAAGGACCGTGAGCCTTTAGGTGCACCAATGCTGCAATTCACAGCAATGGCTCGCTTTCCCGGTTTAATACAAATCAAGAGATGTAAGCCAGTGATTTCATGCAAAAATTCTCTTGAAATTTCAAAATGAATGTTTGATGATTCCACAAACTTCTAGCACCATCTCTTCCAAATGGAAAAATGTCCAAACAGAATCAGATGTAACAGTAGAAAAAAACAATGATATTTATCAAGTTTTAGCTACTTTGAGCTATTTCTTGATTCTTACACAAGTCATTAAGTTTACAGTACTAACTCACAATGTTATCAAAAACCTGGAGTATTTTGGACTTGCAACATTCTCCCTTATATATTAGCTTTATACAAATAGTATGTGCACTATACTTAGAGAAGTGATTCTCTCAGATATTGAATTAAAGACAAAGTTATCTGCTAGATAATTACAAGACAGCTCATTACAAACCTACCTCTCCATCCCTCACTGACTGCAAGCACAGCTCACTTTTTTTTTTTTCATTTTACTATTATTAAGAGCTCCTTCAAAGATTCCATTGTCCAAGACATTTGTGGGAAATCTTCTGTAGCATGTCCTGAAGCTCCTCAGTCAGACTACTGATTTAGTAGTCAGGGCTGACTCAGATGAGCACATATGACTGACTATACGTACGTGAGAAGGATTTCTCTTCAATGAAAAGATACATTAACTGATAGCTAGTCTAATATAAACATCACATTAACAGAGATTATCAGAGCTGTAGGAGGTTACAACCAGAATTGGAACACCAAGGAATATTCCCCACTTCGTAAACTGAATTAATTTACATATTTTGCCATTGTTTAGTAACTCGGTTTCATGTCTATCTAACATGACTTACAGTTACATTAAAACAGAATGAATTATTTTCCCTGATGAAATAATCTAGATAAACTTCGCTACAGTAGCTGTACAACCAAAAACGTGTAAATTCAACAAAGCCATTGCACCATATTATTGTATCCGTTATGCCCATACTTCCTTGATTTTTTTTTAAATACAACTGAATTGCTGTAACCTTAATGTTTTGCAGAGCTTATCTCTATTCTTTTTCATATGGCAGTGTCTCCACGCATATTCAAACAACCTCCAATGCTTATTTACATAGTGCCCTCGCATTCAGCACTATTTACTTTTGCATCACAGTGATTTCTTAGAAACAAAGGTCTGTAAGCTATACCTAGTCCACACATATAGCCCTTGATGATGTCAAAGGGGACAGGAATAATATGAAACATTATGAAAACTGCGGTGCTACAGGGTGAGAGACTTGGACCTAATCAACAAGTGTGTGCCCAAATGCCTGAGGTGAATGATCACTATCAACAAGAATCTGTTGCTTTGAAAGAAGAAGCTTAGAACCAAAGGTAAGCCATCTTTGAGTCCTACCCCCATTTTTCGATCAGTTGGTCAGTAGTTTCCTGAGAGAAAAATAGCTGAAAATCAAGCAAACACCTTCTAAGTCATAATTGGATTGGGAAAAGAAGGTGGGGAGGGGGGAAAGCGGGCAGGGAATGTAAAAAAGAAAAATCCAAGGGTTAGATTTCAAGTGAAATCAGAATGGCTCATCCATACCAAGGGGACTATGTCCTATTCAGTCCCTGCTGTGATTAACAAGGGACTGAAAGTAAAACTCCCACACCGCAGTCAACTTCTATAACTGAACACATACACACAGTCTCTCTTCTCTGATGTTTTCACTACACTTCTTTTACTTGATGTAAATAATGCTACTTGGAGAGAAGGGCTGAGAAAGTGAGAAAAAATACATATTTCCATCTTGGAACAGTTGGAAACCTTGAACTATGGAAGGAAGTACGTCCATAAGAGTCACTCCCCTTCCCTACCCCAAAGTTCTCAGAAAAGTTCCAACCTTCCACAGAACAAAGCCACAAAATTGCCTTTATGGCAGAGCTCTACTCCCTCAGGCAACACGAAGCGTGGAAATATCCCCTGCCCCTCAAGACCACCCTTGGCACAGTGTTTCACATGATACAGGGTCTGTGTAAATCAGGGTTCACAACTGGCTTGGCAGCCATGAAATTGATAATCTGATATCTTAACTGTCATTGTTGTGACAGTCCTACTAACAGCATAATGGGATGCACTGTCATCAAAAGCTTCTTTCCCCTGTTCATACAGGAAAACAGTTCAGCCCTGAAGGTTACCCTGAAATGCATCCAGGGGCCAGCTACCAGACGTAAAAACTTCCTCAGAGTACTCTGAGGAATTGCAAAGGGAAAAAAAAAATAAATAAATCACTTTCTTATGTAGACCATTTGTACTATAACTTGTCTACGATGCCTGACCAGCAATGTTGTCAGTGATGATTTTTTTTTTCAAAGCAACTTAAAACGATTGTTTTACCTGTCATCTCACTTCAAGAACTGAGGTTTGGGGAAAAGCTGCTATTAAATACCAGAGATCACATCACATATCAGTTAATATGCTTACTGTCTTTTTTAGAGATTGTCACTGATTGACCAGATTCACCCTATAGTGATCCAAAAGGAGAGTCGACCCTATTCTTTCTGTGTGCATACACAACTATTTGACCCTGATATCAATGTACTTGGCCTCTATTAATTAAGCCCCAAACTAAAAACTTCATTTGGACTTGTCAAGTTCCTTCAGCCAATTGTATCTTTCCTCAGGGGAAAAAAAAAAAAAAAAAAGGCTCTGACATTATCAAGATGAGACTAGTTTCATTCATCATTAGCTCTCAGGATCAAGCAGACAATGTTGCAGCTACCTGACTGTAGGAGGAGGAGTGACACCTCCACACTGGGAAGCATAGGCATGAGGTCTATCTGATTCTTGATGTGGGACTGCCTATAAACAGCCCGGGCATAAAATCTGCTGAAGAGACAGACTGATGTAGTAAGAGGAGGCAGGGCAGAAGCCTGTCCCACTCCTCCGTCTCAGGTCACAGACTGCCCCAACCTGGCAGTGCACTGGGAGCTGCATTTTGAAACCTACAAAAACCTAGTGCAGCCAGTAACTCAAGTTCCCGGGGTGCTGGCTGGTCCTAGCTAACCTCCTGGAATGAACAAACTCCATCTAATAGGTCTTTTGCATATTGGTGCTAGAAAGTGAAACGTCCTAATGTAACAGGTTTTTGTCAAACTAGTGCTGCTATGCCACATGCCATTACTGCAGCTGTAGTACCAATACAGACTAATATATTTAAATACTGAAGAGGAAATATTTTTACCTTTCTCTCACTGCACCCTTCCAATCCCCACCTCCTACTCCTCAAAATTAGTAATTCAAGGTAGATCACCGTGCTGTGCTTTCTCCCAGGGGTACTCCAGAAACACACACTGGGATTTTAAAGCCTATCATTAAAGTGGGTTAGACTACTAGAAATCCTATTTCAAGCTTGCATTCCTGTTAATTGGAACTTATCCAATTAGCATTTCTCTACCACCTACAAATAAATGAATGGAAAAATAATCACTTGTTGGCTTTATACAATCTTTCTACCATCAACAGATTTTGAGAACAATTATATAAAGTGCATTATAGGGCAACCAAAAACAAAGGCAGGGGGAGGAAGAGGATTATTGAAGAAGCCAGGTACAAATGTAGCTCCAGCAGGTCCTTCCAATTCTAAATTATCCTCCCTTAGCTGTCAAAGTAAAAAGTACAAAAGACACACAACCTTCTTGTGTCAGCAGGCCACAAGGAGCTTGGCATTGCCTGCTTTTAGACAGTTGGAGAGTTGCAGGCATTCAGTCTCCTGTTACTCAGGCCCAAATCCAATGCAGTGTCACTGATTTTGTTTTTTTTTTTTTTTTTTCTTCCTTATAATAATTTTTCTATGAAAAAAATATTAATTTTTAGGAAAAAAATATATTTTCTATGAAAAAAAGCTCTTCAGGCTGGACTTGTTCCCATCTGCACAGCTGTGCCAAAATGTTTTCATCCGAACATGAAGTATCTCTGCTTGCTTTGCCCAGGCACTTCCAGGAAAGAGACCAACAGTCTGATGGATCACCAAGAGCCTGCTGTGTTCATGACCTGGTCAGGGGACTGCTGGGCAGTTAACTGCAACCCAACATGAACTCGTCTTGAGAATTTATGAAGAAAAAACTATTAAGGAAAACAGCAAACACTATTTTCTATACATTATTAAGAGAAACAAAAGCCTATTGGGGAAAAGAGATCTTTAGCTTCCATCTGACTGATTACAAAGTTAATAGACCTAAAGTTAATTAAGAGTGCTAATCAAGCTCACCTACATTGTGTTTTAGACATGAAAAAGATGTTTATAATGTTCAGCAATTAAAAAGCTTCTCACTGGCCCTCTCTTTTGCTCAAGGTTCTCAAAAGATGTTCCCTGTCTTACTTTCCCCAGAAGTTCTCCTCTACATTTCTTAAATCTACCTATCGCATACAGCCTACAAAAAAAAAAAAAAAAAAAAAAAAAAAAAGCATGAAAGATCTTGCATGGCAGATAATATTCTAGTGCCCTGGAAACAGAAGGAAAGAATGTTGCTTTCTTTCCCTCAACTAGTATCAATAATTTGAACCCTCCAATAATCTGCTGTTAAAAACACTATTTTTACAGACTCAGTAACAAAACCCAAATAAGAATTATAACAAGAAGTGCCCAGATCATCCATCCCATAAATCCTTCTACTTAGAAGAGGTCTTAGGGTGCCTTCCAGCACCTTTAAACAAACATTAGGCATCTGACAAAAGGTGCAACTAAAACACAGTAGAAACTCAAGGAAGGGCACTGCCAGGGTAAAGCATTTTGAGTTAGAAAGCTTTCTTTAGGAGAGCTCAAAAAACGGCATTCCTCCCATGCCATGAAGATAAAAGCATCCACAATTACGTAATCATACAAAAGAACTTCAGTTTGATAACCTCAGCACATAATTCTGAGCAAACGTACACCTTCAGCCCAGAAATTTGCCCATGGTGACACAGAGCTCATAAGGTAAAAATTCTTCACATCACAGAATCACAGAATCATAGAATTTCTAGGTTGGAAGAGACCTCAAGATCATCGAGTCCAACCTCTGACCTAACGCTAACAGTCCCCACTAAACCATTTCCCTAAGCTCTACATCTAAACGTCTTTTAAGGACTTCCAGGGATGGTGACTCCACCACTTCCCTGGGCAGCCTGTTCCAGTGCCTCACAACCCTTTCAGTAAAGAAGTTCTTCCTAACATCTAACCTAAAACTCCCCTGGCTCAACTTTAGCCCATTCCCCCTCGTCCTGTCCCCAGGCACGTGGGAGAACAGACCAACCCCCACCTCGCTACAGCCTCCCTTGAGGTACCTGTAGAGAGCGATAAGGTCGCCCCTGAGCCTCCTCTTCTCCAGGCTGAACAAGCCCAGCTCCCTCAGCCGCTCCTCGTCCTATAAATAGCCTTGCTGCAAGCCCAACCTTCTCTCCCACCGTCTCCTGTTTTTCCCCCTTTTACTCAACTGAGGCACGAGTACCTGTGAACTTCAGTTCAAGCTTTCTCATTTTCTTACCTTAAGGGTTTTTTTAATGCTTGTAGTGACAGCTATATTCACATGATTACACTTCACTTAAAACATCATTAGTAGACTAGGCAAAATCCAGGTAGGGAAGGCAGAGGAACAAGAATAAAACAGCAGACATTATAAACGGTTTCATAGAAACATCTAAAAATAGTGAACTTTAAAGGAGCTAAAAATCACAAAGGGAATATAGGAACTGATATTTTATTTTCCACAAAATATTAGAAACTTCTGCAGCAAAGCCTCCCACAAAGTTTTAGTTCTTTCTAACATTTTCACTATTCTCTAGCAGCCAAAGCAACACAACTCCAGTCCATTACATTTCACGCTGCATGAAAAGATAACCATGCAGAATTAAAACAATTTAGAGAATTCTGCAGGAGCTTCTCCTGACTGTATGAAATAAACTAGGCTGTCACGTGAGATTTAAAAAACGATTAATAGGTATGAATTCCCAAACTGTCAACATCTTCACAAGACAGAAGTGATAGCCTTCTGGCAATAGGTCAGATTAGAGCACAGTCCAAAAGCAAACAGTCTTACTGTTATGCCAGAAAGAGTGGATCATTTTCATCAGAAGTGACCAATCCAAAAATCAATCACACATCTGGTGAAACTTATGCACATGGTATAACACATCTTAAATTCAGGCTAAACAGAACATACAACCACTCATTAAGTAGAAATAGCTGAAGCATTTAGCAATTCCAACAAAGCAAAAGCAGGTTCTGCCAGAAGCTCTGTTGGAGGAGTAGTGTCTGCATAGATACTGCACCAAGTAAGTCACATTAGTAAACAGTTAACTGCTTGGCCAGCTCCAGTAGGAAAAAGTTCCCACATCTAAGGCAACATCTCTGAAAAATCTGGTAGCAACTTGAAGCAATACCACTGTTTTTCCAGCATCATTATTTTAAAAAATAATAATTTTAAAATTTAAAAAAAGTCATTCAAAATTCACTTAAATGAACAAATGTGAATAATTTAACGAATAAATGTAAAAATTTAAGTGAATAAAATTCACTTTAAGAAGTAATTTTATTTTTGTGACCCAAAGAGTCGAGAGCCTTACCAAGTATTTCATAAGAATCAACAAATTGCATACATGAACCATAACAGTTTGTGATAACTGGTCACTACAGCTCCTGTTTCACTCCCTCATATAAAGAGCCTGATATCTAATTACAAGCCATTCTGTTTTAAGCACAAACATACCAAATAACATTAACTGGAAATAGAATATTGCTCCAACATGTTTTTTCCATGGCTGCCGAAGTTTCTGAACTGCTTTAAACAGAAGCAGGACCACCTGTTTGTGCACTAACTCCCCTTCCTCAGCAGCCATAATGACTCCCCCCAACAGCTGTCAGTTGGCTTTCTGCTCCCTATTGCACAAGACAGTCTGCAGCTCATTTGCCCTTTTAATCCAGAGCCACTTCAGGTGACTGCAAGAAGGCTCATGCTTCCAAGAGCAAGGGAAGTTATACCCACCTTCTCTCCATGGGAGAATGAGGAGAGCAAATAGCCTCCTCGCTTCTTTCAGCCACAAGTTTGGCTTTATTAAAAAGAAAAAAGACTAGTGCAGATCTTTATCAGTGGATGCCAGGTCAGTAAGGTTTGCAGGTACATTGCTTCCTCAGCTCAGAGTTTTTTAACTACTTGCTTTCATGTAATGTTGGTGGTTTCATTTGTAAGTAGCTGGTGTTGAGCAATAAATCAAAGCTTTTGTTCTGAAAGCAGCAATCTCTGTATTCTAGCCTACTGCGTGCAGAAGAAAATAACGATGCTCTAACAGCACCCAAGCACAGGAAATCACCCTGCAGTCCACAAATACAGAAACCTGTTTTTTCATAGAAGAAAATAACGTAGCAACTCTCCAACAAGGCAAGCATAGTTACAGCCCTTGATCTGCAAAGATGATGAGTGTAAAAGCTATTCAGTATATGTTATGTAACTGATAATCCACATTTCCACCAGTGCTTTACAACTGCCTTTTTTTTTTTCCATTCCCTCCTGTTTTCTACTATACACGCCCTGTCATAAGATACCTATGACCAGATCTAACAAAGGACTTACTTCCTCTGATAAGAGGGCAACTAAACTGATTAGTGCTTCTGTATCACTCTCAGATGCCCAAGACTGCCCCAGAGTGAAGTTATTAGTCATACATAGTTAGGATTTGAGTGAGAGAATCTCTGCCAAATTGTCTTCAGGACCTCAACCACATAAAGATGCTTGAATGTCCCACTCAAACACTGCAGAATTCACTGTCATTGAAATGCAATGACTGCAGCTGGCAGTGAAATCCAGCCCCTGGAATCCCCTTCAATAATAACTTAATGGTCTGAGCAATCAACAAGTAAGCACAACTCAAATCAGTTCTTCTGAGTTTAAGTTCAGTTCAAGCTTCTACCTCCCCCTTCTTTTTTTTTTTTCTTTTTCTTTTTTTTTTTTTTTTCTGGGAATACACCATCATAGTTAACTCTAACAGTTAAATAGCTCTCAGGTCTGAAACACAACTCAGACCTAAGTGTCGGGTGAAAGCACTTTTGTATGGTCCTCTCAGGGCTCAGATCTAGTCCATAAGGGGAAAAAATGATTATTCATTAAAGCACAGCTAGTACGTAATACTCAGTTAAGAATTGTTATAGCTTTAAGTTGTATAGCATACCAAACTGAGTGCTCTAGCACACAAGGTAGAGCCTAACTGTCCAAATCAGTATTTTCTTTTGCTCATTTCTTAACAGGAGGAAAAAAAAAATCACACAAAAGATGACTGCAGATTTGGGTTTCTAAAAAAAGCAAATTTCCTAGTACATTTATTTGGAATTGGCTGTTGAGCTCTCCTTTAAAAGGTACTTTAAGCCAGAAGCAGAACTTCTGTTGTAGAAGTAACGAAACTAAGAACGTCAAGCTTCACTAACACTTTAATGAAAAATTGCCTAGTTAGATTTGTTAGATATTTTTCCCTTCAATTGAGATACGCATTGGAATGATTCATTGTATGGCTTCCAAAAAAGCTTTCAGTCAGCAGTACTTCAGTCCGTCTTAGGGTAAGAAAAGCCTCCTGCCTTTGTCTCCCTTGGAGCTTGATAACCGGGTTGGATTTCTCATGTCGAGAGCTTCTGTCTAACTTTCATTAAAAACTAGATAAGGGTTAAATCTGGATCTGTGGCTAGTTGAGAAAAAAAAAAAAGTAGTAAGTAATGTCAGCCTGAAAGGAATTCTAAACAATGATACTGCATCATACAGCTTTCCTTCTTCATTTTCTAGAGAGCCAACCTTACTGAGAATTCAGTACACTGCTGATCTTGTTATGGCATCAGTGTCTTTTGTACTCACATTCAAGGAGGTTAACTGCAAGTTTAAACCAAAGTGAATAGGTTATCCTTGATGTAGCTCTAATGCATGAGGGGAAACAGTAGGGTGGATTTCCATAACAGTCAATTTATCAAAACTCTCACTGGAAGTGACTGGAGTGTGACTGAGCATTAAGCAGCTCAAGGAGCTGATCAGCTGAAAACTAACCACTAATGAAACTAATGAAAAAAATGAAAGTCTTGATCTAGATCAGCTCAGCCACCTGACCCTCAGGTCATACACACATCAAAGCTAATAAGAACATTTGGCAGGGAGAGCGGACCTACAGCCACACACAATTCCAATTGGATTAAACCACTGCAGGTCCATACTATCAGATTCCCTTTACTTAACATACCCAGCTCAACTAAAGATTAATTTTGCAAATGATCAGATTAGTGATGTAACCACAGAATTACACATGCATTTTATCTGAAAATGAAGTTCACCTCCTGCTTATGTCATTTGGATTTTAAATTCTCTTAATGAAAAAGTGTTAAGATAGCATGGCTGATGTTAATTTACTGTATGATTTACATCAAGACAGAACTCTTTTTTTTCCTTAACCTGAGCTCTGAACCCACCCATTTCCCTTGGGTCACATAAATTGCACTCCCTGTACTGAGCAGAATGGAGTTACTGTTCTGCAGTTTCCAGTCTTGGGGTTTCTCTCCCCACTTGTGCTGGTGCATCTCTGAGGATTCTAATGAAATATGCAGCACAAAACAAATGTGCTTCTAGAGCACTAAATTTAGAAGATGGGCTTTGGGGGTTCTTGAGGGAAACCCCTTCCCCATCCCTGAATGACTGTGTGAGAGAAATCATCCTCAAATAACATGTCTGAGATTCAATGAAGTCTTCAGACTTCAGCAATCAGTTTCTAGGATTTTAATACTAGCGTAACCCCTTAATATCAAAAAGGGAAATTACTTAGATAAATTCAGTGGTTCAGAACAGCCAGCAAAAATCTATTATAAAATTATATAAGCAGAAAATAATTTGTGCATACAATGCTTAAATGTCACTTCAGTCTTCCTTCTCCTTGGCAGCTGCCCTTAAAAGCTGGTCACCCGAAGTTTCCCTTCTCTCAGCTTCATCCAAAAAATACACTACATTTTCTAAAATATACTCTAAACTCTGGACCTTTTCTATTTTAAGTGCTACCAATAAAGGTTGTAAGATGAATAATCATGAAAGCCAAGAACTGACATGGCCCACTTCATCCTCAATCATCCTTCAATAGATCTATTTCTGTACTTGGCAGAACTGTTTTTACAGAAGTTGGTTGTATTATGTCAAACTAGTTTCCAAACTTCTTGAACTTCAGAGCCATGCTCCATGATGATAGAAAGTTGAGACTCTGCTCAGCCCTGCAGAGCTACTGGAGGGGGATCTGGGTGCTCAGACGGGAACAGTGCATCACTGCTGCAGCTTCACTTTCTTGGGCTCACTAAGGAAGATTCACTGCTGTAACTGCTTAACTGCTGCACAGCTACTGCCTTCCTTCCTTACAAGCTAATTGTTGCACTGTCCTGAGGATTAAGGGACTGTGAGGAAATATTCTGAAGGAAACAAATCTCCAAGACTGAAGAACAGAACGGGGGGGTCGGTGGATCTCAATTCTGCTGCTGCTGTCCCCTGTCCCTTCCCCCCAGCGCACCCATGCCTACCAGGAGCTGTGCACGATGTTGGGAATTGCTTCTCCAATGCAGCGCAAGATTGCCATCTACAGGCCTCTGGAGTCAAGACGATTCTCAGACAACACCCTAAAAACGAAGAAAAATAAGCATGAAATAGGTTGGAACATTAACCTACAGTCCGCAGGTAGACAAAGAGTTAAGGAGTATGCAATATGGCGCCAAGATTAAGATGACATGATAAAAGTTATTACATTTTCAGTAAATTCTTCAATTCTTCTACATATTCATGCCTCAGCTCTTATTGTTTTCTGATAGCTCTAGGAGATCATGGTATGCTCCTGCCTTTTAATTTTCTTACAGCTTTGCTTTCCCTGTATTTTTTTATTTTTTTTTAATAAAACAAAAGCTCAGAACAGATCTACCAAGACCCTCATACACAGCAGACCAAAACTATCACAAAACTGGCTGGGTCCACAGAGGTTTTCAAGTCATTTCAAGGTTTTATTATTAGCATCACCATTACTGCTACTACTTTTATCTCGGAGTGACACTGAAGTAATGCTTACAAATGCCATCAATATGCCTGCTGCTACAGACGCCAAGGTATCCCAGGGCTCCTGCAGTGAATACCAACTGCACACAATATTATTGAGAAGGGAAAAAAGCACCAAAGGTTTGCTTCACATATGCTTGTTTACCTTGACTGGATGTAAAGTTTAGTTATTTATTTTTTAAACCATTACACTTTCCTCAGAAGATACAGCAGGAGAAAAAAAAATGATTACTAACATATGAGAGGGAGAACAGTCATTTTTACACACATCATACATAAGAATTAGTTAAATGTTGAGCACTTCTCTGCTTCATGGACCAAGGAAGCTGGAGGAAAAGCCCTTGACAGAAACAGCTCAGTTCTAATCCTTAAGACAAAGAGCTGCATTAAGTCATGGCTCTGAACATGCACTGGGGCTTAAGGAAGACAAACACCAGAAACCAAGCACTACAAATGTCACATTTCCCCACTAAGCTAACCATATTTAACAGGATCCAATTGTATGAAGGCAGCAAATACAACAGTAAAGCATTAAGCAACTTCAAACTTGGTCTGAAGCAAAACCAAACCAACAGCAAGTATTTCTAGAGCACAACAGTAGAGTGATTTTCTGGAGAGCTGTCTTTTCTGTATTTCTTCCCCTTATAAAGAAAGGTTGATAAAAATCACAAAGAAAAAAATATTACCTCATTAAAAATCCAGAAGTTCAAAAATACACAAAAGCATCTCCATAATACACCATACAAAGTGTACATTCAGATAAAGTTCACATGCTATTAAGTACCTCCAAACAGCTTTTTTATTATTTTTAAGACATGCAAAACTTACCAGACTGAAAAGAATGTTACAATCACACAGTAACAAAGAGCATTAAACATCTTTCTCTGAAGTCAACAAATACATGTCATATATGAGACAAAACAACATATAACCAGGCCTGTAGAAATACTTATGACAGCATGACAGCGAGGGGACTTGCTGATCACATGAAACTTCAGTTGAAATACATGGGGATGTTGAGCCCTTTGCAAGATCACATCTTAAAGCCTGTGGGTTGGTGTACAAATAAATGCAGGGAAGATTCATTTCTAAAAGCAATGGAAAAGTAGTCTTATCAGCTGAGTAGCAGCCTTTCTTAAAGGCAGGAAATCATGAAGTGAGCAGTGGCAGTATCAAGAGAAATCACCAAAGTTAAAGCAGTTTACAAGAAGTTACCATCAGTGAGCTACGTATTGTCGTCTGGCATTGTTCTTCTTTATTTTTGGCTGAAGGAAGATTTTAACTTATTTCTTTCCTTCTCCAGCCACCCTGTACAGTGTGAAGCAAAACAGGTACTAATCAAACAGACTAAGCAGAAATAAGGTGAAAAAGAAGTGACTGCTGTGAGCAATAGCAAGCAGAGTTTGAGGAACAAATAATTATAAGACAAACCAGATCAAAGCCAGGGATGCACAAAGAACAGAATGAAGTAGTGGTGGGCAGAAAATACATCCTACTGATGTAATACCAGATGGACCAAACTAGTGACAGCACAAAGCCCTGATAAACTGGAAAAAAGGATGAAGTCATGAGACTTTGTTCGATCTCTCAAAGTAGGCAGATATTATCTGTATTTCTGAGGTGACATGAAGCTCAGATGCAATGAGAAATTTCTAAGAGGCAAGAAACGCCATTTTTTTTTCCAACTGAAAAGAAAAAAAAATAATCAAAGATCTCTGAATCACAACCTTTGTGCCTTTAACAAACTCATCCTACTTCTAGTTTTGAATAGTAAACAAGATACCTTAGGAGGAGACGGGAAGCAAACATAGCAAAACTATTTTTGGTAAGAAAGAGGACAAAGTATGCAAGGCTATGCAAACTAACGGATTGATATATTGCAAATGGGCTGGACTGTCTTAACTATGTTTATGCTCAAATATTACCTCTGACCAGATTTTCCTTACACTCATAACAAACAGCTGATTCCGTCTCTATTCAAAGGGAATGCATTTTCCAGACTGTTTGCCAATATCCAGCAGAAAAGCATGTGATTTTCTGTGTACACCAGCTGTAGTCAGCAGCCATCATGCACTCATGTTTCAACCTACAAACTAAAGCTAATGGGCTCTAGTTAAAAAAGTTTGGGTTTTTTTGTTTGTTTTTCATCAGAAAAAGTTACTATGAAATAAATATCCTGGAATGACACAAGCACAGGGTGGGACCCAGACTGCATATGAATTAATACTTTAAACAAAAGCACTACCTTCACTCAGTACTTCTGTCACACTAGGCAGCGCCCAAATTATATTTGTTAAACCCATCTTACATGATAACATATAAGAAGGAAGGTCATTTCTTCTACTTTTCTCCTTTATTTAGGAAGAAAAGAAAAATCTCTCCCCCCACCCCCACCCCCTACTCCCTCCCAGTCCAGGACCCACTGCACAGTTCTATTTCTAGTTTTCATTTCGAAAAGCAAGAACCTTCATCCTTATCTCAAGAGCCAGAGCTGCAAACAACAGGTAGGACTAGAGGGCTACAGCAGCTCGTTACAGCTAGCAAAGCCTTTCCACAGGCATGAAATCCATAAAAGCCTTATGCTGCGTTACTCACAAAGGGGGCACTACAGAGATTTATGAACTTCACAGTCCCAAGAGAAGCTCTCACACACCTCTCCTGGAGTATCGCTTTCATTTTCCTCTCAGGATCAGCTTCCTTGGCCCCTCTCTCCCCGTGACCACCTGTTCTGTACATCCGAACAGACTGCTCAGTTTGTGTGTTACTTTTCAACCAACAGATCCCCCTTCCTCCCAGATAGCCAATGCCTCTTCCTCTTCACATTCAAAGGTTCTGACCACCACCACTTCTTGAAATGTATTCGTTTTCCTGCCTAGTGCATGTTTCTAGGCAGTAAATATTCAGCAAAAGCATTTCCGAAGACTTCTATACCCACCTTCTAAGACCCAGACTAAGGAAATACTGTATCCCAGCAGCAGAACCACTGCCAGCTGTTACTCATCTCACACCATAGAAGTGTGAAAGAGGAGAGGCCTATGACTTTTCATGCTCCAGAAGGTCAAATACTTAGTAAAAAGCTGTACAGCCTTTACATCACACAACAATGCTGACAGTCATGTCAATCACCAGACATTAGAGCTCCCTGCATAGCTATCAAGGTCCTTTTACCAGGATTTTAGTTAGACCCCCAGGTATCTCACCAATCATTCAAGCTCCTGGAATGTAATATCTAGTGAGCAGCTTATGTTAATGTAAGCAACACTCTGCCTTCTGAGCCATACTCCAAGCAGGTTGTTTGGTTGCTATTGTTATTTATTTCATCTGTGCGTTTTGTGTTTTGTTGTTTTATTGCTGTGGTTTTTGTTGTTGTCATTTGAAAGAGTGCAGCTAAAGGGCTGAAAAGAGAAAACAAAAGCAGAATATCTAGAAATAGTGAAGCAATACGTGGGTACTCAGAGAATATTTTAACTTGGGTTTTATTTGGTAGATTTATAATGTGGTATACAACTCATCATCCTGATACTGAATATCAGCACCAAAATTTGATAAGATAAGGACACATATTGGCCTTACCATGTGAAGTACACCAGGGATTTGCCCACTGCAGATTATGATAAATTATATGGATAGAGCTGTTTTTCACACCCTTCATGAGAAACAGGCAAAACTGGTGGGGCTTCTCCTGATTACTCAGGCACAATAACAGATGAAGGCCAGTAAGGACTGACACACAGATCAGTACCGAAGATATCAAGGGGTACTGTGTGTTCACATGGTTCACAATCAACTTCCAGAGTTAGCTGAAGGAGACAAACCAGTGAGTACTTTATGCTGTCCTTTTAATCGAGAAAAGGACATGCTACATGAGTGTCATAGCCAGACCCCACCACAAAGCAAAGGGAATGCAGTAATATTGGCTGTTATTCTATCCTTTGCAGAAGCAAGCATGCCTTGATAAAGAAACCTAAATTAACAGGTAAAAATTTTATAAGGTGCTTAATCTTCAAGAGACATGGAACACTAGGCATGTTTTCCAAGGGTGGTTATAAAATACCTATAAATGTCACAGCAGAATGAGCAATCAGAAGCCCAACATTTCTACAGAATGACCACATCAGCAGTCCACAAACGGAGGTGGTTACCCTGCAGGCCAACAGGAAAACGCCTTAAAAACATGCACCTGTCACTCACATCTTTGAGAGGCTGCCAGAAGATCCTGTCATTGCATTGCTTTTGATAAAGAACGTTTTTCAAGTCACACAGTGAATGAAGCAGACTTCTTCAGCTCAAAAAACAACACTGATTTCACAAGCTCCTTAGGATAATGATGGAAAAAGCTGCCTAGGCAGAGACAAGATGCCTCAGCTTGCACTATGTTAAAGAAAATTTTAATATGTCATATTCAGGAAAAAAAAAAAAAAAAAAAAAAAGAAGTCATGCTATTTAGGACACTTCTGTAGTCACATCTTCTAGACAACCTGCATGTAACAAGGCCAAAAAGGTGCAGAAGTCTTTCTAAAATGATGCTCAACCAGAACTTATGCTCAATGTCAGGTTTGATCATAATGAACACTTTCTGGTACTGCAGTCTGAGAAATCCAAATTATATTCACTATTTCTTGGTCAAACTGACCTCAGCTCCACGGCTAAAACTGCAGAGTAGCCCGAGCTACACATAGCAATTACTCCAAAGTATCAGAGATCAATCCCTAGCTCACCTTCCAAGAAAGGGAAGCTGGCTAGCAGTATTAAGCCCCTCATTCTATCAGGGAGCACAGGTAATGGACATCAAGAGATCATTTGCTTTGATGCAGTATATTTCCCTCACAACTATTCTACGTTTTCCCAGATTCTATTAATTGAAATATCATGACAATCCTACAGCCTTGTACTGATACAAAGATCCTTTCTACAGCATCAGCACTTCTATTTAATGTATTTTTAATTCAGAGTATAATATGAAATCATTTGGGAAAGCCATGCTCAGCTTTTATCTTTTCTGTGAATAATTAGAAACTTGGTAACAAAGGACATTCTCTGGATTGACATGCATTCGAGAGTCAAAACATCTGCATTTTTGCCAAGGGGCTTAGTAGTATTCTGTTCAGGGAGGATTCCAGGACCAGCTTTCTTTTAACCATGCCCATTTGCCAGTGTAATACAGCAGATTTGTTTGTCTTCCCAAGAAGTGACATGCCTGTCATACAACTATAACAATAACCCGGAGATGAAGACAGAAATAGCTACCAGGTGCCAAACTTAAGTTTATAGAAGGCATTCAGAAAGCCCATAAGTCACAATCAATTTTGCTGATTTCAGGTCAGCCCACAGGCAACTGCTGTTCCATGGGAAGCAGCTACTCGTCGCAGGCATTACCAAGCCACAGCACAGCTCCCAGAGCATGCCGCTTACTTCTGACATGTTTGAGTGGCACCTACACCGACCACTGCTGCTCAGCAGTACAGTAGTTGACATCCCACGCACTCCACCTCTGGTATCAGAAGTAACAGCGATTTACTGCTGATGCACAAACAGCCAACAGACTGTTGGTGGATTCAACAACAGATCATCAGCTTGTGTACACACAGGAGTGAACTGTCCTATCTGCCCTGTTGGTGAGCAAGTTCTACACAAGTGATCTGTGGCTGAACAGACTTAGGTTGTGCTGCATCCAGCACTCCCCTGACAATCTGAATGCTTGAAAAGCCTAGCATTGTCACTGAAGATAACAGATGAGATGGAGCAGGGGACTTCATAATTTGAGTAAGAAACCGAAGTTAAGCAAAAAGATCTGCTGCCCTGAGTCAGTGTCAAAGCTGAAGGAAAACACAAGCTCCTAGCTCTGCATCGAGTTCCCTGAGTAAGTGTTCCTGTCTGTAGAGTTGGAACTGAAAACAATGGAGGTGCTGAATTTCACAGAATCACAGAACTGTAGGGGTTGGAAGGGACCTCAAAGGATCATCGGGTCCAACCCCCCTGCCAAAGCAGGTTCCTCAGAGCAGGCTGCCCAGGTAGGCATCCAGACAGGCCTTGAATATCTCTAGAGAAGAAGACTCCACAACCTCCCTAGGCAGCCTGTTCCAATGCTCCATCACCCTCACCGTGAAGAAGTTCTTTCGCATGTCAGTGTGGAACTTCCTGTGCTCTAACTTGCAGCCATTGCCCCTTGTCCTATCCCCACAAACCACTGAGAAGAGGTTGGCTACATCTTTCTGTCCCCCACCCCTCAGATATTTGTATACACTGAGGAGATCCCCCCTCAGTCTTCTCTCCTCCAGGCTGAACAGACCCAGGTCTCTCAGCCTTTCCTCACAGGGAAGATGCTCCAGGCCCCGTATCATCTTTGTGGCCCTCTGCTGGACTCTTCCCAGGAGATCCCTGTCTTTTTTGTACCAGGGAGCCCAGAACTGGACACAGTACTCCAGGTGAGGCCTGACCAGGGCAGAGCAGAGGGGGAGGATCACCTCCCTTGACCTGCTGGCCACGCTCCTTTTAATGCACGCCAGGATCCCATTGGCCCTCTTGGCCACCAGGGCACACTGCTGGCTCATGGTCAAGCTGTTGTCCACCAGGACCCCCAGAGCTTCTCCTCAGAGCTCCTCTCCAGCAGGTCGTCCCCCAGCCTGTACTGATACATGTGGTTGTTCCTTCCCAGGTGCAGGACTCTACACTTGCTCTTCTTAAACCTCATTTGGTTTCTTCCTGCCCATCTGTCCAACCGGTCCAGGTCTCGCTGAATGGCAGCACAGCCTTCTGGCGTGTCAGCTACTCCTCCCAGCTTTGTGTCATCGGCATACTTGCTGAGGGCAGACACTATTCCCTCATTAAGGTCATGGATGAAGATGTTGAACAAGACCGGACCCAGAACCGACCCCTGGGGAGCACCGCTAGTCACAGGTCTCCAGCCAGACTCTGTGCTGCCGATCACCACCCTCTGAGCTCGGCCAGTCTGCCAGTTCTCAACCCACCTTGCCATCCACTCATCTATCCCACACTTTCTCCACTTTGCTAGTAGGATGTCATGGGAGACAGTATCAAAAGCCTTGCTAAAGTCAAGGTAGATGACATCCACCGCTCTCCCCCCATCTACCCAGCTGGTGATACCATCATAGAACAGAACGAGGTTGGTTGAGCATGACTTCCCCTTGGTGAATCCATGCTGACTACTCCTCATAACCTTCTTCTCTTACAATTGCTTGGAGATGGCATCCAGGACAAGGTGTTCCAATACCTTTCCAGGGACAGAGGTGAGACTGATTGGCCTGTAGTTTCCCGGATCCTCCTTCCTGCCCTTCTTGAAGACCGGTGTGACATTGGCTATCCTCCAGTCTTCAGGCACCTCACCCATTCTCCAGGACCTTTCAAAGATGATAGAGAGCGGTTCGGCAATCACTTCTGCCAGCTCCCTTAGCACACCGTAGTTGGTGTGCTAAGGGAGCTGGGATAGGATGCATCCCATCGGGACCCATGGATTTGTGTGCGTTGAGCCCACTCGGATGCTCCTGAACCACTCCCACATCCACCAGGGGGGAGCCCTCTATTTCCCAGACCCTCTGTCCTATTGTCAGGGGCGAGGAGTCCCAGGGGAGTGTCCTTGAAGCAAAGACTGAAACAAAGAAAGCATTCAGTATCTCTGCCTTCTCAGCATCTCCCGTGACCAGGACATCTCCCTCATTCAGCAAGGGACCCAAATTATCTCTAGTCTTCCTCTTGCTGTTTACATACTTGAAAAAAAAACTTCTTATTATCCTTTATCTCTTTCGCAAGCCTCATCTCTAGGTGGGCTTTAGCCTTTCTCATCACATCCCTGCAGGCCCTGACAACACATCTATCCTCCTGCCAAGAGGACAGGCCCTTTTTCCACATTTCATAGACCATCCTCTTCCTTTTGATCTTATTGATGAGCTCCTTGCTCATCCATGTGGGTTTCCTGCCCCCCTTCCCCAATTTCCTATTCCTTGTGATGCACCGATCCTGAGCATGGAAGAAGTGCTGTTTCAGTGTTGCCCAGCTCTCACAAGCACCCTTGCCTTCTAGCAACCTATCCCCTGAGATACTCCCAAGCAGGTCCCTGAAGAGGTCAAAGTTGGCTCTTCAGAAGTCCAGGGTAGCAATCCTGCTTTTAGCCTTACTTCCTTTGCCTAGTTCCATCTGGAATTCCACCATCTCATGGTCACTGCATCCCAAGCTGCCCCCAACCTTCACATCCCTAACAAGGCCATCCCTGTTGGTAAGAACGAGGTCCAGGAGCACCGCATGCCTCGTCGGCTCCTCCACCACCTGCATCAGAAAATTGTCCTCAACGCACTGTAGGAACCGTTTGGACTGCTCGTGCCTGGCCGAGTTGCTTACCCAGCAGATGTCTGGGTAAGTGAAGTCCCCCATGAGGACCAGCACTCATGATCATGAGGCTACTACCAGCTGCTTGTAGGCCTCATTGACTTCCTCCTCCTGATCGGGAGACCTGTAGTAGACTCCTACCACCACGTCTCCCATACCAGTCCACCCCTTAATGCTTACTCACAAGCTCTCCACTTGTCCTTCACCCTCCCCCAGGTGGAGCTGGGTACACTCTAATTGCTCCCTCACATAAAGGGCAACCCCACCCCCTCGCTTCCCCAGCCTGTGTTTCTTAAAGAGGACATAGCCCTCCATGGCTGCGTTCCAGTCATGTGAGCTGTCCCACCGCGTGTCAGCGATCGCAACAAGATCGTGGCCCTGTGACCAAACACAGATCTTGAGCTCATCTTGTTTATTTCCCATGCTCTGTGCATTGGTGTACAGGCACTTTAGGGAAGTAGCAGGAGCAGTTACCCCTGGGGGGATGCAAGAAGATACTGGATGGGGGATCGGGAACGCTACCTTCTCTGAGGAGCCCTCAGACAATCCTATGGGAGAGCTCAGAAGTTGTTCCCTGTCTTCAACAGTGACAGCAGTGACAACTTCCCCCGGCCCTTCCCTGTCATCTTTAGCTCCCCTCCCTTCCCCCTTCAAACCAAGTTTAAAGCCCTGGTAATCAGCCCAGAGAGCTTGCTCCCCAACACACTTGTGCCCCACTTGCTCAGTTGGTGTCTGTCCGTAGCCCACATGCCTGGGCTCTCAAAGGACGGCCCAAGATCAAAATACCCAAATCCCTGGTCCAGACACCACCCCCTCAGCCAGTCATTGACCTGTCCTGTTCTGCTCCTTCTATCTGCATCCCAGTCACCCAGCGGGAGGACAGAGAACACTACCTGCACCCCCGATCCCCTCAACATCCTCCCCAGGGATGCAAAGTCCTTTTTAATATTCATTTTTCTTATTGCGGCTTCCTGGGATCCAACCTGAATGACTACGAGAGCATAGTAGTCCTCCAGCTTAATTAGCTGTTGCAGAGCCTTCCTAACATCTCTGACACATGCCCCAGGAAGACAGCACACCTCTCTGGATAGGTTATCTGGGCGACAAATGGGAGCCTCAGTGCCTCAGCAAGGAGTCCCCAATCACCAGGACTCTCCGCTCTTTTTTTTGTGGCACCGGTTACAATGCGGTGCTCCATCCAGCCCTGATCCTTATGTTCTGCACTTCCCTCAATTTTGACTCTCTTCTCGGGGTTGCTTCCTGGGTTTGGACTACTGTCCAGACCCTCAGCCTCTTCCGCAACATGAAGCCTCTTATGCCCTTGCATGTTTGTTTCCTCTTAAATTGAGAGAAATACTTGGATTTAAAGCTACTATCTGGCAAAGCTTAATCCCCTAGGTCCCTCCAACTCCTCTGTACACAAGCTGTACAAGTGCAATGTAAGAGAAATGCTATTCTCTGAATTAATTGCCACCTTGAACAAACAAATTAAGTGAAGGGGAAAACTCAAGGAGAAAGTATACAAAATAAATAAATAAATAAATGAAAGGAAATTAAACTTTGTTTCAGCTCATTCATGAAGCGGAACCAAGCTCTTTCACAGCACAGGCATGCCTTATTATGAATATCATGTCATTTCTGGATCTAAACCAGTGTTTAACTGCAGCAGTCTAACAATAAATTAAAAAAAAAAATCCCAAATGATTGAATTTTTCACCTACTGGTTCTTGCAAATCAATTGGAAACCAACTTGCATAGGCTTGTGTTTGATGGGGGAGAAGAGCTGAAAGCAAATTGAACCCCAGAAGGAAAGAAAGAAAGAACTGATTTCTAATAAGATCTGCAAAAGTAACCACAAGAAAGGAACAACAAACATTTTCTCACATTTGTCTGTAACAGTAAATTACTTCAGCTAAAGTAAATCTGTAAGCTGTTCAGCTAGGATCTCTGATCCTCATTTACTGAGATGAAGATTGACTTGCTCTTTTAAGTACATGACAACATCCTGTCTTAATCAATAATAAAGAGGCTGAGATTTGAGAGTTCACATTCTCTGCTCCTTACGTGGAGCACGGAGTTTGGATAAAAGAAAATGTGAATGCTTTATGCCCTTTTTCTAATTTAAAGTAATGAGACTTCATTTTTTCCGTGATTGCCACAAGAATAGTAATGTGCTCTAGTTTTCTCTGAGAAAATTGTCCGAACCACAGCTACCAGATAAACACCACGTTGAACACACAAAACTCACATGGTAGGACAAAACTCACCCAAGCTTCTCCCAAGTATTAGTGGACAAAAGGGACCCGAAAAGTTCAAGTCAAGTCTCTGAACGCTGTCCAACCAGTTGTACATGCACACCTCCCACATCTTTACTACATTTTAACACAGTATGCCCTTAAGAACACAAACTTCCTACTCTGCAGACATATACCATCCTGCAGAAAAAATCCTTGGCCTGGAAACAGTCGGTTTTGTCAGCAGGTTCCTAAAGGGCCAAGCCTAAAAATGTTAAATGTCTTCACAATTTCCTCTTTCCTGGAGAAAATAGATCCAAAAAGAGCATTGCACATGGATGGGAAGTTATCCCTTGACACCACCAACATGCAGGACCTACTCATGCAGCTAAGGAAAGCAGTGAAAGCATGTTTGGTTGGCTTTTTTGGCTGGGGAGGTTTGTTCACCCACTCTCCACCCTTCATAGGACAGTCCCTATTACAAAGCTGCTGAATATCAGGGATAGTTTGAAACAGCTGTCCATGCAAAGAACACAAAAGAAAAAAGACCAGAGAACTTCTCTTCAGTGTTGCATAGGAAAAATCTTTTTATTTATTCTTTCATGATAGCATGCAGGAATACTGAGGATATAACGTCAATAATATGGGGCTGTTTTATACAATGCAAATAGATAAGCTATTTCTTCGCTTCAGATACATCAGATATAAAGCTTCCCCCCACCCTTTGGGAGAAGGCTACGTTTTGAATAATAATTTCTTAGGTGGTTACAGAACAACAAGTCTAAACATTCTTAAAAGTACTTATAACCTTTCAAATTATTGTGAAAAATGTTAGGAACACTTCTACAGCTTGGGTAGAACACAGCAACTGTTCAACAGACACAAAAAGAGACATAAAAATAACAACTCCATAAATTATATGGATACCTAAGGCAAAAAGAATGAAATTACCAAAGCTAGGGTTTGATCATAGTACAAAGATGCTCCATGCAAATGTGTCATGATTAACACTGGTCTAAGGGTCATTGCTTTCAGCACTGGTAGCTTAAAATGCAGTGCAAGATGAGTGAAGAGAACTGCAGTTGCAAATGCTGGCAGTTAACCTGAACAAAAATGGGGAGAAAGAAGTACATTGCATTGGGTTATTGTGACTGTCCTCATTTAGTACACAATTAAGAAGTCCAATGATTAAAGGTTATAGGCAGACGTTTCTGGCATCTGCATATTTTTAAGTGCAACCAAGCAGAAACAATTTTTCAAATCTCAAGTGTCTGACCTATTCTGACAGATAATGTTGTTCAAAACTATCTAAATGGCCAAAGCTATTTAAATGGGATGCAACATTTAAAAATGTGAAAAGGCACTAATGGTTGTTTTTTGGCTTATTTTTGGTTTGTTTCTGGTTGTTAAAAATGAAGGCTATGAGAGAATTCATCATGTCCCTTTGCATCTTAAACTACAACCACTTTAGTACAAACTAGTCCAAATTTCATTGCTTTTCTCTCACCTTCCTCTCATGTTGCCTTCCTACTACCTCATACATATATATTTTCAAAAAAGCCCTGTCAATCTCTCCTGCCTACCCTCTACAGCCATTTAAGCCTAATTTATTACCTGATTGTATTAGCATAAAACACTTGGAATTCAAGACATTAAAATCTCAAGAAGACATGCATAGAAGGCAAAGAACTTTTCTCCCTTCCACAATTTAATGTGTAACAGGATTGGTTTATATCTTAGAGCATGCTTAAGACAAGTACTTCCTAAACATAATTAGTAACCCATTTTCAAACTTCTTTTACTAATAAGCCTTAAAGCTGAAATTTTTCCACAGTAATATTTCCACAGTAATACTTCTCTGATCACAAACTGCATTTCAATCTCTGTAGAAACAAAACATGCCAAGTCGTTTATTGTCGTATTTTCACGTTTGAGTGCTAAGATCACCAGCAGGCCCAATACTCTTCTCAGCAGCTTCACTGAACATAAAAGTACCTCCTTTCAGATTAATTATCTTCACCTAAATTGCAGATTAAAAGGATAAACCTGAACTGACATAATCTAGTGTAATTTTTGCTGTTGATTCAGTTCAGCTTTCAGCAAAATTACTGCAAATTTGCACTTAGTTATCAAAGCAAAAATTTCATTCAATATCTTCTACTGAAGTCAAATGAAAACGCACATTTACAAAGACACTCATGCTTACATTCCACAGATTTACTAGGTCAGCAGTCCTCCTATTCTTGCTGATAATGTTTTCAATATCAACTTCTCACAAAATGCATATAGATGTATACAGACTGTACATTCAGCCTGTAGGTAAGCAATCAACCTGTGCTCCCTCAGCTATCTTCAGCAGAAGAGACACACAAGCCTGAAAAAGAAGTTCTTACTGGTACAGTCTCATGTACTAAGTTCTGCAACGAAGGAGTTTTACCTTCCACGGCAATTACCAGCAGTTTCAAGAACATACCTCCTAACCATATTATAATATACAGAATCTTTCCTTAGTTTCTGAGTATACATTGGTCCCAAGAGCCTTCTTATTTCTAATTCTTTCCCAAACCCCTTGTAATATTTTGAGTTACTTACTTCTGTAGTTACTAGGCATCGATTTGTATGCTTGTCTTACCACCTAGACTTCAAAGCTCTAGAAAGTAAACACGGAATTTATCACACATCTTACTACTTCTACTACTGAAATAATGAAACTCTTTATAAGTTATTAATTTTATTGTAAAAGTTTACTATACTATGTCTTCTGGAAAAGCCATTCAAAACAAAACTATGCAGTCAATTTCCCAATAGAACAAAGCATTAATACTAATTAGAAAGTTAATGTTCAATTAGATTTAACAAAAATACTGATGGCATCTTGAAAAGAGCCATAATCCTGATGGCCCTTTATTATTAGAATGATACCATACAACAAGTCCTACTACCAATACCACCTCAGACTATAAGAGCCCGAAGAACAAATGACTTTTCCTGAGATTTGTGCTTCCTACAATCCTTACAGCTCCCTAGGGAGCCATGTCAATTATACCATCATCAATGCAAATGGCATTTTAAAGAGTCTCTGCAACAGACAGACTGTTAATGCTGATCAGAGGTGCCAGTGTGTAGCACATCTCTCCCAAAAGCTCTTTAACCTGTTGGGTGTCTAGTCAGTTGGTTCTAATCTTGTCATTTTGTGACAGGCCACTGGTCCCCCCTCTGCCTTTGTCAGTCAAAATCAACCACTACAAACAACCAATTTTCCACCCTCAGTAGTGTGGAATGCAGTACTGGCAGCAAAATGATAAACTCCTGTATAGAGACTATGATAATGTGCAGTCTGCCAGCTTTCTTGCTTGATAAGTTCTTATTAAGATAAAGTGTTTTCCAAAAAACTACTCTAAACAGATAGTTAATAAAATAATGGAGTGTTGGAGAATGAAAACACTTAATACTACTGTACGCAGCTTGAGTAGAAAACGAAACTTGGCCTGAAACTTAATTATCAGTAGTATCTAAATAAATAAATAAGAAAAATGTCACATGCTCATTTTTCCTTGGCTTTTTATCTACATACTGCTGATGCTTCACTCATCATTTAAGAGAGTTTGGGGTTGGGGGCGAGTATAACTGAGTATAACTGAAGCAGGCATTTAAATCAAAAGAGAACTGCCATCCTAGGGAAGCAACTGGCACATCGATTTAAAAGCAAATGTGAACCCAGCAAGCTATCCCACTGCAAATACATTCATATGTGATATTTCACATTTGCATACCCAGGAAAGCCAAAGAAATTCAAAGTTTGCTGTCCTTTTCGATGATGAGGAATTATGATGTCTAATCCAAAAGTTAAATTCCTTTTCCCCTGATTAAAATTATCTATCACCTGGCAAACTAACAATTTTTGAATAATGTCATTCAGTTTGAACTAACATTAGAAGTTACTTTCTAAATTGCTTGTACGTTAAACCTATAAATAATTTTCCAAATATTGTTTCTAACACCGATTTACAAATGGACAATGGAAAAGTCATTTGGTAAACCATGCAGTTCTTCACAAGAGAAGAGAAGGAAGAACAAAAGTACAAATATTGAAATAAGAAATGAGGGGCACAGGCAGAATAATCATTTAAGCCTTCAGACTTAAGAAAAGTTGAAAGAGGCTTGTGAACTGTGTGCTATTAGGAGATATGCAGAGAAAGCAAATACCTGATTTCAACACCAGCTTTTTATTGAAGGACTACTCTCTTTTCATTTGAGTTTTAGCCATGCTTAGGGGTATCTGTAGGCTGTTCAGGCTAGATGAAGTTTGGGGAACAAAGGAGAGGGGAAACTGCAATCCAAATATACTCATAGTACAAGTGTTATGTATGAGATGGGGTACAAGGTCCTATTGGGATTATCTTGCTCTTAATTGTCAATACCATTAAGAAATTAGTTCTTTTTTATTTCAAGGACTGTAAAATCTTTGTGGTGACACTGGAGTTCGACCAAAATAGAAGACTGCATGGCAATGTGAAGGTCCCAGGGGATAATTTCTCTTACTGAAAGTCTTCCCTCTCTTCTGAATCCGTTTCCCAGTCCAGTCTTTCAAAGTACATGACTACAGGTGGTAGTGTGCCTTCTCCACTTAGCACAGCTGTCAGCAGAAGTTTATGCAATTTTCTGGAAACCAGCTGTAAGCCATTTTTACTTACCAGCAAGCAGAGCTAGTTAATCAAGTAGATAATATTTTAAAATTTCATGTCTTGTAAGAGCTCAATATGCATCATTTTCATAGCTCTTAAAAGGGCAGTCACCTTCTGGAAGGAAGGAATTCTGTCCTAGAAAATAACCCATTTTGCACCATAAACTGAACACACCACCATTTCAGGCTGTGGAATGAGCTCCTCTGTTTCCAGCACTCAAGTCTGATAACCCCATGCGCCAGTAATGGAGACACTCCATTGATCAGAGTATGAGTGTCAAGTTCTGTACTTCCCACACCGCAGAAGACAACTTTCAAATGAACATGAAGTTCATGAGGCATTGTCCTGGTTTCAGTTAGAACAGAATTAATTTTCTTCCTAGTAGCTGGTGGAATGCTGTGTTTTGGCTTAGGATGAGAAGAGTGCTGATAACACCCCGATGTTTTCATTGTTGCAGAGCAGTGCTTATACCAAGCCAAGGACATCTCAGCTTCTTGCTCTGTCCTGCCAACAGGCAGGCTGAGGGTGCAGTAAGAGCTGGGAGGGGACAGACCCAGGACAGGTGACCCAAACTAGCCAAAGGGGTATTCCATACCATCTGACGTCATGCTAAACAATATATAGGGGTGGCTAGCCGGGGGGAGGGGGCCGGACTGCTCGGGGTTAGGCTGGGCATCGGTCAGCGGGTGGTGAGCAATTGCATTGTGCATCACTTGTTTGTACATATTATTATTACTTTCCTATTATCACCATTGTAACATTATTATTATTATTGTTATTATTATTTTGTTATTATTATTTTCCTGTCTTATTAAACTGTCTTTATCTCAACTCACGGGCTTCACTTTCCATTTCTCTCCCCCGTCCTAGAGAGGGAGGGGGGAGGGTGAGCGAATGGCTGCGTGGTATTTAGCTGCCAGCCGGGTTAAACCACGACAGGCATTCTGCCCCACACCATCCAAAATGGTAAACTTTCCAACTCCCTTGGAGCACACGTACTGCTCAGCTGACTATATCTCAAAACAAGACACAGTTCTTTCATTCAGCACTAGACAGCAGTGGTCACTGCTGGCAGCGTTAAACACTGCCCAGCTTTCACTCGGATGTTCAGTTGGAGAGAGATGCCAGGGTGGCCTCACTTGGACCTTCCCACACCGCCCAAGCAGATGGAGTCAGGACAGCTCGTCAGGCAGGGATCCCAAGTCCCATCAAGCACAACTGTAGAAAACAAGTACTCTCCAGTGCACACGCTGCAAGATCACTTGCCCACAATTAGGCTGACTGCTTTATGGATTTCTACACCGTAGAGAAATATTTTTCATCCCCCACAAAGGATTTTCACAGAATATGATACCATTCATTGAAGAATCCTTTTTGTGTATGCACCAATAGAATATTTGATGTTGCTAAATTCAAGGTTAATTTGGGGAGTTTTTAGTATATCTGTATAGAACTTCTAAAGCAGTTTCATGTCTTTACCTTTGTTGTAAATAAAGAAAATAAGTTGCATTTGTACCCAACTCTCCAATCTATTTTACTATATTTATAAACATGGGTGATTATTCCACAATCAAATCCATTTTTCAGAAGCCAAAACACAAACATTTCACCAGAAAATATGTGACCTGAACTTCTCATTCCACTGAGGAACAGGAATCCCTGCTGCAGATAGTTTCTTTTAAGTTAGCAAGACGATCCCTATTTTTAATTTGGTATTTTGGTAAATGTTTCTATTGATCTCAGTCTTCCAGGTACCCTTGAAAGCTTCTGTGAAACAGTGGTAGGGTGATTCTCCACCTCGCTTTCATGCCACTTGAGTGGATTTTAATTCAATGAAGAAAATATATTTGGCAGCAAATGACAAAAGATGCCGCTTGGCATCATATTCTGATTTTAAACACAAGCTATTGGAAGCCTTAAAATAATCCTTTGTCTTACCCTATGGTTTCTGAAATAAAGGTCAGATTTATTTCCCACTCTAATATTGGAGAGAAGAAGCCAGAATATTAAAACATCATTTTCTGTAGATTAGAAGAATATTGATTACATGAATTTGGGTAAAGTTCAAAATAATGCAGGGAAATACCTCTGAATATTAAGATCTGGTACATTGTCAAGAGAAGTTAAAAGCAGAGTTAATGTGATTCATTGACTGATGGTGGTGAGTTTAGTAAATTCATATACATTCAAAATCCAGTGTAAACTCGAAATAGTATTTGATTAACCTATGGTTATGCCATGACAGTGTTTAAATCAGACCATTTTACTTGTGTTTTTTTCTAGGCCACAAAAACAGTAACCCTATCTCAGTTGACCCCTGAGTACGAGTACTATTTTCAGACTTCTGCCAGCCATATACTACCCTGTTAGCCCTGGTCTCACCTCAGTGAGGGTCAGCTGTATTTCAGTTTCTTCTAATAGCTTTAATCATGCTTCCAGACTGAAACAGAGCAGAACAAGGAATGCAGGCACTTTGAGTAACTTCAGGAAAAAAAAAAAAAAAAAGAGAGATACTCCTTTAATAAGCTTCTGAGCGTTGTTTATTTTGCAGATACATTATCCCTAAGGTGAAAGAATTTCAGAAGATCTAGAAGCAAAGCCCATAATGAAGCGTCCACAAGGAAAACTTTTTGTTGGGGGATCCCTTGTTTAGTTGAGAGTACACAACCAGAACCATGGAAAACCCTAGTGGCATTTAATGCTTTAAAGCAGCACTAGTTCTTACTTACATTTGCTTCCAGCAATCAAGAGAGATGGAGAACAGAGCAATAACACACCTCCCAAATTTGCTCTGGGACTACAGGGAAGGATCTAGCATTAGGTGCTGAAGTGCCAGCAGGCACTACTGCCTTACACCTCTTAATATCCACATAGAACATAGCAGTCACAGGGCAGAGTTTTTAACATCTGTATTTGGCCAACAAATTTCACATCATGAATTTAAAAACCAGTACTGGAATTTGGTGCTGATCACAAGGGTCTCAAGTTCTGACTAGAAACATCATCTTGGACCTTTTCAATTCAAGCTTTCACTGAAATTGCCATATCCTGAAGACTTCACTTCATCAAAAGCTTCTTAATCAACTCTTTCTCAGCAGTTATGCACTTAAGTTCATAAATGCAGATTTTTTTTGATGTTGCTGTTCCATACAGCTTCAGTAAGAATACCCCTATTTCATTCAAGTAGCACTAGACTCTCCTGTTAGCATGACTCTGCACAGCTGCCTAGTAATTCAGCACACACATTTCAGCATAATGTATTTTCACACTACAGGGTGAAAAATGAGAGCCTGGCAGTTGCTGCTTGAATATACAGGAGAGAAGAATTATTTCTATGAGCTCACAAAATATCAAGAATAGATTTAAAAATTTAAACATCACAAAATAAGCAGAAGGAACTCTGACTGACTGACAGTTCAGACTCGCCAAATATCCTTTCACTTCTGGTGCAAAGTTATAGAGCTGGGCTGGCTTGCAGCTCAGGAAGCATCCAGATCCAACATTTTAGTAATTGACTGACTCATAAAACAATATAAAAATAAATAAACCTAAGAAACACTCTAAGAGGTGAGCACCTACAAATAACTGCATCTCACCTCCCTGGTGTATGAGACAGGAGCTTCTTCTGTTTGAAAGAAATACACAGTTGCATAGGAATGTTTTCTGACTGCATCTGCATTGAAAACCCTTGCTCTACTGCTTTGCATTCAAAGTAGGCTTAAAAGGATTCATCTGCTCAGAGGTCTGTCCAAGAGTACTGAGGAGAGGTCTCTCAGGATCATCTCCTGAAATTACTTCTGAATACTAACCAAAAAGCCTGGCTCAAATGCAGATGGCTGAACAGGGCATTGAAAGGAGACCTGGAATAACTGCAGAGGGACATGGCTTTGCACTTTTTGCACTTGTTCCCGTGTTCTTACATATTCACCCACTTCATAGCAAGAGCCTGTCTGTTTCTGTCTCTCAGGAAAAGCGCTGTGAAGTCTACAAACTGTTCTTAAAGCAAACAGCACACTTAAGTTCTCTCTTTTTTTTCACAGAATATCATCAAAAAGACACAAACAGAACACTGCAACCCATGCACTTACAGAGCCTGAGCCAGAGGGAGCTCTCAGAAGTTCTGTCTGAAAGTACAAAAATTATTGTTCAAATAAACAAAGCAAAGCAGCAGAAGCACAGAGGACAGGCAGGCACAGTCAAACCCTGGGCAAGAGCCAGCACTGGAGCTAGGCAGGAATCCAGCAGTTCGTGATATTCCTACGCTTTGACTTTTGCCTCAAAAGACTTTGTCCTCAGCCCAACTCCCACTGCTGCCAGCCTTTTCACTGATTTCAGCAAAAGATTAAGTGGCCTCACAGCCGAAGTCTCAGACCTGCTGGATGCATGGTGACTTCAGCTGCAGTTGTAAATGCTCAGCAGCACACATCTGGAAGAATAAATCCTCAGCATGCAGAATGATTCTGCATTGCCAACATGATTGCCCTACAGAATTCACAGAAGCACCAATTATCACAGAATCACAGAATCACAGAATTTCTAGGTTGGAAGAGACCTCAAGGTCATCGAGTCCAACCTCCAACCTAACGCTAACAGCCCTCCACTAAACCATATTCCTAAGCTCTACATCTAAACGTCTTTTGAAGACTTCCAGGGATGGTGACTCCACCACTTCCCTGGGCAGCCTGTTCCAGTGCCTCACAACCCTTTCAGTGAAGAAGTTCTTCCTAACATCTAACCTAAAACTCCCCTGGCTCAACTAAAGCCCATTCCCCCTCGTCCTGTCACCAGGCACGTGGGAGAACAGGCCAACCCCCACCTCGCTACAGCCTCCCTTGAGGTACCTAAAAAGAGCGATAAGGTCACCCCTGAGCCTCCTCTTCTCCAGGCTGAACAAGCCCAGCTCCCTCAGCCGCTCCTCGTAGGACTTGTTCTCCAGGCCCCTCACCAGCTTCGTCGCCCTTCTCTGCACCCGCTCAAGCACCTCGATGTCCTTCTTGTAGCGAGGGGCCCAAAACTGAACACAGTACTCGAGGTGCGGCCTCACCAGAGCTGAGTACAGGGGGACGATCACCTCCCTAGCCCTGCTGGTCACGCTGTTCCTGATACAAGCCAGGATGCCGTTGGCCTTCTTGGCCACCTGAGCACACTGCTGGCTCATATTCAGCCGACTATCCACCATCACTCCCAGGTCCTTCTCTGCCAGGCAGCTCTCCAACCATTCCTCTCCCAGCCTGTAGCTCTGCTTGGGGTTATTGCGCCCCAGGTGCAGGACCCGACACTTGGCCTTGTTGAACTTCATGCAGTTGACCTCAGCCCATCGGTGCAGCCTATCCAGATCCTCCTGCAGAGCTTTCCTACCCTCGAGCAGATCGACACACGCACCTAACTTGGTGTCATCTGCGAACTTACTGAGGGTGCACTCGATGCCCTCGTCCAGATCATCGATGAAGATATTAAAGAGGACCGGCCCCAGCACCGAGCCCTGGGGGACGCCACTAGTGACTGGCCTCCAACTGGACTTGGCTCCATTCACCACGACTCTTTGGGCCCGGCTATCCAGCCAGTTTCTAACCCAGCGAAGCGTGCGCCAGTCCAAGCCAAGAGCAGCCAGTTTCTTGAGGAGAATGCTGTGGGAGACGGTGTCAAAAGCCTTGCTGAAGTCAAGGTAGACCACATCCACAGCCTTTCCCTCATCCACCCAGCGCGTCACTCTGTCATAGAAGGAGATCAGGTTCGTCAGGCATGACCTGCCTTTCATAAAGCCATGCTGACTGGGCCTGATCGCCTGCTTCCCCTGCAAGTGCTGCATGATGACTCTCAGGAGGATCTGCTCCATGAGCTTTCCTGGCACTGAGGTCAAACTGACAGGCCTGTAGTTTCCCGGGTCTGTCCTCCGGCCCTTCTTGTAGATGGGCGTCACGTTTGCTAGCCGCCAGTCGATTGGAACCTCCCCTGATAGCCAGGACTGTTGATAAATGATGGAAAGTGGCTTGGCCAGCTCCTCCGCCAGTTCCCTCAGTACCCTTGGGTGGATCCCATCCGGCCCCATCGACTTGTGCACATCTAAGTGCCGTAGCAGGTCACCAACCAGTTCTTCATGGATAATGAGGGCCATTATTTTCATATGGAAGAGCACCCCAAGATACACAGTCTGGGGGTGAGAACTTGAATGAAGCACTCACAAAAACTAAGTGCAGACTGCGCTTACAGGAGGATAGCTCACGTTTACTGGTTTGTTTCAGAGGTTTCTGAAAATAATTATGCATCCAATTAAGTTATTTTCTATAAACAGAAGCACATTATGAATGGGAAGGTAAACATTTCCACTGCACTGACCTTAAAAGCTAAAGTAATTCTGGATGGCCTGCTGCAAAAGCTGTTCTTTTTCTTTTCCTGGCTTATGTGTAGAGTAACTCATGGCTTACATTTTCTTCCCCATTCAAAGATGGCTGCCATTTATTGAAATTCATATTTCCATTAAAACACACACACAAGCATGCATTTACTGCTTAAAAGGTATATATACAGTATTTGGTTTGCATATATCCATCACACAGCAATAATTGTCAGTTTTTTTCCCTTAAAGTATTATTTTTATTACCTGATTATTTACGTAAGATTACATAGGGGACCATCCAGTACATGCAATTCCTATAACATGGGTATACCGTTTCAGACTTCCTCAACATATCAGCAGTTCTTTGTCCTAAGAGTTTGTTGGGGGGGAAGGGAGGGAAGGAGGAGGGAGGAAGGCAGAGGGGAAAGAGAGAAACTCTAAATCTTCCTTTCTAAATCCCTTTATTCTGCCCATCAAGTATAGTCTTGTATTTCCAAATTAAATGCTGCAATAAGTTATAGTGGAGTAGTTCTCTGGAGTACTTGATGCAATCTACTGGCTTTCAGTACTGTTTCAGATGAGTCATGAGAGTGACTCATGTCTTCATTAATTATGAAAATTCAAAAACTAGGGTACAGGCACAGGGATTGCTGAGTAGAAGTAGAAACATCACTTTTACCAAAGAAATACAAATCATGTTTCTGATGAAACATACTGAATGAGTATTTAAGGATTCACACACACACACACACACACAAAAAAAAAAAAATTTAAAAAAAAAATCAGCCATAGTCAATTTACTTGGGTAAATTCTCCACTATTCACGGCCAACTTATGCTGTTGCAAACTGTGTGCCAGTGTACTGGCATGTTGCTACATAGTAAACAAGCAGCAATTTAACAAACAAACAAACAAACAAAAAAAAAACAGCTCACTAAAAGCTCACTAAAAGCCCTGAGACTATTTCTGTTGGCCAGTTATTCCTCTGCTTTCCAATTACTCCTTAGACATTAGCTGCTACCCAATTTGTCATAGGAGATGTTGATGTTGCCTTTCTTTCTCTTCAGGAGTTTTTGAAAACTTTCTAACAAAATTAGTGCTGTCTTCTTTTACAAATGACCATCTTCAACAAACAGGAGGAGCTGGAAGCCATCGTGCAGCAGGCAGGCTATGACTTGGTTGCCATCACAGAAACGTGGTGGGACCACGCACATGACTGGAGTGCCTCAATATCTGGCTATAGGCTCTTCAGAAGGGACAGGCAGCACGGAAGGAGTGGTGGTGTGGCTCTCTATATTAGAGAGTGTTTTGATGTTGTGGAACTTGAGGCTGGGAATGATAAGGTTGAGTCCCTATGGGTTAGGATCGGCGGGAAGGCCAACAAGGCAAGCATCCTGGTGGGGGTCTTTTATAGACCGCTGAACCAGGATGAGGAGATGAATGAGGAATTCTACAGGCAGCTGGCAAAAGTTGTGAAATTGTCAGTGCTTGTTCTCATGGGGAACTTCAACTTCCCAGACATATCCTGGAATCACAACACAACCCAGAGAAAGCAGTCTAGGAGGTTTCTGGAGAGCGTGGAAGATAGCTTCCTGATGCAGCTGGTGAATGAGCCTACCAGGGGAGGTGCCCTGCTAGACCTTCTCTTCACAAACAGAGAAGGACTGGTGGGAGATGTGGTGGCCGGGAGCTGTCTTGGCCAGAGTGATCACGAGATGGTGGAGTTCTCTATTCTTGGCGAAGTCAGGAGGGGGATCAGTAAAACCGCAGTCTTGGACTTCCAGAGGGCTGACTTCGAGCTGTTCAGGACACTGGTTGGCAGAGTCCCTTGGGAGGCGGTTCTGAAGGGCAGGGGAGTCCAGGAAAGCTGGGCACTCTTGAAGAAGGAAATCTTAATGGCTTAGGAATGGTCTGTCCCCACGTGCCCAAAGATGAGCTGGTGTGGAAGAAGACCGGCCTGGCTGAACAGAGAGTTGTGTCTAGAGCTTAGGAAAAAAAAATGGGTTTATAATCTTTGGAAAAGAGGGCAGGCCACTTGGGAGGACTGTAAGGATGTTGTGAGGCTGTGCAGGGACAAAATTAGAAAGGCCAAAGCTCATCTGGAGCTCAAACTGGCTAGTGCCGTTAAAGATAACAAAAAAATGTTTCTGTAAATACATCAGCACAAAAAGGAGGACTAAGGAGAATCTCCATCCTTTACTGGATGCAGGGGGAAACTTAGTTACAAGAGATGAGGAAAAGGCTGAGGTGCTTAATGCCTTCTTTGCCTCAGTCTTTAGCAGCATGACCAGTTGTTCTCTGGATACCCAGTACCCTGAGCTGGTGGAAGGGGATGGGGAGCAGAATGTGGCCCTCATATTCCACCAGGAAATATTTGGCAACCTGCTACAGCACTTGGATGTATGCAAGTCGATGGGGCTGGATGGGATCCATCTGAGGGTGCTGAGAGAACTTGCGGAGGAGCTGGCCAAGCTGCTTTCCATCATTTATCGGCAGTCCTGGCTATCAGGGGAGGTCCCAGTTGACTGGTGGCTAGGAAACGTGACGCCCATCTACAAGAAGGGCCGAAGGGCAGACCCGGGAAACTATAGGCCTGTCAGCTTGACCTCAGTGCCAGGGAAGCTCATGGAGCAGATTATCTTGAGTGTCATCACATGGCACTTACAGGGCAAGCAGGCGACCAGGCCCAGTCAGCATGAGTTTATGAAAGGCAGGACCTGCTTGACGAACCTGATCTCCTTCTATGACCAAGTGACACGCTGGGTAGATGAGGGAAAGGCTGTGGATGTGGTCTACCTTGACTTCAGCAAGGCTTTTGACAGTTTCCTACAACATTCTCCTCAAGAAACTGGCTGCTCGTGGCTTGGACTGGCGTACGCTTCGTTGGGTTAGAAACTAGCTGGATAGCCGGGCCCAAAGAGTCGTGGTGAATGGAGTCAAATCCAGTTGGAGGCCAGTCACTAGTGGCGTCCCCCAGGGCTCGGTACTGGGGCCGGTCCTCTTTAATATCTTCATCGTTGATCTGGATGAGGGGATCGAGTGCACCCTCAGTAAGTTTGCAGATGACACCAAGATAGGTGCGTGTGTCGATCTGCTCGAGGGCAGGAAGGCTCTGCAGGAGGATCTGGATAGGCTGCACCGATGGGCTGAGGTCAACTGCATGAAGTTCAACAAGGCCAAGTGCCGGGTCCTGCACCTGGGGCGCAATAACCCCAAGCAGAGCTACAGGCTGGGAGAGGAGTGATTAGAAAGCTGCCTGGCAGAGAAGGACCTGGGAGTATTGGTTGATAGTCGGCTGAATATGAGCCAGCAGTGTGCTCAGGTGGCCAAGAAGGCCAACAGCATCCTGGCTTGTACAAGAAGCAGTGTGGCCAGCAGGGCTAGGGAGGTGATCGTCCCCCTGTACTCGGCTCTGGTGAGGCTGCACCTCGAGTACTGTGTTCAGTTTTGGGCCCCTCGCTACAAGAAGGACATGGAGGTGCTCGAGCGAGTCCAGAGAAGGGCAATGAAGCTGGTGAGGGGCCTGGAGAACAAGTCCTACGAGGAGCAGCTGAGGGAGCTGGGCTTGTTCAGCCTGGAGAAGAGGAGGCTCAGGGGCGACCTTATCGCTCTCTACAGGTACCTTAAAGGAGGCTGTAGCGAGGTGGGGGTTGGTCTGTTCTCCCATGTGCCTGGGGACAGGACGAGGGGGAATGGGCTAAAGTTGCGCCAGAGGAGGTTTAGGTTGGATATTAGGAAAAACTTCTTTACTGAAAGGGTTGTTAGGCATTGGAATGGGCTGCCCAGGAAAGTGGTGAAGTCACCACCCCTGGAGGTCTTTAAAAGATGTTTAGATGTTGAACTTAGTGATATGGTTTAGTGGAGGACTGGTTAGTGTTAGGTCAGAGGTTGGACTAGGTGATCTTGAAGGTCTCTTTCAACCTAGATGATTCTGTGATTCTTCAAAATAAGCTGGAAACACATTTCCTAGATTATTTTTCCCCCACTAGGAACTGGAACAGTCAGTGGGTTCACAGAAGTGAAGAAAATCACAAACTTTTTTGAAATTGCTGCAGGCCTTAAGCCTTTTATGTCATGGCAATGATCATGAAGACAGCCTCTACAAGCTTTCCACTTTCAACACAAACCACGTCCCATGCCACAATTAAATGCAATCAGATGCAAAAACAGCAGAGGCTACAAATGTGGAAACCCAGAGATGCGTGTTACTCTGAAAGAGAATGAAAGAGCACACAGTAACTGAATAAACCATACATTCTGCCCTCACCTGCCAATACAAAAAGCATCATTCATGCATACAGTAATCTGACATTACCTTGAAAGAACATTTGCCAACAATAATTCTTTCCTATTAATTTTCTGTGCAATCCATTACAGTAAATGCTATCACCTTTGAGCCAGCTACAGGTTTTTGACCTTCCAAGATGTCTGGGAACATAAACACAACAGTTTTCTTGAGTAGCACTGATTACCATGTATTTCAAGATATTTTGAATGGAAACATGAGGAAAATAGCTTCTACATGCATAATGTGTAAGCTGGTTTACAGGAAACAAAGAATGAATTAAAGAGAGAGAAATAACACATACAAAAGTAATAGAAGCAACCTTAATTTTGTTGCAATAAATAATGCCATGGGAATTTTACCTCCAAATTAAAATAATTTTATCAAAAATTCAAATAATGCCATGGGAATTTTATGTCCAAAGTGCAGGCTCCCCTCCTACAAACCCCCACAGGTCACAGAACATGGTTTGAGGCTTACTGGCCATGAGATGTTCACAAACTTCTTGATAAATGTTGAATAGAAGATCATCAAGCAAAGCACTACCTGGCTTTAAATTTAAATTTACAAAAGAGGGAGGATGTAACTCAAAGATGTCCAAGAAAAGCACAGCCAAGAATCGAGCCTTCCTAGTTTCTCCATGTCTGATGGAGTTCCTCAGACCTGCACACATGCTAGATGCAGATCAGCTGCTAGTTTGGTGTAAAGGAAGACTAGGAACTGCTGCCCAAAGCTTGGGATAAGTTGTATTTCACAGTTTTAGCCTCAAACCACAATGCATTACAAGGAGCACATGGTAAGGCAAGAGCAAATACTTAGCTAATCAGTTTAGGTCTTCTGTTTTTTGTTTGTTTGTTTGTTTGTTTGTTTGTTTTCCTGTTTTCTTTGCCTTTGTAAATTACAGCTGGAAGAGTTAAAGAATCCACAGAACTCAGTAGAACTGAGCAGGGGAAAAGTCTGTCTCTTCCCCCTCTCTTTCCAAGAAGGGGTTACCATATTCCAGTCTCCAACCCGCTGCACGAGCCTGCATGGATGTGCAGCCAATAGGCACAAGCCAGTGTGTGGTGTGCATGAGGCAGACTGTGCCTCCCACACTATTTTTGGCTCAATAAGGAATGAGTGGCAGTGTAATATAACCCATACATTTCTCATGTGTGATGGGTTCACAGCCTGTCTGGGGACATACAGGTGCCAGAATGGCAGCTTCAAAACATAGGTTATATTTGTACTGAGAATAAACTCCCACACAGGAGTGCAAAGTGCAATAAAACAGCTAACTTTCTCCTCTTTCTCCTTCCACACAGTGTAAGGGCAGTAGCCACACATTGCAGCAGAACACATAGCCTGCACACAGCCCTCTAACAGCTTACAGGCAACCTCCCGTTTTCCTTATCCCATCAGATGCTTGCTGCCTATGCACACAGGGAAGCATGTTGTTACAATTGTCAGCCTGGTTTTATGCAGATTTAATTTAGATTTCTGGGATCCATCCGTTCCATCACTTACAATACATAGAAAGCAGCAAGTACTATTCCATGATATGCTGAGTCTTCTTTATCATATCGGCAGATAAACCCAAAAACAGAAAATTCAACTAGAAAAAGAATTAAATTATGTGCAAGCAAAACTAATACACTTGGTGGTATTTGTTATTGTTGTTTGTTGGTGGTTTTTTTATTGTGTTAGGTTTTTCCACCCCAGCCAGGACTAAAAGCCTTGCCTACCAGTTACTGCTGACAGCTGCGGTTCGAGCTCCCTGGCAACACACAGCCCGTAACTCTAGCTCACGTCTCCTCACCTAGGGACCAGACATCTTTCACACGGTGTTAGCCAAGCAGTCAGGAAACTCTCACAGCTCTGTTCAGGTGTCAGCAGGCACACAAATACAAATGCCCACCAGTGACAATTCAGCAGTAGATGTGCTTGCACAGGAGTTGCTCTTTCCACGTCATTCAATAGATCTGTGGAATCTTTTGTAGAAAAAACAAAAACGTGCTTTTCCATGTGACTATTGGTTTGTAACTGCAGGGTTTCCAGACTCAGTGGAGCACAAGCACAAGTTTCACTAAACCTGGGCAGATATAGTCAAAAACACATCGTAACAAGTTTCTTGAAACCCTAATAGCCAGTTACATAATTCATTCTGTAGTTCTATTACTCATCCCACAAGGTTAATCGTTCTGCCATCCCCATAAGATACCTGAATAGTTATGATCTCATCCTAACTGCTGTAGTAACTGCTGCAAAAATCAGGTCACTAGATGTCAAATCAAGAGGTCCTTAATTGAGAGAGATTTTACACTTCCGAAGGTATCACACATTAATACACCTATATCAACAGATCTCTCAAAAATCTCTCCCTGTTCTGTACTAAAAGCCAATTAAGGAAACAACAGGTCTGTTAAGTCATGGGGAGGGGTAAGTATTCATTTAATACCTCCATAACTGCTGCTGCAAGGCAGCCACATGAGGATGTAATAATTAGCAGTATGCTATTTAAGTACATACAAACAGAGTTGGCGGGTACTGATGGGTTACTAGGCAGTAAAGTTAAAAAAAACATGCATGGAAAACAGTCGTTAAGCAAAAAGTTTCAGTGCTGTAAAACCTGACCATCTTCTGAAAACACAGTAAACTTTAAAGGCAGATTTGCCAGCTCTGCTTGTCAAGTGATAGCATTTTCTTCCCTTCAGCAAGTTGCCTTGCTTCTGTTCGGAACTTGAAAATCATTCTAGTGGGAGGTTAGATTGAAACTCCTTTTTTTATAAAAATATCTCCCTTCACAGTCTTTCCTGGTATTTCTCAGTTCTCAATTTAAAAAAGTAATTCTACAACACATTCTCTGAAACACCTAATATAAATATACCAAAGCTCACAGTCTTTAATGAGTGTTACATTAAAAACGAACAAGGACTGTAAAAATCATGTGCCACTACTGTCCTCATTCGGGAGAAATCTGAATCTGACATTCTCTTTCTTGTAAGACCATGGTTTTCCACACAATTACTTTTATCAGTAGTTTTGATATTAACGATTTGAGCATACACACTGTCCTTTACACTTCATTTCAACTTGAAGTATCCTCTCACAACAAGGTAGTTTTCTATTAGATCTCTGAACAAAACAGGGAGGAAAGGCTGCCAGTGCACTAAAACAAAAACAAAGTAAGAAGCCCACAGCATTTGGTTAGACACAAGTGATCACAAGCACCTGACAAAGTGCTGACTCTGTTTATACACAAACGCAAGTACCGTATAAAAAACGGAACGAGAAAAAAAAAATCCAAGCTGAAAACAGCTCAGATTCAGATGACTAAGATTTTTTAAATTAGAGAAAGCAGAGAAGTAGAGGGATAAATTACAAGAAAGAATTGGTTGTCCACAATTTTAAAGAAATTGATGCATCACAAACAATAAAGGGCCAATTCAGTTTACAGGAGCAGAAGAAATCCAATAGACTCAGCCCACTGACACAGTAAAAGCATAATGATCACCAACAGAAACACTGATGAAATACTGCTTTGCTCTCCCCTTTTAAGTGAGAGTAGATGGCAGTGCTATCAAAATCATTTCACATTTTAACCACAAAAAAAAAATCGTGTGTTAAAATTTGATTTATAGAAAAAACAGTTGAAATGACTCAGTTCCACAAAACATACATTTGTATAGAGCATTCCATGGTATGAAGGCGGATTTCTAAGCACTCCTAAACAAGCTGGAGTCATGCTAATATTTAAAGGTGACAAACTAGAAATACAGTGTGGTAAGTCTAAATCAATCCTTGGTAATATCACAAAATATCACATTTTTTCTTATATCAATGCCCTATCCATTCAGGCCACTTCACATGAAAGCCGAGTGAATCATCCCTTTCAGACTGGTAGCCCAGTCTCTAAAACAGGCAGCAGACTGTAAGATTCACAAGCTAAATTTTAAGAGCTTTGTTTTCAGTGCTGCTTTCTATAGAATTCAGCTTTGCCTTAGAACTTGTAAGGGGGAAGGGAACACAGAGAGAAGTCGGTGAGATTGCTCAGACAAATTTTCAATATAAAATAAATAAATAAATAAAATCATTGGTGCATTTTTATCGAGCACAGCCAGCAGCTTTGTCCAGCTGTGAGTGAGTTGCAGGGCACTTACCCCCACTATATAATTACTGACTATTTTTATGGTTATTTGAGCCTGAGCAAAGTAATGTGAAAAAGACCAATGACCAAAAAGCTTTTAATCCCAAATACTGTAATTTAAGACAACTGTGCCAAAAATAAGTAGGAACACATATGGGCTTCTGGGCAGGGTAAGCTTGGCGCTAAGGGGACTGCAGCAAGCTCTTCCCATCACCAATTTTCAGAGGGCCCCTACAACCTGTTTATTTAAAAACAAAACTGAAAAGTAACATACTACCTTTGCCCCCCTCTGGGATCTGCTTTCCAAATGGGCAGCACCACCTGAAGAGCACAACAGGGCTCATGTTTACCTCAGAGACCATGCTGTCACTCCAGCTTTATCTGACATTTTACATTCACACATGAAGAAACGATGACTATTTCTGGACTGCAAAATACCGTCTGAAGGACAGATAGATTATATACCATGCATTCTAAAGTGGCAGGTTGCTATGGTTTCCCACTGCAAGAACAAAATTCTCCTCATTAGGTTATCTAAAGATCTCCTCTACTAAACCAAAATTGTCCGTCAGGGAGGCAGACTGTCCTTTAATCATAGCTCTCTCTTTGTGAAATTCAGTCCATTTGCTCCTAAAACAGCTTTTGAAAAGGATGCATCCCCGCATATGAAGTGAAATATCCTAATGCTTCAGTTACAGGCTGTGTACTAACTGCTGGGCTTCCACAATAGCAGGGACACTGACTTGCAAGCTGCAGCCCTCTAAATCTATGGTAAGTAAAAAGATATTTATCTCTTGCTTGTTAAAACTACTACCTGGACTACTTCATTTGTCTAAACTACTTAATTCACCTAGTTGGTAAAGCACAATGGCAATTACAATCAACTAGTACACCCTCTTAACATGAAAAATCTAATAAATAGGAAGCAAACTGTATTATCTTAAAACCCATGTATCACTGCTTACTAGGGCACATAAAGAGCTAGATATTGTAGTCTTACATGAATCAATCTTCTATATATTCTGATTATTTATGTGCCAATTTGCAGAGTGTGACAGAGCTCCACTTTTGAGAGAAACAGCAGCAAGAATTATTGGAGGATGGGGTTCAGCAAGTTATGAGGCTGGCTTGGAGACTTTCCCTTCCACGAAAAGGCACTCATTGGATCTAACCCTTAAAGATACTGTTTCACTATCACTTGAATCCAAAATGTTAGGAAAAATAATATGTTTGAGTTGAATCTGCTTTCTAAGCTCATTTGCCATGCTGCTGCTAAAGCTAGGCCAAGAAGCCACTCACATGCAACTAGGGACAACAGCCAAAAGATGCGATTGAAAAAGCATGGACAAATACCCCAGTCCTTTAAAGTTAAAGGGAATAAAAAAGAATTCGCATTAGAACTGTTAAACAGTTACGTATCTCAATCAAAAAGCTTAAAATTACTTGCCATGGAGCTCATCATTCACTACTGTATCTTAGTTAACAGCTCTTGAGGTTGGATGGAACTAGAGTCAGAAGGAAATAGCTTAAGCCATAACTATTACTCTGTAGTGAAACCAAGACGTTATTTAGTATAAAAACACTGGCCTAAGGATTAGGTCCTATGAGTGTAGAGAACGGTCCGTTCAGAACCAATGTGAGTGAAATATGGGAAACCTAACCTAGTATTTCAATTTTTCTTTCCCTAATATTTGTGACAAAAAAATAAATGAATTCCACTGAATGATGCTGCCACTGTTGTATTTCTGTGGGGGGATGCCTTCAGTAGGCCACATTTTCAGCCATTTTTACTGTGTACTACATGATCCATCCGTGATTTGCCACTCAAAACCAAGGATACTTATCTACTCTGTCTCTTTGGGTTCATCAACCAAGCATGGAATAAACAATTTCCAGGTACTGTTTTCAGGGAACTCTTTTCAAACATTTTCAGGTCCCTGAGCCATCAATTGGTCTTTCAAGTTACATTCACATAAGGTTTATTTAAAAGCACTTTTTTTTTTTTTTTTTCTAAAGACATTACTGAATTCAATGATGCTGCATCCTAATACTTTTTTCTTAACAAATCAGTTGGACTGAAACATAACTAATGGCTTCAAGGTGGCAGAAAAGGCCAAATCATCTTATATAAGGTTCTGTAGTGCTGGAAGGAAGGAGCACACCACCAAGAGAAGGAAACACTAAACAAGGTTCCTCTTCCCAGCTTGCTGGTGGATATGTGGGCTCAAATCAAAAGGGAGAGGCAGATTTTGGATTCAGTTAATCGGTAATTGTCATTACATCACACTAGAGGGGAGTGTCATTCAGTCCTTAACTGTGTCATTAGCCCTTGCAAGTAACTAGCTGAATTAACACTGCCTACCTTGGTCCCAACACCAGCTCTCCAGTGCATCCCTGGAGTGAAATCTTTTTAGACTTGTAGCGAGCATTCATGTAACCTGAAGCTCTGTTAACTCTTCTCTTGCCTTGCTGACCTATCCCACTGGCACTGGCAGACCCAACAATCCTGTTAAACTGCCTGCTTGTAACCTCTCTGCAATTTAGATAAAACCAAAGTTGACAGCAAATCTCAGCAACCCTGCAAATTTGATAGCTCAGTTTCGCTACTGTGTAATTGATTCGATTTGGACCCAGTTTTGGACAGACAGAAACATTTTATTATCACAATTGCACTACTGACATCCTTCTAAAAAAGTAAAAACAACATCACACAAACTAGGAATAGGCAAAGCCTGGAAAATAGCTTCTACCCTATTTGCCAAGTCTTCTCCTAGTATGAAGAACAGAAAAGGTCAGGCAATTTAAGCTTCTGCATTTTTATCCTAACTTACTTAAACTTTCTTGTAGGAAAAACACAATTATTTCAGAACACACTGCCCAATGTCTCCCTTTAACTGTTAGGAATACTGAAATTCAAATTCATTGCACAATTGACTAAAATTCCTCAAATTTACTTCCTTACTAACAAAGGAAGGTGATGCCTGTCCAGGAAGGTGGTTACAGGTAAGGATGATGGTACCAGCTTTTGGCTGCAATGTGACAGTGGAACACAACAGTTGGCTGTTAAAATAGCCTAAAATAAAATATTTGGTGATTTACCTGCTCTGGAAGCCACGTGAACTCTTCCTTCATTTTCATTTCACTGCTGACTAGTTCTAGCTTTCCCAGAAACTTTAAGAAATTAAACCAATAAGGACATTTGCCAGTTTTGGCGTATTTGGTCTTGAAACTGATTTACGTAATAGACTGCAAAACACAAATAGTAAATTATCAGCTTCCTGAGTTCCTTTAGTCTCAAAAGGAAATGCTGTCTAGTGCTGGCAACTTATTATTCATGTAAATTGATTGTTCAAAAAAGTTTTTTGTATTCAGAGTTTGGTCTGAGACAAGATTTCTGAGTAACGAAAAAAATACATATTCTGTAAAGAAATAAGGACATCAAGAGGGCAAGGAACTATTTTCACATTTCTACTATGATCTCTTGATTCTTTTGTTGTTGTGCTGGTGGTTTTTTTTTGTTTGTTTGTTTTCCCCACTCATGAACCTTAAAGACTGGCAAATTTTCTGCTTTTAACAACATCTGCAGCATTTACTAAGAATCATGCTGGCTTTTTCTGAAAACTGATAGATGTTTGTTATGCATTTTTAGACACATAATGCCAAAAATATATACTTCAGTGTTCAAAGACACAAACAACTCTTGTTCACCCCTCCAGGGTTCTTGGGTTCATCCTATAATATATCTGGAGTGCTTTTATACCTGAGACAAAAAAAAAAAAAAAAAAAAAAAAAAAATCATCAATTACATGTTAGTTCTGAAAGCTTTGTATAAGAGACAAAAATACTCTTCCACTCTTTACAGGAGATATTGGCAGTTAGTTGCATTCACATCCAAACCATTTGCTTCTTTAAACTGGAAATCCTCATAGGCTGCATTGGTACAGCGGTTTTGTTGTTTTGGGGACTTTTTTGGGGTGTGTGTTTGGTTTTGGAGCATGAGCAGATTGCTTATGACTGTTTAACTGTTCTGTTTCCAACAAAAAATAATGGTACTGTATTACCTTCTTACCATAGATACCATTTTAGCAACCTACCACTACTTGAGATTACAAACTAATCAGCATCTCAGTTATAACCCATCATATTTGGAAACCACTATTTAGTTCTGCCACTTGTTGTAAATCCTTCTCTTACTGAGAAGCACTGTGTTTGGCTTTAAAACTATGTAAACCCCAGCAAATGCTGGGCAGGTCAAAAGAAAAGCAATGTGTAAAAATTGTTATTTTGAGAGGTCTTGACTCACAGAGCTAAAAGAAATACTGTAATTTAGCAATTACATGCCAGTTAATGTTGTCAGTAAGAATTTCTGGATTTGAACCAACTAGAGCCATTGGAGATGCTTCAATCTCAGTTAATATCACAAAAATCTCAGTAGAGATATTAGGCCATAAAATACAAGAGCTCTCTGCGGGCCAGTATAAGACAACAAACCACATATTTCTATTATATTAAGATAAAACCAATAGTATCCACAAATTGGTGATCAAGGCTAGTCCAGAACAATTAGCGCGTTACCAGTATGCCTAGATCAAGAGTACAGCATCCACAAAGTTGCTTGAAAGATTTTGTCTGCAAACAAACCAAAAAAAAATCAACGTCATACTGTCTTGTAATGACTAAAATATTCAAATACTTCTCTGTGAACAAAACACACTGTCCATAGACTACTCATCACAGAATGAATAAAAATAAACATGCACACCTTTGCAGCCTTATTAGTAATTACAAGTCCCTAGTCTCAGCTTCCCCAGTCTATTCAAGGAATCACTTTGTGTTCTGAAACCAGCTGATGATGCTCTTCCTAGAGAAGTAATCCTGAATCTTCTCAAATTGAGAGGAAATATCCAGCTAAAAATTAAAGGCAGAGAAGTTGTAACCATGAAGAGCTGAGGACTGCTGGTAGTTACCAATTTCCCACAGAAGCCCACAAAGTTTCATATCCCACACCATTTTCTGCAAGGACAGCTTGTGTATACTACTTCTTCATGATGTCTGTTGAATGTCTTCAGGGCTGGGGAAGAGGAGTGTCAAACAGCAAAGAAAATTTATAAATAATTTTCAACTTAAATACCTTTTGGAGAAAATAAGGTTGTTTTTGTAATTCACTGAATTAAAGTAACTTGCATAGATCACAATAAACATCAGCAAGCACACAAATCAGACACTAGCTAAATGCAAGAGACAGGAGCATTTGGATTACATGATATTCAAATACACTAGTAAAACTAATAGATTGCTATTTTCCCTACTCAAAACTGTTTTGTGCATTATCACTGCAAACAAGGTGGAAAACCATGCAATAGTCTGCTTCACTTGGCAGTTTCACTTAAGTATACAGTAAGAAGTGTTCCAGTTTGAAAATCTATCTATCCTGTTATAACATCTTAAATTCTCTTCATTAACATAAGAGGAAAAGGAATCACAGAATGAACATTTGACTAGGATCAGTATAAGAACATCAAGCAATACTTAATTACAACTTCTATATCCATTATAGGTTTTGGTGTTTATGGGAAGTGTTAAAATGTACATGTTCCATCTGGCCAAGTGACTTTCTCCCTTTTGATTTATAGCAAGGAATAGTGCAGCACATTACCTTTCGTTTTTTGGCTTGCAGAGTTCTGGTTTAAAGGCTGAAGAATGCAATGGAAAGGAAAAGTCACAGGAAACTTTTGAAGTCATTTAATCTATTGCTCAATTTTCAGTGAAATCACACTCCTTAATGTATCAATGTCAGGACTATAGGATGTCACTCTGTGAACCCTATGGCCTTTCTTTTCAAACGAAATTCAGACAAGTAAATCCTTTACATTTAGAGCTAGATATATAAATACCTTTGAGACCTGTATCTATATGAGCTTAAACAAGGCTTTTGAAATTAGAATCACAGTTTTCCCATGGCTATGCTAGACTTAAAGTTATGAAGAGACTTGCCCAGAAGCAGATCCAAATGGCTGAGAAACTTGTCTCTTGAGCCTCCCAGGCCATACGCACAAGCACTCACACTTGAATCCAGCCAAAAGCTTTTTACTCTCTCCTCTGACACGTTTGATATAACAAGCCTCAGTAAAGGAGTCATGCCAGACAAAGTAAGTGTCATATAGGGTTTCACATGTGCTAAGGAGGCTTCACCTCTTCTTTATTTCCCTTTCTTTTCTCATGTGCGCTTGTTTACAACAATGCTAATGAATTAACTCAAAGCAACAGTTATTGCAATGAGCAAACAAGCACACCATAACTGACAATTGTAATCAAAACCCCGATTCTCCTCATGTGTGGGATCTGAACTGTATATGAAACAAAAGAATATAAAGGGGACAATTCCAGGATTTTTAAAGATGTGTATATATATATTTATTAATTTATTAAGATTAAAAAGATGACAGTGATCTTTCTCTTATAGGAATTCCAGCAAAAATAGTTTCAAGAAACCTTGTCCTAATTCTGATGCTATAGTCATAGAGCATCACATGATAAAGAGTGAAAAGCCAGCATTAACTTAAATAATTGTCTTGAGAAGAGGGTGATATTACACACAGAGGTCCATTTCCATAGAGAAAACAAAACATTATTTCCTACTCCCTGTCTTAGATTCCATAGACATTTTTTTTATTTTTTTTTAATTAAGGTGGCAGTGTTGCAGTGTTTCCTGATATTGTTCAGGCAAGTCAGTATCTGTCTGTAACTCAACACAAAATAACTGGTTTTATACTACAGCACAAATACCTCTAGCTGATAGCAACAACAGGTTTATAGACTCCAAAGCACTCGATTGTAGGGTCTGTCCTCTACCTGTTTATTATCAACACTTGATTTTGTCCAGGATGGCTCACAAAAAAAGGAGGCCCAATGTATTTGAGCAAATATATAGGTTTGGGTCTGCTTGTTTCAAACTGCTCCATAAAGAAAAACACATAGGGGAATTGTGAATATCACTTAACATACAGGAGAATGATGAGAGCTGGATGTTAAAAAGTACTAAGAATTTATCACAAAAACCTGTTTTACACAAAAGCTCTTTTGTTTATAAGATGCATAGGACTTTTCCCTTTAATACAAGGTTTTTCTAAACACAGTGAAGTGGAAAGCACACAGGTCTTTTGCTAAAAATCAGACAGAAATTTTAAGGATGAATTCATAAGAATTCACAAACCAGAGGGCAGCCCCACCACACCAGGGAGGACAAGCCAGAAGCTGGGGACAGCCACAGCACAGGCAGTGCAGGGCAGGGCCCCTACTAGTATCACACAGGGAGCAGCATGGGGCTGGTGGCAGCCAAGGGCTCCAATACCAGTCCTGTGGTTAACAGACAGGTGAGAGGTACCAACACAAGCCTAGGGTCAGTGTGGAAACCAAATCACCAGGTCTGCATGACATTAGAGCTTCCTACACTGCAGTTCTGAGCTTAAATGAGGCTCCTGGGCCCATGTGCAGGGAGCTGGGGGGATGGAAATCCCAGGTGAGGATGATCAGCATCATTACAACCTGCTGGTGCTCTCAGGGCCCTGACAGTGGGGATTAAACAGACATTTACACAGACTTCTGAACGACATATAGATGGGTTAAATAGAAGATGGGTGAAGATGTCACTCCCACAAGTACCTGCTCTGCTTCCATGGCAGGCTCCCTGCCTGCCTGGTGGTGGTCCCAGGACCTCTACTCTACCACACTCCTCAGCCTGCGGGAGCTGATGTGCAGGGATGGGCGAGCCTTCAGCCAGCAGAGCCACTGAGGAGAAACCAGGACAGCCTTGCCTCAAGCATGGCAACCACCAAAGACACCTGGAAGAGCAGAAGTACACCCTTAGCTATTCAGTCTTAATCCTCTATAGCACACCTGCCAGAACTAATAGGGAAGAGCTGCAGCACAGAAGCAGTTAGTGGTGCCCTCAAGTTGTGCTGCTACCCTCTTGAAACATCTTCCACCCACCCAGCAGACTGCAGAGCAGGTGGAGAGCGTGCACTTGCTTCAGGTACTTTAGTGTAACAAGTGTGGCACCTTGGAGCAAGCCACTTGTCACAGCTGCTGCCCAAGTAGAAGGGATATTAACAACTTGCACTGATTAAGGCACTTTGGGCTTCTACTTTTTAAGTGTCTAAGTCCTAGGAATGCTTTTAATCAACACCTGTAACATTGCATTTAATGGACATGAACTGGTTTCCCTTAGTGCTGCTTCAGTCCAGAACCATTATCACAAGAACAGTAAATGGGCCAGAGGTTCCAGCTGCTGTCAGTGGCTTCCAATCAGGCCCACAGCCCACTGCTCGTTAGAGTTTTCAGGCTATTTTTAACACCAATTTAAGAAATAAAAGCTATTTAAAACAAGCAGCATAAAAAGAAGTATCATTTGCTTCAGATGATTATTATGTGCATAGTAATGGCAGGAAGACTACTGCAAATGTTTTCCAACTCTTAAAAAGAAGAACACTTCCTTTTCTCAATATGTAATTTTGAATTTTAATTTAGATAACTCAGATTATTTACTGGCAACAAAAAATGCATATTCATGAGGTCTGATTTACTATAATCTTTATTTCTGATGTTCTGCATCTGTGAATACTTGACGTACTTAAGTTTGCATTCATGGGCAATTATACAGGAATATCAGAGTAGCAACAGATTGATTTGTAGTTAAGAGTTTATAGCAGAGGCAGCCAATCTGTTTTCTTTCAGAAGGGCTGTGTCTTGAGATGTGGGACTGATGCTTCCACCTTCATTTTTAAACAAATAACTTTTTCTTTTCTACTCAAGATACAAATCAAGGTCATTATTCATGAGGGTCACACAAAGGATTTTTAGAGTTATTCACTTCACCAGTAGTAAGCAAATGTCTGACGAAAAAAGTTACATATATAGCAAGTGGAAACAGAAAAGCTGGATCCTATATAAGTGAGTAGTGCTTCTGAGGGGATGTTAGACACACTCTTTTGGACATCCTGCCTTTGCACCCAACGACTCTCTCAAGTTCCCTCATGCTGATTTCCACTGAGCCTTCTAGAAATCCAAGCACTTAGTATGCAAAATATGTTTTTTCTTAAACTCTACTTCTCTAACCAAGCTTTTTTTTTCTGGTCTTACCTTTCTTGTTAATCATTGCAGCTTTCTAAAGTACAAAGTTTCTTCTAATAAAACAAACTTTTATTAATTTAATAGGGAGAGTGAAAGAAATCGATAATAAACCAGTGATAGGTACAAAGGGAGGAAACAGGATGAATACAGCTTTTGACAAATATATTTAGTAATTAAGACAAAAGTCATTGATGCACAAACAGTCACTCTCAGTTTTACACTTACACTCCTTCGCATGAAGGAGCACAGCTGCACAGGCAAGCTCTCCCTCCTCTTCCCCTCCTTGTGTGACAACCCAACACTGAGCTCTGGCCATGACAGCAGACAACATACAAAGGGGGAAGGTGCCCAAGCTGCTTTCAATGTCAATTTTGAATCACTGTTTTTAGAGGAACAGAGGCTAACAGCTGCTTCGGTCTTGCTGTCGGCCAGCTGGCTACCCTAACAAGCCCCTGATACTGATACAACCTGCTGTACCTCCTGGAGCGTTTCCTTACCTAGTGAAACAGTGAGTTACTTGGAATACTGCTTCCTCTGTCACACACAGGAATCATCTTCTCCTTGGGCTGGCAAGGACACCTAGTGGTCGTTTAGGATCTCACTGCCACGCTAGATCTGCTAAGAATTAGATGTCAGTTTCTGCTAAAAACCTGACCGTCATTCTTCCTTATTTCTCACTCCATGGCAATACAAGCGTTTACTGACCACCTCCTGCACATAGGTGCAAGCAAAGAAACAGGACGCAGGAAGACGGAAAACATTGGAATGACATGACTCAGATTTTACCTGACCTTGGCTGCCTTGTAGTGACAAGTTAAAAGAAAGCAGACATTCAAGACAGCTGCAGAAATTTTGTGTAGGAAAGCTATGGTGCAACATTTTTTAAAGCTCCTCTTCTGGGTGGATATATTGATATTAGAGAAGAACTACAGCGAGAGCTACAGTGAGAGAGAAAAGTCATGTAAAGGCTTTAAAGCTCAGAAAAGTATAGTTTTGAAACCACATCCTGAAACAGCTGGAAACTGAATGCTTCAGTCTCGCTTCCCTTCACTCCTGGTTGTCTCAGCAGGCAGCCGCAGCAGGAGGCAGGAGAAAGCCCCAGCTCCTGGGCTCATGATGCAAACACCACCAGGCTCAGGCGGCTGCACCTCCCGTCCATGCTCAGGGGCTCTCTGGGGAAGGAGGATCCTTCTCCACTGGTGCTGCAAATGTACCTGCAAGTCTTTTTTAACAAACTTGGCATAAAGGATGTGGACAGACAGATGGTTTTGCTCCGTGGTGTCAATTAATTTCACCTTATTTTCTCAAATATATAGGAAGCAACATAAGATTTTAGCTTTTGTTTGTTTGTTTGCATGTTTCCATGAGCTAAACTGAAAACATCTCTGCATTTAAGCATTAAAAACACTGGTGGAGAAGTAAGTATCTACATGCATTAGATTTTTTCAGGCAACATAAATTGAAAGAAACAAGATTTCTGAACTATAAAGAAATGAGATAAAGGCTTCTCCCTCAAATAAATGCCAAGCAAAGTCAAGTTAGCCAGTGTTGTAAAGACAACCAGCTACAGAGTTCACATAAGCCATTCGCTACACCAGCAACAGTTGAAATAAGTCTCGCTTGAGAATTTTAACTCTGTAGACAGTAGGAAGAAACAATTTTGTGCCCTTGCAGATAGATATTCATGACCTAATTCATATTGTATCTGTGCTGAACTCTTACAGCAGCTCCTAAGCAGAACTGAGAGGCACAGCAGCTTGTTCACCGTGCTGCTGAGAAGGAAGTCCTTGGCCCTTGTATCCAACATTTGTGATGAAGAAAAAAAATTATCAATCTGTAGTGCCTTATGTAGCAATGTACTGACAGCATTTGTTGCCCTCATTTGACAGTTTCAGTCCTGTTTACCAAATTAAAAATAAATAAATATATATACTAAAAAAAAAAGCTTACTTTCAGCATTTAAATATTATTTTGTTGTGTTCACATGGTAAAAACTTGACCAGTTGTCCAACTGCTGCAGAGTTTAGAAGAATTTGCTTCTCCTTAGGGAAAGATAAGGTCTTCAGAGAAGTGACTATGAGAAGCACGTAGATAATGGCACAGTCTGGCACACACAGAACTCCAATGTTTACTTTCATTCTCTCCTGAACATACTGAACCACCTGTGTAAGTCATCTTATCTTCCTGTCACCTCTTATCTGATAAGAAAGTAAAGGAAAGAAAAGCTACCATCTGTAAGGACTCTGAACATAGAACGTAAATGGAAGAAATTCTTGTGACAGAGAAAGACTACTGTAAGACAGGAAGAGTATCAGTGCAGAAAAACGTTAAAGTGCAAGAAAACCCCAGAGATGTGCTGCAGGGTTTGATGGCTAACAACAAGCACTGCCTACACACTGCTCAGACATAGACATGCTGCACCTGGAGCACTGCACAGACACGTTGGGGGAGGCCCGCACTTGGCAGCAGAGCACAGCAAAATGCAGAGCACAGAGGACTAACAACAGCCACCCGGGGGAGGGAAGTCTTTGACGCTTATGTCAGCTTCCAATTTCAAATGATTTGAGAACTAAGGCAAAGCGTCTCTTTTCCATAGCAAAGCAATAAATCATACTGCTTAGCTATATTTAGCAGGATGGCAGTTCATATCATGCAGTCAGATCTGCATCTGCGTGCACTCTGTGTTCACATAAGACTTGCTACTATATCGCTTCCTCTGGAATAAGGATTTTATCAGATCACATAGCCCAGGTTAAAAACCTATTACTTTGCACTTCCAAGTGCAGAATGCCAAAACACCAAGGAAGGAATATAAGTAACTGTATGCCTTAATGTATACAGGCAACAGTAATTGAAGGGAAACAAGACTTCTGAACCAAAAAGCAATGAGAGAGTTGCCCAAAGAACAACATAGAGCATGGTAAGTTCAATGCACACTTAGAAAAATCCCTTGAAGGAGTAGGTTACCTTTTAAAGAAGCATGAGTGGCAGATAGAAAGCATTTGTTAATAAATAAAAAAAAAGTGTTTTGATACAGATGTTACTCAGACGTGCCTAGGTTTTAGAAGCTGTTTTGTTATGTGGGTAAGCAGTTCTGTTGTTGTAACTAACCACGAAGTCCTGCAGATACAGCTTCTGTGGTATGGCATGGCATGTGATGACATGATTTTTAACGGCATTTTTATCTCAGTATGAAGAAGCACTGCAGTTACAGTAGCTGTTCCAAATTCCTCTTCACATGAATTACTTGCATTGTATAACAACAAGGATGCCACCTATCAATTAACAAAGGTTCCAAAGCTTATCTCAGAACAACAGACAGACTAATCTCAGGTTGAAGTAAAAAGTGTGGTTCAACACTCAATTGCAAACATTTTTACTTCAAAGGAGCATGCAAGAAGTATATCAGATCTTCACATGTCCTGAGCAAGAAGGCAGAACCAAGAATCAGCATGTCCCCCTGCCAGGCTTCCCTTCAAACTGTATTCTCTGAAGAGCAATAAAAAGGCTCAAACAAAATAGAAAAAGCACTTATCAGCCCCTGGAACCAAGGAAAGAGACCAACAGCAGCACTAGGTCCTGGGTCCCTTGGCTATCTGACAGGCATATCAAGAGATGAAACTGAAACCTGTATCATTTTAAGCCTTATGACATGTAAGATTTTAGCATAACTTAGATCCATGTTCTAACAAATGGGATCCTGAAGTTAAATAAATTGAATTATACTGTAGTCCCCTCTCAAGTGTCCCAAACTGATAAATGGCCTGCAGAAGTATATAACTTTCCTGAATGAGGAGAGAAAAAAAAAAAAAAAAAAAAGTCTTTGTTGTCATCATTTGGGAAGACTAAATTTGTATTGCACTTCTGGGAAGAATATTGCTTCATCTTTTTCCAAATGTTTCCAAAACAGCCACACACAGTACTCTCATTTGCATTTAGCCAATGTTTCTAAATAGTGAAAAGTAAACATAGCTCTCATTACTGAACAAAAATCTCTTGCAACTAATCTTTTTTTTTTTCCACAGTCTGCGTTAAGGAGAAAGTAATTTCACAGCATTAATCCAAGACGCACAGAGATAATGAAAACAATTGTAATTTCCTGCAGCTGTAATGCAAAGACCTACCTCCCAGAGTAAATCCACATCATTCATTTCAGGTAGCAGGGGCCAGAATTTATACATGCCAGATTGCAGTTCGTCCTTATTGGGATGCAACTGTATAAGGCATGCCCATGACTAACAGAAACACCCTGCTGTGAACAACAGCTGTATTAGTATCACATTGGTCAGCTCATCTGTTTTATGTGAGTAAATGCATTTATTTATTTTTTATGATTGCTAAACAGAAAACATTGAGCTACAGAGGAGGGCAAAGCATTGCCAAGAACAGGTGTTGACTGTTTGAAATTTGCCACAATTAGAAGTGGGGAAAGAAAAAAAAAAAAAAAAGGCAGAAAGCAATTCAGAATAAAAGAAACATCTTTGGAAACAAAAGATGCAGAGAAAGACCCTGATTTGTGTGTTCAGTTGTATCAGGAGGGCTAGCTAGGAGGGGTGGCAGAAAAGCTGACTAAAGGTTAGATTTGTCATTCAGCTTCCTTTTTAAAAAAAATTAAATAACAGACAAGCAGATAGACTTCACTGAAGAAAAGATAGCTACCCTTTTCTCAGGGTAGCTATCGCTAGGCCAGTCACAAGTGGTGTCCCTCAGGGGTCAGTGCTTGGGTCTGGTGCTCTTCAACATCTTTGTCAATGACACAGGTGACAGAATCGAGTGCACCCTCAGCAAGTTTGCAGATGACACCAAGCTGAAAGGTGCAGTCAATGCAATAGAGGAAAGGTATGCCATCCAGAGGGACATGGACAGGCTGGAGAAGTGGGACCGTGAGAACTTAATGAGGTTCAACAAGGCCAAGTGCAAGGTGTTGCACTTGGGCTGGGGCAATCCCAGGTATTTATATAGACTGGGAGAAGAAGAATAGAGCTTTGAGTAGAAGCTCTTCAATATTAAGCAATTCCATTTACTTGTCCTAAAGGCAGTTCTTAAGTGGAGTATGTTCTGCTCTGAATATTGTTAAACAATTTGAGGTGTTTTTCAGCAATAACACGCCTTTTCCAGGTAACACTACCACGTCTTAACAGGGAATTCTAAAAAAAAAAAAAAAAAAAAAAAGTTATGCAAGTTATACAGGACATGACCGGCTACCCACAGCAAGAATTGTATCTTCCACGGGCTCTACTCTCACTTCAACTTCACCTCAGTAATTCCTGGCTGTTCCCTCAGCAGAAAGCCGATGGTTATCCCACTCAACCAGACAAATATAAACAAAGGGAAGGGAGTGGAAGTGTATTTTGAAAGGGACCACCTGAAGCTTGCCACTTCAGGCTGCTTTAAGCAAAAGGCTAAGGGAGTCTGGTCTCTCAGTTAATTTTGACTTATCGCAGAGATGCCAACGTAAATATTTCCACACCACAAACAAAGCGCAGCCGCCTCAGGAACGAGCCGGGACTTGCCGCGGCTCGGGGCGCCCGGCACGGGAAGGCGGCGAGGACGGAGGGAGCGCCGGGCGCCGCCCAGCCCCGCTCGGCGGGGAGCGGGGGCGGTAGCACCTGGGGAGACCCCGCCCTCCATCTTGCGAGGCCTCGCCCGCCATCTTGTGGCACACCACCAGAGGGCGCCGCCCGGCTCAAGAGGCGCCCCGCCCCTCCAGCCGTGCGCGCTCGCTGATTGGGCTGCGTGTCCGGCCCTCCGCGCGCAGCCCCGCCCCCTGCCCGGCGGAGCGCAGCGGGGCGGTGGGCGCAGCCGCATGGCGCGCTGGGGGCCGTGCCTGCGGGTGGGCGCCGCGCCGCGCTGATCCGCGCCGCTCGGGGCGGGCGGCAGCAGCTCGGGCCCTTTCTCTGGCAGACGGGAGCGGCGAGGCGGGGGGCAAGGTAGGGGCGCGGGCTGGGCGCCGGGAGGGCCCTGTGAGGACGGGGGGGACGGGCCCGGGCTTGTCCCGCGGAGCCGGCGCCTGCGCGGTGCGGGCACCCGGCGGCTGCTGCCCCGCTGAGGGGTGCGGGGAGCGCCGGGGGGTCGGGGTCGCAAGACGCCTGTTGGGGGCCGGCAGGGCCCGGGCGGGCTGAGGGGGCCCCCAGCGCCGCGGGGTTAGCTGTTGGACGCGCTGACGGCTGTTTTTCCTCGCAGATGATTGAAACGCTCGTGAGTACCGAAGCGCAGGAGCTGCTGTACCAGCTGACGGCCCTGCTGGAGCAGGAGCTGAGGTGTCAGCCCAAGGCCTCTGGCCTGAGACTCATCGAAGCTGCCCACGATAATGGCCTCCGAATGACTGCCCGCCTGCGAGACTTTGAAGTGAAAGATCTCCTCAGCTTAACTCAGTTCTTCGGTTTCCACGCTGAGACGTTTTCACTAGCTGTGAATTTCTTAGATAGGTTCTTGTCAAAAATGAAGGTATGGTGTTTTAAGGTATAAGCTCCCAGGCATCAGCTTTTGTTTGTTGCAACTTTGCTCCTGGTATAAGTTAGCATGTCTTGCTTTCAGCTGGCTAAAGGTTAAGCTGCTTCCATATATACTGATTGCAGAAGAGATTAAAAAAAATGGCTTTTGCTGTTTAGATTTTAGCAGTAAGAAAGCTGTTTCCTCTGATGAAGAAAAGGAAGAAGGCATCTGTTCCAACTTGAGGATGCCCTTAGGCTTGGAAATGCAGGCGGTGTTAATGGGTTAGATCAAGACAGACTGTCTTGCCTGTTGCACTTATACAAGAACATCTTAAATTACTTTTTATTTTACTGCTGTTAAAACCTACCAGTGAGTCTCATGTATATCAAGAGGCTTGATGCTGTTCAGCATTTATTACTCTGGTAAAATGAGTATTCAGCTAGCACTCCATTCTACTGCATGTATGTGGCATGCTGACAGGTTGTTAATCGTCCAATGAACCAGGATTACTACTGTTGTACTGGGTCAAGAAAAAATGCTTGTTTTACTTGAATGTTAGTACACCTGTTAAAAAAAAAATAGAGCATAATACTTCTGAACTCAAGATCTGTTTAAAAAAATAACTGTAACGAGTTTATGTATATAGAAAAGGATAAAGAAAAATGCTGGGATATACCAATATGTACAACACTGTAGGTCATAAAAGCTTCTGATTAGGCTATTATGGAACCTCATTAAGAAACTAGTTCTCAGTCAAAATATATTTTTCTGCAATGTTGTTCTTCAGATGAATGAAGCAGAATTTGTTGCTTGTAAAGGTCTCTTCATTTGGTTAAAGATTAAAATGTATGTGGATAAAAAAGTCTAATTGCTTAAGCATTTAAAAACACCCATAATATTTTCTTGTTGGTGATTCTACTTTGGTGCTTAGGTGTTGAAATTACTGATCAAAAATGTCCCTCTTTGAAAGTAATGAGTCAAATTGACTTCTCTTTAGGTACAGCCTAAACACGTAGGCTGTGTTGGACTCAGCTGCTTCTACTTGGCTGTGAAAGCAACAGAGGAAGAGAGAAATGTTCCTTTAGCCACTGACTTGATTCGAATAAGCCAGTATAGGTTCACTGTTTCTGATCTGATGAGAATGGAGAAAATCGTATTGGAGAAGCTGTCTTGGAAAGTCAAAGCTACAACGGCCTTTCAGTTTCTACAACTATATCATTCACTCATTCATGAGAATTTAAGCTGTGAAAGGTAAAATAGCTAAAACTTACTTTGCTACGACTGCAGATGATCAGGAAGCCTATGTAGAAGAATAACCAGGGAATATTACTCAAGCAATTGGCCTTTTGATAATTGTAAAAAATAAATAAGTAAACCCAACCCTCTTATTGGTAAATACATGAGTATCTGTGGTGTAATGCTATTTTAACTTTAAATGTTGTGTAAAGTGATGTAAAGAGCGTTGCTCTCTAAGCCCCAAAACAAGCCTGTTCATCAATGATGGTATAAAAAATTTGTACTTACGCTGCACTAAGTAGAGCTTCATTGCAAAGATTTCAAAATCTGATTTCAGAAAGAAGTTCAGTTTAATAGCTAGCCTTAAAAGTCCTTGTTGCCCAGCCTATTTTGATGATAGAATTCTCTCCAGTGTAACACAAGATTTATTTTTGACATTATGACTGCCAAAACTGAGCACCTGTTTGACTGAAACTCTAGATCTTGTGGTACAAAAGAGGCCCTTCTTTATCTAAAGAACGTTCTCACCGCTTCTCAGTTTCCAGAGTGGTACTGTCTTGATCAAGTTTGTGTTCTTGTGCAACACTGACTTACTTGTTTTCCTTATAGGAAAAAATACCTTAATTTTGAGAGACTTGAGACGCAGCTTAAGGCATGTCACTGCAGAATCATGTTTTCTAAAGCCAAGGTAAACGTCTTATAAGCACATAGAAAATAACACTACTGAAGCTTAAAAAAATCACAGTTCAAAAATGTCACATTTCCTCTTCTGTCTTCTTCAGCCTTCTGTCTTGGCATTGTCTATTATGGCACTAGAGATAGAAGAACAAAAACTACTGGAGTTGACAGAGGCATTGGAATTTCTGCAGCTGCATTCCAAGGTATGTATGGATATTGTTTTACAGGATGTAAATGCATGCTGGGGATAACTCACTGACGAAAGGGGAGGTCTGTTGGCATACTGGTTTCTCTCTTTATTCTTTTCTTTCTGCCATCTGGCTTGGAATCTTTTGCTTCCTATCTTAGGTGGAGCAGCTAAAAATGCACATATAAAATAAGGATTTAATGAGTTACTGACATGGGATTCTGTCTTGCTATTTAGATAAACAACAGAGAGCTGACCTTCTGGAAGGAATTGGTGTTAAAGTGCCTTACAGAATATTCCTCGAGCAAGTGTTCGAAACCAAATGTCCAGAAATTAAAATGGATTGTGTCTGGGCGTACAGCACGGCAGCTTAAACATAGCTATTACAGAATAACACACCTTCCTACAATTCCAGAGACCAGCTCATAATAGGTAATTTTTTTTTTATTTATTTAATAAGTAAAATTCCAGCTCATAAATGTAAAATCAGCTTCTGATAATATAGAAGTGCTTAGCTGTTAACTACCTCAAAATTTCCTATTCTGTATAGGTAGGGAAATGTGTAACTGAATCATAGTAGGCCTGTCATGTAGAGGCTTGTCTGTTCTCGTGTTCGTGCTTGAGCCAGTGGTGTACCTTAAGAAGTGGTGACCTCATATATGAATACTGTAGAAAGAATTGATCCTTTGGTGTGCTGTGGGAGCAGAGATGTGTTCTACAAACATTGGGACCTCATTCAAACTAAAATATGGAGTAAAACTGGTAAAAAAGCAGAGCAAAAATTTAGCTTGCTTCTATCATAAAAAGGAATCTGCTAAGAGTAAACAGTTGCCTATTAGAATCTGTCTCTTGCAATAGTTCACTGAAACCAGATAAAATGAGGACAGTTGCATACAGTTTTATTTGTATAACTGTCTGTTTAGTAAAATCTAAAAGCTCTAATTCAGTTATGCATGCCGCAGTTTATTAACTGTGGAAATCATGAACTAATTCCTTATCTAGGCTTTAATTCCAAGGGCTGCATATCTTATTTAACAGCTGTATTGCTGCTGTCTTGCTGTGTTCAAGTCTGATGCTTTATTTGGTTCTTGTAGAGAGTCCTTGAGTTGACTGTCTTTTGTGTTTGTTTGTTTGTACAGGAATACAATAAAACGAGAGAACCATCCTGTGACCTAGTTCACAGGCAGATGAAGATTTGAGAAACCAAGTCTGAAACATGATTTTAATAATGAAGAACCCAACTCATGGAAATACATAACACTTCAGACTAAAAATCCTTGCAGCAAATACGTTTGTTTCCGTTATGATTACAACAATATTCAGTGTCAGTTTTTGGTCTTATTAGACCATTTGCTATCCAAACAGTGAAAAACCACAATACTGATAGAAGGAATTTAACACCTTATAGTTTGTAGAGCAGCTTGTGTAGTCTAACCCTGTTTTACTATAAGTGCAGGTGCCCGGTGGTGTATTAAATTCAAAAAAAAAAAAAAAAATCAATCTGCTTCACTTTCTGAAGATTACAGGACATTAGGAAAACATGTGCAGTGGCACAGTGCTGTAGTCTCAGGCAAACTAAAGACCATCTTGCTCAATATCGATGAGAATAGGAAATGCTTGTCAGTCCACCTGACGTGCTGGTTTGGCTGTCATGTGTCCATGTGTTCCTACAGGGCAGGGTACTGACCTTTAACATAGACAAATTAAAAACAAAGCTCTACAATAACTGCTGAGCTGGTCGAGTACCTGGAGCAGGACAAAGGGGAGAAACTTGATTTCATTGCCTTGTAAAAGATAGTCATTAACACTGCAATGATAGTATCAGTGTTTTGTAAGAGGTGTAGTTTGCTGAGATTATGAAGGATAGAGAGAGCATAGAAACTGAATGGTACGTAAGAAGGCTGGAGAGAAACCACTGAGTTACTTGCCCCCAATCTGCCATTAGTCTTGTGAGGTTTTGCTATACAAGAGGTAAATGCTGATGCTGAACAGATGGATTTTACAGGCACAGTAGGAACAGGGCTGTAGTCCCCTAATGACCTGTAAGTAGGAACAATTAAGGTGAGAAACAACTGAAGATTGTTTCAACTCTCATCTGTTTAACAATTAGCTTTGTGAAACACAGCTGCTCTGGTTTTTTTTTCCTGAAGACCGTGACAGTACTTGAGGCATATCTTGCTTTTGGTGCTAACAAGAAAGTGAATAGTAAGAATGTGTTATTGGATGTAAGATGGATAGAGGTGTTGGGGGAATGTTGCTAATTACCTCTTGAGTTCTGTGTCACTGTGGAGCAGAGGCTGTTAGGGGTAGGCTGGTAATAACTGCCATGTAAACGGTTTTAGGGGAAAATGAGCAGTCTGAATGTTCTGAATATAGTGTGGGCTTAAATGCTAGCCTACCAAATCTGTCCCCTTAATGGTAATAGCTAATGCATAAACCATTTTTAGCATATCTTAAACTAATTAAATTCTTCACAAAATACTTCATACCAAAGCTCTGTACTAGACAAATCAAGCTTTCTCATGAACTCATGGGAATGATTGCACTGCATAGCATTTAATGGAGTTTTCCATCTGCCAGTGCTCTCTGTGCATTGTGCTGGCCTCTGAAAAGCATACATGTGACTCAGATAAAGGGGTGGGCAGCTTACTGGGACAGATGGACAAAGATGCAGTGTGCAATTCTACTGGTATTGTCATGTGTCAAGATATGTACCTTTCAATTAAATGTTGAAATGCAGTTGACCAAGCAACTTTGTTCCAATTTGTTATAAAGCATCATTGTGGGAAGGCTATTAAGTGGCTTATACCTAAATACTACCTGAGAATGTCTGTACAAGAGGTAAGTAAGGATATTTTTAAGAGGTTGAGGCCACAGGGGAAGGGCTAGGGAAGAAACAAGAAAAATCTCAACATCTTTGGTAATGTTACATCAACTTGCTGACGATTGCTTTAACACCTTTGAGACATGAAAGCAGTTACACAAATGAGTTTACAAGTAGTTTACACTGTTCAAATGTGACTTCATCTTTCCTTGTTAAGCTAGTACTGCGTATTGCCTGCTTCTACCTATTGCAGTAAATGCAGCACTTCCTTAAGAGAATGTGGGCTTTCAAAGCCCAAGATTTCATTTCCTGGACTCATCTGAGAATTCCAGTTTGATTAGACATAAGTTTAGCTATACATTTCTGTACCCAACACACTCACGGGGAGTAGCTGTGATAAACAAAGCTAAAGCTCTGGCATTATTCTGTGCTTATCCTTAAAGCAGAGCCATGAAAAAAATAGCTGTAGGCTGTTCTGCTGCACAGTGCTCACTTACGTAACAAGGCAGCACTTCAATGAGTGCACAAGATGATTCCCTAGAGAGTGGGTTTATCTCATTTCTGTATCACACACCCAGATTTACGCATCTGTCATGCCTGTTACTGTGTCTAAGAAGGGATGGAAGTGCCCAGTGAGACTTGACATGAGACACAACCCACCATTTGAAGTCCTGAATGCAGGTTTAGCCATTAGGAAAAGGCCTAAAATAACTTGCCATTTTTTCCTCTTCATCTAGGTGATTCCAAAACTTGCAGTGGACGAGAGAAGTAGCTATCCAGCTAGTTTAAACCTGTCCTCTTAAAATAATTTAAAGCTGTGATGGCTTACTGTGTAAGCCAGTTTAACTGTTGTCACGTGTAATACTTGCACTGGGTAGTACTTTGGCACTTGTAGCAGTTTCATTTGTGCCTGCACCATCCAACTTCTGATCTACAATTGTGGCAAAGATGCACTTAATACCAACCTATACCTACTTTTGTACACTATGGTAAGCTCTCTAAAACCTTACCATGGCATTTGGACCTACACTACTATCCTGGTTTCAGTTAGGACAGAGTTGATTTTCTTCCTAGTAGCTGGTAGGGTGCTATGTTTTGGATTAGGATGAGAAGAGTGCTGATAACCTGCTGGCGTTTTAATTGTTGCAGAGCAGTGCTTACACCAAGCCAAGGATGTTTCAGCTTCTCACTCTGTCCTGCCAACGGGCACGCTGGGGGTGCAGTAAGAGCTGAGAGGGGACAGACCCAGGACAGCTGACCCAAACTAGCCACAGGGGTATTCCATACCATCTGGGGTCATGCTGAAAACTATATAGGGGTGGCTAGCTGGGGTGGGGGAGCCGCCTGCTCGGGGTTAGGCTGGGCATCGGTCAGCAGGTGGTGAGCAATTGCATTGTGCATCACTTGTTTCGTACACAGTAGTAGTAGTAGTACTGTTATTATTATTACCGTTATTTTCCTGTCTTTATCTCAACCCACAAGCTTCACTTTCCCGTTTCTTTCTCCCATCCCAGAGAGGGAGGGGGGATGGTGAGCAAATGGCTGTGTGGTGTTTAGCTGCCAGCCGGGTTAAACCACAACAGTCCCTTTGGTGCCCAACATGGGGCTCAAAGGGTTGAGATAACAACAGATCTGACCAGAGTGTGTTAAACTAAAATTGGTATTAGACCTGCTTAATAGTTGCTAGTCATAATGCTGATTGCTTTAATCTCAAGTCTGCGGCACCTGTTTCATGCATTGAGTATTATAGCACGTTACTTTCCATATGTGCTCTCTATCATGTTGTTTATTCTTTCCGGGCCCTGGTTTAAGATCATTATGGTACTGTGCATTGTAACAGTGGCTTATGAGACAATGAAATTTCTGGTCAAGACTCTAACTTGGTATTTGTACTCAGCACTGTTGTCAACTCTATACTTTGGAAACCGTATCTCAGAAACTATTAGCAATTATACCTATTGCCTTTTTTCATCAGGGAGCCAATCTGTGGAGGGGAAAGAGGAAGATATCTTTTCTTACTTGTTCACTCTCCCTTTCTCCTTCACCACTCTCTTATCCTCCAAGCTTGTTACAATAGTTCTCCAAGATACTGAATATTCTTGGGATACTCAGACCAGCATGTTCTTGTTATGTCTCCTGAATGCGCTTCAGGTTTTGTTTGAAGTTAAACAACTACTTAGGAATCTCATCCAGAGGTCTGTCCGGAGGCAGGAGAGTTGTGAGTGGCAGGGAGTGTGGGAGGATATGGGCAGGTTTCTAGAGCAGTGGGCACCTCCAGTGTTTTGGAAATTCACCCCTGAACAACTGCGAAATCCTAAAAAACTGGTAGGATGCTTGAAAAAAGGGTGTCATGACTCCGGCAGTTCCAAAGAGACACAAATCACTGTAACGTGCTGGGGTCTGGCCCATGGCTATTGAGCTGCAATTGATACTGCTATCAACCTAGTGACAGACCCTGCGGCCACTCCGACCCCTACGGTGGACTCTGCAGCCGTTCCAGCTCCTGCTCCTGCAGCCACTCCAGCTCCTGTGGCTGGGTCAGAGAAATGAGCTGTAGCAGTGCAAGTTGCCCCCACAGAGAAGGTGAAAAAATGGTATAGAGATTCAGGTTGTTCAGAACGCAGAGAGTCTTCTGTTAAGTCTAGGTATAGAGAAGACGATGCTGGGCCATAAGGGTTTCAGGAGGAGGAAGATGAGGATGCCAAAAAATCAACAGTAACTACCTGAAACCTATACCAGCGTGAGCTACGAGATGTGTGAAAAGATTTTGGTTGTTGCATACATGTAGGTGAGCAGCTTGTCACCTGGCTGCTCCAGTGCTGGGACACTGGAGCCAATTGTGTGGAATTAGACGGCAGGGAAGCCAGGCGGCTGGGATCCCTTGTTAGAGATGCAGGCATTGACAAAGCAATTGCAGATGGAGCACAATCTCACAGCCTCTGGAGGCGTCTCCTCTCAGCTGTGAGGGAAAGGTATCCCTTCAAAGAAGAACTTGTAGGTCTAGCAAGCAAGTGAATCACTATGGAGAAGGGAATCCAGTACCTGACGGAATTAGCCGTATGGGAGGTGATTTATGAGGACCCAGACCTCAGACAAACATCCACAGATCCAGATGAAGTCAGGTGTACACGACCCATGTGGCAGAAGTTTGTACGGAGTGCACCATCATCATATGCCAGCTCATTGGCAATAATGGCCTGGAAAGAGGATGAAGAACCCACAGTAGATGAAGTGACTAAACAACTCTGGCAGTACGAAGAAAGTCTCTCCTCTTCCTTACAGGCCTGTGTCTCAGCTGTGGAGAAACTTTCTGAAGAGTTCCACCAACTTAAAGAGAATCTATCTTCCTCCCCACCTGTACAAACTGGTCTCTCAGGTATCAGGGGTAAGTGTTCATCCGCACAAGGAAGATGATATGGTGGGTACACACCCTGTGGTTTTACTTACGAGACCATGGAGAGGACATGAGAAAATGGGATGGAAAATCTACCACGACCCTAGAGGCACAGGTATGTGAGTTGCAAAAGAAAACAATCGGGGAAAAAAGAATTCTCTGAAAAGTTTGCTGCTCCAACTTCCAGCAGACAGTCCTTCAAATACAGAAACGAAGAAGATTCTGACCAGCATTAGGGGGGCCCTGCCTCCAGCCAGGGGGAGGATAGGGACAATCGAGTTTATTGGACTGTGTGGATTTGATGGCCTGGCATGTCAGACATACAGACGTATAAGGTTTTAGTAGACACCAGTGCACAATGTACTGTAATGCCATCAAGCTATAAAGGACCAGAGCCCATCTGTATTTATGGAGTGACAGGGGGATCTCAGCAGTTGACTGTATTGGAGGCTGAAGTGAGTCTGACTGGGAATGAGTGGCAAAAGCACCGCATTGTGACTGGCTCAGATGCTCTGTGTATCCTTGGTATAGACTATCTTAGAAGAGGATATTTCAAGGATCCAAAAGGGTTCCAGTGGGCTTTTGGCATAGCTGCCTTAGAGACAGAGGGCATTAAACAATTGTCTACCTTGCCCGGTCTCTCAGAGGACCCCTCTGTTGTGGGGTTGCTGAGGGTCGAAGAACAGCAAGTGCCAATCGCTACCACAACTGTGCACCGGCGGCAATATCGCACTACCCGAGACTCCCTGATTCCCATCCATAAGCTAATTCGTCAATTGGAGAGCCAAGGAGTGATCAGCAAGACTCATTCACCTTTCAATAGTCCCATATGGCCAGTGCGAAAGTGTAATGGTGAGTGAAGACTAACAGTGGACTATTGTGGCCTGAACAAAGTCATGCCACTACTGAGTGCTGCAGTGCCAGACATGCTGGAACTCCAGTGCAAACTGGAATCGAAGGCAGCCAAGTGGTACGCCACAGTTGATATCGCTAATGCATTTTTCTCCATCCCTCTAGCAGCAGAGTGCAGGCCACAATTTGCCTTCACTTGGAGGGGAGTCCAATATACTTGGAATTGGCTGCCCCAGGGGTGGAAACACAGCCCTACCATTTGCCATGGGCTGATCCAGTCTGTGCTGGAGCAGGGGGAAGCTCCTGAACACCTGCAGTACATCAATGACATTATTGTGTGGGGTGACACAGCAGAGGAAGTTTTCAAGAAAGGGAAGAAAATAGTCCAAATCCTTCTGAAAGCCGGTTTTGCCATAAAACAAAATAAAGTCAAAGGACCTGCACGAGAGATCCAGTTTTTAGGAATAAAATGGCAAGATGGACGTCGTCAAATCCCAATGGATGTGATCAACAAAATAACAGCTATGTCTCCACCAACTAACAAAAAAGAAACACAGACTTTCCTAGGTGTTGTGGGGTTTTGGAGAATGCACATTCCAAATTACAGTCTGACTGTAAACCTGCTCTACCAAGTAACCTGTAAGAAGAATGAGTTTGAATGGGGCCCTGAGCAACGACAAGCCTTTGAACAAATCAAGCAGAAAATAGTTCATGCAGTAGCCCTTGGGCCAGTCCGAACAGGATCAGATGTAAAGAATGTGCTCTACGCCGCAGACAGGGAGAATGGCACCACCTGGAGCCTCTGGCAGAAAGAACCTGGGGAAACTCAAGGTCGACCCCTGGGGTTTTGGAGTCGGGGATACAGAGGATCTGAGGCCCGCTACACTCAAACTGAAAAGAAGATACTGGCAGCATATGAAGGAGTTCGATCTGCTTCGGAGGTGGTCGGTACTGAAGCGCAGCTCCTCCTAGCACCCCGACTGCCGGTACTAGGCTGGATGTTCAAAGGAAGGGTCCCCTCTACGCATCATGCAACCGATGCTACATGGAGCAAGTGGGTTGCACTGATTACTCAGCAGGCTCTAATAGGAAACCCCAGTCACCCAGGAATATTGGAAGTGATTATGGACTGCCCAGAAGGCAAATACTTTGGGATATCATCAGAGGAGGAGGTGGGTCGCGCTGAAGAAGCCCCACTGTACAACCAGTTACCAGAGAATGAAAAGAAATATGCCCTGTTCACTGATGGGTCCTGTCGTATTGTGGGGAAGCATCGGAGATGGAAGGCTGCTGTATGGAGTCCTATGCAACGAGTTGCAGAAGCTGCTGAGGTAGAAGGTGAATCGAGTCAGTTTGCAGAAGTGAAGGCCATTCAGCTGGCTTCAGATATTGCTGAATGAGAAAAGTGGCCAGTTCTCTCTCTATAGTGTTTCATGGGTGGTACCAAATGCCTTGTGGGGATGGTTACAGCAATGGAAGCAAAACAACTGGCATCTGGGCTGCTGCATTGTGGCAAGATATTGCTACTCAGGTGGAGAACCTGGTTGTAAGGGTATGCCACATAGATACTCATGTGCCCAAAAATTGGGCTACTGAAGAACGTCAAAACAACCAGCAGGTGGATCAGGCTGCTAAGATTGAAGTAGCTCAGGTGGACCTGGATTGGCAGCATAAAGGTGAATTATTTATAGCCCGATGGGCCCATGACACCTCAGGCGATCAAGGTAGAGATGCAACATACAGATGGGCTTGAGATCGAGGGGTGGACCTGACCATGGATGCTGTAGCACAGGTTATTCATGACTGTGAAACATGTGCTGCAATCAAGCAAGCCAAACGGTCAAAGCCTCTTCGGTATGGAGGACGATGGCCGAAATATAAATATGGAGAAGCCTGGCAGATTGATTACATCACACTCCCTCAAACTCGCAATGGCAAGCGCCACGTACTTACAATGGTGGAAGCAACCACTGGATGGCTGGAAACATATCCTGTGCCTCATGCCACCGCCCGGAACACTATCCTGGGCCTTGAAAAGCAAGTCCTATGGCGACATGGTACCCCAGAAAGAATAGAGTCAGAAAATGGGACTCGTTTCTGAAACAACCTTATAGACACTTGGGCCAAAGAGCATGGTATTGAGTGGGTGTATCACATCCCCTATCATGCACCAGCCTCCAGGAAAGTTGAACAATACAATGTACTGTTAAAGACTATGCTGAAAGCAATGGGCACTGGGACATTCAAAAATTGGGATACGCATTTGTCAAATGGACTCATCATAGCCTGCTTTACTTATCTTTGTGTTCCATGGGTTCAAACTCATTGGGTACCACCCAAACGTATTTTATCTGCATGTCTAGTCCTCCGCAAAGCTAGCTCTAAAACACCTGGAAGCAGCCTGAAAACGCAATTAAGATCAGAACATCTACTGTTATCCTCATCTCCTCCATTGCCAAGGCTTATTTTATTGGAACACCCATCTCTCCCACCAGAATATTGTGAGAATTGCTTCTCGTGTGGAGCAATGGAGGTACTTCCTACGAGCAGCAAATGCATCCTCTTCTTTCGGAAGATCAGGAAGCAAGGGAGATCTTTGCAGGTCCTGTTGCAGTTTGCTGAATCCATACAGATTAAGCTGACGAATGAAACTTTTCATACTCTCCGTCTCACAAACTCTCGGAGGTCTTGTCCTTCCCAGCACTTCCACTTTAAACATTTCCTCGTCGATCACAATATAGTTTCCAGAGTGACCCCACCAGATGGCCTTAAATTCCTCACTTTCAGCCAGTTGCCAGAGTTTCTTTGGGAAGCTGAGGGATGAGAAGACGTTGCTGTTGCCAGCGTTCTCCTCAGAAGAATCATGAGGAACGTGTTTGGTCTCACGGTCATCAGTGAGAGCTTGGGGATCTTTTTCTCCCCTTGTGGATGCTGCACGAGCATCACAAGCTGCTCCTTCATCCTGTCCCAGGGGCTCAGGAGAAGGGGAGTCCAAAGCCTCAAACAGCTCGTCTGGAGCAAAACCGTATGACGTGTCTTCTGGAAGTGGCTCCTGTTTAATTTCATTGATCTCATTGTCACTCGAGTTTCCATCTGCAGCCATTTCTGCGAACGGCTACTTTTGGTCCTGCCAGTCAGCAAGCGAGGCTCAACGGACTGTCTGGGGGTTCTGGTGGGGGAAGCTCAAACGTCACCATGACGCCCCAGTGTCATCACGATGATATCACAGTGTGGCTCTGGCCGGAGCAGCCGGAGCAGACATGTTGCTGGTCCTGCAACATAGCTATGGCTGTTTTGACTCAAGAGCCAAGAAGCAAGTAAAGCTATTTAAGGGGATCACTCCTCAGCCGGCCCTTGCTTCCCCTTCCCTGTGTGGTCCCCTGAAGAGCCCCCTTCTGGCCTCCTTGATGTCCCTCTGGGTTCTCCAGCTGGGGAGGGACATCAGTCTCCCAGGCAGGCAATGTTAACAGAAGCAAACAGCAATCTCTTCCCAGTTTGTCACCGTTTCTTGCAAATGCTTAGTGACTTCAATAGTGCTGCTTCAGCAAGGTGATGCTCTGCAATGCCAGTGCTCTGCCAGAGGCTGCTCTGTAGGTCCAACTAGAATAAACACTACATAATGCCAGAAACGGAAGATGTGCAACCCCTCGTTTCTTGATTCGCTTCCTATGCTTTGATTTGATTTGATATGTTCGCAATTTCGAAAGCAAGCCAACACCATCAGTGTGTTCTCTTAGCCTTTTAAATCACACCCCTCTCTGCAGAATTCTCTTCATGTACCCTCGCAATGACAGAAAAGACTACAAAAAATGGTTTTCTGCTTGAAAGGTAAAAGCAGTAAGCTATTTCTGTAAAGATTTAATAGAAAGTATAGGCCTTTTCTGAGCCACAACATCAACCAAGAGTTCAATGTCGTACTAATTTCAGAGGCTGATGGGTTCCATCAGTTTAACCGGATAAACTAACCACACCTTTTATCTTATATGAAGATGTTAGTCAACCCACTCAAGTTTTTAGATGCGTGCACAGGTATGTTCTTATCCACTTCCTACAGGCCTGAGCAATAAGCTTCAACAAAAGAAGCCTTCAGTGCCATCCTGTCTGCGTATCACTGAAGTACGCAACACAGATGCCACTTCAAAATCTCTAAGGTCCTGTGCGAACAGCACACCCCGTCTGGAAGAATTTCTAGGGCCTTCTTGCCAACTTTTTTGTATCTTTCACTCACCTGTGCAGCAAACAACAAATATTTCACCTGGCTGTGCATTCGCATTGCTTCTACCTCTTTGTAAAAGGGCCATACAGCATAGACAAACGAAAAAGCTTCCAAGGGAAGCAAACAATCACAAGCTGCAAAAACATACGGTGCTCTTCTCCATACACCTCTGACTAAAAATTCGTTTGGAAGGAAGCAGACTATTCACAGTTCTATGACCAACGGCAGTCTGAACTCAGTCTCCAGAACTGCAGTAACAATAGAGCTTGCATCTGAGACTGATAATCCCAGCCTCAGAAGGTCTTAGGCTAATTCCCAAAGGACTTGATCAAGAAGAAGCAGAAAGTTAGTTCCGTGTCCAGCTTCCTGCTCTTGCATGTGGGAAGCCATCACAAGCATTTTTGCAAGGGTGCTGGACCTTTAAAAGAAGTCACTCATCTTGGTCACTAACATCTCACCTGGATTGTAGCTCCTGGTTTGTCCTGTGCATCCAGTATAAGCTCCCTAATTTAAGATATATCTAAAGATACACTAAATGCATGAAGTAGGAAAAGAAAGCAATACGGATTAACCTAACTGGGTAATTTCTCTAAAAGCCAAAAGTACAAACACCTGTGAAAAAAAAATCACAAAGAACCGATCTCCCATGTTGCACCTCCCATGCAACATTCGTCGGACATCCTTGTTATTGGTTCTGTGCTATTTTTACAGTGTGCAGAGGTTTCACTGTCAGTTCTGCAACATGAGAGAAGCCTGGGTTTAGACCTTTAAGCTGAATTCACATATGTGTATCATACGAACAAGATCTCTACATTACAGTTGAATTCTACTCTTTTATCCACTTAGGGACTACACCGTTCCCACCATTTCCCCCTCTTCCCCCCCCTTTTTTTTTTTCTTTTCCCAGAGTGTAATAGCAATACTCCATTCTTGAAAAGAACTGGAGCAACTGTCACCTTATGGCAGAGAGTAATGTGCATGACTTCATTAGATTAAGCAACTAGTCTTCAGATTTCTATTTTTATTTTTAAATCAGAATGGAGACTTCCATACCAGTCCTACTTAGACTGCATACATTAAGTAAGTACATACATTACTACTGCTTTGAAGATGCTGTCCTACAGGTGGCCTGCTTTCTTTCAGGGTGATCAAATAGTGGAACAGGCTTCCTTGAACTGTGGTTGATGCCCTGTGCCTTCCTGTGTTCCAGAGGCATTTGGGCAACGCCCTCAAGAATATGCTTTAACTTTTGGTTAGCCCTGAAGAGGCCAGACAGTTGGACTCGATCTTTGAAGGTCTCTTCCAACTGCACTATCTTATTCCAGGAAAACTCACTTCCAGCTCTCTCCAGATAGTAGCAGCATCATTTCTAACAAAAAAGCTTGGCCAGATGATTATAACCATTTTGCTCATTGATAAAGGGGAAAAAAAAATCCATTAAGCAACTGTCACTTTGCACAGAAATACTGATTCCATAGGTTTGGGGTTTATCTTACACATTAAAACATTGGCCTTGTTTATAATGTAATTATCTAAAATATTTTTTTGTGAAATAACACTCGGGAGTGTGTTACATTAAGGGAAACTCCTTCATTTCTGAATACGCAGTTTTCTCTTCAGAAATATTGGTACGTAATTTAAATAATCAATACTGAAGATCATGGTTTTGGTGCATGTGTCAGAACGCAGTCTGGTTACATTCAATAGGACTGTCTACCAAGTTATCATCTTTTATTTTCTATAAGTCTTTTCTAGGTCTTTTCTGTAGGTCTTTTTTGTAAGTCTTCCAGAGAGCAGTAAGAGAGCAAAGAGGACACAGTGACTGTACCAGTTAGTACTCCAGTGATTCATCAAGACTTAAAACTTTGTCATTTTTTTTACCATATAGTTCACATCCTCCATGCCATCATCAGGTTGTAGCTACTTCACTCGTGCAGGACATACAGGAGCACTTCTTTTTTTCCAGGTAGGAAGCGGAATGGTTAAATGATGAAATGCTTCCTGAAAATGTTGCACTTGTCAGCCAGGAAGCCCGTGGCTCTTTTCCTGTAGGGTCCTCTCACTTGCCAGCTCTACATCACGCTAGGTGGAATGCCAGGCTGGACTTCAATTACGATGCCCCAAACAGTACCCATTCATATTAAAAACATTTCTGAGCCAATGTATATACTTTGGTGTTACTCTCCTGCTGTGGTTTAACCTGGCAGGCCGCTAAGCACCGCACAGCCATTCGCTCATTCCCCGACCCTCGTGAAAGGATGGGGGAAAAGAACTGGGAAAAAAAAAACAAAAAAACAAAAAAACAACAGAACTTGTGGGTTGAGACACTTGAATTGGACTTGAAAAGGAGCGAAAACAATAACAACATCAACAATAGCAATAAAATATATACAAAATGAATGGTGTACAATGCAATTGCTTACCATCCACCAATTGATACCCAGCCAGGCCCCAAACAACACCTCTCCATCCCTGGCCAAAACCCAAAGTTTTGTTGTTCTGCATGATGCCATATGGAATGGGACATCCCTTGGGCCGGCCTGGGTCTCCTGTTCTGGCTGTGTCCCTTCCCAGCTTTTTTTTTGAGCGTCTGCAGCCTCCTCGCTGGCAGGGCAGCACAAGAAGTTGATGAGCCCTTGGCTCTGTGTAAGCACTGCTCTGTCACAGCTGAAAAACCAGTGTGTTATCAGCAGCATTCTGATCCTAAATCTAGAACACAGAACCACACCAGCTATTTAATTAAATATTTTTCTTGCTTTTCCTGAGAAGGATCTCAAGTATTGTTTATTATTAAAACAATACTTCTTCCATAGTATTCATTTTATTATTAAAACAATACCTCTTTCATAGAAAGTCTAGCAAAGTAAACAGTCTTTCAGATTCCACTACTTTGGACTCCTCACATTTCTATCTACAGGAGTTGTTTATATTTGGGATTTGGAGTTACTTTCCTCCAAAATTAGCAGAAGGAAATTCAGTGGTAATTGCAGGTTTTGTTCCCTTAGTAAGGCTAACTGGAGGTGAAGCCGTAGCAGATGGGAACCCCACTGGAGAAAGTAAAGAAAGTGTGGGAGACAGAGGGATTTGGCCAACCTCTTTTCGGTGGTTTGTGGGGACAGAACAAGGGACAACGGCAACAAAATGGACGACAGGAAGTTCCGCAACAACGTGTGAAAGAACTTCCTCATGGTGAGGGTGACGGAGCGCTGGGACAGGCTGCCTGCGGAGGCTGTGGAGCCTCCTTCTCTGGAGACACTCAAGGCCCGTCTGGACACCTACCTGGGCAACCTGCTCTCGGGAACCTGCTTTGGCAGGGGTTTGGACCCGATGATCTCTTGAGGTCCCTTCCAACCCCCACAATTCTGTGAGTCTGTGACATTCCCTTTCTGAGTCTTCCATAATTCAAGTGGTGTTATTTAATTACTCTCTCCTAACTTTCCGTTAGAAGTCATCATGAGGAAGAGCATCCTCGGTGCATGTGGCATGCAGACATTATCCACTCTTTTGCTCTCTGTGGCTAAGAACCTAGAGAGCTGGTCTGTTGTGGAAAACGATCAAATTGGTGTTGAAACAGTTGCTTCTACTTCCTTTTGAGAGACAAAATACAAATTCAACCCGAGATTTCCCCATTTAAAAATAATACCAAAAAGACAACTGGAACTGGAGAAGTTTTATTATTCAAGCAGGTCAACTCCAGAACAATCAACCTATGAACTAACAGACTGTGAAGCTGTAAGGGGGTGCTGCTATCCCTGCTGTGTCTAGTGGGTCCCATGTGTCTAGTGGGTGCCATTCTGTCGCCTGCAGCTGCCCCGTCTTGGTCGCAGGTGCAGGTCGGGCAGTGTGGGGCTGCCAGGCCCCGCCAGCTGTACGGCTGCAAAATGGCTGCAGCAGAGGCTGCTGCCAGCAAGGCCACTGGAAGGAGTGGGTGACCGAAGGGAGGCAGGGCAGCCGAGGGAGCCTTCGGAGCTCCTGCGTTTGGGCACAGGGCTATCTGGGAAGGTAGGACGTGGTGTGGGGAGGGAGCAGGAGCGGCAGCTGAGGTCTGGCTGCTGCCTGCTAGCAGCAGGGAGGGGTCCAGACGCTGCTGCTTGTCCCTGCCTGCTGCTGCAGCAGGATCTGGCAGGTTGGGAGCAGCTCCCTGCGAGGCTGTAGGGGCACCGCTGGCTTGAGGGGTGGCTTTTGCCCAGTGCCTGGGGACCCCGCGGGTGCCGCTGGCTGTGTGGCTTCTGCTGGAGTTGCCGCTGCCAGCGGGTCCTCCTCATCCATATCGGCATCTCTGCACCCAGGCTGGGCATATAGGCGGCTGCTGGGGCAGCTCTCATCCAGCCCCGCCTGCAGGGCTTTCCTCTTCAGGGCAACTCGTTGCTTGCAGTTCTGGAGCAGGTGGGGAGAATCTCTCTTGAAGCTGGGGTTATAGTAGTAGAGTATCTAAAAAAATGCAAAGGAGAAGTACTTGCTACGTGTTTGGGACTGAGAAACAGCAAGAGACAAGAACTGAGGATTGTAATTGGTAAAGGCAGTCATGGGTTAGAAAGATCTATTGGTCAGTTTAAGCCTAAAGCTTAGGCTGACTAAAGCTTAATGATACAGTCCTGATGATACAGTTCTGGTACGTTGCAAATGCCTTAAAATAAATGGACTCATCATAGCCTGCTTTACTTATCTTTGTGTTCCATGGGTTCAAACTCATTGGGTACCACCCAAACGTATTTTATCTGCATGTCTAGTCCTCCGCAAAGCTAGCTCTAAAACACCTGGAAGCAGCCTGAAAACGCAATTAAGATCAGAACATCTACTGTTATCCTCATCTCCTCCATTGCCAAGGCTTATTTTATTGGAACACCCATCTCTCCCACCAGAATATTGTGAGAATTGGTTCACGTGTGGAGCAATGGAGGTACTTCCTACGAGCAGCAAATGCATCCTCTTCTTTCGGAAGATCAGGAAGCAAGGGAGATCTTTGCAGGTCCTGTTGCAGTTTGCTGAATCCATACAGATTAAGCTGACGAATGAAACTTTTCATACTCTCCGTCTCAAAAACTCTCGGAGGTCTTGTCCTTCCCAGCACTTCCACTTTAAACATTTCCTCGTCGATCACAATATAGTTTCCAGAGTGACCCCACCAGATGGCCTTAAATTCCTCACTTTCAGCCAGTTGCCAGAGTTTCTTTGGGAAGCTGAGGGATGAGAAGACGTTGCTGTTGCCAGCGTTCTCCTCAGAAGAATCATGAGGAACGTGTTTGGTCTCACGGTCATCAGTGAGAGCTTGGGGATCTTTTTCTCCCCTTGTGGATGCTGCACGAGCATCACAAGCTGCTCCTTCATCCTGTCCCAGGGGCTCAGGAGAAGGGGAGTCCAAAGCCTCAAACAGCTCGTCTGGAGCAAAACCGTATGACGTGTCTTCTGGAAGTGGCTCCTGTTTAATTTCATTGATCTCATTGTCACTCGAGTTTCCATCTGCAGCCATTTCTGCGAACGGCTACTTTTGGTCCTGCCAGTCAGCAAGCGAGGCTCAACGGACTGTCTGGGGGTTCTGGTGGGGGAAGCTCAAACGTCACCATGACGCCCCAGTGTCATCACGATGATATCACAGTGTGGCTCTGGCCGGAGCAGCCGGAGCAGACATGTTGCTGGTCCTGCAACATAGCTATGGCTGTTTTGACTCAAGAGCCAAGAAGCAAGTAAAGCTATTTAAGGGGATCACTCCTCAGCCGGCCCTTGCTTCCCCTTCCCTGTGTGGTCCCCTGAAGAGCCCCCTTCTGGCCTCCTTGATGTCCCTCTGGGTTCTCCAGCTGGGGAGGGACATCAGTCTCCCAGGCAGGCAATGTTAACAGAAGCAAACAGCAATCTCTTCCCAGTTTGTCACCGTTTCTTGCAAATGCTTAGTGACTTCAATAGTGCTGCTTCAGCAAGGTGATGCTCTGCAATGCCAGTGCTCTGCCAGAGGCTGCTCTGTAGGTCCAACTAGAATAAACACTACATAATGCCAGAAACGGAAGATGTGCAACCCCTCGTTTCTTGATTCGCTTCCTATGCTTTGATTTGATTTGATATGTTCGCAATTTCGAAAGCAAGCCAACACCATCAGTGTGTTCTCTTAGCCTTTTAAATCACACCCCTCTCTGCAGAATTCTCTTCATGTACCCTCGCAATGACAGAAAAGACTACAAAAAATGGTTTTCTGCTTAAAAGGTAAAAGCAGTAAGCTATTTCTGTGAAGATTTAATAGAAAGTATAGGCCTTTTCTGAGCCACAACATCAACCAAGAGTTCAATGTCGTACTAATTTCAGAGGCTGATGGGTTCCATCAGTTTAACCGGATAAACTAACCACACCTTTTATCTTACATGAAGATGTTAGTCAACCCACTCAAGTTTTTAGATGCGTGCACAGGTATGTTCTTATCCACTTCCTACAGGCCTGAGCAATAAGCTTCAACAAAAGAAGCCTTCAGTGCCATCCTGTCTGCGTATCACTGAAGTACGCAACACAGATGCCACTTCAAAATCTCTAAGGTCCTGTGCGAACAGCACACCCCGTCTGGAAGAATTTCTAGGGCCTTCTTGCCAACTTTTTCGTATCTTTCACTCACCTGTGCAGCAAACAACAAATATTTCACCTGGCTGTGCATTCGCATTGCTTCTACCTCTTTGTAAAAGGGCCATACAGCATAGACAAATGAAAAAGCTTCCAAGGGAAGCAAACAATCACAAGCTGCAAAAACATACGGTGCTCTTCTCCATACACCTCTGACTAAAAATTCGTTTGGAAGGAAGCAGACTATTCACAGTTCTATGACCAACGGCAGTCTGAACTCAGTCTCCAGAACTGCAGTAACAATAGAGCTTGCATCTGAGACTGATAATCCCAGCCTCAGAAGGTCTTAGGCTAATTCCCGAAGGACTTGATCAAGAAGAAGCAGAAAGTTAGTTCTGTGTCCAGCTTCCTGCTCTTGCATGTGGGAAGCCATCACAAGCATTTTTGCAAGGGTGCTGGACCTTTAAAAGAAGTCACTCATCTTGGTCACTAACATCTCACCTGGATTGTAGCTCCTGGTTTGTCCTGTGCATCCAGTATAAGCTCCCTAATTTAAGATATATCTAAAGATACACTAAATGCATGAAGTAGGAAAAGAAAGCAATACGGATTAACCTAACTGGGTAATTTCTCTAAAAGCCAAAAGTACAAACACCTGTGAAAAAAAAATCACAAAGAACCGAACGTCTCCCATGCAACATTCGTCGGACATCCTTGTTACTGGTTCTGTGCTATTTTTACAGTGTGCAGAGGTTTCACTGTCAGTTCTGCAACATGAGAGAAGCCTGGGTTTAGACCTTTAAGCTGAATTCACATATGCGTATGTCCTGGTTTCAGTTGGGACAGAGTTAAGTTTCCTCCTAGTAGCTGGTAGAATGCTGTTTTGGCTTAGGATGAGATGATTGCTGGTAACATGATGATGTGAATAAATGGCTGTGTGTTTTTTTGCTGCCAGCCGCGTTAAACCTCAAGACTTAATACCAACCTGTACCTACTTTTGTACACTATGGCAAGCTCTCTAAAACCTTACCATGGCATTTGAACCTACTATACATTTCTGTAAAGAAGACGGGGGTAGAAAAATCACGCTTTATTATTTCAGGAGTAGTGCTGGTTTGCTTACTGGTGCAAGAAAGCATTGGATGTAATTACAGCGAAAGCATTTGTCAACAACTCTTACTTTATTTTTGCCATATCCCAAATGAAATAATGATGCAATTTTTCTAGTAAGGTTGAACTTAGATGCTGTTGGCAACCTCCGGGGAACTTGTGCTTAGGACCTACTTACAGGCAATAGTTTCAGTGTTCAGAACACAATAGAATTTGGCAATTGTGTTTTCTTCCTACTAGTTTGCCACGCCATTCGTCCCGTGTGATGCAGTTGGACGGTTTCTGAGCTGCATCCTTAGGAACAAGTAGAAAAATCATGATAAGTAATTGGCACATGCAAAATATTAAGTTATGCAGGGGCCAAGGTTACGGTGTGGCTATCAAACTGAAAACTAACTGCAGAAATCTACAGCTGCATGTTCAACTTATATAAGCAGCTTGTACTGTATGGTGGTTGCAAATAGAAGCAAGGTTTTTCTTTCTTAAGGACTTCCTACTCTTTTCAAGAATTACTACATTCTCGTACTTTTTTTAAGTTTTAAATATTTCTACTGAAAGACTTTATGACGTTAACACAGTTATGTATACCCAGACTTTCACTTGACTTGTCCATTTTCCAGTATCACTTACCTGACAGCAAGGAATCACAGAATCATTACGGTTGGAAAAGACCTTCAAAGTCATCTGGTCCAACCATCCCCCTACCACCGTTACCCATTAAACCATGTCCCTAAGCACCAGGTCCAACATTTCCTTGAACACCCCCAGGGACAGTGATGCCACCACTTCCCTGGGCACAGCCTGCACTCACTCCAGCTGTGGGCACACACGCCCGCTGCCCCACAGCCTGGCTGCAGTTGCAGCACTCACAGGCCCATTCCCAGACACGCACACAGAACTGAGAGCCCCTTTTAGTGATATATGGGGCAATGCAGTGGATTGTAAATCCTCAGTTGAGGCAAGATGCAGTAGTTTATTAACCACTATTTTAGAATAAGGTACAAATTCTTATAGGGCTGCTAGAAGTGCAAGTCTGTTTCAGAAGTGCAACTGTAGCCTTCCCAATATCCTTCTAGTTGCAAGTTAAGAAAAAATATTCAGCATCTTACTTACAGGATCCATCTTCAACGGTAAAGATATTCTTACATAAGACAAGTGGTATATTTATAACTGACTAGTTTACTGTTGTATCAGAGAAAGTGTTCTGCTTCAAGATGTTACTTTTTTTTTGTATACATCTTTTCATGCATTTTATCCCTTTAATGCTAGAAAGTTATCGCGGCTTATGAATCAGATGCTGACACTTCGTTCTGCTAGAAGAGACCTCCTTTCTCTTTGCTGAAGTAATTACTTGCCAACAATCCGCTGACTAGATCACTGAAGTCTTCACCAATTACATATTCCTGTCCTCCAGTAAAATGTGTAATTTCTCTCCAGGAACATAGGTTAAAAGAGTTCATTTTTCAAGGCTAAAGAAGTCTGGTCCTCCTTTGCTGTAATTTCCAGAGATTTCTGCACCACTGAAGTCAAATCCAGGGTTCTGATGGAGATAAAAGTTTAGCAGACAGATTTTTCTTGAATAGCAGTGATTTAAACAAAACAAAAAAAACATTTCTGTTAACAGGTTAACACTCTAAGAAGATCATGCAGCTATCAACTTGTTAACCATTTGCCAGAGCACTGACATTCTGCTTGGAGAATGCATCAACAAGTAAACGTTGCATTGCCATAGTTTGGTTGCCCACTACCTAAATTTGTAATGTCATTAACTTGGCAAGCAGTTTTATCTCACAGTGAAGTAGTATTAAGGAAATTAACAAAGTTTTCTGGCTTTTGATATCCCTTGAAATTACAATTTAAAGACTCTAAGTACCTGCCATGCTGGATAAACAAAATCGATAAAAATAGTATTTGTTGCAGCATGTAATGTGCTGATTCAGCTGTCAGGTAATAAGTTGTAGTTGTACAACCTGCTGACATGAGTAAGAACAGCTGAGTGCTAAAATTATACCGAAACAATTTAAGCAATTTTAGTTGAAGTCAAAGGAAAATATTTTCCAGCTAACTATTCTCCATCATCTGACATTACATGCAAACATCTTCAGTAGAGTATGATGTTATGTTGTAGATATAGGTATGTTGTAATTCTAGATAATAGAAATTATACGTGGCCTAACTTAAATAAAAATTTGTTAGTTACATATCAAAACCGTAAAATCAGTATCACTCTGGCACTCACCTTAACTTTTCACTTAACTTTCAGACAGACTACAGACAGAACAACCTCTTAAAAATACATTGATACAGAATGTTCACAGGTCTTTATTGACCTACAGTATACGTTTCCACGGCACAAGACAGCAGACGTTTTACCCAGCTTTCACGCCCATAACCTACATGTGCAAACAAAATATAAGCAGTAATCAGGGACCTTTGACTTGCCTCTCTTTGGAATCGTTCCAGTGTAAGTTTCCTTTGCATCTGGTCTTGTACCCAAGGATCAGCAGCATAATCATTTTCTAACAGAGACGTCCAACAATTTCCAGCATCTCGATTCGTCTTCATCAGAACAATGCGGATCAGTTTTCTGTCTTCTATTGAATGAAGAGACAAAACACACCTATTAGACTCTGTCCTTCGTGCAAGCTTTTTTGCTGTATTCACTGTTAACATGTCAAAGCATGGGATTTCTTGAAGTAATTTCAATTCTTAATGCCAATGGAGTTATTAATAAATAAAACCATTACCAAGAAACACAACCTGAGACAAAGCAAGCCTATGCAGCCCACACTTTCAGGCCTGTAAAATACTAAAGCTGTTTTGAGGAATTAAAACACCGTTCATAAATACTTCTATTCCAATGTAAAGTAACCTTCTAGAGAGGTTCACAACAGAGATTTAACCTATTAGTATATACAGATCAGCTATGGTAATAACAAAGTATTTCAGGTCAGGCTTCACAGGGAGGTTATTACCAATAAAACCAGAACTAAGTTTAAGCAACATGGAATTATCATCAATTGCTATTGAACACAGGCAGTGTGAAGTATCATGAAGGTATTAGAAGTGCATCTCAAAGGTAACATCTACATGTTTAGTTCAACTTAATTGAGGAAGTGCAACATTATAAAGTGTATTTTGAAGACTGTTTGCATGCTAGAAAAGAGTAGGCTTCACTTTGCAATGTTTATTTACACTTCTGATTTTAATGATTAAGTTACCAAACTACCAATCGATGTTTATTCTTAATGGAAAATAAAACCCGTTATAGGAAAGCATCAATAGGCACGGTCCACAAATGTGTTTTTCAAAAACTACTCTGAACACCACAATATTTACAAAGCAACAATCAGAGAAGTGTTTTGCTCCTTTAAGTACCTTAGCCCAATTGTTAGATTGCTTTTTGATTCTCTTGGACATAACTGTACCAGTGCAGTTTTAATAAGGGTTTGCAAAAATCTTCTTACTACTAATTTCCTAAAAAGTAAATGTTAGTTCTAAGGAAGTGTTCCTAATTGATTGAATACTACCTTCCCAGACGTGGCACTTCTCCCCTAGTCCTTAATACCTTAGGGCTTTTGTACTACCTTAGTTCCTTAGTCTGGCAATAACAATTATCATTTTTCACAGAGAATCATAACTTGATCAGAATCAGAAGAAAGCATTTCCCATAACAAAAAACATGGGTCAACTCTTCCACAGCATATTTTGGCAAGTTCTATTATACTCCAAAATGTCATTTGAGAGACAGGTTATTACCTAATGTCCATGTTCCTTCATCAGCTATCGTAGAGTCAAAAAGTTTACCCTGCAAAAGACATGACCAAGATTACTTAACAGGAAAACCTGCTCAGTGACCAGCCCACATTGCATAGCTTTGCTCATAACTTACCCACCTCCCTGCGTTCAGAATTCCTTCGCAAGGAGTAGCACAATCAGGCCTGACTAGCACAGGTTTGTACATGGCCTATCAAAGTGTTGTGTCTTTTTAATCAGGTATTTAACATGAAAAACATACGTTTAGTTTCAGCGTCCTAACTCATAGGAAGGCCCGTATTTCTCAGTGGGTAACAGGACTTTGAATTCATTCGCCATCCAAATTCCCGTGTGCCCACTGAGGGTGCCACACCTACGGCGTAACACACGGATGTCACCGCACCGAGAATCGCTTTTCACCCCAGAGAAAGACAATCCCCGCTTCTCTTGCTGCGTTCAGCAGCGAAGTTACGCCCGCAGGCGGTGCCCGGCCGCTCACGGAGCAGAGCGCAGCGGGGTTGCCCGGCAGCCCGCGGGCACCGCCCGCACCCCCCGGCCGCTACCTGCAGCAGCTGCCGGCCCCCCACGGCCAGCGCCAGGTGTCGGCTCTGCAGGCTGCAGCTCACGTCCTTGGCCCGGGTGCCGGGCGGGACGTGCACCTCCACGAACACCTCCTCCAGCGTCTGGTACCAGCGGCCCCAGGCCGTGCGGCAGGGCACCACGCCGCTGCGCTCCTCGAAGGGCGCCGCCATCGAGCCCCCGCCGCCGGGGCCGCCCCTCCGCCCGCGACCCGGGGCACGGCGCACGCGCGCCGCCCGCCTCGCCCCGCGGCGGGTGACGCGCCCGTTCCGCTCGGAGCGCGCCGATTGGCCGCCGGCGCCGGCAGCGGGGGGAGGCGATTGGCTCCCCGCGGCGCGCGGCCGTTGGCCCCATTCGAATCGCGGCGCGGCCGGCGGCTGCCGCCATGGCCTCGCGTGGAGCGGCCCCGCGGCGCGGCGGTTGCGGTACGGGGCGGGGGGGAGGGGGGGCTCTGAGGGGAAACCGCGGCCTTCGCCTCTCTGCCTGGGCACGGGGAGGGCGAGGGGGGGCGGGAGCTTGACCGAGGTGGGGCTGGGGGTTACCGGCCTCAGCCGTTCCCCTCGTGACCCGTGGCTGTTGTGTGCGCGGCAGCTCCAGCTCGCGGCCCGCAGCCGGGATCCTGTGGCGAGGCCTCAGCGGCGGCGGGGCGTGCGCTGTCCTCCGAAATGCATCGCCGGGCTGGGAGGCAGGAGGGTGAGTAGTCCCTAAGGCCGTGCGGAGCGGGTGGCATAGCGCCTCTGACAGCTGCGTTTGTTCGTGCTGCCACGCTGTTCCTGCTTTGTGCTTTTTTAAAACAATATTACTTGCTTTGCTTTGGTAATGGGGCTCGTTGCCTATCCTGCATCTCAACTAGAGCGGCAACAACATGTCTATTGGAGTTTTTTTTTTTCTATAACAATTTTATATGTAATTTCTGTTAATCAGGAGTTCAAACGTATGATTCAAGTACTTCATGAGCTTTGTGTTGTGGTTTAACTCGGCCGGCAGCTAAACACCACACAGCCGTTTGCTCACCCTCCCCCCTCCCTCTCTGGGAGAGAAACGGGAAAGTGAAGCCCGTGAGTTGAGATAAAAACGGTTTATTAAGACAGGAAAATAATAATAATAATGTGTAAGAAACAAGTGATGCACGATGCAATTGCTCACCACCCACTGACTGATGCCCAGCCTAACCCCGAGCAGCCCAGCCCCCCCCACCCCAGCCAGCCACCCCTATATACTGTTCAGCATGACCCCAGATGGGATGGAATACCCCTGTGGCCAGTTTGGGTCACCTGTCCTGAGTCTGTCCCCTCCCAGCTCTTGCTGCATCCCCAGCCTGCCCGTTGGCAGGACAGAGTGAGAAGCTGAAACATCCTTGGCTTGGTGCAAGCACTGCTCTGCAACAACTAAAATATCAGCAGGTTATCAGCACTCTTCTCATCCTAATCCAAAACATAATACTAATCCAAAACACCCTAATAGCTACTAGGAGGAAAATTAACTCTATCCTAGCTGAAACCAGGACACTTTGCTTTTAGTGACGTTCTCATGGTTTGTTAAGATGTAAGATACTCCTGAACTGAAAACTGGCAGCATGAATCTGGATGGTGGTGGAGAACTTGGCAGAAGCTGAATTCTCAAAACAGGCTGTCATCAGGTAGTCTGCCTCTGAACCTTGTCAAGTGCCCCGCTGACTAATACTGAATTGCTTGATGACAGTAGGAAAATAGCTGGCCTTAAGTTGTTAGGCAAGTAGTTTTATAAGCAGATAGCGTTCTGTCCTTTGTATAGAAAATCAGTTGACTTTGTCTAGCTTGGTGAAACTTCTCTCACCATGTGCACGCCCAACGCTTTCCTTCACTGTTCTTTTCTACATCCTTCTGCAGGTGAGACAAATCAGAACAGCGAGAAGAATGCACCTACCTCTGTAACTGGAGGGGGATGTGGATCTTTTGGATCAATGGTAAGACTCTTCTGTGGTATCTGTAGCGCTATGAGTTCTGGTTCAACATCCCTGCAACTAGTTAAATCACCTAGTCCCTTTGTACAATTGCCATTAACCTATCCTGGTGAACTATGTATGGAACACGTGATTTTGTGTGGATTCCTTAGTCGCAAAGAAGGGAAATGGATTAACTTTCTTTGGGATCATATGATGATTACTGGGGACTACTGAGTGGTGTGTTGGGTGGCTTTACGAAGCTTGCTTTAATGTAGGTTGCTATGGGTTTGTGGTTTGGGGGTTATTTTTTTTTCTCTTACCTTGTAATTGTGGTGCAGATGCTTCTATGTGAGATCTTGTTTCTGTTGCTTTTCTATGGTGTACAGGCCAGAGCATAAACACAGTGCTAAAAGAAACAAGGAGGGGACAACACTGTATATACAGGTTCTCAGTGCAATATGCAAGGAAATAAATGGGTTAATGAGTTGAATGGTAACCCTGACTTAGTAATTGAGTTTACTAGTACTCATGATATAGGAGGAAGTTAGGCAAACAAAGCAGAACTTTAAGGTTAGGCTGAACTTAAGAGGTTAAAGTGTTTTTATTGAATTCAGGGGATGTGTATGTCTCAGGTTTTCTCAGTCTCCTTCCTGTCACAAAGGCCTTGAGCTGTCCGTTCCTGGTAATGTTTACACAACAGTACAGTGGTAAAACTGACTCTAATCTGGCTGATCTGCAGGAGAGAGACATTTGTTTTTGATTATTGTGTGTGTCTTTAACAGTGTTGCCTACTGTTATGCTGAACTCTAATGTTAAATTAATATGCAGCGAGAAATCAGTTAAATATTTCTAATAAGTTTGTTTTAAAAAGCCGGTTAGTGGGAGTCTGAAGCCTAGAAAAGATCTCATACTCATGAAAGAGAAGAAGAAACAGAAGACACTGGAGAAGGAGGTATGAATACATTGTGTGTGTGCAATTCTGGAATATGTTTACTGCTTCCCATAATCAAAACAATAAGCTTACTACTAATCTATGTTCCGTTTGTCTCAGATAGCACACTATGCCTTTCTATTCCACAGCCAAGGAGGAGAGTTTTCTTCTCTCACAAATTAAAGCAAAGCCTATTCTAACTTTTTACTGAAATATATTTGGCTCAGTAGCGCAAAATAATTCAGTTGAGATTTAGGACTGCAAATCTATGGCATTTAACAATATGGAATTGTGATTGTCTCATGTCCTTTTCTGTGAATGACAAACTTTAAGATGCGTGTTCTGAATGGAAGTCAATACAGTTTAGATACTCAGCCTTTCTAGGAAAACAAAAGGCATGGCTTAGTGATTATTTAATGAAAGTTATATCATTAAATAAAAAAGAATACCTGTTATGTTGTAGATTCGTGCATTAGTGAGAGAGCGTGGAGAGCAGGATAAAAAACTTCGGGCTCTGGATGAGGATTTTGTTAAGATTGAAGCTAAGCTGAGTGCTGCAGTTCAGGAGAAAACATCTCTTTTGGCAAATGTTGCTTGCCTGAAAAAACAGCTTCTGGAACTAACAAGAACCAATGAACTACTAAAATCTAAGGTATTCAAATGAATATATCACTTATTTGCTTTGACTTTGATGTTGCTGAGTTCCCTGGTGAAGAGGGAACTTGCCTGTTGATACATTCCCTGTGCCCCTTCATGGCCACAGGTATAGAACACATCTTGAGGTACTGCGTGTTTATCTAAAGACAGAGCTGGACTGGCTAACATTGCTGTCCGGGACAGACAGAGATCATCAGAGGTGTGGGTGGTAGGGGGATGCTCTTTTGACAGCCTGAAGAATGATCGATATGAAACTGTTATGCTTATTGATTTGCTGTTTATTTCTAATAAGCTGTGTGAAGATGGTGTGCAGAAGAAAATGAGCAGCCTGTGTATGGAGTTAATGAAGCTCAGAAACAAGAGGGATGCTAAGGAAAAAGTAAGCTGCCTTGCACTGCATGGGATAATAACTGAGCTGTTCAGGAACTTTTCAATGAAGGGCTTGCAGCGTTCCCACAGATCATGCTCAGTTTCGATCCTCAATTCTGTAGTTTCTTCTACTTTTTGCTCAGTGGAATTATGAAAGAAAGATCAAACAACAAATCTTGTTTTTGCTGTTGATGTAAAGTATCTCTGAGTAAGTAAGACTGAGGAAGGAAGCCTAGAAATACTTCTGTAACAGTATCAGTCTGTTGGTCAGACTGTTAATATCATTGAAAACCAGTGGTTGGAAATGTGGTTTGAAGCTTAGACATGGTTTATTTGGGTGGTTATTGTCTGTAATTTTAACAAATGTTAATATCTTTGCAGGTGGATAATTTGAATATAGGAGTCACATTTAGCGTAGTAGCAAGTACTGTAATTAAACCCTGGTTATGAATTAATTTCAGTTCATCTTTGTCTTAGACAATGGACTTATTTTTGGTTTTGTTTGTTTTTTTTAGACTGCACTTGCAAAACAGGAAGACATGGAAATGAAACTGCAGGAGGTGCAAAGGAATCTAGAGCATTCAAAAGGAAAAGTAGCAGAGTTAAAAGAAAAACTGTAAGTGGTAATGTAGGAAATGCACTTAGACGGCAATGTATCTGGGCTTAGCTGCATATACTCCCAGCAAGCATATGGTTTTGGGGGAGATAAAGGCCTGGAATGAACTTGATGGAAAGAAGCTCAGCACTGGCAAGTTTTCCTTACACTCAAGGGCCTTCTGCTCTTACCTAAAATCCTAGTACTTGAATATGAGTCGATGTTTTACATTAAGTTGAAATACACAAAGCTAATAACACAGGTACTGCAGTTCACAGTGGGAAGCAATGATGATTTGTCTAGCTCATGCAGCCCCTCTAGTATATTTGCTCATGGTGGAAGGTAGTTCACAATATCTTTAGTGCAAATGAGAAGACCATATGGAATAAAGAGCAGAAGATCATAGAATCACCTCTTAGAGTCAATATGAGTTTGTCAGCCACACTGGATTACAGAAAGAATATGTTACTCTTAAGTTGTGGTCAAACAATTTGTTTGTACTTGCTTATCTGTAAACAAATAGCTTATAAATAGCTCTGAAGTGTTTCAATACATCCATCATGAAAGCTTCTTGATTTTTAGATCTGCTACGGAGAGAGAGAAAGCTGAAGACAAGTTTGACACTGAAAAACTCTTGGAATATATCACAGAGCTCAGGTAAAAACAAATTGTTCTTAGATTGGACTGGGTAAGTTAAGAGGGCAGTAAAACTAAGCCTTGTTCTTGCTGGATGAAGTAGAAGCTTGGCAACAATTATGTTTAATAGTATTGAAATGAATGGGTGGGAAGGGGAATCTGACCTTTTTCCAGATAATAGGAAGGAGTCAGAAGGTAATATTTTAATTACCTTTCTAAGTGACTGCACTTTTGTGGGCTAAGCAGTATTATGGACAAGTTTTGTATCAGTCCTGAAATCAGTTTTCTAACATGATTTATTTAAACTCATAAATCAAGCTAGACTTGTTTTCCTCTAAATTACTGGCAGTAATGCCTTTGAGCACTCACTTGTAAAAACAGTTTTAACCTCCAGTGGACTTTGTAATATTCTGGTTTTCGTTCAAGAGTTGATCCGTGTTGCTTTCGCTTGAGAAGAGCATAGTCTGATAGTAAAAATTATCAGTCCAGTGCTTTGTAACAGATAGAAACACTAACCAGTTTTGATAGTCAAGTGTACCTAGTTCAGGATGTGGTGAAAATACAAAACCATTTTAGTTTGTGTGACCATCTAGGTTTTTCTTAAAACATCCATTTTGAAATCAATTGCGTTTGATTTTAAGTAACCTGTCTTAGTGCGCAAAAACTTATCTGGAACACTAGCTGAAGGCTGCTTTTCTGTCGAAAACCACCTGTACTAAGTATTTGAAGAATTTCTCCTTTGTGCTGAAGTGTAAGCTTAAAAATGAAACTTAGTGTTAACAAATACCTGAATTTTCTTCTACAGTAGTATTGCAGAAACTGTAGAGAAATACAAACTAGATGCTGCCCAGATGAAAGAGACATTGATAAAGAAAGACCAAGACATCAAGATCCTGACTGATACACTCAAAACAAAAGAGGACGAATCATGTATGCTGATCAGAGAACTTAATGAAAGGTGTGAGTTGCTTGAACAAGAAAAAGGTAATCGCTAGTGCCTTTTTGCTGTTCACATAGTTGGGCTCACTTATACATCCTAAAGCATCTCTAATGGGTTTGTTTAAAATGTCTGTGTGGGTTCAAAACTAAGTCAGCTCTCTAAGCTCCAACTGAGAACAGCTTGCCAATAATTACATGTATATGGGAAAACTCCTTGGAAACACCTCTGTCCAGTCTCAATTTATATTTCCATGGAGGTATACTAAGGTAGGCACTACAGAATTCAAAGTTGTTTGCATGCTAGGCTTTAATCTGAAAGTTGAACACAAATGACTTGTTCCATAATCTTCCTTGAGAATCAGTGCTATATTGCTGTAATACATTGTTAGAGGTTTATGCACTAGTTCATTGAAGTACTGTGCGTCCAGGAAACCTTCAGCCCTGCCCTATTCTCCCCTTCCCCTCTCCTATCTCCACCAGCCCATCTTTGAGGGAATCATTCAGAAGCTTTTCCTCAGCCATAGCTGTCCCCATTCCTAGCTGTTTTGATAAAAGCTAATTCATTGAACCAAAGATAAAATATCACTTCCCTTAAAAGTCCTATCCCTTAAAACATTATTTGAAGTGGGATTCTTGGTGAGTTCCTGGGCAAGTAAAAGATGAGGGTTTTTGTTTTCCTATGTCTAACTTTAAAGTTAGGATGAATTAGAATTAAAGTACTATGAAGAAAAGGTGCTGTATTTCTTTGAAGGTAGAGAAGGCACTACCTGTTATACTGACAATTGCTCTATGCAGAAAAAGAGTCTTCTGAGAGCAGGGGAAAAATCCTGAGTATGAATGCTGAAATAGAAGATCTGAAAAAAAAAATCAGCTTAGAAGAACAAGAACACCAAAAACTGCTTGAGAAGCAGGAGGAGATTCTCTCTCAGCTGCAGCAAGAGAAGGTAAATACAGACTTAAAATTAGTCTAAAAATATTCTAATCCCAATGCCTGGGACTGAATGTTCTGATTTTGGTTAAACATAGAGTTGCTATACTAATAATGGTCTAATCTGTGGGATGTAGAAATGGATGCTGGCCAGCAAAAACTGTGTGATACCATGTCTTATAAGAATCAAAGTGGCATGATAGTAGTTCTGCTTCTTCCATAAATTTGCTCTTACTGTGGTGCTATAAGGTTTGAGCATTGCAAAGTAGCCTTCAATATCTAGAAAACTTCTGGTAATTTTAAAATCAGTTATATTCCGGCCCACAGGAGCTGTCTGCATCTATCCAGCAGAGGTTACTAGATTTTCAAGATGAGGTAACAAGTGAGAGACACCTCTTGGAAGAAGAGATGAAGGTTGCAATGAATGAGCTGGATAAATTGCATGCTAAGGAGAAGAAAGCTGAGAAGTTGGTGAAGTGGTTGGAACAAGAAACCAAATCTAAAACTCTTGAACTTGCACAGATGGAAGTAAAGTTGAAAGGGTTAGTGAAGTAATCTCAGTTTACAGTTTTGGAAGGAAAACATGTTAAATCAGCAGCATAAGCAAAGCTTTTAAGTCTAATTCAGGTTTTAAAGAAACCTGAACACATCGGAATGTATTTCTTGCTGGGTTTTGGTTAATGGCAGCAGTTAGAAGCAATCTAGCTGAATGATTTAAATAACTTTTAAATTATGTTATTTAAAGCTGTTTAATTAGTATGCTGAGAGTTGTCTGACATGCCAGTACTGTAGTAATGTGAAGTTATTGGGAAGAATAAGCTGCATGGATTTCTTTTATTGGTATTTATGTTCTGGAGAAGGCAATCCCTAGGATAGGTTTTTCAAGCAAGTTGTTTTTAACTTTCATGTATTGAAATCTTACTAGCAACTATTAAATCTATTCCACACATAAGATAACTTGGAAATTAAGGGGTGGGTGAAGTCTTTGTTTGCTATGAAGATGGTGCTTTAATACATGAAAAGTTGTGGCAGTGACGTTACTGATTTGTCAGTATGCAAGTATTGCTGCTGCTGCTACCAGCCTTCTGTAACAGGTAACACATTCAGGCATGGAGTGTTGCATTTTTATTTTAGGAAGAATGCTGAGTTGGAGCAAATCAACGAAATGCACAGCAGTGCGGTTCGGCAAATCCAGGAAGAGCATAGCAACACATTGTGTAAACTTGGAAAGACTCTTGCTGAGTTTGAAAGGTATTTAAGTTCCATTAAGATGTCTGGCAGCAATGATCTCTGAAACTATAACAACATATGCTCTTTATTCTTCTGCCTTAGTACTTCACATTGTATATGACAGCTGGTGTGATATTACAGCGTTTTTGTGTGTTTTTTTTTTTTGATAGCATTAAGAAATGTTATTTATTCCTTTTGAGTATTAGTCAAATGTAATGACAAACTATGTAATCTTGCTGAGGAAGCTGTGGATGTTTCTTCTAAAATGCAACCAAGTGGAATACCCAAGTGCTCTTGATACTCAATGAGAGTTGTAACTAGTAAAGATGGTCTCTGTACATTAAAATATCTTGCAGTAAGTCCTGCTGTTCAGGCTCAAAACTGATGATTGTCCTACAGTTCTTGCGGATCTTTGTTGTCACAATATTCAAATTGTAGTATATTAATATTGATACTGTTATTTTTAAGAATGTAAGGCAAATCTGAAGTATCGGGCATCCTTCAGATATAGTTGTTTTTATAGGAAGTGTTTTCGTATCTAGGTAGAAATGTTAAACGTATCACAGAATATGCCATAGTTTTGCTGCGTATGGCTTAATGGATTAGAAAATCTTTTATGCCTTTGCAGCTTGAGTTTGGATTGCTCTCATGGGGCCTGAACTGGTTAATCTGAATTCTTTTAAAGTAACAAGTATTTTCTTATTTGCACTATCATACTAGCTACAAGAAGACAATAGCTGAAGAAATATGCAGCCTTAAAGTGGAGAATACATCTCTGCAAGAACAAATTGCTGAACTAAAAAAAACAAGCCAAGATAATCTACAGCTGCTTCAGGAAGCAGAGTATGCTAAAGACAAAGCAAAAGAAGAATATGCAAGGTATTGGGCTGACAAACTTTTCCTTAAGCCAGCTGAAGCTTACCTTCTTAACTAGAACTTAGCATGGTGCTCTATCAAATAATATTAGCATTTGATGTAACTGTACATATCTTCCTTTTTCCCTATGCAGAAGGTTGAAAATGTTGATAGACGAAATACGTTAGGATTGTATGTATTAGAAAACTAATCGATTCAATTAATTGCTTGCAAATTTTCCTTTAGGTGGAACGCAGGTAAAGGAAAATCTTTACCGAATTCTGTTGGAATATTGTTTTTATGAGACATATTAGTTATAATGACTGTTCCATGAACTAGTAAGATCCACAGGGGCATACAAACATATTTAATTCAGATCTAACCATCTGCCACTCTCCTGAATAATGTCTGTTATCTCAAGTTCTGCTCACAAGCAGATGCTGATTAACAGTCCTCAAATTAACGCACTGCAGTGAAGTAAACAAAAATCTGCCCTCTTCCTAATATGCAACATCACAGTGCAGCTGAAAAGTAGTAGAGCCAGCAGTTGTCTTTGGGCAGTATTGTGGATATGTTTCTCTGAGCAGGTAACAGCAGCTTAGTGGTGCATGTTCTCCTTTGAGCTCAGTGTGGCAGACCATGTGCAAGCTCCCTGTTGTGGGCAAGTGATGGGAGGAAATGAGGGAATTGGGTCATAAATGGTCCCAGTGTACAACTGCCATTATCAAGCAACTGAGGCAACTGCCTGTACACGTGCTGCATTATGGAGTATATTGTGTGTCCACTAAATTTCCTTCCCTGCTTCTCTGAGTGTCATCACTAGCTAGCTTCCAAAGCTGAAGTTGGTTTTAAGTCTGCAACTATGCTCTAATGTTTTCAGCAGTTGAATGTGTCAACCATTCACATGCAACTGCATTAAAACCCTTTTTTTGGCCAAACTAAGTTGAGCCATTTCTGATCTCCCCATCTGTCATAACGCTTTGCTGACTTAGAAAATGTCTCTGTAATGCTTCTGCTGTTTCATTCACCTATAGCCAGGATGTTAAGACAGTCCAAAAAAGAATTACAGCTTACTGCAGCTTATTTTAAAGCACCTTTGGTTTTAAGATGATGTCCTTTATTTTCTCCTTGCTTGTTTGATATTTCTTCCAGTTTCTATTACAGTTGTTAAAAGAAAAGCAGCTAAGAGCTATTTTCTGTTTTTAGATGCCTACTGTAGAGTGTGGCAGGGGGATGGATTTAGTCTCCACCTAGATGATAAAAATAAATAGCTTAGGTAAGAGAGGGAAGTCAACATTTTAGATGTAAAATTTGTGAACCCTTGAGGTCATCCACACTGAATGATCTTGGCTAGCTTCTGCTTGAGCAAACTTCTGCATGAAAAGCCTACTGGAGTACCTTCCATTAAGAGCTGCTAGTATTAAACAGCCGCAAATAAGAAACACAAGACTTCCTTACTTTGAAAGCACTGCTTCTTCATAGAAGTTAAACCACATCTTGAACTTGATTGTTTTCTGTACTATGTTGTTTTCTTACGGTACTGTTAGCACAAACCTTCATTTCAGTTCAAGTAACAGATTTTCAAACATGGTTACTCATATTTTAATATTAATTACTAGTGTAAATAATAAAATAAAAAAAGTTAGGGATGGTTCATTATGGATGGTTGATGTTTTCCTCAGGATGCTTTTAGAAGCCCAGACAAAGCTTGCACTGAAAGAAGCAGAAGCAGAGAGAACAAGAGAATCTTGCCTTGCACAAATTACTAAGCTTCAGGAAAAACTGAAAGAGCAAACTGAAGATCTACAAAAAAAACTTGAAGCAGATCAAAGATCAAGGTGACTTTTCAGAAATTAAACTTGGGTGGGTATTGTAGCACACCCGTTTTATTGTGAAGAAATGCTGAGAGCTGAAATTCTATTTTTTGCTTCTTAGGAAAACCGTAAGTGAAGATATGACCTCTAGCTTAAAAGAAGAGATAAAGACTTGGCGTAATCTATATGAAGAGTTGCATAACAAAACTAAGCCTTTTCAGGTATGTGAAGAAATAGATGTTTATTACGGTGTTGACTTCAGACTTTATTAGCACATTGACTCAAGTTTTTCTCTTGAGAAATAAACATGCTATCTCCCATTCTACAGCATTCACCTTGTTATCATTTCCTAAGTTACCGTCCCTTCATCCAGCTATGTCACTTCCCAAAACAATCGTTCTCTGTAGATCTCAGTCAGCTTTAAAAAAAAAAAAAGTTAGACTTAAAAAGAAAAATAAAAAATGTACTATGTATTTCAGCGCCAGCTAGATGCGTTTGAAGCAGAGAAGAATGCTCTCTTAAGTGAGCATGGTGCAACCCAAGAAGAACTGAATAAACTAAGTGATGCATATGCGAAACTACTTGGCCACCAGAACCAGAAACAAAAAATCAAGCATGTTATGAAGTTGAAGGAGGAGAACACCCACTTGAAACAGGTTTGTCTAATTGTAATGTTAGAAATTGGAAATTCATTTACTTAATTCTTTTTATTTGCTGAGTTCTGTAACTACTTACAGACTAACTCTGCAAGCTACTTGTTTTCTGTGGTTCTTAAATTCCTTGTGTGTGCTAGGCTAGAATGAACCACCAGTTCCAGAACAGCAAGATAATCTGTTTTAGTGAGGATTAGATACGTGGTATACAGGGTGATCTTTTCTCTTGTTCTTAATCTAACTTCTAAGGATTGTTTTCCTTAGGATGTCTCCAAACTGCGTGCACTGCTAGCAAAACAAAAGCAAGCAAACAGGGATCTTCAGGAGCAACTCTGTGCAATTCAGGGCATTAGGCGGTTTGATCCTTCCAAAGCTTTCCAGCATGGCAGCAAGGAAAATATTTCTCCAAGAACTCCTTTGAAAGAAGGTAAGCATGGACATTCATCTGTGTCCTTGTATCTCTTTAACTTATCCAAAGAACATACGGCAGTCTTGCATAGTCTGCTTCACTTAGGGAAGGAAGGAGATAGCATCTCCTGTGTTTTACAGCATGTGTTGGGAGGCTACAGCTGTGGGGTATTTCCAGTGTACTTTTGGCCATTGCATTTCCCAGCCCTGTTTTAATGCTAGCTGAGACGGCTGTTTGTTGGGTCAGACAACAGAAAGTGTGTTTAATGTGGAGGAGTGGGTTATGGACCCAACTGTTTTGCATGAGATTGTAAGATGTGAACCTTGTTTTGTGGCTGTGTATCACCCACTGATTTCTCATACAGTTTACCTGTTGTAGCTAATCTAGTGGTAGTCAGTATCTCCTGCAACGGCAATAAGGGTAAAGGTGACTTAGAGGATTGAGCCCTGTTTTTTTAGTTGGTACTTGCAGGACCTTACACTGCTGTAGGTATACAGGTAGGAAGCAAAAAGCCTGCTGCAGGTGAATGTGGAAGATTCCACATGGAGATGGGGAAGGATACAGATCTTGAGCAGACCTTTGCTTCAGAATGTATTCCAGTGTCTGAAGTTCTGGTCTTGCCTGTTATGTGCAATCTAATGCCTTCCTTTCCCCCAGCACACAAATAGTTGTTAAATGCGAGGGAGCAGTAGTGCAAAATCCAAACTTAGTAATGTTTTTGCATTGCAGGTAATAGAAAACAAGAGTAATCTTTTCTTGCTATGAAGAAAAACATTTTACATCATCAATAAACTTAAGTAATACGGAAGATTTCAACAGACTATTTGTTCAAGGTAAAATTGGGTGCTGTATGTTATACATATTAGCATGATTACTTGAGAAGTGATAAAGAACAGCCTATTTTTAGAAAAACTACACTTGGTTATCCTCAAATTGGAGGCCACAGAGGGCTGCATGTTCTAGACTCCCAGTAACATCCTCACAATCTTGGACTCAGAAGCTGCTTAGTTTGTTTTTCTAACAGCGCAACTTAAGTTCAGAAAAGGTGAATAATAATTAGGCGAAAAGGATAACAAAACCTGCATTCATGTATGATGTTATTTTGTACCTAATTTTTTCAGTTCCATGTTAAATTAATTTTGCTGATTATAGTTGCTTTGATAGCAATGACAGGAGCACTTTCCAGAGACTCTCTCCTTTGTGGCCTACGTAATACAGGTCAGATGTAAAAAGTTATATTGTATGGTTGGTTTGGATTATTTTTTTTTTTTAATTTGTATTCAGGACATGCTGATTTCTTTCCTGGGGCTAGATAATGCAACTATTGATCTCCAGAAGAGGATTTCCAGGTCAGACTTGGTCTGCCTTGTCTATGTGAATCTCTTTGCATCCCATAGCTAAGATCAAGGTCTTAAGGGAAATCTGTTTTACCAATGTTGTGCTCACTGGATTCTTAAATAGTCATAGCTGTTGCAGCCAGCTGTCTTACCTGATCAATGTTATGTGGACAGGAATATCAACAGAACCTTTTTTTTAATTGGGTGGGAGGATGCCCACTACGCATTCATTTTTATAGACTTGGGTTTTGACAAGATGGAAGGAATCTGTTGAACTGCATCTAAAATTAAGAATGTTTTAGCAGAATAAACATTTTAAATGAATTTAAATTTCCTTAAACCAGTGGTTCAGAAAAGCAACATAAAATTACCCTCTAAGCGACCTAGTGTTCTAATCTTAAATCTTCACAACAAAACTTAATATCAGGCTTGTCTGAAAGACAATGTAATTCTTGAACTGTACAGAAGAAATGATTTATCTGAACTGTACAATATATACAGCTTGCAATTCTTTTACTCTGTTATTTCTGGTGAATTTCTGTTAATAAAAAATAAATACTGGAACTCAAGTGAAACATGAGCTGTGTTTTTACTAATTGCATATACTAATATTTTGTATACATGTGCTGCAAAGAGAAAATATACAAAGCTTAGCATGTCACTTACAGTAATACTGGAGAAATGAAATACTGAAAATGCTTTCTAAGTCTGAAGAAATAAATTGGTGGTTCTTGTACATTAATGCCATCTTTGTGTGTTTACTTGTGCTTCTGAAGATGAGCTGTTTGATTTGAGAAATACTTAGTGTTCAATTTATGGGGTTGGCTGAAGTAGAGAGAGGCATTTTAATGAGGAACTTACTGTAATAATTTAAGAAGACTAGAGTTCTCTCTCCATATGGAGAAAATGATAAAGTTAGCTGGTTTAGTTGTCTGAAAGATGCAAGTGGGATGAAAGACAACTATGCAAGAAAGAGAGCTTAGTCTTACTGACTCATTTGATGAGAACCTGGTCTTTGTGGAAAGCCTAATGTTACACGGTCATTTACATCCAGCAGCCAGTGGTTGTAAAATGAACAGTTGGTTAGACCAAACTTGACTGAGTGAACAACAGAGCAAAGAGTAACAAGGCAAGGGGAAAAATCCATACTAACAACAACAACAACAAAACTTGTGGTCTTGTATTTTCACTTGTAACACTTGACTGCTATTATACTGGTGTTTTTGTCTCAAGATTGCATGCTCTTAAGCAAGGTTGCTGACAGTTGAACGCTTGCATTGGTGTTCTTCTCCTAAGGGTGTTTATAAGGAAAAAAACACTGTTCATAAATCAGAATGCAAAAAATCTGATGAAACACCTTTTTGACCAAAAAAAGACATTAAGAGTTCCAGGTGTTTTTAAATGTGTAAACTAATCTTGTATTACATGAAAGATTAAGAACGAATGTTAAACAAAGGCTCTCCAAAGCTCAAACATACATGATGGCACTGAATTCATGTACACTTTCAACTGAACCTTACTGATGCAGAACATGTCAAATAGCAGAAAGTTAGCAAGAGTTGGGCAATGGGTGAAAGAACACTAAGTGAAGCAAAATACTGCAAGTATCACAGAAGTATGCTTTTATGCCTGTCTACATACTTCTTTCACACAGCCTTAATGATTAGAACTTTCTACCTTAATTGGGAGTTTTGCTAAAGTCCATTTTAAATCCTTCTTAATGTTTTACACTAATAAAAATAATAGGGCAACTCAGAAATAATTACACCATCCTTACAGCATTGTCAGATTTTGCTTTAATGTTAGAATATGAATAAATAGCATAGAGCAGGTTTGTGAGAGATGGTGGGGGGAAAGCTGAAAAGCTTTGTTAGCTTCCCTGGTTTTGTTTTGTTTTTGTTTTTTAAAAGAAGCTTTTTCTGGAAAGCTTTGTCAGCTTCAGTTAAAGGGGTATTGCTTGTTTCATGCACGTGCAATATATTTGTGATCAACCACCCATTTTCCAGTTGTTTAACTGACTTGAGCTGTCGCTGTAAGAATTCATTAATTTCATGTTGTGGCATATACCTTATTCTGTTTTGTACTGAAAGCAATGTGTAACAAGAACTTATTCTCTGATCGTGTCTCTCAGTATTGTAGCAAGATTTGGGTTCAACTTTGCCTACATTTAAGATGAAGAGCACCAGAATCCTCAGTCTGGCTGACCTCATTAGAGCCCACCTCCTGTTTCCCATACAAAGAAAATGGCATGAGGCTCAGTGCCAGTGCTTGGAATAAATTTATGCACACAATGGTTGCACTTGCTCATGCCGGCTACTATGAAGTCAAAATTGAAGTTCATATTGCACCTTTCAAATGGTACCACTGGGAATAAAACCAAGCTTAACGGGATTCAGAACCACACGTGATCTAGGGCTCGGATTAGCATTTGGGTTTCAAAGGTCATCTGAGCTACAGCTTCTTTCAGTCCACGTGCTCTCTGCAGGCAAAAGCAGACAAAGGCACGAATGAACTGTTGAACAGGCATTGATTGCCTAGACTAGAAATTCCTCCTACAGTTTGAGGCAATGCCTGAAATGCTGGTGGAAATGGATCAGGTAAGAATCTGGAGATTTACATTAGAAGTTTGCTGCCACACTTTGGTTACAAAATCTAGGCAGAATGAGGGAAAATTAGTTGTTTTTCCTGCAATTACAGCCTGAAATGTTAAATTATGAATGGTACATTCCAGTTATCCAGGGATGCGTTATGCTGGTATGACTGATACGGACTATTGGCAATTTTTGATTCCACTACTCCAAGGAAGTCGTTTTCCACAAAATAAATATATCTATAATTAAAACTAATAAAATAAACTAGAAAAAATAGTGAATACAGTGCAAATTAAGGTTATTTATAACAAAATATAGTTTACAAATTGCATATAGTTTTTGTAGCAGGTATAGTGGTGACAAAGCTGAAGGTATTTTACTGACGAATTTATAGCAATAGCTTGAGACTTAGGGGCTTAATATGTTTTCCTATTTTCATCTCGATCTAAGTCTGGAAAGTAGAATTCATTTCTACTTTTTTCGAAAACGCGAAGTATGGCAGTGTTTATAGGGCGGAAGGGGTGTGGTTCAGATGTTTCCTTGGCATTGCTGTACAATTTGGCATTTCACATCCCTTCTGCATTTCAAGTTGTGAATGAGTGATACTGTGAATGAAATTTTGAGATAGCCGAAAGGGAATAAATATCTATTTACAGTTCATTACAAGGGAAAAAAATCTCTCCCCTTCAAGAAGGGAGGAATCAGCCGAAGCGTTGTTATAGCTCTGCTGTTCTCCTGTAGTTGTTGGTTTGCTGTACGTCATGATCGTTCATGTAGGATTCACGTTTAATCATCTGATATTTTTAATAACTTAATTGCTGTGGTAGAAGCTGTTTATGAACTCCTGAACCGCCCCCCGCTGCTTTTAATCCCGTCGGCCGGGCCCGCGTTCAGCAGGTACCGCGGCGGGGGCGGCCCGAGCCCGCCCGGCCCCTCCCGCGCCCCTTCCGCCGCCCGCTCCCTTGGGGCCGCTCGGGGCCGGGCGGCGCATGCGCGGGGCGGCCCCTCGGGGCGTGCTGCGGGGCGGCGACAGGAGCAGGCCCGGGCCGGGGCCGCGCCGGGCCCCGCCATGGTGGGCGGCGAGAAGGAGCTGCGGATCCGCTTCGTGCCCGGCTGCTGCCAGCTGGTGGAGGTGCGCGGGGCCGGGGGGGGCTCGGCGGGGCGCTCCCTGCCCCGGGAGGTGCCGGGCGGCGGGGCGCGGCCTCCTGCCGCCGGCTGGGCCGGGCCGGGCTCCTCGCGGCGCGGGGCGGTGTCCTGCGAGCAGCGCCGGGGGCCGGGGCTGTCCCAGCACTCGTGAGGCTGCCACCGGCTGCTCCCGGAGAGCCGCGGCTCGGCTGTGGGCACCGATCCTGCCTGGAGCCGTCCTGGCGATTAAACCAGGGTGCGCGTCGCCTTTCCGCCGCCGGCCTTTGGTTACTGGGGGCAGGCGCTGCCCGTGCCAGGTGCCGGTGGTCTGTCCTGCCAGGCTCGGAGGTGCGAAACGCAGCCGGGAATCGGGGCCCTCCTGCGCTCACCCGGTGCAGACCGACGCGGGCAGCTTTAAGGAACAATCACGCAACTGGCATCGTGAGGCTGAATTCACTGTAAACATAAAAGTGATTTTTTAAACAGGGTTTTCTGTAGTTTGTCCCTTTCAGGAAACAGTCCACATAAAAGTTACTAATTTTACATGTAACTTGCGGGAATAAGTCATCCTTTGTCCACAGCCTTAAAGAAAATACATGTGATGTGCTGTCAGCAGTTGCTTTGGACTAGGCCCAGCTCCGTAGCACACCTCTGCATTGGCCTTGGTGGAGCAAAAGTGTTCAAACGTGCAGGGCCGAGGGCAGGAGCCCCGTGCCGTGACCAGCAGGCAGTGGTGGGTTACGGTGCTGGAAATGTGAGAGGGCTCAGAAGGGGCTGAAATGTTACAGCTGCGTAGTAAGACAGTGTTTACAAAAATATCATCAGTTATCACAAGCTGTCTGCATATAACGTGCTTGGAAGATCCAAGATGTAGAAGTTCTGTACACCTGCAGCTTTCTTCAGTATTGACATATAAGCACATTTTTATTGTTGTTGGCAGGCTCTTGTTCAATGACTAATGCAGAAGTAAAACGTGGAAGTAAAGGTTGCACAGACCGCTGGGAATCTGGTGTTTGTTTTCTTGAGAGCTTGAGGATCGAGTGAGTGGTGGTGGAGAGGAATGAACTTTGCAGATTCATGTGTGCACCCATCTCAAGCACTGAAACGTGCTGTGGCTGAAGCGAAGCTTGAGTTAGCAGTATGGATGGAGAGTTGAAACGATCACATCATTTCCACAAGCATGTAGTAAAACAAAGATTAGAGAGCTGTATTTTTGTTTGGATATTAAACCAGTGTGTCGATTGCTGATGAATTAGTGCTGCATTTAATATTAAAATATGTCTTCAAATGTGTAGGCCCACGGTGCAGTGTATTGTTGGGGCTTTTTACAGGCACAGTCCAAAATAATTTACTGTAGGATGTGGACCCTAAATCTGAAAGATTCAGGTCCATGTTCAAAAGAAGTTCTCTCTTCTATTTCAAGTTTAATAACGTTATCAGATTCTGAGTGAAATTTAAATTCTGCCCTTTGAGTTTGTCTGTGTTGGTTGTTTGGTTTGTTTCCCCCACTTCTTGTGGAAGAAGTTTCCTATTTGAATTTTATTTTCAGCATCTTCAAGACTATGTGTAAGTACTTGTCTCAGTACGGTATCAGTGCTCCCGGATGGTTGTGTTCCATGAGACGCTCCAGTCAAAACACTTGCATCACAAGGAAAGCTAATGAATACAGTAGCACTTGGTGCAATCTTGCTAACTTTATAAGAAAGGCGACAGAAAACAAGCAAAACGACTAAATAACATTAGAAGGCAACCTTGTCCTGTTCTCATTTCCCTAGGAAGATGTCGATATTCCCAGTAGACGAGTTTTAATTACTGGTGCTACGGGACTTCTCGGCAGAGCAGTGTTTAAAGAATTCAATCAAAATAATTGGAATGCAGTTGGCTGTGGATACAGAAGAGCTCAGCCTAAATTTGAACAGATTAATCTTCTCGACTCTGTCGCAGTTCATGAGATTATCCGTGATTTTCAGGTGAGTTTTGGGAGCAGGTACAAATATGAGCAGTACTTGATATGTCTAGCAGTGAGCTGGCAGTGCTGTTGTGATACTCGGGTCATGTGGCTTTGGTGGAACTAATGCATTAGCAGAGCCCTGAAATAGGATACAGCTGTCATGCCTGACCTATCTGGAGCAGGGTTTGCTCTGTAGGTGCAAACAGTTCCGAACTTCTCTGCAGTCACCACAGAGAGAATGCAGGTGACAGATGTATGTGTCAGTACACTCACGTGGGTGGTTTAAAGGAAAAGATAAACATGAGTTGTTAACCCAGTAACACGAAGTAGTTCTTTTGAAGTTGAAGAACACTAGAATACAGCAGCTGTGGCTTGTTGAGCGTGCAGTAGGGCAAGGAGTGCACTGTCCTTTCACTCCAACTTGCAACAGGAATATATAAAACCTGAAGAGCATGATGTAGGGTGCCACTCTAAAAAATATCTTGTTAATAGTTTTGGTATGTCAAATAATCCATGGGTAAATAGTTTATCCAAAAAGACTTAACCCAACTATTTTAATTACACACGTGAGGTGTTGCATTTTCCCCTATTTTATGTTATTACACTGTTGAAGAAAAAAATAAGACAGCCTTGGTATTCTGTAAGATAGAAGATACTGAAGGTCGTGGTTGCAAAATTAATGGTCAAAGCTTTGGTATTCTGATGTGAAACCTTGAAGCAGCTTGGTGGTTTTGCTTCCTAAGGAAAACATGCTCCTCAGATTGCAATGATTAAAAACAATACAACTTTTATTACTTCTTACAGCTTAGTAAAATGCCTTTTTGCCTGAGGGAGTGGATCTCTCCAGTTAGGATGGAACTGCAGCTTCTTGAGGATGTTTGTTCAAAATTTTTCTTTGATTTCCAGCCTCATGTTATAGTGCATTGTGCTGCTGAGAGACGGCCAGATGTTGTAGAAAGCCAACCAGATGCTGCTTCTCAGCTCAATGTGGCTGCTTCAGGGAACCTAGCAAAAGAAGCAGGTAAGGAGACTGTCTCATGGATTTGTTTTCTTGTTAGACTACTGCATTTATTTATGCTGATGCACAAATGAATAAGTTGCTTGAAGTTCTGAAGCAGTTGTTTCTGCTACCAGTGTCAGTCGCACTTTCCATAAGACTGGCTTATGTGATCTTAGGTGAAGAATCCGTGAAAAGACAAACAGAGGCAATGAATGGGGCTAGGAGATGAGGTCTTCTGGAGATTTGCTTAAACTTCAATTAAGACTTCAAGGAAGGCGTGCATTAAAATAATGCTTACAAATGTTTTCCTTCTAGCTGGAATTGGAGCATTTCTCATCTACATTAGTACAGACTACGTATTTGATGGAACAAACCCTCCTTATAAAGAGACTGATATACCAAATCCCCTGAATTTGTATGGTAAAACCAAACTGGAGGGTGAAAAGGCAGTCCTGGAGAATAATGATGGTAAGAATACACTTGTTCATTTTTCATGATTTCTATTTTTACTTAGGAGTTGATTAAGCTAACATACAACTTCGTCAGTGATGAAGTTGTGAAACTGTTGACAACAGAGTTGGAAAGCAGTGTGACAAGGAGTCAGTCTCCTTGCTCATCAGGCATTTCTGCTACTTACAGGTTGACTAACTCTTTATTTTGTACTTGTGCTGTTCTCCTTTGTCTTCCTTGTCTCTGCTGATGGACATCCACCAGAGTTTGTGTGATGTGAATCAACTATTTCTAAATAAAACATATCAAGAATATGTTGTAATAGCAGAAACGTTGCCATACTTGACTCATAGCTGCTGTTACTGAGGGGGGAAGCATTGCAATTGTTCTGAATGTGTGCTCACTTCAAAGGGAAAAACAGACTTTTCATAAAACAATAATACAGACAAAATCAACATATGCTTTTGCTTTTACATGTACTCTTCTGTTTTTCTTGCCAATTTCCTGTTGTGCTTTCTTTACATAAGACTTTCCGTTTTATTTCTACGCACCACATGCATTGCTTGCCACATGCATTAGATTCCTAGTATTACAACTTTCTAAAGGGTTAGTAACTTCGATTTTAAGCAACATCTTGGATTATTTTTGATATAAATCTTAATGAAAACTAACACTCAAAATGCAGAAACATACTTTTTAAAGTTCTGCTTCATCAAGGAAGAAATCTTAGGACTGAACATATTCCCTTGTATGTAAAATTTAGCTCTTGTAAGAGAGGCTTGACTGTTTTTAGATAGTATGTTGTCAGTTTACACTCCTGTTTCCTCAGGAAATTTGAAGATGTCAATGCATCTGTAAAAGAGGCTTCTGATAAGTGAATGTGGTACTGTCATTCTGAGTCTGCCCTATTTAACCACAAGATTGACCAATTGATAAATTAGCATGACAGTCTTTCAATAAGTAAATATAATCTGAGTTTGACTATGATGCTGTTTGCTCCCTCTTCTAGATTGGTAATGAAGATAAGATGCAACAAATTCAAGTACGTGTGGGTTTCTTGCTAGATCCTTTCCCCCAGTTCAACGTTGCAATTTTGTTTCATAACCTTTTTGAGCGTGAACGATCGAGCATTAGTGGGTAGCAGCAGTGGTATTAGCAGAAAGCATTTTGAGATGGTGCCTAGTAAGATGCTTGGAAACCCCAATTATGTTTCATAAACACCTACTTTACACATAATAGTTTTCTAGCCACTAAGTTGATATTACTGTACTGATAGCTTCCAGTCTATCAAATGTCTGTGGTTGTATGAAGATGTTTATTTCCCTATTCATTTCTGTTGTGTAATATAGTGATCCCCACTAGTTATTTAAGTTTAATTAGTTGGGTTTTGTGTATCTTTTTAAACATGTTTTAGTTTGCTTAGGAGGGGAAATAAGTTACATTCAGTATTCATGCATATAAAACTAAAAAGGTCCAGTAGGTTTATAGAACTATGGGTAATGAAGCTGATGTTTGTTTCAAGCCTCTAGCTGAGAACAAAAGGAAGGTCTTTTACTTAGCTAATGAACACTGCTTGACAATTCTCTTTTCAAATATCTTCAGTAGTATTTAAAGTAAGGAAGAACACTGTTATTCACTCAACAAGTATTTCTAGAGCAGCAGGAAATCAATGTCATGTTTTTTTTATTGTATTTGTTTTTGTTTTCTAAGTTCTTTACTTTTATGTGACTCACAGAGAGTGTGTGCTGTGTTATTTTTGTTTGTTTGTTTGTTTTAACAACAAAAAAAAAATGTGCATTACTATTAATCCATGTCTTACCCTTCTGGAAATTTTTGCCAAAAGATCTTTCTAGTGTTATTAACACAACTGTATGATGCTTTCCATCATTAGGTGTCCATCCCTTAGCACTTGTTTACACTTACTTTAATTTCTCAATTCACTGTCTTGGCATCTAATATTACTTACTGAGCTATTCTGTGCATTTGCCCTTTATGTGTGATGTTTCTTATTGCTTTCAAGGTTCCTATCTTTTTCTGCTGTATAATAGCCTGAGTATCCTCCTTTATGCAAGTGGTTTCTGCATGCCAGGTGACATGGATTTGTCTGATGCCTGAATACTGTAGATGGTGGGAATTTTTGTTCCTGCTTTTACTAAGAGAAGATGGGGAATGTTGGAGTAACTGCATAGTTCCACTTTGTTTTTCCCTAACTCAAACAGGCTTGCAGTGTTAAGTAAAGCTTGTTAACACTGTGAAAATCAATGGCATAAATGACAATGAGCATATGTGAACTTAGTGTTTGTAAAGAAGTGTTTTAACTGAGCTAAATTCAAAATCATATTCAGAGGACAAATGTTAAGCACATACAAATTAAAAGGAAAAAGCAATTAATATCACCAACACGATTCTTGAGGCTTCCAAAGCATCTTTCAGGTTTTGCTAGAGCATTTATACCTTTCCTAAGCATTGTTAATACTCTTTTTTTAGGTGCTGCAGTACTTAGGATTCCTGTCCTGTATGGAGAGGTAGAAAGACTGGAGGAAAGCGCTGTGACTGTTATGTTTGATAAAGTGCAGTTCAGTAATAAATCTGCCAACATGGATCATTGGCAACAAAGATTTCCTACTAACGTTAAGGATGTAGCAACTGTTTGCAGACAACTAGCAGAGAAAAGAATGCTGGTAAGAATTTAAATAAACAAGCCTCTTCAGTGTAAAACCAGTTCCAGTTCTTTCTGAAAAACTGAGACCTGCATCTAACCTGCCTTATTCTTTGTAGTTCTGAAACACTGGGAGGGAGGAAAGAACTGTCTGTCTGTCTGTAATATTGCAGTATGTTTTTGTTACGTGACAGTGTGTGCAGGTGCTCTGATACTTGGAACAAAAGTGGATGAAATAACAGAACAGATTGTTCTCAAAACTGTCACATCTCTTCAAGTATACAGGAGAGAAATATATTCACTGCCTTCTACAAATTATCCCTTTTGATCAAAAAAAATCACGGAGGTTGAAAGTACTTTCAAAGATTCTACTGATTACTGTATTAAGAACATTGAAACGACAGAAGATAGACCACTGGACTTAAATACTTCATTGCATTTATTCAGCACCGCATCTTAAGGCTGCCATCTTTGCAAAATAATAAAAATGAAAAAAACACATTGTGGATGTGGTGCTGTCAATCTCTCTGACAGGACTGTTACGTAGTTTCAAGTTTAACATGCAGAATGTGAGTGGTGTCTTCTGCATTTTTTCTTGAATTAAGTGAACAGTATACAACAGCAGAGTTCTTCGTCAGCAGTTTAACTTTGGTTGGTTGGCTCCTTTCCTTTATGTTAATTCTACCAAATATAAACTGTCTTCGAAAAGTCCGGCCAAATAAATGTAACACATTTTCAGGCTCAATCCCTAGACAGGTGTGCTTGAAGGTGAGTTGTCCCCAGAAAAGTGCAGTGCTGTGAAGTGCCTCTCAGGATGGGCTCCTGCTGGAAGCTTATTCTGCACAGGAATTAGTCTGGAGGGTAGCTGCATTTTTTCACCTGTGCTTACTGTTTCCTCCTAGGACCCATCTGTAAAAGGAACATTTCACTGGTCTGGCAATGAACAGATGACCAAGTATGAAATGGCATGCGCAATTGCAGACGCTTTCAACCTTCCCAGCAGCCACTTAAGACCGGTAAGTGATGTGTTGTTGAACCTGTAGAAAGAGGGATGTGCTTTATCGTTTCAAGTAGTAGGTTAACAGTCTCACAGTGGTTCTGCAAGTAAACTTCTGTGGGACAATCTAGATGAGTGTGTTTAGCATAGCAGATTTATTGCTGAGGATGCTACTTTAACTTGCTGGATTATGAAAATTACCTAGCTGGTGAGCTGTATGCAGTGTGATAGTGTTTCTGCAGAATAGTTCTATAGTTGTCCTTAGTAATGAGTAAAGCCTTTTTTTTTTTTTTTAAGCACATTTTTTTTTTTTACCTTGTAACTACAGTCACAAAAAAATGAGCACATAGCATTGTTGAAGGGAGCAGAGGAAATGACCCATATAGAAAGCTATGAATGAAACGTCTAAATGAACATATAAAATAATACATTTTTTTCATTTCTGTTTTGTGATGTGTTTTTTATTTATTTTTTAGATTACTGATTGTCCAGTTATGGGAGCCCTCCGTCCAAGGAATGCTCAGCTAGACTGCTCCAAGCTGGAGATGCTGGGGATTGGTCAGAGAACACCATTTCGAGCTGGAATCAAGGAATCACTTTGGCCGTTCCTTGTTGACAAGAGATGGAGGCAGACAGTCTTCCATTAGTTTGTATTTTTTTTAGTAAAAGTATGGTATGTGGCACTTTTTTAAAAGAAAAAAATAGTTTTGTATGAGTGTTCTTAAATTGTGACACTTATGCGTTTCATTTAATCAGGTAAACGTACGGTCTTGCACTAGTGAAGTTGTTAGCCTAAAAAAAGTTCAGTGACAAAAACTGAGCCTGTACAATGTTGTGGATCTCTCCTTCCATTCATCCCAGTGTATCTTAATGTCTATTCCTAGCAGATTATGGTTCTTAGTAATCAGTACTCTTTGATGCTAAGAACTACTCAGATGACTTGTGAACTTCTTTTTGGCTGACATAAGTTGTTGATGCTTAAGGTCTGTGCCATTGTTGTATATACCATTTCACGTCATTAAAAGGTATGGTCAGTTACTTTATCACCAAAAATCTGAGTTACTTGTTTTTAATTTCTGAAGGTGGCGTTACTCTGAAAGTAAACTGAAGCAGGAATTGTTAAATGTTTGTTTTGCTAGAGCTTGGATCAAAATGTTTTTTAAAAAAAAGTGAGACTTTATTTTTGCAGTTATCAAGTGTAGTTTTTATGCTTGAAATATTTTCCAAGTGTTCTGTTATTACAATGCCTGCAGCTTCATATTTCTACAGCAAGTTGAATGCACTAGTTCTAATGGTGATTTAAAAAAGCTAGAAGAGGATTGGGAGGGTGGGGAAGAAATAGCTCTGACCTTTGTTTTGGGGATGGGTATTAAAGGAGGATTTTTTTTTTTGGGGGGGGGGTATTTGCTTTTTGTATAAAAGCATGAAATATCTTCATCTTTCTCTTATTTCAATAGTATATGGGATTGGTGAAATTTAGCTGGAGGAAGATGTTGCTAGTCAATACATGTGAGAGAAGAGAGGAAAGGTATTTTCAAGAGTTTATAGCACTGCAGCTTCTTTTGCACAGACTCTCAGATCTTGCACTGATGCAGCTCATTCTGGAACAGCCAAGTGCATATGTTGAATGTTTGCACTGCAATGATAAAACTACAGTAGTCTAATATAACCAAATCTTGGATCTGCTTAAATTTAGTCCTTTAAGTTGGACACAGTAGCTACTTAAAGTGGAGGAAGAACATAGTTTGTAAAGGTTAGCTTCCTTCTGAAGGTGTTAAAATCAACAATATAAATGTTCTGAGGTGGCCAGCAGATCATTAGTTCATTAGTAAAACTGGGAAAAGTTGCATTTTGATGATCATTTATTTTTCTGAGATTGTAATGGAGAGGGGGTGGGGGTGTTCAGCTTAAAAAAAAGGCGGGAGGGGGGCAAAAATAGACCAAGTTCAGGTTTTCTAAAAGTCAGCTTTACATTTAGTCCTTCAATTTTCAACTGGCATATATTAAGAGGTCATTATCCTGATGTGTTTTTACTCTGAAGTCCTGATATACACATGGTAACCTGTTTTCAAAATGACAGTAAATAAATATTGCCAGCATGAGAAACAGTTGTTGGTTCTTTATTTCCTATCAAGATTTGTTTATTCCAAGTCATAAATATTTCCAGGTCTTGAAATGTCCATGTGCCCTTTCTGTAATTATAATTTAATGAGTTATTTCCAGGTGTAGATTAGGTTAGATAAGTGTTTCTCTGTCACTGTGCCACTGTCTTGGGAACTTAATGTACACATACATTACAGACAGTTTTGAAAATACAAGTCTGAAAAAGAATGTGATTCAGTGCTTGATTATGGAGGTTCAGAGTACACCCTCTCCACTTGTGGGCAACTAATGTATATTTGAGGTAATATATATTTTTTTCCTTTAAATCACAACATATTAACAATATTAAACATGGAAGCAGTTAATAAATGAAAAAGTATGGACTCATGTTCTTAACTGTTTGCAGAATCATTTCTGTGTTATTTACTGAAGCGTACAATTGCTCAAACAGCAAGGAAAGGTTGGTTTGGGGAACTTTCCTAACTAGCATTGCAGACAACACTTTTTAATATGGTGTAGGCAATATAATTTATGTATGTGTTGCACCTTGTATATGTTGTTCTCAAGACCTCTATTGAATTCTTTCACATAGAAAGAGGAAAAATGGGTGTTTGAGAGAGAAAGATCAGGAGCTAGTTACACTGACATCTTGCAGCTCCAGAGTAGGTTTCAAAGGACTGCATTATGCATGGTAGATGCAAAGAAGGCATGGAATGTGTGTTCAGCTAAATGCAAACTTTCACTAGCAATATACAAGTATTTAACAATCTAGCAATATACAATTATTTAACAATGTACATTTCAATTTTGCTCCATATATTGTCTATACAACAATAAATATCCAACTTTTACTGGCTGTCATTTCTTCACTTCATTAATATAGCCTGAAGGCTGTGACAGATTCCAAAGGCAAAAGGAAAATGTGTTATTTAATGTTATTTGTTCACTGGAGTTTTTCCTACCAAGAAACATTCTTCTTACTGATGAAAAGATGAAATTCATAACTTTTACATATGTTAACTGTAATAAAATTAAGTAGCTCTGTATTTTATATAAATGCATATTTAAGTCAAAATACAGATAAAACAGTTCCTCTAACAGTTTAAGTCCAAAAAAAAATACAAACGACTACTGTGAAGTCTCCAGTAGTAAATGAAAAATGACTTAACCTTATTGTTTATGTGAGGCCTCTGTTCAGTTTTACCTTGTCCAAAGGCATCTGCATCCTTTACCATAATGCTTAATGGAAGTTGCCCTGGAGAATGTAACTTCCATTACACTTTCTTACTTGACAGACACCTTTCATGATATTTCATGATCTTTGGTTGTAGATACTGAAGAAACATCTGGAGACCCTGCAGGAGCTGGTGCAACTAGTGCTGTAATCTGATAACCATTTTAAAACTGTATTGCTGCTGAAAGAGTTGTTCATACTACTCTTCCCTTTTTTTAGGCTTTCTTTTTCTGGTCTCGTGGCTCTGTAGGCATTTGCAGTGATCACCAAGAGCCAGAGGATTGCTCATGGTCAAAATCATGGTGATTGCATAAGATGCAATTTTTGTGTACAGAAAAATTTCTGTGTACTTAATTTTTAAGTGATTACGAAGGCATGGCATTACAAAGTCCTGCTTGAATCCTCCTTAACCAGGACATAAACCCAAAGGATATGTTTTTCATAAATGAAACTAAGTTTCTTACATCATCTAGACTTATGTAACCTCCATGTAATGATTAGAGAAAGACCATAAAGATTTGTCACAAAATGAAAGTGAAACAAAGAAAGATGAAGTTAGCATTTTATGGAAGAAATAGTTTCAATTCCTTTCTATGTCTCCATTGTTCTTCTGGGAAAATACAGTACTGAAATTTTAAAAAAATGAATACACCTATTTACTGCATTTTAGCAACATGCATTTTAGACTTGGTGTAGTAATCTTTCTGGTTTAAAGCTGTTTTTATGAGTATGGCTTCACAGCAGTGATATCTTAATACTGGAGCATAGAGAAGAATTTCATTTTGTTCTTCAGAGAGTGACAGTTCTGTTTTTAAATTCAGCCCTTTGCGTTTTATTGTTGCACTGAAGCACCACATAAAGTCTTGTCACTTTACATCTTCACCAAGTTGTCATTCTCTTCACTTTACTCCATTTTGCTGTTCATGTTTGTTCTAAGTAACTGAAGTATGGATCAGTTCCCAAAATGGCACTCTTCTCTGCTTATAACTGATAAACTGAAAAGCCCTCAAGGAAAGGTACGGATTTCTTATTAGACTAGTGGAGTGGAAGCCATGAAGCAGTATCTACTACCAATTTCCCAGAAAGTTGGGCTCCTGTGAGTTCAATAAGAACCTGACATTTTTCAGGAGTGAGTCATTTGTGGAGATTTCTTGGCTGTTTTGGGAAGCACTGAGGTATAAAAGTGTTTGTTTTCTAGTGGAAGCTCTGTAGCAGAAGTCCCAGTGATGTAATCTCCAATGGCTTTTGTGCACAGCTGGAGTTTCATGCCCAACAGATTTATAAAACAAGTTGTTTTCTTTTCTTTTCTTTTCTTTTCTTTTCTTTTCTTTTCTTTTCTTTTCTTTTCTTTTCTTTTCTTTTCTTTTCTTTTCTTTTCTTTTCTTTTCTTTTCTTTTCTTTTCTTTTCTTTTCTTTTCTTTTCTTTTCTTTTCTTTTCTTTTCCCAAAAAGATCTAAACAACTTCATTGCATTTCAATTTCCCAGTTTTCTTACAAACCAATGATTTTGCAATCAAGTTACAAAAACAAGACAAAAAGTATATATGGAGTGACTTTCTGGAGTTCTAGATTCTATTAAATTACAAATTTCATACACTCTCTGATAAATGTTGAAAAAAGAATAAAACTGATGTATGACATCAGCACTCTGCTATGGTACTTGGGGAGCCATAGTTTGTGAGGTGAAAGTGAAACAGGAAAATCAGATGATGGATGAAATTGTTTTGAAGAGCCACATTTTTGAGAACATAGGTGAAAATCTCCAGATAACACACAATTTCAACTCAAAACAATTTCTTACCTTCTCTTATTTTTTACTCTATGTTACACAATAGATTTCAAATGAAAGTGGGTTGTCAGAAGTTGGTGATATATCTCAGAAAAAGAAAGGTAAGGCATGAAAAGGCAGGCTGGTATTTTTGTGATCTCAGCTGTCTGAAGAGGATCTGGCCAAGCGCTCCATGCACCTGTCATGTCCATATTAAATTAGTACAGCTGAGGGAAGGCAAAAGCAATTTGCTCCAAGGGCTGCATTCTTGGACAAAAGAGATCGCAAATCTCTCCACTGGGCTACAGCTGTTCTGTAGTCTACCCCAAACTAGTATATTCATTAGCAAAGCTACAACTGGCTTAGGCTGCAACCAGGGCAGTACCTTACTCCCGTCCCCACTGTATGCCTGAGAGATGTACCTAAAAGGCTGTTGTGAAACACGGAGACTGCAGTAAGGCAGAGGGGTTGAGAATTTTAATGCATGTATTTGACAGTGGGAAGGATACTACTCAAAGAACATCTCAAATTCTGTGACATACAGTAAGCAAACCGCTTCATAAAATCCACTCTCACCTTGCTGTCCAGGCCTTTGTTGCTTCAGTATTTGTGCAATGTGTTAGTTCAGTTCTTAACAGATTAACAGAAAAACTTCATGAAAAATGATTCCTATAAATTAAGCTGTTCTGTGTGTTCAGGCCCTTAAGAAAGGGATGAAAACATTCACTCAGATCTGCCTGACGTCAACTGTGCTAATATCACACACACACATAAGTATCTGAATTCATTTTAGTTGAGTCTTCTGCTACAGAGGTGAATGTGGGTATCTGAATAAGGAGAGTGGGCTGAAACCAATTTTTCAGTGGGCATTCTCACAAACAGTAACTAAATCTGTTGAGAAAGATTTACTGCTCCAGTATTTGCTTCAGAAGGAGTATACATACATTCATGTAGGAGGCTCAGAAAGTATGTTCTGTGTGGAGAGCATGACTGCAGCAGGCAAACTCCTGCTCCAGCCACCCCCAACATACCTTCAGGGTCCACCTCCTTGCAGGAACTCTACAGGCGTCAACCCAGGGCTTCATTTTGCTCTGGAATTCTTCTCTCTTTGATTATTGGCTGCAATATCATGCCAAAATGGGCAACCCACATTTAAATCTAATTTACTTCCTAAATGAAAAGAGAAAACACATTAGTGGAGTGGGTTGTAACAGATCCGTGTATACCTGTCAGATACATTTAATTTCAAATTATATCAGTCAGTTCTGACCTATGTTTACTTGAGGTTGATTTACACTAACTCACTAGTGACATAAACTATTAGAGTTTTTAACCATTCTGTTCCCATGTGCTCTATAATTAAATCAAGTCAGATTTTCTTTAGAAGTGGCACATCTTTATTTAAGCTGTGCTTTGGTTTAATGCATTAACTTTGCAATCAGTCACTCACATAAAAATGTTTGAGCATCTGCGGGATTATGGTGGAACAGGAGCTTAGATAAACTGTATAAGATAGAAATATATAGCCTCCTACTATATATTCTGTTTTTGATGAGATTTTGGAGTTCAGAGATAAATTGAATGGTAAGCTTAGCACTGTCTTGAGGGACCTTGAGTTGTAGCCTTAGGCTCGGAGAACTTGTGGCTTTGCAGTGTTGTTTGTTTACTTTATAACTTGTATTTGCCTGAATTTGTATTTAATTAAAGCCTTAGAGAAATGAGACTTCTGTGTGAGCTGGCTTCTTTATAACCCAAGAAGGGGCATTTAAGGAGGATTGGCTGTTTTGTGACACTAGCTTCCAAAATAATGACTGTTGTGTAAAGTTATAGGGCATTTGCCAGCATGAAAAATTGTCCTTAATAGTTATGGAAAAAGAAAAAGTGTGTAGACTGCAGGGATTGGGAATTACGTTAAGAAAACTATCACAGAAAAGATTTCTGCCTGTGCTTAATGTTCCACTGATTTCAGTAGGGTTCCTTACCATGCTTACATTTAAGCACAGCCATAAAACTTTGAAGCATGAGTGCTTCAGTGTCTTGATGGTGGGAGAATAAAGATACACATTGTCTCCTTACATGTATTTTAAGTGTAGCTTTGCAGTACTCTGCTGGGGTTACAGTAATGCATATCAGTACCAGAACAGAGCAATTAAGTTCCACATCTTTTCATTGCAGTCTAGGACCTGATAGTGATGGCAGTGAGTGTAATCACATGGGGATGGACCTGAGCAGATCCCCAAAGCCACTCGTCCTACCCCAAGCCCAGTGACAATTCTGCACTAGACAGAAGGTGTAAAGAGGGCTTGCACTGCATTTTACAGGATTGTTGTTGGTAAAAGGCAAAGGGGGCCTTTTACAGCTTTTATATTTTACTTTAAAGAAAACTGGGAATGATAACTGCTCACACAGTTATTAGAAGTAGTGCAAAGAAACTGGAAGAACATGTTACAGGAAAAGGTCTGTATCTGGACCTCTTGTATCAAAGCACATGCTTCTACCATTTGAACTAAGGGAACAGGTTATGTGGTTAGCTGTTGTGGTAACAGCTAACCAGGCTTTTGTCAGAGGACAGAAATGACACATTTGGCCCATGTCTCCAGAGAAAGCTCTTTTGAACAGCTAGGGCTGATGTATATAAAACTTTTGTATATATATGTAATTTTTTTCAGACCTCCTGCTATCCTCCTCCTCCCTCCACCACTGCTTCTTCACACACATTTTTTAGGTAGCAGTAGGAATTTTATTTACTTAGTTTCTGATCCTTATTTTTATATGCATTTTTGCCTGCTGTGTTTGATGCACATGTTGTTGTGCCTATTGCCTTTGCCTGAGTGGTAAGTTTCCAAAACAGCCCTTACTTTACAATTTCACATACCACGTTCTTCTCTTGTGTTGATTCAACCAGTGTATTTTTATTTTTAACTCAACAAAAGAATGGTCTAATTTTCAGAATTATTGATCATCATCTACCAGTGAGTGACTTGTGGATTCTGAGTCATCAGAAGATAGGAAAATCATGACAGTAGTTTTAAAAAGTCCTGAAAGGTCGATGGGAAAATATGGTATGAAAAAAAAAAAAAAAATAAACTCTTAATAAAAGTCAATAGGAAAAGGGAAAGAATTGATAAAAGAGAAGGTAGATTTGGACACCAGTCCTAGCCACTTAGTTCTGTTGCATCAGAAAATAAAAAAAAAAAAAAAAGTTTAGTTCATTTTAGTTCAATTCATTCAACAATACCTCTGAATAACTCATCTCTGAGGTAAACTCCAGATCCAGGGGCTGCCACACAGATGGACCTAAATAATATAGGTTAACCTAATAGGTTGCCCAGAGAGCATGTGCAGTCTCTGTCCTTGGAGGTTTTCAATACCAAACTGAATGAAGCCACCTGGCCTTATCTCAGAGCTGACCCTTCTTTGAGCAGCAGGTTAGATTAGCGGCATCCTGTGGTCCATTCTGACCTGAATTATCCTATGATTCTATGACAGAAAACAGTGAAGGGAACCATGAAAATGCAGAAACAAGTGCAACATCTTCATAAGCAGCAAACAGGCACAGTAAAGAAAGATGAAGATGAATAATGCTGATGCTGCAAATAGTCTAAATGAATTTCTTTGGCCCATTATTCATGAGACAGGCTGAAAGTCAAATTTTGGATACTGCAGTAAGTGAAATGTTAAAAGGTTTTATGATTATGCTGGAGCAGACAGGCAATTAGAAGTACTAAAAGCTGACAAGGCACAAGGTCAAGATGAATTATGTATTTCAGTATTGTGGCAGGAGTATTTTACCCAAATTCCATTTCCACAGAAAGACACCAGGAAGAGAAGAGTTTGTTTAAAGGAGAAGTAAATATCAAAATGAAAACAAACATGTTCCTCCATGTGATGTTCTACACATTTCCGCCAAATAATTCAACTAGTTTACAAATCAACAGTCTTGCAATAATTTTGCCATTCCTTGCAAAACAGGCAATACAGGCATACACAGCCAACTGGGTGACAATACCAAGTATTTTTTATCCCTCCCAAGTGCCTAAACATCACAAAGGCTTTACGAAGCTGCTTGATACAGGTTTGATACCCAGGTGAAGCAGTAGCTTCAGATTTTCTTCCTGAGTACTTAGATCACCATACTTCCTGGACTACGTACTTTCTTTACCTAAAAGACCATAAACAAGAACCAAGTCTTTGCACAAGTTTTTATTACAAGTTTTTATTACAAGTCTTTATTGGATAGTTAGCTCCTATATAATGCAACTGTCTACACTGCAGTATAAATGCAAGCATGTACACTGATGACAACGACACAAAAATGCAGCAGGTACTAAGAAGGGAAAAAAAAAAAAAAAGACATAAAGAGACACAGTGGAAGTACAACATAACCAGAATCTATAAATGAAGTCCCCCATCTAAAAGCAAGTTAAATAAGATTAGCACAGATGAAGACATGGTTAACTCCATCTCCAAAATGCCATTTGCAATATTCATCCCATCTTTCTATGTAAACTCGGTGTAAATAACAATACTGTAAGAGAATACCTCTGCCTTACAGAGATATTTAATTACACTGAGATGTAAGCAATATTCAACACATCATACAATTTTATTTTCCAAAGGCACTTAGTGTGGTTTGGGAGCTAGCAAAATGTACAGCAGGTAAATACCTATCACATGCTCCAAGTCTCTAACCATTCTCCAGCAGGCATTGTTTGTCTCATTTACTCAAGTCTGGTTCTGAAGTTCGTAAGCGTACTGTTCATTTCAATCTGATTTTCAAAGACACAGAAGGAATATTAGGTATCCAGTCAATGTGAACTTGATGCATAAAACTTGTGTGAATCTTTTCTTGTACTTTTGATATCTTCCCTGTTCTTTATTTACTCAGTGCAATTAAGTGGGGAGCTTTGCACAATGTTCTCCTTCCTCCTGCTGGGAACTGTTCTAGTTTATTTTATCAAAAGAAAAGTACAGCTTCTTTGGCTTCTAGAAGCATGGTTCATCGAACCAAGACCACAGGGGCATTCCTGGTAAGTGCACATCCCACTGATCAAGCAGCTTTACTTCTGGAGGTCAGTCATTATCTAAGGCAGAGGAAGGGAAAAGAACAAGTCGGAAACACGAAGTTCAGGGAGAAGGAGGGCAACTCCTAAAACCCTGGAAATAAAACAAACAAACAAACAAACAAAACAAACAAACAAACAAACAAAAACACCACCACCAACAACAACAACAACAAAAAAACAACCTTGGGGCTGCCTCGAACTGGGGGCTGCTTGGTGCCTGTGGCCTGCCTGTGGTTACTGCCACTGCTGGATCTGCCCCTGTGGCCAGACGTGGTGGAGCTGCAAGCAGCAGCCAAGGGGTGAGGCCCACCAGTGGGTAGCTGCTTTGGCTGCTGCCCCCTGGCAAGGGGATTGCCAAGAAAGCTGCTTCCAAGCAGGGCTCTGCTGGAAGAGGCCATAGGAGAGGAAAAGCCTTGAGGCTGGTTGAGTAAAGCTTGGTGCGAGAGAAGGCATGTAGTCCACAAGGTTCTCTTTCCTGAGTTCTAGTGGTGGCCATTTTGACTTACTCTTTAGAAAGTATGTATTTTACGGACAATTTATTAAAGGACAAAGCATGGCATTAGGCACCAGTGAGCATCTAATAGGAGCAGAATGACTGGAAAAAGATTGAGAACACCACAGGCTTGTAAATCTGATCTCAGTGGCAGCAAATACATGGAGAGCAATTATGCACACAGAACATTTAGATATATGTAATTGCTTAAGGGGTAGTCAGCTTGGATCCTGGAAAAGAAGATTAGGCAAAATAAATGTACTTGGTGGCTCTGAATAAGCAGGACAGAGAGTGGATATCATTTGTCTGGATTACGGGGAGGGAGGGGTGAAATTCTTAATCTTACACAACCCAGAAGATAACTGATTTTCAAAGTCCGTAAACATAGCTTGAAAAAAGACAGCTAGTGGACTTGATTACTGCAGGTAGAGACAACATGCATAAATATCATGTAACAGTTTTATTACAAAAATTATCTACCTGAATTTCAGAGACTGCCAAATGGTCCCTTGAGGGTTTGTATTTCTCTTCATAGCTTCTAAGTGACCTCTACTACATCAGTATTCTCCTAAGTTACCTGAGTCACTGCAGCATGTTCTAATAGCAGAGGCTTGACCCTGCATTCACCTATGAATATCTAGTTTCAAAGAAGTTAGGAATAGATGAAGGGCCCCGACCTGGCATCAAGGACCCTGGTGGAGATAACATCAGCCATTTTAGGATGTGGTGGAAGAAGCATTAAGACTTCGTTAACTCGGGCATGGAAACCACTGGAGCATGACAGCTCTGTGGGATCTCTGGGATCTCTTTACCTTGGTGAAGAGGAGACTGAGGGGTGACCTTATTAATCTTTATAAATATGTAAAGGGCGAGTGGCAGGAGGATGGAGCCAGGCTCTTCTCGGTGACACCCAATGATAGGACAAGGGGCAATGGGTGCAAGCTGGAACATAGGAGGTTCCGCTTAAATATGAGACAAAACTTTTTTATGGTGAGGTTGACAGAACACTGGAACAGGCTGCCCAGGGGGGTTGTGGAGTCTCCTTCTCTGGAGACTTTCAAAATCCGCCTGGACGCGTTCTTGTGTGACATGATTTAGGTGTTCCTGCTCTGGCAGGGGGATTGGACTAGATGATCTTTCAAGGTCTCTTCCAATCCCTAACATTCTGTGATTCTGTGCTTCCACCTTGAGTTTCATTTCCATCCTCAGAAGCCATCCTTACAATCTTGCTTTTGTTCTATGTGCAAAAATTCAGAATGTAACTCAGAACTGAACAGGGACATTTTCAGAATATTGAGTACTTTGGTGGGGTTGGAAAACTCTTCCTAGATTGGACCCATGTGGGATTTTCATATCTTCAATTGCAGTTTTAGTCTGTGTCCATCTGAGGCATGATGGCCCATTTAGGCCGTGCTGGCGGCACTCCAGTATTCTGCACAGGGAGTGTTTTATAACTACAACACCTGAACCTTTACATCTGAAATAACTAAAAAAGCTCATTTAAATTCTGCACTGAAAGCTCCTTGTTTACTTCCTATCACTCAGTTTATACAGGAAAATTAAATTGGTTTGAGTAACTTGCAGACTTGACAGTCTCATTTTCTAGTTCTCAAGCACTAAGTGAACTGTTTTGTTTAGGTTTCCAACATTATGAGAAAATGTTTAAGTAAGAAACACATCGCCTGCTTCTTGCTGGCCAGACTTTAATGTTGTAAACACTTCTATTCAAGTTGTGCTTTATAATTATTTCCTCACACGTTGCTACTTATTTGCACAAACCAATCTTTGGTCTGAGACCTAAGTTAACTTTACTCCTTAAACATCACAGTAGCAGTTTTAGTTAAAAACAAACAAACAAACAAAAACAAACAAGAAACAAACAAACACTCCACAAATTTCTTTTTTCTCTCTTCTGAGAAAGAAATCCCATATAGCACACTAGCACTGCCAGCAGGGGTGAAACCTAAAACCCGGAGGCCAGCGCCCCAAAGGCCGGTGGGCAGGGATGCTTCTAGAAGACAGAATGGCACCGCCCAGCCAGCCACCGCGTGTTTGGTTCTCGTTATTTATGTATTTGTTTGTTCTTTGCTTGCCTGGAGTTTGGATTCTTTCAGGATTCCTGTCGGGGATCCTGTAGCTATCTCCCTGTGCTCTCTTTTCTAGTGGGTTATTCTGTGTTGAGAGAACTTGTGCAGAAATTGCAGTGGCGGTTTAGATGGGCTTAAATTTTTAAAGCATGAGGGTTTAAATCGTTTACTTAAAAACAAGTTTTTTTACTTCTTATCCAAGTGGTAAGAGAAATTGAGTACTGACATGTCAGACTGCACATTTGTGCTGCAGGCTGCGCTGCTGGACCCACAGTGGCCCTGGAGCCCATCGAGATTCCGTGGAGATTTAGCTGTGGCTGTAAGTACTTGGTGCAGCACTTACGCTATTAAAAAACAAACAAACAAACAAACAAACATTTTTTATAGGTATCTTAGGAATACATGTACTGTTCTGAGACTGTGTTCTAGGGCTGCAGGTGTGTTCTCACCCAAGTTTTTATGTGGGCTATCGATTTCTGTGGGTGGTGGGTTACTGCAATACCTTTTGCAGGTATTTTGCCTAAGAGCGTCCTCATACTCTGCTTATTCTGTTATTCTTTGGTTATTCATATTTTTTGTTTCCTTGCTTATTCTTATTCTTTGGTTCTATTTATTTTGATCAGACGTGTAAAAATAGTAAGGTTCGTCAAGACAATCTTGAAGGTTTCAAGGTCCTCTGTGTCTGCACGGAGGTCCGCAGGTACAAATTACAAGTACAAAGTTGCTTAGTGCTATGGATGCTATGCAAGAAAGCTGCGATTTGGAGGTGGTAGTTACATTCCTTTTGTAGCTTAATGACGCTTCCTCAGCATAAGACATTTTTACTTGGTTTTATCCAGAGAGAAGGAGAAAACCTGCTTACAATGAGGGGAGAGAAACCCAAACTGTTTTCCATGGCCATATTCTGTAAGGAAAACAAAGCTAGCAACCATCATAACGCCTATAAAATGAACAACCATTCGTTTAACATGCCTTTTGTCCTTTCTAAATGAACAAATAATGCAGGATAGGTAGTAATGGCTTCTAGTAATTCGGTAAGTGGTGCTGTTTAACACGTGAAAAAGGTGTGAACAGCCTATGGACTACAATAGGGTGGGAGTTGTGTGAAACTACTGTTTTTCAGGACAACTAGAGTACAGGTGATGGCTTGGGAAGAATTTTGCTGCAACAGCCCCAGTGCAAGAGAAGCACGGCTATTCCAGGAGTTCACCCAGATTGTTGGTGAGACCAGCCTGTTCTGGAAATTGTACCACAGTGGTAATTAATCTAATCTATTCCCGTGTTGAATTTTTATTTTATTTTATTTTATTTTATTTTATTTTATTTTATTTTATTTTATTTTATTATTTTATTTTATTTATCTTTGCGTTTAATCTCAATCTATCTGCATCGCCAAACAAACACATGTGAAGTAATGGCCAAGCAGCAGAGACTGTTTGCAACAGCCTCTCCTCTGGTCTTACTCTGGGCATTGCTAACTTGTTCAGGATGTCCTTGAGAGCTGTAGTGCTCGTTTGGAGTCTGAAGTGTGTGCCTGAAGCTGAGGGGCCCTGCCTGGGACTAAAGAGTTCTTGTATTGCAGCACCAACAGTTTACACACGTTTAAGGCGGTATCTAGGCGAAGTTCCACGTTTTCACGTGGCGTTGTTTCTCTACAATGCTGCCACAAGAGGTCAGCATTGTCCCACTGAACTGTTCTGCTTTATCGGTTTTCCCCGAACAGATGGCACATTTGTTAGACTTCATTGAGTATATTTTTCCTTTATTGAAGCGTGAGGGAGTTTGATGTTTCTAGGTAGAAGGAGGTAGGTAGTTAAAAATTTATAGTGTTTATTATGTCTTTATGCATTTATATTGATGGGAGCAGCAAAGTAGCTGATTTATCTTCATTTGTCAACTTGATGGACACACAGTAATGGTGTGAGTAGGACATTCATTTCCCCTCTGATGTAACACTTGAAGAATAGATGATATTTAGTTGGAAATGTCACTGAGGTAATGTGTACACATCAATTGCTCGATGCTGCCTGTCAGTAAAGATTACAGGTGCATTTTTCTATATGGAGGTTAGAATTGCCGAAGGCAATATGATTGCTTTGGGGTATGTGAATGGGTAGAAACGGCCAGTGGTTCCCTTTGTGCAGGGTAGCTAAGGAACTATCTTAGTGGCCCAAAATCTGAATATTTGTGTGACTTCAAGCATGTTGTTGTACTGTTTTTGTTTGTTTGTTTGTTTTGTCGATTGATAAGAAAAAGGTGTTAGCAATTGTAAGATCTTGGTGTGAAAGACACTATAGGGGATTAATTTATTTAAAAATGCATGGTACCATTTGAATAATATGAAATAATTGAAATTAAATGGGAAGTTCATCTGCTTTTCAGTAACAGAACTGTGTCAACAGAGCAGTGAAGAGCAAAACACAGGAGCCTTCTCATTCTACCCTGGAAATCCTGGTCTTTCATTTTTACTTATTACAGAAGATTGTATAAGCATTGCAAAGAAATGCACCTAATCCTGAAATGCACTTTTGACCCCTTGGCTTTCACCCTGACACATACGCTTGCATTGGAAATAAAATCCAGGCAGTTTTGCTTGGTTCAGTAAAAGGCAAGTTTGCAGAGACAGACAGGAAATCCATTCCCACTCTGTAGATTTATCACAAAAATGCCTAAAGCAAACAGCAAAGTAAGTTTGCTTTACTGGAGACTAACTCACACCTTTGCTCTTTCAAAGACCCTGTTTACAAGTTAAAGCCATGGCTCAATCCGTCTTTATTCTTAAACTACCAATCTATAGGTGCTGCCTGAAGGCACATAGAGATGAAAAAATCAGGAGATACCCTGCTGCTATCATGGTCTAACAGAAGTGCTTGATGTTCTGAATATAGAATGATCATGTTGCAATAGCCTGAAAGCCTGGAGAGCTGAAGCTGAAATAATGGTGCATGTGTGCTGTCACCAGCAAAATCTGATTGCTCTGCATAGAAGTCCAATTAAAGTTAACCAGTCCAATACAAATCTTTCCAGTGCAAAATGTTCTTTCCCAATAAGCCTTTTAATGGGCTATATCATAAAAAGATTTCAGAAAGGTCACTTGAAGTAACTCCTCTTGTTATCTTCCTCAAAGACTCTGCCTACACTTCTGATAGAGTTGTGTTTGAAAATGGTGTTGAGGCACAGTTTGAGCTCAGCTCTCGCTGTTCCATTCCAACAATGATTTGGCAGCATGGCAAGAGCTTGGCTGAGGTGTAGTTATTTTCTTGGTGGAGGAGGGGAAGAGTTTTACTTCTGTTATATTAAAAAAAAAAAGTTCTGTCTGGCACTGGTACTTTTTTTTTTTTTATTTTCCTAATATGGCTGTTTTTGTGCCAGAACTTATTCTGTGTTACAGGTCAAGGATGACAGAGAACCCATCTTGAGTTGCTTTAACATTGTTTTCAGCCTGGCTTGCTTCTTAGAATAGACCTGATCTGTATTTGAACAGGTCCAAATTAAATGAGTTGGTTATGGGTTATGAAACAGACCTAGCAATATCAGCCTTCTCTAAGCACATAACAAGAAGTTGCTGCTGTCAACATGGTGGCTATGAAAGCAAATAAATAGAAGATGTTAGAGGAGTAGACGTGTGTACTTAGTTACCCTAGTTATAGGAGGTTAGTGCAACAAGCTTGTAGTAATGTGAAGAAAATTAAAGTATTTTGATACTTAGTGCCTTGCTCCGTTTACTGGACATAATGGATTTGAGTTTAAGGAAACATTAAGGGGTGGTTTGTTTTTTAAGGAAAGTGGGTAATGTCTGCTTTCCACTGGCTGTTGTTGTTAGCATAGCATGTTGTCATCAAACTCCATTTTAAATTAGAAGCACATTTTTTCAAGTCATTTCCCTCTCTGTTGTTAAAACTGTTTTTAACTTTTTTTTTTTTTTTTTTAAACATCTTCTTCCATATTATGTTATTACAGATAATGAATTGGACACCAGGTGTGGTATGGACTACGAGAAAGAAAAGCTCTGAAATTCTTATATATGGAAGCTGGTAAGCTGGTAAGGGTTGCTTCTTTATTTGTATTTCCTTGTTATGAATGATTCTGCATCCTTGCTTGCTTACAAGTGTGTATTAAGTTCTCAGATGCACCATTAATTTTGCTTTTCATTGAAAGATCTCGTACAAATCTAATAGAAATAAAAGATGTATTGCATTATACCAAATACAAACATTTGCTTGTGAGTGGGTGCTGTATCTTCAAAATCCTCTTGATGGCACTGGAGCCTTAGAGTTGCAAGCTCAGGAGCCCTCGTTTTTGGGTAGCAAATCCCATTATCTAGGTTAGCTCATCTGTATTCAAAAGATCAATGTTGCATTATTACAAAGATCCTTTCAAGTGTAAAAAGGATGGCACTTCATTACAGAAAGTAAAAGAAACTAATCAAACTTTCTTGGTGAAATCATCGACTTTTTTAAGCAAAGGGCAAATTTAAGGATTTTAAAGTCCGAAATGTGAGTGTGCCTTACTGTTAAGGGTCTGTGCTGCTCTAACTTAAATCTCCTGTAACACAGTTCTTGGATTTTTATGTAATCTGAAGAAGAAAGGGGTGTGATGCAGCTTTCCTGATGGCTTCCAATTAAGCCGAGCTGCTGTTTGCCCTCCTGAAATCTGATGAACTATAGCTTTAGAGAACCGTTCAGTGGGCAAAGAGGGTCTTTATATGAGAGAACAGAGGAGATAAGTTTCTGTACAGGAGATTTTCAGTAAATATGAAATAATAGCAGAGTTAATTTAGTCCTTGTCATCTAGGGTTGTGTGAATTGTCCTAACAAAGAATTAGCTGCTTGCTTCCCGCCCCCACCCCCGTTTGTTTGTGAAAGGACAGCAAATAGTTGTGCAGTTCCCTGGTTCAATACCGATAGCCCTTGTATCTCACGCCTCTTAGAGCTTTCCAAGTGCTTTGTTACAGAAATGGTTATTACCACTTCACAGCGCCTGTGGATAGATACAGGGCAGAACCTGGACCACTGAACTTCCACTCCTCAGTGAATTGGTGCTGATTAGCAGCTCATCTGTGAACAACTCACTGCGAATATTTGTAATTTGTGCTAGATTTACATATATTACTATTTCTTTTGCTTGTTTCCCTTGTCTGATTAGATGACTTGTGTAGCTCCCTAGCACTGGCAAACCTTGCCATTGAAAATGCTGCTCAGAATTCCCTTCTGGTGACTGAGTGCTTAGTTCGTTTTCATGAATAAATCTCCAGCATCTGATAATCCGCAGAAATGAACGTAAATGGGTTATGAATGCAGCCAAATCAAAATTCAGCTTCAGTTTGCATGCATATTCATGAGTGTTTCTTCCAACAGTTTCCATTCTCACTGACAACTTGCATGAGTGTAGCTCAATTGCCAGATTTCAGTGCGATACCAGAACTTGCAGGCACTTAAATTGGTTTGGGCAGCTTGTACCAGCTCTTGCTTGAAGGAAGCTGTTTTGGAATGTGGATGTAGCTGGGGGCTTAATCAAGTCATTTGAAAAGGATAGGAAAATACCCCTTAAAAATCTGAATCAAGACAGCAAAATCATTGTATTGCTTCAGTGATGCACTGGGAATTAAACATATGAGCTTTACTGTTTTCCAGTCTCCTTGTGGTAATCGATAGTTAAGTATTGCAGAACCTACCCTCTCTGTGTTTGAGTTGTTTTTTCTTTTTTTTTCCTTTGAGGTTTAGGTTCTCTAAGATGTCATGTGATGTACATGTTAGGAGAAAGTTTAAGAGTTGTTTAAAATAGGAATCTTAAAAATGAATCTTGTGATGCATCTGGGAGGAACTTGAAGGAGAACACTTACTGTGGGATGTAGTGTTGGAGCTGACATGTCTACACTGAACTGAAATCGTTCTTTCGGTTTGTTTTTTATCTGCCATTTAGCATTGAAACTAGCTGTTGTGGCTGGTATACTCAGGATGTAATGACTTGAGGTTTGCACTGGAATAAATGGGTAGATTCCCGTTCTTGACTTAGGGGACATAGGAGAGCATTGTGCTGTATTTAAACGTCATCTAGGCTTATGCTGGGGCATCCTTCAGTTACTTCATGTGAGCTGAGTGTCCTGCTCTCTCCTGGCATTGGAACACTCTCTGGAAGCTCTTATTTCATTGTTTTGTGGATCCCTTTTTTTGTTTGTTTCCAAAGAAGTTGTACGTACTCTGCATGTGAATGAAACTGAGACTTGTCTGTATGAGGAGAAACGGTTTCTGTAAAACGTGGCTTCTATAACTACTCTTAGTTCCAGTTGAATCTCTCAAAATTAGTCTGTAAGAGAAGCAAGTATTCCCCCTGAGTCAACTTCGCTGATTTGGAAAAGTCATTTACATAATCATCTATCATCTGGTCAAGATGAAATGAGAAGCCAAGGTAGGTAATAGTAAGAAAAAATATTTTGGGCAATAAACTGGGGTTCACTAACTGTTAACTTTGTGCACAAGGTCTGTGTATCACTCAAAACACTAACTTGTACACTTGGCAGAGACTTAAGCAATATATAGGGCTCAGACTAGTTCTCTGTGCAGTGGTATGTTTTACCCTTCAATTTTAGGGTAAAATCGTTAATTACATTTTTTATGCTGCATAAAACTCTGTCCTGAATCGTTCCCAGAAATATGGGTGTTTAAAGTTAGTGCTGAACTACTTGGGTCTTGGGTTGATGTTGCTGAATTCTCCAAGTGGTTCAAGTTTGCTTTTTTTATCCAGGGTTTTGGTGCTTCATTGCTGTTTTGTCTGCAAAACGGCAGTCTGGGATTTTACAGAGTGAAATGACCAACCATTTCCACACATGGAACACTGCTCCATTTATTTCATTTGTATCATTGGACTTACTAACTTGAAAACTAGTGATAAAATGCTCTGATGTGTGGTAGTGATAGGTGTGTGTGTTTTAAGATTCTTCAATTACAGTAAAGACACAGATAATTTAAGCCACTTGTAAACGTTTTTCCTTAGGGGATGACAGACTGAGGTAAGCAGACCAGTCCAGCCTTTGTCCCCTATGGGTACAACACAGAAATGTATTCAGTAATTATTAGGGTATTTATGGGAAGTAATGAAAGATGAGAAAAAATGCTACTTGGACTTGGCAGTGATCGTATCTGTGGTTAGTAGAATGATTTCTAAATTGTTACACTTGCTTTTATTCCTTGCTGATTTTTTTTTTTTTATGTGAGTATTTAAGTTCTATCAAGTTTGCTGAGGTCATGTAACAGTTCTATTACAAGTGTCCTTGGCACTTCTATCCTAGAGCAGAATGTGCTAAGGAAAATAAATGGAAGTGTCCTACTTTTTTTTTCTCTCCTGCATTTTTTTTTTTTTCCCATTTCTGCCACTGCTATATGGCAGCTTTACAGGATGCAAGACCATAATCCTCTGCCATTTTATTGTGACTTGCTAAGGTTGGAGTAGAGAGTACAAAGCTCTCAAGCCAGATTGCAAGTTCTTTTATGGACCAGTTTTCTTTACATTTCAGCATTTTATTTGCTTGCCAGCTGTTTTTACTGATTCCTCTTTAGTTGTTTATTTCAAGGGGCATGCTTCCATTTCTTCCGATGTAACAGAAAAGATGTAGGCAAATGCTAATTAAGGACAGGTCAGACACAATTGGCAAGTGGATATATTTGATTTCATAGTCAATTAAGCTATGATTTCAGTCTAGTCATATTTTAATATAACCCAGAACCTAAATTTTAATTTGTAGACATAATGTTCATAGTTTAAATTTTACCCTTGAACTATGTGACTTGCATTCCTGTATCTGATTTTGCTAGTGGAATATCCCATGTGAATGGAAGCAGCTAGGGGTGGATCTGAACTTAACGCTACTGGTATGTGGTAACAGGGGCTCTGTCATCAGATGATCTTGTTGGACAAGAGCAGGATGTTTCTGTGTCTCAGAGCATTAATTCTGTAATATTAGCTCAACTTTTAAGAAGGACTTTATTTCAATAGTATCTGTGCTTTGTTCAAATGGAGGTGTTTGGATTATTATAAAATAGGCCTGATGAGTTTTAAAGGACACTGAGGGTGTATGTATGGTTTAGTGTTATCAGGTCATCATGTTGTTTAGCCGTGCACTTCCCTTGCTGTATGAGCCATGTGTCAGGGACTGCCTATGTTAGCATGCAAAAAGAGCACAGCCTGACCCCTGATAGCTTAATTGCCTGTTTGGTAAGCATTGGTGAAGGGGTGTGGAATATAGTCCCCAAACGGGTTAAGTTCTGGGAAAGAGCTACTGACTAAAGAACACTCTCTTCATTATGATTTCATCTCATATGGCCCTGACTGCATCTGGGTTTCCTGTTAATCCTTACAAAAAGCAGCAGGAAAAATAACAAGAGATGTATCCACATACTCTATTAAACCTGTCTTCCCATCACTTTATCTCATTAACTGCTTGATCACTGTGAATAAAAGTAATCTTCCATTAACTCTCAACTTCAAAAGACTCAGATTTTCAGATCAAACGGTCCTTCAACAGCTGTTTAAAAATCTTTAAATCCAAGAGGTTAACTTCAAAGAACACCTTGTGAGTGTTCTGAACCCAGTTGACAGGTAAACAGTAATTTATGACCAAAGATACGCATTAATGAAGTGGCTTTAAACCATGGGCAATCTCTCATTCTCTTTTCTTTTGATTCTAGTGGGAGGTTCCTAGATTGACAGCAATACAAGTGGATGGCTTAATTAGCCACGGAGCAAGCAGTGATGTTCCAGGCTTCTTATAAATACTGTTCTACCTATACACTTAAAATGTGCTTCATTTGGAGGAGCACAGTCCCTCCCGATCTCTTCCTTCTGGTCACAAAGCTATTCTGAATGTTACTCAGCGTTATGAGTAGTAAGTCATTAGAGATGTTTAGAGAGAACCTATTCTGCAAGTTTTAGATTATTCACTGCTAATTAGTATGGGTTATAGACACTACATATTTGACAAGAAGTAGATTTCTTACTAGATATTTTTGCAGCACATATTCCATGGCTTTAGTCTTGAGGTCATTTGTTTGTTTTAAACAAGCCTCACAATTTTGAGCTTGCTCCATATCCAAGGTTGCTGGAGTCTATAGTAAGGGAGGGGAGAAAAAATCAAGATTAATTATAATTGGAAAACAAGAGAGGGAGAAGTTAACCACTTAAACTGTCTAAATAGGTCCTCATTTAGATACATATAATCATAGGATTTATTGCATGCTTAGTTGGAATAGGACTTTATTTCACATTTTGTTCTTTCCATTAACTGGGAAGTTTCAATTCTGCGTAAAACTAGTAGAATTTGTCAGAGAGGACATAGCCCTTAAAAGTACTTGAACTAATCTGTGTGGTGTGACTAAGTGGAGGAATATGAATTTCAGTCAAGTATTCTGATGTCAAATTTTGGCTTGGGTAGGTAGGCTCTGCAGTTGTTTGGGTTTATTTCGCTCTAATGGTGTGGTAATACCAGAACCCTCAAACCATGGATTTAGTGGTTTTTTTTTTTGTTTTTTTTTTGACAACATAAATACTTTGAGGCAATACCAAGTGATTCTGCTCATTATTCACCTACCATAGCATATTGCTGTGTGGTACTGGGTCCCTCATCTTAGTACTATTGCTGCCACTACAATGTAACTGGTAGGGAAGAGGAGAAAACATAGCTGTATGTACCATTAGGTTATTAGGAATTTTTGAACAAAATCACATAGGCTCACTTTCTTTTTGTTTTCAGAAGAGGCTTGGGAGGGAGGTTTGCAGGGATGACTGCTTGTCAGTCCTTACTGGAGCTTGGAATGGGGCAGCTTGCTCAGCGCCGCACCTGGAGGCACAGAAGGGGAGATATTAGGTGTGAGAGGGCTTTTTGGGAGTGGAGAGTGAGGGGAGATTTAGAACTAAGGGGAGGAAAGGAACAGGAAAGACAGATCAAACAAGTTGTAAGAGATAGGCTGTTTGGGGAAAAGTAAAGGGGAAAAAAATCTTCCATCATCACTGGAAGTTCACATGGGACTGTAAAGCATGATACAGTCTAACATCACATTATCAGAACCATAATGATGCCATTGCTGGAGTAGAGCGAGCAGTGAGATTTAATCAAAACGAGTTCTGTTCATGGAAACCTTAAGTGGTTTGATTCCTAAGAATACTCTTGATCATGGGAGAAACATTTTGCAGTCTTCCTTCCTTACCTGCTTTGGCTGGGGGGTAATCTGCTTTGGCATTGGGTTGGACCAAATGATTTCTTGAGGTCCCTTCCAATCCCTACAATTCTGTGATTCCTTCCTAGTCTTCCAGACATATAATGCTTTTGGCTACTAGACTAAGTGCTAGTAACTGGTTGGATTTCTCTTGCTATAATATAAATAATTGCAAGGCGTGTTAAGTGAAACATTCTATGTTACAGATCAAGCTGGCTGTGTGCTAGGCATTGTCCAGGCTCAGCAGTGAAAGGTCTGGCCCTGCACAAGATTTAACCAAATCGTGTAGAAGTCAGCAGGAATTGAAAAGCCATCTACAGTTGTCTTCTTGATGGTTGTCCCTTGAGCATAGGAACAAGAGCCTGCAAGTGGCTATGGTTGTGTGATGGCCTTGTCTCTCCTGGCAGGCTCTGCTTTTAAAGCTGGTGACTCAGGAGCTGACAATTTTCAGCAGCATAGCACATTGTCGGCCATTTGATCCAGCGAGGTTTTTTATTCTCCAACTTCTCTAAATACATAATTATGTCCAGAAATATTTCTGTAGTTCTGTGGAAACTGATAGATTGCATTCTTTACTACTAATTATGTTTTCCTTCTCTCATTTATTAGCAAAGAGAAGTGTCTCAAAAGAATCGCAGTGATGGCAACAGAATACAGCGAATAAAGATAGGAACTGATGGCATGTGATGAGTAAAAATGAAGCAGTTTTAATTCTTCTTTGGGTATGTGGCACCTGCACAGGTATTCAGACATAGTTAACCAACTCAATTGGCAAAGTAGTATGAGCCATAATTAGCTATCCACGTCAATCCCTTCAGCTAAGCTGCTACCTAAAAAAAGAAAATAAAGCCTTAAAATATCAGTGTATCATGCGTATTCAAAATTTCAATTTCTGTTGTTTTTTATGAAGCAGATTAGAGTCGGGAATGCCAAAGCCAGTTCAGGACAGTTGAAATGACGTTTGTGGGCAAAAGATGCTTTGCTTACATGTTGTTTTCCCTTGTTCTCTAAACCTTTGTCAGTCTTTGTTTGCTGACATTAATTACCAAGGTATTTCCACTCTGTCAACTTGATTGTTGCAGACTTGCCTCTTGGTTCACTTCTTCCTTTTCCTCCATCATTTTTTTTTGCATCTAAAACTCACTGATCCATAGTTCTCAAACTCTCAAGGTTCAGGCTCTCAGCTCACAGATCGTTTATTACCTCAGCCTTTACCTCTGTGTTTAATCTTCCTGGACAGGTTGCATAATCACAGCTCCTGGTGTTCACTGTCATAGGAAGCTAGCATATGGAATTTGAAAGGAGGGTCAGACCAATGTGGATCAAGCAGCTGGTATCTCAGACCAGCAAGTAAATGTAATTACTAAGGTCCTTAAGATAATTTTTTTATGCTGGGTGATTTTGTGACTGACTTGATAGTGTCACATTTACCCATAAGCTGTTCCTTGAGATCCCTGGGTGTGTGTTACTTCAGAGTGCTCACAATGTAAACCTTAATCTGGGGCAAAACAGAAATGAGAGGACTAACTCCACAAGTTATCCAAACTGTTGGAGAAGGAAGCTATAATCGTATACATCTGGTCATGGCAGGCATAGCAAGATATGGGAGTTTGCTGTTTGTAGAGGCTCATAAGGAACTCGCATGGAAGTTACGATGTTTGAACAAGGAGAATGAAAGCTCTCTAAGAAGACTTTGATCTCTTCTCAGTTACTTTGATGCACTTAATTATGAGCTAGCTGAAGCCCTGGCTCATCTGCAATAAGCTTTATGTTCCACTAAATGTTTGCAGAACCAGGCTTTAAATGTTTAAAACAGTTGTGATTCAAATAGTATCCCAGAAAACCTTTTGCTGCCATTTTCAGTTAAAAAATGTAAAATAATTTACTTTTTTTTTTTTTTTTTTTTAAGAAAAAAAATCTTGTTTGATGCATGTGGACTTACTATGAAAATACAGCAATTGTTGTTGTTGTTGTTGTTGTTTTTTAATCAGAACTTTTTGGCGACTTTTTTCAAGGAAATGACTTGAGCTTTCTTACAGCTTTAACCCTAAGCAGTAGATACTGTAGTGCACACAACCTTCAGTGAAAACACCCTCCCAGATTTCATAACAACAAATGTAAATGACTTGAGATCAAAGTTGAGAGTGAACTTGTTCTCTCTTCCATTTTTCTGTAACTTCTTTTTCTTAAGTGAAGAAAGTGTATTGCAAATTCTTATTAAATATCAAAACTGAACAGCAGTTTTTTTTCCCTGAGTCCTAGAAACTGTTTCAAGGTGGGCAGGGTGGGATTTGGAAATGTTCATCTTCTTTGTAGTATTGTGACAGTTGTTCCAGAAAATGTCTGATTCTGTCTTCAAAGTAAAAATGCTTTCAGTTGAAATAACTCATTCTCACTTATTTTTTTTGTCTTCCAGATCTTTTTTTTTTTTTTTTTTTTTTTTTTTTTTTTTTTCCTGGGGTTATTATTTCTTTAGTGCTGTGCAAATGTTACCAAGATAGTGTTAGTGATGCCATTTAACAAAATGTGTACATTTTGATTTGTTCTTTGGAGCTGTTCAAAGAAATTAGATTGACTGTTGAGATTTTTAAAAATAACCCAGTAGCATCAAAGAACACCTGACTGCTCAAATTTCCAGTTCACTTTTATCTGTTCAGGTAGATGGCCACTTCGATATCTGGAACACTTACAGCATGGGGCAGGGAGACCCCAAACCATAACCCCCTTGCATGGTTTCTTAAATCTTCAAGAAGAAGAATCTCTTTCAGTTTTTGTGTTTTAAAAGGTTGCTGTAAAACAACAGGTGTTAAGTGAAAACTTAGTGATCTCATTATGAGAAAACTAAAGAGGCTCAGGGGTGACCTTATTGCTCTCTACAGGTACCTTAAAGGAGGCTGTAGCGAGGTGGGGGTTGGTCTGTTCTCCCATGTGCCTGGGGACAGAACAAGGGGGAATGGGCTAAAGTTGTGCCAGGGGAGGTTTAGGTTGGATCTTAGGAAGAACTTCTTTACTGAAAGGGTTGTTAGACATTGGAACAGGCTGCCCAGGGAAGTGGTGGAGTCACCATCCCTGGAAGTCTTCAAAAGACGTTTAGATGTAGAGCTTAGTGATATGGTTTAGTGGAGCACTGTTAGTATTAGGTCATAGGTTGGACTCAGTGATCTTGGAGGTCTCTTCCAAGCTAGATGATTCTGTGATTCTGTAAATCTGTTCTGTTTCTGTGGATCAGCCCCCTTCAGAATGGGGTTCGTACAAGCTTCAAGGCTATTATGCTGTCTGCAGAGGGGCGCTTAGGAGCTTTAGCTGATAGCTGAAAATGTTAAGTACTGCTTTAAAAAAAAAATCTTCTGTTTGAAATGATGGTAAATTTAGTTGACTTTTAAAAAAAAAAAACAAAACAAAACAAAACAAAAAAAAAAAACACCTTAAAGGTAGAGTGAAAGTCTAGCTTAAACAAGGCTTTTACAATATCTAGGCTTTCTAGTGTATGGTGCAAGTGCTACTTGACAACTAGGGCCTTCTTGAGCTACTCCTGTTTATAATTTTTATTATTATTATTCCAAGATTCAGCACAAATAAACATTCTGTTTTGAGGGAAAATGCAGCACTTATCTGGAAAGGTAAACAAAGTCATTCTCCAAAGTAAAAATTGAAATTATTTTACTCTTTAACTCAGATATACGAAGCCAGAGAGGGGCAAGGGGCACTGTTAGCCTGCTTTTAAGCTCTCGCTAGTAGCAGAATTCAAGGTGTGCCTCTGCTGGACTCTTGTTCTTGGATGTCTTTGTTGTTAGAAAGCTGCAGGCAGAAGACCAGCTGTCAGCTTAGCTCAGGTATCTCTCTGCCTCAGTGCAGATGCCATGAGGAGGGCTTGCAGGTGTGGAGGCGCTTCAGGCATCACTAACGAAGTTTCTTCAGGCCACTTTTACAGCTGGTAACAAATGTGCTTGTGTGGCTTGAGATGACAAGCCTCTGCCAAAGCCATGCAGAAGGTTTGGTGTTCTAATAGCCTGATTTATATGTTAGGTGGAAGAGGCAGAGGGTGGGGAAGTGATGCTAATGCTATGGATGTTAAGCCACTAGGTTGTTTTCATTAGCAACATTATACAGTGTAAATGACACTGAGGCAGGGAGGTGTGGGAGACAGAAAAGGTGTCTTGAATTGATTAATTAGTGCTTTAGTGAAAATAGTAATTGAATGTGATGTTGGGCTCCTGTGCGTGTTGTATGGCTTGATAGCAACAGATGGACACATCTCCTCCCTCACCCTTTCTTTTTATTGTAGTCCATAAAAATGAATCCCTTTCCTTAGGCTGAGAGCATCTGTCTCTTGCGTGAGAAGATTTACTGTTTTCTTTTTTTATTTTATTTTTTTCTTTCTTCCCTCTTCTGTACTTTGTGAAGCTGGGTGACTCTTCAAGGTAAAGTGTGAAGGCCACACACACAAAATTGTGTTCAGACAAAGCACAAAAGCCTTGAAGGAGGCAAGTGAAAGTCAAGTTCTTCAAAGGTGGGTGTAGTGTTGTTAAGATTAAGTAAAGTTGCGTCTCATACTGCTCTCAAGCTGCACAAGAGAAGTACATTTATCTTAGACCCAACACTGGATCTGCACCACATAGCATTATTGTTAGCAGTCTCAACAGAGAACCCTCAAACTGCCTGCACGCTGATGCTTATATAGCCTCTGCTCTTCTGTAAGTGTTCTTGGCATCTCAGCATCCAGGCATGATGATGTGGCAGTATTTGAGGGCTTAAAACATTCCTGACTACAATGCATCTATCTTTTGCGTTATAAACTCTGAGTCAATTTAGCTTTATAAGATTTATTTATGGGGTTAATAAAAGGCAAGTAAACAGTGCTGGGTGCACTGGGAGTCTGGGCTCGTCCAACACACACCCATGTTACATCAGGCGGTTGGTTTTTATGCTCTTAGGCTAATACATATTCATTACTACTTCTAGAAAAGGCAGGGGTATTAAAATTAGTTCCTGGAATCCGACCACCTCCCCCACACTGGTGCATGAGTATCAGTCTCCGGTGGTCCCTCTGGGGGTCTCTCATGCTGAAGGCTCGTAGCCTTCCTCCCAGACTATGTCCTTGTCCTTCTCCTTTGTCCATCTTGGCCAGATATCAAAGACTTGCGTGGTGTCCCATGCAATAGTCACAATAGTTAGCAGTTATTCTGAACCCCCCTGGATATCAGAGACTCAAGGTTTACCCTTCAAACCCTCTATTGACATTAATTGCTGGAACATTCCTTACGTTTTATATTTCAGGAGAATTTTTTAATTGCTCTTGCTGTCTGCTGCTTTTTTCCCAATGCTTCAAAGCAAACAAAAACCCTTTGCAAGTGCACTTAAAATATCTCGTAGCGCAGAGCGTTTGATCAGACACTGCATTAACCAATGGTTTGTTACTAGACTCATGGCATTGTAGAATTCTGTGCCAAAGAAAGCATAGGTTCCCTCAGTCAACATGAGGGAAACTTGCTAAAGCATGGTACACAGAAAGGGGGAGATGTATTCAGGGTAAGCCAGGGCAAAGGGTTGAAGACTGAAATATGAGACAAGGGCAGGGTGTTCCAAGTTGAAGGGAAAGAATGAACCCACGTCTAGATCAATGGAAGTTATTCTCTAGTTAAACAGATCTATATGGAAAGTTGTTAATATATTTTTTTCATTTTTATGTGAAGCTTTGCCTTAATAAGGTTTGAATGACCCTGAAGATGTTACACTATTATTAAAATGGTTATTTGCATTATGTGAATTGGACATTGAGATTCCTTAGGCAGCTTGGCAATGTCAGTCTTACCCACGTCATAAATATAACTCAGACGAAGTTGGTACAGAACTTGGTTTCCCCTGTTTCTGGGCTTTTTGAAGAGCCTAACTGCCTTCAATAAAAGAGTCCTGAACTTTTAGTTCAGGCACAGGAACGTCTGTGTTTATGTGCAAAGGTCACAGATGCAGCTTGACCAGGTAATGTAGTTCTGGGCTTCCATACACAAAGGATGGGTCAATCAAGTTTAGTGACCAAGAATACCTCTGTTACAGGAAGGAACCTGTTCCATCCCATTTTTGATATGTTCCTGGAAATTTCAGTGTCTTTACGCTAATGCACAAGAAACTTTCTGAAATAAAAATTAATATTAGGAGACGAGGAAGTCTCAAAAGATTCAGTATTAAGATAGTACTCAGGAAGACAGCTGGTCTGAAAACATATTCTGGGTTTGTTCAGTGTACCTGCATTTTGTGAAACAAAAAAGCTGGGGAGATGTCATTTCACTTCTTAAATGTTTTTTTTTTTTTTTTTTTTTAAATTTGAGGACTTGTGGCTTCAATTTTTTTGGTGGATGTATGTTTATGTCTGTCTTCTGAAATGATTGTGGACTGCTTTGCATATCTATAATAAGAAAAAGAAAACATAGGCCACAGCTTGAGAACCACCTGTGAATAACTTGCTCTTTTATTTTTAGCTTGTTTTGTTTTGTGATGTGTTGGCATATATTGATTACATGGGTAGATTTGAAGATGATGAGCTAAAGAGGTTGAGCAGCACATGCAGTGAGAATAAAATAGTTCAATGAAGAATGTTATTTTTATCTCAATCGTGGATACTACTTGTGTTGTGCCAGGTTCAGTCATTACCTGCTTGCTACTTAACTGCTTTGTTTTATTGATGATCTAAGTATATAAAGATCTGAAATCATCATCACAAGATAGCCAAAAAATGCAAAAGTCAGGAAAAAAAGTTATTTTAATTTTAAATTGACTCATATCTTTCATGGTTCATAACCGTCTAATTTTATTTATACTAATTCAAGCTGAATGATGTGGAATGAAAGTGGTAGGGTAGTCAAACACTATTGTTAAAAAATAAAGGGGAAAAACCACAATTACACTTAACACTGTAGAAATTAGCACTAAGTGGCTGATGAAAAGAGTCTCGCTGCTGTTTCTCCTATCACTGAAGATCTAATGGAATATGAGAATATCAGCACTTGAATAATGTTAATTGGGTAACTGATATATAGACCATGGCTTTTGATGGGGGGAGCTGGGGGGGGGGAAACTACACTGAATTTCAGGAGAGTTAAGCACCCAACTAAAGATGAGTTGTACTCTGTTGTAAATCCTGACTAGTCCCCACTCTGACTTAAACATTTTGGTTGCTTTTTAAGTCGTTTGCTGTCTGGTGCCAGGAACCACAAAAACAGATGGAGACTTGGAGAGAGAAGTGGTAGAAGAAAGCCTCTCAAGGTAAAGCCTGTGGCTTTTGTGATAGGGGACTATGACTTTAGTGGCTCCATTTGCTGCAGTGGAGGAGTGATTCCTGCTCATAAGGAGTTACTTAGCGTAAAATGAGTAGGAGATGGAGGAAGTGAAGGGAGGAGGAAAAACACATGAAGCACTGTGCATCATACTTCCCTTGTGTGCAGTGGTGTTGCTGCAGTGCTTTCCCTTGAGGTGGGAGCTGGGGAGCACGTGTGTGAGGGAACGCCCTGGGTTAGCTGGCTGTGTACACCTTGTGGGAAGGTGCCGTTGGTCCGTTCTGTTGTCCTTGCTCATCTTCCTCCACGCTCTGGGCTGTGTCCTGGAGACGCGGCTGGAGGCTGGTCCTCCCAGCTGCCTGAGGACAGGGCTGCTGCCTTCACTGCTCAGGTTTTGTTCATGTCCAGGTGTTCTATACACAGTGCATCTGTGTTTGGGGAATGGCTGAGCAGAAGCACCTGAAAATATGAATGAGGACAGGGATTATGGGTATTTTATGCAGCTCATTTTTGCTGTATTGTGGTTTACAGAGAGAAAATAACAGCCCTGTAGTGGCATAAACAAGACTGTGGTATCCCAGGGGAACTTGGCTGATATGGGCTGCAGCTCCTGGGGCACGAGCTCTTCTGTGTGTGTGCGCGCGTGCGTGTGTGTGCGCGTGCGTGTGCGTGCGCAGGGGGCAGGGGTTTGCTTTCTCTAGAGTGGGGGGTGCACCTACAACCAGAAGATAAATAGAGTTCAAGAGTGATGGTCTTGTGGTGTTACTTGGGCATTCTGGGGGGCCTTGATCAGAAGGGTGTGATACTGATGTTGCCATTTCATGCAACATGACAATTCAGTGAATTTGTGTGACCTACCTTCTGTGAACTTTGCCATACTTTATCTCTACTGAGGAGTCCACACCAGCCTTCAGGCCTCTAGACAGCAGGAAAATCTAGGATGAAACTAAAATGGAGGCAGGGTCTGTTTTGTGTGGTAAATGTGCATGTATGAGTGGTGCTTGGGAGAAAAAAAATTGTTAAGCCTGAAGTTGAATTCTGCCAAGGGTAGTAAATGTAACGTAAGCTAGTTCATGGAGTTAGAACTTGGGGTGCTGTAGAAACCCTGTGTGGACACCTGGAGTGACGTGAGAGCTCTCCTGTGCTCTGGAACTTGTGACACCTCCTGAACTGCAGTGGAGCCCTGAATTGCACGTGTGATTGCAAGAAGCCTCTTGCCTGAGGCACTACATCACAGGCTACTTGCCAAGGTGGAGAAGAGCTCTTCTCTGTGCTTTCTCTACTAGTTTTGCCTCTGTGGAGATTTTACTGAGGTGAGGGAAATTTTTATAACCTAATTTGAAATGTGAAAGGAGTGATGCCAAAATTTATTTGGCTTTATAAGTAACCTGAGCTTCTTTGTTGGAAAATACTTTGTGCTACTGCTGTATACTGCTACAGCTGTATACAGCTGTATACTGAGGGTAGTAACAGTTCTGTTAGCCTTTCTTAAACTCTCTGCTGTGAAGGCAAAGTCTAGACAAGTCTTCCTCTAGGCAGGAGGAGGCAAGGCAGTATGTCGCTTGTCTTACCACCTTGTAGGCTAGCAGCAGTTCTGCTGCGGCCATCAGCTGGTTGTTGCACAGTCACGGTTCCACGTCGGCAAGACCACAGTGAGTTGGCTCCCTAGTCTCTTGCATTGCACCTTTTTTCCCTTTTCTATGCTTAACAAATGCTTTGAAGCAATTCTATGTTTTACAAATCAAAACTTAAGCTTTGCATACCCTAACTTAGGTTAGCCTGTTTGGGAACCCCTCCCTCACCAAGCAGTAATATCCAAGGAGGACTGCATAGGAATACACAACGTCTGTGGTGTTTTTTTTCTGTCTGATTGCTGTAGCACTCTATAATCAAGTGCTCAGTTATTGTGAGCATACTTGAGTTGTTGTAATTGCCCTTGTTTCAGTAAAGACTGGTAATTACTCCTGGGGGCCATGCCTTTTGCATTAGCAGTGTTTGATTGAAACCAGTCATTTATTTTGGTAAAATCTTAAGGCTTTCTGCAGTGCTTATAGATATGCTTTCTGTGTGACAGTCATTTAGTCTACCCAGCCATCCATATAGTGAAGATATTGCACATTTTCCCTTTCTCTATTCAGATAAATCAACTGCTGTTTTTAGTTTGATTACACTTCAGTTTATGGAGTTCACAGAATCACAGAATCACAGAATTTTCTAGGTTGGAAGAGACCTCAAGATCATCGAGTCCAACCTCTGACCTAACGCTAACAGTCCCCACTAAACCATTTCCCTAAGCTCTACATCTAAACGTCTTTTGAAGACTTCCAGGGATGGTGACTCCACCACTTCCCTGGGCAGCCTGTTCCAGTGCCCCACAACCCTTTCAGTGAAGAAGTTCTTCCTAACATATAACATAAAACTCCCCTGGCTCAACTTTAGCCCATTCCCCCTCGTCCTGTCACCAGGCATGTGGGAGAACAGGCCAACCCCCACCTCGCTACAGCCTCCCTTGAGGTACCCATAGAGAGCGATAAGGTCGCCCCTGAGCCTCCTCTTCTCCAGGCTGAACAAGCCCAGCTCCCTCAGCCGCTCCTCATAGGACTTGTTCTCCAGACCCCTCACCAGCTTCGTCGCCCTTCTCTGAACCCGCTCAAGCATCTCCATGTCCTTCTTGTAGCGAGGGGCCCAAAACTGAACACAGTACTCGAGGTGCAGCCTCACCAGAGCCGAGTACAGGGGGACGATCACCTCCCTAGACCTGCTGGTCACACTGTTCCTGATACAAGCCAGGATGCCGTTGGCCTTCTTGGCCACCTGAGCACACTGCTGGCTCATATTCAGCCGACTATCCACCATCACTCCCAGGTCCTTCTCTGCCTGGCAGCTCTCCAACCATTCCTCTCCCAGCCTGTAGCTCTGCTTGGGGTTATTGCGCCCCAGGTGCAGGACCCGGCACTTGGCCTTGTTGAACTTCATGCAGTTGACCTCAGCCCATCGGTGCAGCCTATCCAGATCCTCCTGCAGAGCTTTCCTACCCTCAAGCAGATCGACACACGAACCTAACTTGGTGTCATCTGCGAACTTACTGAGGGTGCACTCGATGCCCTCGTCCAGATCATCGATGAAGATATTAAAGAGGACCGGCCCCAGCACCGAGCCCTGGGGGACGCCACTAGTGACTGGCCTCCAACTGGACTTGGCTCCATTCACCACGACTCTTTGGGCCCGGCTATCCAGCCAGTTTCTAACCCAACGAAGCGTGTGCCAGTCCAAGCCAAGAGCAGCCAGTTTCTTGAGGAGAATGCTGTGGGAGACGGTGTCAAAAGCCTTGCTGAAGTCAAGGTAGACCACATCCACAGCCTTTCCCTCGTCCACCCAGCGCGTCACTTTGTCATAGAAGGAGATCAGGTTCGTCAGGCATGACCTGCCTTTCATAAAGCCATGCTGACTGGGCCTGATCGCCTGCTTCCCCTGCAAGTGCTGCATGATGACTCTCAGGAGTATCTGCTCCATGAGCTTTCCTGGCACTGAGGTCAAACTGACAGGCCTGTAGTTTCCCGGGTCTGCCCTCCGGCCCTTCTTGTAGATGGGCGTCACGTTTGCTAGCCGCCAGTCGATTGGGACCTCCCCCGATAGCCAGGACTGCTGATAAAGCAGTCATAAGTTCATCTTATGCATCCCTTCTTCTAGGTTCTGCTCCAAGGAAGACTGCCTTTTGCTGGGCCTGTGGTAGGTTTTTGGCTGTTTGAAATTCATGATGTGAAACTCATCAGTAAAATAAACTAAATACCTCTATGTATACTTTACTGTTATTCTCTTTTCCTTACCACTGTGTAAAAGAATTTCCTTACCACTGCTACATGAAGTCTTTTAAGCATTAGTGGTTTGGAACCTACTGATGCTTGCTTTATCAGCTACTTGCAAACTATTAACTTTTTTTTTTTTTTCTTACAGCAGTAGAAGTATTTTGTTTATTACCAAATTTACTTGATAGCTAAATAGTCTAAGCTTGAAAGTACTTCAGTGTTTATGGAGGATCACAGAAAACTTCTCCATGTCAGAGGGTTACTTCTGTTGTTTGGTTGCAGAGGACTGTGTGGAATGTGGCTAAAAACGATGTTTTGGTGATTTTGCATCCTAAGAAACTGAAATGGGCAACCTACTCATGTGGAAGTGGAATCAAGGCAACTATTGTTAACCTGAATGTTGTTGTAACCTAGAATTTCTTTAAAAAACAAACAACAAAAAACCACAATTTTATTCAGTGACTGGTATGGGTCATGAGGAGGTCTCTGTCATGCTGGTGAGCTTCATGCAAGGCATTACCAATTACTGATTCCTCTGATACCAAGGTTCTTATGCTCTTCAAAAAGAGAACATTGAAAAATAAACCTCTTCAAATGTTCTTCTGTAAGTAAAACAGGCAGCAGTTCAGATTTTGACACCTGAGAACTGTATATTTTCTTATGCAGATACTTCCAAATAAATCTTTGTCCCTCAGTGGTAGTCAGATTAGTCTGACTAATTAGTCAGATGATTTGTGACCTCAAAGGTTATGGGGCTGGATGTTGTGCTTGAACAATTTTTTGTTTTGTTTTGTTTTGTTTTTTAAAAAGCCTCCTGCTTTTTGGCTCTTGTGTAACCCATTCTCCTGGTTCGGTTGGATTAATGTCACTTAAGGCAGTAGTTTAAAGTCTGTGAACTATGAATTTATATAGACTTGTAAAGTTTCTTCTATCTAATTGAGACACTGAGACCCATGATGCTAATGGTGCATTATGAGCAAGTTTTCTCTTGAGTTTCTTTGGTCTTTGTACTACATATTCCAGAGCAGCTATTCTGGCAAATTCCTATTGTCTACAGGGCAGTCAAGCTCAAAGACTTGGCAAACTAAGGAGTGCTTTTTTTGTTGTTTTTTTTTTTTAAGTTGGACTTGATAAACGTTGATTCAAATGGGTGCTAATGGTTTTTCATATACCTCACTAAGACTGAAATCCTGGAGTGTCTTGATACATCAGGACAAAACTTTATGCTGTCAGTGGCTAGTGCTCTTAGCTTTTGCTCGTGACAATGAACAGCAATCACATCCTGTCCTTCTATGTTTCACTGCAGTTAGTTTGTTGTGGGAATTGTTCTTGCTGCATGTAGTTCTACCAGTCAAGTCTGAAATCAGTCCAGTGATATACATGGGGTTTTTGCTGTCAGTTTTCAGGCAGTCTTTACCATGGTCTTGATTATAAGTAAAACTTTTCCCTGTGTCTTTTTTACTGTCTTGGGCTAGTATAGTACAGGTTTGGATTAAAAGAAATGATTAACTTAAAGGAGATCAGCTGATCTTTCATAGGAAATGTATTACTTCTTGGGTCCTTGTCTCGGTGATCTTTTTCTTCCTCTGTTGTGCTATGGAAAAGTGAGATGTAAGAAGTAGCGGATGGTTACGATAAAAGGCACAATGAGAGTACAAAACTAGAGTGTGGCTATGGCTGTTGGCCATTCCTACATCTTTGCTGTGATCATGGCTGATGATGTGTGCTAAATGTGTGCGATTGCAGGGATTGAACTTGACAATACAGTAATGTTTGCTTCAGCCATTTTTCTATGGAGTCTGTACTTTCTTGTTTCTGTAAATTACTGTAATATTTCTTCTAGGTTATGTCCAGCAATGTCAAACTCAAATGCTGCTGCTAATCACTTACTTTGTGGCAAAGGCCAAGGCTGTTCTTCCTCTCCAGTCTTGCAGAGGTAGGTTTTACTTTGGGGAATATTATAGTTCCAGGGTCTTACTCAAACTATAGGGGATAGTAGAAGATGGGAGAATATATTAAGGCCAAACAAGGAGTATAAAATGTTCACATCTGTGTTGTGCATTACAGTAGTAATCATAAAGCTAACTGAAAAAGCAGTGGATAGAAAGATCTACTTCTGCTGGAAAACTTTTCTTCCAGTGGTGCATTTTCTGCAGATATTTCTGCTGTTACTGCAGTATTTGATGGGTAAAATAACTTTTCATATGTCTGTCGTGATTGTGTTGTTGTGATTATATGCTTTTTTTTTTGGTCATAGTAATGGAAATTCACCTTCTGTGAATACTGTTGTCTGACCTGTTTGCTACTCTTACTCGGTTACAAGTATGATGCAAAATCCCACAAAAGAGGTTTGGCAGAATAGTCAGTAGAAGGTGGGGGTTGGCTTTGAATCTCTTCCTTTGTTATTTTTAAGTAAAAATCAATAACAGCTGCAGGTGAAATCAATTGCAGTATTCCATAGATCAGTCAAGGGAGGTTTTCCCTGAAGATGAAAGGGGTGTGCAGTGTCTGGATAATGGTGCCATAGTTCCTTCTAGGAATTACGATAGAGTATTCTTTGATGGAAGTCTAATCGGATGTTTTTCTCCTCTAAGGCTTGCATGACTGCAAATGAATAGAGTAGAATACTTCAGTCATTTGAGAGTCATGTTACTGGTCCTGAAAAAAACTGTTGCGACAAGTTGTTAAATGGAAGACTTTCCAAGAAATCAATCCTTCATAGCAGAAAGGTAAGTCTTTGAGTATTTAATATAAAAAGAGCAGCGTATGATAAGCACATCACATATGCTGTATTTTTGCATGCAACACAAATCCATAGAACTGCTGTAGTGCTCAAGTAGGATATGCTTGAAAGTGCTGGTGAAGGTGGGCAGCTTGTTGACCAAAGGCAAAAAATGCTGAGAAATGCACCAGAAGTACAGGTGTATGTACAAGTACAAGGGTATGGGAGTTTGACTATCTTGCAACTGTGTACTGCAATTACTATTCTGTTTTCTCATTGTGAATATTATTGCCTCAACAATACAGTTGTCAGTAGTAGACAGACCTTCTGCTTAACGTGGCTTTGCTTATCTCTGTTCTGGCTAACTGAAGTATTGTGTTGGACTTCCTGCTCCTTGGTTGTCATCATTATTGATTGGAGTTAGCAATGACATAGTGTTTATGTCTTTAGGGAAAAAAAGACACAGTGAGTGAGTGCATAAGAAAAAATATTAATAATAAAAAAAAAGTTCAACAAATTTCCCTAATAAGGGCCTGGGTTAGAAACTAAGAGCATTAAAAAAATAATCTTAGCCAAAGTTTTAATTGTTACCTTTGTTAGAGCTGCCAGGTATGTGTCATCTTGTATGTACGTAGCTTATATAAAGAACACATCTGAGGAGAACAAGGTGTTGGGAACAGAATCACAACTCCAGCGGATGCAAACACAAACAAATTGGCCACTCATATACCAGCCTTGGCCACCTTGGATTTTAATAAATTAGTGTATTTCAAGTAGATAGTGTATTCTTTAAGTGATGAAACTTTATGTTAAAAATGCAGTTTTTCAGTAACACATGGTTATATGGTGTTTAGATTAACAAGGTTCTAATGAATATACTCAAAGGAATGATCAAGGCTTGGCAGAGAAAGCTAATTATAAATGTCTTCTAATTCTACATCTTGAAATGGTGATGGTTAATAAAATGTGACCAAAAAGTGCATGATACTTGGCCCACAACAAGTCGAGCACTTTGTTCTGTCTGACATGTACATAGGTGTACATGTGTGTGAGTCAGTTTATATTGATGTTTCCTTACATGCATTAGTTCATTTTTTATAATGATATTACAGTTCTTTGTAGATGTACAGCAGCCCCATATCAATTAGCACAGCTGGTTTATGGGTTTTGAAATCAAAGCCTGGAGATCAAAAAGGGGCTCCTTCCAGGATTTGAGTATGGAAGGGAACCTGTGGCCTTCCATTCTGGAAATAATCACCCTTTGTTTTCTTGGAGGCATATGTAATGTATATACATTTAGTTGAAAAGAGAAGCCCGGCTCCATGTGTGGAAATTAAGGGTGTTAAAATGAGCAGCATCTGGTCTTGAGGAAAAAATGGAATAAAATGAATCAGAGACACAGTGAACCTTAAATTATTTAAACTCCTCCAGTGGTAGTGTTCTGTAATTGCTTTCCCTTTCTGTAAATGTTTCACAGCTGTGAAGTTTCCACGTGAAGAGCTAAAGTGCTGGCTATTGTACAAAACTTAAGGCCAATTTCTGCTTGCTTTGCTTGCTTGTAAAACCTCATCAGGCCTGATTCTCCCTGTCTTGTGCTCTCTGCAGTCAATTACACCTGTGCAAAGTGGTTGTAAATTGCTACTATTTGAGGGAATAGTTTTATCTCACTTGGTATCTTTTTGTAGACTTGCAGACAAGGTGCAGTGCCATGCAGAATCAGGCCTCATTTCTTACCACCAGAGGAGTTGTACTTGGTAACCAAGACCTGCAGAAATAAATATGTGAAAACAGCAATAACTTCAGATGAGCATCTAAAACACTCAGACCCTGGAAGACAAGAGGATGACAGCAGCAGGTGGCTTTACCTTTCCCTGGACACTTAGAGGTACAGGCACTGACCAGTCCCTGTTAGTGAGCTTCCTGGAGGAATCAGGCTTTGCAAGAAGCTGAGTACAAGATACCCTTACATAAGTGTGATGTGTAGAATGTTTTTTGTTTGTTTGTTTGTTTGTTTTTTATTCTGCCTTATTAATGATCTGGAGCAATGGTAGCAGTAGATTGCTCCTGCAGTGTTTATTTTTTATTTTTTTATTTTTTTTTATTTTTTTATTTTTGACAGCAAGGAACAGCCTAATATTGCTTCTGTTGCAGTCCCTGCAAGAAATGTAGGTCAGTACAGAAAATAGTACGGCAGTGTTTCCTGATCCTTGGAATTGGCAGACAGGTGAGAGAAATAGGGATGCTCACCTTTTAGTCAACCAGAGGCACCTTACAGGGAAAGATGGTTGGTCTATCTTAACACAAAAAAACAAAGTAGAATGAAATGTCATAAGCTGGTGACATGGCTGTTCCAGTTTGAGTTTCATCTTGTGAATTGGTTAGCCTTACACAAATGGAATTGAAATTTGATCTGCTTGCTTTTTTTTTTCTCTTGTAAAATTCAGGCATTCTGACCAGCAAGTCACTGGATTTTTTGCTAGAAAATATGCTTTTCATATGCTTAGTTTTCTGTGTAGTTCACACTGAAACAAATCTGAGAGTATTTCTGTGTATGACAGTAATGAATTGATGTTAGTAGAAATTCTGTCTTGCTATGTGTAGCATTTCTAAAAGAATTTATTTTACTCTTAATATCACTACAGGGATTTTAAAACAGATAATTTGAAAAGCAATTCCTTTTATTTTGACTGCAGGCAGGCTGCCACAATTTGGAGAAACAAGAGAATACAGAGTCCTCATTTTAACCGAAATTCGCTGTGCTATCTGTCTGATTAGCTTTTACGCCTTTGTGTGATTTCCAACATTGGTGTACAGTTCACCTAAGCATGGAGACGGCCCTGTATTTCCTTCTCCCTCACAGAAAAAGCATGCACCTACAGGTCAACATTTTAAACCACTTGGATCTTCAGAGGTGTTTGGTGTCTCCTGCGTGATGTAGCAGTGCTTGTAGTGTTCACATCAAATGTGGTACAGAGTTGGTCACAGAAGAGATTTTTATGGACAAAAGTTGGAGATAAGATGGGAGGGATGGAAAAGTACATCTCTGAGGAAGTAGAAGGGGGAGTAAGGGACTGGCTGTCTTTAATATGACCTTTGGGCTCAAGGACACAACTATATCTATTTTCATGGGGGACAGGAACATAACAGTACTTGCATGAGACATCTTTTTAATCTTACTTCAGCTAATGTAGATTTGTATTTACCCAAGAGGAGGAGATGACTCCAGAGGATGTCCCTAGAGAGCTGGTTACACTTGAGTAGCAAGCAAGGTTTTGTCAGAATGACCAAAATGTGGATGTGAATTTATGTAAGACTGTGGTGATCAAGAGTGGGATTGGCCACTCAGTGTAATGGCATAAATATTGGTTTTGTATAACTCCTCTGCAACTACCCTTGCAAGCACGTGGCATTGGATTGCTTGTCTCCTGTGTTCTGTCTGCTTGTCCTCAGCATTTCTTTATGGAGGATGAATGGTTGCTGTTGTGCCCGATGTGATTTTGAACATTTTGCAGTGCTTGTCCTTATGTTTTTTTGACCTACTGTTTTTTTTTTGTTGTTGTTCTGGTTCCAGGTTAGACTACAGTCTGTAGGAAAAATGCAGCCACACTGCACTGAGAACTTAAAATGCATGAAATCTGAAGTGGTTTAAAACAGTTCCATCCTTGAGAAGTGTAGTTCCTTGATGCTATGAAGAAAACTTAATTAGTTGGCATTTACCACCCCTATCCTATGGTAGAATGAGCTAAAAAGCTTTACATAATCGAACGATCCTGAATTTAATGAACTTGCTTATTTAAACAGTGTATTTTTAGAGAAATCCATAGTCTACTTTGTAAATTCTTTTCAGATCTTTTTATTTTTATTGATTTTGATTAGCCAACTAATTTGTACATAATCAATAAATGTGATGCTGATGAGCTCATTTTGAACCCTTAGCATAGAAGGCTGAAATGAAGAAGGGATTAGCACAGTGTTTTGCTGACATTCCAATCTATTTTAAGTGAATGCAAACTTTCTAATAAATATTTAATGGGTAGTTGTTTGTGGTTTAATAGAATTATCTAATTCTATTAGAATGCTGTTTGGAGATTTACATGTACCATACATCACTGCCGAGGATACGGTTAATAATTTAGGCTAAGTGACTAGTAATTGGAAACATAGTCAGATTAAGTAGGGACTTTTTTTAAGGTCATCTAGGGATTTAAATGCTATGTATTTGCTGTATAATGGCAACTCTGTTCTTAGATTCTCTCTTGCACAGAAGAACTAATTTGGTGAGTTGGGGACAAGCCTTAAACGTGATAACAAAGCATGAGGCCCCTGGGGTTTATTTAATATCTCATCCTCTGAGTTAATGAGATGGAAAATAGTTCACTGTTTATCTACAGTAGATTGAGCAGATGTTGCCAATTCAATTTTATGGAAAGTGATCTCTGAGAGAGCATCTTCTGCCCATTACTTTTTCATGTGTTGAATCTCTGCTGCCTTCTTCTCAGCTTCAGGAGAAGGTTTTCCACACTGGTCATGGAGTTGATGGAAGATCAGTGCAGCAGAACTTGATAAATCTAGTTATTGTTAGGAGGTTTTGCGAAGATTTGAATTTTCAAATGCTTGAATTAGTGCTGTAAACTGAATGGCAAGGAAAAATGTTAAGTAATTGAGGAGACAGTGAGTTAAGTTACTACTAGAAAAATACAGTGCAAATATTTCTCTCTTGCTTCCACTTTAATTAGCATTGGTTTCAGATCTAGCTATAGAAGTGGTGATAATGGTATGCATAGAAATGTTTACTTCATGTACATGGTTTGTGAAGAAGAGAATGGTGAAGCTGAATTTGGAGCCAGGATGAACATGGTTATGATAGGGTGTTGGTTGTAGTCCAGACCACTTAACTGGAGCTCAGCATGTGCAGTTTAACAAGATTGTCATCTTCTGTGGCAGTTTGCAGATTTGAGGACAAGATGAAGGCAGAGCTGAGTCAAGAGTGCACAGCTCAGCAAGAAGCTCTGCATCCCAGCTAGCCCATCTGCCCCTTGAGACGAGTAGGCTGTCACTCATTTTTGCACTGTCTAGCAGGTAAGATCCTCCTGGTCTTTCTTCTAGTCTTCGTTCTAGCCGTTCACATGGTAGTATCATACCATCACTTTTGTGTGTCTCCTGTGGATTACAGAGTGTTCAGGTAATCTATTCTGTCAGTATAGCAGATGCTGACTGTATTTCATGAGGTGTTTGTTCTCATCTCCATGAAGATGTGCATCTTCCATGGGAGAGCCAGAGGCTGCACACATTGCTAGACTTCTTGTTTTCATGTTGACCCAGCATCTCAACTTGCAGGTTTAATGGTGTAATGCAGTGGGTGTGGGACCACTCCTAGGCTTGGGAGAGTTTAGTCGCTAAAGCTGGGTTGCTTTAAGAAGTAATCTTGTAAGCAGGAAAGTTCAAGAGGCAGGAGTACCACAGTCTTCCTGCTGCCACTTCAGTTTCATTCTTTGGGCTGCCTGTTCTTAGCAGCTTGAAGATAGAAGTATGTGTTACCTACCTGATGCATGTACTCTGCAGAACCGCTCCTCAAAGAGCACTTGTTTTCTGAGGCTGTCTAGGTATGATTGTAGGGTGTGACCATTTGATAAAAGACTGAATTTTTACTCCCTGCCCTTTATTTTTTTAATCAGAGGTAAGTTTGTTGATCAGACTGCCTAAGTTTGCAGCTTTGGGGAACAGCATGTCACTGGTTAGCTACATAGTAGTATACAAGGGGATGGCGTCATAGGAATCCTTAACTCTGAAATTGATGGGTACTGATGTAGGAATATAGGAGTCTTAAGTAGTGCTGATACAATATATTTCCTGTTTGTGTTTGTACCATCATTATATATTTTTACTTGGCAAATTTAATTAAAGTGTGTTATTCTGTAACGTTGTTATTTAGTAATACTTGCTCAAACTGAACATGTGCACTGCTTTGGACACTTCCTCGCTCTGAGACTTGTATGGATTTGCAGATGGCTTCACGTCTTGACAGTTGTAAACTTGTGTGTAGCTGCTTCCATTCCTTGAGGTAAACCTACTGGAGGTGAGACCTTGACCTCTATACTGAATTTGTGTGCATGTATAGGCATGCATACATGTGCATGTGTGTAAATAAATAAATAAATAAATAGATCTCCCTAAAGCACTCTGAGCAGCTTTAGGGGCATTGCTGTTCATAGTGTTCACCAAAGGCAAAATGAGGTTAATGGGCACTGCACTGACACAAGATAGAATTAGAATTCTTCTGCGTATTCTATTTTTAAGCTTCTCTGATAACTTTTCTGGACCCTTCTTGGATAAAAGAATGGCATCAGCCCAGTTCCTCTGCTTGAGTCTGTTTGCTTTGTTCATTTTCTATTCCTTACTGGGTAGTGATGTGTATTCTGTTCTCTGGAGAGTAGTTGAGCTACTGAGAGCTGTTTGTTCCAGTTGATATTCACTTCTTGGAAGCAATGGTTTTATGGGCTGGGACAGGGATCATTACATTAAGCAAGAAAATAACTTGAATTTCTTCTGCCATTACTTAACGTGCAGTCACAATCTCATATAATTTCTGGCAAGCTCACCTTTACTTCCAGATATATATTGTTTACAGCACTTAGCATTCTTGTAGCATGATTTTATACCTTCAAATTGTTTTGTAGCTATAAACTAATTAATCTCATAACACCCCTGTACAGTATATTTATTTCTGCTTGAGTGGCTGTGTGGAGGATAATAGGCACTAAAGCAGCATACTACACTTTGTTTTTGATCAAATTGGCTGTGTTGTACTTAATTTGTGGTTTAGTTAGAACGATTACTGTCAGAAGTAGCACCAAAATACAGGTTCTGAAAGATACATAAGGTCTAGTTTTTCCTCTAGTGCTGATAGTTGGTTGTGCTGCACCAGTAATAAAGAGAAAAATGCAAATACTGCAGTTATGCATTCTGATCATTATTACTAATTAAGGACATATTCTTTTAAAGGTGGTTACTTTTTGTAAAAGCATAAAGGATAACTTGAAAGCACTGAAGTCTCTTCACTGGGAATTTGAGGAATGATAACCTCTTTAGCTGTCTTCTCACTAACTTTTTCTAGACAAGTGTCATCTGACACCTGGTGCACTAACTATGTGGACACAGTATGACCCTCTGTCACAGTAAGTCCCTCTGCTGTAATAGCTGAAAGTGACTGTGAGCAGAGAACGTCATTGTGTCAGCAACACTTCCTTCATCACAAATTCAAAACATAGCACTGTATGATCTACTGTGAAGAAAATTAGCTTTGTCCCAGCTAAAACCAGTACAGGCCGTAAGTTAAATCAGTTACTGCATTATTCTGCGTCTGGAAGTCAGTTTAACCGTTTTCTTCTTCACAGTAAGTGCGTGCATGAGGAAGTAAACATCCATCTCACTCTGATACATCCTGACGGTGTCTCTGTGTTTCTGATATGGAATATTGACTTGTAGTCAGCCCTTACGGACTGACAGATGTGCTTTTACACAAGTGGATAGTCCCGCAGAGGTCAATCTGCTACAACTGGGCAAGGAAGTATTCATTTTAAAAACAACTCCCAAAACCTACTTCAAAAACAACAACCATACCTACTGTGTGCATTTGTGACAGTGTGTTTATTTTTTTAAGATGTTTTGTATGTTTGGCGGGAATCTCATCCTGGTTTATCCCTCACTCCTGAAAACTAACAGTAATTTGTGTGCTTTTATGTGCAATTTGGATGTCTTTAAACCTGAAACTTTACCACCTCTGCTTTTCTTCCCTGCTTAGTGCAGTAGAACTGTGGCTTCAGATATGCGTTTGGATTGGTATTGCAGGAAATTAAATGAAACTAGTGTGTTTTTTTTTTTTCCAAGGCTGTGGATGACAGGAAGACAAATGGTGCCACTTGATACAAGGGAAAAACTTAAAAGGAATTGTATTAAGTGTGTTTTAAGTATGAAGCAAAGAAAGAGAAAGTATTGACTTGTATGTAGTGACTTGGCAGTTGTGTTGATTATAGAAAAATACCTGCTTTGGGAGATGACATGGAACTTGAGTTTCTGAGGAGCAGTTTGAGTAAGGACCATCATTAGGTATTCTCCTGTCAAAGGTTTTTGCCAGATCAGTGGGCTAACGGGGTTTTCGTCTAAGACCTGGCTGGGTAAGGTAACCTTGTTTGTCCTCAGCCAAGGTTGAGACACCAGTCAGCAGTCTGTTTGACTCCAGCTGGGAAGTGAACAACTTATTTTGTTTAAGTAATGATTTGAGGGACTCGTCAATAAAATCACTGATACTCTCCAGTGCAGTCATCTGTCCCTGTCTTGGTGTAACAGCTGGGAGCAAAGAGGAAGGAGATCCAAGTGAGCAAGCAGATTAGGTTTCCTTTTATTTTCTTTCAGTTCATCAAGACACCTTCACATCTCAGGGCTGATTCAGGATGGACACATAGATGTGTTTTTATTGTCCTTCAAAGCGGGTCTATCTTGCTGCATTAAAATACTTGAAACCTATATGTGGTATGCACATGTTCTGGCTTCATTCAGAAGTTCTTGTGACAACACTGATATTGATTGTGCTGTACTGCTTGGTGTGTTCTAATTATGAACAATATGTCTTCTTCATAAATATTCCCAGTTCATGTTGACATAGGCAAGGATTAAACAAGGCTACCTCAGCAGGGCATGGTGTTTTGCTAACACAGCTGTGGAACTTGTACAAGATAGCCTCTGGCCAGTGTGGAGAGCCAGCAGGGGCAGTCTGTGTTTCTTCGCATGCGATCTGCCATTTTAGTTTGACTGCATCCCTGTTAAGCTCTAAGGGTAGACAGAGAAACACTTGAGTTGATTTGAACTAATTGAGCTGATCAAGTGTTGCCGATTAGTTCAATTTGTGCGAAGTCCCACTTGTCCTTGTCTTCACTTGGAGCAACAGCAGTGTTAGCAAACCAATTGCCACATCAGAGCTCTTGTTAGGCACAGACAATAAAGAGCTGCATCATTTCTATATGGGAAGACTGACAATCTTTTTCAAAAATCGCTTGCTTATGAAATTTAATGGACCCTTAAGGCCCTTTTTACTTCTTTCCTGTAGGCTACTAGTGCCCCAGATGTAGAATTTCATGCTGTTAGGTGACTAGCTATTGTACACTGTATTTCTGTTTAGCAGGTGTTAGTATTTTAATCTATGATGTTTTTATTTTTAATTTATGTTAATTTTGCATTTGTACTTTTTTATACATGTGCTTTCTTTATACATGGCTTCACTTGCCAAGTTCCAAAGACATCACTAAAAACATCTTAATTGCAGAATGATTCTTGTTCTCCTGAGCTAATGCACACAGTAGGGAAGTGAAAAGCGTTTTACAGATGCTAATGAGAAGCTGTACAACACCTCAAAGCATTGAGAGAGATGATGAATACTCCTGTTTTACAGGAAGGGAAGCTGAGTCAAGAAAGGTTATTAGGTGTTAGGCAGGAAGATGAAGTTAAAGATGGAAACAGAAGCTAGATGTTACTCCAAGTCATGTGATGATGGACTTCAACTGTGAGTTCATCATTTCCTTACTAAGACTGCCTTGTTCTGTTACCTGTTCTTTATTACAGGTCTTCTGTACAAGCTTAATATTCCTGACATAATTATGGATAACAAAGCACAAAATGCTATTATTTTTAGCACTAGAGTAAGGGAGTTAAACTCTGTTAAGCAAAAGCAATAAATGACCATACACGTCCAAAATTTTCTTTCAGATGTCCTTATTCTTAGCGGTGTTATGTTCACCCGAGGACAATGCTACAAGGGTATAACAAGTGAAGAGCCTTGGGCTGCCTTACGGCAAGTGGGTACTTGCTGTATTCTCTTCTCCCTTGGATAAATTGGTATTAAAAGAATTTGGGATGTAGCTGTATGAGTACACGTAGTCTCCAGTGCTTTCATTTTTGTCTGTGTCTTTTTCATACAGATTCATCTGATTGATGCCCAAACAAACTGCACTACAATATTTGGAACTTCTTGCAATACAAGAGTTCTTCTCCTAAAGCACTTGAATCCCTTTCCTTGCAGGACTTCCGACATTTTTACAGTGTAGGAGTTCCCTGTCATCATTAAGGTACATATATACTATTGTTGGTCTGTATGGAAATAGTGCCTTTTTAGTTTATGGCTATTAAAGTAATGTGCATAGCACACAAGGCTAGATTTTTCTTATCCTTACTCACAATAGAAAGTACTTGAATTCCTTGATCTGAACTCTGAATCACTGGGACTTTTGGGAGTACCAGAACTTGTACATGGGAGTAAATTTTGCATTGGTCTAGATCAGCTTCTTTTCTTGGTACAAGGTGAAGTCTTTAAGGAAGAACCCTAAAAATAAGGTTAAAATTAGTAAGCTAAAACTTTAATTTCTACCTTGAAGTGGAAAATTTCTTTCCAGTAAAAACAGTTTGTTGGTAAAACAAAAACAATTGTGAAGCAATCTGTACTTTGCATACTCCCTTTTTCATTTCTAAAAGCTTCTACTTCTTTGCTTCCAAATGCTTCTGCAGAAAATAGAAATATTTTGAAGCCTCATGAGAGCTGACATTTGGTTGTTCCACTTCTCCCTTCTGCTAACTGCATTCCCCATGTTGCAAAATATTTAAACACCTTGAGCATTGTGGGAGAAATAGTCTGCATTTTAATTTTTGAGAGAAATGTTTTGGTTCTTCTCCAGTTACCTGTCCCCAAAAAAAGATCAAATGCCTCAGTTTATTTATTTATTTATTTATTTATTTTTCTTCCTCTTTGTTTTCCCTCTCTGAACAGTTCTAGTTCCACATTTATGGGTAGTGCACTTTGTTAATCTTTTTTTCAAGCTCACTGCATCTGGAAGACTTGTTTTTTAATTTCTGCATTTGACAGCATTCAGTGCATAGGCACTCTTGTTATTTCTCCTTTGTCAGTGAACCCTCCATGGGTGCTTTGTTATCTTCTATGTGGTGACATGGGAGACAGGAATACTTAAGGAAAAAAAACTAACAAATGTGATTTTGAAAAACAGAACCCCTGTCAGGAAGACCCAAGGGCAAATGTAGTACATAAAACTACCTTTAACTCCTCTTTGAAAAAACAAACTAGCAAAATAGAAAGGCCCAACCAGCCAGACTTGCACTAAATTACAGATTGCCTCTGTGCTTTTGAATCAAATATAAACTTTCTCTGAAAGGAGCAGATGGCTTTGCTTTGCACGGAGATTTTTTTGCTAGTATGTACAGCTGTCTATAAAAAGATGTGTTTTAATAAAACAGTACTTTACAGATAGTGGAATGTAATCCACCTGAAAATCTGGGGGAATTACTCATTTGCAATTTAGGTGTTAGGTATTTGTGTCAGAGGATATGCTTGTACAGGTGGAGTCAACCCAAAGCTGGACCACAGCTTAGCACTAACTGATGTGCTCTTCCACATAAAGAGCAGATGGGATGTGGCCATGGTTACTCTGAGAAGGTGAGGGAAGTATTAAGGGTTGACCTTGTTCATCCTGCTACTGCAGGAGAATGGGAGGAGTGGAGGTGTTGCCACGGTCCCCGCTCTGTATCCATGAAGTGGCTACACTTAATAAGAGTGTCTGTTAGGGTGGTGGGGCAGGAAGCAGATGGACTTTGGCTGTTAGGTTATTTCTCGTGGTCTTTGACCTAAGACAGCCGCTCAGTTTGCCTGCCTGAACAGCCAAATGTTGCTGGTGTTATGCTGTGTACTGCAGTGTACTGAGAAGTTGGGAAATGGAGCTGAGGTCTGTTAAACACTAAGGGTATGTGGTCCAGTGGACTGAGAACTGTAACAGTGCTTCTTGCTTGGAGGAGCAAGTTCGCCCAGCATATCCTCTTAGTTTTGTGAAAGGTGCATGGTCACATATCATGAAAACTATCTGAAGAGGACTTCAAAATCATAGGCCTATGTGCAGTGCTTTCTGTGTGTGATGCTGTGGGAGCAAAAATTTTGGTTTTTTTTGATCAGAACTTGTAACATAAGCAGAGGAAATGCAAGGCATGTTGTTTCCTGGGTTGGCACAATTTATGTGAGGAAACAAGTACTAGATTGATAATCAAGGGAAAAACACTGAATGTACCTGGCTAAAAGGCAGTTCAAAGCAATAAGGTTGCAAAAGGTAAGAAAAAACAAAGGGATGAGTTAAAGGTTGATAAAATTAGTATGAAACTAGTAACAAGTGTCAGGTAGTTGTGAACCTGTAGTACTCAGCCAATGAGGAACCAGAGGAGAGAGTAAGTGTTGGGAAACAGGGCATAAAAGATATGAAAACTGCATCTGCAAGCGCTCTCCTGCTTATGAGATGCCCACCATTACAATCACAAAAAAAATGTTGTTTGACTGAGATCCTTGCCTGAGCTTGCAGTGTTGGCTAACTAGTGTTTCTCACAGCTACTACTCACGCTAGCATGTGTTTCTGGGTGCCTTTTGTTGAACACTGTATTACCTTCTTGTAGCATATCTGCAGTGCTCCAGATTACCCCATTCACCAAGCCACCACTGAGGGGAAGAAGTACTATTTTGTGTTTATTTCATTTAACTTTGATCTTCTTATGCCTTGGAGGTTTTTTCTTTTGGAAAGTTTTTGTTGTTGTTGTTGTTAAGGTGGAACAAATGTATTACTACAGAGACTCTCTAACAGCAGGGAACTCATCTAATCTGGCAGGAGTGCTGTCTTGCATATCGCCATGCCTAGTCAATACTCTATTATTGCAAGTTAAGTGGTTTGCTACAGTATCCTGTGCACAGGGTATTAGAAGGGATGTTACCTAATTTCCTCAGCAATAATGGTATAAACAGTATACATTTTTTATTATAACAGACTAACTGTTGCCTCCCCTGAGTTCATGTTTCTTTTATATACAGTTAGCATAGAGGAGACTGACTCATAAATCAACACAAAATTAAATAGAAAGTGCAAAGTTTTAGAAATGTGGAATTTTTTATAGACCCAGAGGTTTGGACTCAACCTGCAAACCAACTTCACCTGGCTTAGTAGTAATCTTATTTGACTACAATGTGCTTCATTAATTTCAGTTGAAATTTATTGGAAAAAGTTTACATTGGTTGTGTGGCAGGGGTAACCACCAACCTGCAGCAAGTAACAATGTTAAAATGGAGTGAGAAGAAAAGATAATATGTATCTGTTAGATGTTTTCTGTTTGTTTGATTCTTTTTTCCACATTTTCCATCCCATGTGGGGAGCAAGCACACACTAGTGTGTACAAGATGGAAATAATATGTTGGTAACTTGACAGTAAGATAATTAAAAAAAAAGCCACAAAAGAACAACAAAAAAGTTTAAAAATGCATTTTTCAGAGTTCTTACATTTGTATACTTGTTATACTTTCAGAGCAGTAATTGGACTTCATCATGTATGAGTCTGCAAGACAAATGCTAGTAAGCTGCCGAGCTTTATGGGAGCTTGTTCTTCTCAGTTTACAGGCGAGATGAACAGTTCAGTACAGCCTTTATGCTTTAATAAACACTAAAAGCAAATAGAAAAAAGGCTAAACACATATGGGAGTCAAGGGCTTTCTGGTGTCTCAAAGAAATGCCAATAATGGTTGTTAAAATGTCATAAATCAAGCCTTTAAAACAAAGATTTGACCTTATCTAAAGACATCTAAGTTGAACTTCTTTTCCTGGGAAAAAATAAGAAGTTGCTGCTACTCAAAGCAAATCTTCCATCGTATCTACCTTTATCGTAGAGATCTCAGTCCACTGAAAACCTGGACTCATTCTCTAATTGCTTCCTGAAGGCTACTGCTGAAGCCACTGCAGTTAGAAACTTGCTGTCTTGGAAAGGACTTTTCAGGGGAAGGGCTGTCTCTGTGCAGCATAGAAATGCACATAGGCTTTGTTGGTTACTTTCATAACTTCAGGTGGGTCTCTTTATGAGGCAGGACTGCAATAACTTGCCAAGAGTTTCTATTTTTAATTACTGCTTTCCAATACAGCTTCATTTAAAAAAGAAAACAAAAAGTGCAAAACACTGGTTTGATCAGTAAATGTCTTGCTTTAAAATTGTCCCCATCCAGAGGTTACAAAATAAAATCTTTAAGAGCTGTAAGGCAAGGGAAGGGAAAGAACTCACACTTAGGGTGTGAGAGTAATGAAGTCTGCTAACTGTGCACTTGGTGAACTAAAGGGGAGCTTCAGCCAGAATTACAGGGCTGAAGGACTGGAAGAACCAGGGAGACCAGCAGGAAAAAGTTAGACTGTGAAACTTGGTTATTATTTTTTTGACTTGATGTGAGTAGGTAAGACTGTACCGAATGCCATGTGCTTTTCAGTGTATCAGGATACAGCATTTGTTTTTGGCTCTACCTTTGTGGCAGGTTGTTACATGCTCAGGTTTCTACCTGAGTGTTAGGCTGGGAATTCCACACAAATCTTCCTGAAGAGCAGAGAGCAAGACTTGGGCCTTGCCAGGAGAGACAGTCCTAGGTAGCTGTTGCCTTCTTGTATGCTTGGAAGATTCGGGAAGCCCAGCAGGTGGCCAGAAGTCTACTAGAACACCTCGGAAATGGTGGCAGCTGGCAAATAACAGGTTTTCATACTGAAGGAGGTTTTGTTTTGGTAACATGCTCTGATCTGACTTGATACCATCAGCAGCCCTGTATCCTGCAGAAAGGAAGAAATTCCAGCCAGATGTGTACGTAAGAGATCTGTGTGGTTACTGCGGCCCACAAGACAATGTACAGCTCCTTGTGTTTTTCAGTTAATTGCCATATGAAATGCTTTAATTTTAGACCAGCTCACGAGAAGAGGAGAGGATAGCAATCAGGATCTTCAAGGCAGCTAAGATGTTGAAGGTGGATAGCCAGAAGGCAAGCCATGTGCTTATAAGGACATGGCTCACTTGAGTGTGCAATATGCTAACTACGTCTGGCTTTAGCATAATCATCCTTGACTAATATGAGAAGGGAGAGGGCTTAAATGCTGAATAAATAAATTACTTAGTTACATGTTATCAGAGAGGAACAGATGGTCAGTTTAGTGTGTTTTGTGGCTGCTTACACTTCCAAGAGAGGGTAGAGTCTCATGGATTCTTGTACAGAAGATTTCCTAGTTTCAGTAACTTTTGTATAGGTACACTGCACAACCTACTAGTGTTACCTTTAAGGTGTGCCTTGCAAATGCCAACTAGGCATTTCTAGGCAACTAGAGGGTCTCACTGTTATAAGGAGTTTAAATTTCATAATGCTTCCTTGTTTCATCATTGAGCAACTGCGTTAGTGTGTGTTATTCATAAAGGTGAAAAAGGTCTCAACACCACACAAGAAGGTGGTGGATGGCTGTATATCCTGTCACATGGATATTGTACCATGTATTTTGCTGAAGGTGTGGTAAAATCATAAATTTCAGTCCAATTTCTCCTGAAAGAAACTGGATTCTTGTTTTCTGGAGTTGTTATTTTAGAGAAATTGTGTCAGCTACTGCTAAATGCTTTTCTCAGCTTCTCAGATCCAGGTGCCTGCAGTACTCAAAGTTGGCTTCATCCAGCATGGGTTGAAAGCTTGCTTAGAGGAGGAATGATCCACGTGAAAAGTCAGATGAGGATTTGGTCTGATGTTTTTCTTTGAAATTCAGATGTGTCCCACTTTAATTTCTAGGTGGAAGATTGCTACCAGTTTAGTTTGTTGCAGCCACTGTCTTGCATAACTTCACTGTAAATTTGGTGTGGTAGGGGTGCAGATAAGGTTTTCATTAAGCTATTCCTTCTTCCCTTCCCACTTTTCTTTTTTTTTTTTTTTTTTCCTCAAGAGGAACAGTATCAGGAAAATTAAGTGTAGTTGTGTTTCAGCTTTAATTTATGATAGTTTCCTAAATGAGGAGAAAGAGGAAGGCTTACCTTTTGTACTCCTGTACTGCATGAAGAGAAGATGAACAGTGAAAGGAGAATTCTGTAGTGGTCTGAAGCAGCAGTAATAGAGAGTAGACTTGCCACTGTCTTCTCAAATAGTGGTAAAAACTTATTTATTACTGTTTTATAAAAAACTACCACATATAATACCTCTTAGCTCCCTGCATGTGTACAGCAAAATCAAATGCAGTAACAAATCTTTGAACCTTATGAATAAGGCCTGTTGAAACTGAATTTTAATTCAGGGTCCATTCTCAGTATCAACTTGATTCATAAATATTTAGTTTTCTTCTATTAATCATTTATTGCTCTTCTTAACATTTAAGAAAATGTTTTGTATATATATATTTAACTTGGGTCTATTTTTGAGCTGGAATGGGATATTGAGGATAAAACCTGAAGTTTAGTTAGCTAGGAAAGCATTGGGCAAAAATGAGTGCTAATTACCAGATGGTCATCAACTTGTTAGCATCCTTAACTCCTCTCCTACATGTATTCTCTTTGACTTTAGGTATAGTGACACTGAAAGTCAGGGAGGGCCTTAGCATTCAGGACTAATGTATGCTATGTGCCTATAGCTAGTATAGGGGATTCTAGTGTGCTTGGAGGTAAGAGCATAAGCCATAGAGTAGCATTGACTATCCTGTAATTAGATTAATTAATGTGATGGAGTAGGCTCTTTATTGGATTAACTTAAAATGGGATTGTATCAATGAGTAGCAGGAGGAGGAAAAGCCATATTAGCTACTATTTGCTACATGTAGTGCTTCAGATGTCTTATGTGGTATTGGACAGTTACTAAAATTAGATTTACTGTAACTTTATTGTAACACTAGATTTCTGGATTGTATCTAAATTAAATCATTTTGTCATGTGCTTTACACCCCCTCCAAATCTTCTGTATAATTGGCAATTTTCAGTCTTCTCATTTGCAAAACTCAAGAAACAGAACTGGAGGTGCAGCACGTTAACCACTGCAACTTGGAGTCACGAGTGCTTTTTGTTTGTTTTTTTTTGAATGGTGAAAGACAGATAGGTTGTCTGTTTTGATGGCAATGTGTTGGAGGGAACCATACTGAACAGCTAATGTCCCAGTGAATCCACAAGGACTTCCAGTGACTTGACATGTCAGTGGAAGCTGTCAAACTTTTGTCAAAGGATAGACCTCTGTGGGATTTGTATTCCTCCTTGCCTGCCTTGGTAAGGAGGCTTTGTAGAGCTAGAAAAGCTGGGAGTGTTGAAAACTAAAGAAGAGTATACAGATGCCTAAAATACAGTTATAAAGCATTTGTAGTACTGTCTGAACTCTTCTAGGACTATGAAACTTTTTTTTTTTAAATTTGTTTTTGCCTGAAAATCTGCATACAATTTGAATGAAATTGAATATGTTTCAGGGCTCAAGCAGCATGTCTTCAATCTGAAGCAAAATGGAGATGAATTTCAATTAGATGTTCCCATTATAATCTGTCTCCACCTGTAGTTTTCATCAAAATTGCTAGTATATGTGATATAATGTATGATGAGGATTTGCCCACTAGCAGCAGTGTGCCCATTTGTTTTTTAAAGAAAAAGGCAAAATAATTAGCCTGATGTGTGTGTATATACATGCATATATATGTATGTAGCAGTTTTCCACAGTGAATGACTTTAATTGTGATGGGTAACTTGTATAGGGCTTAAAAGTCGATCTGTATGTATGTGTTTTGTGTATGTAATACATATATTCTTTTCATCTTCATGATAATGATCCAGATTACTAATTAGGTTGATAAAGTGTTTCAAAAGACATATTGTGATTGTTGCAGAGTAGTCAGCTGCTTTAAAATGTCTCTTTTGTAGCAGTGCTTTGTTCTGAACTTGATTTTATACTAATTTCTTAGATATGAGCTCACAGGCTGAATTCTAGAGTGGTAGTATTAACTCAGGCTTATGGGCTGCTCGTGATGTGTTTGTCAGTGGCATGCACCTGCTGTTGCTGTGAAGCTCTTTTGCCTTAACGTAGCTGTTGCCATGCTGAGATGTTGCGGTGCTCTGAAATGCGGATTATCTACTGCTGCTTAATATGCACCACTTCCACAGTTGGGAGGTATCTGCTCCACACAGGTGATGATAAAATGGGTTGTTGCCATCCTTTCTCACTGATTTATACAAAAATCTTCAAGATGTGCTGTGTGCACACAAACGGGTATTGCCTGAAACACAAGCCTGGGTCATTTCCCATCTAAGAAGTATTTCAAAGCCATGTTAAAAGTACTTGATGTCTTGGGCTTTGAAGATGGCATTTTTTTTAAAGTGGTTTCATGACAGTAATGACAGTAGTATGAGGTCTAAAAACTTTAATTAGAATCAAGATTGCTTGCTTATTTGCATGTCTCTTCACTGACATCATCAGCATAGCTTACTGCCCTTAGCCAAACTACCAGTCTGGTTTAGAACTGTGTAAGTATAGTGCAGTGATGCTGTTCTGCTGCATCATTTTGGTTGGCTTGGGATGTATGATTTACTTGTATTACTTGTGTCATGACACTTAAGCAAGAGGAAAGGAAATTACTGAATACTGCAGTGCTGTTGAGTGGGCTTGGTGTATTCAGATTAGCTGTAGTGTTGGGAAACCAAGGTGAACGTAGTTGTGATTCAGTGCTGAAAGGAGGAGGGTAAAATGTAGTGTTGAATTGAAATGTGTGGATACAGAGATACTTTGATTAGGTCAATAAAGTGTTGTCTGTTCAGAGGGACTTCACAGAGCTCTTGAATTTGCTGATGAATTCTGATTTCTTTTTAGAGGGATGGAGAGTAGTAAGTGGGCGATGCAAATCCTTGTGCTTTGGGGAGAGACTTGGTGTCTTTGGAGTGCCAGAGTGTATGGGGGACTAAGCCAAATCTCTAATATGTGAATAAGTGTTTGGCTTTGCAGTGGGTTTATGTGGCAAGGCTTTGGTAGCTAGGGGCCATAGGGGTGGCTTCTGTGAGAAGAATCTAGAAGCTGCCTCATGTAAGGTAAGGGCCCCACTGCTGATCAGAGCCGAGACAGTAAGTGATGTTGTTTGTGCCTCTGAGAGCATATTTAAGACAGGGGAAAAAAGTTGTGTGCCACACAGCAGCTGGGAGAGTGAGAGGAGTGAGGAACAGCCTTGCAGGTGCCAAGGTCAGTGTAGAAGAAGGGGGAGAGGTGCTCCAGGTGCCGGAGCAGAAGTTCCCTGCGGCCTGTGGTGAGGCCCATGGTGAAGCAGGATGTCCCCCTGCAGCCCATGGAGTACCACAGTGGAGCAGGGTTCAGCGCTGCAGCCTGTGGAGGAGACCACGGTGGAGCAGGTGGCCCTGCACCGACGGAGGCTGCGGCCTGTGGAAGACCCCTGCCGGAGCAGATTCCGGGCAGGACCTGTAGCCCGTGGAGAGGAGCCCACGCAGGAGCAGGTGACCTGGCAGGAGCTGCTGCCCGTGGGGGAGCCAGGTTGGATCAGTTTTCTCCTGAGGGATGGACCCCGTGGTACGGACCCATATCTGGAGCAGTTCTTGAAGAGCTGCTGCCTGTGGGAAGCCCACGCCGGATCAGTTCATCAAGGACTGCATCCCGTGGGTGGGACACCACAGCACAGGGGACGAGAGGGACCGAGAAGGGGAGGCAGAGAAGAAGTGCTGTAGACTGACCATAACTCCCATCCTCCCATTCCCCTGCACCGCTTGGGGAGAGGAGGTATAAGAGTGTGGATGGGGGGAAGGTGCTTTTGGTTTCTTTCCTTTGTTTCTCACTTCTCTAGCTTGTTAGTAATAAGCAATAAATCTGAATATGTCCCTATGCTGAGTCTGCTTTGCCCGTCACAACAATTACTGTACAATCTCCCTGTCCTTGTTTCAACCCTTGAGCCCTTTTCATCGTATTTTCTCCCTATTTCTCTTTGATGAGGGGGAGTGAGAGCGGTTGTAGTGGCGCTCGGCTGCCCACCCAAGTAAAACCACCACAGTCCTTTTCGGTGCCCAATGTGGGAATCGAGGAATTTGAGATAAGGATGATAGTTGAGAGAAGTAACAGGCAAAACATGGACTGGATGATTGTTATGAATGTAATAATTGTGAAGAATTTAAGAAAGCAGTAACTGAGGAATATGTTTTATGTTAGTGTGGTGAAGAGATGAGGGGTGGTGTATGTGTAAATTGTCCACCTCGTCAGTGTTGTGAAGATGTTATGTTTATTTTGGCGTAGGGAGTTATTTTTCTTTTCAATGTTAGTGAAGTTTGTGGAGATTGTTATAATTGTAAAGTAAGAATAAATCGTGATTATTCTTAAATATGCTTTTCACAGAGTCGAGGGGTGGGATGTGGTGGGTCTACACAGCCTGTCAGTGCAGGGCCACCTGCTCCACCGTGGTCTCCTCCATGGGCTGCATCGTGGAACCCTGCTCCACCATGGTACTCCATGGGCTGCAGAGGGACAGGCCTTTGGTGTGGCTTGTTTTTTATGTGATTGATAACTAAGATGGAGCTGTCCCTTCGCTGCTGAACAAGTTGGCACCTGCTTATTTAAATCTCCCATTACTTCCATTGTGGGTCTCAAGGAATCTGCACATCCTTGTATTTGATGTTACAGGATGGCTAATGCTTTGTTCTGGGCTGCCACTGTTGAGACATCAATCTTTCCATTCTTCTTTTGTCTGTGATAATGCAGCGGTCCCACTGATGGGTCACTTGACTGAAAGTTGGCATTACCAAGTTTTATTGGTAATCACCATTACCATATATGTGTTTCAGGCTGGAGCTGACTCTGGAGTTGTTGTATCATAGTCTTGCCAGCTGCTGACGCGTGCTGACAATACACTTCTCATGAAGCAACAACTTTCTAGAAAAATCAGGTAATCTTAGGTGAGTGTGTTAGTCTTATGCTGTGATGAATAGAATTCACCTGTGGGCTTGTGGGTGAAATGAGAAGAATTCCTATTCCAGTATATGCATGGTAAACTTATAGAGGTAGCAGAAACCTTAGTACCAGCAGCTAAGAAGGCATGAAGAAAAGGCAGGGGTTTTTATGAGCTCTGCATAAAAGCCATCTAAATATAAGTGTTAAAGTTGTGATGCGCTAGATTCCAAGACTAATCAAGTGGTCCCTCATGGGAGGTGTAAATAAAGCTAAAACAGGCTCTTGCCTGTGTGCTTTGAGCTGCCCCTTGGGCCAGGCTTGGTGCTGGGCTACATGGCGGCCTCCCTGTAACTGGCGGTGGGGGGCTCTGGGCCTCTGGCTGACTGACAAGAGTAGGGGATTGCTTTGTGCCTCTTCTTAAGCCGTATTCAGTCCCTTCAAACCAGATAAATGTGAATCTAATTCTTGTGGTGAGCTTAGGCTCAGCTCGTGCCTGGTACTTTGTTGTCCTAGCATTTGTTCAGCACTTGCATTCCTTTTGTTCCCTGTATCTCCGGTGTGAGTCTGGGGTGTGCTGGAGATTCATGGGGTGAGGGGGATCACCAGGCCTCCATCTGTTGAGGTGGGACTTTGGTTCGACTGACATAGGCTGTGATGCAACCAGGCGGATTCTGCCCTTTGAGGGCACCCCAAAGGCAGCTCCCTTGTGGTGGGCTGTGCCATCTCGAGCCCTGTCCTTACTGGTGAAGTGTCAGTTCTCAGCCTCTTTTGCTGTACAGAAGAGAATGCCAGTGCTGTGTTTTAAGACAAATGTTGCCAAAAAAAAAAAACCAAAAAACTCAAAACAATAAGGAAACAGCATAAAATCAAGGTCTTGATGCCTAAAAATTAAGGGTTTAGTAATAAAAAACATAGAACACAATTGTTCGACTAAAGAGAAAAACAAGGCATTACTACAGAAGCAACGAGCAGCAAGATTTCACTGAGGCCAAAAGCTTAGCAGGCTTCAGTGAAATGCTGGATCAGACAATCCTGAGTTTGCAGGATATATGTTTAAGCAGAGCTTTAGAAGGTGCAGTAATTGTGTACTTTGGATCCAATTTCATTGGGTGTTTAGGAAGAACCTTCCTTGAATGTCATGTGATGTTTTAACTGCCTTCTTCAGGAGTTTGTAATACTCCTACTGGTATTAATTGGTCTGTGATCAAATGAAAACATGGGAATAAAATAACTGCATCTAACTGGGTATATCAGCCCCAGCTGCTAATGCTGTGTTACTCTTTTTGGTGTATAATACAGATGCATAGATGTTTTATTTTCTCTTGAAAAGTCAAGACAGTAACAAGGGCAAAAAAGAGAAAAATACTGGTTCCTTCACTTCACCTGGGAATGAATGTTATATGCAAGCATCCTGAAGAAGATGCTCTTTAACCATTAAAAGGGATGTGAACTTGGTGACAGCAACTAATGGAATGAAGATGGAAAGTATTGGCTGCAAAATATAAATTGAGGATTGTATAGTGATGCATAAACACTAAGAAGACTCAAGCATAGGGTTAGACCCAAGTGCTCAAGGTAAGAAGACAGCTCTTGAATTATTTCAGATGGACTAGAAGCCCACAGCATTGAATCACTCTTCAACAGATTCAGTGTCTGACATTGTTGAAAAGAAATCTCCTTCAAACCACCCATAGCTGTTAATGGTCTGCTGTGCCAAATGAAGGATAGCAGAGAATGCCCCTGGTGGCTGGGCCCTATCAACTGAGCCTTCACCTGCTTGATGCCAGCATTGTGGACTTAACATTTTTGGCATGCATTTGCATTTTGTTTAGGTAGAAACGGTTGTATTAGCATTTACTAAGGAGCTTGCTATGCCTTGTGTTTACCAGAACATGATCCATTTTGTGTGGGGTGGTACGGAGCACTTGGAAAATAAGGTCCAACTTCCAGTTGTTTCATCTGCTGTCTTTCTAGAACTGTCCAAAGGTTCGTAAGGGAAAAACTAATAGCTGCTGATAGAAGAAAGTTAGTGGTCAAGTGTTTTGGCATTTCTTATTTTCCAGAGCCTGAGCTAGAAATGCTCATGCTGCTAACAAGCATTTAGGAAGACTCCTAATGAGACTATCCTGTAGTAAATGAGTGGTCTTAGGCTTCTATTTTATTAAATAATATGCTTAAATGTTTTCAGTAGCTAAGGAACAACATCAGTTGCTCATTAGTAAGCTTAAGTTATCGCTAACACTAAATAAATAAATAAATAATTACTGGCATTAAATATACTGCTCTGGAAATGTTCGTACTGAGACTTTATTTCACTTTTGTCCTCTTTTTGTTCCTGACAAGATAAAAATAGATGATGTAGAGGAAAAACTTCAGGCAGTAAAACAACAGAAAATAAACTGATGTTTCCTTTTTTTTTGACCTTCATTGGGGAGGAAAAAAAAATAGTTGCATGGGAATCGCTTCAGTGGCTTGTCACTCAAGTTCTGACCGAAAAGTGACTGTGATTTTTGATGATTTCATTCCACAACTTGTGACTAGTTTTTTATAAAGACAGATTTCTTCATCTACAGCTTCCTCAAACTGTATTTGTCTTCCTTCTGTTATTCAAAGTTTTCGCATGTGGTAGGAAGAAAAAAAAATGTTTTTCCTAACATTGTTCAGAAAGGCAATTCTTTTGGTGCCTTCTCTGCAGCATGATAAATACAGTTCAGTTTAGAAATTGAATATCGGTCATGGTTCTACAAAGCCTATTCACATCCCACAGCTGTTTTCAAAGGGTTTAATCTCAGCACTTTTCAAGAGTTTGTTTTGTTTTGAGGCTGTCCTAAAGAAAGGAGTTTATTCAAACTGGCCAGCTCCAACAGCTAATGCAGCATCTCTGAAACTGCCACTGAGCCTAAATTAGGTTGTCAGAGTCAACATACAGATCTAGTGAGCCTATTAAAATCTTAATAACTTTTAAAATTGGACTCTGGGTAGCAAAACATTGCCCTGTGTATTAGATCTTGAGTAGATAAATCCATTAAGCCATGTCTTATTGCCTTTCTTCTCTCTTTGTAACAAACTGCCCAAAAGTGGAAGTTAGAGGAATTTTTAGAAATCTGAACACCTTTAATACTGGAACACCATAAAGGAGTTGTCATTGAACTACACGCAACTCATCCAAATCAGTTCTGCTGTGTTAGGAAAGCTTCCTGCTTTTTATTGTGTCCCCTTACTGATGGAGTTAGGATTTTTGTTTCTTAGAGGAAGATTGTTGGTTTTAATGAGGCAAAGTATGGGGAAGACAGCTGTAGTGTTTGTTTGTTGCCTGTTACTTAAGAGCCCATGGTCCCATCCTGATCTTAGGAAAGGAGCTGTCAATTACATCTAAAGTCAGACTTTACTGTTTCAGCTTTAGTTTTGTGCATGAGGACGTTACTTGAGTCCAGTAAAGTTATATTACTTTCTCCTTCTGCTTCCTTCTCTCCCTCCAGTAAAGTGACAGATAACTGACAGATGGCAATATCTATAATGCACTGCCATAAATTGAAGAAGGAAACTCCAATTTACTCTGAACAAGAAGGAAAATTCTTATGCCACAGTTCTCACATACCACTGAAGTTCTCCTTCATTAATGGATGCGAGTGGGAGGTCAAAATTGAACTTTTTAATGGGAACAAAGTTGCAGCCTTAATTATGGAGGAAATTTAGATTACTCATAATAATCAACCCAAGTCTGAATGTTAAGTTTGACTGGCAGAAAAACATCTGTCATCATTATTACTATGTATGAGACTAAATCCATTTACAGACAAGTACCAAGTGATTAGACAGAACTAGGAGAAGTAAAAGAACTTGGGAGAAATTCCTTGTAATTCTCTTCTGTCAAGAAGGATAATTAGTGGCCTTTAGGATATTTTAGCCAGTTGTAATGCTCTCAGAAAGCAAATTAAATAAAACCAAACGCGGTCATTTATGACAGCAGTAACTGTAATGAGCCCTTTCAGTGTGCTGTACTGTGCTCTCTGCATTGTCATTTATCTCGGTGCAAAGTGGATATTAACAGAGAATCTTTTATTTGTACAGCAATTAATAACTAAAGGTGCAAAAGATGAGCTATGTACACCACATGTAACACACTGTTCACATTCATGATTTAGATGTATAAATGTTTTGGGATGCAGTTGTCAGTTCCTCGTTGGTGGATGAATATGTACACTGAACTTTGAAGGGAACCATAAAATGTCAATTGAGAAATATTGTATATGACCAGAAATATGCCAAAATAAATATGCAGCCTGACCTCAAGGGGGGTCATCATTGGTAATTATCCAATATATACCAGTCTCCATCAGAATTACTATTTTCTTGAGTAAATATTACCAGCTGTGATGGAAGATGCTGCTAAATCTGCATGGCTACTTTAAGTAGACTACTTCCTCACTATGAAAGGATGAACTTGGCACAAGTTGTATCCGCTAAGCAATCTAAATACCAACACTTTGGCATTATTAAAGCTCAGTTATCAAGAAACTGTGATCAGAGGATATTCTGATACTTAGATATTTAGATAAAACATTCTGTTAAAAGCCCAAGTTAAAGAGGAGGTGATAAAGATGATTAGTTCTGCCATCTGCAACCACTGGTAGTTTATCTATGGATTTTCTTCTAATATGGTTAAATATTCCCCTTGCAGTTTAGGTTCTATCCAACAAAAATCTGATTTTAGATACTCATTTAAGAAAGCAGTCTTTGTTAGTCTGCTGTTCGTCCAAAACCACTGATCTCAGGATAAACATGAGTGAATTCAAACTGAAATATAATGTGCAACTTATTTACAATAAACTGTTAGGTACATTTTTTTTATTCCCAAGCACTTGCCTACCAGTGGTCCTGTCTCCAAGGAGATGCGCACTATTGTACAACATGATATGAGTTTCTACTTCTCCAAGGAAGCCTGGCTGTCCTTCTGTCTAATAAAAATGGCTGTATACTGAACACATTGAATGCCCAGATAGTTTTGTATCTTCCCTATCCATCAAAATGACCAAAATATAAGTACCTTCAGCATTTGTGTATTTTGTAGACAACCCACTTGTATTACTTCGTAGTTTTGAAATTCACATAATATCAATTAGTAGGAAGTATGGCTCTTCAGATTAGGTGCTTGTTTTGGGTTTAAATACACTATATGTAGCTGATAACTTATCATCAAATATTTTATCACTGAAGCATACAACTGTTTTGGTAGTGAAATTGGGCAAATGGCTGGATTTGGAGGAGACAGAAGCAACTAGGTATTTCCATGCAGCATGGTTGTCTGCAAAACTCATTCTTTAAGTTATTTTCAAGCTTGGACAGAGGAAGCTATTGAGTATGTGAGGAAGTGAAGGTGGTGGTGCCTTAGATGTGACTAGTCTTACTGAGGCTTGATTTTAAGCATGATGTTGTCAGGTGATGTATGAGAAATCTTACAGAAGTTACCTGTGTAACACTAACAGACTGTTTGACATTGCACTGCATGTAGGGGAGAAAACCCCACATATTGGAGGATCTCCAAGCAGCTTGCAAAATATCCATTAATTACCCCTCAGAGGGAAACGATACAAAGACTTGATGCATCACTTGCTTTGGAATCAGAAGTTAGTTGCTGTTAATCTGTAGATCAACATTGCTACTGTCTCTTAAAAGTAAGAAAGTAGAGTTTATGGACAGAGCATTTATTTGCAGTCAGGACTTTCATACACAGAATGTGACCACCTGACATTTAATTTAAAAATAATAATAATAATGAAAAAATCCTGAGGCGTTTAGTGGCTTTGTTTAGTGAAGATTTTCATAGCTTGGGTGTTGTGTCATCTGACTCCTAAAGTGAAGACTGAGATTGCTTACAGCCTCCACAACTGAAAGAGGTCAAGAGCTTCAGGGACTTCTGTGGCTTCTTGAACCTCTGAGCCTTTGCTAGATTTTGGAATTACTGAAGTCTCACCCCAACTGTTGGGTGTTCATCTTTACAAGTATATTGTGTATAAACCTGCCTATCATTACTGTGGTGGGTGGTGTACAACGAAGGTCGTGTTTAATAAGGTTCCATTTTTTTCAGCTTATCTCTTCTCCTTGCATGTAAATATTGAAGTCATTAGTCAAATGCGTAACTGCTCCTGTCTCTAGCTCCACAGAGCTTTTCTTCTTCTAAAGATCTGGTCATGGTATCACAGTAACTTTTTCATACTTATAAGGATACTCAGATTTGGTTTAGTTACTGTTCCTAGGACAACAACTTAGAAGTTATACGAGAGAAAATTCTTATTTCTTATTAGTTGTACTAGTTACTATAACTATACTATATTTTCTTATTTAGTTATACTGGTGAAATTTCTTTTCACTTTTTGAAAATCTGGGCCAAAGTAGCCCACAGATTGGGACACCAACTACTTTGTTCTTTGTGAGTGTGTGCTTCCGTCAGCTGCTTGGGTAACGGCTCATATATGGTGTTAACTGGTAGAAATGCACAATGAAAACAGTCTCCTGTGTTCACAGCACAGGAATAAGGTGTGTGTATGTGTTTTGCTTGTTGCTGTCATGTTTTTTTTTTTTTTTCTTTTTCTGTTCCTGACATACTCATCTGTTTTCCTCTTGTGTTTTTCCAGGGTTGATTAGAAACCTGGCATATTGTAGGGAGAAGTAGGATGAAGTGTATGATTATTACAACTAACTACAGGGAAAAATCTTTTTCCTGACATGATCTTTGATGGTACACAGTATTTTGTCTTGTTTTTTGTTTGTGAGCTGTGAAGAGAAGCAACAACGTGCAAGATATTTTTAAGAATTGGATGGGAGGGGAGGCATGCACACATCTTAAGTGTTTGAAGGGAGGCAAATAAATACATGGGTGCTTCCTTGAGAAAACAGCAAGGGATGTAATAGCTGTAACGTGGAAGATGGGTTAGCTTTAAGTGTTAGTCAAATGGTGTGATAAAGATTCTGACCGCATCTGATGATAAAAATCAGGACACGTTATCACTTTCTGCTCATTACTGACAGTCATATGCTTTTTGTCAACTTATTCTCAACTCTTAATCACTTAAGAGTGTTTTATGGGAGGCTCTATCCCTTGTTAATGTGTGAATGTGTGAAATAGGATTTCTAATAAATCTAGGCTCCCTCGTAGAAGCAAACTGCTGAGCCATTTATTTTAACTCCTACTATGGCAAGCGTGGCTTGTTGTATGACTGCAAAAATATACATAACAAGATCCAAGTTCAGCTGCTCACCACTTGGTGCCACTCTAGCTTTGTGAACTACAGCTTTACAAAATATACAGATCATTTTTCCACTGGGTTTGCCATGGGCTGTCTAAAATGCAATACTCTGAGCAACCATCTTTCAGTTACGTTGCTCTATGTCCAAGCGGGCAGTGGTTGACAAACAGTTTGCTGTTAGTGCTCAGAATGGAGAGGATGTGGCAGTATCCATGATAGGGATTTTAAACTGAACATTTTGGGAGATAAAAGGAACATGGTCAGGAATGCAACCTTACGCAGCTCTCACGGCATGTTCTCTTGTTCTTTTCCCTCTGTCCTCTCCTCTCTTCACCACTGCACTCAGTCATCCTTCTCTGATTGCTCGGGCACTGTTTTGTACACAGTTGGTGCTAAAGGGGAGTAGATGTGGAACACTTTATTTCCTTGTGGGCTGAAGTGCTGAAATCTGAGGAGTAGTTAACTAATGAGCAACAGGAAATAACTTCTGCAAAATAGTTTTGGAATAAATGCATTCAGGAGCTGAATAAAGTCTCAAAATTACCTTAATTCCCATTTTTTATGTATTTGATAACTAGTAGAGTTTTACTTGCTATGTTTTCTTTGTTTAACTTAAGTGTGTAGTTGGCTTCAGTACAAGTTTTGCCTGATGAGCATATATAGATAATGTGGTATTTTTAAACTCCATGCTATGGCCTATTCAGGGAGCTGTTTAGCAAATACCTCTGTTAGGTTTCTTCTCCTGTTTATGGCTTTGAAAACAGGAATTCATTTCATTTACATTGTTGCTGTACAGCTCTCATGATGGCTTCCACCTCTGACTGTCTTACATTTGTAGAAGCAAAAAACATTTTACAGAAAACATCCTACATTTATATAAGCAGAAAAGCAAACAGGTATAAGACCCCAAACAAAGACTGTGTCTTGTCAGTACTTCTGTGACCTGTGACTGAGTCAGAAGAACTGAAGTCTTAAAGCGGGCAGCATTTTGCCAGATGTTGGAGTAGCTGTCACTATTCCGTGCTTCCCCGGAATTTCTCCAAGAGTCAATTTGAATATGGCAACACCAGTAACAGTCCTGTGTTTTCAGCACTCTTTCTCCTTCTGTGTGTACCCCAGTTATTTTCAAAGAAGCAGAACCAAGGTTCAACTCAGATAAAGTGGAACAAAGAACAGTTAGTACCATCTGAAAGATTGTCCGTCCATCTGTGCCCCCTCAGATGTCCTTTAGCTAAAAGGAATGGAAATAAATGAGGTCTTCAGGAAAGTTTCACTTACCTTTTATATCTTCAAGGCTTTGAAAGTTTTCCTTCTTTCTCCTGTATCTTTAACAAAAGGTAACAAGACTGTTATGGATAGGTGTTGCTGTGATACTAGGGAGGCAGAAGTCTTTACATTTTTAAATGATGACTCATCTGTCGGTGTTTAATGCTGTATAGTGACAGGGTCATGTTAACATGTTTTGCTTTTTTTTCCCATGTAAATTAATATTAGTCTTCTGGAATGAACAACAGTGTGGTAATGAAACAATATGCTATATAAATCTCTCCATTTTTTGAATCTCATTTTTTCTCTGGACTGTTCAGGAATAACTTAAAAAAGAGGTATTAACAATATGTATATAGTCTCATCTGCGTCCAAGCTAACTTAGAAGGTGTTAAATGAGTACCAGAAGTATTTTTTTAATGCAACAGTCCATAAATCTTTGAGTTAAATTACCATGCATTACCATCTTGATCCAGCTAGACTGCTTTCCTGCTTAAAGTAGCTTGCTCAAAGCTAATACACATTTTTGTATGCTAAGCTGAAGTAGAAAATGTAGAGACACCAGAAAATCTGTTCCTTCCCTTCTCTTTATTTTTTTTTTCTGTGACTCTTATTACAAAGCAAACTTACATGCACAAAGAAAGGTATGTCTACATAGTCATATGTACAAACATGAATTTTCTAGTAAGATGAGCAGAAAACTCAAGTTCCGAATTACCTTACCTGAATTACCTATCAGTGTAACTCTGGCATTGATCCCACCTTTTACAGCACTCTATGGAGTACTCTTATTTTTAAAAGTACAATGAGTACCGTTCTGCTTTTCAAACCACTACAGAATTTGCAGTGCTGACAATTACAAACTTTCAAGGGGATAAATGAAATGCCTTAACGGCAGAGAGGGAGAGCGCACAGCATGTGCTTTTGATGATGAAAGACCAAGTTCCAAACGGACTCACGAAGTCTGTCTGACTTGTGAGGGTTGTGGTGATGAGACACATGAAACGGTAGATCTTAACAATTGAAAAATAACCTTAAAGTGTTCTCATAGGGTGTAAACAAGAAGACAGAAACCAACTGTTTGAAAAATGTTTGCTACTAAATAGTTAGAGTAATTTGTCAGCAAAGGTGAATTTGAGGAAATATGCCAGGACTCCAAACAGAACTGAGTGGTGTTCAGTGAGAAAGTAGTTTAATGCCTGAAGACTGGCTGGTGGGCTTGCTAACAAGTTTTATAATCTCAAAAAGCACCAGCTGCTGATGTGCTTGGGCACCTAGTTCTGGGAGGCAGAGTGACATCAATAAACACCTTTAATGAAGGGCATTTGATGGTAACAGTCTTAACTGAGGTTGTTAGTAATTTTGGGGTGGCATTTCTTTCAAGGAACCAGGGGGACAGTAGAGATCTTCATGAGAGAAAGCTGAGATGGCTGCCCCATCAGATCTGCTCTGCTCCCCACCTCTGCTAGCAGTGGTCAGGTGCTGTGTTTGGCACTGGTGCAGCACAACGGGAACTTACAGTAAGCACTTTCAGAGCGGGCTGTGGGGGAGTAAATCTAGCTCAAGATGTGCCATGCATCTTATCTTCTGCATGCTTGCTTGCTTTCTTTGATCATGTCTCCTTGCATTCACTTCAGCACTAATGCCTAAGCTCTTAAACAAATAGTCAAGTATTTGGTTTCATTCTAATAGAGGCATTAATGTTTGTTCAACATCAAAAACGTATTTGTAATCTGCTGACATATTGATTAATGGGAAATGTGTCATTTTGAATGTTGAAACATAATGCTACCACATTGACTTCAAGCATCACAGCCCAAAGGTCAGAAGGGGATGGTACTACAGCAGCATAAATGGAATCCTTCCTCGGGATTTAACGGTACATGTTCTAGGGGAAGAAAATTGATTTGATGAATGGAAACTAATCACCAGGCATTCAGTTTATACAGTGTGCTTTTTCAAGCAGTAGTGCCTGTAGCTCTGTTACTGTTGAGAAAGAATTCCTGGACCAATTGACAACTTCCTGGACAGGCTGACTGCTTACTGAGGTTACACCGGGGATTAATGCAGTGCTCTGATGGCAGTTGTCAAACTGAGATTCATTCTGTTCAGCTGAATTACTTAAGGATGTGTGTGAACTTGAGGACAACTGAAGCTGTATTACTCTTCTCAGAAGGTAATTAGATAGGTTACACTGAAAGATCTGTTTGGCACCAAGATTTTAAAATGTGTTTAACTTTTTTCAAAGGGAAAGTTGGAGTGGGCCATGGTCCCAGATAGAGCCATCGGGAGAGCAGTGTCGTAATATCTAATAAAGAGAACAAAGCAAATCATTGAACATGAAGTAATAAATAGCTCCAGCTGTTAGTTGTAGACCAGAACTCAAAAAGTGATAGAGTAAATAGAGAAAAGAACGGGTAAGGAAGGACTGGAATGTGAGCTGTCATGTTTGAGGTAGTGTGGTTGGCCTCTTAGTAGGAATTTATAAACTTGTACATGTTACATTACATACCTTGAATGGGTGACAAACATATTCAAAGGTACAGCTGAAGAGCTCTGTGGGAAGGCAACATCTACTAGGGAACTTTCAGAAATGTAGGGACAGTCTAATGCTGATGATTGGGTGAGTACCTGAAGAGAATTATCCTTACTCCTTCCAGTATTGTTTCCTTCCCCCTTTTTTTTTTTTTTCTTGTGTGTGTGTGTCTTGCTGCTGCACGTTACTTTCAGAAATAAGCTGGACACAGAATTCCGCACTGTTAGGTTGGAATCTCAAACAAGAACTCGATGGAAACGTTACAAGCTTCAGTAGAGGTCTGTTTACACTGCAAACCGAAAATGGTTTAAGAGATAGTCACTGCTTTCTCTTGTATAAATATAAGAGCTCTTTTTTTTTTTTTTTTTTTTTTTTTTTTTTTTAAATACTTTAATTTGGTAGTTATTCAGTCTATGTGACCTTCTGGTAATCTATGGTAAAAGTTAATAACTTAACCTTAATTATGCACTGTTTTTTCTATCTTATTTTGGTGTTTTTAGCACGATTCTATGAACTAACTGATCACGTAGCTCATGTATGTTTCCTTAAGAGTTTGCTTTTTGGTTGTTGTAAGAATACTGCTTGCACTGTCAATCTAAACAAAAACAAATTTGGGGACTGCTATGGATACCAATTCCACAGTCAATTTTCAAGGTTCTTCTGGAACCTCGTGCTGTAGTATTGAATGTGTTGAGCAGGTTGCATATGAAGTAATGGAGTAGAAATCTCATTTACTCTTAACTACCCATTACCTCAAATTGACCAAGCTTTGTTTATAGACTTGCACAACATTTCTTTAACTGGTTGTAATTAAACTTACGGGAAGTAATTAATTGTCAGCAAGTTAATAGAGAGAGACTGTAAAAACAGAGCTCTAATAAAATGGCTCAATGGTTTTTACCTATTGTTCAGTCCTGTCTGCAGAACAAGGAGGAGCATGTATCGGTAAGAAACAAGCTCCAGTGAGGTGCAGTGTTACACATGACTTCAAGGATGATTATATGTTTTGGTGCCTCTGTCTTTGATGCAAAGGAGAGCCAATATGCAGGCAAGCCATTACTCTGTTTACTGATTTGCTCTGCTCTCTTTACTATGAATAAAGATTTGCCTTCTCCAACCATCTCCTGTCTGTAGCTGCTCAGAAACAAACTAGTGTTTCACCTCCTATCACTTCTGTAGTCTTTAGGTTGAGATCTGTTACACTCAGCAGCAATTTTTGTTCAGTGTTTCTCCTTTGTTCTCAAGATACGTTGTTAAATAGGATGCAGGTACATTGGCAAGTGTTTGTAACGTGCAGCCCAAGTAGCAGTGCAGAGTGTTTGTAGCAGAAAGTGAGTGAAAAGAGCCCTGAATACCCTGTGCTAACTTGCTGCTGATTTGCTCAATAGCCTTAGGCTACATTCAATCGGGGTATTTTTAAATTGGTAGCTAAAGCGGGTAGTTCAGTAGTGGGAGATCTTAATTCAGATTCTTGCTCTGTGTCAAGCATGTGATTTTCCTCCTTTCTAGAAGAGTGCCATAATGATGGGCATTAACAGAATCTGAGGCGGGCAATATTGGTCTTTTTGGGGAACTATTCCTGCAGTAAGAAATCAGCATCCAGCTTCTGAGGTGAGCGAGGCAAATGAGGGGATGCTTGACCAGAAGGCTGAGATACTTACTCACCTTGCAACAGAAAGCTGTTATTACATTATTCGAGACATTATATATCCCATCTCGAACAACCTCAACAAATAATAAGAATCCCCACTGCCAAGTACCTCTCCTATCTCACTTGTAGAGAAGAGGGTTTTATGTGTGGCATTTCCCCTCCCACTGGATCTTGTAATAAGGGGGTGCATGCCCTACCTTTGTTAAAAGCAAATTGGAATAAAAGGAGGCTGTATTTCCCACTAGTAATTAGTTGAAGGGGAGTGTTAGTTTCCTTTGTGTGTTTTTGTTTTGTTTTGTTTTGTTTTGTTTGTTTTTTTTTTCAAAAGCTCAAACATTAAACAAATTCTGCTTAGGAGGGAAGCTTGAAGGTCAAGTGGAATATTTTGTTGGACAGATGAGTTTTTGCAGGGGTGGAGAGGTAGCTTCCTCTTTGATATTCATTTAATTTTTAGTGTTTTTTTTTTTTGTTTGTTTGTTTGTTTTTTTTTTTTTTTTTTACATTTCAACAATTGAGCAGGTACAATCCTTAAATGAAAATGGTCTTAAGTAATTTGTTTTATAGCAGATATGACTTCATACATCTCCTTGTCAAAGGAAAGCTCTTTGATTTCCAAGCAAGTCTCTATGATTCTTGGTTATACAGACATTCTGCTGGGTGGAATGATAACTGCCTGCCTGCCTTGGATCTTTGGCACTTACCCCTTTTGCTTGCTCAGGCAATTTAGCATAATTAATTGTAATAGCTGTATTTGTTCTACATGGTTTAGAATTTACTCTGTGATATCACGACATCCTTAATGCAGAAACTTCAGGATTGTTTCCATTAGGATCCACTGAATCTAATTGTTTAAGCACTTCTGAGCTGACCTAGGCTGAAGATTGATATTCAAACCACAACACCTTCAGCAAAAAGAGACTGAGTCATAACTTCGTAATCAATCAACAATTGTTAAAGGCTGAGTCATCTGCTCTGTCATCTGTAGGGCTGCTGTTACGAGAAAGACAGGGATCTCCCTGAAAGAGCCCAGCAGAGGGCCACGAAGATGATACAGGGCCTGGTGCATCTTCCCTATGAGGAAAGGCTGAGAGACCTGGGTCTGTTCAGCTTGGAGAAAAAGACTGAGGGGGGATATCATCAATGTGTACAAATACCTGAGGTGTGGGAGACAGAGGGATTTGGCCAACCTCTTCTCAGTGGCTGTGGGGATAGGACAAGGGGCAATGGCCACAAGATGGAGCACAGGAAGTTCCACACCAACATGCAAAAGAACTTCTTCATGGTGAGGGTGACAGAGCACTGGGACAGGCTGCCTAGGGAGGTTGTGGAGTCTCCTTCTCTGGAGAGAGACTCAAGGACCGTCTGGACACCTACTTGGGCAGGCTGCTCTGAGGAACCTGCTTTGGCAGGAGGGTTGGACCTGATGATCTTCCAAGGTCCCTTCCAACCCCTACAATTCTGTGATTCTGTGCTATAATAGGGGAAGAACAAGTGCTGCAGGAAAATGCTGTGTAGCTCTCAAGGAAATGTCTTCGCCTCTGGATGTTTGGTAGGAGACATTTGATCAAGAATAAACTCTTATCATAGTGATTATTGGCAATGCACTAAGCAGTAACTACAGTAGCTGGAGTAGGTGAGAGTTTGAGAAATTTGTCTTGTTTTAGTGAAGTTTATTCTAGAAGAGGCTTACTTTTCTAGGAGATTTTTGTTTTTACATGGGGAAAGAAGAGGAGGGAGTTACATTTGTTCCTCACCTCATGCCTGGATCAAGGCACCTTACACTAAGCAGGTTCTCACTGGAAGGTTCAAAGTGATTGTGCTTAACCCTAGTGAGGTATATTAATGTCAATGGAAAGTAAAGGAAGTGACAAGAACCGGAACAGCAGTCCACAACCTGGTTTAAATTCTTGTCCTGATATGTATAATGCAGTGGACTACGTCTAAGAAAGCTTGCACGAAAAAAGAGTTGATTCTTTCCCACTACATACAAACTACATAGTTCACATTAGCGTAAACTACGCTAATTAAGAATAAGTCAGCATATGTTCTTCACTCCCTACATATTTGGGAAAGCATAGGCCAGTTTCTGCATCTACGGAATCAATACATCTGCAATAATGTGTGCAGCTTCCTACTTGATGTAATATCTGTACATCAGAGTGCCTTTCACGCTGCTTGATTGTAGGGTGTATAGAACCTCAGAATAACAAGGGGAGGTGGATCAAGCGGCTTAATGCTAACTTTTCCCTTTATTAGACTTGTACCATTACTGAGAAGACTGATGGCAGGATGATACTTCATGGTTTGAAAATCAAGCATGTTTCAGTGTTTTGTGAAACCGGGGCCCTTTCAGCATAGTACTGCCTGCATGGTAATAGTTCCTACTATTCAAGATAAGTCAGAAAAATGTCTGCTGCTTTTCCCTTATCCTCCCACCCCCAAAGTTTAGGTCAGACTAATTAGGGTAGAATGCTCATTCTTGTTATTTAAGTCCTGAGTTTAACTATCTCATCTTTTGACAAATAGGTGTAATTAGTTCTCTTGCATAATTTATTAACTTCCCTATTAAGTTGTGTACGGATTAGTGAGGCACCAGGCATGCTGGCAAAAAGGCTTCCAATTAGAAGGTGATAAATGGGTTTGTTGTATTTGATAAACAGGCTTTGTCATGGCTTCAGCTGAAACTGGAAGGAGCTGTTTTTGTTCAAATCTTGTCATATCATGAGTCTGCTCAGTATTGAACTAGATTTTGTCTCATGTATTGCCGCTAACCATTTACATGTTACTGAAACAATAGCTTTGCAATCAGAGGAAAAGATATCCAGACACTAATTACATACAAGAGAATTTTGAGATTTCTTAAGAAGGGAGTGAGAAAAACTTAAAATAGAAGCAAAAAGTGAGATTTGGATCTTTGTCTTATATCACTTGCTGACCAAACCGAAGTCTCCTTGTGCATTGGAGAAATGCCCCCAGGAAAGTAGTGCTCTCGTGGACACTAACAGGTACCCAACCTGTGGTGAGGCTTTGGCTGATGCTGGCTCTGATTCTGACTCTTTGGTGGTTTTGTATTGGGAAAAGGTTGTCATGAAGATGTACATTGAAACAGTGTTTGCAGCTGTACAGGGTTATTGCCATTAGACTGCTGCCATTTTAGATTTAAAGAAAAAACACCTGGCAGACGATATTGCTTTTACAACTTGTTTGAAGAAGAATGTAGTAGAGAATGTAGCAGATGTCTGTAGGGTAGGACATACCTAGTTTATGTCCATAGGGATGGATCAGGCTATGGTCAAATATGTTTGAAGGGAGATGAAAGTTAAAGGAAAGGGAGCAAATGAAACAAAATGAACCCCAACCCACCCCAGAAAGTCAGGTCTCCTGAATGTTGGTCCTGTGCCCTGGCCGCATTTGTTTTAGAGCACTGCTTTCTCTGTACAGCTTTACAGACAAAATAATAAAACATCCCTTGCCAATAGCAATCTCCTGTGTTACTGGTGTTTTTTAAATCAGCTGCTTCCTATTAAATTGACCATAACTGCTCTCTGAACACTCTGTTGTGCTAAGCACTGTAAGTCCAGACTAATTCAATCAAAATAAGTTTATTTTGGTCTTAGAGAATTGGGCCCTGTGGCTCTGCTCCATCTCTGCTTATGCTGAACTTTATAATTATGCTCCTTTTTTCCTATGCTTTTAATTCCTGAAGTGAGATCTTAGTCTATCTTGCCAGATTGAAACGAGCACCTTTGACCCCCCCGACAAAAGCATTGTAATCTAGAAGGTGCAGAGCAGTTAATAAATTCTAATTGCCAATGGTAATACTTTCTTCAAGAACATTTTTTAGAGGGAGAAGGCACAGTTGGTGGGTCAGACTGTTCATCTTTTTTTTTGATTTCTTAAACCTGCCATGATTTCCAGTTGTCTTTTGTCCTGCTACTGACATATTGCACAGGAGTGAATCTGGGTTCCTGAGATAATTTGTCTTTGTGCTGTTTCAGTTGACTATGTAACTGTGTCATTTCCCTTCAAGGATTTTATTTACTTTAGAGGTGTTTTTATGTACTAGGCATTTTTTCTGACTTTAGTATCCATCAGAGATCGGTTCTTACTGAGCTTACAAGAGCAGTTTTTCCTTTGACCTTAAGGATGAAGGGTTACTATTTCAGGTAGTATTTCTGGTATAGCTTCTTCCCCTAGGAATTTTTGTAAAGGAATGAACTTACAGTATGACTGCCAACATTAAATATCTTACTCAGAGGAGTGCTTGAAAGTAAAGAACTCTTGGCAGCTGCTGCTGCTTATGACTCTCTCTCTCTTTCTTCAAAGGACAATGTAATAAAAGTTTTGTCCATTTGACTACCTGCAGAAAGCTAAACTATCTGGGTGATCTGAGGTGCAGAAACGAGTGAGTAATGAGCTGGGTGTGGAAGTGCCTTCAGGTGGGTTAGGTTGCCATATCCTGGTAAGCTTATCGGTGTCTTGTGCCCATGCTGACACTTTTATAGAACTTGTCCTACTTATTATATAGAGAGCAAAAATTTAATTAGACCTTAATCTTCCCTGTGGCATGTACTTGACATTAAATATAGATTTTAAGACGTGTATTATCTGGACTATTAGCCAACAGCGTAGTAATAAGATAGCAATGGATGGGAGCAATGTTTGCTGATATGTAGACCCAGTACCGTCCCAGACAGATTTTGACTGAACAGACTTCAGCAGTGACTTGGGAACTGTATTTCCTAATTGAGAGTTCAAACTTGTTTGTTGTCTTCATTGGTACCATGCCTAATAACGGCAGAAGTTGAACAGCATTTTCCTGTCTGGTGCAGAGCCCTGTGCTCTGAGTGGCACCTTACTAACAGGTATGGGAAAGGGCTTAGCGCAGCCAGAACCCTGTTTTGGTTGTACTTTGTGCCATTTCCCCTCGTTATTTCGGAGGGCTCTTTGTAATGCCTTTGCGTTCTATTACATGCCGTGTGGTTGCTCTCATAACAGGCACCTATCCCCTTGGTTGTTCTCTTGCTGTTTTGACTTCTGTTTTCTTGGGCTTTGCACATCCTAGTTGTGCTCGTGCGCCTCACCAGCTTAGAACGGGCTGATTCTTCAATCAGATGTTTGTTCCCAGTATCTAAATTCTTCATTGCAGGGACAACTGAGGCTGATAGTCACAAAGAGAGGAGTCCTTTGGCACCTGGGATTTTGTATTTTTTCTTTAAGAGTTCTCTGCAAGACAGTCTCCAAAAATCATTTGTGGTAAAAAAAATTGCTTATCTTACAGAGACCAGGCTTTCAGGGCCTCGGCCTTCTGGAAGGTTCTCCTTGTCTTTCCTCTATTGTAGCCCCTGGCCATAAGGTGGGCACAGGACCACTCCTATTCTGGACCGCTAAGATCCTGAAATAGGAGACTACCTAAGTATCATGAGTAACTAGCTTGCAACAAACCATAGCATGGAGAGTTCATAGAGCAACGTTTTCATGCGGATTTAATCATAAATGCTTACACTTCTTTTTTTTTTTTTTTTTTGGCAAAGCAAAAATAGCCCAGACTCTTGTGGTAGAACTAATTAGGCAAAATGGCCAGGCGTCATGTTTATGAACATAAACCTGCCTAGGTCTGGAGAGTTCTTTGTTTATATTTTTAACACAGTCTATTAATACTCCTGGAAACTAACTCATTGACTTAGGCTATTAACTGCAACATAATTCAACCGGAATGAGGCTGACAAAACAGGTATAGCTGTGTTCCTAACTAGATATTCTTACGGTATTCTTAATTTTTCTAAACAAATATATTTACAGGTTACATTGCAGAAGATTTATAAAATTAAAAGTTAATTTAAAATTATATACATGCCGTATATAATTTCTTCATATAATCTTCCAACAGCTGTTAAAAACATTCTTTTCTTGATCTTCCAGAGTAGTTGTGCCTTCAGATTGCTCCAGCTGTTACTGGATTTACTGGTGTACTGTGATACACATGAACCACATGTATGCTCTGGTCTTCCTACTGCTTGAGAAATTAATTATGTAGTACAGTAGTTTATAAAAAAAAACAAAAAACCTTAGTGTTTGATTCTTGATGTGGTGAGTAAATAGTGAATGGAACATATTATTAGGTACGCATCATCTTTGCTCATGGAGCAGGAAAGGAGAGGACAATGTCTTTGTTCTGGGGGACAAGACTAATAGATCTCTTAATGTGGAAGCTGAGCCTGAAACCAACAGAAGAAAAGGTGAGCATGGGGGTGTATGCTGCTTTACTGAGAGAAAGAAATGGGAGGAGGTGAATCTGCCAAGTCCTGTGAAGATGCTTTAAGCACTGGATTGGTGGTTACAGACAACTGATGCTTATTGTTCTACTAGTGGACCTTTGCCACTCCAGAAAAGTGATGTTCCCACACCATGTTTAGGGTGAAAATACCTTGATAGTACTTCTTTTATCTTTAACTTTTAGATGGAACTTCCTGTGTTTGTGACAACAGATGCCCACCTGGCAGTTGGAGCAAACTGAACACGAAGGTGATACAGGAATAATAATTAAAAGGGAGGGTGGGGTTGAGACACTTTTGAACTCTTATTAGATGTGTTTTAGATATGTGGTTGGCTGTACAGATGGGTCTGGAATCTTAACTGTAGAAGAAGTTTATCTTTATATCACCAGACACTGATTTCACTGATTGCACTGTTTTCAGGGAAAAATATTTAAGAGATGATGAGGGTTCTTGTATTTTAATGCTGGTGATGATGCGTATCTTGAAGGAGGAACTGCAGTCTGCTAAGACTGCATCCAACCTTCAGTCTCCATTTTGAAGGTAAAAACAAACAAACAAAACACTTCACCTGCTATTATCAGGGCCTGCTATTACTTTCAGAGATGATTGACTTATTCTTGGGTTTTTAGTGGGTATCACCATACTGTTCGATGTGTGTTTTTTGAGTGATCTTGGGAAATCAAGTATTCAGGCATTAAGTTGAGATTTCAAAAGAAAAAAAAAAAAAAAAAGAATATCCCTTAAATGGGGTGCCAATTACTGCAGTGTCTCCATGGTAATTTTTTTCGTAATTACTGCAAGTATTTATTTTTTGTTGTTTCCCTGTGTATTTATTTAGTTAGGCACAGCTTCACTTCCACTGCTTCAGGCCAGCCTGACATGCTCTAAATCATTAACCCTGTGCTCCAGGGAACTTACCCTTATGGCAGCATCTTTGATATTAGATTGGATCCCTTCCGGGCAGAATTTAATTGACTGGATTTCTAGGGGGAGAACTGGTTCCCTTGGTCTCTCAGTGCTGCATCAGGCCATGATTGTTTCAGCAGTTGATTTAGAAGCCAGATTTCTGCTGTTACATGGTAGCAAGGGGTGAGCAGGCAGTGGATCAGAGGGCACAGGCTGAGCTTTGAAGCATCAGTTGATTTATTTCTTCATTTATGGATATGTTTGCTCTAAGTATACTGGCACTTTATAAACATTCATACCAATAAAAGCAGCATGACATGAATAAATACAATTTTATTGCACTTGATTGTAGGCTACTGGGAAAACTGGAATTGTGTTCGTGGTAAGGTGTGGAAACAACTTGTATTGCAGTAAAGTAATGTATCCTATCTTAAGCTTGAATTATGTAATTGGGGTTGCAGTTGTTGTCAGGTTAAAACCCAAAGACAAAGTTAGAGAAGAAACACAGGATATTGATTGTTTTTTCATGTTAGTTGTGGCTATAGAATTGTTTCTCAGACAAAATCTCTCTGAATTCAATAGAGCTGCTTGTGTGAATAGATACTTGTGTATTCAGGCACTTCATTGTCAGTGAGCTCTTCCCAGAAACACCTGAATCTTCATTGTTTAAAATACAGAGAAGTGGTTATGAGAGCAATGGCTATGGGTATCTGCATGTGACTTTCTGAAAGCCAGTTGTACTTAGCTTAATTTCTGAGTAATCAAATTCAAATGCTTTCTCTTTGGTGGTTGGGGAGTTTTTGTAAAGTGAAACCTAAACCATGAAGTCTACTGTCAGATGTAACAAGAAGGGACATCCCATGTTTTGTTCTCCTATTTCAGGAGATGTGTTCCCATGGTTTAGCTCTTTCAAACCCATTCTCTGTATCTCAGGAATCCTGAACACCTGAAGTATGCAATACTGGTCTCCCAGATGTTCAGTAGTTCATTGTGTGTGTATGTATGGTACTGGACTGTTCAGTCATAACAGTATGAATCCATTATTGGAAAGGCTGGTAGAAATACATTGTCTGTGCAGTCCCTCTCAGGAGGTCAATTTTTAAGAAGATAGAAATGGTTTTATCAAAGTCCCTAAACTTAAAGAGAATATTAAAAAGGACATAAAAACCTGGAAAACAAAATACTGAATTGACAGACTTCAAAAATTTTCAGATGACTCTTCAGTGTTCAGATACATTGAGATCCTTATAAAATACAAATAGACTTAATTTATCTTTAGTAATTATTCAGTATTTCACTTAATAGCTGCTTTCTGTAGGCATTAGAATGTAAATTCATTACATATCTCAGTAGTTTTATTAACACTTTTTAGTAGAGTACTTGTGCTAATCCATTTTTTTCTGACAACTGTTTGCATTCCTTGATATCAATGTTAAAAGTTTTTGCCATAAAAACCCTTTCAGTTCGTGACTTTGTCATTAGGCAGTCCTAAAATCTAATGACTCTGCCAGTAGAGGTAGACATATGCAGATGGAGGGGAAAACTGGGTCCCTGTCCTTGGGCCTCTGTTATTGCATTTGTCATGTCAGTCTGGGGACTGTTTTTTGATCCATGTAGATCCATCAGAGATGGAAAGGAGGTGAAGTAGCTACATAAAGCGTGTCTTTATGAACCTTGAACAGCTTAGAATAATGACTGGAGACTTGCTTCATAATTTGGATACCAGAATTATGACCTCTGCTATGAAATAGGTGATCACAGTGGTAACATACCACTTGATGATCTTGGCATCTTGACTAGTATCACAGTTAGTTAAACTGGATTCTGCGATGCCCAACACTAAGGAAAGACTTGCATGTAAGTGAAGTCCTTACAGCTGCAGTTGTATCAAACATGCTTTTCCATCTGGAATTAACTTGCATTACAGACTTTCACCCTTTTCCCTATATTTAGTTGGATTAGCACCCTTCTTTCTCTATCTCTATCTGGGGTAGTTCCAGTGCTATCTGAAAGCAGTTTTCATTACAAGACAAATGGCTTTATACATCTTGGACAATAGTATGTGCATCCAAGTAAAATTTCAAGTTGTAAGTCAGAATTGACATAGAGCTGGCTACATCACTTATCTCTGTCTGCATGCTACTGGCGTTATTGTCCCAGAGCACTGGCTCGGAAGGGGGAAGGATGTGTGGGCAGCAGACAGGATTACGTTTGTTCTCAGGGGAGGAAAAAAGGAAAGGTGGAAACTTTTTAGCTGTTATTGTGGGTCCTTACTAGACTTTGCTGAATGGTGTGAATATAATGCTACCAAGATTTCTGGGTAGCTTGATTTCAGACAACGGAGAATGTTTGAAAGAGAATATGTGGGAAGAAAAATGAGGCAGCATCTCCATAATCCTCTGTCAAAGGAGTATGAGGGATGGAGAAGCAAAGAAATGGAGAACTGGGTTTCTTCAGAAAGGTGAGAGCAGAATCTGTTCCTACAGTATCTAACGTCTCTATAATCTTTCTTTGTAGTCAGGGACTGTAAGCAAAGAGGGAAGCTGGAGTAGCCAGGGAACCTTTGCTCTAAGGTAATTTCAAGATAATAAAATAGCGAACAACAGTAACCAGAGTAACAGTGGGGGGGATTAAAACAGAAAAACACCCCCCTTCTCTCACAAAACAGCCACCCTGAATATTCAGTACTAACAAAAACAAAAACAAACAAACAAAAAAAAACAAACCACTCTGACCTACAAAAGTGTGTCTCCTTGGAGGTTGTTGCTGTGTGACCTGGGCATTATATGTGTGCAGGTTCTGCCTTTCTGTGCTGTTCTTCCTCCTTGCATTTTTTGCATCTATTTTCCATTGACTATAAACTTGCTCTTTGCAGTCCTTGCTATACCTAGATTAGCCTTGTCCTGGGAGAGTTAGATAGGCAGGATGTCACTAGGCTAGACAGACAAGGGAGGGCTGGCAGGGATTTGATGTCCTTAACATCCTTTAGGACTCGCTGTGAGTGCACTGCCCAACACTGATTTTTCCCACCAGCAGGCAGGTGAGGGAAGGATAAAACTTAATCACAAAAGGCCGTCACTGGAATCTCATGGGGCAGGTGAAGTTCTTTAGTTAGCAAATACCTGGCTGTTTTCTGAAAAACCTTAAGATATCTTCTCTAAATAATTTAATGACTGTCCCTCTTAACTCCCCAGTATAGCACAAACTTAGAAAGTTCTTCGAGGCTATCGCTGTAAGCTCTGTAACCCCAAATTTTCTGAAAGCTTCTAAATTACAGGTTTTAGGATCTCTCATCCCTGCCATGACTTATGTCAAAGCCCCATCATTTTATACTAACACCTATTCCTTTGCTTCCTTTCTTTTACCATCACTTACACAGTAGCAGCTGTGAGATTTCCAGCAAGAAAGGGTATCACACATACTGAATCAACTAAGTGAGGTATTTAATATTTTATGAATTTAGGTCCTTAGTGTTCATTTCTTTCTTTATTTTTATTTAGGAAAACAAAGGGAGTCATTCATGTTGCTTAGTGTTTTACAGCAACAACATCTGTTAAATTTCCCCTTTTCTGTTTCTGACGATGTGGGCATATTGCATGTAGCACTTACAGCTGCATTTAACATAAATTACAGTTGATGTACAATTTGTATTTCTCTGCCTGACTTGTAAAATTATTTTTATAATTATTGGCGATTTATCCATGGTCACCAGGACTTCTTTTTTTCCTTCAGTGGAGTTTTCTGCTCCTTATGTTTGTTTTTTCTCTGGTACAAGGTAAACTCAACAGCATTTGTTTCAAATGAGAAACATACCACATTCAAAATTGGGCAATATATGTTTGTTTACCCTTCTTGATTTTCTATCACTTGGACTGTTAATCAGGCTCTCATACTTTACCATCTGGATTACTGCAGCATCCTTGCAAGCTGCTTTCAAAGCTCTATCGCCTTCTTCCAGCACACATGAAAATGCAACTGCTCTGAGCACCCTGCCTATGATGCTTTCCCCTAGGTGAGCCCTTGTCTCTGTGCTTCACCAGAGTCTTCTGTGTTATCCTCTTCATATCTTATGCTGCCCAGTTTCTTTTTACTTTTTTTTCTTATCTTCTACTGCACTGTTCATATTTCTTTTACTTTACTAATGATCATAATCCTTCTCTCTTTCTTTTTTTTTTTTTTTTTTTTTTTCCTGCCAGTGAACTGTAGTTTTCTGCCATATTACTCTGTTTGGAGGTTTTTGGTGCAGAATGAGTGCTGCATATCTTATCATGCAAAAGCCATGCTGAGACCCATTTCTTCCTCAAGGAATTTACTCCATCTGTAGTGTTTGTTCCAAAAGAGATAATAAAACATTATGAAGTATCTGTCTTCCTGGAAAAGCAGTTAAAGTTACCATACTCTAAAAAGTCTTCCCCTCTGGTGTGCTCCAATTGTGATTCTGAGCATACTGCAGGTTTTAGCTTTTTGTGAAGTCAAATTGACACTAATGGCCATGTTCATTGGAGTTTGCAGGTATGTGTCTTTATGGATTCTTTGGAATATGTGTTATTCTCTTCAGTTTTGGAACTAATAATAGAACTAATACTAATAGAGAAGATTTTGTGTTTTAGTAAAAGCAGAGGTACGCTCACAAGGTGGTAATACTTGATAATCTGAAATGCTGTAATGTAGAAATGATATTTGTAATTATCTGTTTCTGAGACTCTGTATGATTCCAGAATTTGTAACGTACTATTAAAGTATACAGTTAAACTTCTTGATTAAGCAATGAGTGAAATCTAAAATTTCTTGTGTGACATTGAAAATGACACTAGTCAAGGATTATTACTGGCAAAATACTATGATTTTTGTACCCTCTTGAGGAGAGTGCTTGTGAAACTTTCACCACTGCTATACAGGTCTGCCCTCAGCTTACATTCATCATTGAACTTTACAGCTCCACAGTCTCTTCTGCTTGGCTGTGAAATTGGTACTTATGTGCTGTTCTGGTGCTGCTGCTGCTGCCAATACTGTTGAGTTGGCTTTCATTGTGATATGAACTGAGTGGGAGAATTTCTCACTTATTACATCTCTTAAATTCAATTAGTGCCCCTTATGCCATAGGAGGCCACTGCAATATCTGAAGTGGAGAAAAAAATTCTTGCAGCCCTTTCTTCTTTGTACTGCCTAGTATTTTCCTAGAGCCCTGCTCTGAATTTAAATTCTGTTCACTGCAAGTGTCACAAATCAGCAGTTGTTAGAATGCATTATGAAGAAATAAACATTTATCAGATTGCCTTTTGAGAAGGTGAATAATTTAGCTAGAAAAATTCCAACAACAACAAAAGCATGCTGCTGACTGACAATTTATTTTATCCCTTTGAGATGCAAGGAGTTGTTGCATGCTGAGTGAATATTGATCTGCTGTATACAGATAAATGAAATTCCACTTAAAATTCTTTGGTTGCTCACTTGCCACCAATAAAAACTGAAGAGCATGGTCATGCAACAAAAATATTAATTAACTCTCTTCAGTTGCTGGTTATCTGCTGTCCCAAAAGACTGTTTGGCTGGCTTGTTTGATACAGCTGTGTCTGGCCTTTGCACTGTGCAGGAATTATTTTAAGGCTTGTGATGCTCCCTTTGTACTGCCCTTTGTGATGATGACAAGTAGTGGGGTGTAGCCAGGTGGAGGGAAAAAAAAACCACTCCCTTTTTCCTCATACTTCCTTTTAGGCTTTCTGATGATCTTTATTTTTGTTGGATACATTACAGCCACTATTGATCACCAGCAGCTACGCAGTCATATTTTCAAGCTGCCTTTTTCCTCTGTGTGAGCAATCACGTTAGGAGGTCTGAACTGAAGAAAAAGTCCGTAACCAAGTAAAAAACGAACTTTTAAGAAAGGGATCTGTTCTCTGGATTATCAGCCTTCAGAAAGTCACAGGAGCCCTACTTGGAAAATAACTGATTGCCAGAAACTTGGCTAATATTACAAAAAGAGGAGAAAATAAATGACAGAATGGAAGCTTAGCAGTTTGATCAAGACGAGCTCTGAGTTAGGTGGGAAAAGTATACGGTCAGCATGCCAGGTGAGGCACGCATCTCCTCTTTTGATGATGTTTCTACCCATTGCTGCAGAAGTTCAACAGCCTGCAAGCAAGTTGGTCAATGAAAAATTAAGAAGCTGTACCAGCTGTCTTAATAGAGTCAGGTCTCTGGCTACCTGCCTTCCCTTGAGGTGAGGAGTTCTAAAAATAATGGCTTATGAGGCAAGGTAGAAAATAAATCGGGTGATGACGCTGGTTTTTGAGCAGTTTCATCTGCAAATCCTGAGTGATTCTGCTGACATCCAATTATACAAGTGTAATGGAGATCATCAGCTAGGCCTTGATTCAAAAATGACATTTCAGTGTTTTGGCAGCTCTAAAAATACTGACATTTCTAGTAGCTGGAGGCCATAAAAATATTGATTCAGCAACAGAATTGTTTTGTAAAGCAGTGATAGTTGGCTGGCTTCTGAACTGTGGTATGTTGCTCCAGGCTCTACAGTATACTGCTAACAAGGAAGGAGTAGGGCCATTGAAAGGCGAGCACGTGTTAGTGGGGAATATTGCTGAAGGAATCGAGTATGTCATCTACCACTTGCTAAGTGTTGTTGCAGATTTCTGACTGTATGTCCCATTGTTAGGTAATGTGGCAAAAAGTCTGCACTGGTAACGTCAGACTTGTTCTGTAGCTTGAACTAATACCAGGCAGACAAGGGGACTCCAGGTTGCTCTTCCTGAGGAGACCTACTAAATGAACATCTGTCTACTGTTTTTTAAAAAAAGTCTGTTCATTGAATGGAAAAATAAAGTCAAAACCACAGTATTTGGAGAAGTTTAATAAAATATTGTTGGACTGAGTAAGCTTGTCTGTCACTGTCAAAATGTGCATGAATCTGAGCCATACAGAACAAAATAGAAGTGTACATTGTTATTTACAGTAGGTGGGCAGCATAATCATCTTTTCATTAGCAGAACAGTAGGGGAAAGAAAACCTTGGGAAAATTTTCCTTCATTAATAGAGACTTTTTAGAAAGAGCTTATTCAACAACCCCTGCCATGCACCAGCAAATAGTGAAATAGATCACTGCAGCACAAGAAGTGTGTTCTGGGAGCTGGCGTGCCTTTGGGCCTGAGCTGGGCTGCCTGTTAACTCTCCATACCCAACCTCTACAACAGGCAAGTTTTGCTGCTGTCCTGATGTTCAAAGAAATTAAAGAGGGATGAGAGTAAGGAAGCAATCCCTTTTCTGTGCTGTTACCATGTTGTTGTAACAAGCATTTACACATACTGTTGATCCTTAGCACATCACTTTATATACGATAGACATTTCTGCCTTCGTTGTACCAGCAGGAATATGTCCTAAGCCTCTGTTTGCCTCCTGCTTTCTCCAGCACTCAGTCCATTCTGCTCCCATCCTGTTCTGTGATAGGGCATTACCAGATTTAATCAGTCCTCCTCTTGGGCATTTGTTGTTGTGGTGTTTTGTGTTCTGGTTGTTGTTTGTTTTGATTCACACGTCTAGGACGATTGCACCCTCCTTTAGATTAAAAGGAAGCAAAAGGCTTCTGTTGCTTCTGAGAAGGCATAGGTAGAGGTCTAGTCTTTTCTAGTTGAGTCCTGTCCTTTCTGGAGATAGCTATTTCAGACAAGGGGGAGGGTGCAGGGCTATGGCAGTGCAAACCAGTGCAGAGGACTTAAAAACCTCTGGACAGGAAATGTGAGACCAAGTCCAACGCTGATCAACACAGCTGTGCTGGAGATGAATCAGTGGAGTGGTTGTCTGAATCAGTCGTTTGAAGATGGTTATTAGCAAGTCTCTGCAAGCTGTTCATCCAAACATGAGCATTGATAATATCTGTCGTATGAGGGGGTTGGATGTGAGGGAAGGGGAAGAGAGAGAGGAAAGTTTGCTTCAGTTCCTATTCCTATGGTAATAGCTAATCCTCCTAGTATCTCAACAACGTGATTGCTCCCATACCTATAATTTAAAACTTGATGAGCCATCAATGGAACTGCCTTGCATTTAGCAGACAAATCAGAAGTCAAAGCCAATGATAGTACTGATCATTTCTTTTCCTCTTATGAATCTGCTTGTATTTGGGGACAAGGTATTTCTGTTACTGGGCTACCCTACTACTGCCACTGTAGCTGCATAAAAATAATGTACTGTTTCTGATTCATTCTGTTTTATGTAAACCAAAAGGCAAAAAAAAATCGCTTTTTGAAACCAAGTGTAACATTACAGCTTCAGATATATAGGTGCTCTGAGCTGAGTTTAAGGGAATCCATCTTGGTGTCATCTAAAGCTGTAAATTACTTTATTGTACAGACTAAAAATCTCTTGTGCATAGATAGGGGGCAATTTCAATAGGTTGTCTATAAAATTTTATGAAATTATGCTTACGGGGTATAGTTCCAGAAGAAAGTAATGGATGCCAATCACAGTGACCGTGTTAATGGTGGCCCACATGAGGGGAAACATGCACTTCAAGCTGTTGTACAGTAGCGTCAGCTAGAAATTTTAAGGGGACCTACTTGCATCTTGTCATGGGAATGAGCGTGTGAAAACCACTGGAAATAATTTTCATTTTTAACCTTGCTTTAAGAGGGACATTAGCTAGAACTAAGGCAATGACACCTCCCCACTCACTGAAAGAAACGACTCAGAGAAATTATGGAAATAGAGGGAACCAGTCTGGAAATTGAAGGGCTTGGCATTAAACTTTGTGAGCTGATCCTTTTTGGCTAGGTCTCCTCTTATTTTGGTAGGAGTAAACTCTTTGTGAGGCCCCTCTCTGTTCCTGTCTTGCAGCAGGCTCTGTCTAGGCTGGAACAGATGAGGTGGAGCTGCATTTTGTAAGGGAGAAAAGTAAAGGAGCAGGCCTCCCTCCTTGGTTTATTGTCACATGGTTTCTGTCTTCTTTAAATCACTTATCTGTTTATACAACAGGGTAATGGGCAGGCTGAACGGGCAGGTAAACCTGCTGATGTTCATATGAATATCAGGTTCAGTTTTAATGATTCATTTGCGAATATATTGATCTTCTCCAGCTCTCCAATTTAAAACATCAGAATAAGAAACTCTTACAAGACTAAAGAACATAGAGATCCCAAAGGCTGTGCTTTACTGACGGGGTTCATTTTCTTTTATATTCTTAGAGCTGAGGTGAGGCTCGAGTCTTATACCATCTTTGCCTCTGTTGCAACTTGAATTTGAAACCCAGCATTTTTTTTTCTTAGCACGAATTTTGATACCGAAGTTTCAATTGAAACTTTATATCAAAAGATAGGAAGAAAAGCTCTTTCAAAAAAATAACTGTTTTCCCCCAGATGCCAAGGAAGTAGGTTCAGAAACATACCATGAAATTGAAATTTCTCAAAGTGCCTCTTAAATCTTTGCTGCAATTACTGTAATTCACAATAATAGATCCAGTACTATTTTTAAAAGCTTTTGAAGGTTGCAAGTAGCATCCATAAATTGTGGGTTGTGGGCAATCTATGAAACCATAGGTTTCCAGGGCTTTTATTTAAATGAGAGAACGAGAGAGAAAGATGTAATAAAAGTAGTTAAGAAACAACTTGGAAGTTTTCTTTGTGCTGAACACTAGCACTGTGGCAGGAAATGCATAGGTCTTGATGAAAGTTGTCTTGAGTTTGGACAAGATTTTGCAAGTCTGGAACAAGCATTTTAATTGAGTAGCCTCTATTAGATAGAGACTGGTTAAAATGGTAGCTCACTGGGAAAGGGTGAGGGCTGAGAGAAGATGAGGACAGATCTGCAACAGCCAGAGGAACCTGTTTATTCTTCTCTAAATTAATGCAGTCTTAAAGACTAAAGTGAGGTAGGTGAGTGGATCATGTGCCTATTGAACCTTTTCTCTTCCACCTCTACCCTGCAAGTGATCTTCAGATGTTTTATATTATAGAATAGCCTGAGTTGGAATGGATCCACAAGGATCATTGAGTCCAACTCCTGGGTCCACACAGGACCACCCAAAAATCCGACCGTGGGTCCGATAGCATTATCCAAATGCTTCTTGACCTATGCTGGGCTTGAGGCCATGGCCACTGCTCTGGGGAGCCTGTCCCAGTGCCAGACCACCTCTGAGTGCAAAACCTTTCCCTAAGCCCCAGCCTGACCCTCCCCTGTCCCAGCTCCATGCTGTTCCCTCGGGTCCTGTCGCTGTCCCCAGAGAGCAGAGCTCAGCGCCTGCCCCTCCACTCCCCTGTGAGGGAGCTGCAGGCCGCCATGAGGCCTCCCCTCAGCCTGCTCTGCTCTGGGCTGAACAAACCAAGGGACCTCAGCCGCTCCTCATATGTCCTGCCCTTCAGACCATTCACCATCTTTGTAGCCCTCCTTTGGATGCTCTCTAATAGTTTTATGTCATTTTACTGTGATGCACTAAGCTGCCCACAAATCTCAAGATGAAGCTGCACCAGAGCACAGCAGGGCAATCCCTTCCCTCAACTGTCCAGCAGTGCTGTGCCTGATGCTCTGCAGGATAAGGCTGGCCTTTCTGTCTGACAGGGCCTGCTGCTGGCTCATATTCAATGAGAGCCCCCAGACCCCTTTAAGTGGGGCTGCTCTCCTACCTCTCGTCCCCCAGTCTTTACATGCATCTAGGGTTGCCCCTTCCCAGGTGCTGAATCCAGCACTTGCTCTTGTTAAACTTCCTATTGTTGGTGACTGCCCAGCCCTCCAGTTTGCAAGGCCTCTCCACCCCTGAGGGAGTAAACAGCTCTTCCAACTTCCCAATTTAGTATCACCTGCCAGCTTAGTTAGCATGCATTTGTGTCCTGCATGCAGATCATATATGAAAACATTGAAGAGAACTGGCCCTGAAGTGGAACCCCAAGAGGTTGCCAGCCTGTTGTAACCCCCTTTATTTGAACCCTTTGAGCCTGGCCCCTCAGCCAGTTGTTCACCCATTGTATTATGTATTTGCCTAGCTGTATGCTGGACATTTTGTCCAGAAGGACACTGCGAGAAACATCATCGACAGCTTTGCTAAATCAACTGGTTTCCTTTGGTCTTCACCCCTTGGAGCTTGTGCACTCCCTGGAAGCTTGAGAAAGCCTCTCAACAAGGGAAACAGCAACAAAGACTATTTGATACAGATGTAGTGGCTGTTAGAATATGCATAGTTCAGCAACCCATCCTGGGGTGTTGGAGAAAGTTCAGAGTAACCTTCAGTACATCTTACACAGAATATCTGGGGAGTACAGTCCATTGTTTTTATCAAAGACAAGACAGGAGAGGATTTTAGTCAGTGTGTATATAAGGGATGATAAAACAAAGGTTTCTTTATTCTAGTGCATAGATGTATAATGAGATACACATTCAGACTTAGAAATAAGGTGCATTGCTTTAGTAGTACAGGTAATTAACCTCCTGAATAACTCACCATTCTCTGTTGCACTCTTTGGCATATTAATTTAAGTTTGGAAGTGATGTTCAAGGAACGCTTATTTAGGGAAGTACTTAGGGCCTTTTTCAGGCAGGAGGTCAGACAAGATAGATTATGTTTGTTTTTATAGTCTGTATGTGCATAAATCAGGTGTATCATGTGTACGTGTGATATACATTGTATTTGGTGAGATAATGGAAATAGCTCAGAAGCTGGAGCTAAGCCAGCTCTTGTTCAAACTCAGAAGCACACTTGGCCCTTCTCCCAACAGCACAGGTGTATGTAAAAGCTGTGTAAAAGGCCGTTCTTTTCTCCTTTCCAGTACCTGAAAGCTCACCCTTCTCAGAAAGGGGCAGAGAGTGGTGTGCCCACTGTGTATGCCTGTCACTGCAGTGGGTTTCTCCTTTATTAAAGCTTTCTGGTGCTAGTTTCCTAGAGACTCTGTAGACTATAGAAAGTAAAAGAGAGTACTGGAGAAGACGTGTGTTTGCTCAAAAACTCTTTTATTTAAGGCAGTTCACAGGGACAAGAGTTTGAGAATGTTTAAATGCACAAGTGGTCATTTTAAGAGAAATCTAGGTTATCCACTTACCTTACAGACGATGACTTTTGTATGTGTTCTCAGGCTTCTTCAGCATTCCCAGTTTATCTCGGGGTAGAAATGTTTTTCAATGCTTAGTTATGTTCTGCGGGCTTGTTCCAAATTCAGAAACTTTAAGTGTTGTTGCATGATAAGATATGATGAACTTATGAGGGATATTTTTGCTTTTCTCCTTGGCTTTCACTTTTTACTTAGTAACTTGGTATTTCAGTATTGACTATAAAATACTAATTTCTTTTGGGATGAGCAAAAATGTTATTGAAAATAAATTATAGAATTGTTTGGACTGTAACCAAAATCTCAGAAAAATTCAGCTTTATGAAATATTCTCTGATACATCAACTTTATAAAAAAGCAGAAAAAGATACATATGTATATATAAATTATATAATTGATTGCATGGTGTCAGTAGAAAACACACATAAGAATAGGATTTGCGAGCATTATAAGTAGTCAGACATGCTATTTTATTGCATATTAGTACCGTATCTGATTTTAAAAAGACATGGGTTAAGTGACATTGTATGAATCTGAGTTCATTGTCGTGAAGGTGAACCTTTCAGTAACATTATTGTTTGACACCTTTTGAATAGACATATGAACATAAATCAATGGCTAATGACACCTCATTTTACCTCTTTTCGTAAGGGAGTTTTGAGTGTATTAAAAGAATGCCAACATTTATAGTACAAAATCTTTGTCTTTGTTTCACAAGTTCCTATGTGTAAAATGGAGATTTGGAGAAGTCAGATAGTTTGACATCATCAATAGGAGTTATGTATAGAAAAGGGATGAAACAGAGGTAGATACATAGATTCATAAGGGAAAAGTGGCTACCACCCATTGCTTGCCAGAGTGCACACTGCAAGTGATTGACTAATAACTACAAAACTCAGTGTTTCAATTAAATGATGCTTCTGTGTGTAATTTTGTCAGTTTTCTGTTCTACTGTTAACCTAGCTTTAGAAGTGTGTACTTCTAACTTACATGTTATGATTGTCATCAAAGTTTGTGGCTAATACATGGAATAGGAATGACACCCAGCATTATGGGGACAGACAGGTTCACTAGTGATCCTAGGTAGAATGAGGATACCACAAGGTTATGATTATATTTAGACCTTTGTTATTACGTGGAAATTTATAATTAGCACAGCTTATGGATATTTAGCAGTTGTTTGAATCATCTGTACCCTCTGCAGGTTGGGTCAGATTTCAACACTTAACGTGCAATCTAATAATCATAATCTAGACTCAGAATCGATGTGAAGGAACGTGAGTCGCTCGGTCTGTGGAGGATGCAGCTGACAGTGGAGGTGTCCCTGAGCACCAGGGGATCGCAGGCCTGCCGTCCAGCAGCGGGTTCTATCCACGTCTCACCTAGGGCTTGCTGATGCTTGGTTTTATAGGTACACTCCGTGGGCTGTTAAACTTCCCTGTTCTTTGAGGAGGTCACCACATCGTGGTTGGATGCGAGTTTGGGATTTTCACACCACTGGTAGGAAGGGGAAGAGTTGGCCTGTTGCATGGGACTTTCAGGGCTGGTGGGGAGGGGGAAAAGGGGGCTGGTAACAAAGAGTTTGCTTAGGAGTAACGTCTTCTTACTTCACAAAGTGGCATTGGTTATGCTAACTGTATTATCAGGTACCAGGTATCAGATGCAAGGGCTACCAGTCACAAACAGAAATCTTTTAAATGGCATAAATGGGGTCAACGAGCACAGGCGTTCTGAATTTTAATGGATTTTGCAGGTTCCTGACACATACTTGAAAATCAGCAGCATGTTGTAGTGATACAACTTGGTCTCCAGCAACTCCACGTAGTAAAAAAAAAAAAAAAAAAAAAAAAAAAGTGGTTAACAATGATATGTTGTACTTACGTGTGAGTCTATTGCTGATTTTGGCTATTTGAGTCCCCTAGATGCTTTGGAAAAAGTTCTTAACGTGTTTAACCAACAGTTAGTACATTCCTATAATGGTCCTGGGAAGTGAAATTGTATTATGTATTTGCTTTCAGACTGGAAAACTGAGACAGGACAAGATTAAGTGCTATGTGAAAGACTATACAGGAAACAGAAAACATAAGAAACGAAGCCTTGCATATTAGCATGCCTTTTACATGTATTTTGAAATTTGAACTTAAAAGCTGAGAAAGATTAACATGATATATGGTACATGATATATGTACATATATGGTACATGATATATATTAACATGATATATGATATGTGGTACTGTCGTGGTTTAACCCGGCTGGCAGCTAAACACCACACAGCTGTTTGCTCACCCTCCCCCCTCCCTCTCTGGGACGGGGGAGAGAAATGGAAAGTGAAGCCCGTGAGTTGAGATAAAGACAGTTTAATAAGACAAAATAATAATAATAATAATAATAATAATAATAATAATAATAATAATAATAATAATAATGATAATAGTACCACTACTAATAATGTGTACAAACAAGTGATGCACAATGCAATTGCTCACCACCCGCTGACCGATGCCCAGCCTAACCCCGAGCAGTCCGGCCCCCTCCCCCCGGCTAGCCACCCCTATATATTGTTTAGCATGACGTCAGATGGTATGGAATACCCCTTTGGCTAGTTTGGGTCACCTGTCCTGGGTCTGTCCCCTCCCAGCTCTTACTGCACCCCCAGCCTGCCCGTTGGCAGGACAGAGCAAGAAGCTGAGATGTCCTTGGCTTAGTATAAGCACTGCTCTGCAACAATTAAAACATCGGGGTGTTATCAGTACTCTTCTCAACCTAAGCCAAAACATAGCATTCTACCAGCTACTAGGAAGAAAATTAACTCTGTTCTAACTGAAACCAGGACAGGTACTGTCCACAATTTGACTTCAAACCATCCTGCGCCATGTGACTTATTATTAGTGGATAATTCTAGGATGTACGAGTTGGTGTGTGGCCAGCCAGGATGTATTTGAAAGACTTGTGCAGCCTTCAATAAGGAGAGCCTACAGAGCAGAGAAAAAGAAAAAATGCTGTCATGACAGGATGCTTCTGAAAGCAGTATTTCGCTGTACACTTCACCTGATGCATTGTGTTAAGGTCTGTCTTGTCAAGTTGTTGCAAGTGTATAGCAAGGTATGAAAGGATGTGACATAACTCAGTTGTTAATGAAGCAGCTCCTCAGTGAATGCTACAACATTATCATGTGTCTTTTTTGACATGGCATGAAAGAAGGGAGCCTTATTTGAGAAGAAAGAAGTGCCAATGAGAAATGAAAAAAGAAAGATGCTGTTGAATACAATGTGTATTCCTCAGTGTGGCTTGTTTTGCTGTACCAATGCATTGCAGATAATTAGGCAACTCATTTAAAACAGACCCCCCACCTCCTCAGATGTTTTGGTAGGTGGGTGATTGCTCCCAGGCTTGTAGGTGACTGAATTTCTCATCAGCCATTTGGCATCCCAGGCAGCAATGTAGATCTTCTGACAAGAAAATCGATTGCATTGCTAAGTTTCACAATTTGATTACTTTATAAAAAGTCTCTAGAGCAGCTCTCTGTGTGATTATATAGACTTGCTGCTGAACTGAAAGCTTAGTCCCACATGCTTCACAGTTCTAAACAATTTATAGTAATTATTTCCATTAGAGATGTACTGAAATGCTTTTTCAATAATGAACAAGGTGACATGCAAATTATAGAGGGGAATATGCACAAGAGCCTTAAAAATAAACAATATAGGGCTAAATTCAGCTGTGAAATTACTGGATAGAGCTCCCTGAAGCTTATGCTCCTTGTTCTTGAGTTCAAATCCCATGTCAGCTTGTATGCCTTTGCACTGAGTTTTGTTTTGTAGATGAGACCTCCTTTCACTTCTCTCTTGTTTCTGATATATTTTGAGTGATCAAGTGTTAAATAGTAATGCAAATGCATAAAAAAGATAAATTGGTTACCGTTAGTGATGACCCCATTATAGCAGAAAGGCTGTAGATTTAAGCTCATTCAAAGTAGAATATTGACTGCATCTCAGGCAAGTCATCTGGCCATCTGAGTCTACTAGATTGCTTAATGTTGTGCCCAATGTAAAAGTGCGATTAAAATTACAGAGATATGCACATACTTTAGGGTTGGTGTCAGTAGGAACATCATTACTGGGCTATAGATTGTGCCCTCTGCAAAGGTATAAATCATTTGTTAGCAAGAGCAAGAACTTGTTGCTGAGTTTGGAATGCATGAATCTAACTGAAGTGAGCCCTCAAATGCCTGTGTGCCACTGACATCCTCAGAAAGAGCCTAATTTACGGGAATATCAACAGAGTTGGGCTCTATTGATTCTGTGCTGGGAGCACGGTATCACGGCTGGCTCTTGTGAACTGTGTTGCTTTATAAAATGTCAGGTTCCTGGGCTAGGTTGGCTAGATTTGCAGAACAGTTCAGTGGGATGGAAAGCACAAGACAGAGAGTTTCAGTATGATCCCCACCCCTCCATCTGTCCTTCAACGCACAGTTTTCAGCCCTTCAGCTCCCCAGGTGATAGCTCAGAATGGGTTCACATCAGCTCTGTGTCATTTCAGGTTTACTTTCAAGAGTGGAGGTAAGATTACTCTTTTACAGCATGACCTCAGGAGTAGGAGGAATTGGTCATAATCCCCTTCCCACTTAGCTCACTATTTCTAAGTCCCTGCAGTGAGTGCTTCCATTTTATGTTAAGCAGGTATTGAGTGGCATCCAGCAACTGTAAATGAAACGGGAACTAGACACCTAAGTCTGTGCCCTCTCAGCTCCCTTAGGCAACAGCAATATTCTTTGCTGTTCTTTCTTCACTGAGGGATTTGAGTGAAATATGGAATAGCTTCCACAGGAAGGGCATCTGGTGCTCTTGCTCTCATCCAGGAGTAATTGATGGCTAATTAGGCTGCTGCTGTGTAAGATTAATCATCTCTATCAAAGACAGGAGCTTGGGATGAAATGTTCTGTGTGGAGTCCTGTTCATTAGGGATTTTGTGGAAACTGGTTTTGGGAACTGAACTCATGAGCTGGGCATCTTTGTGTTTATGAAACATGGGATAGGTAGATGGAGATAGTCTGAGCTTCTCAGCCCTGGAAGTATGGGATGCTTTCTGGACAGATGCAGTGTAGTCCAAGAACAGATAATGCTGAAATGTGTTGTACTTGGTTTCATATGGATGTATAAATATAATACGTTAGCTACCTGCATGTTGTTTGCTTATTTTTCATAATTCTGTAGAATGGCTATCGTCAAATTCTGTAGGAAGAAAATGAAGTTGCGGTTTTAAGTCCAGTGCTTCTTGTCTTTTACCTTAAAGTCTGTATTCAGTCAGTGAATTGAATATCCTCCTTGTTCTGCTAGTGATGAGAAGGCTGGGGAAAAAGGCAAAAAAAAAATCCTCAGCCCCTGTAAAGTCATACCAATGACATGTTAATTACAGACAGATTTCAGGATTCAAAGTGTTACTTTTGTGGTTTTAATTTGTAATGTTTATTTTCTGTAATAGCACTTCCTTTTACCTTGACTGTATGTTAATGACTGACTCAGAAGCTCTGTTGCACTGGGTGGTCACAGTGAAAAGATAGGGATGTTCTCTGTGATTTGCATTCTATTTGAAATACAAAATCAAGAATGATGTGTTACTCTTGATAATTTACTAATGTCACTTCTATAATCTGGTTAGAAAACAGATTTTTTTTTTTTTTTTCTCGCTGTGTGGCAGAAACAGAGCTTCCAGCAGGTCTTTTTGTCATTTCCAGAAGTTATTCAGCATGCAGTATTCTCTATGTGTTGGACATAAGCCATTAGGAGAAGAACCCATATTGTTGGCCAAACTAGCAACGACAACAGTAGGAAATGAGTGGGTAGTTTGCCGGATTGGGCAGCTGGGTTTTTTGGAAAAATCTGAATACTTCTTATATGACAGAAGAGAACATATGAAAGGATCCAATTTATTTACAGACAGTATGCAGCAAAATTCATCACAGAGTTGCACGTGATCAGGATGAGTCACAAGGGACAAGGGTTGCATTTCAGTCAGAAGTAAGGGGAAAAAATCACCACAAATGTAGTCAACCACTGGAGTAGGGTCCCAAAGAGATCGTGGAATATCATCATCCCTAAAGATACTCAAAACTTAGCAGGACAAGATGCTGAGTGACTTGAACTTAGTGGTTCTGTTTTGAGGAGGGGAATGGGCTAGAGATCTTCAGACTTCACTTCCCACCTACATTGTGTCCTAGAGTTACCAGATTTAAAAGATGGTGCACAACAAGAAGAACAAAGAACACTTGTCCGCAAGAAAGTCAGTTTGGTTTAAGTAAATGGAAAAAGACAACAATGTACAATTCAGTAGTTTGAGTATAGCTTATTTTTTAGCTTATTTTTATTCCTTTTTAGAACACATAAATATTCTGTTCTCTCAGATTACACGTACAGACCTTTCCTTGATGAAAAGAATCCACAAAGTAGTTTTAAATAGTATCTGAATCTTGCATTGAAAAATGTCAGCAGCAATGGCAGGGGTTGTGGGGGTAGGAGGATATTCATTTTGAGTAAGGCTATTTTCTTTGAGAAATGGGTTTTAATGAATACTTTTTGTCCAATTCTATTTATTTCTAACCAAAGATGCAAAATTCACTATATATATTTAAAAAAAAAAAGCAATAAAAGCCAACAAAACAAAACCTTGGAAGTAGGAAAAAAAAAACCTTGGAAGAAGTTAGACTATGCAATGGGGGTTTGATACTGTATTGAGGGTGAAACAGATTTTCAGAAACCAGTGGGGGAGCATTAGTTCTTATTGTAGGTGAAAACAATGCTGGATAATTAAGGTCCTATTTTCTCAGCACCGTGGGAAAGTGTGGATATTACAATGCCTGCACATTTTCTGTCTCCTTTGCTTGAAGGTTGCACTCAACCTTTATTTTATGTGTAAGTGAATGAGCCTAGTTTGAATTTATGACAAGTTCTTTCTTCACAACAGTCTGGCATAAGGCATAATTTTTGCTTTCTCTGCATAAATTTCTGTGCCTAGCTTTTATTTTACTTTTTCTTTCCACTGCCTTATAAGAAAGAGCAACTGTTGTTCTTTATATAGAGGAAAGCTCAAATACCTCTCATTTTTAAAGGTCACATTGGTGTCAATTCCGAGTGATTCAGGAGTAGATTACAGCGAGAAGATGGACTGTCATGTAAAAGATTTTTAAGCCATCTCTTAAAATCATTTCTTGAGACTTTTCCATGCTTGCATTTTGTTTTTCATTTTAGATCCAACTTTGGGTGGGGCCACACTTGCCCTTGGCAATTGTCTGTGAAAGAAGTAGTCACCTTTGCCATCTTCCTCCTGCACTAGCACAGAGCGTGCCTGTAGTTCACTGCTAACTAATGACAGTTGTTTGTTTCTAATAAGTGGTTTTAGAATCTGTTTACCTAGAGCAAAACTACTGCTCAGTCCAGTCCTGGGAGGTATTCTGTATGGATGCTCTTTACCTGTGCATACTATTCACATAGAGGTACTGGGATTGCCAAGCTGACTAGGTGAGATACTGCCAGTAGCCCTTTACCACTTGGTACATTGATTCTGGTGCTGAAGTAAAAAAAAAAGTAGTTTTTCATGACCAAAAAATTACCATTTATGTTGAAATGTGGACATTACTGTATTAGATCCACCAGGTGGTCCATCAGATCTGGAATTGATACTTGCAATAACAACACTTGTCTTATAAAGCCAAGAAGATAAATGTAGGATGAGTCTGATCCAATTCATTCTTTTGTGTGTGAGAGTAATTATTTGGAATAAATATGCATACAAAATGCTTGGATCTAATAAGGGTAATGTTTTCAATTTTTTTTCTCATTGGTGATTTTTCAAAATTGAACTACTTAAACAGTTCAGTTCTAGTCTGCGCTTTACCTAGTGGCTAGTAATTGTACAGAAATAACTCTACCTAGTACTGTGCTTCCAGTAAAAGGGGAGAAATGGGAATATCCAGATACCAAGATGCTAACGTGAAGGAACATAATGCAAATACATTTTTAAAAATTTCCTTTCTTCTTGTTAAGAAGCCTGTTCCCCTTTCTTCCGTTTCAACACAATTGTAAAGGCAAAGGAAGAGTTAACGAATTTGGCAGGTGCAGCAGTATTAGCAGTAGTCTGAGCTGTACACCATCATGTACCTGCAAAGCGCCTTGTACATCTACTAACAAGACTGCCATTCATTTTTTTTGATAAATCCTGCACAGGGGTATTAGGGTCTGTGAACAGACAATTGATTTACTGCCTGGAAAATTATTCTTTATTGATTTATATTACACGGAGGCAGCCACAAATCTATACTGGCCTTAATCAGAGAGAAAATGCTAAAGTTAGTGTCATTCTTATTTAGTCAGGCAATTACAAGTAGGAGAATTGGTTTAGTACCTCTAGGTGACATCTACGTATTATTCAATTATGAATTTCAGTAATCCATGAATTACAATACATAAAAGCATGTGAGATCAGGTTAATTAATTTTTTGTCATAAGGACAGTGCCCTTTTTGCAAGAAAGTGTTTTAAATGTCAACCTAGCATTTTATTTGAAACTTGGCAATGGAAACCAGGTTTGATTTTAATGAAGATTCTTGGGATCTTCACTCTGCTCAGTAGTTTTCTGGTACATTGTCTGAACTCGACAGAAACGAGAATCTGAGCCTGTACATTGCACAGATCTGTGTGCAGGGTTTCTCTATGGGATATTTAAGAAATGAGTAGATACTGCAGGTTTTTGAGGTAACGGTGTGTGGCAGAGCCATTCCGAGACACGGGGAGCAAACGGCAGAACCTCTCCTGGGCTGGGTGGGGTTTTGCAGCAGCTTTTTCTATCATGGGTGATGATACCTTGCTTAACTGTCTAGGCCATCTCAACTACATCCGTATGTACGTGGCAATCCTTGGAAACCTTCAGTTCTGGGAGCTCCAGAAGGGGGGGCTGCTGTGGAGACGCTGCAGCAGGGGCCCACCCAGGGTGGGCAGAGGAAGGGGCCGGCACTGAGGAACTGAACAAGGAGGGGACAGGCTCCTCACCAGGGGCATCGCCAGGACGGGGCTGCAAAGCTTTGGGAGCACTCCAGGGAATGGTAATTTAGCCTTTGTAGTTGTTCTCATAAGAATATTTGAAAATAATTATACCTCACTGTGAGTTCTGACTAGTAAAGTCGAAAACTTCCTGTTGGTTTTGAGACATGGGTTATTCACAGGGTGTGTTCTTGCTGAGGGAAGAAAGGGCAGGATTAAAAATGAGTTGTATTTTAGTATCTAAGACTTCAGCTTTTTTACTATTTCTCCTGTAAGAGTAGTGTGGAACTTAATTTCTGTAAACATTGCAGATGAAGAATATTTTCCTATTTTGCAGGCAATGGTAATGTGCACGGCTCAGTTTGCCACTGACCTGGTCCTGTTGGCATGACATCTTAATTAGGAGATGTACTGGGGAAAACAAAAAGCAAACATCCAAACCCACAAACAAATGGGTGTAAGGGAGTGGACTGCCTGCCTGTCCCTGGTTGACTATGCTGAGGCACATTTTTCAGGCAGGAGGGGAAGCGCAGCAGCTTCAGAGGCTGTTTTCTTGAAGACATTGAAGGTCTTACAAGTTGCTGAGCTAGCACTGAGACGACCGGGAGTCTTGAAAATAGTTTGGGGCCCAGGTATTTTATCCTGCTTGCCACTGCTAAGTCCCTGACCTGGAAAGCAGAAGTACGACAAAGTAAGAGCCAGGGCTGTCCTGTCTGTGGCCCTGCCAGCAGCTGGGGAGGAGGAGTGCACCGACAAGGAGAGCCCAAGTCCCTTGCACATCTGCTGCTGCTGGGCAGCAGCCTCAGCTCCCTGCAGCATGCTGCCGCTTCTGTGCTGTGCTCACCACTTCTCAGTTATGGTAAATTCTCAAAATCTCACTGTTCAGGCCTTTCACAACAGGGCTTGCCACCATATACGATGTTTTTTTGTCCCATTGCTTGTTTCAGACAAAAACACTGTTTTTAAAAACAGATTTGGAAGGGGGAGTGGTGGTTGTTGTAGGCAATCATTTTAATGAAAATGCTACTGAAAAGCCTTTCCTTCTATGAAAACTAATAAATCAATTACAAAAGCAATTTCTTATCCCAGTGTCATTTTATTGTGTTTGACCAGGGCATCTGATAAGTATTAGTTCTTGCTGAGAGCAAGGAGTCAATTTTATTTCAAGCTCTTCTTTCATGATTTTGGGAAGTACAAGAAGAACAGTTATGGCTGTGGGTTTGATCATTTTGTTCAGAGGATCTGCTCTCTACAGCAGGCCCTTGGCTGGCAGTCTGCTAGTAGCTAGGATAAGGAAAGTCACAGGAAGAGCTATCTAGAAGTATTTGGGCAGGAGGCTTCAGGAATTTGTTTACAAATGTTACTTAAGTTTTCGTGCAATTTGGTGTCTTCATTACATCTTTTTTCATTTCTTCTTGAAATTCTGTGAGCTCTTGTGTGTTCTGCTAGAATTGTCTGTAGGAAAAACTACTTTTGGCTTAAAAAGTAAACGCTATTAGTCATGCTCCCTCCCATCGGGGAAAATCTTTTTGCATGGGAGTGTTGAAAACAACAGAGAATGCTGAATAGCCATTTACAGTTATACACTATGGAAAGATACGCAGTAACTTCAAAGTCAGGCAAGGACATAAACAACGTGTATGCTGTGATTTATGGCAGGCATGTAATGGGAGTGCTGGTAAGAAAATGTAAAAAGGCTTTTTTTTCTGGAAACGTGCAAGGAGAAGTCACTGGAGTAGTGAATGCTCATCTGTGGGGGACCTCAGGTTGACAAATTCAGGTACCCATGATCCACCTCTTGTTAATGGCACTGAAACCTGAATGGTGCCACTTCTCCAAGGGGCAAGTTAGTGGGGGAGTTTCCCTTCTGCTACTGTCCCCACTAGCCACGAAATAGGTAAATACAGAAATAGGTAAACACACCCTTCATTCTTAGGGAGTAAAAAAAAAAAACAAAACAACAAAAAACATGAGCAAATAAAATTACAGAAGATGTGGCATATTGCAAAAATGTTTTTTTTTGCAATAACAAAAACCAAAGTGATATTCTGAGAGTTAAGAGTGATTAATTCCTGTGTAACCAGAGGGAAGTCACTAGGACCAAATTTCAAAATGTTTAGAAAATCCTGGTTAGATTACCTGGTTTGTTAGAAAACAGAGCAGGGTTTAAAACCAGCACTGTCCTTCTGAGCTAGAGCTCTGTTTTATTTTTTTAAAAGGTGGTAATTGCGTTTCTCTAGCTTTGGAGGTTGATTATTGCTAGTAAGTTTTCTGAAGTTATCTATCACAAAACAAGATGATAATGGGACTGTGTAAATACCTTAGGTTGGAGAACATATTCCTTTTTTTGTACCTAGTTCCCATTCAGACTTCACTGTAGGAGCTTTAGGCAAATACTTCTTAGGAAAATCCTCTTAACAACTTCTTTCTGTAAAGTTAATCATTAATTTACTGGGCTGTGGATTCAATAAAGGAATAAATATTAGAGATAATTCTTGGAACTAGAGAGCAGGCAACTAATGGCTTTGTCTCCTGCTACCTGGGTTGGAGTTGCACTCCATTATCACAGAAGGAACTATTGCTTGCTTAGTGTAAGCGTTAAATGTTCACAACAGTTTACAACAATTTAACCACCTGGTGATGCAGATGGTTGCTGACAACTGGCATAGGCTGCCCAGAGAGGTTGAGGAGTGTCCTCCTCGGAGATCTTCAGAAGCCGCCTGGACATGGCCCTGGGTACCCTGCTCTGTGTGGCCCTGCTTGGGGCTTTTGTTTTGGGGTTGCGCCAGGTGCCTCCAGAGGTCCCTGCCAGCCTTAATCTGCCTGTGATTTTGTGAGATCCTTTTGTGCCCTCTCATTTTAAAGTTGTTGGGGAGGTAAGGATTTCAGGGTGTCCTTGCTCTTGTGCCAGTGCAGTGGGGTGAGAAGGGAGGGATGTTATCCTGCCTCCACTGTGTCCAGCACACTGCAGAGAATGTGCAGCATGCAAGAGTCTCTGCTAGGCTCTTCAGCTTAGTGGAACACATGTTTTTAAGGAGCTAATTCATACATTCAAACCATTCTAAGTCATGGTAGTATAGTGCTCAGCAGTAACATTTATTTTTTTGTTTGTTTTACTTTAAAGCAGGCACGTAAAGTTATTGCTGGAGATGGGCAGTTTTTTCCCTTTGGCTCTGGGACTTGGAGGTGTTGCGCTTTACAAAGTACAGGTTATGAATTTATGGAGTAGTAGTACATGCTAGTTGTCTTTTAAGTTTGGGAACGACAAGATCAAGCCAAAACAAAACACTGTCCTCTGCTTTACCGGTATTAGCTGCTCATTTCAGTGGATCTGGTCACTGATAACGGTGATCCCTGCGGTCCACTGACCAGCCACCCAGAAGGAGCCTTCTGCTGTGACTTGACAGGAATGAGGAGGTCTAGTGAATGTAGTTCAGTGACCTTGAATTTGTTGCTTATGGATCTCAATGCCCCATAAATTAACACATAATTACACAATAACAAGGGAGATGGCCCTTTTCATGAGCCGTAACTTCAGTACAACATATTTTGAGCAGCAGTAATGTTCAGTGTATTAATATAGGATGAGTTCATGATGATGAATATTAAAATATTACCAAATATTTTATTCTAGGAGTTATTTTACTATTCTGGAAAGCTGTTGGGAGAGCATTGCATAAATGTCATTAGGTCACAAGTAGATTATGATACTTGTTCCTCACAGTCAGCAATGCTTTATTCAGTCATCTGGACCACTTTGGAAATGCATTTCTATTAAAAATAAATCCTTATTCTACACAGCAGCATTTTGATCTCATTAACAGATCATTTTCTCTCAACTCAGCTAGACTCTGTAGTGTAGCAGCAAAAAGCTCCTTTATATCAATTAAAATATTTTGTTGACCTACCGTATAATTAAGGTCCTGTTTATTAAAGTTAGCAGGATATTAGAACACTAATTGCATTCCAGACACACTTTCTTAGTTCTGAACTGTTTATGATTTGACTTGTTTTAACATATTTCCATGTTTCTTTGCAATTAACTCATTAATTGAATTTATTTACACATACAAATATTAATACATCACCCCATTCTACAACTAATGATTAAAAAAGAATCATTGCTTTCCCGACTGAATGAGTTTAGTATGCAACTGCAGACTGAAAACACTGCAAGTTTGCTTAGGAAAAACACTGCCTTTATGAGTGTGTGTTATTCAGCATACTGAGGTTTAGAGAGGATGGCTGTTACGTATGAATAATATTCCTGTCTACAAAGCAATATTATCCTTGAACAAAGGAAAAATTTGGCAATTTCACTATATTAGTGAGGAGATTCCTGATTGTATTTGAATGTTTTTCTAATTGTTGTAGAGAGACTAGATGGCAACAAAGCATCACAAAGAGAAGAAGAATGAGAAAAAATATCAGGGGAGAATAATTACCATTTTGTGACATATAAAGGAAGCTTCTTATAAGGTCTGATCCAAAACCCAATATCGTCAATGATTTCTTTCCACTTACTTTGTGATTTTAATATCTGTTGGAGACTCAAGTCATTTCTCAATATCCTGAGCAAAAGGTCTTTGCTGTAATAATTTGTGTAATTCAGTGAGGTTGCTGGAAGGAATATGTAGATTCACTGTGTGCAGTGCTGCAGTAACTGCAGAGGTATGCTCTGGGGGCAGCAGCAGCTGACGATACAAGCGAAGATGATGAGAGTTGTTGCTTTACATTGCTAGGTTTTGGTCTTGTGAATTTTGCAACTTCTACTCAAGTTTTTTACAACCACAGAATTCCAGCAAGAAAGCTATCCCAGAAATTCCATCTAAAACCTGTAATGACATTAAACCTTGGTTTTGAGGGGGGGGAGCAATCAAGGGCAAGTACAAAGGTATTAAAGCAATGGTGTTACTGCCTATACACTTGGCTTCTTCATAGAGTTAGGAGTAACGACACTATTACATATGTATATAAGTGTTCAGTATAAAGATGAAAATGGAATGATTTTGATCTCTGCTTCCATTTATTGTCATAGGATGCAGATAAGTAGTTGGAACGCTAACTACCCTGTGAAGATATATATATATTTTAAGTAATAAGGCTTTGTTCTTAAAAAGATATTTCACACCCCACAGAGACTCACAGCGTGGCACATACACTACTTGTGGTAATGTGAAATACCTTTTGTAGTTGCATTTTTATTTTTATTTTTTTCAAAATAGAAATTAAACTGCTGCATTGTTAATAGGACAATTTAATGAAGTTTTTGAAGAAAACTGAATTTGCATATTAGTATGCTTAGGATGCAGTTTCAATATATGATTTCATTGATAGAGAAAAACAGCTAGCAATGTTCAGATCAAATTAAGAGGTTTTTACCCAATGACAGCCTTGATTCTGCAGTGGAGTAAAGGTTATTTGTTTTTAATTAATGACATACCTACAATTTCCCTTGTGGCTTTCTCTAGCTATGGTATACTGATTCATCAAATATCACTACATTTGCAGTGGTTCGTTAAATATTAACATTTATCAGGTTTGGTTTTGCTAGTAACCCAGAACTTTGCTAAAGGTAGTTCTACTCGATGTGCAGACTGTCCATACCATGTATCCAGACAAACTGAAAGTTCATTTTGTGAGAAAATACCCAGTGATGAAGGCTGTTAAAATAATATATTTATACCAAACACTACGTTAATATTTGTAATCAGATTTCAAGAATTGCATTATGTTTAATTCTGTTTTCCGTTTCCATCCTACTTAGCAAGAAATTGTTTTAGTTGCACTTCTACAGCTTTCAGCTCTGTACTATACAGAGTAGAAAAAGTAGTAAAATTCATTCCTAAACTGCATCTGTGCTTTAAGATTTTTAAGATCCATGGATCTTAAGATCAATGGATCTTAAGATTTAAGATCCATTTATTAGAATGGTATCTTAAGTATGTTAAGTTATTGTTTACTGATAAACAAATTTAATAGAAACCTGTTTTTAAAGTTGGAACACAGAGGTTTGCCATTGGAGTAAATTCTCCATATTTCTCATGAAAGTTACTCTGTGAGACACTTTCAGCCTAAAATTGTACTTCATTTTAAGCATCTGCCAGTGGTGGCATGGTGCAAGTACAGCACCAGTAGTTCTGCATATCGTGCAGACCCACTTAAAACTGCTCAGGAAAATGGTACACATTTCTAATGTTTTAAGGAGGTGTTCAAAAGTTTTCATTAAAAAAGAAAGGCTCGGATTTATAGTAAAAACAAAAGTACTCTTAAAATACATTGTAACTTAAAAGCAGGCCTGTTCCACACCAGTATAAGATATGTCACAGTAACATAATTGGTCTTGGATCACTTCTCTAGAAACAGTCTAGCATTTCCTCACCTGATCAGTCTTTCATGTGTTAACCTGGTCCACAAAGGTTGCCGTGTTCTTCTTACAGTGAGTACCTGCAGGTCACATGCAGATATGCAGCATTATAATTGTTTTTTCTTGACTTTAACTGGGTTTTATGGATATGAAAGGGTGTATAATATGGGCGAGGCTACTTAAACATACCAGAAGAAAAGTAAAGCTTTGAGTTTGCTTTTTTTTTTTTTTTTCCCCCCTTACACTAAGCCATTGTGGAGGTCAGTAGAAAAAACAGACCAGCAAAATCTTTTTAAATTTTCTAATACATTTCTCAGACTGTATCTTTAAAACCTGCACATGCAAGTTTCTTCGGTAAATATTCTCTAATATTTTAGAGAAGAAGCTTGAAATGTCATAGAAAGAACACACTGAATGTGTCCTTCTCCTCTCTATTTTCCTAACATTTTGATTAGATGTTAGGAGGAAAAGCTCAGAGTGTGGTGAGGCTCTAGCCCAGGCTGCCCTGAGCAGCTATGGATGTCCCATCCTGGCAGTGCCCAAGAACAGGCTGGATGGGGCTTTGGGCAACCTAGTATGGTGGGAGGTGTCCCTACCCATGACATGGGGGTGGAACCGTGTGGGATTTAAGGTCCCTTCCAACCCAAACCATTCTGTGATTCTATGAGTCTATGACTATCTCACACATTGTTGTGTATCCCGACCTATCTTCATGTTGGTAAGACCATTAGACACACATCATATCCACCTTTATATATGTTTATGGAATTCAGTAAGGTTTCTAATGCTGCATGCATGAAATAATAAACCTGGTTTTTTAATTAGTGGATATAGGACAGGTTTTTGTTGTATTTTGTCTGCATCTGTATGCCTCTTCCATTAAATGCACAAAGTGTGAAAACACTGTAGCTGTCAAGATGTGCTTCTGCTAATTTAAGGTGCTAATCCTGTGTGGACTAACCTGTTAATATCACCACACCATCCTGCTCAAGCGTTATTTCGCAGTGTGATTGCTTTGTACAGGGTAGTTGTCCTTGAGATTAATTCAAATATAGATAACCTATGCGGTTAGTAGCCAAGACTGCATTGTTTGCTGATCACTGGTGAGTACAATATTGCATTGTACTATGATTGTATTTACTCTGCTGGATATTTATTTCAGTATAACAACTCCAATAGTGGAACTTAATACTTTGGAAGAGGAAGGTTATTCTTAAGCCCGCATTACCTGCATCTGGACTGGAAGTCTCTAAACTCAGATCTTGACAGCAGTTCAGCCTGCGCTTGGAAACCCTGTTCAATTTTCAGTTGAATTACCTGTTTTCACTCATTTCAAAACTCTTTGTTCTCTTAGGAGGTTGAGTTTCAGTGATATGCAGTGGGGAGCCCAGAGGTGGAAGCAGCAAATTTGTATGTGGGTGCTTAGGTGATGTCCACTGTCCTGTAGGAGTACGTGATGAAAACCTATGCTGGGATCAAAGAAGGTGACATACTGCATAGATGTGTTTAATAGTCTGTACCAGGGTGGTTGAATACAGTCTTAAGATTAATCCTATATATATCTTGGCATTGGCAGTCCTTAGATAGCGTCAGGCAAAACCATGCCAACACGGGATCTTGAATTCTTTCCAAAAAGCTTGGCTTTTTCTATTCTGCCATTGTAAAAATCATGTTACCATTTTCTGTATAGGTATACAGCCTAGCTGTGTATAACGCTGAGGCCTTGATCCCAGTAATATCTTGTTGCAATGGGCTTTACAAGCCTGCTATTTGTCGTGCAGATGAGATAAAAGATGTGTTTTTTCTGATGGCTGATTATATCTTTCTCATTCAGGAACACAACAAAACAAAACAAAACAAACAAAAAAACCCCACTACCTGTAGTATATGCTTCTCCCCCACCCCAGATACCAGACCTATAAATACTGCAGGGAAGCCTTTCCTAGGTTTTTAATTCAATTTACAGAGGGAAAAGTGCCAAATAAGAGCAAATGTTTTAATTATAAGGAACAGTTTTCTTAGGTAAGACAATTGCTATGTTTGCAAAATGAACTTAATATGCTACACAGTGTAGTGGAGTTTTTAATGAATGCTAAGTCTGAAAACACGGCATGAAGCAGCCATGGTTGTATTAGCATATTTGCTCAGGATAATTGATGGAATTGTTTAATTAAATATTCTAAAAGGTAATAGTATAATATGTTCTTTGCAAGAAAAGTAAAACCATGAGATTCAGTAATTTATCTGATTGAACCTTTTGTATATTTAAGCAATAAGTCTCAATAGGCTATGCATTTCTGGGTAATATTAACTCAGCTTGGGTGGTAATGGAAAGCTTCATGATACAGAAGTCTGAAAAAAAGGTTTTTGTTAGATATGAGCTTCACCCAAGGGCCTAGTTCCACGTCAACTTTAATCTGAACTGAAGTTTTGCTCTATGTACAAACTCAGATTGGCTTTCTCCTTACCTGGAATTAAACCAAAAAATGGACCTTTCTGCATAAAAAATGTACCATATGCATTGTCATTATATATTCACATAAGTTAGTGTGATGTTCTGTGTGACGTACGCCAGTTACTAATAAATGCAGGCTAGAAAACAACAATTCTGAACCACTGAAATCGTACTGCAGGCCTTAACTATTTTTCCAGTGAGGAAAGAGTAATGTGTGCTTCGGTGGAACACCCTTTGCAATTGCTTGGTGTCCCTGAAATATAAAAATCCCTTCCTTTAGCAACAGTGACTGATTGTAGTCCTTTAGTGAGGCTGGTCTTCCCCACAGGCCTAGGGAAGTGCTTGTCCCCCATGCTTGGCTCTGGCAAACCCACGCCTTGCGTACAGTGTGCAGCTTTGGGCCTCTCCTAACAAGAAGGACATTGAGGTGCTGGAACATTTTCAGAGAAGAGCAACGAGGCTGGCTAGAAAACAAGGCCTGTGAGGAGTGGCTGAGGGAGCCGGGGCTGCTCAGTCTGGAGAAGAGGAGGCTGAGGGGAGACTTCATTGCTTCCTACGGCTGCCTGACAGGAGGCTGCAGTGAGGTGCGTGTGGGCCTCTTCTCAAACTACAAGTGATAGAACTCGAGGAAACAGCCTCAAATTGCACAAGGGCAGGCTTAGATTGGATGCCAGGAGGAATTTCTTCATGAAAAGTGAAAAGTGTGATTAGGCATTGGAACATGCTGTCCAGGGAGGTGATGGAGTCCTCGTTCCAGGGGGTGTTTAAGAAATGTGAGGATGTGGTGCTGAGGGACATGGTTAGTGGTGGACTTGTAGTGTGAGGTGGGTGGTTGGATTTTATGATGTTAAAGGTCTTTTCCAGCCTAAATGATTCCGTGATTCTATGAAAAGAAGTGAAATGGAAGCGCGGGACGAGTCAGACAAAATTCTGTACTTCATAGTAACCCAATTGATACAGAATTGGTGATACTTAATGTTATGTAAAGCTTAAGAACTAAACATATATAAGTGATGAAAGATTGGTAGATTACAAATGGAAAGTGTTTGAAATACTGTTTCCAATCAGTTATTTAAGTGAGGACAAAACAGCATGTTCTAATTGAAAAGCAAACCCAGGGAGTTTGATCATTATACCTTTCTCATTTTTCTCTCTGGAGGGCTTCATGTTAGATACCTTGACATAAATATATTCAGTTACAGACTTAATTTAAATGCACTGTTAATCACTATTAATATACTATGTGCATTCATTGTATATAATGTGGCCTAATAATAACTTTTAAGAATATATTCTAAATAGCCACTTTAATATTCAAAGTAATTTACTAACAATAACTGGTTAGTTAGTTCTTCATAAAAAGTTTTGTAAAGTTATTAGTAATGTGAGCCTTTTATGCAGGTTTTTATATTTATAATTTCTTTGATACACGACAATTGTATCTGCAGCGTAGAACATTGTGCTTGTTCAAGGATCACAAATCTCTGAATAAAGTGACTTTATGATCTAAATTTAAAACAAACAAAAAGCAACAACCCAAACAAAAAAAAAAGACAATAGATCAACTGATTTATGTGACCATGTGGGTAGAAAGCTTGTTGGCCATCTAATTCTTCTGATGGATTTTTTTTCTCTTGGTCTGTTGATTTAGGGTGGTTGATTCTAGTGGTGGAAGACTGTGGAGACAGCTCCATTGGCCAGCATGCTGTAGGAGGGTTATGTATACGTAACAGTAACAGTTCAATATAAAGGTGTTTATTTCTTTTGCTTAAAAATCTAATGTAGATGCTCAGGCTAGGAGGTTGGATGCTGCAGGAGCCTTGCAGAATTGGTGCTTTTCTAGAAAACGTTAATAGCATTCTTTCATAGGCAGCTAGCCTGCCTTCAGCCTATAAATCATGGCTTTTTGTTAAGCACAGTAAATATGTATCTCCTTCTCCACTTTCCCAGTTTATTTGTTTATTTTGCATGGGAGTGAATAGCAGTAAGCATTGCTTTAATTATCACCTTTCTCTTTTAGACCACCTGAAGAAGCTGTTTGCTGGGAGAACCAGTTCTGTAGGTGGTTTCAGTGATGTATGCTCTTCATTTCTTGTCAGTAGTAAGGGTTGTGATCCTGCATTGTAGACGTTAATGCAGGTTGCTAAATAGTCTTGGAGAAGCACATAAACTTGAGTCTGTGACAATGTGCTTCAGTTCAAATGAAGTCAATTGCCTAAAAATGTCTGAGTTGCCCGAAGTCTGATTTAAGGTGCCCAAATACTTCCTATTTAGACTCCAGTTAAAGACAAGTCAGCATTAGGGATGGAACTGTTTTATTACAGGACAGTGCAAAGAGATCTATTTTTTTTTCTAAGGATAGGGATGCTGGATTCGTGGTATTTTAATTCCTGTATTACTTTCCTTCCGTTTGTCAAAGTTTTTGCTACGTTCATTACAGCTTTTGTAATTGGCTGCTTCTGATGCTGTTAAATAACATGCTGCAGTAAAGTGCTAAGATAAGTGTAGCTCTGTTTCTTTTGTTTTCACAGAATCTCATTTTTTCATCTGTTGTGCTTACATTCCTAAAACTTAATCATTCTGCAATATGAAGAAAAAGGTGGTGTGTCACCTCTGAGAGAGTGTTCTGGTGGCAGTGTGTTACCACTTGCTGTGCTATACTTGTTGATGTATTTCACCTGGAAATTAATGGTTGCTTTTGACTTGTGAAGCCATAAGGTTTTCACATTGGTCTAAAGCAAATGCATGGAAATCAAGAATTACTTGGCATCCAATTCTATCCTGCTAAAAAATCCATATTAACGTAGGATTTTTATCCCTTCCTCACTGAGCCACATGACCACTGCAGCAAGGTCTTGAGACATTGGAGCTGGAATGGCTGCTAGGTTTGCAGGAAAAGCCATTAATTCAGGCTGTGGAAGAAAAGTAGAACTCAAAGGATAAAAATCCTTTACCCTGCTGTACCGGGCCTGGTTGGGATGGCTCACATCCCAAACTTAGCTCAAGAGCAAAGATCATATCTTGCATATCTAGTGATTTGACTTTGAAATGTAACACTTCACTGGCAGGTGAGTGCCTTGTTGGTGAGATGATTGCCGAAAGCCTGATAGCAACAACATGGGCAGTATCTTCTAGAACTTTTTTTTTAATAGTCTATACATTACTGCTTGGACATTTTTGCAAAAGCAATTGTTTAGGTAGGTAACACTGGAAGTTCAGTGTGCTATGTAAGATTTCTTTCAAGATTGAAGCTACCATGCAGCTACAGAATGGGAGTTCTCTCTGAATTAAGTGCGTTTTGGAGACTTGCGTATTTAAGATTTATACAGTGTTTAATAACAGGCATAAGATTGTATATTTAAAAGAAGTGAGTGACATAATTTATTTTTTATTTTTATTTTTACCAGGGAGATAAATGACCCAATCTGGTGTATATCAGGCTACAAACATAAATTTTCTTTGAAATAGGATGTGTGTTTTTTTTTTAATAACTCCAACTTGTGACTATTTTTCTAATGCATATTTAGCTTGGAAGAAGGAATAAAATGCATGCAGTCTATGAGTGATTTGACAACTCTCTGGCATTATAAAGGTTTTATTATTATATTCCTTTTCCAAGAAGAGTTACTTCACATTCCCATGGTTTCTTAATAGCCCATGGTGAAAGAGGCTTGGCTAAATTTCTGCTAGGGCATCTCTGATTAGAACATGGAAATTTTATGTTTTTATAGCATCACCGAGACACCCCTAAACATATATGGTTATTTATCCTTTAAATTATAGCTTTGGAGTGCAATTGGATGTGTTGCTACTTGATTTACAATCATTGCAGGCTGCAAGTGAATGGACACAGGAAGAATACAAAAAGGGACTAAGATGATTTAAGCATTCCTAGTTGAAGGATGCACTTTCAGTATCTTCCCCATCTTTCCAGTATAGAAAGTACATCTCTCAGTATCTAGGCAAAAGGAGAGACCAGTGTAACTGCCCTCCGTGATTTTGAATCATTTTGTTGCATCTATGACATTGTGAAATATATATGTCTATTGAGGAGAAAGACAAGTCCTTTTCCAGTGACCTATGGTGGTAAATGAAGAACTGAAAAGGTTATCAAGCAGTTCCAGTTTGGAGTACAACGGAGAAAAGAAATCTATCTAAGGAAGTATCTCCAGGAATACAGTCTGCTCAGACTCTAAAGAGTTGGAATTAAATCTGAATCTGTAGGGTAGGGCTGAAGGACCTAAATGGATGCCAGTGGATTCTTAATAACCACACAGGGGACTGTCAGAGCTCTAGAGCCCTGGCTGCCTGCGAGCTTAGGAAGCTGGAGGGTAAAAGGACAAAGTCCAGTATGGCAAATCTTGCAAAGCTCAATGGCTGCTGATGCTGATTTGGGGGGAATGGGAGGTCTTGGGGAAAATTTATATCTGTCTTGGATTTTGTGAGAAAAACAGTATGTAAAATTCATAGTGTTCCAGTAAACACTGATACAAATCATATCTTCTCAGTGCAGCAGTGGCTGCTTTCATAGACACTCCCCAGTGCAGTGCAGTGCATTTCTTCCTTTAGGCATTCCCCTGCCTTGTGGTTCCATCGCCTTATAAAGTTTTATAAACTTGGTTTTCTTTTGTTACAACAACTAGCACACTGAGCAGACAACATGCAGGGTTTTCCATAGCGTCACGTGTATCAGTGATACTTTGGTGATCACTTTTTGAATGTTGAAGGGAGATGGCTGGTTCAGAAACTAATTAATATTCAGTCGACATTTAGTGTATACAGGGATTCGGTGTGTTTAATATACCACATCAGCCACATCCTTTCCCTTCACTGAATTACGCAACTGCAGCATGTGGTCCGATGCCAGAGATTCTGTTGAGTTGTGGGAGAAAACGATGTTTATTTCTGTGCAGTGGTGACTTCATTCATTTGCTAGTGCAGTGCATTTCAGGGAGATAAAATCTGAAGCATGAAATAAAGGGGCTAATGTGCACTGTCAGTACATACTTGAACAGAATGACAACGATACAAGTGGAAGTACAAACTTGGGCTACCATTATAACTTTCTGAAAGTCCAGATGAGTCAACAAGCAATCGTGGATGCTTTTCACTTTGGAAAACAAACCTAATGGACTCAATGTACTGACTGTGCTGTGTAGCCCAGAGCTGCTGCTTTGTTACTGGGTTAAATTGTTGGTCCATGTAGAACTATGATCTGTGCTCTAGGTGACATCTGCCAAAAAGGGAGGGGTGGGATGAAAAAAAGAGATGGAAATGCAAATGTCACCAGGAAATGTTTCGCCTGGTCGCACTCTGAGTAATGAGTTCCAGTGATTACGAGGTTAGCCATAGTTCAAAGGCTTGAGTTTCAATAGATTATCCTCTTCAAATCATCCTTATTTCAGGTCTCCTTGCTGAAGTCTACGTCCAGAGCTGCAAAACACGTTTTAGCTCTGTGCTTTTCACCTTGATAAATGATACCCTGCATACCAGACTACCAGGGAGTGAAAAGCAGCACCGTGCACCTCGTGCGGTGCCAGACTCCTCTTGAAAGGTGACACTTGGTATGAAGCTGCCTGGTTTGCTTTTTGCAGTACTGAATAGCATCTTTTTGTTCTAAAGGACTGAAGTGTTCCTCAGAGTATGTTGGCAATCTTAGAAATTGTAGGAACAACTGCTAAAAGGAAATGGAAAAGATGTAATTAGTTTGCAAATTCAAACGCAATGATTCAAGTCAGGTCATCCTTTGATTTAGAGCAATGTAGAAAGGACATTAATACATAGTTGTGTCCACTTGTGAACAATTAGGGCTGTCAGCATAAGTGGTCAATTGCATATTTAGGTTAAGCTGCACCTTTTTAGGTGTTCTGTGACGTATTCAGAAATCTTCCTTGGAATTACAATCATGGCCATTGACTAGATGGTTGAAGTGGAAGAATCTCATTATGTCTGAAATATCTATGACTATTACCTGTTTCAGATACATCACAAATGACTCAGTGTTGGCAATGGAGGTGGTCATCCACTGAGCAACACAATAAAGCAGTTAAAGCAGCCCGGGCTTCTGTCTCAACCCAGAACAAGAATAGAGTTCTTGTAAGAGACAGAAGAGAAGATCTAGCAAATGAGTATGTTTGGATTTATGCCTCTAAAAAGATTGTTCACTAGTGAAATGGAATAAAATTCCATGCAGTTAAATGCTGCCTTTGGTCAATTACAGACAACTTTTGCTAATTTTTGTTCCTACTAGGTCTGGCTTAAGTGTATACACACATGCATGCATGCTTTCATCCAAATACTCTGTAGTGTATCGGGAAGGCAGTGATTAGACTAGTGAATGGCTAAGCTACTTCTAAAATTTAACCTCCACCAGTTAGTATAAAACAAATGACCTAATGTGGTGACTGATGAGCTGAAATTCTGCTCTAACCATAGTTAGTGTAACCTATTGATTCCTGTGGTGTATCAAGATGCATGCCAAGATATTTTCATGATTTCTTTGATCTGTAATCCAGCTTCAAATTAACATGCTTGAGTCTTATTTTGACCTTTTCTGACTTTTTATTATATATTCATTGACTTTATAGTGTCATTACACCACTTTTTCTAATGACAGTAAAATATATGCTGGAGATGGGCCTAATGACCTGGAAGGAATTAGAAGAGTCTGCAAACAAAGATAGCTGCCACATCACAAATAGAACTGATATTTTATTCACACATGCTTCTAGCTACTGCAATAAATCTAGATCAGCTACTGTACTCATTAAGTGAACAGATAATTAGCTTGTTGGAGTCTGGATAAACCACCTGGCAGAATAATGCCTTTTATAAAGAAAGACATAAAGCAGGTTTGCAAGCCTCAAGAAGTCTTTATTAAAATAAACGAGTGTTACTTGACAGAGGTCCATGCAACATCACTTTTTTTTTTTTTTTTCCCATCTGAAAGGACTAAATAGAGTATGGTCTAAGAAAAGCTATTTCAAGATCATCCAGTTCTGTGAAGTATAGAAGCTCTACTTTTTTGTACTTTTAGGTACTCAAAAGTAGTTCTGTCTTTTAGATGAATTGTGCCATTCTGTGGTGGCTCCAAGATAGCGCTGTACTGACAAGTAAATGAGGTGAGGGGCAGGAAATTTAGATGTGACACTGGAAATTGGATTGGATCCACCGTCATGCCAATACACTGTCAATGCTCATTCCTTTCTTCCTGATTCCTTCCTGAAGGGAAGCCTTCAGTAAGGGACTTTGTCCCTTTTTCTCTGCCACGAACCTCATAAAGTGACAAAGTAGAAACGATTCAGTGTTACACAACATATTTTCTTCCTTGAAGCCCAATTAGTAATGTTCAGTGTCTTGATATTGATGTGTAAGTAAATATAAGACTACAAAATACAAAAGTTAATTATTGATTTAACCACTGGGAGAACTGCCTTTTTCTTCATTAGGTGAAATTTCTTTGTGTTGCAGGGTAAATCAAGTATAGCTCATGCTATTTGCTATGAAAATATTGTGTTGTAATTACTAAAAAAGTATAGGACACACTGATTACAAATGAGATTTGAATCTTAGGAAAGTAGATGCTTAAAAAGTAGATGCTTAAAAAGTAGATAATGTAGTGTCAGGATTTACTAGGTGGCATGGTTAAATAAATTTTCCCAAGGTTTGGTCAGTGTATTAGAGAACTGTCCTAGTCACAGCCCAAAAAGGTACAGGGCAACATCAGGTTAGAAAGGCAGTTGTTACCTGTTATTCCTATTTATTTATTTATTGGTGTTTGGAGCTGTGGTAGAAAATTAATGATAGTACAAAAATGTAATTGAAGAACTCTCCTGTTACTGCTTTCACTTCTGTTGTAATTTCACTGACTTTTTTTCACCTTCTCAAGTAGGCAGCTAGATCCTTGATGAAAACTTAATGACCTGGTGGAAATATTCCAGTGTTCTGTGCACATCACCAGTGAAGTCTTTTTTTTTTCCCTGCAAACAATTTTCTAGGTGTCAAGTTTCCATTTCCAGCCTGCATTCACTCAGACAAACTGAAGGGCTATTTGGGGTCAAAAGATTAAAATCTATAAACAGCCCAATCACTGTTATGTCATATACTAGAAGGTCTTAAAAATCTGTGTCTAGGAATGATTAAATGCAGCAGATCAAAAATTAGGAGGATAAAAATTGCTCAAAATATTTCATGTTAGAAGCTTTAACTTTTTCAGAAAGTGTATTAAGTTTGCATCTAATCCATGTCAACTCTCCAGTGTATTTATCCTACTTCCCTAATACCTTGTATTCAGAATTTAGCCATCTGTCAGCAATTAAGCAGCAGGCACTGATTTTCATGTACTAGGACACCTTACGAAGAGAGCCATTTGCTGGGGCTTACTTTGTTTAATGGCAAAGGCAAAGCCAAGTAGGAAATCAATCATGCTTTTCACTGGATCAATAACCAGTGTAATGTAGGCTTTAGTATAAAAAACAGCATCAAAACCAAACATTGTCAGTGTGCAGTACATCACTGTAGCATGCTGCACAGGTGTAAAGGTGATGATTTAAGTTTCATTTCAGCAGATAAATAATGCCACGAATAGTTGAGTAGGATTTTATTCTTGTAAAAGATTTAAAAGGATGATTTATTAAGTGTGATGCTCTAAATGTAATGTACTTTAGAAATGGGGAGTATAAATATTTTCCAAAAATCAGTTTCACCTGAGATGACTACACAGGAATTTGATCAGTAGGAAGCAAGCAGGTTTTTTGTTTCATTTGTTCTTTTGTTGGGGTGAATTTAACAGAAATGAAAAGAAAATTGATAGCAATGAGGAGTGTAATACTCTTTTAAACAAATCCCCTAACCCACCCAAGCACTGGCAGTGCAGATTTCCCTTGTGGAGCTGGGTGTTGGTGCTTCTGTGTTTGTCAGGGACTCTTCTCCTGCTGATCTTCCCATCAACTCCATTTAGAGCTGTCCAGACCATGTTACCTGACTCTGTAGTTGATGGCTGTCAATATAGGATTGATGTGGTCATTTGGCTTAGTAGAAAAGTTGCTTAATTCTCGGCTGCCTGTTCATCTGTTTGGATCAGAACATTTTTTTTTCTACATTGTATTCTCCCCTTAATAATATATCTCAATGCTTGATACTGTGTGAAGGAGACACATTTGTTTAGGATGGACAAAGAGGATAAGCTATCTCTAAGATGAATTTTCTGCTGCACTCTTGATTTTTCAGTGTTCTGGTGTTGCAAAAGGCCCATCTGGTTTAGGTGGTAGGAAATGCCTTTTTGATGGGAATATCCCCAGGTACCATGCCTCTGTCTTTGCGTTCACTGCACAAACATTATAGGAAGAAAAGGAGGCTTGACAGAAATACAGAGGAGAACTGGGACTTAGGAATCACTGCAGTCAGGTGCAACTGAGTGTCTTAAACCTGTTTCTGATCCTATTTTGGCGGTTCATGGGAAGCTGGATAAGACTTACTAGGTATAAAAAAAGATTAAATAAGTGCGTGTTTCTCTACTAGTTTGTTGTGCAAGCCAAAGTTTGGATGAGGCCCAAGGTCTCAGAATTTGGAAACATGGACTTCTTAGGAGCTATGTGTTGAAGGATTTAAAATAGCTCAGTTGGAAGGGACCTTCAAAGGTCATTGAGTCCAACTGCCTGACCACTTCTGGACTAACCAAAAGTTAAAGCATATCAGTGAGAGCATTGCCCCGAATGTCCCTGAATGCTGACAGACAGGGGCATCAACCACCTCACTAGGAAGCCTGTCACAGTGTTTGACCACCCTGAGGGTACAGAAATTTTCCCAGATGTCCAGTCTGCCCCTCCCCTGGCACAGCTCGGTGCTGTTCCCTGCGTCCTGCCATCGGTTCCCAGGGAGAAGAATCCAGCACCTCCTCTGTGCTTCCCCTTCTCAGGGAGTTGTGGGAGCGATGAGGGCTCCTCTTGGCCTCCTTGCCTCCAGACCAGACAGCCCGAGTGTCCTCAATCTCTCCTCACAGGGCCTATACGAGCATTTCAGATGTGCTCCTGAATCAGCAGCACTCCTTGGAGCAGTGTAGACTCTCCCATTAGCCTTGCCACCCTCAGATAGTGCTGTACCACCCCTTGGTGGGTGTTCAGGTTGTTCATTTTTTTAAATATTATGCTTACGGTGTTAACCTAACATTGTTTTCATTTGAAGAAAATGCTCCCTTGTTTTTCCTAGCCATGCAGTATCTGGCTGTAGATTCTGTGCAGTTGTGCCATTGTTTCTGGTAGATTTTTCAACGTATAAAGTGGAGTTAACAGCAAGGTTTAATCTCTTCTTCCAGCCATTCCAAACTCATTCCTGAAAATACATGTACTTCCTTTACTCTTACTTACCTAACGGTATTTCATTCTTCTTCAATTTGAATTTTAAATCCTTGTATTACCCATTTTACCGGAAATTGTTTTAAGGTGAGTTATGAAAAGAAATCGATCTGAGAATGTAGTGTTTGAAAATAGTCTTCTTCCTTGCTTGAATAACTCTTTCCATTGCAAAGCCGTACTAATAGTAGCTAGTAGTGCACACTTGATACTAGGCCATTATATTCAAAGAAGAGCATACTCTGCCATGTAACAGACCAGTAACTACTGGAGCTTCTTGTCTTCTAACGTATTCTCAGCACATTTCCTTGCTTTTTGTCCACTGTTTGATGAAAAAATGAAAACAAAAACCAACAACAAAATTGAAATCCCTTTAGTGTACTTCTGAGAGAGATTCTTGTGTGCCTGGTTAGTTGTCAGTGTTCATTTAGAGCTTTGTGTTGGTCCCGTGCATTTTGTCACAAAACTACCTGGTGTAAACAACCCAAACACTTAAGTTAGCGCAAAATAATTTTGATGAGATCTTTGGATTGTTGCATTTACCTGTAATTTGCTTCATGACAAAGTTAAAAGAGATATAAGCCCAACAGACAGCTTGCACTCAGTGACAGAGTGTAAGAATTACAGGCAAATTTGCAAGCTCTCTATCCTCCATTTTTAGATAAAGACTTATCTTAATGTTGTGATCTATCTTAATGGCACACCTGTGCATCCTTTTTCTTTGCTACCTGCAGGGAAAGAATTAGGTCTTTAGAGCAAGAGCCCAGTTATCTACAGAATTCAACTCTCTTCCCTGAACTAGTTGGAATTGAAAGTAGAAAATAAGTGTTTTATGGAAAACTGAAGAGAAAAAGCTCTGAAAGAAGAAAGTGATTATTCCATATTTCACCTCCAATAAGTATGATTGCAGGAAAATGGGAAGATGCAGTGAAATAAATGAGAAGTTTGCGGCAACTGTCTGCCAAAAGTTCAGAAGATGCACAACACAGCACAGTATCGGTTATTAGACGGACTGTCTGCATAAAGCCAGCTCAGGAAGTTGGGGAATCCATCTGAGCTCTTGTTGATAAAGGGATTTACTCAAAAAGAGAGAATTCCTTTGCAGTGTCTTGCACAAGCAGGGATCATTATACCTATATACCTCCAGACTGCACCAGCTCTGGAGGTGAAGAGGTAGAGTTATTTTTCACACAATGCTGCATTATGCCCAAGGGAGTGGAGTGGGGTCTGCGTGTGCTTTCCTGTGGCACAGAGAAGGAGTTTCTCTGTGTGCCTGAAGACACTGTCACTGGCTGTCTATCCTCCCACAGACTGCAGAGCTCTGAAAGAACAGGACTGCTCAGGATGCTCTTACAGCTCCCGATGCGTGTAATGGGATTACCTGGGTTTAAGCACCGTGTGGTGGCAGTATATCCAGCTCTCCAAGAGGCAGCCAGGCTCTTGCCTTTGGCACTGAGTTTGGACAAATACACATCCCTATTGTTCAAAGCCAGTGCACACAATGAGAAAACATTGTTCACAAATGCTGGCTCTGAGGGTACCTTCTAATTTTACATCTAGGCAAGATATGTCATAGTAACAGAAAGCATCAGAATGAAAGAGACTTGTAGAGAGTTACCTCCCAGTAAGGAAGTCGGTGATGCTATAGACTCGGCGCTGGATTGCAGGGCAGCCAGAGCTGGGACCAGGCGGATCCCGAGGCATTAACGCCTGAGCCAAGCTTTGATTCCTTGCTAATCAGAAGTAGCTAGCAGGCTCTCTCTTCTTCCCCAGGGAAGATAGTTCTTGTGTTCTGGGTAAACGAAAGCCTAAGATAAGCCTTAGTTAAGAATTAACTTCCATAACAGCTAAATGTAAAACTATGGATTTTTTATCATCAAAATATTGATGTGTTTTATTGCCTTGGGCAATTGCTTCTTAGAGAGGATTTGACTCTTTCAAAGGTATTCCTAAAAATAAAATGAACTAAGCTCTTCAAAGTAAAACAGATTGTTCTTTTTATTATGTGTATTTCTTAAGCAGTATTTTCTCTAGTAACTGAACAATTTTTTCTTCTTGCTCGCTCAGCAAATACTCTCCCAACTTGGCTATACTAATGGCAAAACTCCCATTTCATTTCAGTAGTAGCAGGTATTGGCACCTGGTGGAAAGTTTATGAATAGTAACTATATGTATTTAGTTACTAACTTCTTGCAGTGGTTCCCAGTTACACAGACAATGGCACAGAGCAGTTCATTACTTTTCCCGTGAAAAAATAATATATATAAATAGAAAGGCTGCATCACCAGTAAGTAGTATGTAGGAAAATGTTAAGTGGTAGAATGCAGACCCTTGAGCTCTTACAAGCCTTGAATCTTGAGCTCTTGTGAGCCTTTTCTGTACTGCACAATTTCTCTTTGGCATCCTTCATATGATTTGTATTAAACCAAAGCACTTGTAGACTGACCTAGATAGCAGGCACTGCTACTTGAAGCAAATTCTTGATGGGCTTGGCAGTATGTTCAGCATTTACAAGGGGGAAAACCCACAAAAGATTGCCTTAGTAGCCAGCCAGCCACGTGCTGTTGTCTGAAATCCACCCAGGTGCCATCTCTTCTGTATGCTTAGGGGGACCTTTGGAAAGAATCTGAAGGTGAGACTGGATAAGGAGACAAACCTGGATGCCATGCAAATCCCATGCTACTTTTTTTTTTTATTATTATTATTCTCCTTACTGGTTATCTGTAGGCCTGCAAAGGTCCTTAGCCAACATAACCTTCAGAGGATTTTTGTGTATGTTTCGTAGTCTGAAAACTGGCCTAAATGCCAATCTTTATTTTAATGGCACAGGGGAAGGCTGACAGACACATCTGCCATTTGTTCAAATAGTTTTCACATGCTTCTACTTTAATACACAATACCATCTGTTGAGCTTCTCTGCAAATGGAATTCTATTCTTCAGTCTACCCACAAACCTAATTACGAATGTGAGGATTGTAGAGGTTACCTTTTAAATATACAGCCAACATTTCTGTAAAATAATACATCTGCAGTTCTTGTTTGAATGAATTATTTAACAGATGGCAGAAATGCATTGCAGTTATTACAGCTCTCCTTACTGTGGAAGAGAGCACACTCTGCATCGGCGTGGATTCTTGTGTTGACAGCATACAGTACTACTTGACATGCTTAAATGTGATGGGGTCTGATCCTCAGTTCTTTCTTCGGATTATTTATTTGATGCTGTGTTAAAGTGATTTGAGAAGCAAGGGGCTTTGCTGTTTTAACAAGCACTAAATTTCATCAAATTACTTGGAGGATGTAGGATATTTTCATAATGAGAGCTGCCAACAAGAAGGTTGTGCACCTGACCCGTTAGCCCATGGTTGACCTATCTAAATCCTGAGACATGAAGACTGGTCAGTGATGCTCTTTCACAGAAATTAGTCTAGTATCATTAAAGAAAAACAACAAGATACACCAATGCCTTTGTAAAATTCCTGTTTTTCTCCTTTGAATGATTTTGTCTTTCAGGTTGAGTTCCGGTAAAGCTGCTTTCAGCTGAAGTGGCCAGAGCTTGAAGGTTTACTGAAGCATCTTAATTTTTATTGCCACCATGCTTCCTCCTCCACCTGGTCTAATCACTATTGTTTAAGCTCTAACCCAGTTATTAGGTGTCTGAGGTTGACGTGAGAGCTGAGAAGAAGAGAGCAGACTGTCAAAACCAGCTGTCAGCCTAGATAGGAAGGGTGTGAAATTGAAATAATAACTGGAATATCCACAGCATCTGTTCAAAGATTTGGAAGAATTTGACCAGTTGGCATCCTCCCAGCCCTAGCTGAGTGACATCATTTAATATCAGTCAGATACCTTTTGTCTTTCATCTGTACACATGATATAATGTCAGGTGCTGGTACACTGGAGAAAAAAGCTTTAAAATTATGGAGGAGGATTTAAACCTGACAGTTGAGCCAACAAGTGATTGGTAATGACAGTAGTTACTGTATTCTGAGGGCAGGAATGCTTGCGATGATATTTAAATAGAGCCTTGGTAGACTTAGAGCTTTATCTGTAGCATGATATGTTTGTAAATGGACAAACAAATAAGTTCTCAGTGGATAAATTGTATCACTGTATGTCACTACTAATTAACTTATTCCTGACAATGTAAAACATTAGGCAAACAGGGCATGTTTTTGGAAGAATTTCCAGTTTTGCAAAAGAAACTGGGAAATAAAAAAGATTTGGGATTATAAGGCTCAACTATGCGAATGTTTGTGAGCTAAATTTTTCTCCACCACTTCTCTTTTGTTTCCAGCCATTGGTAGTAGTGGGCACCTGCTTTGCTCATCTTTCAGCAGGAGGAAGTGAGTGAAAGGCTTGAAGAAATTCCCACAAGTTCCCTGACACTGCTTTTGATCTCCCTTATAGTCCTGGTATGGGATTTGCATCTAGCACCATGCTAGTTCATCTGCTGCATTGCTGTTGGTTGTTTTTTTCTTCCATTGATGTTGAAGTTCCCAATTCCCCTTTTTTTAACGCCTTTTCTTCTTCTTCTATTCTGTCATTTACTCTGTCCTTTTTGACTCTTGTGTATCATCTGCTCAATAATCCCTTCCTCTCCTTCAGCATCAATCTATACACAGACATTATTCTCTGGAAATACTGTTTGTGTTTTATGCTGTAAGGTCCTAGTAGTGAATTATTTTACACCTGTTTATTCTGTCCTTGCATATTGACCTTTATGAGAATATTCTTTTCTTTTACCACCTAGTATGGTTTCTTTAGTAATAGCATAAAGCAGCCTTAATGTTGACAAAGTGCAAATGTCTGCGCCCATTTTGTCATCGGAATAGGTTGTGGAGAGCTGGAAGACAGTTTTCATTAGCGTCAAGCTCTGTTGTGTTCTTCTTCCTGGGGAGGAATGAGAGCATTAAGCCGAGTGGATGTAAGGTGCCGGGGGAGCTTTGTGGAGATGCTGAGTTGTGTAACCCGTGAACTTGGACAAGACTCAGCAGCACGTGGAAGGAGTCTTTGGAAAGATCCACCTTGGTGGTGGCCAGTTCTGTGTCCTTCTATCATGTGTAATTTTTCAGAGTTTGGGGGGGACATGGGGAATGTTTTTATACTTTCAAACTCTTAAAGATTCTGCTGTCAATAGTCAGACTTGACTTCACATCCGGCACATCTCAGGCTTTCAGGGTAATAAAACAACACGTGATGCTCTTGTGTGTAAGTGTTTGCTGCTTCAAATGATTTGTCAGGGTTGGTTTTGTTTTTGTTTTTTGGAAAACAAACCTGCTGCCTGTTGAAATGACTGCTTCATGCCTCACAGCTATTCTTGGGTATCAGGAAAAAATCTAGCTGGAATTAATCTGATTCCACTGACATCTTGCTGACAGACGCATCAAAAGGGCTGGAAAAGATGTCATAATCTTTGGTTATGTAAATATCTGAATCAAGATTGCTCTGAGGCAAACTGCAGAGCAGATGATAATGTAGCCCTTCTATACCACATCAGTAATCGTTTTGACAGATGAATTTGAATGCTAATATTTCATAAATAGCATTTTTGGAGGATGGAAGGAGGCATCATGCACAGTATGGAAACCTATCGCCAAAATACATCTTAATATCAGTAAACTATAGGTATTTTTCAGCTCTCTTTAACAATTTAAGGAAGAGTAAATCTCTTCTGTCATTCCTTCTGTTGTTCGTGGATGCTTTCCTACTCCCCCACTGTTCAGAAACTGTATGAAAAGCAGTGAAAAGAGTGGCCTGAATTTGAGCATGATTTAGCAGCATCATGGCAGTGCTGCTGGCTGGATGACACTTCTTTCAAATGCTTGTTTCTGCTGGTTTGGGCATTAGTCTGAGGGCAATACTCAGCTCTTGAAGGATATCTTGTGTTACTTCACAACAAGTGCTCAATGCTGCCAAGCCTTCTCTTCATTTTAAAAGGGGATTTTTTTTCCTGATGCACTTCCTCAGAAATCAAATAGGAACGGGCTTTTTGTATACTAGAAACAGGGCAATAAACAGTGAGCTTCACTTGTAGTTGTTGAGTTGAAGTATAGTCGAGGGTAAGGGAGGTCGATGGGATGCTAACAGTGTAGCATGGTAAGGAGGTATCTGTTTGTGGGTCTGTTGTTGCTGTTACATGTTTTAGTGATGCTCACATACAGACAACACAATATATTCTGCCTGCCTGGTGTAGCTTTTCCCTCCTTGGTTAGTGCTCTGTGTGTTTTCCCATGACCACGGGATAGATTTGTGATAGAGCTTTTCCATAGGAGTCTCTAATGGGAGTAGAAACCAAATCTCTTTCTGTTCTCGTTCCTTCCAGTGATGCAACCTGAATGCAAAACCTGGCATAAATAGGCTTGCTTTAGTGGGTTGAGGTTATTAAAGGTATGTGATCCCACTGCAGCAACTTCACCCTAAACTTCTATGAGTTGTAGGAATGGGAGCACAGGTTCAAAATTGTTTGTAATTGGAGGCAGATGAGTCTTTGTGGTTTGCAAAATTGAACTGAACAGTCACAACCCGTTCCCCTGCCTTTCTACCTGTGATTCTTATTCAAGGCTTTTAGGAGGAGAACCCTTATGCCAGTTCACGTTTTGTCCTGCATTGTCAAGCCTCAAGATGTGATAACTGAGAAAAACTAAGCATTGAAACCCAGTTGCGAGTTGATTCCTCAGGTAGAAAAGTGTTTTGCTAATATGCAATAGTACTACTGTTTTCCAAAAATGGGGTGACTTACAGGTTTAACAATTGCAAATTCTGGCAGTGCTTTATATCTGAGAACTGATTCATCTCATTTTGGACCTTGGAGAGGTTGTTACAGAGCTATCCTAGAATCTAAATACAGACCAAGCACCTGGACTGCACCGAGTCTGAACCAGGATGAGCAAGAGGAGTGTCGTTGAGTTCTTTGGAGAAATGTTGAGTTCTGTGGAAAATGCTACTGCAGGTCAATAGCTTAAGGTGGGATCCTTCAGTCCTGAGCCCCTGCCTTTGGAGACGTGTGTGTGAGCAGCAGCGTGGTGCAGTAGGAGCAGACCTGCAGAGCAGAAGAGTTGGTGCTAAGGATGTGGTAGGAGTGGGGAGCAGCTTATGTTAGTGTACCTTTGTTCTGGTCCTGTGGACTAAGAGGTCCCGTGGCTCTTACTAGCCGAGTGTGCTTGATAAGCTGTCTGCGAGCAGCTTCTCTTCAGCCACTTCTGATGGCAAATCCCCATCGCAGTGCTGCAAGTCCAAGCGTCGTGTGAACCAACGTGTGCTAAGGGGCACAGTGGAGGGATTTGCTTCCAAAGAGTGCTGCTGACCAGACTAAAATGCCAGTGTAGATACTTCTCTTCCAGAGACCAAAACGTTCTGCAGTGTGGTCTGATGAGCTGAGCTTGGGCCGTGTCTGTCAGGGAGGTCTGTCCTTGTGTGTTTTGGTTTGCTTGTTTGTTTTGTGGTAGAATGAGAAATGTTATCTCTTTAATTGAGTTGCTTCTACTGCTGGTTGTGAAACATTTTCAAAGAACAGCCTGGAAATTCTTCCAGCTCTTCTGATTCTGCCAGTGGGCCTTAATGAATGATAAAGCATTTTAATAAGCAAAGTGCAGCTGTGCATCTCTGCCTAAGCTATTAATGCTCATTCTTGATATCCATGCTAGTTACAAAACTTGCTTTTACCCAGATGTTTCAGTGAGGTAAGTTCTTTTTTACTAGAATTGCAGCAGGAAAAAAGGATATCGCTATTCCCCTATGCTGAATTCAGAATCTACTGAAATACATAATTTTTATCAAGAGAACCATTACTTTTTATTTTCACAGGTTTCTTTATGTAGCGCTTCAGGGCTCAGATTTGCTGAGGGGCAAAAGAAGTTAAACTTGCACTTCTACATTTTATTTTTGCCATCCATTCCTTTCAGTCATTGATGCAGGTGACACCACTGGGACCTGCTGAACAAACCAGGATAAATGATGGCTATTTACAAATAAGTGAAAGTGAGTGCTTACCTGTTTGGGAGATGAGTCACCTTGGATGCCATCTGTTGTTCTCAAAGGGATGTCTGCTATTTATTCCTACAGCAATGGCATTTTGTGCCTCAAAGAGCTCTTTAAAATCGTATCAATAAAGCTGCTTTGTTGTGAATCTATAAAGCATCAGAGAGGTCACTGCCCTGATAATACCTTCTGCCTTTTAGCGCTCATCCAGTCATTCTTTGAAACAACAAATGAAGTTGGCTACCTTGCAGGGAAACTACAGGGATGCTTTAATTAAGAAAGGATTGGAGTTTCCCCCTGAATTTTTAAATGCAAATTTCCATTGATAAATCAAAATTGGCCACAGGATTTTTAGTGAAAAGATAGCAACTTCTCTTGGTGCTCTTTTTGCTACTGGTTTTCTACATATGTGTGTTTTGCTTGAAGGTCTAATGTTCATGCCTTCTAGCAGCAAGAGCATGCAGAGAGGATGTCAAATCTCTTGCTGCCAAATGATAATGGAGATTTTCTTTAGCTCAGCAGAGAGGTCTTTGAGGATCTGAATGTTTTTTTTTTCTTACAGTCACACCAGGGGCGGATTTCAGAAAGAGGGGCTGCATCTGACACCACCGTCGTGTTATTTTCAGATGTCAGTGTATATCCCACCTCTGTAATGATTATTTCCCTGAGGGGATCTGAACCCATGCATCACTCCACATTTGAACAAATCTATCGCTTTACAGAAGCCTGAGTGTTAGGAAAACCTGCCTTTCTCTGCCACTTCTTCTCTGGGAGAAAAAGACAAGACCTACTGCAAACCCCCTGCCCTCCCCATATCCTGGTTAGTAAGCCATGACAGTGAATGTCAGTGGTCTGTCAGATCAATGGTGAAGTAATGATAATGTGAAAAAAAAAATTAAAATGTTGAGACTGTCAGACTTTGTACACAGATCTCTTCTGTTGGCATCTAAACTGAAATTTAAACATCATCTTCCACCGGTATAACTACAGTGTTACTGTATACCTTAATAAGAAGTTCTAGGTATGCATTTTGATATGAGCTTGTATTTCTGTTTTGTTTATACAAGACCATAACCTACTTTTTTTTTTTTTTTACTTTTTTTTTTCTTTTTTTTTTTCTTTTTATTTGTTTGTTTTGTTCTTTAATGGTAGAAGCATGACCAGGCTGAGCTACTGTTTTGCTCGTTACAGAGAGCAAATCCCTTTTTAATTATTCAGGTGTCTGATCTACTCATACAAATCAAACCAATCAACATGGATACCTTACAGTGGGGGCAACAAAAAGCCAAAGGCTTTCATTTCAGAAAAGGAAGATGGTCTGGAAGGAAATCTTTTAAACAGTTAAGTACAAGCGTCTCTGCCATGTGCAAAAACGAGGTCGTAGCCCTCAATGGTTAGGGTGGTAAAGGGGACTCCGGCTACCTGAATGAGGCCTAAACCTTTCGTAAGAATCTCCTTTGGGACACTTCAGCACCTCAAGGATATACCTAATTTGTGGCAGCATTTGCGTTCCTGTAGGTTTTTCTCCATGTATTGTGTTGCAGACCGTGATGAGTTGCTATAGCACAGGCAGGAGCTGGTTTTTACATTGCTGCTCTATGGGATGCTGTACACAGCTTTGAGGAAAAGGAGCAGGTGTAGGCAAGTATGTTACATGGAGCCATCCCTTCTTCCTCAGGGAGCATGAAAACCCTATCTAAAGGGAAAAGGACCAGGTACCAAAGATGGCTTGTGGGAGAGGAAAGGAATTCAGTTGCCCTTCAGAGACATGAGAAAGATTTAAAATTTGTTGGCCTCTACACAGTGGTAGATTGCAAGGGATAATAATCTGCCTCCTGAATATAAGGCATTGTAATTTACACACTCTATAAACTTTTCTGTTTAAATATTGTCATTGATTTTTGATCAGAGGAAATGTTCAGTTTGGGTTTCTGTAGCTCACTTCTTTTAGAAGAAATAGGCTATTGAATCCCATCTCTCTGAAATCTTGCTTTTTCACCAAGGAAGGCAAAAAGATGCTGCCCTGACATAGCAGGGTGCAAAGCTGCCTTTTTTGTTTCAGGACCCTTTAAGCTGTTGCCATCTTTTTTTTTTTTTTTTTTTCCTTTTCTGCGCAGCCATTCTTGCCATTCTTTGGGTCCTGCTTCTGGCTGGCTGGAGACCCTGCTTGCAGTTACCTGCTTCTGTGAAGGAGCTTAGCCTGGCTCTCAAAATGAAGACTTTCAGGTATGTTCTCCTCCTCCAGTTTCAAGCTACTCTCATTTAAATCTGTGTTCAAGTACATTCTGGCCACACTGATACTGGTAGTGTGTTTACTTCCATTTATTTAACTTAGCTGGTGTTTTGCATTCTTAATTGAGTTTCAGTATTGCCCCCTCACCATTTAGTACAAGGTTTCATTTGCTGAAGGAACTGAAAATAACTTATTAGACCTGCTAGTTGTACTAAAAAGGGTTAGATTTCCAAATCTTGGAGGAGCTAGCTGCCTGAGTTAAGTGTCTGAAAATACTGTCTGGATTATTTTTACCTACTTAAGCAACATTTGCACATATAATGTTTTAGTTTAGTTTAGTTTAACTTTTACTTTCTACTTTCTCTCTAATTAAAGAAGCTAAAATCCTATTTGATTTTGGAATGTTTGCTCGGTCAGTTTGTGTCAACTTAATTTATCAACATCTACATGTGCTATAAAATCACTGTTAAGTGCTGGATATCCAGCCAAGTAGGTATTTTATTTTAATGAACTATAGTGCATGTAAAATGAACAAGCAATTATTATATATTCAACTATTTCCTATTTAAATTAAAGTTGTTAAGCCAGTGGAAATAAAAACTGGATATTCACATAGGCAATTATAAGATTGAAAATGTTCTGACTGTTCCAAGGACTTCATGGGGAGTGTTACGGTTTGTTTCTTCAATCTGCTTTCTCTATCTTTCTTCTCTGTCTCCCTCCACCCCCCTTACAAAAGTTGTGACTAATTACATGCACTAAATGATCAGTGAACAAATTCATTTTCTCTGGTCTCAGAAAAGTCATCTTACTGTAATCTTGTCCAAGCTGTTAGAGAAAAAACTGAGCAGAGGTGGGGAAAAATTATAGTTGTGTTTTGCATTTCCTTTGGGACATGGAGCTGCCAAGAAGGAAAGGGACATTTTAGTGTCTCCGCTGGCAGTGATGCCAGTGTGTTAGTGTCCACCCCCCTCTGTCTTCAACCCTGGCGCTGTCGGTCTGTGGGGATGGCAAGGTGCAGCAGAGGTGGGACGTGTCTTGAGCACCCTCAGGGAGGGGACATCCACAGATTCTCTGGGCAACCTGTACCAATGCAGGCATCTTCAACCTCTTCACGTCTTTCTGACTCAAGTGTCATCCTTCTGCGATTAAATGTCTTCCTCTAACCTGTTTTATGTTTTGCCATCAAATCAGACATTTCAGTCTTTCATTGCAACAGACAACAGCAGAAGCAACTGGAGTTTCCATTCTGGGCTGGTGTAAAGTGCTTCAGTCCACTCATTCTTGACAAGTGAATATATTTTGAAATATAATTTGAATAAATTGTTCACCTGTTGGGGAAAAAGTTCTCCCAAGGTTCAGCTTCACAGAAGCTCCCAGTGGAGCCCATGCAGTGCTGTATTTCAACAGTATGGTTATAGTGTTTCTTATTTTGCCTTTGTATCTTGAGTGTAGTAACTCCTGAGGTCATTTTGGTACGACGTTTTCCATTTGTGAGCCTCTTTGTACAGTTTGTTCCTTTTCATTGGGTATATTGATGGGTATAAACAGGTGTTGATAAGCATTTAGTGGAGTAAATATATATAAAAATAACAATAAAAGTTCATTATGTTTCTTACCTTTTTGAAATAGACATTGATATTTAAGTACAGAATTGACACTACTGCATCCTAACATTATTTTTTGGGAAGTAGATGGAAAAAACAGAGATTTGGTCATCTGGAGGAATGAAAGACACCTAAATACATGTTGCAACCGGCATATGCAATGGTATGTATGTTTCTAAAATGCAAGTTTAGTAGATGATTTTGGACTCTATTTTTTATCCTGTCTCTGAATTTTCAAGGAAGAGTTCCTAAGAAGAACCTCATTGGTCTTGTAAGTAAAAGAATAAAATTGACCCAAGTCAGATGTCTTTAGCAAAGTGCAGGAGACATTGCTACACATTAATCTTCAGCCAGTGTTGATGTGATCTCATGCTAAGTAAGTCAGACATCTTGAGATCTTGTCCTCATTAATGGGAAGAAAGGTCATTTTGGCTAACACATTGCAGTGTGTCAGATAAAGGAAAAAAAAGCAGCCCAGCAGAGGCAGTGAAGATTTTATGTCTTTAGGATATGTCGCATTAAATTATTTGTTGCAAACTCAGATTGTAATCAGATATTGACCTTTACAATAAGAGAAATTGCGTCACTGACATTCTCTGATAGGGGTGGAAAGAAAGCTAGTCTTACACTGCAGTATTTGTACAGTTTATCTGTGTAAGTGATACTATACAAGTCAATAAATGAATCTTGCCATTAAAAAAATACAATAAGAATTTATCAGATAAAAAATGGATCATAGTAGATGGTAATGTTCTTCAGTAATTAATAATAGGTTGCATTTATTGCCCCTCTTGCGCAGAGGACTTATCGAATGATTTATGGATTGATTCTGTTCCCATAGATCAATGAAAGTTTTGCAGTAAGACTCCAGACTCTTAGCTGTGCATTGCTATAGCAAGGCCTGATTTCAGGCACAGAACATCTTCAACTTGTCATTATTTCCCTTGTTTGTGGGACTTTTTGTGTGTATAATCTCAGTTTTATTTTAAAGTAGTTTATTTGTAGTAAATTTGCAATGATAAAGCCTTGGTCTGAGTTGTATCCTTAAATGGAAGCTGTAACTTCTCGTGTTGAAGTCATTGATTTGAATTTGATTTGAATTAGCAGGACTGTTTATTTTCATTAGCTTATCTAACAGTAATACATAATTTCTAGTTCTTTTGATTTGTAAAATGTCATGTCAGCTAATAAAAATACTTAATATCACAGGTTTTAGAATGATGCTGATCAGTAACTCCTGTGTCTAACATTCTTTTCCAGATTGCTGATTCAGTTCTGCAGCACTGATCCTTTAATCTTTAAATATTCATCTTGAACAGTTGGTGTAAATTTGGGGGAAAATTCAAAGGAGGCTATTACCTGCTGTTAAAATAAATATTGAAGACTTGGCTTGCAAGTGTTTTTCATCAGTCATAAACACAATTCCAAGTAGCAGAGCAAAATCCATTGGAATACCTATAATAAAAGTAGAGACAAAGAACAAAGCCAAGTATCTCACACTTCTTCTAATGTTTCAGTTAATGCAAAAATCTGTCCTGTAAGTTAAAACTCTGAGAGAGATATCTTTGTCTTCCTATCAGTGATCAGTTCTTCACCCTTCCTACCTTTATTGACTGTCCCTAGGTCTTGTATTTTAGGATTTGAGGAAGCAGGCTTCTGCATTCATGAATTTTGTAAGCTGCAGTCTCCCTCAGAGAAGAGTTTCAGCTTACTTGTTTCCAAGTCCTAGCCTTTTTAGTCCCTCCTGGTAAGGCAACTGTTCTGTTCCCTTGATCACTTCTAAGTGCCAAGTCAAAAGCTCATTTCTGAGCATTAGAACAGAAAGTCATACTCATTTTCATACCGTTGGTGTAGTCTGCTTTTATGTTATGAGTAATTAGTTTCACTGTTGTGCTCAGCTTGTTTCTGGTTAGATGTATTGCTTCTCTGTTTAAAGGTTTGGGTTGTGAGAGCACATCCTTGTTGTGATGGTTCCACTGAATTCAAAAGCAGTTTGATTTTTTTCTTTGGTGGTGGCAGTTTTTTTTTTTGACTATATTTTTAGAGGTAAAAGTTTAAAACTATGTTTCAGTCAAAGTGATGAATTTTTCTGGAAAAATAAGTTTGCAAGTGGCATTTAGTTTGGCCAAGGGTAAGTTGATTTCTGTGTGTTCCCTGAAGGCATGAGTAAGTTAAGCATGTGTATTGCTAGTTCATATTTGGATACAAGTTCTGTGTCTGGGAATATGCACAAACATTTGGGTGCTCTGCTGTCTGGGACAATGTGCAGAGATTGCTAAATAGTCAAGTGTCACCTGTATCTAAAGATACCTGATCTGTGTTGTGCATATAATTTGGTGTTTCTGAATGTGAGTTTTTGAAGACCTGGCTCTTTCTCTTAGGGTTTGATTTTGCTTTGTCCTAGGCTCTGGTTTGTGAGGAGACCATTTCATGTAATGCTGGCATTGCAAAGTGAGTAGGTACGAAATGCTAGCTTGTAAGAATTTTTCACATTGACAGTAAAGTGTTTTAAAAAAACCCACCAACAATAAAAAAACAGCACTCGGCATAAATTTGCATAAGCATGTATATCAGGGGATACTTTAGGGATAAATATTTTAGAAGTGCGTTTGTATTTGCATAGTCCAGGTGTGTGTCCTTCCTTATACACACTCTTGTAACATTTGCTGGTATAGTTTTTCCTAGATTTATATTAAAAATGAATGTCCACATTAACAATAAGTTTAGATGGGTAGGTGAGTGGTGAGTGGGACTGCTTTTAAACAGGCTCCAGGAACAAGAGCACAGGTTTTGAACCAGTTGAGAATTAAAGCCTTATTTCTGGGAAAGGTGCTTCAGTTTAGCTGGTGCCCAGTGTTTTGTAAGGTAATGCGCACTGTCATTAACCATTGTCTCCTTTTTTTCTTTCATAGTAACGGTAGATGGCTGTAGCTGATTTGATGATAATATTAATATAAATATTGATGGGAGAAACCACCTACAGTTTCTCTCTTCTTTAGGAATAAATATTGGCTTTGGGATTACAAACAAGTTATCAGAAGTTACCAGAAAAAGGTCTTCTGACTTGAGCAGTGACTTATATCACAGCAGGGCTTTTTTTCAGAGAGAACATGGAGAGAGGTAGTCTGATAGGTTTTGCTTTTGGTAGATAGACCAGTTCTCAGAAGAACTTTTTTCCTTGGTAAGTTTTTTTTGTCTGGCTGTTCAGAATTCATGATAGCAGTCTTTTCAAATATCTAAGAAAAAAGTGACACTCCTTTTCTATACATGAAGATCAATGTTAAAAGTGGCTGAATAATCTGTTCTTAGCACCTCTTGTGGTCCTGTCTGTAGGCAAAGGAATATTTGCTTGCAGACCCTCATCTCCTTGCTATCATTTATCGCCCCAGCACTGGAGCTGTTTTGCTTTTTTCTGAACAATCTGATGTGATCTAATCTGTTCTGTCTTCTTATATTGAGATTAACAAGCCATATACCTTCAGGCATAGGCCAGATCTACAGCAGCGGAGCACAAATGAACTTGAACATGAGGTCAATCAACTGCACAAAATACATCACACAGTTATTCCAAGGCGCGTGCTGTGTCTATAATTGCCCCTTGTTCTGTCATTAGAGCTCCCCTACAAGTCATTATTTTGAGTCAGCAGAGCTGCGGGGAATAGTCAGCCTGATGGTTAGCATAGTGCTGAATAGATAGTATAAATATCTACCAGCACACAAATACAAGGAGCAGGAATTTAGATTAAACCTAATAAAGTGTAGGGTTGTTAATCCCTTTTTGACTCTGAATTAAAACACTACTCATAAAACTTTCAGTATGACTGCTTCTTTACTTTGCCTCTTGGCAATGGTGATTTTTATTTCACAGACAGGTTTTCACATAAAGGAAACAGAAACTGGCAGCAAATATGTTGTGAGGTTATGAAAACCTGATGGAAATAAGACCTTAGCCAGAGAACTGCTGTCTTTTGAAAGGGTCTTAAAAATACTTCTGTGTTTTTCCATCGATTTTAGACTTATGTCAGTTAACTACTTAATTAGAAAAAAAATAATAAATCTCAATCTCAGAGTTGCCCAGTATAGTGATGTTTTGAAAAATAAAATTGAAAAATGAACTTCCTTCATTTTTGAACCCAGCCTGGTTTCAACCTGTGGCACCTCTACAGCGAGTGGTGAGGGTAGCTCCAGCTCCACTCATTCTGCCGAGGTGGCTGCCAGGCACTTGGCAGTTCCACTCCTAGCTACCTCTCCTGGCTAGATTCTTTTTTAGGTTCCCCCTCAGACTTCCTAAATGAATTATCTTCCACTGGTGCATCCCCACACATCCCCTTAGACTTCGAAACCTTAGTTTCTAGAGCATTTGTGCACCTGAATGTGCCTGCAGGGTAAGCTTGTTTGCACAGGGGTCTGCAGCCATGCCATGAGCAGTTCACATGCTGTCTGAATGAGAGTCCAACATCCCACGAGCAGGTCCCAGAGAGGTCAGTGATAATTACACAGATGCAAATTCTGAGTCTAAACACAAAGCAGATGTAGTTGAGTGAGAGAAAGAGGACACAGATGGGCAAAATACTCCAAAGCAGCTAAATGATTTATAAAATGAAGGTATGTGAGGTGTACATTTTCTTAGAGTGGTTCACTTGTGGTACAGTCAGCAGAGGTTTCCTGCCTCAATTTCATTCTCAAAAGGAATGTGGAGACTTATAACAGAGTGCTCATTTGAGGTGTGATAATTCTGTGGAGCTTCACAGACACTGCAAGTTTTCCAGGTAGTCAAAGAGTAGAGGTCTGTGATAACCAGGTCCTTACCTTGCAGGTCTCTACGTGATTCTTCACACAGAAGTGAGATTCATAATATCAAAATGAACACTAAACATCCATCAGAAACTCAGCACCCCGAAGGATTTAAATAGGAGCTGTAGACATTTTGGCAAAACGCTAGTCCCCAAAGATCCCTTTGGTAAAAATGCCAAGTAGTGATTAATTTTTACTGTTGTAATGGTGAAAGTGGGCCTTAGGGGAAAAATATTAAAGCAGGCCCCAAGTTTTCAGAGTGAAAATAATGAGATGGACTTGCTGATGCTGCCAAACTTCATATTGTCTTTGCAATCTTGTAACAAATGGGAAGATAAAGGAAAGATTCCCTTTATAAAGGAAAGCAATCTTACTTCTCCACATAATAAATACCATTTTTCACTGCTCTACAGCAAATCATAATCTAGCCAAATCCCAACTGAAAAACTCGAACACAAAATAGCACTTAAGCCAGTCTTCCAGTGGTTTATTTGAGCATAGAAGAAAACAAACAAACAAACAAAAACAACACAAAAGACACAAAAGAAGCACAATACATTTAATAGTAAGCGTTCAGCATTCTTGTATATTTGAAACAACAGATGTAGCTGATTTACAGCTAGATAAAAACAGGATTGCATCTACTAATATACAATATATAAAGAAGATGGTCCCTTCTACACAGATCTTGATTTCCAGGAGCATCTACAGAAGGCATAGAGGAAACCCAACATTCAGATTTTAAATAGAATCTTAAAATGAAATAAGTACAAACTAGATGTGGCTTGGATGCAAATTCATCATCACCTCCTTAGCTTGTTATTTCTGAACAGCATTACTGGGTACAAATGCAAGCCTATGGATAAAGAAGGGTACAACTGGTTGCCTCCTAAGGTTGCCTTGTTATAATAGAAAAATAACCAATTACCACAGGGCCATCTGTAGTGTGATCAAACCTGAACACTCAAAAATGGTGAATCATGTCTGCTTCAAAGCTTTGATATTTAATAAAGAAACAATTTATCTTAATTTGTTTTTGAAAGTGTGAATTCACAGTTCAGTTTCCTAGCTTCCGTCATAGCAAAGCTATAGAAACTCACTTTTTAAATGAAAATGAAAAATCTTGAATGTAGGAAGTGGAGCTATTAAAAATAGACCAAATATTTTACATGTATGTAGGGAAGTTGTGAGAATCATGAGAATGGGCATTTCCTGTCAGTAATTTTGGAGTTATTGTGCTTACAGTACCAAGGTTTCAGAATATTCTGCAAAAAAACAAACAAACACCACCACCGACAACAAAAATGCTTTTAATCTAGGTAAGTTCAAAGGTCAAGTTTCAAAGTAACCTAAAGCTCCTGGCAGCTCACTCCTGTGAGCTCACTCCAGGACTGTGGTGGCTGAAGAGCAATGCTATTTTTGCACAATTTATGTAATTCACTAATTATTACAATTTACCTCTAAAAAATTCATGAGGTGAAATGAAAATTTTCTCTGATATTTTGGAACCATAGTATATGAGAGAATCATGCTTGACTGGAATCAGAAAAAGGTGAGGATAAAACACCAAAAAAATAAGGCATACAATGTTTCTTCGGCTCGCTGTGAAGGATTCTTATTCTTAAATGTGTCAACGTTTCTTGAAGAATTTGGAAATCTAGAGATTAGGATGATCATGTTCATGACACTTTTAAATTTGTGATGAGAACTTAATTAAATGTCTCCCACAAAAGCATTAAAAAAATGGTCTATTTAGGGGCTCTGTCCATTTTCAACAACTTACCAATGCAAAAGTTCTGCCTGACTCCTTGCACCCACTGGGTCATTACACTGTGCACCTCTCAATACCATTGTCAGGAGGTGGCCAAGCCTATCCTTACGTATCAATTCATATTTCAGAAACAACAGATTCATGTGACAATGTGTAGTGAATGATACAGGAGTTTAAAGTACTTCTTAATTGTTCCTGAATTTGTTAGTTTTAGGCACCCTATGCATAGGGGGCAGGGCAGGTTTCTTCCCTGAAACTCCTGTCTTGTATAGAAATTCTGTTGAGAGCATCCTGCATTAAATGCAAGAAGAGAATTTCAGACCTGCGTATGTTTAAGGTTCACTGTCTGTTTTTATTTTTATTTTTAATAATATTCTCTTCTTTTACATCATGGCACTATTTCATATGAAATCCTTATTTTGTGTTACAGTCTCTGTGGATTACTTCACTGATTTGGTGAATGTTCTATACTGGCCAGAGTGTGCTTCAGCGGTGGTCAGAAATGCAGAGGGGACTGATGTGAACTAGCTGTTCAATCAATACACAGACTGCCATAAAGGGCCAAATTAGAACCTCAAACCACTGCAAATTACAAACGGGCTGTATATCAGATGATGCCAAGGCAAAAAAGATTTTGCATTCACGTAGTCCTGTTTCAGAGATTATTATTTCCAAGACTGGAAAGCTTGTATTAAAATAATATACACTTCAGCAGCTCAAGCCACAGATATTGAAGCTGAAACTGGGTTTCTAACTTGTAGTGCTGAGATTCAGGAACTTGACTGGCCCTGTAGACAAGATTTAAGTCTGTGTTTTCTGTTCTATTTTGGATTTTTGATATTCACCTACCCCAATTATGAGCACCATGCTAAGCATTATTAAGCAAGTTAGGAGCTGGCTCTTAAGAAAATGAGCTGTTAAGAGATTATTTGTCTGGTGCTCTCCATTTGCACCATATCGTGTTGGATCAGAGGCAAGGTTTCACTGTAATGTTCAAAGACTACTAGTGGGGTTGAATGAAAAATCCTGGGTAGGTGTTTAATGTCCTCATGTTGATCCACACGGAGTTTGCAAATTGTTCAACCTCAGTCAGGAATATGTGGCTGAAGTTTGGAAGCTCATTACAAAATAGAAGACTGACCACAAGCATCAAAACGACTGATGTGAGTACAAAACTCTTCCATGTAAGTTTGCACCACTGCCACTGAAGGCAAGAAGGAAGGCAAAGGAAGGCAAAGATGATATACAGAAAGAGAGGATGATAGGAATTAAAAGAGACAAGATGGGGATAAACAAAAAGGGCAGTTTAGCCCAGATTAAAACTGGCAATATGACCTTTTGTGACTTAGCTTATACTATTATGAGATGCAGCGGATTAATGGGTGTCAGGCTCTGCTACAGGAAAAAAAGAAAAAAAAAGAGAAAAAGAAAATTCTTGCAGACTTGAGTTTTCCATGATCAATTGAATTTAAAAGACAGTGCGTGTCTAGGAAGACCAGAAAAGGTATTTTTATATGTGCATATTGGATACCTTTTTTGCCTGGCTGGCTCTGCAGACATAAAGCTGCATATTTTGATATGTAAGTGAAGTCTTCTCTCTGTCACATTATTTTTTTTAAAGAGAGATTGAATAGTGCACATGTCAAGAACTGAGAATCCTCTGCATTTTCCTTCAAGCCTTTGTGTACATGATGAGCTAGAATAACCTCTCTGAACTGAATTATCCTTCCATACTATGGTTCAGTGAATATCATTATATTTCAGCACAGCTTGAGTGATTTTTAATGCCAAAAACATCAGCAAGAAATACAAATGTTACAAAAACATTGAAACAATACCATAAAAAAAAAACACAGGATCATAAATACTTTACTTTGCAAGGTCTGGAAGGTCAACATAGCTATAGTGTGGAAAATTAAAATGCTCTCCATGTGAATGCCTTTGGAAGAAAAAAAAAAAAAAAAAAGGCAGTGTTTTACTCCAGAAATGCAGAATTCCTGTTTGCAGTCAGTTAACAATGAAACCTATTTTCCTGATAGTTGGAACTGATGAAGTCAATTCATTCATAATTGTTCTGTTTGTGTCTCCTGCATGTTTTAATGCAGCATAATTAAAGCAGAATTAGAGGAAGTAGAAAATCAGTGACAGCTTTGACAGAAATGCCATCCTACAGAAGGTAGCATGCACCAATCTAAGATTTTGGCAGAAGGAAATTAAACACGGGCAGGCAAGAACTGAGGTTTGCGATGAGCTTGAAATTTGGATGACTTCCCTCTTCAGCGAAGTATCCGTCACTCTCAGTTACTATTTTGCAACTGGAAACTTCCCTTTTGTCCATTAATCTTGTATCAGTAGTTGTTCTTTCCCTTGGAGGTCATTCTCAGTTTGTCTTCCAGTTTTTGTGTATACGTTCATGTGCTATTTGGGCTTTAAAAAAAGAAACCTCAAAACCTGCCTGTCTGTGCTGCTTTATATTTCTCCGTGTAAGGTGGTATGTATCAGTGGCTTTTGGAGAAGGCAGTTTGTGCTTATTGTCTACGATGCATTGCCAGCGTCTCTGAGCACTGACTTGGGAATGGTTCAGTGCTGTATGGGTCTTAATCTTAATTGAAGGGAGAAACCTGTGAGAAATACAAGGAAATTTTTACCTTTGTCTCTTACAGTTAAATTAGATTTATATTGCTAGTGCCATCTCCCATGGATGCTCAAAGCATGGATAAAAAGGAATGAAGTCATTTTGCTATCATGAACTTTCTTGTATGATGATAAAATAATTATTAAAGTAGTTGATACCCTTTTGGTTATCTCCGGTGGAAGGGTTGAATATTAGATTTGGATTTTCACTCAATTTTTGAAAGCTCTAACTTTTTTAACTGATGAAATTCTTGTCTAGCAGAAATGAAGAATTAATTACGTTGTCAGTATGTGAACTGATGAGCCTGTTTTGGCTGTTGTGGAAACATCTTGAAGGATGACAATGTCAAACTGAAAAATAACATGCAATACAGGCATGTAATAAACATCTTTAGAATCTTAGCGTTATTCCATCCATTTTTAATAACCACCCTGCCATTATTCTGATCTCCATTTTCAATATTCTCCATGTCCTAACAACTTAGTGCTCAATTTTCAAACAATGTAGTCTTAATATGTCTTACAAATTTCCATTGTAGGTGTTTTCTGCCTAGTCATCCTAAGGGAGAGCTATGAGAGGTGTTCAGGAACAAGCCTCTCAATGCCTTCATGTTATATTTAGGAACAGCTGGTAAGTCATCCGTCAAGAAATGGAGATCTTTATTTACAGAACCATAAAAACCATAAGTTTATTTTTTTAATTTTTTTTTTTTTAATTTTTAAGTATTTGTAGTCAAAGGATCCCTTCATTGGCAAGCTCTGTGCAATATCGTTCTGTGCAATATCATTCTTTAAATTATTAAATTATTTAAATTTATTATTTAAATTATTATAAAAATATTCTGTGCAATATCATTCCAGCAGTTTTATGCGGTAATATAGACGATAATAGAAAGACAAAATTTGATCTGGTGTGAGGGAATGGGAGACGAGAAGATGCAACCACACCCTTATGCACGTTGGCCTGCGTAAAAGCTGGCACCAGAGTCTTGGAACAGGAGCAGTGGTGGCACCAGTGCTTAGGGTGGTTCTATGGTGCTGCTGCAGGGCTGCTGTAGGAGAGACACTTTAAGTGGCATATACAGATAGGAAGCTTCACTAACTTGCTGGTACTCCTCTGACTGAAGCCTGAGCCAGCTCTACTCTGTCCTGCCCTTGTGCACAGACAAATTTGATTTTAAAATGATGTGCAGGGGTAGAATAATTTGACCAAGTTTCTTTTTTTTTCCTTTGTATTGCCTGGAAAATGTAAGGCAATTTCTTCATGAATAGCAACCACATTAAAGGGAATCGTAAATGAAAGAAACCTTTATTGCCTTGGAAATACCTTTTTTTTTTTTTTCCCCCTTAACCTTCCCATAGCAGTACGTTTTGCAAACATTAGGAACCTTACTGGCCTTTTAAACTAAGAACTGTAGGCAAACAGCTGATACTGTGAAATGGAGTTCAACTTTGTAAGTGGCTGCTTCTATTCTGTGTAATTATTCTATCAGCAGGAATAACATTTACTAGCACTGAAAGTGTAAAAAGTGGAAGATGCTGTCTCTCAGGGTACAAGCTGAGGTAAGCTCCCAGTGCTGCTGAACACCACAGGCGTTTTCTTGCAGTTTGCCCGCTGCCGTGTTGCAGGACATACAGACACACTGAGCAAATGAGCTGGCTCAGAATTGATGCAAGTTTCGGAGTTGCTCTTCCAGGAAAGCTCGAGTACAGGTTTTTCTCCTTTTTGTTCAGAGAAAAATTGTGTTTTCAACTTGAAAACCAAAGCTCTTGGTCACTTCTCAAAATGCTGTGATTAATGTTTAGGTTGTTACATCAACCTTTTACTGGAACTTTCTCTCCTCTTGGGCTCACATTAGAAAATTTCATGCTTACCAGCTGCATGGTGGCATAACACCATCTGGTATATGTTTCTTTGTACCATGTAAAATTCATTATTGGCTTTTTAGATCTTGGAAGGACACAAATAATTACTTCACATTTCAACATTGCGGAACCTGAGAAGTCAATCATTAGGGAAATTCTGCATTTTTGCAAAACTCCATATGAAGTCAATAAGCATAATTATTTTAAAATGCCATGACGTTTATGAAAATAAAAGCTCTACATGGACAGCAGTGCTTTTATTTTACTTGGCTTAAGACACAACACACACAAGGGTTGAAAGCCATTGACTGCTGGTCATTACTAATTTAATAAGCAGTCCTCACAGTTCTTGCAAATACAAAGGGATCTGGCTTTACATGTGTAATATGCAGTGTGCAGGAAATACTTAGTGCTGTTCTCTTTGAAACCTAGAGGACAGTTATTAAAATTTTATGGTTCAAATTAAAATTTAAGATTAAAATACAAGACCAAAAGATTCATTTTTTCCCCTCAATGCTATTAGGAATAAGCCTTTTGGAATAGAGGGGCTCAGTGTCTTAAATGTCATGTCCTCCTCCTCCGGAGAGCTAGATTAGAACTAATCACAGTGGACTACAGAAATATAACTTTCTGCATTTTTTTTTAAGAGAAGAACAAGCTTTTATTACTTTTTAATGTATTGTGCTATTGTAGAGTCATGAGGTAGTAAGTACAGCTTGGGAACCTGTGTGACAGTTTTTGAAGAAGTGTGGTTTGTTTCATGAGCAGAAGGGAAATCCGTGCTTGTGGAACTGTTAAAATGAGTTGGAGGATGCCAGAGGATTTGCTTCTTTGTCAAAGCAAAGGGGAGCAAGGGGAGGCTCATGCAGTAGCTCAGTCTGATTAATAACTATCAGAGTACCCATTTTTCTAAGGTACTATGCCATTAATATGTCTCCCAGCGTCAAATCTGGTTGCCATTTCTCTTGTAAGACACTTTAATAATGAACTGCAAAATCGATGACACATAGAAGCAACCTTATAAGGAGAAAGTGCCCTGCTATATCTTTACTTGTAGCACAAAGTCACAAATCCCCTTTCTGGCTTATGTATTATTTTCCTGAAACTCGAACGTGGTGCTGTGCTCTCTGTGTAGCTCAGGTCTCCAAGCCTGCCTCTGTGGTTCCAAACAGCTGTTTGTCACTGGGAAGCACAGTGAAGTCATAACCAGTTCTGCGATATAGATCACCAGGGAAGTGGCAGATTGCTGCTTAATTTCATTGCGGAACTGACACAGAACTTGTCAAGGTCACTAGAAGGGCAGCCATGGAGTTCAGGAGAATTTGTCCAAGTCCTCATAGTGTAAGTCCAGGTGTTCCTGCAGGAGGCTGTTGGAACAGTGCGTGTCTGACACCAAACACTGGATTTCTTGTGTGGAACTTCAACAACTGTGCCTGAAGCCCGAATGTGCCCACAAGTTCTCCCTTCCTTTTAAAAATAAATAAATAAATACACTTATATGCTCACATAACGACTCCTCTGCAATACAAAATGCACTTTACTCCTGCAAGTCAACAAACAGGAATTCATTAGCAAAGCCAAATTTCACAAAGCTCTGCCATCCAGTGTATAGTCATTCATCTATTTGAATAAATGGAATAAATCCATTAGTTGTGATTTTCATTGTTATGCTAAATGTGTGTGCACCTCTAGTTTTCTGCCATGACTTTAAGGATGAACCATGACAGCTATGATTTTACGTTATTTTTTAAAACTAGAGAAATTATGGGATTGATATCATGTAAAGGAAAACAATTTTCACTGAACTGATCAGAAAGAATTAAGCTTTCATCCTGTCTTTATAAGTTGTCAAATCCTAAAGCAATGGAAAATTATTTAAGCTCCTGTTATTTCACTGAAGAGCTTAAGATGGCTGGATGACCAGCATGAAGTACAGCGTAGCATTAATTGAACAAACGCAGAACTGGATTACTCCAAATCTGTTGAGAACTGCAGAATAAAGGACATTATCAAGGTTTCAGTGGCAAATTCCCCTTACTGACAAGCATTTGTTTCAACAATGAAAGAAAAGCACTGCATAAAAACCGTAAGCTACAGAGTTCGTTAAGAAAGACCCTTTTAAAATGAGGACTGGGAGAGTGTCTTATCACAGAACCCAAAGCATATCCATCTGTGGTTATCAGTTTTTCAGACGTGTATCACTGAAGCTAAACTGATGAAGAGGCAGACTATATGTAAGAGGAAAAAAAAAAAAGTTATTTTTACACAAGGAAGGGAAAAATGGACTGAGATCAATGAAATATAAGGATCTGAAAGAACGAATAGGAAAGAAAAAAAATAGTTATCTCTAAAGATGGGGAAAGTGAAGATTGACTAGAGAAAGGAGATAAATATCTAGGGTGAGGATCAATATATTTACTTGCATATGTCGTATGGGTTCTGTTCTTTTGTATACAGGATTAGGGATTACCATGACCATTAGGAGGACAAAAGTGCAACATGCCTTTCCCAATACTGAGAAAATATTATATCACGTAACAGAGCTGGAAGTAATCATGGTAGATTACTTCCATGAGATATATAGAGAGATAAATCTCTCTATCATTGATCATGGAAAGGACTTACATCAGGCTGTTCAAGTGCCATATGTGAAATAAACTATAGCATCGGGTTTGTCATCCTTCTGAAGGAAATACAGAGGCACAGCAGACTTGAATGTATGAAATCCCAGGTTTCATACAGGCAAATGGATGATAATAGAAATTTAATAATGGATAATGGAACTTTTGGCTCCTCATAGCAGATGGTAACTACACAGCATTCAGACAAGCTGTGGTGTACCTCACCTTTTGAACTAACGTATTTGCTTGCTTATAAACCAAATGTCAACAATTTTTCATCAGATCATTCCTAGCTGACCTACCTTACTAAGATAACTTTTTATAGTAATGTTACAATGCTTCTGAGTACTTCTCTGAGTTTGATGGGGCTGTAATCAGGTGGTTCAATAGAGGGAATGTAACACTTAAACTTATTTCCAATATGCTTAGCAGGGTTGCCTTTCTCCTCTATCCTTTACTCTAGCATTTCTCTCTGGCCTAGTAAAGAGAGATTCAGAAATTCAACTGGATAGGCTTTGGTTGCATGCTTACAGAATGCGAGCTTGATAATCCAACCAGAAAAGCCTAGAAATGTTCAGAAAGGATGATACAGGGACTGTCAGTTCCATGCAGTCTTGGTAGCTCTTCCTGGAGCTGTAGTAAAAGGTTTTGGTCTGGTATAATGTAGGACTTAATGCATCTGATGAGGGCTCAATTTTCATGTGTCCAAAGAAAGGCAATGAAGAATGAAGCTGGTGAAGGGTCTAGAAAAAAGTCTTACGAGGAGCGCCTGAGGGAGCTGGGGTTGTTTAGTTCAGAGAAAAGAAGGCTCAGTACTTTACAGTACTTTACAATTACATTAAAGGAGGCTGTAGCAAGGTGGAGATCAGGCTCTTCTCCCAAGCACCAAGTGATAAGATGAGGGGAAATAGCCTCAAGATGCACCAGGGAAGGTTTAAGTTGGATAATAGGAGAAATTTCTTTACTGAGAGGGTTGTGAGGCATTGGAAGAGGTTGCCCAGCAAAGTGGTTGAGTCACCATCCCTGGACGTCCTCAAGAAACATATAGATGTAGAACTTAGTAGCATAGTAGCATAGGTGGACTTCAGTACTAAGATAAAGTTTGGGCTAGGTGATCTTAGAGATCTTTTCCAACCTGAATGATTCTATGATTCTGTAATTCTTACCAGCACAACTTCAGATACGGGACAGTAATGTGTCTGTACTTGCCAGGGAAGATCTCCTTTAAAGTGGTCCATGAAATAATGTTTTATGGAGTACATAAAGGGAAAGAACAGATGTCTGTGTATGCTGGAGAGAAGCTATAGGTAGCCTGAGTGCTAACAAGTAGTGACCAGTCAGATTTGAATGTAAAGACTGGGGTAGTGCAAGCCTCATGTTGTTTGCTGACAAGTGCTTTGGAGTGTTTGGAAAAGAATAGAAACGTTGCTCTTTTTTTGTCAAGAACATTGTGATGTTGTAGTCCTGCCACAGAGACAGAAATCACATCCAAGGAAATATGACAGTGGAATATGTTCATACATGTGCAGTAAAGGAATATAAATACTGCATTGCAACATTGCATTTACATCTTTGTAGCAGCTATGAAAATAGGCAGATTTTTAAGGAATAGAAGATATGAGTGTTACTCTGCCTTTAGCATTTAGATTTAAGCTGAATTTCAGGTGAGGATTAAGCTGACTCACCTAAAAGAGCTTGAAACTGTTAATTACTTACAAACCAGCCGTTAACTGATCTTTCTGACTTGAAGGTCCAGGCAAAAAGAAGATGGAAAGTTGTGGGAGAGCTGTGCATGGAGCAAAAGGCTTCAAATCCTGGACAGACCTCATGGGCATCTGGCAGGTTTCTGTAGTTCCTGCAGCAGGAGAGGGCAGCCTGGAGGACCTTAGCAGCTGCAGAAGGGTATGCTAGAAAATGAAGCAGGGGTAGATGATTTGTGTGGCAGAATGAAGTTAGAACTGGAACTCAGAAAAGAATTCAAGGTGTTTTATTTTGTACATTTATTTAATGAAACATGAGAACAAAAGAAACTAAAAGCAGGCAGTAACAAGGGGTATCTGCCTCCCTACTCATGTTTCTGCAGCTTGTGTGGAGCTGTTACAGGTGGAATGAGCACATCTGCCCCTTGTGGCTTTATTGTGGAGTGCCAGGAGCTGTTGCAGTGGCTGAACAACAGCCAACCTGTAAGCCCAGCACCCTGTTAAGTGAAGTATCATTACCAGGGTCAAACATCACAATGCTATTGAATAGACTAACTTTATTTTACTGGAAAATTAACCGATTTGATGAGGTATGTAGAGGCTCTTTCTTTTGATTTACACCTAGTTATTCCCACAATCATAAAAATCAATACTCTGAATCTTGCCTTTGGAAAATATTTAGTATAATAATCTATGCATTAATGTATCTGCTTACTTTCTTATTTTCTAGTTTTGCAAGAGTTTTCATTCCATATACACCAGTACTTCATTTCCTTTTTTGAAATCAGCTTTCTCACAAAGCGTTTCTCTTACGACCTTTCTGAGACAATGGGCTCTTAAATTGCTGACATGGTATGTCCATTGTAATAGCAGGTAATGAATGTGTTTGATTCCCAACCTCCTTAAAAGTCTTTACTGAAAAGGAAAAACCCTAAAATGTTTACTATTTAGAAATGCATTTAATTTTAACAAATGCACTTACTGTTACAGAATGCATTATTAAACAGTATCAATGTAATTTAGAAACACCTTTTACAGATGTTTATTAGAACTTCAGTAACATTTGCATGAGAGAGTTTCAGATCTTAACGTTAATGTTGATGAAGGTTTTAATTAGAACTGAAGGTAACTTAAAAATTTCTCATTTGATGTATACACATCAAGCATGTCTACTTTCCAAATATACAGTGTTTCTTTGCTGAGGAATATACAGATAGAAAAACTAGCATAATATCAAAAGCTTAGTGCTCTAGACTCAGATAAAGTGCATTGAAAGACAGGAGAAGAAATGTGAGTGACAGTGCTAGCAAAACGAGTATTAAACCATGCTAACATTGGCAAGAACCACCCATCTAAGCATAATCTTTGTACATCAGCAATTACCTGCATTGTCTTTGAAGTAATAGAGTCTAAGAGCATGATGCTCTGCCTGAGCTGAGCTGCTCCCTGGAGGTACCTCATCCAGTATGATGCAGCAGTAGTATGGCTGCATAGCTCCTGATGCTCACTAGTAGCTCTTCAGATCTTGCTTAGGCATATTTGTACAGCAAGTACATTATGAAGGTTGGTGTAAGTGAAAAAAATCAAACAAATCGACATCTTCCAAGATAAATGTTGAAATACCCATGCAATTTGTCAACAATCTACAAAACTTCTTCTTTTTATTCTGTAAGATTAGTGCCATTGGAAAATGACTCCAAATAAGAAAAACTGGATGATATGAGACTTGCATATATTCTCAGAGATTCTTCAAGTTGATATTGGAGATTTGTGAACAGATAGTTGGATTTATCAAATGTTTGTATTGCGTTTGCATAGCTCTGCATGAAAAAATACAGATTTCTTCAGTGAAAAGTTTGAGTCCAGCCCTAAGACCACTGAAACATGGAGCATACTGTAGCTTCAGTATCAGTGGTGTCTGAATGAGACATTTTAAATGGTACTTCTGCTTTTACTTGCTGTTTGGAGGGAGAAGGTCCAAAGCTCACAGAAGGCATTCCAGATCTTTCTGTTCCATTTAATGGACTTTGAATTATTCCTTTGCAAAGCTCAATCAGTTGAGTCAGAAGCAGTGGACCGAAAAGTGAATGGGGCGAGGAGGAAATGATGACATACACCAAGTGCATTCACCACAGAAAACGGTAGCAGTCCGTGAGAGGATCTCCATGGAGAGCGAAAAAGAAAATTGAGTTTTGCATTTTCAGCCAAGGAAATTACTTTGAATGCATTTGATTAAACAGAATATTTCATTTTACCATTTTAATAATAAATCATACACACTGAATAAATGTAATATTTGTAGTACCATTAAAATGTAATTTCTTTTGTACCATGAATGAATTACATGATAGGTATAGCACACTTTTTCTTTGTTCTTAGTAGAGTTTTAGCATGTAATTATTTTCCAATTATCTGAGTGTTTCATGAACATTTTAATCATTTTTGGAAATGGCATCAAGGTGTTTCATTTCAATAGGAGCAATGGCTTTAAATGCCATCAAGGGCCTGGGCTTAGTCCCATAATTCCTATAAGGCTCTGTTCTTCACTGTTAAACAGCTCTGAAATCTGTGGGCCCTAAACACACTAAATGGCCATTTCCAGTTGTAAACTCAAGCTGATAGAGTACAGCCCAGTACTAATTTTCTTAGCTTCAAAGCATCTATGCCAGCTCATGTCTCCTGAGGCCATGATAGCCCTGTGCCAAGTTGTCTCACAGTTTCAGGAATGGTCAATATTTTGCATATTTCAAAAAGACATGCAGGCATAAAAGACAATGTGCATTGGAAGACAGGAACTTCAGACTATGGAAGTGTTACTGTGATCTAACTGCTTTCTCTGCAGACCAATAGCTGCAGCTGAAAGCTGTGTTACGTGAGTTAGCATCTTTCTTGTTTCAGGGTGAGTTGCTTGTCATGTAGCAAACTGATGCATTTTTTTGGCTATAGTCCCACGGTGGCAATCAGGGCATGGTTTTATGTTTGCATTACCAGGGGCTTTCAATGTCCTTTCTCAACTCTGCATTCACTTGCCCAGAGCCAAGGAAGTTGTAGTTTCTGCCAGTGAGGTAGTACTTGATACGAGGCTTGCTGTTAGGCCTACAGTGGGTTATAAATTACCCAGTATGGGAGTAAAAATACTTCCTGTTGTGTGAAGTCTGATGATTTGAAATGAGCCCATGCTATTTCTTCGCAGCTCAGAATTTAGTAGGAGTATGGCTGTTGATGGAGTAAAGATGATTAATTAATACGTTATGAACTTTTTAGCTTGTGAACATAGAAATAGAATAATTTATTTACTTTAATCCTCCAATGGGATGTGAGGAGAAGGAACTGCCTCCAGATACCAGCTATCCTTTATATAACTCTCCACTGTAAATTAATATTATGTTTGAAAAGCTGATGGCCTTTTTATATCTTGGTGCTTATAGTGTGAACTACAAGTATAGTGTAGATATTTGAGAACACACAAAAAAGTAACTGCTGTGTATTATTGTGTTTTTAAGTATGATTATCACGGAATCACAGAATCATCCAGGTTGGAAGAGACCTCCAAGATCACCTAGTCCAACCTCTGACCTAACACTACCCAGTCCTCCACTAAACCATATCCCTAAGCTCTACATCTAAACGTCTTTTAAAGACTTCCAGGGATGGTGACTCCACCACTTCCCTGGGCAGCCCGTTACAATGTCTAACAACCCTTTCAGTAGAGAAGTTCTTCCTAAGATCCAACCTAAAACTCCGCTGGCACAACTTAAGCCCATTCCCCCTCGTCCTGTCACCAGGCACGTGGGAGAACAGACCAACCCCCACCTCACTACAGCCTCCTTTAAGGTACCTCTAGAGAGCAATAAGGTCGCCCCTGAGCCTCCTCTTCTCCAGGCTGAACAAGCCCAGCTCCCTCAGCCGCTCCTCGTAGGACTTGTTCTCCAGGCCCCTCACCAGCTTCGTTGCCCTTCTCTGGACTCACTCGAGCACCTCGATGTCCTTCTTGTAGCGAGGGGCCCAAAACTGAACACAGTACTCGAGGTGCGGCCTCACCAGAGCTGAGTACAGGGGGACGATCACCTCCCTAGCCCTGCTGGTCACACTGTTCCTGATACAAGCCAGGATGCTGTTGGCCTTCTTGGCCACCTGAGCACACTGCTGGCTCATATTCAGCCGACTATCCACCATCACTCCCAGGTCCTTCTCTGCCTGGCAGCTCTCCAACCATTCCTCTCCCAGTCTGTAGCTCTGCTTGGGGTTATTGTGCCCCAGGTGCAGGACCCGGCACTTGGCCTTGTTGAACTTCATGCAGTTGGCCTCAGCCCATCGGTGCAGCCTATCCAGATCCTCCTGCAGAGCCTTCCTGCCCTTGAGCAGATCGACACACGCACCTAACTTGGTGTCGTCTGCAAACTTAAATGACCATGAAATAGGCAGATTATATTGTTCTATTGGAGTGAAATAGTCCCTTGCAATTTCATAACTTTGTGTAAGTGAAACAGAATTCAGTAGGGCTTTCATTTTTTTGGTTACTAAAATGGCATATGAATAATATAACTGAAGTCATAGAGAAACAAAGTGTAAAGATGGTAAATCACAAAGCAAGGACAGTTGTAGACAAAAGAACACTACCGAAATAGTAATTGTATTTGTAAAAATATCATGACAACTTAGAAAGGAGGCAAGCTTTTCATCTACATAAGCTTTGAAATACAAATGGCATGATTTTCAACATTTTCTGCATGTATTCTTTTGTTTGCATCTACAATTATATAATCTTTGTTTCTGTTACATTATCGTGGTCATTTATGTTCTCATTGTACTAAAAAATAAATGATAAGTCTAGTACAAATCAGTGTTATCTAGTAAGTTTTTTTTAAAAGTAGATAAATACTATTTTACAAAATACTTGGTGTTTATCAAAGTTCAACTGTTAAAATAAGGAAAATACAAAAGTTTTTAGGTTTATTTATTTATTGTTTATTTAAAAGTACTTCAGAGAACGTTCTTCCAGTATTCAAGGGCAGATTTTTTCCAGTCACTGCTAGAATACGTAGGAGTCCTTTACTCTGTCAGTGAGAAATGGAAACATTTTACGGAATTGACACTGTCACTACAACAACATTGCTTAAATAATTAGTCTCCCTTATTCAGATAAGGGTTCATTGACTTGGTGGATATCAAACTGACAAGTCATCCTGTTCAATTTCACTTTGTTAGTTCATATTAGAAATTACTTTCATCATTCTCTCACTGCATTCTGGTATATATGCTTGGTGTTTCTGGTATCAGTTACACAACTTGAAATCATTTTTGAGTTTTTCTTTATTTCTTCTACTACAGTTCAAATGTTAGGGTTTAAGTCAGTTTTTACTATGTCTTTATAAATAATAGTATTGCTAGTTTGTACTTCATCTGTCAGCAGATCTCATTGCATTGTAAAGGCAATTAAAAAAGATCCTCTTGCAAATCTGTTACTTTTTGTTTTCCAGAAGACGACATTGAGTGCAGATATTCCAAAACCTGGACAGAAGCTATGCCCAGTGGGTTTTTACAGAGTGCCTGGCCTTACGTGCATTTGAACCTAAAGAAGGCTTCTTATCAGAGTCTGATAGCTTGAGCAGAGAACAAAGGTATGATGGACTAGGGATGGAGAAAGGTTGTATGAGTTATACTTGCATATCTAGAGACCCTGAAGCACCTTTACATTTACCCATGTCTGGAGTTTGTGTATAAATAGATCAATTAGCTGCTCTTAGGTTCATGCTTTATGTATGAATTATGATTACAGACATATTCTTACCTTAGTCTTTTGTGTATAATGGAAAATGCACATATGCTGCACTCCCATAGAAGCAAATTGCCACTTAGATTTTTGACTTGAGGTTTTGAAAAGCCACTGCAAAATGCAACCAAAATACATACTGCATTTTCAAAGCAGTTAGAAACCATCCTCCCTTTTACAGCTCAGCACACACCTATGGACACAGGATGTCCATACCTCCTGGGGAAATGAAATGTATTTCCTTACATTAAAACTATCTATGGAAAACAGTCAATTTTCCTCCGTTTTTGAAGAGTGGGGGGTAAGTCATCTCTTCGCAAAAGAGGGCAATTGATTTCTCATTAAGAACTTATAAATCTCACTTTAGCTGCTACTTGCACGGAGCTCATGAGCATCAGGAATGTTTGCTGTTGGGCCAGACAGTTAGTATCAGATTCTAAGAAATAGGCAATATTTGAAAGGGAGGAGGGAAGGAAAGGATACAACGAACATCACTGTGCTGAAAACTGGATCAAACCAGAAGTGGCTTCTGTAAGGTCTGAAATAGGATGAGACTAAAGAGGAGTCAAAATCAAATGACTTTTTCTATTCTTTTTTTTTTTTTAAATGGGTTAATAACTAAAAATAAAAAATAGAAATGTAATTTTCCCTTGCTGTTCTACCTATTGTATCTTCACAAATGTAGGTGATGAGCTGTGAGCTTCAGGTGCATGAAGACAAATTTCCCAAAGGGCTGCTATTCTTTTGTAGATTCAGTTTACTACTGTTGCATTTGTGAGCCTCTGACAGTATCTCTGTGAGCCTCTGCTAGTATCTCAGTTCTGGGAACATATCTGGATACTTGGACTAACAATTTCTTATGGATGTTCCTGGTATTCAGCTGCCAATCAGATGCATGCAGATGCAAATTGGATGGTTAGATACACAAGTACTTTGATTTGTCTGTAAACTCATCTTGAGCCTGGATTTTTGTAGGTGGAAATTGTGCTTTCTTAGAAGGACACTGAACCTCTGAAACAACTCCTTGTAATGCTTGGTTGGGTCAGTTCATTTATGCTTACTTTTGAGATGATGAAAATCTTACAAGTCTGAAACTCAGCCTGAAAGCATATTGCTGAAGCTAAAAATACTTGCAGTAAAATGTAACAGACAAAGCTTTGAAGAACCAGATTTTATTTGACAGTCTAGATTTTTTTTTTCAATGACCACACAAAAACGTTAAATGGGAATGGCCTGAGGACAGGCACTAAATCAATAAGCAGCAGTAAGTGTGTGAAATCAATTTTTTGTTTTTCACATACACAAAAATTGATGTGGCCAATGCTGTGTAACTCCCATTAATTGCCCAGGGTGACAGAAAATTTATCAATTGCTTATTGACTTCTTTGAAGTCATAGGGGGGAAAATGGAAATAACTGCAAAGTTAACTGTGTAATACAAAAGGTATCTTTCCTGAGTGGATGTGTAAATATAGACACAGTAGATTCTTCAGAGCTTCACAGTTACTGCAGGTAATATGTTTGCTATCAACATTTCTGCAATCAGAAGTAGAAACAATGTTATTACAGTGTCAAAATTGCAAAGGTAATATACATAATGTAACATGCAGTTACCATCATGAACATTAGGACTTTAACTGTGTACGAAAGAATCTATAATTATGCCTTTATTTGTCTGCATGGGATGAGTTCCTTTGTTCATGTTAAAAGAGTCAGCATGTTCAGAAGTGGCTGTCTGCCTTGGGCTATCTGCCCCAAACACAGACTTGGGGTCTGCAATTGGTGTGTTTGAAAATGGATATACAAAATGAGTTTTGTTCATGAAAACCTTTGTCTTCTGCATCCCTATTTTCCTTGATAATTTCCCTTCTTTCCCACTCAGGGTACTGGGTACCAATAACAAGATTTCTATCTTAACCTTTATTTCCCTTTCACTGGGCTGAAGATAATCTCTCTCATTGGCTCCTGTTTTAGTTCCGTTCTTACAATTATTTTTATACTTTACATAATTTTCCTCTGGTTTCTCCTTGGTTCCTTCGCATTTCCTAAAATACCCACTGTGTGAGATGTTCACAGCTGTCAGAGCAAGGGTAAGAATATAAGAACAGAAGATGCCAAAGTGCCACTGGTGCTAGTTTAGAACTAGTATTTTATACCAGTTACCCATAGATGTGCCTGCCTACAGAGAGGCCAGAAATGTTTCTGTGCCTTATGCCTACAAGGAGGATAAAGAAACTTTCATCCCTTCCTGAGCTGTAGGTGGATAGAATGGCTCATATTCTGAATGTATTAGACTGACATTCAGGACAGCTATAGTAAAATCCCAATTCCGTTACAGACTTCCTATTTTGTCAAACATCAGGCATCTAGACCCTGATTTGTATAAGTGGGTGTTTAACTTCAGTGATTAATTTATATTTAAAAATGTTCAAATGTTTAAATATTTTCCTGGTGAGTGTTGAGATCATAGCTAAATTTGAAACATGTATGAACTTTGCTGAATCAAACTTTGCTCAACTGTCTGCTTCCTTTTTCAGTTTCTACTCTGGAAAAAATGAGATAATGTTCACTTCCTTCTGATGCTTGTCTTTGCCATATATTATTCTTTTGCTCTCAGTTGTTCCATAAGAGTTCCTGTTCAATTCAGGATGACTTGTGGCAAAAGTTATGGCCCAAATAAAAGCATCTCTGTGCCAGACTTTGAATATTTTTTATACAGGTCACAGGCCTCTTATAAATAGCATATTTCATGTCTAGTAGCTGTAAAGTTGGCAACTCTTTCTTACTGAGTCTTCTTACCTCTCCTGAGTATACAGCATGAGAGAGCTCATTAAACTTCTAAGTCAGAGAAGAGAAAGACGTAAATAAAAATAAATATATAAATTAAAAATGCACCATCTGTGGTATAAACAGGGCACTCTGAAATGTTATTTAAGATTTCCATAAAGTGACACATGATAAAAAGAGCAGTTGCAAAAAGTAAAAGAAGAAAAAGACTTTTAAGGCTAATAAACTTTGCACTGAAAAGTGACACCTGACACTTCAAAGTGAAAGAACTGAGTTATTTATGTTTTCTGTGTCTTCAACAGAAAGCAAATTAATAGTCTTTTTTTTATGATAATAAATTACTTGGGTATCTAACATACATATGTAACCTAGAGTGGAGCCAGGAGCAGGAGGAAGGTTTGTAATAAGCTAGTTTTTATCTTTTCTTCTTTTTTCCTGATTACTCTTTAAAAAATGATTCTGAGTCCTTCAGTGTCAAACTAATCCTCTTCCTTTTATCTTTAACTCCATTCTAACTCCTCTTTGAGGAAGTAAATCCATCTAATACCCTTAGTGTGAATGCAGACAAGCATCCTGGAAAATAGGTCCATCACACTCTTGCTTTCTCTCTGTTCTACCCTGTTGTCTAGCATAGACGCTAATTTCAACAACTGATTGAAAATAATCCTCTGTAACAAGATTTTAATGGTAACAAATTGTGACTTCTGCATACGAGTAAGATCATGAATGCACAACACAGAGATAATTTATTCAGGGAAGTTAAAAAGATATTTGTAGGTGGTGTTTACCAGAAGAGAATGAATTGGTTTAGAGTAAGTTGAAGTCATTGATTAAGTTAGCGGTCACAGCACAATGTCAAATATAAGTTTCCCAAAACAAATAGCTTGTAAAGATTGGAAACCACTGTGTATTCAGAAGCAGGAAGATACTGATTCAAAATCAAAATCAGTAATTTGATGCAGCACCAGCAGATGTATGTATGGGTATCCTGCCCATAAAACCTGCAAGTAGGATCTCTTTAAAAGACTGGGTGCTGAAAAGGACAAAGGAAATGATGGGGCAGGAGGAAGAGAAGCAGGTTTAGCAAGCTGCGTCTGGATGAGCTGTTAGGCTTAAGGGTGAGGAAACAAGAGTTGCAGCTGAAAGCTCTATTAACTGACTGAATACTTTGTCTCTTCAAAAGGTACAAATTAAAAAAAAAAAAAAAGGTTATCTTTGGAGACCCACAGCTGTGTAAATAGAAAACCCTTACCCTCTGGTGAGCGCTGCCTCGAATGTGCTCCTCAGAGAGTAATCAGGAGGTTGATAATGGAATCGGTCGGTTATGACATTTTTTCGCGACTGCTCGCTCTGGGCTCGGTATCGATTTGACTCCACAAACAAGGCAGGCTACAAGAGTGCATCATGCTCCTGTGTGAGTTAGTTTGTCTGTGTGTGTACCTGTGAGCGAGCTGTGGTGAGTTGTGCCTGCCCTGCAGGCCCACAGCCCTGGCAGGGCTGCCAGGGGAAGGTGCAGGTCTGGCTGCGCAGGGATCCCTTTCCCTCCTCCCAGCGGCCTCACCCTCTCCCCTGTACTTCTGGGGTTGTTCTTCTAGTTAAAACAAAACGAATGAGTCAGTCAGGGGGAGCTCAGCCTGTTTGTGTCCTTGCACTGCCTTGTGACAGGCGAGCACACCTGAGGGGCTGAGGTGTGAGGGAGAATGAACAGCAGTCTGAGCTGCATTACTGCGTGTAACTGCTGTGAACTCTGTGGAAGTGTTCGGTGAGGAGAGTGATGCAAAGTTGTACGTGAAATGTTCCCTGAAGAAACAGAGGGGTGCACTTTCCTCTATTCAGTTTGCTGAGGAAGGAATGTGTGCCCACACTGGAGCATTTCCAGCAAAGAGCTGGAGTGGGTCACTGGGGGTCTGGTGGGAGGCCAGCTAGAGCTAATCACTTTGTGCCTTTGCACTGAGACGAGAGAAAACTTTCGTGGTTGTATCTGTATATTGACCTTTTTAAAAAGCCTTAAGATAAGTCTTGAGCTCCTGGAACTACCAAAGTAAAAGGAATTAACATCACACGAGACATGCTGTCCCCACAGCAGCTCAGCCCTCAAGCGTTGTATCCTCAAGCCCCACTGCCACGTGGTTACTTGTGCCCTAACTGTACCCTGCTGTGGCCATTTATGTGGCTCCTGCAAGTCTGTGGGATACCAAAAGCCATGCTTCACTTTGGTACATAAATGCAGGTTTGGCAGAAGTGATGTGCAAGGCTGTGACAGTGTATTTGGAGTCTATGGAAAATATGGGACTTGATACTGTTCTGGAACTGAGGCATTATGTTTTAATAATGGAACTGATATAACTAATGGAAGATTTGCAGAGAAATGAGGTACAATGACCATTACTTCATGTCTTGAAGTAAATATAGAGCATATTTCAAAAGATACAAGATAGCTGGAAGAGACATTATGGACTCATTTCAGGAATACATTGGAAAAATGTATGGTTGTCAGTGTGCTGGAGGTCAAACTGGTGGATGCAAGATTTACTGACTTTGTCTACTTTGTGGACTACTAGGACAGTAAAAAGGGGTTGTGGGTAAATAGGTTTCAGAGCTCCATTCCAAAACTTGTCTGCAAGTTTTTGGGGGTGGAAGGAGACAGTCCAGCTCCTTGTTTATCAGATTTTACGTTCTAAAGTCCCACATTGAAAATAATGTATTCTGTGCTGCATGTAAAAGAAAAGTCAGTCATGCATTCTTTCATTGTTTTTATCCAGAGCCAATGTTTTTGACCTAAAGATGAACCAAATTTTAATCATTTGTGGCCTTTTTTCACCTTGAATCTTTTCCTGTATTCTTTAAAATATTCATTCTTGCATTGAGAAGCCAGATTTTTCAAGGTGATCCTAGGTGAATAGGATTAAACAACTCAGGTCAAACTACTTACTTAATCACTGTATATTCTTCGTGCAATTGGCAAGAAATTATATTTCATACTGCATTCTTTATAGTCAGAAGTTTTAGTATTCTAAGGGAAGAAAAATGAAAGGCAAATATCATGACCTTTTGTATCACAATGACCTGAAACTGGAGATGGGTTGCAATTTAAATACAGAATTTAATCCCACCTTTACAGTATCTGTAGACACTTGTAAAATATGTCTGGGACATTCAAAATGGAAAGGATATAATGTAATTTCTTTCCAGGGAGAAGAGCTCTGAAAATTGCCATTGTCCCTTCACACGTTAAAGCAGTTACTGATGAAAATTCATGAATGTGATTAAGAGAAAATCATAATTTCTCCCAGAAGCAAAGTTGTTTTCCCTTTTAATTGTTTTATATGCTTCTAGTGCAGGAGAGATGATTCATGTTTCTGTTTTACTCCAGAAAAAATGCCAATTTTATACTGTTTTCCTATGCAAAATCATTTCATTTTATTAAATTATGATCTGTTAATGACATAGCTATGCAGCTTCTACTCAGTATTCTTTGTAAGAGAGTGATTTCTGACAGTCAAAGATCTGAATTTAATCTAAGCACATACTTGAGTGTCACTATGTAAAAAAATTAGACCTTAGCAGAGGCATGCTTTTCTCAGTCTGAGCATGTGCTCAGCCCCAAGGAAATCGAGATAGGGGAATTATACTTGTAGCACAGAAACTAAACTTTAGGAGCACATAGACTTCAAAAGAAGATCTTTTTTCTGTGGAAAACATGCGAACGAAGACTTTCCTTCAATGTACTGTCTGGGTCTAATAGGTCCGTGATTCCAGTGGAATTTACTTACCTGTTCCACGCAGAGGAAGCATGTGCAGCACAGGAACCACAGTGGATACCTAAGCTTTCTGTGATTTAGCCTTAGATAATCGCATCTCAAGCATCCCTGCAGCTCCAGCAGCAAACAGTGAAGATTCTTCACCATGGTGGTTTTACAAATAAAAGATCTTAAAATCTGACCATTGAACTGAACCACCTCATACTTGGCAGTGCCTTGAGTACCCTTCAAGAGGCATAGGTTTTTAGAAATTGCTGAGCACCTACATTTTAGCAGTCAGGCTTCAGTGGAGTTTTTTAGTATAGGAGTTCAAGTTCATTATTCATATCCAAATACTCAATGAAGGTAATGCTGTTTTGTCACCTATAGTGGACTGAAAAGAGGATGATACAGGTGACCAGCAGGAGTGTTAAATGGCTATGATGACATAGGCTCACAGTAGGTGATCTCAAGGGATGTAGGTCATCCAGGTAGTGTTAGAAGTGTTTCTTTAGGTCCCCATTCAAAGATGCAACCAAAGTGTGACCAGAGGTCATCAAAACATAGTGTTGCAGTTACACTTTCCTTTCCATCTGATGCCAGACAGAATCTTAGTCGGTGTTTTGTACCAGCTGTGCTTATACAATTCTGTCCACAAGGAAATGAGAAAATGTTTCATGATTTGTCTTGCTGGACTGAAACAAAGGACTGAAACAAAGACAAACATCTGGACTGCTGCAGCAACAAAGTGGACAAAGGGAAAGCTGCTGGTAGTATTTCTAAAATGGCAAGAAGTAGACTTCATGACAACAAACATACAACATGTATGCTAGTAGGGAAACAATACCTAATTTAGACTTTTATGTTTGAAGTCATGACAGACAGCTACAGATACGAGCTAGTGAAGGATTATGTTTGCCTTACAGAATAAGTTTTATGGAATGTAGTGTCCTGGTTTCAGTTAGAACAGAATTAATTTTCTTCCTAGTAGCTGGTGGAATGCTGTGTTTTGGCTTAGGATGAGAAGAGTGCTGATAACACCCCGATGGTTTAATTGTTGCAGAGCAGTGCTTATACCAAGCCAAGGACATCTCAGCCTTTCGCTCTGTCCTGCCAACAGGCAGGCTGGGGGTGCAGTAAGAGCTGGGAGGGGACAGACTAGTATGTAGCAAGTATTATAAGAAGTTCTTTCACATTTGTTTCTCTAATACTCCTACACCTTCAATAAGGTAGGAGAGAACACTTTATCATAGAAGCCATAAACTAAGTATATTTATGCGTAAGCTGTCACTTAGATTTTTAAAGTATGAGATGCTGCCATACCTGGTGCCACAGAGGTAAACGCTTGGTAAGTTAGCGCAGGTATTTCTTGTAAGATTTGTATACTTCATCAGTGCCTACCCAGGTATCAGTATTACTGGTTTTAGAAGTAGCAGACAGAAAGTGTCAGTCGAAAATGGGGTCTAGAACAATGTTTGGTGATATTTTTGTGTGCTTACTAGTGTGCAAATCCCAGGATTCATAATGCAGGCACAAGTGCGGGATGTGAGAAAAGAAAAGGAGCTAGTCATCTTTAACTTCTGGAATTTTCTGGTAAAATCAGTCTCCTCTAAGGCAGTCTCTAGCGTTGTCTCACAATTATTTCCCAAGTTTCTCTTTCCTTTCAGTATTGGGTATTATTCATAAAATTCCGGCTGCCAGACTGACACAGTTTTTCAGGAGTCAGCTTTCATTTGTTAAATGCCTTTTTTTTCCTTCTTATTATTCCAGAGAGAAGTTGAAAACATGAACCTTAATGCCAAAAAACAAAGGAGGCAAAAGAAAAGAATGAATACCAAAGCCATTATTTGGAAACAAGATCTTAAGACTTTTAAATGATTACTCCTAATTTGGAGGGAAGGGTTGAATATTTTTATGGCTTGGGTTTAGTGTGTTTCTTTGAAAGGAAGAGCCATGACTTTCCTTGGAGTGTTGCTACAAACGTTTATTGGTCCAGTCAGACCCATAATTCTTTTACAATGCTATGAATATAAAGAAAATAAATTGGCAATGGCAAATTATGTTTTAAGGAAAGCAAAAGCAGAATCAGTTCCTAAAGAAGTTGTAATGTTATAGCATACTAAAGAATGGAGCAAGACCTTTAGTTGAATTAAGAAAAATATAAAAATGAGTAAGAAGAAAATGTGAATAATCGAAAAAAAAACTTTGCCTCTGTCTCAATTTACTTTTCTTGCATTATGGAAGGAACACTTTTCTACTAAAAAAATATGTTGTTTTTAACCAGCTGGATTTTTTTTTCTTTAGATCAGACTAGCCTTTTTCTTTGTGTAAATAGAACAGCTCATAGGAAAAACAGGTACAAGTCCATAAGACTTGCAAAAATTCCTATACAATGTTACACAAATTTTGTGTTTTTTAGGTCTTTTCCTCTGTTTTGTTTGTTTTTTTTTGTTTGTTTGTTTTGTTTTGTTTTGTTTTTCCTCCATTTTTTTTTTTTTTCACCAGGCTCATTTCACAAAATGAGACTTGATGCTTGGAATATGTTTTGAGATTATGGAACTGAAAACAATTGTTCTAGAAGTATTAGTTCCTCAAACAAAGAGGAGCTTACCTCTAATGAAAAGAAACTCCAGCATAAATAATACAGTGAAAAGGAAAGATTGAATCAATTGTTCCTGTGCTTCCTTCCTTAAAATTGAATTATTCATTATTTCCTTTAGAAATGCACAGAAGAGAGCATTTTTTATTTATTTATTTTTTTTAACTTAAAACCCCCACTGAAGTTGCACATAAAACAAAAATAAATCCATGCCTGGGAAGCATCCACAGATTCAGATTAATTAGCATACTTTAAGAGTTACCTGTGACTTCTCTGGTCTTATATTTGAAAGTAAATTCTGATGCCATTTCCCAGCTGAATTGCAACCTTATCATTTTAATTCCTTACGTGTTTTTGTGTGATGTCTTTTTGGCATACTATTTTTTGGATATGGGGATGCTACAGTTTGGTCATATTTTGGGTCCACTCATGTTTATATCAACTGGTATTGACTTTAATTGTTAGAGTAGCAAAATGCAAAATAAGTGAATTTGAAATATTAAACTCCCAGTGGCTTGTGCTTTCTGGGAGGCTGGACAAAGGAGGAGCAGTCATAAAGAAAGGCTACTTCTAGGAGGGAGTGGTGCAAATGTGACGTCTGTCCATGAATATAGCCTATATTTTTGACAGCTTAGTATACCAGAAGTAATATGTGAAGGATGCAGCTCAGGATACATTAAACCTCTTTGTATATAGAATATTATATAGAGTATTTGTGTATGAAGGAATCAGACTGTCCGGGCCAGTGTTAAAACAGACAACTATTACAAACAGGTGAGACTTAACCCAGAAATGCTGTTAACCCTGAAATTCTTGCAGTACATTTTTTTTTTTTTTTTAATTTTATGTGACTTTGTTTGTAATATCTGCAAATTCTGTCACTTGGAAAAATCTTCTTCAAGCCTGCACTCTTCTCTCTGTCTCTCTATTCCCCACAGCACATTGTTTTGCATCAGTATCTGGGGTGTAGATGGTGAGGCAGTATTTCAGGTGTACGAGGTTGAGATCTGTGGGGGCTTTGCGTAGTTGCACAGCATTTAGGGTCTTTTCCTAGAAAACATGAGGAAAGATGGACTGTAGTGTTATATATTTCTGATAAAACATTTTCCATGTGTTGTACCCATACTTGGGAGGGTCTTCCAAGGCTTTGTGTGGATGTGAGCAGGGTATGTCAACAACCTGTCTCGATAGCATCTTTTTCCTTGGCCTTCCCCTGCTCAGAGCCCAGGTGCTGTTAGGCTCTAAAGCCTTTAGAGCAGTGAAACCTGGAGTCTTTTCAGACTGAATCTTATCCGTGCTGGTAGAAAAGAGGTGACATTTCACATTAGAGGCAGACAGAAGAAATATTTATTTGGCATGTTAATTTCAAATAAATGATGGATGCTGTAATCTGCTCACTGGATTGGAATGTTAGAATAAAGCCCTAGGGAGCACAGAATTGTCTGGCCAGTGAGGCAATAAAAAGGTCATAGATAATTGATTTATCATATGTTTCTGCAACTTTTCCCAAGGTTTTCACCTCCACATATCAGGATAGGGGTTTACTATCATATATGATATTTCACAAAGGTACAACTGATGCATACAAAATGTACCCAAAAGCTCATATAGAAAATACCATACATTTATTACAGAAAGCAAGCAAGCATATTATTAAAATGCTGGTGATAAATACAGCATAACATATGAAAGTTTCTTTGGGTGAATGTGGGGGAGGAGAATAGGGCAGGGAAGTGTTGCTAGGTCACAGATCTTGAACTGGGAAATGGAAGGCTTTCCTTGATGTGCAGTGGTCTAAGTGCAGTGGCCTGTGACTATTTTCTTTCCATCTGAAGAAAACTTAATTTCATGTCATCATCAATATTCAATCTTCACAGTGGTTAGTGAAAGAAACTTGATTTGCGTCTTTAGATAATCATCACTCTTATTTTTTTTCACCGAGGAAACAGCTGCTGCCTTGTCCATTGTGCAGAGGAAAATATATTTCATCTCTGTTTATGTTCAGAAAATGTCTTGTACAATATTATTTTGGTGTCTTAATTTATGACCTATAGTAATAATAGCTATAATCATTTTTATGAACTAATTAGATTAATTACTGTTATTATACATTATTATTATTATTCACCATAATCACCATGGGGAAAAATTTAAGAATTAAGAATCAGGAATTGCCACCCTAATTCATGGTCTGCCAATGTTACCACTGTAAACCTGAATTGCGAGGTGTTAATAATGGAACAATTTCAGTTCGTAATTTAGGTGCAGCAGAGTTTCTGATTTTCATTGTGGTCATATTTTTTAAAAATTCTTCACCCCTTTTGGACAATTTCATAGCTGGCTGAATATTGAGGAGAAGAAAGTTCTATCCTTTTGCTTTGTATTATTAAGACTAAATTTGTATTGTTGTTTTCTCAAGATGTTTAGGGCCAGCATTTCCTTTGAATGGAAGAGGAGTTGTATTACTGCATTTTGTGGGTGGTAGTACTCACAGCTCCTTGAGCCCCATACCTTATATATACCTGGGTTTGGTTTATTATTGTCATAATCTTAGAATGGATTCTGCTGTACAAAAATTCTTTATTTTGTCACTTGTATTTTGCTTATATTGAAGAAATCCAAGCAAAGTAATTAAAACCAAAGATGAGACAAAATGTAAGAATCAGGATAGCTGAAGTCCACAAATTGTCCATCATTGGAAGTTAAAGAAACATTTAGAATCATAGAATCATTAACGTTGGAAAAGACCTCTAAGATCATCAGGTCCAACCATCCCCCTACCACCAGTATCACCCACTAAACCATGTCCTTAATCAGCTCTTTCTAGTCAGTTGAAGACTTTAATCTTCTATATTCTGTATTTTTTTATATTTTGAACTAACTGAATGATTTATTCAACCAAAACATACAAGTCTCTGGTACCTTTTAATGAAGGATATATTGAAATAAATAATCAGAGCTGAATGATTGAGAAGCTACCAGTGGAGGTAGAACCTGTTCTCCACTAAGACACTAGTGCTCTTGTAAGGGGACTCTTTAATTTCAAAAGAACTGCTTCACTATGAGCATTTAAAGAAAACAATCATCTGATCATAGTCACAGCAACATACTGTTGGGGCGCACATGATCAGATGAAGAGCTCCACGGTGCTTAGTGCTCCCTTCTAGTTATTGTAGCTGTCTTAGTATTAATTCTTAAGTACTGTAAGGAATCCCTAAAATATTGGAATTGATTCCCTAATCATTTCTTTCAAATACTAGCATGTTAAAAACAGAAAGAAAAGCATTTTCTAACATGATAATTATCTCACAGGTAAGTCTAAAGTGTTTGATGCTTGCTCGAATAGAATGTTTACTCAGTGTGCATTCCTTCCGTTTCTACAGTTGAACATTAGCAACATATTTTTTAAAATTCTTTTTTGTTTTAGAACTAAATCGAGTTTCATGTATGGATGGCCAGATGAGTCAGAGTGATGTATACCAGGATGCCCCACACAGCAAGCCCACTGCTTTTAAGAGGCTTCATACTTAGGGCTTTTTGAACACACAGATTTACTCTTCAAGTGCTTGGCACCTGATCTCTTTCGTTCAGTAGAAACATCCAGGCATATGGCAGCTCAAGTTGGCTCACCAGATGTCCTCAAATCCCAGACAAATGCTAAGCATTCTTGAGTTGTGCTGCCCATGTTAGCATTCTGAGCAGGAAAAGGAAACACATCGAGGAAAAGAGTCACAAATCTCTTAAAAAATCTAACACACACTGAATGATCTAAAATGCTCATCTTATGCCTTTCTCATTAAGTTTTAATGGGATTCTGCTGAAGGGACTAAGTGGAAGATTTTTGCTTAAAATCCAAGCAACACTAAGTGAGCTTGTTTATCTAGGAAACTGAATACTGTCTCTGATAGAAGTAATGGCTGAAGGAAGGGTGTTAGCCAGTTGTCAAGATTATTTAGCAGAAGCTCCCAAGGCCATGCTTCCTTAGGTGTTTTTGATTTTCTGGAGTCATCTATAGAAGTGAGAAATGCCACAAGAGCATGCTTTACCTTGGTATGGTATTGCTGAAAGTAGTAGCAGTGCAGACTGAGAAGTATATAGAGACAACAGAAAATAGTACAGGGACTTAAGGACATACATGTGTTTTTTCTTGAGTTTCACTCTTGGACACGAGATAGTGGCTGTTACTTGGTAACAGTGGTATGCCAGACCCTGCCTCAATGCTTTCCTTCTGCCTGAATCGATGAGGTCTTCAAAAAGCCAGATTTTTGATGATTTTCATGGATCTCAGTTCAAGGAGATGCCTCAGCCTGCACTTGGAGAGCAAATCTACGCAGTCCTCAAGCTAAGCATGAGCTTTCAGTGAGCTCTGGAGTTCGGCTCACTGAAATCATTACACTGACCAGCTGGAAAACAGAGCCATGCAGTGCTGTAAGCCTGCTGCTTTCATGAGATAAATAGATGGCAAGGAATCTTCTGATATTCAGCCTTGTCGCATTTTCCACAGATGCTATGTCTGAAGTTGTGCCATATTTATGGCATCTATGATGGTGCTCTGCATGTCTTTCATGCGTCTTCATGTGGACAACTATCACTGAGATTTGGAAATGAATGTTAGCTTTTGTGTGAGTACCATTTATGTGTACATGTACTACTCAACTTCTTCCGTTTTATTATCCTTTTTTATTTTCTAACCTATTGTTACATTGTTTTATGCATATAATAGGACCTCTCCTTGCCCTCTACTTCACTTAATAGATAGAAACTTGCTTTTTCAGTTTCAAAAAGTTCAGAGAAAATTAAGTCAGGAAGAAGCCTGCATACAGATGTCTCAATTAATGAGTCTCCAAGCTGTATCATGTGGAAAGCTCCAAGTCAGGAAGAACATATAGAACATATAGAACTCGTTTTTACAGTCTTTTAATGTGCAAACATAGTGAGCTCTTTGAAACAGGGACTGTCTTTTGACTGGATGTTTTGTGGATGTGTCAGATAGAACAGGACTGTGACGCTAGGATCGGTTTCCGGTAAGAGTAATGGAAATGATGATGATAATAGTTAGGCGATTTCCTTGTGTTAACAGAGGTTTGCAAATCCCATTGAGTCGCTCTGGTCAGGCATCAGAAGGGGTAGAAAGAGGCACTGTGGGAATAAGTTCAGACTGATTTAAGAAAGCAGGGAAGCAGAGAACAAGGGGATGATGAGCAACCTCAACTACAAAAGAGAACAAAGCCTTACATTGGAAGGAGGGAGTACTGGAAGGAGTAGAAAATGAAGACCACCACACAAAATAGGTGTAGCAGTAGCACTGGATTCTTCACAGACTGTTAAAAATGCAGAGGATGAACAAAACAGGATGTCTTTTGGAGGCTGGGAGGGCAGCCTGTATCGGGGAATGGCAGGGGAGGGTTTGTTCGAGGGAAAACAAACCTAGCTGAAGGGTAAGAGAGCAGAAGTTGTGCTCTTGCGCTGCTACTGAGAGGAACTGAACTGTCAATGGCTTATGAGTTGGAGAGGAAAGTGAAAGTGATACCTATTACAGATGCCTAGGATCCACGTTTAGAGCCTAGATTGATTGAAATGAAATTCGTGTCATGTTGAGGAAAAGTTATTTGAAAGATTAATTACTTTAATTTTGCTCTAGCTGTGCCTCTCTAGTGCATGAGAAAACAATTCATATATTTCTTATAATTTCTTATCTGTGATTATAGTTTAACAGGACAGGCTATTTTTTATCTAGTCTAAGATGCATGATATGAGTCATGTTCTCTTGTCCTTGAATTTGATAATTTGGATGTTGAAACCAAGGGTCCTGACCTACAGATTCTTGCCTTCCTTCTCTGTTTCAATCTTGTGGATTGTAAGGATTTACCTTGCCTTTTCCTAAATTGGGAATCAAAGGACAGTGAAAAATATTAGTACTTTGACAGTATGTGTGATATGATGATAAACAGTCATAAGATAACAGATAAGATAGATGATTTGTTACATGAATGATCAATTTGTGTTTGATATATGTTTGATATGAAGACACTCTTCTGTTGGAAAATCTCTGAAATAGGTTAGTAAACTGATGATAAAATCCTAAAATAATTAAAAAAAAAAAGCATTGCAAAATTGTAGCATCTCATAATTGACTATAAAGAAGGGTTTTTATGTACAATTTCACTACCACTCAATAGGTAAGTGGAACATATTTGATTTAGTTGTGCTGTTTTCAAATTGTGTTATCTGACAAACTGAGTACAGAATGCATAATTAGATCATACTACTGTATTTATGATAATGAATGCTGCATTTGCAATACTTGAAGCCTCACATTAGGCAGATACTTAATTTTTTATAGCTGTTCTTGACAGGTTACATTTTTTATCCTGAACATAAATCTGTCAGGAATTCTATTTGTACTAATGCAGTATATTACAATTTTGATTGTTCACTGGCAAATTTGCACAGGCGTTTTATTTTGCAAGCCAAGTAGTTTTAAAGAAATTCTTAGTAATTACTATTGCTTTATTGTATGACTTCATTAACAGTGTAAAGCAGGCTTAAAAATGCTTAAAATTATGGTATTTACCAAAATTCTATATATTCCGCAGACAAAAGCCTTCTGAAAAACAAAACAAAGCAAAAAAAAATCACTTTCAATGGTTGCTGGCAACTGATAGAATGTAAATGAGTGAAAACAGAAAATGTGAGTTACGTGTATTTTTGTTCTGTTTAATTGTATTGGGTAGTAAAGAAGTGGAAAATAAGTCACAGAGAAGAAGAAAATCATTCCAGTGAGAAAGCCTGAACATGATACTGAATTTCACATCTACAAGGAAATTTTGAGGATGCTAGCTCTTTGCAGGAGCTGCTTTGCATCTTCCAAGTGCGGTCACTATGTCATAACGTTATGCAGTTGTTGTTCCTTGCTGGTTAGTTATCCCTAACGCCCAGGTTCTGCTATCCCAGTGATCCCTTATGCTGGCCTTCTGCCCTGTCCTGCTGAAGGGAGAGAATTTTCTTGACATGTATTCATATGGTACTGAACGACTGGATTCACCCTGCAAAGTTTCTCTCCTAGAGAAACAGAAAATAATCTACCCTGGCATCAGATCTCATCTTCTGTTTATCACTAACAGTGTGAACGTAGGGAAAGGAAATTGCTTCCAGACATGATGCAGAAAGCAGTTTTTAAATATGGGCATACTCTCATTGTGGATTCAGTACTTGTGATCTCTGTTTATTTTGGTTTCCAAAGAAGAAGTGGAAGAGCTTTGAAATGTTTGGACAGTCCCTTTGGCTTCTGCAGTCCCAGGCTGCTTTTACCATGAGAAGATAATGTAAAGCAGGGGGAAATTATTTGTCCCTGTTACAGTTCAGTGTTTCGCTTTCAGAAGGCTTGCATCCTGCCTGAATGCATATTACATTTACTGGAAAGACTTTTGTTGATTTAATATATGCTTTGGATCAGGCCCTGTGAGTGCAGGGCAGAGCCTGGCCCCGCAGATGAAGGCATTAACAGGCATTGCTTCCCCTGTGATGCTCCAAAAAGCACAGAAATAGGCACTGGGGAGCCTGGAGAGTACACAGATAGGTATGTGGACTAGAGGCTTATCTGCAAGTGAGTCCAAGAAGAGGAAGATTGTATTTATCATAAAGCAGTTGAGAAAAGCAGTGTGCCTGTGAATCAGACACTACAGCTTCTCCTTTATCTGTAGAACTGATAGCTGCAGCAACACCGATGTGCCCGGCCTGTGGAGCCCGCGTTTCTTCCTCAGAATGGAAAGTCTCCAAAACCTGTGAAACAGTGACACCAAAGTGGTGATTAACTTTATAGACTAAATCACCTTCATTAAGTTTCATTTGGTCAAATTAAAGCTCTTTTTATTTTTTTAAGCACTGCTTTAAAAGGAGACAATTAACATTACTTCTCTGGGGCCTTGAGCACAGATACTGCAGTCCCTGGGATTGGATGCTGTCAAAATTTACTGCCTGTATCATCTGAAACATGAATATTTTATTCTAAATAATTTGGTTAAGCCTGCTTCTCACGGTATGGTAGAATTTAATGAACATGCTTTCCTAAATAATTTTATGTCATTTACTGCGTTAGTGAAAAGGTGGGGGCACGTAATTCTCAAATGCATCAGGCAAATGCATTGTGCCAATTATTTAAATTGTTCTTTGAATCATTTGTACCATATCTCTGCAGTTAATTAATAACTTCTACACCTGTCTTTTGTTAGAGAACCCCCCGTATTTTGTTTCTTGTCTTTGCAGTTCTGCTCTGTGCATTGTTCCTTCCAAGTCTGAGCATTTGCTGTAGATTTGACAATGATGAACAACGATGATGACTGCAGATGGACAAAGATGATGACTGCAGGTGGCAAATGGGGGTTAGAAGCATAATGGGAACAATTTCAAGGACTATTTGGCCATTATCTGAAGGAAATATTTAGATACCAGTGTGGGGTATGACAATTTCAGCCTCCTGGATGAATAATTAAAAATCTTATTTGTGGCTGTTGGGGCTATTTAAATAACACCCTGCTTCATGCACTTGGTATCAAAGAGAAGGATGAGAAGCAGCTGTGGGGCAAGGTGTACAAGTGCTGTGTGAGTTGAGAAAGCTTGAGAGGAGCGAGCCTCTAGAAGGAATGGCTCCACCCTGCTGGAGAGCTCTTGCAGAGATCAGTTCTGGAGCTTGGAGCGAAAGAAAGGGACCAGCACAGATGTAAAAGAAGTAGAAATAGATTTTTGTTTAATGAGCTTGGTGTCCTAAGTACTCTGCGATAAGGGAGGCTTGTCATGAATCTGGCTCTAGAGATGGTTGGAAAGCCTCTTCTCTGGGTGCTGGGGATGCTGCTGGCTGTAGCCAAAGGAAGGGATGTGTGCAGTGGGGATCCCCAAGAAGCAAAATCCTATCTATCTCAAAAGCAAAATGGGGCTGGTCCTACCTGCAGCTAGGAATGTCCAGACCTTCTGGCCACTGCTTCTTACCCAGCTCAGTTAATTTCTGCCAAAAGTCACAGACAAAAAAGTGGACCAAAAAAGTGGAGGCACAGCTGAATTTGTTTCCACAAGGAAATCTGCTAGAGTTCTAGGAGGTAACTGCTAAGAACATGAGAACTAATGAATTACTCTTTTTAAAGTCATGTGATTTTTTAGCTTGCCTAATGCCAGGGGATTGTCAGTTGGCTTTCAAAAACAGAGATACAGGTAAATTTATAAGTATCCAGAAAATCTTCTGGTTGAGGACTGTTTTCTGGAGAAACTTCCTTGCTGTTCACTGTTACTGAACGTTGCAGTAAGCCAGTTATTAGACATTATAGCTTAAATCTAATATTCAGATTTTAATATCTATAAAGAAATCCTTTTTGCTGGGAGAAAGATGATAATGTATTCAAAGAAAAAAATCAAAATTAATTGTACTAGGGATTCCATGTTTTGCTTGTGGGCTATGTCTATATTGAGAAATGTGGCCAAGAATTTAGAATTTCACTTACTTAGTTGATTTTCTTAAGAAATCTTGAGGAATTACCAGTAGGTTGGACATCTTTGCAAGATGTATTTTTTCAGAAAATATTTGTTACTATCAGTTTTTGATCTAATTTAGAGTTCATAAAGGTATATTAAAAATATCACAACTTGTTGGACATTCTAATATTTTAAAATCTGTCTTTCCTCTGCTGCACATGTTCGGTAAAGCTTCATTGCTTTGTTCCTCTGTGTAGCTTCTGTATAATATTTATTGTGTATGTCCAGTTTGGTTCCTCTATTTTCAATGTGGATCCAACCAAATGTTTATTTTTTTTTCTTTCTTCAAAGTAATATCATTATTCTATAATAATTCTCTGTTTTTAATATCAGTTTCTGTTGCTTTCTGTACATTTAGCAAAGGAAATGGGATCAGCTGTCTTGGTTCTTTCCCCTTTGACTCTGGAATAACCCAATTAAAATAGAGTTTAGTGCTGTATTTTTAGAGTAAGAACCATTGTGTGAGCTGCCAATTTAAAAATTACTTTTCTATTTTAATTTTTCACAATTCTCTGAAATGGCTGCAGGCTTTGGAGTGCACCTGCAAGAGTACAATTATGTCATATTGAGCTAAGGACCACCAGTAGAATTGCTTGAAGTGTTATTTAGTAGCATTGCAGTCCCTAAGCCTTGAACACTTCAAGATGTAATTTGAGTAATTCTTTGCCATTTCCCACTTTATCTAGGTGCAGCCTTATTAGAGCTACAACTTTTTCATTATAACTCTGCTAATGGCAAAATGGGGGAAGGAGAGAGAAGAGTGAGACGGACAAATGACAGGAAGGAGCCCCCTTTCCCAGCAAGGGAAAAGAAGAGTTCATGATCTCATTCTTGGTGTTGATGAAAGGCCCTACTCAGTGAAGGACAGAAGACACCTGTCTACATTTGATTCTCAGGAACTGTTTTGGCCCGAAAAAGCAAACAGCTGTCTCATGGGTACACTTCAGGGAGGCACCAATATGGACAACTTGGAAACACACCTTCTGTAGACGTCTCCCCCTCTCAGGTGCGCTTACTGTGTTCTGCTGACACTGGTGGCATGAAGACTAGGAGGGGATGGTAACCAGCAGTGTGAATGTGATAAAGACACCACCAGCACGGGTTTTGGATGGCACAAAGCAGCACTGACACATGCCTGCGAGCCAGGACCTTCAGCTCATTGAGAGAGGCAGCAAAATCCAGTAGAAAGTGGGAAACTGGGAAGAAAGCATCATTGTGAGTTTTCTTTTGTGTGCGTATCCTTGCACACTTAACCCCTCATTTGGGAACGAAGTACGCAGTTTGTCATATCAGTGTTGGGAGGTTGTTGACCCCTTTTACAAAGCACTGAAGGAGGTGTCAACTGAAAAGCCCTCTTTCCAAACCATTTACAATTTGGCTACTACAGCTACTTCTTTCTCAGTTGGTCTTTTCCTTTGCTTTCACTGACAATTTAGAAACAGAACCAGTTCCAGTTCCGGCTGTGTTAAGCAGTCTTAATGGCTACATGTATTTATTTATTTATTTATTTTCAATGCTGTTGAGCAGGACTGCTTGCTGGTGGCTTATATTCTCAGATAGCTGTTGATTATTTTCTTGTCATTTTCAGTTAACTGGCTGAGGAAAAATGGCTCTAATGGCTCTAAACAGTGGCAACTGTTGGTCTGGCAACAAATCCCCCTCAGCTTGGGGCCTTACACAGTATAGTCTCCCCAACAAACCCAGCGTCTGTCCAGAGACTTAGTCCTTGTTTTGCACTAGCAAGGTCTGTCAGCACCAGAATCCTCGAGCAATGCTTTCTCACCCCTACTGGCTTTGAAGGTTGCTTTGTGTTCATGTCATGAATTCATGCTCTCACCAGTCCCAATCCAGCAAGTTGTTTTGATGGTGGTTAGATCTGGAGTTCATACAGACCACAGAGAACAGTCAAAAAGTAGACAGCAGGTATATAGATAAGAAAATGCAGTTATTTCCTGGGATCTCCACTGGTTATGTGCTCACATCACATGGGTAATTGATAAAAGAAAGGCTCTCGGTGGATGTTATTATAAGTCAAAAAAGTTGTACACTTAAGCATGTACCACTCTGTTAGTAAAGAGTGCCCCCAGGCAGATCAACTTTTTAATCTTGATTTTATTTATTGAACAGAATGTAAATAACATATCAGCAAGCTTAGAAGGAGTGAATGGCAGACAACTCAGTTACCTGTATCCTTTATGTGATACTGAGTTTGTTAGCTAGTTTGTTCAGTCAACTGTAACATGTTGCACAGAGCTGAAGGGAAGTTGGGCATTGTTTTGGGTACTATTTTTGAAAAGTATTGTTTGACATGTAGACATCTGAATCAGAGAAGGGATGGAAGAACATTGCATTCATAGAATATACTAACTTTTCACCCAGTGTTGTCGGTTCCCTATGAACTTTCATTAAGATGCATCCCTTATTCAGTGGAGAAGTATCTAGATAAATCTCCAGACGAGAGTCTCACTTCTGATTAGATGTGATACATGCATGAAAATATGCTGCTGTGATTTGCATTTGCTATCAAGTTAGGTCATCCATGAGTCTGTGAAATGTGATTGAATCACATCCCAGTAAGCAGCAAACTTAAGAAAGCGGATGAAATGTAAACAGGCAGGAAAGATTATGAATTGCATATGGAATATTAGAAACCTTTTGAGAATGTTCTGCTGTAAATAGGAGTAATGTTGGATGCAACATACACGAGTGGCCAAGAATAGTACAAACAAATTGAGGTTACTGGTTTGTGTTGAGCCTATAACGTGGCAGTGTTATTCAGTGATCTTTTGCTGCTACTTAAAGATCTGAGTAATAATAGAGATAGGACAGAAGAATGATTAAGCAGACTTCCTTCCCACAGAGATTTGACTGTCTAGATAATTGACAGTCTGATTTATGAATAAAATTTCCTCCATCGGAATGGAAGCTTAATACTGCTACAAATGGCTAATATCTGGCTGGCTACTGGCCAGTTGGCTGACATTGATCGTGTTGCAGGGGAACCCGTAGCAGGACCAAAACAACGCTGCTGTAGCCCAAACTGGTCTCGACTACAGTTTGCATGATGGCTGGTAAGGTCCAGTGTCAGTGATCTCAGAGAAGCTCCTTCTGCTAAGACACACAAATGAGAGGTTGGAGAGTGTTAACTCTACAGCAATCCTGTCATCAGGCAGATGATGATATATTTTAGATGAAATGTCTTGAATCTGAGTCACTTAGACATTGTGTTATACATAAGACTTTTTTAGCTTTTTCTTTTCTTTTTTCTTTTTTTTTCTTTTCTTTTTTCAAATGCCTGACTCATTAAATAATTTGGCACTTCTGAAGATGTTACCCAATGAACCTGAGTCCATGGCCAAGCTCCTTGCATATAACATTATGAAAACAGGGAAACATAAGCACTTTTCTAACTAACCATATTTTATCCTTCTCCATGAATACACACATATATATATTAACATATGCACACACACACACATTTTGCTTTTTTGGCTTTTTGAATGAAAAGTGTGTGAATGTGTGTGAGCATCTGTATCACCAATATTATAAAAAGGGGATAAAACTCAATTGAATGTTCATGACTGGTTTAGGCTCTAAGTAGAGGAAATAAGGGTGGAGTCTTAGTCAAGTCACTCTGTCACCAGCTGATGGATGCGCTCATTTACTTTGCATTGCAGAAGCCTCTGTTTTGGTATGGATGAAATGGGTGATGACTGGTATAGGTATTGGAGTTACTAGCAGCAGGTTGTTACAGTGAGACAGAGAAATGCTGAAGCTTTAGCAACTGGATATCAGTAATTAAAATACAGATTTTCATTTAAAAAAAAAAGGAATGTAGAAACACATTGCTGGAATACCAGCATATTCTAATAGCAGCAGTAGCCTCTTGAACAGAAGCACTATGGCTCCTCTCTTTTCAACTATGGAACTAATTAGCTGTTGCTACTTCCAGTTTTTAACCTCAGTCTATTGGTTCATTTCATTTTTATTCTGTCTTTAATCTTAGCACGTCCATCTCGGCTTTATGTGGCATCCAGGCTTAAAACCCTGTGAATGAGTGAAAGAGCAGACAGGAATGCCTCCAAGCTGAGCAGACCCTGTGTGAAGGTTGTTTTCTATGGAATCGCTGTAGACACCCAACAGAGACAATTAGAATATATCTACTCCAAAATACCCTCTGGTAGAGCATTGGTGACTAGCTAATTAGAGGCACTTTTACAGCCCGTGGAGATAATGAGACTCCACTGCCACCTCAATAGAAGGGCACACAATGGGCCAGAAAATACATTGTTGCTTAGCTTGTGGAGGGCTGAAATCTGGCCGTGGACTTGCTTCCTTTTGAGGCTCCATCTTTTACTTACTCCCGCTGATGGTTCATCTGGTTCATGGGCTCTGCTCTCCTTTATAACCTGCATTATCTTCTCTTGCATTCCTGCTGCAAGACTGCCCTAAAGAGGGATGTGCGTGCCAAACTTCTTAATTCCCAGTCCCTCAGCGTATATTTCTATGTGGTAATCTAGTGTGCTTCTGTGGATCCCCATGCTTCTCCAGCCACCTACTCCAAGTGCTTTGTTGGTGAGCTTTGAAGTATGTCTTCTGCTTTATTCTTCCATTATATGAAACTCACAATAAAAATTAGAGATGACTGTACAGGCTGGGATTAGAAACAGTTGGTGTTTAGTAGGTAGTACCACTGACCAGTGCTTCAGCCATGAGGTTAGTGTCAAGGCCTGTTTCTGAGCTGGTCAGCTAGAGTTCAGTGAATAAACAAAATACCCTTTGTAGGAGTGTTTTGAAGTTGCTATAAACTCCTTGGGACATGATTACCAGGTGCTGTAGGTGTATAAGGTGTATAAGACTTGTTGTGTAACTCAGCACGGTGTGGCGCTGGGCACCAGTGCGTAGCTATGGAGGCTTACTTGAGTGCTGTCAGAGCTGGCTCTGTCAGGGAGTGCTGCTATGGAATATATAAGTACGTCCTGAAAATATTAACAGATATGTGTTAATAAAATGAGGTGGTAGAGGCTGAAAGCACGTCTTTCCCATCAGATTCCTCAAGTATTACAAAATGTGCGTCTGGAGAGGCAGCACAGGGACTCTTCCAATAAATCAGGATTGGCCCTTGGCCAAGAGAAGTTATCATTGAGCTCAAGGATCTGGGCTTCTCCTGAGGAAATAAAAAAGCCTCATACTCTTGTATTTCTAGCTGCACAGTTTACATTAAATTAAAATATGTTTTATCCATTTAGCAGTCTGAATAATAAAAGCTGTATACAGCTGCACCAGCACTGTGCTATGCATTCTAATGACAAGCTTCTGACTATGCTAGAATTGCAACTGCAATTCAGATGTTTCCTAATTTATCCCAAATTTTTTATTAGAACGTTTTTAAAGTATGCATGCCAGAGAGGGAGGGGAAAGAAGAGTAAATAGCATTTAAGATTTTAATAATTCTTTGTTAAAGAGAGTTAATGTAAGGGAAATATGGAAATTGTATGTTTTCAGTCTGACAAGCATAATCATTTTGCCAAAACATGATTCAAATAACTGTCTAAATATTTGGAGTGTCTTCTAATAAAAATATACTCAACCTGTTTTCCACACTCAGATTAATTTGAAAGCAAAAATGACATACAGTTCAAAAGAAGTCATTAAATCAGAAAGGACCGCATTGTTCTCTCCTGGAAATCATGATTTAGTATTCAGACTATAATCTTAAATGTTTGTGTATTTTGCCAGCTGTTTAGCAGCTTGAGGCGCTTTGAATAGATTCAACAAAATGACAATAAGACTTGGGCAAAGTAAGATTCATTAGTGGAAACAACAGAATAAAGTAGACAAATAAGACAAAAGGGGGAAGGAAAAAGGAAAATGGCAAACTCCATCACCTCATTTTTCCCCCATTTTGAAAGGAGTATGTGTATATAAATTGGAGAGGTATTTATTCTGCATGTAAGGGAAAGCTGTATGTAGACTAAGAATGGACAGTAAGGTATTGCTTGTTCTCCTTTTAAAGATATGTGGGAAGAGTGGATGTTTCTTACTGGTGCTGTTGGCTACAGAAACAATAAAAACAGTTTATGAAGAGCACACAGTTACAGACGTTTTAGGCTTGTTGGCTTTAAAAAATATCAGGTGCCTACTGCATTAGGTAATAACAAAGCTTTAGGACACCAACATTATTCATGAAAGCAGTGGATGAACAGGAAGAGGTGGTGGTGAGAGGTGCCACACATCCTGACACCTCACGTCCAAGTGGAGCTCTGACCCCAAAGAACTTGGCTGCATCTGAGCTCTACCCAGGATACAGTGTACCCGTGCCTTTTGGCTGTTCTGTGTTAAGACTGTTGTATAGTTGGTGAAGTGCATGTGAAGTAAATGTTCTGAACTTAAAACTTAGTGGATAATTATCAACAAATGCAGAATACTGAATCAAGATTCTGCAAAACAGAATTAAATAAACGTACTGTAAAGGTTACATAGTAAAACACACTGCCATCAAACTACAGGCTCCTACCATGAATTTCAGATACTAACTCAAATTGAGTTCAGATTTCATCCAGTTGAAAGCTTAGGTTTGTTTCACTCATCCTTGAAGCTTGAGTGGTCTCTGAGTTGAGGAATGTAAATTATGAATCCCTTTAAACTAAACAGCAATTCTATTTATAACATTTCTTGTAATCTTTCCTGTCCCTTTGCATGCAGAATACCACTGTACACACAGTGTCCAGTGTTTCTGCTAGGATCTAGTTACCTTTTTGATATTTGATGAAATGGATTGGGTGCCTGGGAACTGTGCTCATCACAACAAACACCTCACATGCTACTCTCTTCCAGCTATAAATGAGGAGTGAAAAGAATACCTGCTTATCTGTCTGTTTCCCAGTCTCCCGTATTAGTGCAATTAAATCTCTGTAAGTCTGAGTGTAAAACTGCATTTCAAGACAATTCTCAGTCTATTGGAAATATGCAACAACCTGTTCGGGTAGTTTTAATGTAGGGTTAAAATAAAGCAAATGCACTGAGGGCAGCAAATACTCACTTAGCATCACTTGTTTTTAACAAGGTAGAGAGAGGCTGGTGACAAGTCAGGAAAGCTCTTTGGAGACTAATGTTGCCAGCCGTTGGATGTCACTGTTGCACTGCTCAACCCCTGCTGAAAGACCATTTCTTTAGTAAAAATTCTCTATCGTAAGGAAGGCAAAATAAAGATAAATAGGTATGAATGGGGGGGATGGGGTAGTGTTCTGAGTGAGATTCATCTCTGTGTGTAAATTGAAGCCAGTAACTTAAAGAAGATTGAAACAAGATGGGCAGTTTTTTCTTCCACCAGTGTCGAAGGAGGCAGAGTCCATTAAGGCATGGAGGAGAGTAGTTGCTTGGTTCTAATGAAGGAGGGAGACGACTGTCTCAGTGACAGATCCCGGAGTGATTCTTTTTAATTTTGGTGGACGTATGAGGGAGCAAAGCACAAAAAGGTTTAAGCAAAGAAGGAGAGGGGGACTAGGCAGTGTCAAATACTTACTTTTTTAGCTTGAGATGAGGGCACTTTTTGTGCAAAATAGGAGCATTTTGTCATGCTTCAGTCTCCTTCAAACTGTTGAAAGCTGATAATTAAGGCTTATTTTAGTCCCCAGGTGATTACTGTATTCTTCGTATATTTTCGATGGTAGTACATTTTGGGTCATCAGCTCTAATTTGTGTCTTGTTAACATAGTAATATTTTTCTGATAACTTTTATCAAAGCAGTGTATAAATGTGTTTGTGAGCAGTAGGTATTATGGACCTTTTAAACAACAGGTTTTCTAGTGTTGTTTTATGTGTATAAATAAAATATGTATATGTCTAGCAATATAAGGAAGATCAATAGCATTGGTTAATCTCAAGTTCTCTACCACAACCAATCCTTAATACGTCACATTATTTTTATGTTTTGTCTTTGTGCAGATATATCCATTGTGAGAATTTAAGCTGTTTGGTTGATGTAGTTTACCTGGGGGAAAAGAGAGTTCAAATTGTCTTAGATATGAGCATTATCTGTCACAACAGTTAATATATAGATGCATTGAGAGGCTCTGGCCTCTTTGCCCATGTACTGAGAACTGGCAGCTAGAGACAGTGAAGTGTCTGTGGTAAGCGTTCCTGTGAACCTGTAACCCGGAAAAGTAGAGCTCCTACCTTGTTTTATATTGGAAAGTGAATGAGGCCTAGTAGTCAAAATTACATCCTAGGGAAAATTATGACCTTAGTTAGTATCAGTATGTGACTTTGGGTGTGTATGCTTGTGTGTTCCCTTTTCTTCCTTTGAGAGGCACAGGACAGTGTCAAGCAGATTGAGTTTGGGGGTAAAGATACAAAACTGCGTATTGTGACAGCTAACACAGCTACAACAACATTGGCTCTCTGTGACTTGGCAGACTGTCAAAGACTAGCAAGAGAATGATTTTCCCAAGAAGGAGATATACCCATTAATGACAAGTATCCGTGTACAAATAAAATGGCAGTGTGCTACTCCTCTACATAGGAGTGTGATGGCAGCGGACAGGAGACTTCTGTTGTGTAAACAGGGACCTGCTCACGTTCCACACAGAATTGGAAATGGTGGCCTTGACTACATACAGTAATGTAAATAATAACTGCCAACAGCAATGTTCTTCATAGGTAGCTATAGAGAAGACAAGCCTAAGTTTATTTGTGGTTAATGAATTTTAGAACTGACAACTGCTGGACAGCATTAACTGTTGTTTTTCTGGATTTGTTTTGTTTTTTAATTTGAATGTTCATGTTATAAGACTGCTTTCTGATCTATGCTGATGTCATTTTTTCCTGACTGCATCTGGAGAGTCTTAATTGGTTCTGTGTTTAAATCCTTTTGCTTTTCCAGAGCATTACCAAAAGCTTCCCCTTCCACTCGTGTTCAACTGTGCCTATTTCTCCCTTACTACGCATTCAGATACGTGTGTTCCCTTAGCATATACATACAGAATGTACATTGATACATCAGTAGTTTTGTCTTTCATTATAAACACAATTGCTATTAAATGTGTCAAGTAGCCTGTTGCAAAGGCTTAATATGTATGCAAGTATAAACAAGAGGAATTCCTAAATAAATGTATAATGATTATGAAGGAACCTTTAACTGAGCCAAAGAAGATTGCAGATGTGCATTCATAGGCTCTGATCCAGCAAAGTGCTTAAACACCTGTTTTACTTAAGAACACAAGCAGCCCGATTGAAGTTAATGGGACTATTCAGGCTTAAAAATAAGCACATAGATTGAATAGCTGGCTTGGAGCCAGGAATATTAACCCGCAGGAACCACTGTATTTATGAATTGTCTTTGTCTCATGCAGCAAGTTAGCAAAACAGTATCTGTACCAGCCAGTAGTGAGGATTGCTTGTTCTTGCAGCCACAGAAATGGAAGAAACAAGAAGGATGGGATAATTCTGTAAAAAGGAATTAAAAGACACAGAATTAGAATCTGGCTCCAGATACCAAATGTTTCAAAGACTGGAAAAGCTGCCTTAAATGAAAGGGTTTTGATCAAGCTGATCATTTGATGTAGTAACTCAAGCATAGGCTATGCATACCTAGATTTCAAGTTTCCTTGCCACTAGCTATACCTTTATGATGTCAAATGAAAATTCTCCATTCCAAAGTGTTCCATTTTATATGGGTCTATCCAAGGGCTTCTAGCTGCAGGGAAATAGACCTTCATTTGGTAAATTAAAGGGAAACTTTTTTTTCTACCCAATAAAAAGTGCCTTTCTAACATTACATTTGTCTAATTTGTCACTGCATCTCTAGTTGTACTTCTACCAAAAGCTCTGAACAATCTCTTTGGCTGTCTCACATACAAAAAAAAAAAAAAAAAAAGAGAGATGCAAAAAAATAATGAAAAAAAAAAAGAATCTGCTGACTCTTCTGTCTGAAATTACATAAAGTACTAATGAAAATGCTAGGTCTGCTTAATTTGAAAGCAACTCAACACAGAATCTCCACTCTGATTTCTTTTATGTGAATCACCCATTCCCATTGATAATGAAAAGAAATTCCTTCCCTTACATCCTAATAAATCTGAAGAACATTATGCAAATTGAAAAATGCACCTTTGTCAGAAGGCTGTCAGGTAGCACCTTTCACTCTGGAGGACTATTTGTAAGCACAGGGAAACATCCAGAAAGTAGTAATGAATTGCTCTGGTACACTGTTCTGGCAGCCGTTAATAAATCAATGTGAAGGGGAGTTCTGAAGGGCAAAATGTTGCTGTCGGTAGGTGTCCAATTTAATTTTGCTCAAAATTAATATTTCGGATATGATAAGTGAGCTGGCAGGAACAGATTTCATGATTAATTCTATGGAGTCAAAAATGCTTTGATGGCACTTTAATAGCAGCTTCACTGATCTAAAAGTCCCTTCAACTAACCTGTGTGCTTGAGTTCCCAAATTATATTATTAAACCTTTTTTGTTGGTCTGTAAATAATCAAATGCTGCATACTAAAAGGTGAAGTTTATTTTGCTCCTAGTTCTACCTGTGTAAACTAGATGAGGACTCGACTGGAATTAACTTGGATATGTAGTGGTTTAAAAAAATCAAGGAAGGGTCAAGCCTCTTGAGAAAACAGCCATAACTCATTTTGTTAGGTACCTAATTCTCTTGACCCTAACACAGGAGAATTTGAAAGTCCTTGCTTTTTGTGCTAGAATAAACTGGAGAAATACTTGAAGGTTAATTAGTTAAGGTGGGCTGAGGAGGCTTTTAAACGTAGGGTGATGTTAACAACAAATATACATTTTGTTTCATAGGGAAGACCTTTTCATCCCTGAATCTTGGGGACCTTTGCAAATGCTAATCAGTGAAGATTCACAGTACCCTTGTCAAATTTCAAACCTAACATTTGTATGTACAAAACCATTCTCTTTAATGGAGTTGTCCTTTGTATTGGACATCTGCTGATATGCCAGCTTCTGAAAGAGATTTTTCTATTATCGTTTTAGTGATAAAAAAGTGAGTTGCAAAAGGGCAAGTTCACATCTAAGTTAAATGCTGCCTTGAATCTGTAAGTATTTTACAACCTTTTGCTGATCATTTTTCTTGTAAGCCACAGAATTCTTAAATCTTGAGACCGATGTGATTCTAGAAATTTGTAAAAATAAAAAGACACCATGAGTGGAGTGTTTGGTTTTACGTATGCATATTAAAAAACAGAAGACACATTTATGCAATACAGATGAAAAATCATGCAGATGCATAAAATGTATAAGAAAACTGATTAACTTTAGCAATGTAAATTACCCTTATGTTTATGCATTTCTTCAATTTAGAATATTCATTAAAAGCCCTAGAAACAAGGCTTGTTGCTAGCTGTTTCAAAGAAGGTAGCGTTCAACCTGATTAACTTGTAGTTTGGGCATAGCATATGTCTTGAAATCCTATAGAATTCATCGCCAGAAGGGTGTTTCCTGCACTGGGCACATTCCTTCCCTTGTGACTGCCCTCAGGCACCTTGCTGCCCTGAGCTCTGTTTAGGCTCTGCATCCCAGCTTTGTGTGCAGGGGACCTAAGCCCAGCTTCTCCAGAGGCTCGCCAGCTTGGCCATTCTGCTTTGCAAATACGCAGAAGACTGACGGTATCTCCGGTGTCAGAAAGGCATTGAGAAAGAACAATATACAACAGGCATTGTTCTACATCTCAGCTCCAGCTGTCAGTCATGGAAGAAGCATCATTAATTTCTGAGGGGCTTTCTTATATATCTAGATGAGTAAATGAAAAGGTGAAAATGAAAAATAAATTCTCTTATATAAATGGAACAACTGGATTATAAACTAGCCAAAATGTTCTGTTTCTGTGGCAACACAGAGGGACTGAAGGCTCTTACAGTAGTACTTCTCTGACTCATTCCTTGAAATTAATGCAGTCTTTTAATTTGAGGCTGTTGGTTTGGCAAAAGAACTTCAGAAGCAGCACTTTGATGTCTTTTTGTAGCTGCGGAAAAGCCTTTAATTAGGTCACCTAAACTTCATTTTCTTTCAAACTGTTCACTTTCACAATTCCTTGTTCCCTTCCTTCCTTTGATGTGTCAAAATATATGCCAGTGATATTTAAGTTTATTTATTATGCACTGGCATTAAACCTTTGCTATTAACATTTACTTATATGCTTGAAAATTGATTAATTAATTAAGTGTAGAAGGAGAATTATTCATTCATGTTTCGTTTAACATTCTACATGCTTGTCACACTATACATACCTACTCTGTAGCAGTAAAAACTGTATTGTGTAGGAGTGGGTGTTAATGTCTCCCAGCACAATGGCCTTCTTTGTTTTAATTCTGTTGAAAAGTTGAAAAATAATTTTGGCTAATTCCCTAAGAAGGGACCAACTTCTGAGCTGAGCTGCAGAGTCAGATGGAGAAAGATCACCCTGAATTTTGGAAAATGTTATGTAAAGAATTCCCTAAGAGCTAGTGCTGGAGTATCTGATGGCATTATCTCACAACTCTTTGTGTGAATTGTTCGGGAGATTCAGACAAGGAAGGTTTTGTTGCTGTACATGTTTGAACATGCAGTTTTGATCTGTGAGCTTATACCATTATTCTCATCCAAAATGGGAGCAAAATAGTAGTAGCAAGTGACCTGTTGTGTAATTAGAAGGATGGAATTCATTCACCTTGTGCAGTGGTACAGACCATTACCCATGCACTATTAGTTCTGTGTTAGCAGGCCCACACTGAGCGCGGTGCTGGTCATGGCTGGCTCCTTACAGAGACCGAAATTCACCTCTGCTAAATGCTGAATGAACATTTGTAATGCCAGTCTGTGAAACATCTAACGAATGAAATTAATTTGCATGAAGCATTAAGTGTCTTTTGTGCTCGATCCTAGGGTCACAGAGCTGTAGAAACAGCTCTGTTGAGGGGATGACATGCTTACCGGGAGTTCTCCAGCTGAAGCAGGAAATGGTTGTTTTTTTTTCCCCTTTCCAGGCTCAAGTAGGTGCACCTCTGGCTCACCCTGCAAGGACTGTAGGGCCACATGGTATCATTCACTGTAATAGAAGAATTGTAGGAAAATAAAATAGGTGTGGGGTGTTAAGCTGACAATATCTGTGAATATGGTGCTGCACTAAGGAAATTTAGCAAATTGACAGTCTCATTTTTAGAAGTCATACTTCTTTTTTCTTTCATTTCTTAAGGGAAATTCCCAGTTTAAAGCACAAATAAAGTACATGCAAGATCAGAGCACATAATTGTTGTCCTTTTTATGTTCAGAAACATGTCTCCCTTTCACTACGGTGTTATGTGGTTGCTGTTTATCTTATCACATTGTGATATAGCAGAATATCAGAACTGGGTAGCTGATAGCAGAGCTTGATTATGCTAAGAACTGGTTCCTGAAGAAAGGGAGCTACTTGGAAAAGGTAGCTGTGCTTGTGCATTATACTCAATTGAAAAGACTTATTAGTCATCTTAATGCCTCCCCCTTTTTTCTTATTTTTTTTTTTTAACTGAAGCACCATTGTTCCTTGCAGAACATTCACCTTGTTCTTTGTAGCTTTAAATAATCCAGATGGACAGAAAGCCATTGTCACTACAGTGAAACAAAAATTTAACAAAGAATAGGATCACAGTTCCATGCACTGAGATTTTCAGCAGGTGCATGTGGTGAGCAGGAAAGCATTGAGGTTTTTTGTCTGTAAGAGACACAGAGACAGAAAGCTAGTGAAGACGTCAGAGTGTGATCAGGAGCAAAACACTATTCCAGTAGGTGTTCTTGCCTAAAGGATGAGGGGGGAGCAAAGGAATAAGGTAGTCAAAAATGAGATGAGAAGAGTGACATATAACAAAGATCTTGATCTCAAAAGATTTTTGTGATCCACATGTGGGGAAACTTTGGTAGCAAAATCTGACTCCTGTTACATCATCTGATGCTTTCCAGAGAAGGTAAAGATGTGTTCTTGGCAGCTCCTGCAAACACCTCAGAGATACGAGTTGCCTCTGGCTTGTGTATTGAGAAAGAAGGGAACTGTTACAGATGCGGGGAAATTAATATGAATTTGGTACTGATGTGTTAGCAGTCTCTTTCAGTGCATCATAGGTTGAAACTGAAGACACTCAATATGTTACATTTGTTTTTCCTGTTCTCTCATGCGTTGATTAGAATACACAAATAGAATCATATTAATAGTATGACATCTTACCATCTGCAACTGAAATTCAAGCCTGTAGCTTGCAGCCTTTTGATCAAGATGCAAAATAGTTTCTGGCAGTACCTTTTCTTAAAAGATTTTAGCATCAGTGTTTTTGCAAAAATACATATTTTTTTTCCTACTTTTAGAAATTTCAGCAGTCCAGTGAGTTCTTTCATTGCTCAGTGATATTTTTTCTTCTGACAAGTGACAGTTAAAAAATGCCTCCTGAACCAAAAGATATGTCTAATACTCATGTTATATGGGTAAGGAGCTGCATCTGCAGGAGTGTGGACATCACACAGAGAGAGGTGATCCTCCCAGTCTACTCAGCTCTGGTGAGACCACACCTGAAATACTGTGTCCAGTTCTGGGCTCCCCAGTATAAGAGGGTTGTAGAACTTCTAGAGAGACTCCAGTGTAGAACCACAAAGATGATTAAGGGATTGGAGCAACTGCCTTATGAGGAAAGACTAAGTAAACTGGGCCTGTTTAGCCTAAAGAAGAGGAGAATGAGAGGGGATCTTATCAACCTCTATAAATATCTGAGGTGACAACGTAAAGAGGATGGGGCCAAAGTCTTCTCCGTGGTAGCCAGTGACAAGACAAGGGGTAATGGGTATAAACTGAAAGACAGGACCATATGAGGAAGAACTCCTTTACAGTTCGGATGACAGAGTGCTGGAACAGGCTGCCCAGAGAGGTTGTAGAGTCTCATTCTCTGGAGATATTCAAAATCTGCCTGGATGCAATCCCATGTAACATGTTCTAGGTGACCCTGCTTGAGCAGGGGGTTGGACTAGATGATCTCTGGAGGTCCCTTCCAACCTCAACCATTCTGAGATTCTGAGATTGATAAACTGAGGTCAGGTTCAATTCTGTACGCACCGAAAAATAAATGTGTTTAATGGAAATCTTCCTATAGGTTTACTCTGATTGCCATCATAACTTCTTTACCACAAAAGAAAATGACTCCAGGCCATTCCCAAAGTTGGGGAAAATGTTTTTTGCTAGTATGTCTTTTCTAGCAAAGATTCTGTGATAGCTCTTTAGAAGATGGCTTTGGAAGTAATGAAAAGTAACTCTCACTGGAAGCAAGAGAAATCAACAGATCTGTTTGCCAGTCCAAACAAAGAACTGCTGTACAGTAGCAGTTCTCTTAAAGTAATAGTGTGGAGCTTCTAAAATCCCTGTGAGCTTGATATATTTGTAGTCCGGATATTGGTTTCTGTTTGTAGCATGTTTTTATTTGTATTTTGCACACTGGGGATGAACAGGGATTAGACTTACATGTCTGGGTTCTTGCTAACTTTTTTGTGTTTTGTGCAGCCCTTCACACCTGTGCAAATTGACAGTCCAGTGCAGTGGTTTTTGATCTCCAGGGCACAGACAGATGAAGCAAGACCATTGTTAGACAGCTGTGCTGAGTTTACACCTTTGCTAGAAAATTGTTGAGAGTTCACAAATTGAAAAGGTGTGAAAGCCTGTTGGGTGCAAGATGCTGCCTAGTCAAGAGTCTGACTTGCTGCTGTCTTGTCATGAAGCCAGCATTTGTACGCTGCTCAAGTGAGTATGTGTTTCTCCCATTCAGATTTAGTAGTAATTATGTGCAGGGTGTCAGACATTTCACACAGTCTCAGTGTCTGCACCAATATAAAAGACAGCAGAGAATTTAATTTGTAGTCAGCATTATTTTGCCTGATTTTTGGTATGACCTTGAGTATAGATTGGTTACCCTAATAAAGTCTTTTAGCAGGCATACCTCAGGCTCACTACCTAAAGCAGTGACTACCTTGTGGTAGTCACTGTAAAACTGCAAGAATATGTAATATTTGGAATATTTTGATAGCAGCCATGGTTAGTTAGATTCTGTGAAATAAACAGTCAACAGTACCCTTTAGTCCATATTTGCTTATCTCATTACTGATAAGCTGGGGCACTTGGGACCTTGTAACTAATAAATCATTGACAGCAAAATATAAGAGTATCTGACCAACACAGAGGTTCTTTCATCTTTCATGAAGGATCTGTCGTCTAATTGACAGCTTTAGTCTGAAGTTTTTAAAACTATGTTGCTCTTAATAAATGTTAACTAAGCATTAACCTGTCATTGATCTGTACGTGTTAAGGAAGAGCAAAGACAGCATGCTGTGGAGCACTTTAGATTTGCATTTTGTAGTAAAATGCTCTGATTTTTGCAGGGTAAAGAGGCAATGTTCAGCGATACGCAAAATAAACCCCATGTACTGTTATTGGAAAACAAAGTGGAAGAGTTGAAGGACAGGGTGTTTTCAATCTAGCATGGCCTGTAGTTTGGTCCTCAGGTGTATGAAACATTGTAGACTCTTAAGCGCTTGCTGGTTTTACAGGTTACTGTATTCACAATCTCAATTTTATCATTTTCTTTGTGTTTTAAGGTGTCCTGAATGCCCTGAATGTCTCTTCTTCCTTTCTTACCTCTGACATCTCTCTCCTTCTTACTGTGGGCTTCTGTTTCATGGGCAGTTGATTCACCATTCAACACAATCAAGTATAAGAAGTGTTCTGGAAATGTAGATTGGGTTGAAGGCAGAGACATGTGGGTTTTGTAAAAAGCATTAGTCACCACTGAGATAGAAATTCTGATTTAGTTCTGAGAGGGCTGGCCAGCTGCCCTGCTCAATCCCTGAAGGAAAGCAGGGGCAGCTTCCAGTGGCAATGGTGGTTCTCCCCTTACAATCAAGTTCCAGTTACATGTGGAAAATAAAATTTTGACCTCGGCCTAAACTAGCCAAGTGTTGCTAGAATAGCTGTGCAGAAACATAGAACATTCTGGCAAACTGTGGGGCAGCTGTATGGCAAAGTGCACTTTTTTCTGTTATCTCATACAATTTTCTTGAGAAAAGTCTTTTTTCCCATTTTAGCTATATCCTCAATAAAGCTTTTGCAAACGTGACTGATAAATGTTGCAAAATCTTTCTCTTCACTAGTGCTGTTTTGAAGGGTCAGCAGGTTATGTTATAGCTGTCCTTACTGTCATTACTCAGTTCTTGTAACCTGCAAAACAACAGGTCATGAAGAGAGGAATGAGGAAAGCAGAGAGGGGCTCACAGCTTGCTATTGGAGCAAATAGTAAGTTTATTTGATTTTCTGGCATCCTCTGTATCATCTTTATTTGGTTACTCACAGTGCTGAAGAGGAAGACGGTTGTGAAGTGTGATATTTAAGGAAATAAACTGTCTATGGCTGTTCAGAGTGCCTTGTTTTTCATAAAGTCTCATTCCACTTAACCACAAAAGAGAGACTTTTAATTAGACTTTTGAATCCCATTAGGAGAAACAAATACCAATACTTAACTACTCATATATAACATGATGGAAAATTGCTAATGTAATTAGATTTTGAATAGTGTTAATGACACTCATTTCTTATTAATAAGAATTAAGTCTAATGCAAGACTGTATGAAAAATTGTTACTGCCTACTCTCCTACCCTTAAATGTAAAACAGTTGCATTTACTTGAAATAATTTATATTTTCTATTCTGTGAAGTCAGGTGGCACTGTGGTATTTTGTATCATCATAGCCTAATGGGCACATGACATGAATATTTTCAAGTGGATCTAGTCAACAGATAGATTTGAAATGTAGCAATTGGGTTGTGTACTCATAGAAGTATTATAGTTAGGAGGAAGACACTATAAAAGGAAACAAACATAAAATCTTAAGTTCAAGATGTACTGGAAATCTGCTTGAACTGGTCAGGTATTGGTGCATTAATCATAGAGTCACAGAATATCCTGAACTGGGAGGGACCCACAAGGATCATCGAGTCCAACTCCTGGTTCTGCACACAACTACCTAAAAACCAGACCCTATGTCTGAGAGCATTGTCCCAATGCTTCTTCAACCCCAGCAGGCTCAGGGCCATGACCACTGGCCTGGGGAGCCTGTCCCAGTGCCTGACCACCCTCTCAGTGCTGAACCTTTCCCTAAACCCCAGCCTGACCCTCCCCTGTCCCAGCTCCATGCCGTTCCCTCGGGTCCTGTTGCTGTCCCCAGAGAGCAGAGCTCAGCGCCTGCCCCTCTTCTCCCCTCATGAGGAAGCTGCAAGCTGCTTCCATGGAAAGATTTTTCATTAAAAATCTTGGCAACATTTATGTAGCAGAGGAAGGTGTACCGGTAGGTGGAATAATGTCAGGATGCAATTATGAAAACAAGTCTGGACACCTCTGCTGCTGTCATCACTTCACAGGTGACCTTGTTCGAATTGTGAACTATCTATATCAGGTGGCACATCAAAATACTTCATGGAAATAGCCCCAGGCTTCAGCCTTTCGAAATCCAAATCTAGACTGCTGGAACATGAGCGTAAAAATCGCAGATGAGTTGTGTGATTCTAGCAGTAGACTCAGGAGTGAACTATGTGCCAGTACAGAAGAGCTGAATAAAATTTGAAGCATGAGCATCGTGTTTTAAATAGCTCAAAAAAAAGTGTAGTGTTCATTGTGGTTCTGGGTAGAAATACAGGTACACCAACACCTCAGAAAGTCTGTCACTCCAGAGTAGAAGCACATGCACTACCACGTATGTTGTGGGAACGTTTTTTTGGGATTTTCATCTGTATGTCATTACTGGCACTTTTCACTTAAAACTTCATCAAAAAAATAAGTATACTTCACTGTTTATCAAAATCAAACTTGATTACTAAATTTGAATATGTATTATGTATGGTACCTACAAAATGAGTAGTGCATACCCTTGCTCGTGTTATTTTACAGAAATAGCAAGCAGTATCTTCCGTTGTTTCTCTGGAAGTGCTGTTATAAGAACAATGTACATGGACTAGCAGAGTTCAGGGTTTCAGGTTAAGTATCAGGAGTCACTTGTCTCAGCTACCTTCAGTGGCAGTATCAGACTTCATTCATCATGGTGTCTTATCTCTCGAAGCCCAGTTCAAGATCTCAGCCTAAAGAGGAACTTTCCTGGAGTTAAATGCAGAAACCTGGAAAGTGCAGCTCTGTAGTTCGTATCTTGTTTGTGCAGACACAGATGCAAGAAACATGAATTGGTCAAGAGGATTTTATACATACAGTCTTCATTTATATCCAGATCTGGGCTTTACATGACACTGTCCAGGGAAAATGGCATGAAGCCTTTTTATTTATTTATTTATTTATTTTTTCAAAAGCAGAAGCCAAACATCTTGCAAAAGAAGCCCTGATGCTGTGCTCACATTTCTTTCCAGTCTAGTATATCTCTACTTTTGGAGCCTGCCATTACTTGTACAGTGTTTTCTTTGTGACAAAACATTGCATTCTGGCCCTTAGGCTGCCTTTCATCCTGGCATTCAATAATAACGGACAACGTGTAAAGATCTGTAATCAAAAGGTAAACACCGCAGCATTGTGTACAAATAACTCTTTGAGATGTTTATCCTGAAAGACATCCAGGTTAACATTTTAGCTGAGGACACCAGGGAAAATTTACCTGGTGGTGAGCGAGCTCCCTGCTTTTGGTTTGTTCTGTATTTAGCTGTTTCCCAAGCACATTCAGCTCAGTGAGCATGCTGCATAGAGCTGCTGCAGGAGCAGAGACATTACATTTTAACATTACACCTCTCTGAAATTCTTTCCCTCCTGTTTCTCCTTGTTTTTGTCCTGATCCCTGTTTAAGCAGCATATGCTGGAGGGTTCTACAACCTTGTCTAAACGTAAATGTTATACCACTTTCACATTATTGCTGTGGTTTAATCAATACTGTCTTCTCAGACCTAGCAGCAGATGCAGTTATCCTGGTATAGACATGCTTGTATTATATAACCCTTTCCTGTATGACAAAGGGAATAAGCTGTATGGCATAAGGTGCTTTCTAGAGGTCCATTTATTGCTGTGCCATATGTCCTTCTAAGAGCTAACTGAGTTATATTTGGTGATGGTATGAGTATACAAGCAGAGGAGACAGCTGTCTAAGGAAGGGAAAATATAAGAGCCAACACAAATCAAAGCAGATAAAGCAGAGCTGTAAAAAGCCAGAGACAGCAGGAATTTCTTTGTCTTTGCAAACTATAAAACAAAGCAAAACAAAACAAAACAAAAACAAAAACAAAAAAAATGTTGACTGTCCTGGTTTAAAGGCCATGTGTAGAGACAGAGCAATGGAGCTCCCTGCTGCCAGCTTACGGCAGGCAGCGGGGGCTTCTGTTTTGTAGTCGTGGCGTTTCATTTGCAGGCCTCTCTTCTCAGTTTGATTGCGTCAAAACTGTTGGGTGTGGAGGAATGGCTAAGTGAAATAGGACACGGGGATGTTGGGCAGTTAGGAGGCAATGGGCTAGTGAAGTACCGTACTCAACTCACATGAGTCTGGCACGTACGCAGCTGGCTGAGAGCCAATCAGGCTCAAGGACACGATGCCCTTGAGCGATGGGGACAGTCCCTAAGGCGGGACGGTGGCTAAAAGAAGGAGGAACTACCTGAAAAGAGCGGGAAATGTTAGCCAATCCTGAGCTTAGTTTTTGCAATATGTATGAGTTGATTATGTTCGAACTCGATAAAAGGCGACTGAGCTATCCATTAAAGTTGAAGTTCACTGTTCACTCATATTGAGCGTCTGTGTCTTCCTTCCGTCGACAACAATTGGCGCCCGAACAGGGACCGGTCTGAACGGGATTTGGACACTGCTGGCAGTGATCCTGGGCCGCGTGTTGGACGGAATAAGGGAGGAACCGGTCCTGCAACGCAGCCCAGGAGGTGGAAGGGACAAGCATCCCCGCACCCGCAGCTCGGAAGGTGGAAGGGAGTCCCCGCACTCGGGATGAGCCTATAAAGGGTCCCGCCGGAAAAGCGCCGCCGAGGTCTTTGCAAAGGCTGCAACTGTATATATAAAGGTATGAAAGACAAGCGGCGTATAATTTGCTCTGTGTCTTCCTTCCGTCGACAACAGTTGGGCTTGTATGTATATAGTCTCACAGGGACCCATGAATCCTCTCAGTCTGACCTCCTTCTATTTTAGTATGTGCTAGAGCCCTAGAAACCAAGGAAATGGTTTAAACTTCCCAGCTAAGTTAAATAAGAGCACAGATTTTTGGAACTTGGTTTCTTTTCTGATTCCTTAGATATTGATGAAATACCTAATGAAGTATCACATGAAGAAGGTTTACAACTTTTATCACAGAATAAGAGAACATTTGTCTTACCTTACTTGAATTGGGATAGATGTAAATATAAGAGAGTAACAAAAGTGAGAACTGGAGTCTTTTTTCCAGTTTTTTCATTTTGTTCCTATGGCCCTTGAGCCCTTATGTGTGTGATGAAGTTGAGTACACAAGGTACTTAGGCCACGGACAAAACACTGGGTTAACTCATGACGAATTGAGCTGTCCCAGCTGCAAACATGATTCAGTTCCTATAAGTGATGTAGTTTGGCCCCAACAGTGGCAAATGGTGCCCTGGCTCTAAACGTGTGGATCTCTATAATGCCTGCCTCATATGTAGCCTATTTGTTCAGGTTTCCAATACACTGTGAGATCTCTTGTACACAGCTGCCATCGAGCAATTTCCAGCAAGTATGTCAAGACTTAGCTGTCCCTTTTTGTGCCTGTAATATCAGTCACCCCTGGAGAAAGCAGGCTGGTCGGGGTGGAGTTTTGCTGGAAGCAGTCAAGCTGCGGCCCTGCCCTCCCTGCCAGCGTGCTGCCTGTGCAGCTGGGCCTCCTTGGACGTGGCACAGTTAGGAGGGAGCAGGGAGCAGGATATATTCACCCTGAGCAAGGTGGAAGCAGGGAGAGAATTGTGGTGTCCTGGGGCTTCTCAGGAAGTAGGGTGACATGTCATTAGCCTCTCAGGATTCTGCCCAGGCCATCAGATCTGATTCAAGTGTGTCACTGTTAAGGCTTTCCTTTCAAGGTTTCCTTGGCTTCCTATAGCTCCTGTTTTGTTTTCAGATAAAGAACTGAAATACCATGGAGACAAGCTCCTTATAAACACCAAGCAGACAGTCAGGTCAGCCAGTTTTCAGCACATTATTTTACATGACATATCGAGTAGGAGCATAGTGAAGGCTGGCAAAACATCCAGTTAGATTGAAGCCAATCAATTGCCTCATGCAGTGGATATAGATGGGTCTGTTTATAATAAAAGAAGAATAAGCTCTCAGGAAAAAACAGAAGTGACATGCTATGTGGTGCATTTCTGTGTTACAATATGAAAATCAGAGATTATATAATTATATTCTCTCTTTATTTGTGATATTTTAAACAGTAGCACCTTTAATCTGCCTTCCCATACCAGGTTTACCCCTATTAGTTGGAGATTACTACTTCTTCCTTAATTACAACAAAGGTAACAGGACTGCTTACAAATCAAAACAGCACTCACTAAGAGTAACTGTGGGTGAGTCACATTTTTAACCTGAATTATAACATTAAAAAAATAAATGAAAAACGTTAAATTCTCATGGCAACCTGTTGGTGACAGCAAAGTTACATTCAAGTGTAGTGTGCATTCAAAACCAAGCAGAAATACCCTGAATTGAGCCTTGTATATTCTCAGGGAGAGATGGACAGATTTTCATTAAATTGCTTAATTATGTTTATATAAAAAGCACCTGGTTTCTTCTCGTTTTAAAGTGACTGTCTGACCTAACAATGCCTTGACTAAGTAAAGCAATGACTGAGGAGAAAATTGTAGATGCCAAGGTTGGGGGGGACCCTTTTGTTTCTTTCAGGTAGGAACAAAAATTCTCATTCACAGAGCAGATTAAAACTCGTCTTTCAAATGGAGTCACTGTGTTGTCCCCACTTTGTGGGCAAATGAAATCACTGTGATCAGGTGTGGGCTTGAAAAGGCACTTAATGTAGTTGAGAACAGCCTCACCTATTCCTTCAAGCCCAGTTTGAGGGTGAAATCAGATCCAGTGAAGTAGTAAAATATTTCCTTCATAGAATTAAATGTGGGTTATATTTTTATTTAAAACAGGAAATTGGAAAATTTCCTCTTTTTGGAAAAAAAGAGGAAAAGAAATTTTCAGTTAAGCCTATTCTAGGGCTGAAACAGTCATCTTGGACCCGTTGACTCCAGTGGCATTTTGAGAAATAAATTTTTACAACTGAGTGTTTATCAATGTTTAATATGATACCAACAGTCAAATATTGAACAAATGCAGTTGGCGAGCTTGGCTTGATGCTTGAATGTTAAAACTCTATTAACAAAGTGCGTTCTCCTCTTCTCCTGTTCCTGCTTCCCACCACTATCAGAAATAAGCTGTTTTGTTCAGACCTGCTGAATTTAAGTAGGATGCCAGGGGTGGAATCCAGCTAAAATGCAGCCCCAAGGAGGTTTATGCTATTGTGAGTAGAAAACAGTGACTTTCATAAAGCAGTAGCTGAGTCATGCTAGTTGGCTATAGATTTTTTTATCCTACTGTTTTACAGATAAAATGGATCACTATGGATGTATTCTAAATTAAACTTCATGATGGAAGAAGTATGAAAATAAATAATGAGAATCAGACTTGTTTGGGCATTTGTTTTTTCTGTGTGTAAAGATACAATAGTGTAGGTAACAAAAATGAAGTGATTTGTTCCTTTTAGTTTTGTCTGATCAGCTGTAACTCTGGATTATCATATAGATTTCCTGGAGATGAATCATTTACTCTGCTAAAAAAATGTGAAATGATTGATACCAATTTTCTGTTGAGAAAGCCATGTTTAGCTAAACTGCAAGCTTTCCCTAATGAAATCTGCCAAAATCAGTTGTCCACAAAATGCAGAGAGGCTGAAAAACAAAGCATGTTGATTACTAGCGAGGACCTATTTTTGCTGTCAATCAGGGCTTTTTATTTCAAACTGGACAAAACTTTTAAATGTGATTTTGTAAGCCTTTTGGAGCAAATCTTCAACATTTCAGAAAATTAAGAGGAATTGGTTTTTCAGGAAAAAAACTTCACTCTGAATTTTGTCATTTTTCATTGTGTTTGTTTGAACAGATTCAGTTGTGTATTTTTCATTCTCATATGAGAGACACATAAATAGTGGTTAGTCCTATGTTTTTACTTTGTTAGTCTTGCTGTCACAGTGAGCAGTCTAAGAAATGAATTCAAGAAACTGGGGTGTCTTTGAATCGTCTCCTAAGCTATATTATCACTCACTGCCTCAGGATGAAAAAAGGGGTAAAAGGGTCCTTGTTCTTTGAAGGGTAGAAATTCTGGAAATGTTTAGCTGATATATCAATGCCCTTTACGTATCTATAGGTTTTTCAAACCGTAAACTATACGTTGTTGTAAAATGTTTGTGCTTCAGCTTCCTTACGAGTATACGTTGTCAGGAGAGCAGATTGGACAAGTTCCCGGTGCTGATGTTGAGGTTCTCTGCCTCCCTTGTGGCTGACCTGGACTGAGGCTGTGCCTTAGCACAGGGAGCACATTTCTTGCCCAAGTGCTGTGTAGATTGAATGGGTTGTAAAGCTCTATGAAATGCTTCTGTGAGCATTGCATATAAGCTGATGGTCTTCAATAATCACCGTAAGTTGCAAGCAAAAAGTTGGCTGCTTCTGTTAAATATTTGTTTAGGTGACAGCACAGTAATGATGGTAGCTTTTCACGAAGTATGTATTAATGTTTTGTTACTTCTTTTGTGTTCCAGAGGAAGGGAAACATGTTCCTTCTCTCTGGGCCTGTAATTAGGAACAGTGTTGTGTGAAGAACTGTTGCTGTGCAGTTCTGTGTTGTTCACTCCAGTGATTTTATTCCTCTTTGCAAATTCAAGGGGAAACCTGAGGTACCAGTTTTGTCAAGCACTTTTCATATAATAAGCTTTTTTTTTTCTCAGATTCTCAAGTGCTGAGGATGTTTTACTCCTTTGATTAAGAACCTTTTTAAAAGGTGCAAAGACTTTTTCTGTCTCATAATTCTCACTTGCACAATTGGTGCCTCCCTCCTGTCCCCCTCCCTGCTCCAGATGAGCTGTTCAGCTAAAAGGGCAATTTAGTCATCATAAAGGGATTTTTGTAGTCATGATAGGGTAAAGCAGAGCATTAAGATGTAGATGTTCATATGTAATAGGGAACTGTTTGAAGGAGACTTTATTGCCGAAGCAAATAGCTATTAGTTCACACACAGGCATACATATGCAAATAGGAAACGTGTACATCTGTATGTCTTTGTCAGCACAGTACCGACTGGTGAGGGACTGTAGGCATTAAATAGACATCAACTTAGAGGGCTCACGGGGCTTTGAATTACTGACAAATGCAGCTGTCCATCTCAAATACCATCGTGCTACCCCTCATCATGGCCTATTGTGATGTGACACTGCACTGCAGAATTGATGCTATACTGCATAGCAAAATGCAACATGATCTACCCTACTGCATCCGGGAGGGGAAAAATAAACATTGGCTGTCTTATCAGTTTGGATAACGAGTCTCTTATCAGTTCTTACAATGCTTACAAGCAGGTTAAGAGGGTATGTTTGCTAGTTCAGCATGTCTGTGCTGATAACACAAGCTATGGTGTGGTTAGCTCTCTGTAGGGCTGAGCTACCAGCAAGTTAGTTCTCTCCAACTGGAGCACTGTACAGTGAGCTGAAGGTGCAAACATTGACTAGCATACCCTGGTTAGAGCTACTGAAGAGTTATCACACTCCATCTAAAATGTAGACTTTATTCAAAGAAGTTGGTTTCTCCTGGCAGATTCTGGCAGTGGGCAAATCACAGATAAATGATATTTTCTTAGGTTTCATTGTACTCACTGTCTGGCAGGTAAAATTGACAATTTTGCCTAATTCTTCAATTCACAGTTGTACCCCTGGATTCTGGGTCCCTGCTCCTATAACATAATCAGAGTGGCAGGGACTGGCATGGCTTTTCCTAGGACTAGGAAAAGTGCCCTTCCTCTGTCTCGCTCCATTAGCTGACAAACAGAAGCATTACCTCTGTAATTTAGGTGGTGGTGATGTGTTCAGCTGCTGCTTAGTCGTAGCTGATAAAGAAGTATATTTTAAGCAAACTCTAACAAAAGATAGTTTTGTATTTGTTTGTGGTGGTTTTTTTTTTTGTTTGTTTGTTTTTGTTTTTGTTTTTTTTGCCTCTTTTGAAAGAGGCACTGTAAATGTGATTGTTTTGCTGTGCTTATCAGGACAGCTGGCACACAAACACATGGCTGTTTGCCTGTTCTTCACTCAGTGCTATCCTGGAGAGTGCCAGCTCGTTTTGAAATAATGGGTACAAGCCCACTCTTGTATGTATGTATTGTTACAAAGGCTCTTTGGGTTCTAAAAGTACTGTGGAGATGGACATCAAAAGCAAGACATAAAGCCCTAATTAGGGATCTTAGAGGTGAGGAGGTTGTGTTCCTGCATAAGGGTGCCTGTGAAGCAAGTTTGGCTGGGATGTGAAGGAGAAGGAAGAAAGGTGACCTAGAGGGAAAATGAGTCATTGTTGTATTCTCCATTTTTCTTTTCAGAATATATCAAGCTAAACTTGCATGTACTGCCAAGTGGCCCCAGCTGGGGTTATGTTCCTGTCACTGATCATGCTGATAGATGTTTCCCTGTTTCTCTGGGTTTGTGCTGATCTATGAGAATGCTTTGATACGTATGGTATGAAAATGATACTGCAAGTGTTTTTCCTTTGTGTGAGAACCTGGAGCAGGTCTTTGGACTTGAGCAGAGCAAACATGGTTCTTCTGTGTCATGTAATACCAGACCTGTCTGGCTGGCTTCTTCTGAGTCTCAAAGTGAAATTAAGAGAGTATGGGAGCTGCTTTGTAGTTGGTTCTAATGCAGTTTGTTTTCTCTATAGGTAATATGTTTTATTGTGATCCAGACGATAACAAAATTGTTTTGGAAATGTCCCATTAACTGATCTAGTAAGGAGAAACAGCATCTGAAAATGCTTGGTAAAGGAAAGTAACTGGGCTTCAATGGCAAGGAACAACAGGCTTGGTTCTGCTCCAGCATCTGCCAAATCAAGTATTTGAAATTCCTGTTCATTACACAGCATAAAAGAAATGGGATAGTAACACTGGAGAATCATGGGGAAATGAGTGACTGTGCCTCACCAAAGCATGACTGTAACAGCAGGGAATTATGATGCAAAAGCATGCTGGTCTTGTGGCGTAATCGCTAAAACACATATTGTGTGGTGTTCTTTATAAAGGCTTTATTGCAGATCCTTTTATATTAACATTCTGTCATGAGGCCAAAATTGGCATCATCTTTGTAGCGTTCTGGAGGGGAACCGTAGTTTCTCTTGCCCCTTTATCTAGGGCTTATAAATGAAAAAGCACTTAGTAGGATTTGTAGTCCTCATTAAATTATTGTGGTACTGGATTTATCTTGTCCTGAGGGTAAAAGCTACATGTCCTCTCCATTTCTTTACAGAGCTGTTCAGATGAAGTGCTCCCAGGACAGAGCAAATAGGCACTGTGGTAGAATTGCATTCTGGAGGGAAGGAGACAGGCTGTTTTAACTGCTTTGCTGCTTGTCGTAATAGCTAGCCAAGCAGTACGAGTAGGAATGTGCTGGTTGGCCACTTTACATGTCTACTGACCCGGAATCTTGCCAAGGGCCAGTCATTCACAGTCAAAATTAAAGTCCCTTTGACTGTGCCCTGACACGCATTGTTTTAATGGCAGCAATCCATCTGTGCCTGCAGCTCCAGACCAGTTCCGAAATGTCTTCCATCTTATCCGTAGTGCTGGATGCCAGGTGACAGAGTGGGGATGTACTGGCTTCTTGCTATCCAAAAGCACTACTCATTGACATATTGCTAGACTTGGGGGGAAACATTTTTAAGTTACCCCCCTCATTTAACTCCTCACTGCATCAGCTCTGAGGAAAGAGCCTTGCATCCCTACTAGAAAACAAACACAACTGTGCGTTTGTTACTTTGCAGTGAGGATGGTCTGCTCTGTGCTTGATGTCTTTACTGGATGAGCAGGGGCAGGGACCTGGCAGCCATTTCACCTGCAGCACAGCATCCTGCTGCAAAGTAACAAACATGCCTGCTGCTCTCGTCTGGAGAGTAAATGCTGTGGTGTTGGTGGTATTCCTTTCATTGAAAATAAAGGTATGATCTGCAGAAATATGATTTGCTTATGCACACAGAGCAAGGGAAAGTTCTTTCCTATCTGCTTTACAGTAGGCAAGCTTGGGTGGCTGCGAGCAGCTTAGCTTGCTGGGCAAAAGCTTCTGGAATCATAAGACAAAAGCTCAAAAGGTATGGCATTAATAGGGAATGATTTAGCTGAGAGAAGGATTTCTTGGTACCAATGCTGCTCTGACGTTGTCACAAATTGCACCTGCACCAGCACAGGGTAAAACACTGCCTTCTGTACCCATCTGCCTGGGCTGGAGCCAAGTGGTGCGATGTCATCTTGGGTAAGGAGCCCACTGGGTAGGGGATTGCTAAATGGTATCATCTCTCTTCTAAGGGAGTGTGGGGAGAAGAGATGTACACATGGAAGGAAGTGTAGGATGATAGATGGTAGGTTTACAGGTATTTTTGAAAAATTAGACCATGAAGAGTCTGAACGGTTTATGTGGGGGCTCCAGTGAAGTTCAGGCAAGAAGGGCAAAAAGTAAACAGCTCATTTGTATTATCTGTCGGTCCCACAATGTCCTTTCTCTATTTTACTTGTTTCAGAATGATCCATTTCTTTTTAACAATATGTTCTGTGACCCTCAGTGCTTGGGGCAGAAAATGTAAATTTTGTTCCTTAAAGTTGTCATAGACGTGATAAATACAGCTTTTTAAGAATAGTGAGAACAGAGGCTGAGAAGAAGAGCCAAGTGTTGTGTATTTAAAAACCCAATTTGCCCACCCTTCCTTCAGGAAACATAAGCAAGTCCATTGGAAGTGCTTGCTTTGCCCACCTGTATTGTAGCTTTCAGAAAGGCAATACTAGCATTTGGTGAAATTTCTCACTAGGTTTTGGTTTACCTTCCCATTATCCCTGTTTTCCCCTTCTGCTTGTACATGCTGATCTCTGTTACTGTCTTAACACTCTTCCCTGCCCGCTGACGTGTTCCCCATTCCATTTCTGTGTTGTGTTGTCCTCCAGTCCTTCTTCCAGCCTTGCTTTCTTCCCCTTTCTCTTTTCTCGTGAGGTACATCAGGGCAAGCTACAGGCATGGAGGAGCTTGCAGGGAATTCAAACCACCACCAGCCTTTCTACTTGGCTTTCCCCATGTGAGGGCTGTTTCTGCCTCCCTGAGTGGAGGCAGTAGTTGACGTGAAGGTGAGGGGACAGCTCTTCTAACGTCTTCCTTAGTTACATCAAGAAAAACAGTTCTCTTGGTCTGTTTTCTGTTTGTTTGTTTCCCACCTCATTTTAGACCCTTTTCTTGCTCTTTGATGGGGCAAATATATCTGAAGTTTTTCCTGTCATCTTAATACAGCAAAATTAACGTAGGCAAGTGTGAAGAAGCCAGGGACTCATGCTGTCTTACCAGTGACGGTCTGAATTCCAAGTACAGTCGTGTGAGTACAAGAAATTCCTCTGTAGTTTGTTTAGCTAGGTTGGAAAATGTTGTGATAGTAAAACAAATTATGATTGTTTCTTCCATGTAAAGTTTGCCTACTAAAACTATTTCTGGATTTGACCATATGTACGTACACCCTTGTAATTGCTAGGTATATGATGAAGCTGTGACTTAACCACGACTTGTTCCAGGTAGCTTTCCTTCAGTGCTCTAGGAGGAGATTAATGTTGGCAATTGTTATGCAGTCTGTGCAGCTTCGGATTTAATGCTGTCTGAACCAGAGCAAGGCACACCAGGTATCTGAAAGTGTCCTTCAGCCTTTCTGCCTGTTGAGGCAGTGCTGGCAGACTGTGTGGAGCTCATCACTGGGAAAAGGCCGTTCTTCATACCCTGTGTGTTGCCGCGAGAGTTGGGATTAATGCATCGTGGTACTTGGTGATTGTTTTCTGCATTGGCTAAGCAGTGCTAATTTCAAGATCAGGATCTGTTGGGCACTATGCAGGTAGTATGGTCAGTGGGAATGCACATGAGGTAAGATGTGTCTTCTAGCTTCCTACCACTCCCTCCACTCCCTGCCATGCCAAAGCATTTGGCTTTCAACTGCTTGCAGAGGGCTGTGGTAACTCAGACTCATGGCCAACTAGAAGACCTTTAGCCACATCATTTGCTCTCTGGAGACTTGAAGCATTGCCAAATTCCTCTGGAGGAGTGTGTTTGTATGGGTGTGAATATTAGTCTCAAGGCTGACAGGTAGTCAGGCTGAAGGACAGAGAACTGGTGGCATGTTTTCAAGGCCTGTTTTTCCATCTCTTTCCCCCCAGTCGGAGCACACAGGTGAGGCACTCATACCCACTTCTGATATGTGCCGCATATCTGTGGGCTAAGGAAGAAGGGAGGGTGGGATACACTGGCAAGAGTAGCTCCTACGGCAGACCTCTGTGAAAGCAAGGCATTAGTAATTCCAGTTCATGTTACAAATGTGTCTTTGTGCGTCTAATGTCTATTTTATATATTTCTGACCTTTATTTCATGGCCTTTATCACCATGGTATCTTAGTGCTGAAAGAAGATTTTTGGCTTTGTAAGCTTTAGATTATTGATTTTTTTCCTGTAAATGTCTTTTCTGATTCAAGGAAAAAAAGAAATATGTAATTTTAACTAGTGGAACTCATATCACAGCCAAATTCAATATTAATGTACTAGATAGGCATACATCAAATATTACCTTTTAATACCCTTATCATTGCTTTTAATGCACTTCTTTGTTCTGCAAGCTCAATATGTGGAGGATTTTTTTTAAATAGGAAGTTAAATGGCATTTCGTGTTGATTCTCAGCTCTTTAATAGGTATCTGCTATCAATAGCAGTGTCCTGGAGGCACATATTGAAACCACACTGCCTACCCCATTTCTTTAACTAGAACTGTGCTCACACTTCTAATGACATGATATTAATTAAGATAAGTCCTTGGGTATCACATACGAGTCCAGATTTCTGTAAATAGAAATGTCAGTGATGCTGGCAGGGATCTGAGCGTGAGGTCTCTTCTTTGTTGTACTCCTTGTTCTGTGTCCTCAGGTGGAGATCAGCAGAAGTCTTTCTTTCAGTCTGTTCCTTGAGAAAATAAATGGAGTGCTAGCCAAAGATTTGGAATACTTTAAAAGTATTAATCAACCTTCCTAATGGTTGCTATTCAGCTAATCACGCTCAAAATGGCAAATGGTTGTAAAGATGTCAAAGAGATACCCAGAACACCCACTGTTTGAGCTCTTCCCATTCTCATTAAAATAAAGTCTTATGGCCCAGCTAGTGTTAATCATGTGATAAAATACTCAAATTAAGAGCATTTAATAAAAAAACATGGTGGGGAGCTTTTGTTAAGGATCTCTTTAGTGTATTTTTGCATTTGAGCTAAGGACATAAGAAATAATTTAATCATTGCCTGATTATAAGAATGTTAGAAATAATGGGATCATCGCCTTCTCACACGTGGGCTAATTCAGAGGCTCATTATTTATTTGTCAAGCATTAGGCATCAAATCAATTTGGCTGGATACTTGAAAGCAGGAAATTGAAGATGAAAGTTGAAATGAAGATTAAGAAGTAAGATTAAGTTTATTTCGAATGAGCAGAACAATCTTGCTTGCTTAAGTCATGCCTGCAAATAGATGGATAAAGTCAACCTTAAGCTGATGTATTACGAAGTAGTAATATATTGTGGGAGTTTGGAAGAATGGCTTATGATTTGGGACATAGGAAGTTTTTTTATGATATTACAGAAAAATGGGAATATTGGTGTTAACTTTGTTGGTGCATCCCTCTGCTACTTCCTGGTGGAATTGTGATTAACTATCTTTGAGATCCTGATTTTGATAGAGGCTGGCTTAAAAAATAAAACAAACTTTAGGGGATATCTCAAATTTTGCAAACCCAATTGATTTTCCACTTAATTAGTTGGAAATTTTTTGCTTTGTTCTGCAGATGGGAAAGCTTTTAAACCTATTTGGTAGCTGTTTTACATCTGATGTGTGAAAGGCAGAGGAGTCTCTGCTTTGCTTTTAAAGCTCCCAACTTGTTCAATAGTTGGGCAGAATTTGGTGTATTGCCTCTTAGCGAGCGTTGTGAACATGCAGTGTGACTCCCAAGTGTAATTGGATGGGCTGAGGCTCAAATGAGCCACCAAAGAGCCCTGCCGCTGCTAGACAGCCAGGTATTTGACTGATTTCTGTGGGCTTTGAGATTGCCGAATTTTCTTTGGGTCTTAAGTTCTGTCTGATGTGCCATAAGATGCAGAGGCATGGATATACTAGTGGAACAAGTCCCCTGCATATTTTATGCTTATTGAATTAATCTTATTTAATACAAGCTGTCAGATAACATTACTATAATTTATTTACATAACTTGAGGGATTTACTTCACATTAGTTTAACCTTGCAGAACATGTAACGTGTGTTTGTGCCACTGCCCTTCTTTTCCTGCAGTCAGCTTGCTCAAGTGTTTCTCAGTTCGTGATTGATTTGTCTTCTGGCTGCTAATGTGAGGGGTGAATGTAAACACTGTTGTTACAAAGATCTAATATTTGGAGCTCTCTTTATTGTTACATGTATTCAATTAAATGAACTGCTGTGCTCATACTTAATTCGGTACAAAAAAAAATCTTTAATTAGATTCTTTTTTTTTTCCCCTAAAACAAAGCACACAGTGTTGACTTTGTTTTATACAAAGTAAATACCTATACTTTTAAGCAGACAAACTCTGTATTTTCTTCAGGGCCTTTCGTGTATATTAAAAGGTTTTTGTGTCTTTTTTTTTTTTTTTTCCCTTAAGTGTATTTTCCCTTGAGACACAGACATTGTGAACTGCTATTTGGATGTGTTGTATTCATAGGTATACCTCCCTTGTGATGAAGAAGTTGGGATGCTGATGTCATGGGTACTTGCAGCTTTTCTATGTGCTCTCTGTGGGCTGTGGTTATTACATAGGGTCTCAGTCTGAAGGCATCTCCCTTCCAACTGATTCTTTCCTGGTCTTTTTTGTTGTTACTGTTGTTCTCTGCCAAAGCTCTTAAAAACTCCTCTGCCCACTCTGAGAGAGAACCCAGATCCTCCCAATTTATTTTATTTTTTAATTATGGCACGACGTAGAAAATATGTAGATTAAATTATTGTATTGGAAATATAATATGCTCTTGTGTAATTCATAAAGGACAAGAGTGGGGAAAAAGGAACTTTCATTGTACCCTCTGAGTGTGTCCTTTGAAACGTACCGTTCAACTCCTGAGAAGACAGAAATTAGATCTGGAGTAACAAAAAGGCACGTGGTTTTTAAGGAGTGAGGATATTAGGTAACTCCTGTAGGCAAATCTGTTACCTGCTAATGCTTTTAGAGCTCATGAGGTGGAAAGGGACAGAAATATGTTCCCTGTGTGATAGTTACTAGATGATGAACTGGAAACAGGGCATTCATATAGCGTCTCCAGACATTTTCCAGAATAGAAAATCTTATAACCTTGTTGTGGGCTATGGATAATAAATTTGGGAACACTGTTAAGAGTGGAGAATGCAGAGGGAAGGATGTTTAATAAAACTGTGAGGTGGCTTGAAGCTCAGAGGGCTTCTCAGAAGGGAAGAATATTCTCATTGCAACAGTAAAAATAAGAAAGCACCTCTGTGGTTATGAACGCTTCAGAAATCTGGAAAAAAGGGCCTAACAACATCTTGTCTCCTTGCACCTCAGTGCAGGACTCTGCCTTTCCCTTCAGCTTCAGCTTGCCTTCCTCTGGCGAGAGTGCCTCTGGTGTTGGGTGCCGCAGTGCGGCAGGGTGGGTGTCAGCTCCTGGGTGGAAAAGCTCACCTGGCTGGCAGGGAAGGAGAAGAAAGAAAGCTGATGAGCTTTTACCTAAATGACTGCCACCATGATAAAATATTGTCTGCATGCCCACAAATAAATGACTTTTTTTTTTCTTTTGTCCCTTTGCTGTGTAAGGAAGGGAGAGGCCAACTCCTATTTCCATGTGTGGCATGAGCAAAGAAACAGAGTGGTTTGTCCTGAGAAAATTCATCTCTGATGTAGAATTAAACATGAGACCCCTTTTAATCACAGAACTATAGAGCCAACCTTATCCTTTCAGTATTTTACTTTCAGGCATTTTCCTGGGCAAAGAGGATATGAAACTCTTCAGCCTTGTTTTCTGGACAGTGTTCTCTTTGTCTCCTTGCCACTTATTCCTCTTGTCCCAGTGGTGGCTAACTGAAGGAGAAGGCCAAGTCTTCAAAACTATCTGAACATTTTGCTTCAGAACCATTTGGTCTGCTTCTGGAGAAGGAGCAAGATTGACTGGCACCATCTTCCTTGGGTAAACTTCCACGTGACAGGGTTTCCTCCTGCCATCCCCTGCCGCTGTCGTGGACCTGTCCTCAGATGCTACCTGAGGGAAGACTTCAGTGGGAAAGGCAGAAAAATCATTCCAGGACACAAGAAGACTTATTTTCTGTTTGGGAAGAAATGAAAACTCTTCGCCTTTCTAATTCAGTACCAGCACCTGAATTATGGGGAATAAGAATATATTTGAAGAGAAAAACAGAAACAAAATTGAGGGCCAGACACTGTTCAGTTTCACAGAGTGCTAAGGTCAGTGCCATGGCAGCAATGCTCCATTTGGTGATATGCTCCATAAAGCTTAATAGTGGGGGAGAAAATAATGTAGCTGGAGAAATATTTATGATCACTAGGTTTTGTTATCTTTGTTTGCAGCCATTCTGCTTATGGAAGTTTCCTTTAGTATCAGGAATATTGTCACAAATTCCTTTCTCACAAGTAACTTATCAGAAGAGATTAATTAAGTTTCTTACCAGGATAGCACTTAAATGCTTAGTTATCCAAAGGTGCACTGCATGATAGTTTTAAATGTCCTTTTTCTGTTTCATTTCCCTGTCTCTTCAATTTTGCTTTCTAATTGAGATATTTTCATTATTTCTTTGTCTGTTGCAGTTAAAATTTGGTTTGCTGTATGTCTCCTGTCCACAGACAGAAGCACATTATTTAACAACAAAAAGAAGAGGGGACTTGCTAGGTCTGCAGATGGCCGTTGGAGAATAAACTGGTGGTGCTCTGCTTTCTCTTAATGACCAAAACCTTTTAGCAGGATATGCATCAGCTGTTCTTTGTGTGCATCCCACTTCCTTGTGTACTTCATGGGTTTCAATTTGAATAAATTCCATTCGTTTTCTTTTATTTTTTCAAGTATTTATCTCATTTAAAACACATTAGCTATGTGTTTAACTGCTGGTAGTGATGCCATGTTCTTCTTATGCAGAATTTGGGATTTATAACACTCGTTTTCTTGATAAAAGACAGGGAATACCCTTCTCCGGTTATAGTACTCTTTTTTTTTTTATTTGGAGCATAGTGGAAGTACAGATTGATTAGAATAAATGTGCACTGTGTCATGTATAGCTAGATGTTGAGTACTATTTCATATTTTAGTCAGAAGGCTCTGTTATCTGCTGAGCAAGGGAAAGACAGCCTTGAAGAAATTTGTGTAGTCTTGAAATCAAAAAGACTTCACACAGAAAGAGTTTCTGTGAGAAACCTGTGGAGTTAGGTGCCTGAGCCAAGGCATAATCGTGCTGCCAGCTGAGCATCTGATCATCCAGCCCCATGAAGTGATTGCTTGTTCCCTTGTTTAGCTGGGTTCTGACAAATAGCAGAATGTTTGAAGCTTTCTATTGCTCTCATCCCATATCCCAATATGTGGTGGAATGGTTTGTCTTCCTGCTCATCCCCTATGTAGCTTTGTGGTGAAATGATCTGGAATATTGTACTCAACTTTTTTTTTTTCTTTTCTTCTCCAAGAGTAGTATGGACTGGAGCTGAAGTTGAAGTAACTACATGGAAAGACCTTGCTGAGTTCAGTCAGTTACTGGGCAAAGAAGTATTTTGAAAAGATGAGGTTTGTTGCATTGGTCAGTTTAAGGAAGTTGCCATTCCTGGCAAATACTTATTGGTGGGTTTTATGGTTTTAAACATACTTAAACTCTAAAAAGCTCATAAAGCTTTAGAGTTTTTTACCTGATAAAAGTTATGTAACATTCAAAAATAGGACATGCAAGTTTCCAGGTCTGATTAGTGAGGGAACTGCATTAAATACAGGTTAAAAATAGAAGCTGCTAATGTTAAGTATTTACAGAAATTAATTGCTTTCACTTTGAATGCAAAACTTAAAAACAAGAAGACTGATTACTCTATAGGGGTTAAGGATACTTACCGTCCAAGGTGATATTAAGGCTTGTGGAGAAATTCAGAAATTAAGACCAGTGTGGAGAAATTCAGGTGTTTGGGATCTGCCTGGGTAAGACTGGCAAAGTGAAGTGAATATTTATCTTCTATCTTGAACTAACAGCAATGGGCAAAGTATAATAGTAGAGAAGGGGCTGTTTGGTGTAAGGCAGCAGGGACTGACAAAGCTTTTCCATTTGTTTCTAGGCATTCAAGGTCAGGGAACAATTGTAGCTTCTTACAGTTTTTGTCATAATTATTTCTAAAAAGTATGATTATAGTCCATAATGTTTAGTTGTAAATGAAAGCAGCCTCAGAAACTTCCCATTCTGCCCTTCTGCGCAGCCACAGAGGTAGTGCAGTACCTTGGCTATAGATTCAGAGATAGAGGCACTGCTGATAGTATATCTGTATGAGCCTCTATCTTTGAACTGCATGCCCTTCCCTTTTCGATTTGACTGCTAAGATGCTATGGAAACCCTGCTTGAAACTTGCATCTTACATTGATTTTTTTTTTCTTTCTTTCTCCTTTGAAAGGGAAGATAGCAGTTCAAGGAAGTAGGAAATCAAATTCAGGCACAGGACATCAGCTGAGCTGTTAAAATTTGATGATAATAGCTGACACAGAGGGGAGTGAAGATAAGCACTTGCTAAGAATAATGGTAATACATATAAGCGAGTCATAAACTGATAATGGTAGAGGCTCTCGTAGGGGTTGTCTTTATACTGCGAAGGACCAGCTCCTATTCACTTTCACTCCTGGGAGGGTTTTGAGGGAGTCTACATCCTAAATGAGAAAGAGGCACAGAGGTGCCTCTGCTCATCATCCTTAGAGTTCCTAATTTTAGTCACTGTCAACACATCCTACCTATGTTATTTTTGGGCTTGACTGGAGCAGTAGTATCCTGTTTGTTCAGAATGTAAGTTTATGGCAGTATCAACAATTTATAACTGAATATTTGATTACAGAAAATTAAAGGGAGCATTAACAGTTGCAAGTTGGAGGTGATCTTCAAACTCTGAGAGCATCAACTCATGCATTTAAACTTACTACTGTGGAGTCAAAAGTAAATTGCTGCCAGATAATAGCTAAGTAGTGTCCAGCAGGCACTTCTCATATGCATCTCATTTATGTTCTATTTATATCTTTTTATAATTAAAAAATAACCAACTTGGAACATGTAGTTATGCCTATAGTTTGCCTGTGTCTAGCACATGCTGTTACTGCAGTTTCCTCTGCTGTTTCTTCATATTTCTCTTTATATCTGTTAAATTGTGCCCAAGCTTAGGTCTCCAAATTTGCTGGTCCGTGTGGAAGTTGGCACCAGACCAGGATTTAAGAGCAAACTCATGAAGGTGGAAACCATTGGGTGAATAAATAGCACTATTTCCTTTAATGGATAATTTAGAAGGAGTAGTTACCATCTCTTTAAGAGTGTAAAATTTTTGAACTGATTTGTTTACCTTTTTTTCCCTAGTTTCTTTATCATAACAAAGTAAAATAAATTGGAGGTTGTATAGGTGAACCAGTTCTTGGGGTAATACTGGTAGCTGGAGGTAACTCTCCTGGATTGCTGTTCATGCAGCAAAGGGCAACAGTTTCCAGTCATCTAGGTGACATTGTTAAACTTCAAATGGCACAAATCTTGCCTTCTCTTACCCTTCTTAGACTAACTGTTGAGAGCACTTGGGGTGTTGTGAGGTACTGTCTCAGTCTTACTTTCAGATAAAATACTCCTTTTCAGAATGTCTCCATAGCGCACTGTCACATCATTATTTGTTTTCTATGAGGAATGGATTTTTATGTTTACTACTTTGAAAGCATAAAGGCTGTCATTCATTTTCACTGTTTAGCACACAAATATTGAACTTTATATTCTGCATGTATGAAATACCTAAATAATGTTGTATTTTCAGCACATGAAGGAGTATGAGGCTGTCCTTTTGGTTCTGATTGCTTCAGCAGCATTTTTCTCATCAGTTAAAAACAAACAAACCCAACAACAATTCCTCATTTAGTTTTACCCGCTGTTTGTTGCTGTGATTTTTAGTTTTCTCAGTAAGTATTTTCATGCACAAGTTTTCTGTTTTTTCAGTAAAAGTCAGGAAGTCGTCTGTCTCTTGGTACAAAAGTTTCCTCATGCTCCCTTTTCCTAAGGGTGTCAAAGGGGATCTTCTTGTCTGGCTAAGGCCTATATTTAATAAACTTGAATCTTCATTGTAACCTTATTGCTTTCTAAATTGCTTTTCACTTGGTTATTTTCCATAAATATTGACATTGCCTTTCAAGTTATTTTTTTCGAGTATACTTATGGGAGGTTTTTAGTTTTGTTTTTGCCTGTTTGATTTTTCCCTTGGAAATAGCATGTGCCCTTCCTAGATTTCCAGATGCACTAGGGTTAGAATAAAAGCATTTGAAGGGAATACACTCTGCTTAAGAAGAGGAGTTAAACTTTCACATTAGGCTGGTTGTGGCAGCAGGAGAGCCATTTAAATTGTTTTTGCTACTCCATTTGCTTATTATGCCTCATTTGGTGCCAGTTTGTTTGCTTCGTCTTTCAGATTATCTTGAATTCTTCTTTTCCTGTTTACCAGCTGAACACGTTTCTTTGTAAATAGAACATTCTTGCACTCATGTCAATGACTCTTGAATTTTCAAAGTGCCTATTAGAAGTTGCTTTCAGCTTAAGAGGTCACAACAATATCACAGATGCACAGATTGCTACCCGATTAATACAATTATCAACATGCAGAAATTATGAGTTGAGTGTTTGCGTATGAATATAGCTTTTATTTTAATGCACAGTTTGAAAAGCTTACTTTAAGGAGGCAAGTTTGAATTGAAAATGTTTCCAAGGAATGATTTGTATCTTTTGTGCAGATCAAAGCAGCAGAAACCATTTAACAATTTGTCTGTCTTTAATGAAATCTAATGGGTTTTCTGCATTTCTCTAAATACAATAACTTGACAGAAGTCTATTATTTGTTTTTAATGCTGTAAAAGCTAGTGTTATATTACTTAGTGTTCTTAAGACTGTAACAATAAAGATTTTTATTATGTTACATATACAAGCAATTATGGTTGACAATTTGAATGCAAACTTGAATTGGCAGCTGCTTCAGCATTCTCACCAAGAAAAACATTAGGCATGTCTATTAAAAATCTTTCTTCTGCAATTTATTTTTCATAAGGTTCAGCTCTGCCACAGAAGCCTTCCGTTTCCTTTGCAGCTAACTTTATGCAGACTCCTTTATACTTAAAGAGGAGAAAACATCTTTTTGTGATGAGCTTGCCCTAAAAGAAGGGTCAGGTTCAACTGATATCAGGAAAATGCTAGAAATAGACAGGAGCTTTCTGAAGATCTGTACAACATGTTAAAAATGAGATGTACCAAAGCGCACAGTATGGTCCTGATGTGAAACCGTTTGGAAGCTGGTTAGAGTTTGAGCTCCCTGTACCATGGTTGAGCAGCTCAGTAAATTCTAGTTCTGTGTATGTGTTTCATTTGTTGACTTGTATCAAATGGTAGAATCCAAAATTATAAAGTAAGTCTAATGTGGAAAAAATGGTTTCTCAAACAGAAAAAAGGTTTGCTAATGCACATTAAGCTGAAGTGTCTGTTGTTATTTCCCTCACATGCAATAACTGTGGTGAATTAGCCTCTCTAGGCTAATATTGATTTTGAAGTGAACCTTTCCTTTAAAGTGTTATTTAAATTGTACCACAATTAGGACTGCAGTTCATTGTGTTACCAGTGAATGTCATTAGTATGATCAAAGAAAAAATTCTAATCTATACTTTTGTCCTAAATGTATGTGTTGATAAGTATCTGTATATGTAACACGTCTATTTATTAATAATGTAAAGCTTATGGATATAAATATGTTAAATACGTGAACAATGACAAATTTAGTTGATATATGGTGTTATTCAGCATGTGAAAAGCAGAAAGAAAAAGCCCCAGAGAGAAAAGGTTGTAGATGGAAACAGGTGACACCGCTGGATGGGGCTTTGGGCAACCTGGGCTGGTGGGAGGTGGCAGGAAATTGAAACCAAGTGATCATTAAGATCTTTTCCAACCCAAATGATTCTATTTGATGCATCATTTATTCCTCTATTTCTGGTATGTGCTGAGGTAAAAATTCAGTTTCAAATCAGCTTATTTATGCAAAGGTAAAATATGTAATGATGCTGTAAATGTTATTAGTCGAATGTTACTTCCAAGATTATTGATTTAATTTGGTCTGGTGAGCCAATGACATGATTCAAGTGAAACACCTATATTTGTAGAGTCTTCTGCAGGTAAAGTAGCCAGTGATAGGGATGACGTGTGGACACAACCTAGGTACCTCATAACTGGATGAATAATCCTCCCACTTGTCAGGTGTTTTAAGGTAAAAATAGATATATACCCATACCAATCATCTTCAGTTACTTGAGCAGATCGATGTTGTCACTTGAAGAGCAAGGATATATTCTGAAGAGGATGTTTTGGTTTGACCCACAGCATCAGCTTTGCCTGCAATAAAGAAAGTGTACCCAAAGTATGGTGAACCCTTCAAATCTCTTGAAGCCTTCACACAAACTCTTAGCTCTTTAATTGCAACAAATATCTAGAAACTCTGAAGGAATGATTAAAACTTGTCTTAAAAAAAAATCTGCCTTATTGTACCTTGTCCCTTGCGTTCTTCAGACAGAAAGTGTATTGACTTACAAGAATGTTTGTCAGTACTGTAAATGTTAAGTGTAAGAGTGCTTTTTTTCTGAAGCTAAATCATAAATCATGTGTTTGCCTCAGAAATCTGCCATTCAGACTTGCTTGTTATGAGTTATGATGGTTCAAAGGGGAATTGATGAAGAAAGATGATATGCAACATCTGGGTACTGGAAATGTCTCAAATACAGGATACTACAAATAAGGAAATTATAGAGGCTGGGAAGCTATTCAGAAAATCCATTTGAATAATGAATTATTTGTGTAGATAGTAATGTATTTTTGGACAATGTGCTAATAAAAACAATATGTTTAATAAACGAACAATTAAGAACTTTTTCCCCAATGCTTTGGCTAATGGGTCAAAAATGCGATCATCTGTCCTTTATTATGTCTGTGAGTCTAGAAATCAATAAAATGGTAGAGAAGTTAAGATCTTCTACAGAAGAATTGCTCTGCTTTGTATGCTATAGAAAGTGATGATTTTGATTATCAACCATGGTAGCAGGTTCCTAGAGTCAGAGCATTTGGAAGAGATGACAGTAGCGAAGGGAACCTGATGCTGCGGTCCCAAAACTTGGCACAGCTCAGGGCAGTCTTCCTTTTGTGCCCTTCTCAGGCATTGTCGTAACACATGGGCCTCTTATGTGTTATTGGAGCATGTGCTTCTGAATCTCCTTGAGAAGAAAAGAATGAATTTTGATAGGATCTTTTAAACTTTGATGAGAAAATCCTTCACTTGCCAGTGCAAGCTAGCTAGTTGGCTTCTCTTGGTATGCAATTAGATGATCCTACTGCTAGTCAAATTTGTGAAAGGCATCATTTTCATGATTTCTTAGCTTGCAGAAGTTCAATACAAGAGTACTCTAACAAATTAAATTTATTGATGAGCACCTTTTCCTCCCTGTTATAGCATGTTTCAACTCAATTTCATACCAATTTCTGGCTTCAATATGAAATGTCAGTAACATGTCCAGCATCCACCTTGTTTCTATTATCCACTAATCTTGATTTTATAAGGATCATTCCTGATGCTTTGTACACTTAGCCAGTGATCAAACTGCTATAACAATAAGCTGCAGTTTCACATGAAGCAGCTTAAATTTCTTCAAGGTAATAACATCATTTGCTGATTAATTTGCCAATTCATTTGGTGCTCATTTTGTATTAAATAAATACTATCCAGCAATCACTCAAACATTGATGACACTTCTACTTAGCTTCCCTGATAAAGCTAGTGGAATAAAACCATATAGCAAATTGAATTTGTTTATGCAAGAATTTGGGGAACGGAGATTGAATGTGGAACTATAGCATCATCTTCATATTTCCATCTTCTGATTCGTCAGAAGTGAAATGGACAGATGGAGTTTTCAGAGGAATTGTAAAAGGAATTCTTTCTGTCTGCCGGGAGCTGGCAGAAGTGTTTAACTATAGTTATCTCTGGTAATGACATTAGCTGCTCAAGAAAAGCACTGAGGGAGAGAACAAAGAAAAACAGGCAAATGTTCTGTGCTTGCTGCTTTTCTCCTAGTGAATGTCAACAAAAATCAAGTATCACCCAAAAATGCTTCAGAGCCTGACACAGAAGCATCAACAGCAAGTTCTATATAGTGCTGTCCGCCATTCCCTCTGAATTTCTGATACTCAGGTGCTGTGCAATGGCAGTACAGGGTCTGCGGCACATGTAAGCATGAGAAAGCTTGACTGCCAAGACCTTTTTTCCAAGCAATTCTTTTTATCATCTTAGGGAAATCAATGCTATATAAAAATCTGATATCATGCATGTACTGCATGTAAGCAAATGATTGGGATGATCTTTTTTTGGCGCTGAGGTGAAATAGAAGAAATTAATATTTTTAATTTAGGTTTCTGAAATTGAAAGACTCTTTTACATTTCAAAAATGTTGTGATTTTGTTTTTAGAGCTTACCAGCAATTACAAAAAGCACCTGCAGTGTCTTTGTGATCTGGAGGTTGTGTATGTGGTCCTAGTATGAGTCCATACTTAGAAAGGTATATGCAAACAGTTTCATCAACAGAGTAGCTGAAGGTCACGTTTGTACAGTCCTGAGATCAGGATGGATTTCTTTACAGTGTCGTCTGCTCTGTGCAAGTTGAGTTCTGATGTCAATATTGAGTTAATGAGCCCAAGTCTTCTGTCAAATGTACTTGAGGAAGGCAAATGTGTGGGACTAGGGTTTAGTGTTTTCAAATACAGAAGCTGTATGGGAGTCAGGAGTCTGGTATGGACCTGTATTTTTGATACTAGCATTGTAGAGCTCTCTTTTCAATCACGTTGTTTTAGGAGAGGGATTTATTACCTGGAGATGATGTCCTTTCATACTCGCACAGCATGCGGAAGATTTCCAAGCTATACCTCCCTTCGTGTAAAACAAGTATGATTCCCTACTAGGGTGCTGTTGTGTGAAGTTCACCCTGTTGTATGTTTTTTGTCAAGAGGGACCTGCTGAGTGTGATACCTCTAACTGTATTTTGAACCAGCCACTGAATTAATCTTTCAGACTTCTTTCATGATATTCTGGGATTTTGAATTATTTTCTGTAGCTGAAAATCAGTACCAACATGTGCTTGTCATGCTTCAGAGACATCACTGTTTTAAATAATCTGGAGAGGTGATACGCATAAGCTTAGATCAAGGGATAAACCTTCCTTAAACTTGACTGAGATTCTGTTAAGTGAGGTTTTATTGTAGCAGCTTGTAGGAGGACAAGAAAAGGAACAGAGCTGTGAAACCACTAATTTGCACCTTATGAATATTTACACACAGACTAGCTTTGTATTTGTGAAATAGATGATGAAATTATGCTGTATCCACAAGGAAATGCAGCTGTGTGTAGCTGGTTGTATGCACAGACTTCATGGTCTTCATGCAAGTCTCATCTAGATGTGAACACACAGGCTTTGTTTTTTGGAATGACATGGATTTTTAATGTCACTATCATTTTAGGAAATCTTGTCATTTCTGTGGAAAACTTCTTTTACTTGTCCAGAAGTTGTCTGTAGCAGTGCCCTAGAGATCCTGGGAAAGCACATTAAAAAATGGCAAAGGGGGGGTCATGTGCAAGTGGTGTTGATTTTCTGGGCAGTGAGGTGTGGAAAGCAGATACGCTGAGAAGCAGTAGCATGCTGCTTAAGCATAGCCTTAGTGATCTTACACACCTCAAGGTGAGGGAACTTGTATCAGGTCTGTCCAATAAAAGAAGCGAAGTAGTGCAGTCACCAGCAATGCATGGCTACCGTCAAAGCCAAGCTTATATTGTACATAACTGTTAAAACATGACTTCCCTCACCTGGCAATCCAGAGGAGAGGTTGGGAAGGATAAGCGGAAATTCGGCTGTGAAGTTTTTGCAGTTCCTTCATTGTCTTTGTATATTAGGGCTCTGAGTTTGGAACATCCCTGTAGGATCTGAGTTCCTAATGTTTGCTAAAAGTAATGAGCAAAAAGCCACTCCCTGTGGGTGATTGTATCACTGTAAATGCATACTTTACAGGAACATGTTTACTTAGACTATTCGTAAGCTGTGCAAAAAAAAATAATGAAACAGTTCATGAAGCAAGTTTTCTATGTTTTCAGTGAGTTGCATACCTCTCTAGGTTTTTCCTAGGGGGTAATTTCCCTTCTGAGTATGTGGCATGAACAATTGCACTGGATATGAGCCTGAAAATCCAAGTATTGCCTAGATCTGCCTCTTTTAGAATTATAAATTTATTTATTGAGCTACGCACGTTTTTTTTTGTGGTGGTAATAGTTGCCTGTCTCTTCTGCGTATGTGCATTCTCTGGGTGCATCTATGTATGGCTGCTATACTGGTCTTACTCCTTTTCCTCTTTTCCCTTTGGAAGTCTTCGAGGTTTGTCTCTACCTGTAATAATGGAACTTGTGCATATTCCCTCCTTGCTATGTGCTTTATATGCCTGTTGAGTTATTGAGAGTGGATTAGGTGTCTAACTTTAATAAAAAAATAAACTAAAATAATTGATGTCAAGAAGAGAAGTGAGAAAGTTTAGAGAAGATATTTTGACGTCTGCAAGTTAAATGGAGATATGGTTTGCATTTAAAATCTCATTTCATGTTATAATCCGTTTAAAAGATAAGCATTAGGTATAAATCTGCATTTCTGATACCTGAAGAGAAGGTATGCTGTCAAACAGAAATGAACATTATTAAAGTATAAAATATAATGCATCAAATATGTATATACGTATCTATTTTTACAGAAGTTTGTTCATGTTAACATAATTCAAGTGTTAATCATCTACATCTAATGGATATTGAGGAAAAAGCAACATTTGTTGTTGAAGTCGTGCTCATTGACTGTCTCACGGTGGTTTTTGTTATCTTCTACTTTCTAGACAAGTTCCAGTTGGGTAACTTTATTCTTATGTTAAAAGATCCTTCAGGTTTCATTTGAATGTAATACTCATTATCACTTCTCCACCTAAACTGTTGTGCTGTATTGCTCTGCAATTTTAAAACAGTTGTGTAACACTTAGCCACATTTCATTTGTGTTTGTAACTAAATACACCCAGTAAGTTCATGTCAGATGAAAGATAGCGTACAAACACCATATTTCTGTTCCTGCTCTCAGCAGTGGGTTAACCACAGATATGCAGCTTGCTGTCATTCCCCTCTCTGACTTTGTTCAGGTGAACATCTATGTGATGACCTTTGCTATCTCAGCAAGGTGTATCAACGGTGTATGAGAAGAGTCCCTGTGTATGTTTCTTCGGTCCTCTATGAACCACCTGCTCCACTGTTTTTTTTGCCTATCTTGCATGCTGAAATATCAAGAATGAGTTGTGGTCCAGTTGTTTGTGCTGTTCTGGGTTTAGGCTGCCGTTGGTAAATGGAGCTGAAGCGTATGGGATTGGGTTGGTCAGATTGCCACAGACAGGAAGGTACTTGGCCTTGTAGTGACAGTCTGATCTGTTCACTTGGGAACAATTCTGCTGGGTAGTGGAAGAAAAATGTCAAAACTGAAATAGAGGGAGGAATTCATAGCAAAGCTGTAACACAGCAGATAAAGATGATCTTGCATCAGTAGGTAAATGTCTGACAAGGACTGAACACATACTTAGAACCCAGAAAGACTGGCAAATCTGTGCAGATTTTTACATCTGGCCTAAATAATAGTATCAATCAAAATTAACCACTTTTAGTATGCTAATTAGACATTTGTATGGTTTAACAGAAGAATCCAAGCAATTTATCTCTAAATCTCAATAAACCTCCCTTGCCATGTGAGTGATCTTAAGGCTTCCTTCGTATCCCCATTTTCTACCTCAGTAGAGTTTCAGCTTGGATGTTCAATAGAGTGTTGTCGTGTGCATCAGGGAGAAAAATTGTGATTTGCTTCCTCATTAAGTAAGCCAATGAAGAAATATAACCCCAAACACTTTTTGCATTGAGTTCAAAAGATCCAGACAGTATGATGTAATTTTCTATAGGTGTGTGTTTTTTCTTATTAGAGTTGTTCAGCCTCAATCATTTTGCTGTTATTTCTATCTCCATAGTAACCAAATAAACCCCAAAGATGTTCAAGGAGACATTTTCTAGGTGCTGTACCAACACGGAGGAATGCTGAGCAACTTCCGTATTACTTTGGGGCTCCAGAGACACAAGTGATGAGGAAGAGGTATGATAAGGAGTTAAGTGAGGATTTGTTTATATGTGACTTGTTAAAAGGTTTAGCAAGGAGAGTAGGCAGTTGAAAGTAAAGCAGGCAGTCTGGGAGTAGGAAGTGGTAAGCAGATAAAGGGAAGGGGAAATTGGAAGCTGGGGCTAGAAAGGAAGACCTGAGAACATTCTGGATGGGGATTAGCCCAGAGGCTGTCTCAATGTGTGCAGACTGATAGCACGGTCGTTTACTTCCCTGTTCTGCTGTGAACTTTGTGGTGACCTGGTACTCCCATAGCCTGTGTTTCACAATGTGGATCTGCTTAGTGCTCTGATGCATAAATTCCATTTCCAAATGCACCTTAGCTAAGGAACATCTGCCTTGATTCAGAGCATTTTAAACTTGTGAAAATAGGAATGTTTAATGAAGCGCTTTCTTTTGTATTGCTGAGCCAGATAGGCATCCAAATGCCTTCTTTTGGGGGGGAGGGGAAGAAAAAACAGACTCATCCTTGTGCCTCATCTGTATAAATGTCTGTTTCACCAAGACTGTTAGTCTAAATCCATGCAAACAGCAAAACAGTTCAGATGTAATATGACGTGCAGACATTAAGAGATGCAGGAGGAGAAACAGCTGTAGTCTCTGACAGTCAGAAATCATCCTTAGTTAGCATCAGTCACTCAGTAAGTGTATTGCAGTGGTTCTGGCCATACAGCAGCTACCTCATCAGCTTCCCTGACTGGGACCTGGGAGTGCTGGTTGATGAGAAGCTTGACTCGAGCCAGCAGTGTGGGCTTGCAGCCCAGGAAGCCCCCATACCTTGGGCTGCACCACCAGCAGTGTGGGCAGCAGGCAAGGGAGGGGATTGTGCCCCTCTGCTCTGCTCTCGTGGGACCCTACCTGCAGCCTGCACTCAGCTCTGGGCCCCCAGCACAAGAAGGACACTGAAGTATTAGAATGAGCCCAGAGGAGGGCTACAAATAGATCAAAGGGCTGGAGCACCTCTCCTGTGAAGAGAGACTGAGGGAGTTGGGGTTCTTCATCCTGGAGAAGAGAAGGCCCTGGGGCCAGTGCCTGGAAGAGGCCTGTGGGAAAGCTGAGGAGGGACTCTTTGTCAGGCGGTATAGTGACAGGATAGGCTTTAAACTAAAAGAGGGGAGATTTAGATTAGATCTAAGGAGGAAATTCTTCATTATGAGGGTAGTGAGGCCCTGGTTCAGGTTGCCCAGAGAAGCTGTGGGTGCCCCATTCCTGTCAATGCTTAAGGCCAGGCTGGCGTGGTGGGAGGTGTCCCTGCCCATGGCAGGGGGGTGGAATGAGATGGGCTTTAAGGTCCTTTCCACCCCACACAATTCTGTAGTTCTCAGCGTAAAAGCCACGTTATACCTGCCTATGAGCTGAAGATATTAAGAGATGAGGGCTGAAGTATGTCATGTAACACTGTTGACTTTTGATGTGTTGTGGATATGGGTCAGGATGTGAAATCTTGTACTCCTAAGAAAATTATTCCACAGAGAGCTGTAATAACATAAGGTATCCAAATACAGCTCTTATATGCAGGGCTGGCTATTACATTTAATTAGGTGTTTGCAATCCGTTTCATGTTTTTGTTGGAAGTCTTTTGTGGAGCTTTTGAGTGTCATGCCAGAGCTTGAAGACATGTTTGCAGCTATAATGGTTTAATATTAAAATGATAAATGAACTATGAGTGGAAATCTAAATTATGTATAAAAACAAAATCTTCATGTAGAAAAACTTTCACTGCTCTGCATTTCTCAGAAGATGGCATAAGTGCCCATAAAATATATATGCGTATGTATATTATATTTGTCAAAGGTCTAAACTCCACATTTCTGTTGTTATTGCTTTTGATCGAATTCACTTTTCAAGACTTCAGTTTTAATTTGTTACAACAGCAAAGTGGCAGTGCATTCTGCTTTAACAAGTCCTCACCATCTGCTAGAGTAGCAATGAACCAGCAATGTAATCTTACTGTGTTGACAACTAGCTTAGTTAGGACTATTTTGGAATTGGTGCATTTTTGAAATAAATATTCTGCTTCCCCTGGGCAACCCATTGAAATTCTTTCCATCACTCGTAATTTATTCAGTGTAAAGGCAGGATTAAGTTTTATGTTGATGATTGCATGAATTAGCTGTGAAACCTTTCTCATGTTAGTGTTACACAGCAATTTCTCAAGGATGTGGCAGTAAAGAGGAGGTCAGATGAGTGGATCATAGGTATGGAGATGGATCACAGAAGGAAAAAATCCCCATTTCTTCATTGAGGTCTTTATTGAAGATGTGCTGTGGTCGAACAACTGTAGGGTGATTGACTCCTGAATATTAATGTTTGTCTATAAAGTAATATGAGATAGGAGACAAACACCTAAACATTTTTTTCTGAATGAAGTTGCATTGTCCACTCTGGAAGAAAAGGAATTAGATGTTGTTCAGTAAGTGTTTCCTACTGAACTAGGATGCTGTGAAACAAGAGCCTGGAATTTAAGGACTGGTCTACGAACAGAAAAGATAACTAGGTAGTGATAAACAAGTAGGTTCTGCTATAATTTATTTGGAAGTGTATTCTGAAGCAATTCTTTCCAATTACTCTGGAGTTGAGCCACCACTGAGGAAAATCAAAAATTAACTCATTAAATGACATCTTTCATTTTATCCAGTGATGTGTAACCTAATTTAAGTACTAGTGCAACAGTAAATGTAAGTACAACTGCAGATACTTGACAGAGAGCGGGCTGGGTGAGAATTAACCCCTTGTGCAAAAGCAGTATTCCACAGGGAAAACATCTGAACTTTTCCCCTCTGCTTTTCACCGGGTTTAAGTACACTAAATCATTCTGATTCATAGCACAGAAGAGTTCATTGCCAGCTTCCCATGCTCAAACAGCAAAATATGTCTGGCGTTTAAAATCTGCATCTTCCTCAAAGCTCTTCTGCCAAAATGAGAGCAACCGTAAGGTGCTGTGAGTCAACAGCCTGGCATGCTGGAGTTAGAAACGACTGTTTACAACTCATCAGAACTTCAAAAATGGTATGTTGTAGGGCAGAATGAATTTCAGGCTAAGTACGTAGACATTCAATACTTCTAAACTAGTAGAATTTATGTGAGTATTCATGTTTGTTCATATTTTTTAAATCAATTTAGTTGGTTTGTAAGCCATATATGTAATACTATATATATATGTGTGTGTGTGTGTGTGTGTGTGTAAAAACAATAGTTTTTTCTTTATGGTCCAAACTGCCCCATCCTCAGCTTGATAATGTTGTTTACCCATAGTTAAGAGTATATTAGAATATAATTGTAACTATTGGCCATGACTGGCTGTTAGAATGAGAGATGGGGGCAATTTACATCTCATATATCCAGAAATTAAAAATGAAGGACTGACCACTTGACACCATTGCGGTTTTTGAAACAAAGCCTGCTGAGCTCAATTTGTTGTGGCTGCTAAATGACTCTGCTCACCAATTTGAATACATGATGAAATTCCTGTTGGAAGAAGGCACTATAATAATTGATGGCATAATGAAAGTGCCAGAAACTCAATAGAAATACTGTTCGGTTAACCTCTTATTTTAGAACACAGAACACAGGTTTAAAATGGACTTTCTGAATTCCACACATCATATGTGTTCTGACACTTGGAAAGTTGCTCCTTTTTTTTATTTTTTTCCCTGATACTGAAATGTGATCAGAGTCATGTTAATTTTGGTCTTTCAACACAATATTCACCGTATTCTGTGGATAGTTATTTTTTAACTGTAGACAGTAAGTTCTGTTTTGCCTCACAGCTGTATAAAAAAAGGAGAATGAATGTTGATAGTAAGTTAGTGATGAAAAGCATTACAGGCCATCACCAGTGGGAAATAGAGTTACCAACATCTTAGATATCAAGTAGTTTCCAACCAGAGGTTGAGAAACCAGAGGTGAGAGTTTTCTAACAATGGAAATTATTTAGTGTTTTAGAATTCACAGAAAAGGTCCCACCAGGTTCTAATTATTTATCACCACGATTCTCTTTAGTCTTGCTCTTGGATAAATTTCCATTTATGTGCCCATGTTAAAGCTTCAGTTCCTGCTTCCAGTTTTGAAAATGGGTAAAGCCTTTCTACCTGATTGATTCTCTCCAGATAGCCACATTTAATATTCATTGAAATAAAACATGGTCAAAAGCAGTATCTGAAAGTAATAGTCAACAAGCCTGTTACTGTAAAAAAGTAATTTTTCCTTCTATTACTGATATTTCTCCCTTTTCTTCCTATTTGTCAGAAAGAAGCTCAGTGCAGATATGTGCAGTATAAGTCAATCCAACTCTTAAACTCTTTCCAAAAGCTCTTGCTTTTTTCTTACTGTGTAATATTGAGTGTCCTGTGTCCTCTGTGTTTCTAATGCATTAAAAAGCATAAAATTTAATGTTGTAATTATAAAAGCATAAAGGAAGAAGCCCGTTGTGTGTACTTGAGATAGGTTATTGTCTTTACCTTTCCAAATATGTTCTATTATAGAAGCTGATTTCCTAAAGGGTTCTGTCATAGGCAGGCATCTGGCTGTGAGTGGCTCTAATGCACCAGGGTATGGATAAGTTATTTCCATAGCTCTAATGCATTCATTTTTTTTTTCCTTATTTTTGGCTTTGGCTTTCCTTTTCCTTAAAAGCATCAGTTTGCTGCAGAATCAAACACTATGGAAAGAGACAATAGTGAATGTTCGCATTTGAAATAAGACAGCTTGTTCAGGTCAGAAGAGAGCTGCAACAGGATATGTTCTATCTCATCCGTAAGCAATGGATGTTGCAACTACTAATCAGTTTGCATATCAAAGGTGTTTTTTTTTCTTATTCAGTAAAACTCAGAATCTAGTAAACTGCTTTTGATATCAAAAAAAACACTCATTGTTTTTTCTGTATGTGGAAGGCTTTGAATGTCTTAAGTCTTAAGTAGTTTTTCATGCCTTTTCAGAGAGATGTTTTTCTATATAATGACAGTATTTTCTTATTCATTAGTCATTGCTGGAAGTCACAGAAGTGGCTTAGTAGGCACCAATTGTTCTAAGAAGATATTTCCTTTTTCCCTTTTTCTCACAATGAGAGAAGTAGGTTTTTGATTCATGCACAAAGCTCTGGGAACAAGATGTAATCTAGAAACAGGAGTGAATCCAAAGAGACCAGAAAGTAAGAAGGCAAACAGACCAGGGTTTTGCTTCCCCTCCACATGGTGGAAAAGAATAAGCCAGAAGAGCAAAGGTGAGAACAAAGGTCAGGGAAAATCTCAGCGGTAACTAACTTAAAATAAATGAGGGCATCCTACTGAACAATGTGAATTTTAGACCCATTATATTCACATCTGGTGGTAGTAGAACAATACCGTGATTGAGGAAGGATTAACCCTGCTCGACAAATGAAGTCAGGTGTCCAGCACCAAAGGCCATGTACATCAGCTAGAGATTTAACCCTACAAAGAATGGCTGCCATGGGGCCATGACTTTGACACCATCTTCAGTTTGTTGTATTGATTTTTATTTTTATTTCGGCAGAAGTGAATATATGTAATTAGAAAACTGAACATCCAGGCTGGTGGTCTTCAACTGCTGTCCAGTAGATTGTTTCCCAAAGGTCACAGTTAGATATTCCTCAAGTTTTAATGAGGAAAAAAAAATCTACAGTGTTCCTCAAAATGCCTGAAACTATGTGGTTTACTTTGAGTAGTGTTTCATACCTCTTCTTGAAATTGGTCTTTTTGCTCAAGTCGATGAAAGATGGTTTGTTGACTCGGTTCTTAAGTGCAGTTCCTCAAAACATTCAGGTATCTGGCATTCCTCAACTCCCAAGTATAGTAAGCTTTTGGGTGAATACCTAGGTGTTCATGAATAAACAAAACTCATGCAAATGAACGACTTAAATTGTAGTGGTTATTCATGCTTACAGGATGCATCTGAGAGCATAGTAGTAAAAGTTTTCTTGAGGTCTTTAACCTGGAGATTGATCCCTGGGAATAATGCCACACTACTTGATTTTAGGTATGCCAGTGCTCAGACGTGGCAGTCCGCTGCAATAAGCTGAGACGTTTGCTGTCTCGCTGCTTGATCAGTGTACTTCAGCCACAGCAGTAACTGCCATATGAATGTTTTATTTAGAACTGCTGTTCGATATCTATAGGGTACCCCCAGTCCTGTAAAGCTCCTACTTTACCAAGCAATAATGGATGCAGAGTGAGGATGATTTAGGTTATTGCTTGCCTGTAAGCAAACTTGGGTCTGTGATATAAAAACAAATTTTAAAAAGGATTTTATTGGTTTTAGTATGGTGTTCTGTTTAAAAGTGGATGTTAAAATATGCTTAAGGGATCCAGTATGTATTGGGAAAGGAGGAGAAATATAAGTCTGAAGATTTGGATTTGGGTTGTCATATTCATGACTTGTCTTGGTGGGCCTCTAAAGGCTGTAGTTAAATATGTCAGCACTTCAAAATGATTAAAAGATAAACATTATGTGTCATGCAGTAAAACAAATAATTTTTTATTATTTTGATATTTGATATGTGGAAAAAAGAAGAAAAAATGTAGATTTTATGTGAATCTTTTCTTCACCTTCCCCTCCTATGGTTAGAGCAGATAATAGGCTTTCTGCACTTGAGAAATGGCATTTTATTCAGGTCAAAGTTAATCTTACTGTAGGTAAAAATGGATCATCAGACATGGAGCTCTCCCCATTGCTGGCTGCGAGTCAGTGCTTGTCTGGCAAATCAATCTCACCATTTAATTTTTTTAAAATCTTTCTACTAATCTCTTGGGGTCCTTTTCCTAGCTATGAGCAGTGGCATGCCAATTTCAATTAACATTTCCTTTAAAACAAATGTTATCATCTGCTTAGTTCTTGGGACTTTCCATCCCTAGCAAGGATAACAGCAGAATGAAGGAGCTTGGCTTTTTTTTGTTCCTGTGTGATGTTGCACCTTGATGAACATCATTAACCATTATCCATCTGTGGCATTTCTTCAGGCTCCTTGTGACTTAAAGGTCAAGTCAAGGCCTGAAGACTGAGTTCTCTCTGTGAAACAGGGACATTTTCTTTCCCATAACAGATTAAAAGCCAAAGCCCATCGCTGTTAAAATGATGAGTTGCTTTCTAATCATGACCACTAGGCTACTGTTTGCTCTCAAGGCTTTTGGAAACTGGACCTGTGAACAGCACAGCAGAGATACTGATTGCATCTGTGTGAATAAATTATGTTGCAAGATGACTGAATTTTATCAGAGGAAGACTGCGAGACAGCTTTGTTGAGATATTCTGAAGTGTAGTTTTCTCAGTCTCAGGGCAAGAAAAAATATTTGGAAAATCATTTTGAGTTATTAGAAAAAATCTAGTTCTCTGTAATACCTTATTTAATTATTTTAACCCTTTCACAATTAATATATTTGCTTAAATCCAAGTACTTAAGATTTTTTTTCTTTCAATAAATCAGATTTTTTCTGCACTTCTTGCATTTGCTCCTGTATGAAATTAGAGGGTTGACCATGTTTGATATTGTTTTCTTCTTTTCCCACTCTCCCTCAAGAATCTCTCTTCTTCTTCTGGCTCTTTTATCAATCTTGAACCATATGTCAGATATGGAGCTGTCTTAAACAAGTTTGTGTGCCCAAATTTTAACATGGGGAAAAAACAAGTCAGACAAATAAACAGTTCCTTGTCCAATATGAATGTGTATCTGATTTTCTCCTGCCTGTAAAGAAAGTAAAAAGAAAGCATAAGAGCTTATGGGAAAAGAGGCAGCTGGGAGAGGCCAAGAATATGCACAGAGAATGGGAGAAGGTTTCACTCACATATTCTGGGCTAAATAATAACTTTTTTTTTTTTTTCCCCATCAACTCATTTTTTTGGACTGATTTATGCTACTAAAGCTCTATGATGCAGTAGTTTGTATCCAGGCACATCCATACTTGCACGTGATGAATGCAGAACCAGGTATTTCAATGTACTGTCCGGCCCATTTCAGAAATGGAGCTGGTGGCTGCCAAAAAGGAACTTGGTAGATGGTGTATGAGGTATCAGTGCTGTGCCTGGCCTTGGAACCTGTTTTTAACAGATGCAGTTTCCTGATGCTTTAGAGAAGTTTGCCAAGGCATCTATAATAAACAGATCAGAGCAGAAATTTCTGAAAATAAGACAAGGTGACTAGAATTGAATCCATTTGAATACACACCAATCAAGGAGTATGGTCACAGTATCTGTGATGGGCCATAAGGGCCTAAGAAGCTTCTGAAGTAGTAACCTAAAAAGACATTTAGTGCTGGTAGTTTGTTTTTGAGAAAACTCCACTCTTTAGCTAAATCGCTAAATCTCTAGGCCCTTTTGAGGGCCTCAGTTGAATTTAATAAATAATTCTCGATGTTTTACCTAGTGTTTTCCACTTTTTTTTTTTTTTTTTTTTAATTAGCATCTATTCCCATTGATGTATTAATAATTCATTTATTCTAAACTCCTTTTCAGCTACTCAAGGAAAATTTTGTTTTATGTCACATTGGGAACAAGCATTCTAGAGCACTGAAGAGTGAAGGCTGTTATCTTATTCACATGACAAAGGCATATATTATTCATACTATAATACCCAAACTGCAGGAATTGATAGATGGGACTTATATAGTCAACTCCCAAGCAAACTAAAATATATTTTAGAAATAAACTGCTTTTTGAGTGGTTAATTCAAAATCAGATGGATTGCTGCAAGATACTCTATGTGATTATTTTTACTGTTGGGACTCAAACTACCTACATATATTTTCTCTCTGAGACTGGAAAAGTCTTAATGCATTTATTTTTCCTTCTGTTTGGGTGATTTAAAATCTGAAAAAGAGACCAGTAGATCAATAATTTAATGCAGTCAGATGAAAAGTGTCTTAACCTGTTGGTTCGATTGTAGGATATTACGGGGTCTTACATACTGAATGACTGCATTTAGATTGTATAATCCGTATTCAAAATAACTTCCAGTAGATGGAAAATTGGCCTTTGTGGAAGAAATTTCAGTCTGCCTGCTTCTTTTATGCTGTATGGAAAGGTTTGGTCAGCATAAAGGAATACTGCAGAATTATTCCTCCCTCATACAGAGGAATAACTGCGGCTTGGTGATGTTATGGCCAGAATGTTGGGAGTTTCTTTCAAGTGATGATACAAAAAACACTCGAGTTACTTCAAGAATTATGCAAAACTTGTTTATCTATTCAAGATAACTTAAAAACAGTATGATCATGGCTGTCACAAACTTACGGGAAAAATATCCCAAATCAGGCCGCGTCTCCTGAAATATGCATAGTGAATGACCTTAGTTAGTAATGATTTAGATGGACATGTAGAATTACTGCAATAATATAGCAGTGAGTGTGTAAGTTGTTTACGATCTCTTGTGACCCAGAGAAGCAGCTAAAGATCTTGTCTCATTCACAAATAATTTGGTACCCTCAGTAGTTAGACTGCTTGTAGGATTTTTGAGGCTCTGTGGGTGGGTATTGCAGTTTCTTTCTTCATTCGTTGCTCTGTTAGTGAGTTTCAGACTACTTACACGTGTTTTTCAGAGACCAAATAGTGAATGATGTCTTTGCTGCATTCCAGATTTCTCTTCTCTGTGCATTTACTAAACTGAGGAACTGTACAATACTGAAGTCTGCTGATGAAAACTATCTTGGTTCTCTTTTGAGTATCAGAGTACAGTGTAGAGAATACAGGAAGCACTATTCCCTTGAAAATCTAACCACAGAATTTGATTTATCTATAAAAAGTTGCATTGTCATTTGAAAGATACTGCAAATTTGGAAATGCACTATTTGTGTTGCGTTAAGACCCTTCTTGCTACACGCCACTTGCCAGCACCTTATATCGATGGATTTTAATTCACATTTCTTAATAAAAGGCAGGAGCCCCAAGAGAGGTTCTGACTGAGATTTTCGTAAACCTTCTGTGTTTGAGTGCATGATACGAAATTAACCAGTGGTGTCATGCAGACAGTATGCATGTGTGACTTGTTTTGCTGTAACAACTGAAGAGATGACAAGGGTGTTGTTTAAGCCGTTATTGATCTACTTAACATTTGGTTTTAAGATAGTGTGCTAGCTTTGATTACAGCTTTTAAATTCTTCTCTTCCACTCTTCCCCCCGCCCCTTTAATCTCCTTTCTTTCAACTGGAGAAAACCCTTCTTACTAATCAAAAAACTTCCATCTGACCCAAAAGATGCAACTTGCATGGAGCAGTAGCATATACTTTATTTTCTCAGCATTAAGCTCAGAGATGAACATGACTGAAAAATCAATAATGCACTTGGCCTGCAGCCTCGTCATCTATTGATTTACATGTCGTTTGTCTCTATAGAAAATGCAATTATTGCTTAAATACAATACAGTATTTTGCTAATAGGATACAAATGTCACCACTGAGTAAAAAGGTCACACTTGCATGTAAATGGCTGTCAACCCAATCTCATACTTGTTTCTGCCATTATTTGAGGAGGTTGTTAAGGCGCTGGAGAGACCCAGTCTTGTTTCTGCAGACATTAATGGGAGCTCAGCTTTTGATCTAAGTGATGTCAGTAGTTCCAATTCTCTGGCCTTAAATAGGTGTCTTCTGATTCTTTAGTTGTATGAAATGTAACCAGGGCAGGTGACAAGTTGAGGGCTTGTTCCACCTGATGCAGTAGCAGTGATGGTGCAGTAGTTCCATTACTGGTGCATGTCTGGGAGGAGCTGTTGTGTCTTCCTCAAGGTTGTGCTATAAACCTAAAGCTTAACTGACATCGTGTGATTTTTTTTGTGACCTGCACAGTATATAATATCCAGGCAGGAGCTTCGTGGAAGCTTTTGAAGGGTACAGAGTTGTTGTTGTTTCTTTCAATGCAAGAAACCTTCTTGCACCTTCTTTCTTTTTCCATCAGTGCAGTGATTGTGGTGAGTAGGGTGGCTTCTTCAGTCTCTTGACTGAAGAAGCAAAGCAGGAGAGCCATGTGTGCATGGACAAAATTTAAATAAATAAAAATAGAATGACTTTGAATATGTATTTTTGCCTGTATAGTTGAAAAATGGAGCCTAAAGAAGTTCTTCAAATTGCAAAAGTATTGTAAAAGTAATGTAGTTTTTTCTAGTTTGCTCTGACTCTTTTGTGGTGACTGCTTCATTGCAACTTGATATATCTTGTAACTTATTGCAATATCTGATTTAGATGAGGAATTTATCTGAAGGAACACTGCAAGATTTTACACTGCAGAATACACAGTGAGCAGCAGATAGACGAAAATAACGTGGTCCTGTGCTTCAGCTGCAGCATTTAGGGTGTCAGTGTGATTTTTTTTTTCTTTATAAAAATTGTTGGTTATAGGTGTGTACATATTTGAGATCACAGTAATGATATAAGATATGAACATTTATCTGAAAATAATATATATGCAAAATGGTAAACTGATAGGAAATTAATTCAGTCTTTAGATAATTACTTTGTTATGACTGTCTCGGCCTTTGAGGGTAAATTGATTAGTATTCAGCACTGTGTCATTTTCATCATTTATTTGTTAACCAAACAGAAAGACTCCTAAAAAACATTTGTTCTCTTCCTGCCTCCTCCCAGCCTCCATCATGTTTGAGCTAATTCAAATGAAGGAGGAAGGTGGCTGAAGTCAGTTGCTTCTTACTTTCCTTTCAAGGGTGATTGTTCAGTGGATGTGGAGAGGGAAAAAAAGAAAAAAAAAAAAAAAAGCAAAAAAAGCAAAAAAAAAAAAAAAAAAAAAAGCTTGAATTTTGAATTCTAAATTGAAATTGTCTCTAAGTTTAATGTGTGGACCCAGCAATGTAGTCAGATGCCAGAAGGTGTGTGTAGGGTTTTTTGCCCCATCAAAGAAAAATACTTTCTGAAGAAATGCAGGAAAATATACTCCAAAGCTAATGAGAAATTTTGCTTTGAAACTGTGGGTGTCTTACTGAGATAACATGGCACATCTCTTGACTGTTGCAGGACCGCTGCTGGATTACTGTCCCTGGATATTGGCATGACTGTCTTTCTGCATGGAAAACAAGGTAGCCGTGTATCTGTTTTGGATAGTAGGGGTGTTTTCAGATCTGTATTGCTGCTTATCTAAAACTTGACCTTTCTAAAACCAAATGAAATTACAAAATGGCACATGTCTTTCAGGTTAATAGACTTCATCAGCTTAATAAACTTCTCAGTCTCTGCTAGTGGTAATTGTGAAAAGAACACCACTGCAAAGGCTGTGTGGGCTATGGTCTCTTCTTCCCCTGTGGGCTCTTCTTCCCCTGTGGAAGTGATACTGCATCATCGAATCACCCAGGTTGGCCAAGACCTTCAAGATCATTGAGTTCAACCATCAGCCTAACCTACCAGGTTGTGTCACTTGACCATGTCCCTTAGTGCCACATTTAGACATCTCTGAAATACCTCCAGGCATGGGGACTCCCCCACTCCCCTGAGCAGCCCACTCCAATCCTTGGCCATGCTCTCCGTGAAGAAATTCTTCCTGATAAGCCATCATCTGGTGGGCTGTATTTAAAATAATTCATGATTCTAACCAGGGGCAGAAGCAACTGAGCAAAATTACATAAATTAGGGAGAAACTGAGAATGAGAGGGGTTATCCTTAAGGATAACTGTGGGAAACAGAAATGGGAGATGTAATACCTTAGTTCATCTTGTTCTGTCATGGTGAACAGCTGCAATGTTTTCCAGATGTGCATTGGGTTGAGAAGAAGGAAGTCCATGTTTGTTTATAGTAGGAGTCAACTGTGTGAAGGCTTGATCCAGCAAACAACTTTGGCGTGTTTGCTGCTGTAGCATGGGTGTTTAAAAGGAATAACGATATCCTTTAAGATATTAGTAGTTGAGTTGATTATACAGTTAGGCTTAGAAAAAAGGTACTATCAAGATACTTTCTACCGAGATGACATAGGTATCATTTTACTTTGAGTCAAGTATTTATTTTGAAATGCTCTGTAATAAGCTGCTGGTAGATACAATTTTCCATGGATCTTACATTTTTTTAAATTTTCATATAAATTTCAATGATATTCTGAATTGGAGAAAATTGCAAGCAAAGAAAACAAGCTAAAACCAGGTTGAACTTGTCTGCATCTGACAGTCAACTCCAGCCACATCTGCAATCCCCAGCTTAAAGACTCCCAGAGATTTCTGTTAAATTATCTTCTTGTATGTTGAAAACAGCACTTAAAAAAAAATCTTCACTGCATGAGGAATGGACTCTCTCTCCCTACAAAGCTTGGTGAGAGCTGAGAACATCACAGAATACTGCAGGTAGCTCAGGAATATAAAAGATTTGGACTGCTCTCATTTCGGTGTTTTTTAAACTTTTTTTTTTTTTCCATTTCTGCATTAATTCATGCTGCCGCAAGGCTATTTCTCTGCATTTGTGTGATGTTACCGTTTTTCTTTTTTACTTCTGTTTCCTATTTCATTAAGCCCTGCTTCCTATTTTAATTCCCTTTCCTTGGTGACTGCCTTTCTATCTTCCCTGAGTCATTTATTCTGTTTTCTGGTGCCCATCGTTTTTCCTCCTGCTGCCGCAATGTTGCTCTGTTGTAGAAAGCCTACTACCAAAATGGCAAAGGAAAGAAGAGGGAGAAGAAGCCAACCACAAATCAGGCAATGAAGCATGTGCTGCTGGTTAAAGCAGTAATCTTGGCTGTAGAGCAGGAAGCCAATGCCAATGACAAATGGCTAAGAGATGACAGTTTAAAATCTAGAAAATTAAGTTAACAAAGTTGTTTTTCAGCACTGTGCACCTGCAGTTACAGCTAACCTCTTATCATTCCTGTTGGTGTCAAGTTTATGGCTGACAGTATTTCATAGAATCATGGAATATCCCGAGTTGGAAGGGACCCGTAAGGATCATTGAGTCCAATTCCTGGCACCACACAGGTCTACCCAAAATTTCAGACCATGTGACTAAGTGAACAGTCCAAACACTTCTTAAATATTTGGTAAAGATGTAGGTGGTACAACCAGCAAATGAAGGTGCAACGTTCTGAAATAGTAACACTAAGTGCATGTGGGCTTTTCCTCCTCTCTGTTCTTAGCTGGTATAGGAGGTGCTTCGCCTCTAGGAAAAAAATAATTAATGTACTTAAAGGAGATCTGTTTTGTAGAGCAGCAGCACTTGCAATTCAAGGAATGTAACTTTTCTAAATAAAGTTTGGTAAAGAGCACTTTTTGAAGTGTTCTCTAAAGAGATAGTGTAATGTTCTTTAATTACGAAAACCTGAAAATGATAACCACACTTGAAGATCTTACCATATGCCCATCTAAAGGAAATTAGAAAAGGGTATCTTGAAAGCTTTTCTTCTGTTTGCCGTGGTAACTTGTAACAGTGCTTTATACCATTTTGAACAGCATCAAATACTAGAATAAAACTGGGTAGATGCTTTCAGGTAGTCAACCTGCAGTGTTAAGTTCTACTGATATTATTATTCCTTCAATACTTTTTCAGTGGAGAATATTGCTTCAGTCCAAGCAGTGGAATTACCTTAGGATAAGTGTGCAACAGAAGTACGAAGAATCAAGCCAGACTCTTAATTTGACTGTAGTGAAGCACAGACATTTTTCTGCCTCTCAGAGCTCTGTACAAGTTTATGAGCAATAATTTAGTCATTGATTTAAAAAAAATACTACCGCACTACTTTGTACAGATTTAATATATATGAGATATATATCAAGGAAAAAAAACTGTATTAGACAAGTACAACTCTTCAATTTCTCAACACTTAACATAAATAATTGCTGCACTATGAAGATTTAAATGGGCATTGCCACTTTTATAATTAATTCTTTTTGTTTCATCCTCCTTACTAATTGAAAATGGGCTTTCAATGCAAAATGCTTTGAAATTGTGTGAAGAGATAGAATTGGAAATGAACTTAATTAACTACAAACTGTCCAAATCAATCAGTGTTTCACAGTGCCTTTGTAATGTACAGAGTTCATAATTTACTTGAGATTTGCCATAACACATATGCCATAATTGCCAAGTAATCATGCTAAGAGGGTACAAAATTCAGTGCTGTGTTCTGATGCTCTATTGGGATGAAATGTCTGTGCTTTCACATACCACATTGGACTGGGGGCAAAAGGCTGTATTTTTCCATTAACCAAACAGAGGACTTCTATAAAATAGGGCATTTCTCCAAGTCTGGCAGGGCTTTCAGATGTTAATAGCTAGTGAGAAAATATTCTTTGAATTCTATGTCCAAGCAATCTGGCATTTCAAATGGTAGTGTTTTTGCTACACCATCCATGGTGTTTGCAACATGGAAACCCTAAGCTTATAAGACGATCAGGAAAAATAAATCCCCTGCAAAATGTCTGTAGTCTCCAGAAAGTTTTTGTGGAGTAAATCTGCAGAAGGCTGTTAGGTAGGTCTTCATAAGTATTTTCTAGCCAGAATTAAACTTGTAAACACCTAGAGGAAAAGTTGTTCTGAGGTTTTAATTTGCCTTTTCCCCTTTCACCCAAGCAGATGTAGTCTCTAGGTACATTATCCATAGTATGGGGCTGTCCCATGACCTCAGGGTATTTGAGGCCTCAGATCACATACTTTGTGTGCAAGTCTTACTCGGCCTACTCAATCATGTGCAAAACTCACTTGATGTAGTAACTTGTTTTTTGGGAGCCAGATGTGCAGCTGCTGCTAACTCACTTGTTGATGTTGTAGAGGGACTCACACATGGAAAGAACATGGTATGTATGGTCATTGGGAAGTGAATATCTTTGATAGTTCGAATCTCAAGGTGAGCTACCAGTTTCTCAATCATATAATGATGCTGTTCAAGGTAGTATTCCAATCTTAAGCTATATATATCTTCTAACAGATTCCCAAAAATGATTCTTCATTACTGCTGCTTTGGTCCTGATTGCTGTGCAGGGTATGCAGTTTGTCTGTCTTCCTTATAGGATCGCTTTCCTGTTTACACCTCTTGTGAAATGATATGGCTTGTCACAAATTGAGTTACTCTTTAAAAGACAGGACACTGCTTAGGTTTGTCTTTGTACCTGGTGAATGCTTCCTTCTTCCTGCCTGCATTCTTATTGTGCTTACACTTTGAGCATTCTTCCCAGAAATGTTTTGTTTCTTCATGCATTTGCGTTGCTCAGATTCATCATTTTTGTAATATAACCCATGGTGGCAATGTCTAACACACCACTTAAAAACTTACCTGATTTGAGCACTTCTTCAATTGAGAAATTCCTCTCTACATTACTCCACTGCATTTCTATCAGAGTTTTCTATATTTTTTCTGCAGCCCCTAAATTGCTGATTTCAATTAAACACAAATCTTGAATTAGAGATTCTAGAAGCCTTCCAAAGTGGTGTGTCTGATCCAGAAGTCTTGAAAGTTTTATGCTTCAGAAGTTTCTACTTCAATTTGTCATACAGAACTGAAATATTCTAGAAATTTGGTTCCTACAAGAGTGCTTGTATTTTTCAGATCTCTCTGACACAGGCTGATAACAGACTTGTTTTCTCTCACTGCATTGTATACTCTTAAATAAACCTAATGTTTTTGACTGGGTAATATTTGAATAAAAAAGCAGGCCATGGCTGTCTTACAGTCCTTTACAGTTCTAGCACCGTCTCCCTCTGTGAATAGACTAACTTCTTCTCTGACCCTTTTTGAGGTACTGGCTTCATCCATGAACATTTTAGTTGCAGTGGCATGGGAAACCTCTTTATTCTTACTACTCTTATTGCTTCCTTTTACTTCTGTTTCTAGCAGTGTTATGTCCTTTCCTTTCAAACACAGTGTTTGGAGGTGGGGGTCAATGAGAAATCTCTGTTAAGAATTGTAACTGAAGCTTTGGTGAAAAGAAAGTTAAAATAATAAATGTTAGCTGGAGGAACTTGAGAAATATGAGAGCGCTGTGTGTCTTCTTAACAAATATTTGACTTGCTGGCAAAATCTGTTCAGCCTGAAAGCTCCAAGGGCCTTTGCTAAAGGGTCAGAGATCCTTATCCTCTAGAGAAGTCCTTTTTTAACTGTGACACAGCTGTTGATGATAATTGCTGGTTGTGGGACACAGGGCTAAAAGGAATCCTGTTCGTGCTGAGTTCTGGCCCTTGTCTCAGAGGACCTCACACATAATTTATTTCAACAACAGACTGTTTCCAGTTTATATGTGACTTAGTCTTTTATTCCTGTCACCAGCACAGTAACCTGATTGCTCTGTTCTGGTAGATATGGCTGGTACAAAACACCCTTGCCCTTCTCAGAGAGTAAATTCTGAGAATGTACCAATAAACTGTAGTTGCAAAGTACAGTAGACAAGACACTGTAGGCCCCACGGATCTTTGTGTTCTCATCTGTATATGAATTTGCCTTATAATGCATTTTCAGTCTTAGATGTACACATAACTCATCTATGTGGACATCACATTTCAGGCATTATAAACACAAGCAGAAAAAAAAAAAATAAGCAAGAGCAACCTAAGCTGAAAGAGAAACAAACAGGTGTCAAAGCAAGTGATTTGGGATCTTGCTCTTTTCAGTGTGTGTTTGCTCCTGGACACTTTTACCTAAATATTCCGGTGACAGTACTGGGCTTTAGCTTCAGTTATTGTTTTATTTTCCTTATCTCAGTGAGGCATTTATCAAAAGATACGTATACTTTCTTAGACCTCACTCAGTCAGAATGAATGGAGAGCTTTTTGGTCTGCAAAAATATCAGACGTGCTCATCCAAGCAAAGACCTTTGTCAGTGCCCCAGTTCCATTAAGCTGTTTTTGGCATAGGAGAGAAGGATGAATATGCACTATTGGACATTTTTACCCGTGCTTTGGGTAATGGCCCAGTGCCTCCCTATGTCTACTGCAAGTATCTCACGTGAGGCATCCACAGATTGCTTTTTACTTTTTTTTATAGCTATATTTCAGAGGAGAATTATCAACTCATATGTCATTGTCCTCTGACTTTTGGGGAAAAATGAACAAAAAAAAGGTAATTGACACATTAAGGTAGAATTACTCACCTTTATTTCCTCTGTGTTTGGCTTTGCATATTTTATTTCATTTCTGTCATTCTACTTTGTATCTATCTATATTAAATTTATAAAAATCCTACTCTGTTCTGATGGTGTCTTCTCATGTCAAACTATTTCATTGGCATTGCATCTACTGTATTTGTCAAAGAGACTGATAAAAATGTTAAATAAGATGATAGATCTGAAGGGATTCCACTAGGAACTCTATCTGCTTTGCTTTGCTTTCAGATGTACACTTGCTACAGTGAGGTCAGTTGCTTTATTTACAGTTACCGTAACTACTCCTTATTTTCAGCTTTCCATTTAAATGTTGTAATGAAGTTCAGGTGGAAGCTCAGCCATTTTTTCTAAGAGTAACTTTAATTATTGGATTAATTTGACTTGATCTGTCAAACTGATAAATGCACGTTATATGTTTCTCATCTTCTTTATACTTTTTCTCAGAAATATTCAGTAAACACTTGAGACCCTTCCAACAAGTCTGTTGAGGCTTGTGTTTTTATCTGCAGATACAGCATTTGTTCTTCTGCAGTCATACAGTTCTCAAGCTTCAGCTAATAGATCTAGGATATAATTATTTCAGGATCAGTGGCATAATTTGTTGCCTTCTTCAGAGTTCTGGGATGGAGGTTATTTTCTACAAATGCATGTGTGCTGGACTCCTGCAGTTCTGATGCAAAATCTGCAATGTACAAGAAACGTGATGAACACCTCAGCATGATTAAGGCTAGCCTCCATAGGTTTCATTTTTGGTTTGGTGGTGATTTTTTGTTTTCTTGTTAGTTTGTGTTTAAAGAGGCAGATAAAATGTTGATTTCCAGAATGGCTCCTCTTTGGTGTCCATGTTTCTTTGGACCCAATCACTAAGGTGGTCAGAAGCACTGAGAACTGTAGTCAGTCTGAGGGTTTGGGTTCTGCCCTTGGGATTTGTGAGGATGTTTGGAAGGAGCATGGGACTGTGCAACCACACTTATAGCAATTATGAATGATATAAATGGTATGGTATAAAGCTATAGCTTGGAAAGTTGTTGGCAAGATAACACTGTTTCAGAAAGCACTCAAACAAGAGTACTGGAAGCCCCACTTGCAAGATAGTTTTATGCTATGAGTTTGGCAAAAATTGTGGAAAAAAAAAACACAACTATTTAAAGAAGGGGAATAAAGCTGGGCATTAACAGGACTCCAGTTAGTGTCTTTTCCTGCCAGTGTTAGCTCTTTGTAGTACTTGTGTTGCTCTAGGCACTGTAACCTGGCCTTGAAAATGCTCAGTTGAACAAGCTGGCTTCAAGTGATATAATAATGAGCATTTCTCATAGCCCAGCCAAAGTCATTATGCTTGGGGTATTCCCTCCAGATGTTCACCAAAATGTGCTCATGCTTTTTTTGCCAGCTAACCGTATGTCAGGAGCATATCTTTAGCTCGGTCCAGAAGGGATTAGCTGGCAGGATGGAGTCAACAAGAACTGGGCTGTCTGGCTGAAGCAGTTATAAGAGGAAAATGAGAAGCTAAATATCCAATAAGTATGATATAAAATGCCGTCCAGAGAGCAGAGGTCAAAAAAGCCAGCAAGCACAGACGGGTTTGTGGGACTGCCAGAGAGAAGCGACTGCATTCGAGGTGCGTAATTCATACTTAGGTAGTAATTGCTTTGCAAGCTGTCTGGATAGGGAGGCCAGTGACAGCTGAACGGACACATACCTGGGTCTGAGCCCAGCCTGCGAGCTCAGGGAAGTTTCCTGGGAAGCAAGTTCCAGCCACTTTCTGGATGGACGTGAAGGTGACGCTTGCTTTGATATGGGCAACAAGCTGTCCAGCCTCGGAACTGCCAGATGTCTTCACTTCAAATATAGCATTGCTGCCATCACAAATACAACAACCAGGCCCTGTCCCTCACAACAATAAGCCTGAAAACCTGAATATTTGACGTATTAGGAGTAAAGAAGTTGAGTGTTGACTGTAGCGCTGAGTTGAGTGCTTGACTCGGACAGGTGAATGTTCCCACTGACAGTCGATGCTGCTATTGAGCAGACATTTTGATGAACAGGCACCAAAGCACAGTCGTGCATGGAGATGTTGCTATTGATTCAAGGGAGCTTACACCTATAAGGGGTTCTTTTTTTTCATCGCTCAGTAAGAAAGAAGGAGCAGTAGATAAAGATGAACTTCATCAGAAGAAGGTTACTGCTGGAAATCCTTTTGTTTTTGAGTCTAACATACGAGAACTCAGACAAGACTGCCTAAGCAGAACAAAACAAAAAGGCAGCTGATGCTGATAGAGATTCCAGACACTGCTTTTTAGTCCTTAGAGCTCCAGAAACAGATGAAGGGCAATTCAGTTGCTCTTAATGATACTCTACTGAATACATGCTTTATTTCAAAAAGCCAACTACTCTAAATGCCACTGACAAATACAATAATAATGTATAAGTGTCAGTGTTGATGTAAAACTATACACCATTTTCCACATTCTGTGGCTTGTAAATATCAAATCGTTTCTTTTGATATACAAAAAAAAATAATAATAAAAAAGAAAAGCTGATGGGGCTTTGCAGTGATTTGTAGTATCATCCTTAAATTTATTTTTAATTACAGATTTGTTAGTGCAATATAATTTAAAAGAAGAGTAGTGGATGGATTTTTTAATGGGTAAGGCTACACAGAAGTACGATTCTTCGAGATCAAAATAAATGTTTCTTTGAAGTCTTGCATGTTTCATGCTGAGGGATCCCAGCTGCTTGGCTTCATTGCCTTCTAATTGTAGGCTACTGACCCCAGCATCCCAGCATCGGAGCAGCCAAGTGAGGATGTGTTCACCTGGGCGTCGACCATAATCCTTTCGTATTTCTCGCATCTCACTCAGGGATAAGTGATTTCTGATTCCTTTATGATTTCTGATCACTGAAATCGAGTGATTTCTGATTCCTTTATGATTTCCGTCTCGTCTTCCTGCTGTTTTTGTGATGGCTCTGCTTTAGAGGTGCCTGCCAATTCCCCTTCTCCCTCCTTCTTAGGAGAGCCTTCTTCCCTTACTAAACAAGCTGACCTCCGTTTCCATTGTTTTGACTTGACTATGGGGGCGACTGATACCATAGTTGGTTGGTCCTCTGGGTCAGCCACAGCGTGTGTTACTTGGTCATCAGATTCAGAGACTTCCTCCCGCTCTTCAAATTGCTGGATGATGTTAAACAGTGTTTGATAGGAATAAGCCAGGACCCAGCACAATGCTGCAAGCTGTTGTTCTCTGGCATTATCAGGGTCAGGACATACAACTCTCAAACATTCTACCAAGTTTTTAGGATTTAGCACTTGCTCAGGGGTGAAGTTCAAAACTATTGGAGGAGACACTCGTGACAGGTATCAGCTAACATCATCCCACACACCGTGCCACTCACCACGAGACTGTTTCGGGACAGATTCCCAAATAAGTTTTCTAAACAATCGACTAATCTTAGAGAGAAAATGAAACCTGTTATTCAGAATTAGAAATAGCAATACATGGGTTACAGATGGATCTTCAAAATACTCCCAAACTGTTGTAATTAGCCCACTGTGAAAGAAGGGAAAGGTACCATTCCTAATATTATTAATAAACTGGTGTCCAGATGAGAAAAGGAAGGCAGTGTAGTTCTGAATATTCTCTGAAAGATAGTTTCTATGGGACCCAAATGATAACAGCGCAGAGCCTGAATTACAGATTAAAACCAAGGTCAGTGCTTGGCAGCACAGCGAATTAAAAACAGTGAACACAGATTGTAGCACTTTGTCGGATCGGATATATAGGAGGAAGGAGAATATGACACGGATTGCATGACATATGAACAAAGCTATTATTATTAACAGGGCAATGAACATGGTTACTAGCAAGCAAGTGTGTTAGTTGTATGCGTTTAATCAATTCTATTGTTATCTCAACCCTTCGAGCCCCACGTTGGGCGCCAAAAAGGACTGTGGTGGTTTTACCGTGCTGGGCAGCTAAACCCCACAACCGCTCTCTCACTCCCCCTCCTTTAGATGAGGAGGGAGAGAAGTAAAGCAAAGAACAACTCACAGGTTGAGATAAGGATAATTTAATTAAAGGGAAATAATTATAATAATTAAATAAAGACTACCATGAACTAAACAATTTAACTAAGGGGAAGTAAAAGGGAAAGGGGAAAAAGGGAGGAAAACAAACAAACAAAATAAATGAAAGCTATATGGAAGTGCAGAGGAAAGAAATTACTCTCTACTTCCCACAAATGAGCGATGATTGACCACGTCCTTGAAGCAAGGCCTCAACGCACGCAGCCGGTGTTCGAGAGGAGGACCGACGTCTTCTCGACGAGAGCCCACCCCTCCCCTCTTCTTCCTGTTTCCACCTTTTATTGCTGAGTGTGACACCACATGGTATGGAATATCCCTTTGATTGGTTTAGGTCAGCTGCCCTAGTGATGTTTCTCTCCTCACTTTTTTGCCCACCCCCTAGCAGGGTTAGAGAAAGGCCCAATGCTGTGCCACTGCTGCTCAGCAGTAGACACAACACTGGTGTGATAACACTGCTGTTCCAGCTACAAGTACAGAGTACGGCACTGTATGGGCTGCTGCTGGGAAAGTTAACATTCCAGCCAGACCCAGTACAGATGCCTGGGGGAATTTTTCATGAAAAGAAATCTGTAAGATGCAACATTGTAGTTGAGAATGGTTTTTTGTATGTTGCTGTGATGTATTCACATGCAAGAATATGTGTATAGGTTCAAGTACGAAGTTAAACTAAATCATCTGCAATCTGTCCTAGACAGATATCTGTAATTTCAGAAACAGAGGGAAATTATAGTGAACATCTGCTGTTGGTGACCATCTCTTACAAAGAATTTTCTGGGGATCAGTGCAGATATGGGTGCTGTAAAGGCTATAGACATGGCAACTCAGCATTCCTGCTGCACCACTAAGTGCAAAAAAAGCTACTTACGCAGTGTTCACGTTAGTAGAGCTGTCCTGACTGAAACAAATTCCTTTAGGCCCTCTTATGTTTCTGTCCCTGCATCAGAATGTTAGGACATAGCACAGAGCTCTCTAGTCTGTACTCTCATTCTGAAAAAATTTGGTAATAAAAGGTTTTTAGGAAGATCAGTTTTTTTGTTTTAGTTAAAACATACAAGGAACTTCCTCAATTTTTGATTGTCTTCAGAGCTGGAGTTTGTATGTATTTGGACCATCAAGTTTAAGATCCACAAAACGCTGGGTGTCGTTCTTAAATTCAAATCCATTTTTAACCCAGTGATACCTTGAGCTTTTGCAACAACCCAAGGCAGCAAGTTGCACAATTTATTATTACTGAATATATTAATATTAAATTGTTTTTTTTTCTTTTTATTTAAACTTGCTGCTACTCTTTCTGATTGTGCTCAAGTTCTGGATTGTGAATAAGTTTTATATATTCATTTTCTTCAAACTGTTTATGGTTTTATACACTTCTATTAGATACCCTCCATTGGCCTCCCCGTTTTAGAGTAGGGAGCATGTACAGAGTGAATTGCAGTCTTCTAGCACTTAGTCCAAACCATACTGAAAGTCAATTTGTCACTGTCATGGAAAGAGATAACATGGAGTCAGATCTGGAAATTGTGAATAGTAGTAGTTAGAAAATGTCTTTACTTGGATTAATGCAGTAAAAAGCAGAGATAAAGTCAAAGAATGCTTCCTTGAAATTTAGTAGCACACGGGAGACTTAAGAGTGGGGATCTCTCAAAACAAAGGCAAGCACTGTAAATAAATTTCAACTAAAAGTACACTTACACCCCTCAGATTTCATAATAGCATCCAGATAGCACGTATTTTAGAAGAGTGGTTGCAAATATTTGAATGTTATTTTAACAACCAACAAAACAGCAGTGAGGAGAGTGAATGTCTTTAGGTGGATTGGAATCATATTTTGACTGTAACTATGGAAGGTATTTAGAGCAACAGTGGGATATAATTATCCATTTTAACATCATATAAATCTCAGCTATGTGTTAGTATGCTCTATAGAAAGGGGAAGAGAGGAGCCCTAGAAGCCTCCAAGAAGAATAGATATGAAGATAAACCGAAAGCACTTCAGAAGCATAAAGGATGTGACAAATGAGGAATTTTGGTACAAATAACAGTACAATTCCCAATAACAGTTGGGTACAATAACAAAAAAGAAAGCGAGAGAAAATGGAGGAAAAAAAATGGTGTCACGTGCCTACCTACATTTCAGCTAAAAGATTTTCAAGGATTTTGAAGTATTTAAGGAACACACAAACATCTCAAACTGGAGACAAGAAAATCACGAGGATATTAAACAATGAGTTAGTGTATTTCTTAAAAATACCAATGAAATGTATGACGATGGCCTCATTCAGAAGTGAGACTGAAAGTACTGGAGATGAGATACTCAGATGTGAAATTGAATATTCAAAGACGATATAGTTGTTGAGAAATTATTTTGATTGGTTTTGTAATCCAGGTTTATCACTGAATAATGGTAGAATTGTGGATTGGCTGCATGCTTAAACCTCTGACATCTAAACACAATTACTGTCTTACCTGTGTTGGTAACTGTGGGGGATGTTTTTAATTCTTCTACAGTAAAACATGGTGCTATGGGAGATTGTGGGTTGGGTAAAAAGCTTCCTTTAGAAAACAAATTCAAGCTAGCTGATGATGGTCTTAATCCCCCTGGCACATGCACACTTGAGCTCCGTCACATTGGAGGCAGCAGCTGTGAGAGGTTCCAGCTGAGGTTCCCATGTTGTGGGAGGTACTGGACACAGACAGTGAGAGGCAGTCCCTGGTTCAGAATATTTACAGTCAACGTAGGTAAGAGGAGTGGGGTGTGGTGATGAAGTAGCTTTTTTCAGGTTAAACAGCCAAGACTTGACCGTATTTCAAAAGAGAAGTGTGAATGCTTTCTGGAGTGTGAAGGGAGCAGATGGCAGTGTGTGCAGGAAGAAGCCCAGCCTTGAAGGCAAGCTGAGGGAGAGGCCTGCGGCCCAGGGAGAGCTTCTTGTCACTGCAGCTTAGGGGGCTCTTTTCCCACTGTAAACAAAATTGGGAGTTAGCATACAGACATCACCAAAAGCCAACAAACATCTGAAAGCTAATAATCACTTCATAGGAATGAGTTTCCTTAATCCTATTTGTGAGAAACTTTTCCTGGTGTAGGTATTTTGGTCGCTCCATTGGGTCAGTAACATTGCTTAAGCAAGCATTGCTGAAGCCTTCAGTAACTATGCACAAATTCCCATGGTGGAAATCGCTTGCATGTGAAAAGGTGGCAAATGTTAGTGTAGAGGGCTTTCCTGCCCTCCCAAAGGCTGCTGAGGGGAGCAAAGCATTTCCATCGCTTCAAGGCCAATCGCAAGCCTCAAAGCTCAAAATTATTAAGCATTATGGTGTTACTTGCAAGACAGTAGTGTCAGGACAGAGATTTTAGATTCTAAACACTTAATAAAAGACCAAAATCATGCTGCTTAATTCCATATTTAATTTCTTAGGCAGCTTATTTTCCTTCTTTCAGAAAAGCCATACATGTTCAACTGAATCTCACAAGAACTGTGATAAAGTTAGCTAATAAGCTTGTTTTCGTTGTTGCGCTCATCCCTACTTTAATATTTAGTGAAACAGACTGATAAACATTCTCTAATTTATTTAAACTGTTGAGCTATTTGTTGTGGACATTCCAAGTTTGGTTTAGTTTCCTCTTAGGAAATTCCTCAGTTCTTTAAGAGATTGACCTGAGCTAAATGTCTTGAATAACAAGAATGAAGGGAGGAGAGTGGAGCCCAGTGAATATTCCATGTACTGCACTTGAGTATTCACGATCTCTAACTTCCTCTGAAACAAGAAGGGAGCACTGTCCATCTTTGCTGGAAGCAAATGTGTTGCTGCCAAACTATCCCTTCCTGTCTCATGTAGGATGGCAGCGGTGCAGGCCTGTACGGCAGCAGATGGCATGGCAGTGAGCCTTGGAGGAGAAGGAGACTGCAGTGGTGGTGTGAAGGCTGTGCTTGTGCGCTCACTCCCACATTGTGCTCTGCCCAGTGTGAGAGAACATCAGCTGAGCTATGAGTAGAGCTTGCCGAGAAGGTGGTTGACAGATGAAAAGAAATTGTAACAGAAATTTTAGAAAGGTCCAAGCTAAATTTCTTTGGTTACTGTTCATCTTCTATTATTTATTGAATGCTTGTTAGCTGTACATAGCATAATGTATTACTGATAAACAGCTGTGTGGGTAGAGGGTGGCATTTTTTTTTCCTTTTTTTTTTTTTTTTTTTTTTTTTTTTAATTATGAGTTTCAGGTATAAGCTTCTTCATCAGATTAAGCAAGTTTTCTAGGGTCCTATCAGTGAATGCTATCTGGCCAAAAATCAGTGTAAGAAATACAGGAATCAGAAAGAAATGCTGTTTCTCTAAAGCATGTGTCAGAGTTCCTGTAGCCTTCAGTGAAGCTAGGGTTTCAACCATGAGGAAAGAAGTGAAGTTGTTTCAAGTTTCCAAATGTATGGTTTTTCCTAAATACTCAGGATAAAACTAAACAAACACTGCAGGCCCTGAAAAGCCATGATGATTTTGAGGAGGTACTAGCTGCTACTATCATCTATAATACAGCTTTTGAGAATATAGGCAACTAAGATAATTGGCTATATAATTAGGAATTACTTGCCTCTGATTTTCGTGCCTGTTCTGTGGCTTAGAAGCATGGGAAGGTAGAAGTTTACACTACATAATATAGAAGCCAAGAATCTGCTTGAAGAACTATTCATGAAATGTGTAAGTCTCCATGGTTTTTCATTAGTCCATAATTTTATCATAGGTTTATTGAGCCGAATCACTGGAGGAAATTTGAGGAGTTAGAAAGCTCCCTTGGCATTACTATGCCAAGATGTGGTATTTCTGCTTGCTTTACAGCAGTATTGAGTGCCTTTGCAGCAGGCAGCAAAAAATTGAGCTTTCCACTGTCCATGTGTTCTTAAATGCAAATTGTTACTGAACATTAAGGCTAATTTTCTTTTTTAATTTATTTTTCCAGGAGTATACATCAACATTGTAAGCCCAGTCAATAGTTAATTTTGCTACAGTTTCTTCTGTACAGCCTCCATAGTAGTCAAAGATGCAGATTTTCCTGTTTGTTTTCAGACATTAACTGACAATGCAGTAGCTATCTGCAGCATATACATGTGTGTGTATATATATATATATATTATTTTTTTTTTTAATATATATATCTCCTCCTTGAACAAATGAAAAGCACCAAAGAATGTTCCATTCCATTGTTTTGTGATAATGTATGTGTGGAAAGCAGCTTATTCTAAGTCTAGGATAAGCCTGTCCTTCAAATGTACAATAAAGACTTGCTTTTGAAATCTTCAGATAGGAAAATAGAGCTAGCAGCCATTCCATCTGTTTGAATAAGCAAATCTTGTGCTTGAGAAATTCTGTAGTTGCTCTGGAAAAAGCTATAAACAGTATATTGTTTAGTTTTGAAAGACATTCAGCTAATGTTAGATTAACATGGCTTTGGTGAAGTTTGTTTCTTAGCATATTTTAAAATATTAATAATAGTTTTATTTTAAGAGTTCCCAGATTTTTTAATTTCTAAGGTAAATTGAGAGAGCATTCACAGATTTAGATGATACATGCACGAGTTTGTTTTCCGTCTTGCCATACCCTGATGTAAGGTGTTAATCTGAAAGAATAAATCTGAATGTCTCCTCTGGTACCATTCAAAATAAAGCATGCTAGAACTATTTCTTTGTGGATGAAAATAGCACCTAGGTTTTTCTTATTTTTTAGATTAATCTTCCATAGTAATTTCATCAAAAAAAAGAGCAAAGTTTTGAAAAGCTTTTGTTGCCCCAAATGCACCTTTTTTGTTAGTTTCCAAGGGAGATACTCATTTTAAAACAAAAAGCTTTAGGATTTACCAATAGCTCTATCTAAAGACCTTTACTTGTAATCAATATTGTAATCAGTATTATCAATTGGAGCCATGGGGAAAATATAAATGAATTTTGTATTAGCATCAGAATATAAGATCTGAACCCAAAGTTGTCATTTGTATTTCACACCAAGCCTATTCATCTCACTGGCACTTAACAGCACTTCTATTTGCTGAAAAGAAAATATCAAGAAATTATATTTCCCTGGAAGGGCAAAATGGGCAGTCTTTTATTTAAATTCTCAAAATTTTGTGGATTATCACCATAAAGTTTACTAGTGTAGTTACTAGTGGAGTTGCGTTGTTCTAGCCTACAGCAGAACTCGTGGCAAAACAGCTCTGCTCAGAAAGGGAGTGTATCTGTATAGCATCAGGGTAGCATCAGCACCTCTGTTGCTCTTGAGCAGAAGGGAGAGTTGATGTAATCTCAGTCATTTAGAAAGCACAGTAAGGAATTTGTGCAGTGTTTTAGGGTCTAATGAAAAATACTTCACTCTTTTACAGAAGCTGAATATCAGTACACCTATGAATATAGAATCAGTACTTATGGGAAAAGGCGCTTGATAAATCACATACTGAGCTCTTTGATTAAAATAACAAAAACTATATTGTTACACCATTTAAAGTTCAAAGCTCAGACAAGGACAGAGAGTGCATCGCAGGCATTGGCACTTAAAAGCTCCCTCAGGCCTGGGAGAAAGGATGCTATTGATTATTAGCGTGGATGTAATGTGTACATATATGTGATCACTATGACACATCTTCAAAATGTTCTAGGTTTGACTGTTGTTTTTGTAAATAGTATATTTTTGTCTTTTATTTGAGAGTCTAACTTCACTGGACATATGATCTGTGGAAGTGAGATCATAGAGAACCTTAAAGTTCTCTATAAGTAAATTTCAGTAATATTTACTGTAATATATCCCTTGAGTATGACAGAACAGTTAAACTGTTGTTTCAAATTCTAGATCACACTATTTCCATCTCTCTCTAATCTCATATTCCCCTTTAAATTATAAATTGCCCAAGTGGTATGGACTAAGCCAAGGGAACCTTTGGAATGCATTTAATATGACTTTATTAGCTTTACTGCAGGCTCAGGATATGATTTGGTGTGTTGGAGACGGATCTGTATTCAATGATGCCTCCCTCAGGATTCATTCTCTTTTAATGAACAGTGAGAGATGGTAGCAGTGTATGTGATGTATGTTTTAGCATGGTTGATGAGTTTCTGCAGTTGAAAAGTACGTGTCATTGTTATTTACTCTATTATTTACACTGCAAGCTTCTTAGAGGCCCTAGTCCCATTGCACTAGACAATGTAAAAATATAGATAATATCTCTGCTTTTTAGCTGGTTTTCCTGAGCATGAGAGTCAAAGACACGCCTTGAAAAAAGTGAATCATACTCCTTCCTTCTCCTCAAGTACAGTTAATGTTCTGGGATAAGGCATTGGCTGGCAAGTAGTTCATTATAGTGTGTTTAACCTTTTCCCTCATTCTTGGCATACAAAAAAAATTAAAATGTTGGGCATTTTGCTGACTGTCTGTGTGACACAAGTGTACTTTTTGGCACAGAAAAGAAGGATATGAAGTAAATTCAAAACTCAGTACATTCATTAAATGAAGCCTCAGAAAGAGACTACATAATGAAGGGACAGTGACTAAAACAGAGGGGACCTGAGCTCTGCATTATTTATTTTGTTTAATAGTAAGTTTATATTTGAATGTGATTAATGGAAGTTTGACCTACTTAAGGTGACATTTCTGAGTAGTGCACTTCTGTGTAGCAAGTATCACTTGGTTTAGCAAATTCCAACAGTCACGCATGTTTATTTAAGCATAAATAAGCATGTTCATTTAAACATAAATAAGCATTTAAGCATTTTAAGTGTCTACAATAGCAGTTTTTGATCCTGGAAATTATTAAGAAGGACTTTTTATAGTAAACTGATGACCAAGTGCATACATTATTTTATAAAAACTTTGAATCTCCCTCAACTGTCCAAGTGAGAGAGACATTGAATGGCGAATACCTAATGAAGTATCTTCACGTTGTTTGAATGGCAAAATAAGTCATCATCTTCACATGCTCTGAATGTGTTCAGTAATTGAACAGGTAGCTCAGAAATATATGAATTAATCACTATAGTGGTTAGTTTTAAGAAGATGTCGAGTGGAATAACAGTTTAGGCACAAGACAGTAATTCTTTCTATTTGAGTAAATATATAGGTTTTGTCTATACTGACAGGCATGTGGCTTTTTGTTGTTGTTGTTTTGTTTATTTTTAAGCCTTAATATGTAATGAGTTAAAGCCATCAGTTTAGTATGCCTGAGTACAGGTTATCTTCAGGAATTATAGCAAATGAGATCCACTTAAGACAGGTTTTCATCAAACCGTTTCCTTATGTTTTCTATTTTGTGTTTTTCTTTCAATTGCCTGTTTATAAGGCAAAATTTAGCTTGAAATGAATTATTTCTAAGTTATGCATTATTCAGAGTAATACTTCAATCGTGGTGAATTTTGAAGCAAACCATGTTTATAGTGCCCAGTTTTATTGCCTTTCAGTAGCCAAAATCCACTAAGATAATCAGCTATAATCAAATTATGTTACTGAAGGGCATGACTCAGTGACTGTTATGTTACTTAAAAACTTTAACAACTGTTACCTATTTCTTCCTATGAGTGAAGGACTCAGTGTCCAAATATTCATATGAACAAAGAATCTTTCCACTTGGTTTAAGAGCAAAACTTTAACCACACAGAAAAGGTTAAAAGTGGTGTTAGCCATATCCTTTTCCATTTCAGTGGAGACATGCTGTGCCATGGATACACAAAAAGAGCTGCTAAATTACTGTAGTGCTTCTAATGCATTTAGCATTTTTAATAGGAACCCCTATCATAATGAGACAACGTAAAACTCTACTTTTAAAACTCTACCTTTGAATATTTTGATATTTTCTGAGCTTTGTATTTAAAGGTTGCCTACCTATGTTTGTCAGCATTTCCTGATGTGTTGTTAATAATCATAATAATAACTAGTTCATAGTTATCTGAAATGTAATCTTTGTCTACTTTGCTGTAAGAGCAATATTATTTCATTTTCAGTGAATGTTATTTTTGACCATTCTGCACGTAATAAAATGTGCTATCTGAAATTTTGGAGTAACTGTATGAGGTTTAGTTAAATACTACGGACTGAAAATACTTCTAGAAGTAGAGCTTTGAGAATGAATGAACCTTGTAATGACATGGGTTACCCTTCAGGAGATGATGATTCTGTAGAGATATACAGCGATAAAAACCTGATTTACTTGAAAAAGGAGAAATTCCTTCTCGCACATGACATACAAAAGTAAAGCTATTTTTGTATATTTTTTCAGCTCTTCATTTAGAAAGAAAAAATGTATTTTTGCTCATTACAGGCTAGAATTATCATCTGTTCTGTAAAGCATGCTTGGCCATGCTCTACACTTGAATGATAGAAGACAAGCATCCTAGTAGTACTGAAACATCCTGCCATGTGATCCAACTAACATCTGTTACATGGTCATACTACCTGCCTTTTCAGAAGGAAAGAGAAGAACATGTAATAGTTTGGGGTCCTTCTTTCAGAAATAAAAGAGGATGATTTACAAATGTACGTGGTGGCCCTTTTTTGCAAGAGAGATGTATTACAGCATCCTGTGTTAGCTGCAATTTTCATAAGCCATGCAGATATTTTTCCTGGTATAGTGCATTACTGTACCTAAAGGGAGTGAGTGTGTGCACTGTTTTCCAAGGTGGAAGAGGAACAATAACAGGGCAAGATGTTTACTTCTGTTGAGCTGCTAGAGAAAGTAAGGGTTCTGTGAGCTTTCCTAAAGCTATGAACTCAATTGTGCAATAATCAATTACATTGGTGTTATGACCAGTGCCAGTTTAGGAAATAGTGGTTGTCATTTTGCAGTTTGGAGCTCCCAAGTATGTTTTGTTAGTCTTGACTGTATACTAATGCCTGTTTTTTCTCCTTTACTATGGGTGTAAAGACATACACGTTTTTTCCAGGTAGCCCCTTGCGCCCAGAAATCTACTTTGCTCAAGTAGTACTTAATCACTCAAAGGGAATTCAAGGTTTTTGGAAATGTCTTGTATTTTTTGTTGTATATTTCTAGATACATAGCAAGAGTTTAATACATGTTAACTGTAGCAAGATACTGGATTCTGGCAAAGGTTATCGTTGTAGCAGTTTAAGCATTTTTTTTTGCAGTAAGCTTTTTCTTGGTATAGCAGGGTTTTTTTTGTGTTTAAACCAAAGCAATGACCATTAAGAAAACATGCTGCGGAAAAAAAAAAAAGAAGACACCACCACCCGTCTCGCTCCCAAATTAAATAGAGCAGGTAGGACTGCACCTTCATCTATCCAGCTGCATATACAGGGCTAGAAATGTAATTTTAGCTGACACTGAGTAGTTACTTCATTTGCGTTCCCTTGATTATGTGAATGATTGATCTATGTTTAATAAAATATACCCATGCCACACACGACAATAAGATATTAATTAGATCCCTGATAATTTGCTTGTCCTACTGACCATTTTGGAGATCCCTCTTTTACGGTTAAGAATTGATTGTAGTAATCATAGCCTACCAGTTGGCATGTCAAAGACACAATGAAACCTGGCACTTATGTTATTACACTACCAATACAACCTACTCATTGTTCTACAAAAGCAAAGCCATGATTTTGATTATCAATACTGTTATTTTTTCTTTAGTTAAGAGATTGATTCCTTTAACATCACAAAAAATAGAAAAAATAAACTTCTTGCAGATCAATAACACAGCACTCTTGCTTTTCTTGCCTCAGACAATACTGATAAATGCAGGTTTAGATTACTTATCTTCCTGACTTAGGAACAGCAGAAAACACCTAAATTTTTCTTCTACTATCTTCCAAATTTACTCTGCTTGCCTTTACTGCCTTTAAATTCTTCAGTAAGCATCAGTTTGGTCATTAAAGTCTTGCTGCTATAATTTTTCTGTGTTATGTTGACATTACATTCCAGTAGTTTAAAAAGCAGCCTCAGAACACCTCGGGTTCACAGGTCAAATTAATTTAAAAGTTGGATGGTGCACTGAATGTGATTAATGGAAAATTGATCCTGAGAGATAAAACTCATTACCTAGGAATGCGTAACGGGAGTATTACCTCAGTGTAGGTCAGTTCTGTCCTCTACGTACCAAATGTACAAGAAGGGTTTTAGAAGACGTTGCAGTGTGCTTGCTTCCAAACTGTTAAAGAATCCTTTCAGTGTTTGAAGGAGAAAAAGAAAAGCAACCCAGAATTATCTTTGAAGTATAAGCTCATTGAATACAGAGTATAAACTGAGTAACCAGTATGGGGCCCTGCTGGTACTCGGATAGCGTAGACCTACCAGGAGCAACAGCAGCATGGTACTGAGCAGACAGCTTCACTTTGAAACCTCAGGCTAACTGCACAGTTCTGGGCTTCAAGTTCGATGAGCGAGTTGATTTTCTGCCGTGCTTCTCTGTCAGGATTTCTGCTGTCTGTAATTCTGTGTGTGTATCTTAACCTCATCCTAGATGCAATTGAAAAGTCCTTTTGTATTTGGCCTGTCACTCAGAAGATGTGTCATTGAATGCTATTACCTCTACAGGTGTCCAATCAGAACCAGTGTCTAACTGGAGTTGCTTTGTCTGAAATACTCAGGCTAACAAAGGAGGAACCATTACAGCCTATTACATCTGAAAGGAACTTTTGCAGGACTCAGTAAGTGGCCCAATTTGTTTAAGAACTCCACCGAAGTGCCCTAAGTGGATTCTTACTGCTTCCCAGCAGACTTTGGATGGCTCCCCTGCTATGCCTCCTTTGTTTAATCCTCTTTCAGGAAATCTCTTCTCAAATATTCATTTCAGTTAGGTTATTAGCATCATTTCTGTCTTACTTCTGTTGCAATCCTTTATCCCTGATTTATTGGAAAAATGAAGCATCAACCTACAGAAAAAGGGTCTGTGTGGGATTATTTCATTTTATATTTATACAGAACTTTTTAAAAGAAGTGTGCTTTTATACCTGGGAATTAAAACTTACTGATGCTGGTAAAAATAATAGCACCTCTAGTGGTATTATGAACGGCTAGTATATGTACTGATAATTCCCTGATGGAAACTGATGTACAGCAACTGGTGTAACTTTCATCTCTCTGACACAAAAATCAGGTTGATAAAATTCAAAAAAAGAAGACAGGAACTACACTGAGCTGTTCACCAGAGGTTCAGACTCTGCAAACAAGATGCCCTAGGCACTCATGAAAAATGTAGCCTCTCTGCCTTCCTTCGCCCAGTAGGGTCATGTCCAGATCCTTTCACCTTTAAATCACGTTGCCTCTTGCTTCACTATTGCATCTTGCCCTCCTTCCTAGTCTGTTGCTGCCTTACAGGCTTCTGTTGTTCCAGAGAGTAGAGAGGAACATTTATTAAGAGAGATTTATTTGGAAAGGTCAGACTCGACATTACCTCAGCATTAGGTTCAGTCTGCAGAATAATGATTTCACTTAGAATGCTGAGCTTTTCCAGAATTATCGCTTATTTTAAAATATGACTTTGAGGTATCAAACGTATGTCAAAATCTGGTAAATGAGTGAATCTGTATTCTGCTGAGCACTTCTGAAGTACTGGAAGATTCAGTATTTTGTTGATTCATTTAGACTAAATTTTGATCGTAATGAAAAACCCTATATACTGTTAATATTAAAATAACAACAAAAAAGCACATTTATCCTCCAAACAAACTTGCTGCTCCAAATTAGGATATAGGTTTCTTCACCTTTCCTGTTTGATGAAAAGAAAGGTTTATAAAAATGCAAGAGACCAGAATTGCACGGAAGTACAGTACTCTTTTTCTTTTAGCCATGGGTGTTAGTCTAGTTGTATATGGGTAATTCCAAGAAGCTTTCAGTGTGTCAGTCTATAAATCAGCATCTGTTTTGTGGTACAATTCATTAGTGCTTCCTCATAAACTCAGATATAGTTTTTTTTTTTTTTAAACACTTGCGCAATCTGACAAAAAGAGAGCTGTTGTAAAATCCAGATGATGAAGGTCCAGGATTTACATCTTCGCTCCATGGACAAGGACCTCATTCTACCTATTATAGGCCTTTTTATGCCATACTGATTTAGTAATGTAACATTTATATTTTTAACAATAAGGAATGTAGGAACTGTGGACATGGCATTATCATCTGGAAATTCATGTATATATGCCAAGCACAGTATGAACACAGATCAAAAAGCAACTCTACAAGCTCTCTGTGAGAAGATACAAGAGATTTAAACATACAGGAGTATACAAATCGGTATTAGCTGACTGTGGTCTTACAAAACAAGTAGCTTATACTTCAAGAATTTTGTGAGCATCAGTGTGGTTTAGAGAGGTGTTTGAAGATGTATAATGGAATAACATGGTGGATATGTATGGGACTTCTTCCCAGTGTGAGAGCAGTAGGGAAAAAAGTGCTTGTTTAAAATGTAACAAACAGATGAAAGATGGTGAGGTCTTGGGCTAACCTGAGGCAGGGATTGACCTCCTTAATACTCAGTGAGAACAAAGTAAGATAGACACAGGCTAAGAAGAGCTTTGAACACGAAGATAAGCAGTTCATGTTTGAGGCAACAGAGGAGGAGGAAGTGCCTAAAGAAATGGCATGTACGAAAATCTGTCAGGAAAAAGATGTTCTCAGAAATTAGTGGGAAAGGTTGCATAATAATATATTCTGTGTGTCACGCAGAAAAGTTCTGCAAGGGTTTGGCATACTCTGCATAGGAGATAGTAGAGAGATTTGGTATTAGAAAAGAAACTGTGTCCCAAAGGAGTGGACAGGATAGGGATGCTGAGATTATAGATACCTTTGTGGTTTGTTTTATGGGAGAAATAAGGGAGGATCTTAGGAATGAGGGTGTTCAAGAGCTCTCTCCTAGTTATGTAGGCAGTTCATGGAAGTAGAATCATAGAGGTCCAGGAGAAGAGGTCACAAATACAGCTCACTCTCTTAGTCCGAACAAAGTTACCTCTGGAATATAGAAAAGAATAAGACATCATAGATGGAGCCTCAATTTTATTTGTGGATGTAACATTTAAGAGCATGGGACCGAAAAAGGGCATAATGCTGAGAGACTCCAGCCAAATGCTGCGGGTGTAAGGATATGAAAGATTAGAGTGATATAAAGAAGTATCACACGAGGTGAATACCAAAAAAAAAAAAAAAAGCTTTAGTTTTTTTGGTTTTACACTTCTCATTTTTCCCCTCCCTGATTATTTCACAATGTTATCATCTTTGCTTCTCAGCATTTACGTCTTGCTTAAAAATGTATCTGTTGTCTCTTAGGAGTTTACTGTAATCTAGCCATGTTGTCCCTCTGTTTTCGTTACTTTCTGTGTTTTATGTCACCTTGCATCACTTTAATATCTTTTTATTCTGTTTTTGGACACCAAATCCAAGTTTTTTTTCCTCACTTCAGAGCTCTTCAGCATACTGCCTTCTTTTGTCTGTCCTTGTGTATTCTACTGATACTTGGAGTGACGTCTGTGTTTCATTAAGTGCATTGAAGTCTTCTTTTTGTTGTCTCTCAAGCATGGAGCATCCTTCTGAGGCTGATGTATAGCTTAATCTCTTCTTTTTTTTACTGCTGTTGCATATAAGCAGCACAGAAATTACCAGCTGAAAATAGCCACCTGCCTGCATATTTGTAGCAATTATGGGATGCTGGAGATAGGATGTCTCCTATCATCCCATCTCAGGATACTAAAATGAAAGCTAAATAACAGTTGCAGAACTATTCAAATTTCTGCATCAAAAGCTTACTTCTTCACAACCCTAAACCACATTCTCATTTATGTCTGTTCAAAGTGAATGTAAAATCATAATGTAAAAGGGCTATTCAAGATTGAAGTTGATGGAAAATCAGGCATGAGACAAAAAAGAAAAGAAAAAAACTCAGCTGCCCTTACTATTAGCACTTAACAGAATCTGTCACTTTGTCAGTGACTGAAGGAAACATTTTAATGAAAAAAATCAGGGAGATGCAAGTAGTACACAAACGATAATTGAAAAATGATTGTTTCGAGACTGACCCTTGAAACCTCAATAAACACTGTACTAGGTTTTCTAGTTGAGTTGGGATTTTATCTCTCTCTCATCACAGTGGTGTTCGGGCATCTGTTTTGCCTAAATCCTGCAAAATAATTTACAGAGATTAAAGAGGCTTCAGTGCACCTACAGTATTTACAGTATTTTATGCTTAGATCAACTCTAACGCAAGAAGTGACTTGCCAAAAGCAACAGAGAGATCAATGGCTGAGCTTAAAAGTAAAATTCAGGAAGCCTCATTGCCAGCTTCCTCTCTACCCACTAGACTGTAGTACTCCATAAATATGTGATCAAAAGATTGTTCTAGTGCATGCCTCTGCTAGGGAAGGTGAGGGGGGACCTGAAAATATCAACCTCCTTGGATGCCTTTAATAACTCCGAGGTGACAATTTTTTAATTGTAAGTCAAAATGAATGAGCGTGTTACTTGTGATCTGTGTCGTATCTGTTTTCATTCCTGAAACATGACCTGTCAGAAGTAAAATATTTAGTGGACAGTGCAATGAAATCACTTGTTATTTATGGAGACCTATGAACTGATCAAGGAGGAGTGCTGTTGTGTGAACTGGTACTGAAATTAAGATGAAGCCTGAGCCTGCCAGCTTGTTTTGTGCTGCCATCTACCACATATCCACAAAAGTCTCAGCACGGTGTAGGTTTAGCACCGCCATTCTCTTTTACTCCTTCACACGTAGTGTTTCCTAGTAAGCAAGAATTCTGATCTAGGATCAAAGAATAAGGGATATATGAGCTTGTGAACAATTTCCTATCAGAAAATTCAATCTAGGTTCTTTTAATCTAAGTATTAATCTTTCAGACACGTATTGCAGCACTCAGAGCAAACCTCGTTGCCATTGCATCTTTACAGAGCCATTCTGTGATTGCAACCTATCAGCAAAAGGTGGTTGGGAAGAGAGGCAGCGCAGATACCGAGAAGTGATTCTAAACATGATGAACTTGATTTTTATTTTAGTTTTTTGCTTATCTCCCTCTGTGATTTTAATCCTTTGGGGGGGATGCTGTGAAATAGATTTGGACAATGCCAATCGATAAATTAAAAATCACCTTAAAAGGTAAGCTGGTATGCTATAAATGCAACAGCAAAAGATTGAATCTCCTGCACTCGAAAATGAGCCTGTTTTTTGTTTGTTTGTTTGTTTGTTTTATTTTATTTAATCAGGCTGCAAAGCTGCAAAATAGCAGTATTTAAAAAAAAAAAAAAGTGCTACATTCCCTCTTGTTTAGGTGACAGAACAGTTTATTGTAGATTGATGTGATTTTATCCTGATCAACATGAGCAATGAAACCATCCGGATTCCAAGGTAGATGTCAGCTTGCTTTGGCTCTAAATGCAAGCAGAAAAGACACTGTTATCTGCTCTCCGTATTTTGAGGCCTTGATTAGGGTTTTAATCAATGTCAATGGTATCAGCAGACTCTTAAAATATTTATACCACCTCAGTGCACTAGTCTACTCACCGGGATGTCTTCAGACATTTTTTAATACATTGACCTTCACACTTGCAAGATTTTGTTTAAGTCAGGATAGGAACCCTTCTTACAGGACTTTTTCTCATGCATCATCATTTTTGGTTTTTCTTTGAGATATGATTCACTGAATCCTTTACCATAATTTTTCATTGAAAACATACGTGTTTTTTTCAATAAAGAGATTTCCAAACTTTTTTTTTCCCAGGCTAAATTGTGTTGGCTCAACAAAGTGATCTCTTGATCATCTTGATCTTGAGTGACTTTGTCTAGGATGCATATGCTTTTGTTATTCCTGGACATGGCGTTAATTAGATTCCTCTGAAACCTATCCTGCAGCAGGTGTTTTAGGTTCTCCCCTTACCATGTATCCAAGAGGTATGAGATGAGCTTTCCTAGGGACAGGGGTTGGTTGTTGTATCTCCAAGACACAATATTTTGCCATTCCAAGTGTTTTGCTTTTCATAGATAAATAAAGCGCACTCCATAATTTAATCGCAACATCAAGCAATTCATCTCCATCCATTAACGTTATAGTGTGGTGATGTCCAAGGACTCTTGGTATTAAATGGGAATGATGTAGGTTCTTTTTTTTTTTTTCCTCTTTTGGCCTCCCTCTCTTCTGTATAGGAATAAACATTTAGATGATATAAAGCATTGATTACAGCCAAAAAATATAATGTCTGGGGCACCAGGGCAGTATTTTCACTGCCACTTATGTGAGTATTATAAAAGCTTAATGTGTTCCCAGCTATTTGAAGAGGCACTATTTTGAAGAGGATATTTCTATGCATAGGCCCTGTGTTCAGGCTGGTACGGAACTACACCGATTGCTGTCTTTCCCTCTCTCACATACAGGGAGATGCCAAATCTCTCCAATGATGAGAATGTGCAACAATGAATTGGGACATGTTAAAGTCAGAAAAAAACCTCATGCTGCTGAATTTCAGTAAAATGACCTAAATAGGCAGGTTCCAATCAAATCTTTACTCCTTCCAGTCCTCAGCCCCCACCTCCCCAGGTGTGACTCGTGAGGTGTATTTGATGGCTCTGGGCCCCAGCAAGGCTTTCCTCAGACAAGCCCGTGCCTGTCTGTTCCTGCAGTGGCTGAAATGCAGCCTTATCCTGAAGGAAATGGTGGCGAAAGGTGGCTGCTGGCTGGAGAAGGGGACAAGGTAGAGGCCTTGTGGCTGTGGAGAGCAGGAGCTGCTGCCTGCTGCTGTGGTGTGAAACAGTATTTCATGTAACTGTGGCCCAGAAAGTTACGGGAAATGCAAAAACTTTCTGCAAAATAATCAGTAGAGTGCTAAGTGTACTTAATAATTTGTTATAATTTAGATGAGGTAGTAAGGATGGGTACTATAACTGCTGTGATGATGGGTACTATAGCTGCAGGAGAGGAGGGTCACAGTTCTGCCATGCCAGCTGTGGCTGCCTGTTGGCAGAGGAGAGGGGAGGTGTCTAGTGGCCTGAAGCCTTGTCTCGATCTGGTAGGTGGCACCAGCTCTGTCACAGGCCGCCTTCCAGTTGTCGTGTGGTCCCAGCCTTGCTTTTCTTTATCTGTGAAGTCCATGTGCTTCTGGCTGACTGAGCAGATGGCCAGGGTGGCTTCTGGTGGCCACTGGTCAGATCCCGCAGGCCAGATGCCGTACTGCTAAATAAACACCTATTTACTTACTGCTAAATGAAATAGGAACCCTGAGATCAACTGCCACTGATCATCACAGTCTCTGATAGTATATTCTTCAGGCATCTTATTAGCTGCATATCCCAACTCACTCCATTCCTCAAACCTTACTCATTCCCTCTTGCAGAGAGTAGAAGCTACCGACAGCTGGGTTTTGAATGTAATCCCTTGTAAGGCTGAGTTAGGAGTTCTGGCATAATGATTCATAAATTCATCGATGATCACTAATAGAGGGTTTGAATTTGGCTCCCCAGACTCTCCTCCCATTGACCTCCCTCTAGCCCTCCACATCTGTATCTTGTTGTTTCCAAATAACACAAACCCGTTTTTCAAGGGCTTTCTGTAATTTCTTCTGTGCTCACATGTACTTTGCAAGAAGGACCTGTAGAAATATTTGTTGCTCAGGGTATTATATTTTCTGTACGTTTAGTGTTAATTGCTTTCATGTTAGGCTATTTAAATATTGGGACTTAGCAGTTTTTGTGTGAATGCTTGTAATCATTCATGGACAAGGATGAGTGGTGATGCATGAATTTTACCCAAATATGTTTTTTTATGTCTTGGTTCTCCATAAAAGAGGTAGAACCAGTATGGTTTGGCCAAATTAACTAGGATGAGCTGAAAATCAAATACTTGAAAACAGGTCCAGTAAAGCTATGAACACAGAGAACACATACAGAAACCATTGCCTGAACCTTACCTCCTTATGACCAGAAAACAAAGGTACATCTGCTTAAACACAAAACAACAAAAGAAAATAATTTGTTAAATAAAAACTAAACACAGAAAAGTATACTAAATTCACCATGGAAGTATTTTACTATGATAAGTTCTTGGGCTATAAAAGAAAAGAAAGGGTTAAAACTTGGTTTATTTAGTTTTGTAAAAAGTCACTTGTTTCTCTTTCAGAAGAAGTTCTTCTGTCCTAACTTTTTCTGGAGCTTAAAAAGACCTTCCTCTTGTTTCAAAGATAAGGTAAGAAAACAAATGTCTTAATAATTCTTCTGCCTGATTTTGTATTCTCTCGTAATATAGCCTAATACAGGCTTCTCCTGGGAAGCTTGGTGTTTGTACTAAAAAAAAATGTACTGAACAGTGCAAGTGCTTCCCATAGCTGTAATAGATCTTCTGTTCATGATTTCAGTACAAAAAAATCTGGGGAAGCTTTATGTAATATCTAATGCTAGTTCTCTGTTGAGGCATTAGGAAAGATTCTATGGAATCTAACTGGTTTATTCTGGTCAGTACTGGGGCTGTTTGTTTTGTTTTAGTTTCTTTGCAGCAGTGCAGAAACCTGATAAGTAGGTACAGTCATAAAACATATGTTGCAGGGTATGTTTATCAGGAATGTAAAGGTTATAGGGTTTTGGCAGCTACAGCCCCTGCTTTACTGCTACTGTGAAGACTGAGCTTCTTCTTTTCACGTTTGGTAAAGCAATCCTGGGAAGCCTTGTGATACAAGGACAGAGGGTTCCAGAGGAGAGTTGATTTGCACTAGACACAATGATGCAATTTGGTTCTTTGATATGTAAAAATAAGATTATGTTTAATAGGTAGTAATAAGGTTATTTCACCATTTTCTGCCTTTTTTCATAAAGCACATGAGACAAAGCAAAAGTTTTTCATTTCTAGAGAAGGCAGTGAGGTTGTGAATAATACCTCAAAAGTACTTCTTTTTAGGGCAACATTTCTTGTTTATTTTATATCTTCTGTTTATTGGAAGATTGCAAAGAAACCAAAGGAGAAAGTTGGGGTTCAGGAGGAAAGGAAGAGACAGCAATAAACATTATTCTATTTACATTTACAAATGTCACAAAATTGCCAATCTTAACCTATTGCTGTGGCATTCTGGTACTGCAGACATTTTTTTCATGATGATGAAAATGAAAAACTATTTCACCTTGAAAGCTTTACTTCTGCAGTGGGATTTCAACCGCAGTGAATTTGTCCAGAAACCACCAAAAGTTGAGATGAATAAAAGACTTGACAGCTGTACATTGATAAGCTCTAGTGCCCTGTTTTCCCAGGCTGTTCCTACCTGCCGTATATTGTGTGAGGAGGCTATGCCAGTTGTATGATTATTGGTACATTTATAGTGTGGTCTACCCAGAATCACAAATAATGTATTACAAGGAAAAATACATAATTGTGAGTGTCTTAAAAATAAAGTTAAAAATAAAAATCTACTACCAGTTGGCATACATGTCTACTTGAACCATTTCAAATTATCTCAAGAAATTATTTTTTTAACTACTCTCTTGAAAGAAGGGGAAATTTGATGAAATATACTTCGTTTCCAACTAGCTTTTACACCAGACCCTACAGCAGAAAATAAAACTTTAAAGAAGTACATTGTGGTGTATAATTTATTAGTTTACAAGTTGCCAACATCATACTAAATCTTCTGCATAACATAGTTATTAGCGATACAAATGTTTTTTGAATTTTTAAGTGCTAGCATTGTAAGATGTGAAAGCTGATCTTATTGGTGTCATCTCATACACTGTGAAGTATGAAAGATATATTGTTAGATACAATGTTAGAGTTGCAAAGTCAAGCAGAAATTAAGAAACTACAGTAAAACAGATCTTTGCATGCATTTATTGTGAGGTAGTCACTCTGAAACATACAATTACTTCCAAAGCTTCTTAGCGTAAAATTAGCGGATATATTTCAACATCAGTTGTGATGTGCTTTTTCCCATCACTTCATTCTTGGAACAGTATGACCTGTACGAGCATGATACTGTTTTAACTGATACTAAATAAGTGAAAAAACAAAAATGAGGGGAGGCTGATAATTGGAAAGATTGGTTTGATCCAAATAGTTCAAACTGAGCAAAACTGTAAACATCAGTCCCTAGTCGTGTGTGCAAAAAAACATTACCTATGCATTGGGCATGGCATTGTACGTACTGTGGGACTTGTCAGTTAATGATGGCATTGGGGCATTGAGGCACTATCACATGCCTCGTAGGTAAAGCTGTTGTGTTCTTTAAGGCTGTAGGATTTTCCATGATGAACCTGGTATTATACCTGATAGAAATGGACATGGGAAAGCCTTTTCTGTTACTCTGAAAGAAACTGATAGAGACAGCCTAGAGATGTAGATGTATGAGATCACAAGACTCACTTGCAGGAACTTTTTAAAATTTCTGCAAAAACTTCTAAATTCTATCAATTTTGAGGAAAAGAGAAAATATTTATTTTATTAGATTTTGTTAGTGATTAATAGATAATTACTTCAGGACTTATCGGTCACTTCCTAATGGAGAAGTAGGAAGGTATATAGTTACTTAGATTCTAATAGTAAAAGAAAATTTCACAACGGAAGAAGTGCAAATGCTATAGACTGGTGCTATAGAAAATTTAAGAGCTGTTGAAATTCTTGTGGCAGTTTGAAAAGCAGTTTTGTAATAATGGTTGTGGCTGTCTGAATTATCAGCAGTGGGATAATTGAAGGGTTTGATAACAACTTTGCAACCATCTGCATCCCCTTAAGCTTTGGTCCTAGAAGGACCTTATTTTGTATGTTAGGATTAAGTCCCAGGATATATACATTTAGATTCAACAGTGAATTCTGATCACAACACATCAGATTGTACAGAGAAGTTCTGCAAAGATAGTTTCTTCAACTTCTTAATGAGAACAATTAAACTCTCTCCTCTCCAACAAACACTTAAAATCGAAATCTAATGCAAATGGCTGACATCCACTGTGCTTAGAAAATTTCTGACTTACCATGCTCTTTAGCCAATGGCGGTGACAGTTTGGGGAGAAGATTCTTGTCAGTGTAGATATCGTTTCATGTTCTGAAGTGGGTTGACAAAAAGAATTCTGTTTAAAACACAAGTTAAGGTTGCTGACTGAGACATGTTGCCTAGCCTAGTATATACTTAGATGTGCTGAGAGGATGTGCAGATGCTCTGAGCTGAAGACATGTTCTTGTTTGGTTTTGTTACTTCCATGTATTCACATTACACAGTCACAGAATAGTTGGACTATAGTTACACAAGGAGTGAGGGATTGCTTTTGGAAGAGGATTACAGAGGAGAGACGTATGGCGTGGTAGGCTTATGCTGCAGCATGTCTGGAGCAGAGTATTGCTTTAAGGTGGAGATGAGAACTGGAAGTCAATTACTGGTAATGGAGAGACTCTGGGGTTTGCCAGTATATGCCTGTCATTGAATGCTGAGTTGGAGCACAGATATTTGACATGTTTATATAAAAAAGGCCAGACAGGATCAAAAAAAAACAAACAAAAAAACACATTCAGATCACTCAGACCTTCAAATTATAGTGAGTTTCAGGGTGGTTTTTGTACCTACATCTGTTATGAGTCATCTTTTTACCTACGAGAATTGGTAGGTTCTCTTTGGGGGTCTCCGAAATGGAACATTGTGCATTTAAAATAGAGATAATTCCTGGAAAACATTGTGTGTTTTTTTCCTGTAGTGTTAAAAGTGATTCCAAACTCCTGATACAAGGATGGTATAAGCCACTGGGGGAACACTGTGATGGTGATGCTTCTGGAAGCTGCTGCTTCTCAGCTTGCTCAGTACCTGGGTTAAAAAAAGCCCCCAGATAATATAAGTACATTACCTAATGTGATTCAGAGTAAACAATGTTTGCATTGATGGCTTCTTTCCTGTATTAATGAAAACACAATTCACCACTCTAATGGGGACATCACTTTATCACATTACATTGGAACTGTGGGTGTAGAGGCAGGTTGTTAATAAAGTAAAACTGTTGTGTGCTGATGACATTCTTATTTGTGTTAACAGTAATTTCTTTATTAGCAGCTGTTGTGTTGTATTAGCAAGAAGTGAACCAACCCATTGATGTTCTGTTAAGATTATTCATGTACTAGAACTTGTCTGGTATGTTAGGAAAAAAATTGAGAGCTATCCGCTTTTCAGTAAGTACATTAATGTCCAAAGGATAAACAGAAAACTGGTATGTCTAATTTTGACTTGCATATCCACGGCAATTTGGAATTTCAGCTTCTTTCCTAGCTTAGCTCTGTAATACAAGAAAAATGCTTCAGCTCTTTTCTTTAAGAGATCTTTAGATCTCTTAAAGGTCTGTGGGATTTGAGTGTTTTCGTCCTTTAGCCATTTCTTCAAAGAATCCTACCCAAATATGTGTAATTGGTTTGCACTTTTTCTTAGATTATTTATTTATTTATTTATTTGTCAATGAAAGAAGTAAGAATTTGGTCTGTTAATTGGAAAACGTCGTGTAATTGGGAATTGTTATTGATAAAGCAGTGGTGAAAAGCACTAGAATGAGTATTGTGCAGAACTTGGCTGTGGTGAAAACACTCCAGGGTCAAAACAGAAGCTTACAAAAGAAACCCACAAGCAAGCAAAGAAGTTTAAACTTGGACTTGAGAAAAGTGTGTTTGCAGGATAGGAAGTTTAAAAATAAAGCACTGCAATCTCACAAAGAAATGCCATCTTCTGTGCAAGTTATATTACGAACGTAAAGAAAATAGCTATTAAGTGTTTGATAAGCTGACTGGTCTTCTGAAGAATTATTTGCTCAATTATAGTTGCACTTGGCATTCTGTGATCTTTTTCTGATACAGTATGCTTTTGTTTGTCTGGGAGGCTGCTAAGTATAAGGTATCAATAGTGACTTTTCCAGGGAAACATCTTTTAGGGAGTACATAATACTAGTCTTTGGGGGGGGAGAGTGTAAGTTGACTTTGATTTTTTCTGAAACTAAATAGGAGTTATTGTGTAAACCCAAATTCACTAGTGCTATTTAATAGTATTGGCACAGGGTCTTGTCTTTCTGTTCAGTCAAGTTCACGTGACTGACAATACAATTAGGCAAAATATGTATCTAAACTGTATGAAAATTAACCTTAGTCAGAAAGTATTGATGCAGTAGAACTGCCAGCAGATATTTTTTTGTTGAGCCAAATAACATCTGTCTCTTTGCATGTGTCTGTAGAAGAAAGACATGAAGCCTTGAAAAAATGGGGTGCCCATTATTTCTGGAGAGGTTGAGGTCTAATGGCGCACTCCCTTGTGCAAATGAGCACGTTTCAGTGAAAAAATGTGGATGCTTAATTATTAGAACACCTGAATATTAGGGAAAATTAGCCTATAAATATGAGAGAAACTGAGTAATGTTACTGGAGAGTACAATTGATTTGATGAATTAGATACACATGGAAGTGAGAAAGTTTTGCTTTGGTTTATGTGTGTAGCCGTTTCACAGTTCTAGCTTAGAGCTTTATCACAGGAACTCGTGTTGACCTATTTACCACGAATACTAATGTTTTTAACTGATGAGATCAAAAGCTTAGAGTATAATATCACACAGATCAGTTAGTGCACTCTTCCCCTCCTCTCTTCCTGGCAAGTCATTCATACAAACTGCTTTTATGATTTTTAAGACATCTAATGCAGTCTTTGCAGCTGACTTTAATATTCCTTACCAAGTATAAACATAGTTTTGGCTTATAAGGTGGATCTCATTCACACCTTTCAGTGTGTTATTCCACTTTTCTGTAATGTAGCTGTACCTATGCATTCTAAGCAGAAAAGCAGGTGAATTCTTCTGTCACTAAACTCTTTGTTCCGAAACAGTAGGAATTGAATATGTCTCAGAAAAGATGCATCTGTCATGTCTCCTTATATTATTATGAGATTTGCTTTGCTGATTGCTTTTTGCATTCTGTACCTTAGTCTATATTGCAGATTTGAGGTCTCCTTCGAGCATTTGTGCTCTCTGGGCTAGGATGCCTCAAGGATAAATCTCCATTTAATGAGAGTCTGTCTATTTTATCTCATTGTTATACATGCAATATAGTAAAGTGGTTTTTTTTTTGTTGTTGTTGTTGTTTGTTTTTTCCTCCAGTGGTGCTTTTTAAAGCTCTTTACTTGCCCTCTTAAACTAATGTGATTAAGAGCAACTCCAAGGAGTTCTCCAAGGTAGGCTAGAGAAGGCAACAGCTTGCTGGCAGCTCATTTTTTTTTTCCTGTGTATTTCATTGTTATGGGGATAGAGAACCAGTGGAAAATGCATGCTCCAACAAAATATTCCTGTTATTAAAGTGATAACTGGGATTTTCTTCTCCATTTCCTTTAGAATGCAATGAGAATTAGGTACTTAGTTCTTCTAGGCACTTCTGAAAATTCCAGTGTTAGATATGGGGGTCTTGCCTTAGGTGCACATATCATTTATGTGCATCTAACACGACAAGCTGTATGTTGGGTAAATAAATAAAATTTAATATGTTATGCTACATGCATCTTGAAATGTTGCAAATAATTTTGTAACTCTGCAATGAATGTGATTTCTATACAGCGCACTTTCATTTATTTATTTTTTATATTGTGAGTAATATATTTTGGAATGTTGCTATGAAACCTTAGAAGTTAATTAGTTGAGATAGTTGGATTAGTTTTGCTTATCTTTATTCAGCTGGGATTACATACAATTTGAATGTAGCACCATGGTGTAAGTCTGCTTCAGATACAGTCAATTATATAAGTCTATCAACAGCTATTTTATTATGGGAACAACTGAGACAGAAGGCTTGTGTTCTGTGATGAATGTAGATTAGAAAGAGGTCACCCTGACATACATAATTAGTTTCAGAATTTTAAATTAATAGGTAGTGTGCCCCTAAGGCATCCATACATTCAGGCTGAGGCTGCAGGATATCTGGTCCAGTTCCTGTTTGCTTTTGTCAGCAATGACATGGCTTAATGCTTGTATAATGGCATAAGATATTATGGCAGGGCTAAATCACTATAAAAACAAAATTTGCATAATTCCTTCGTCATACCACATATATTTCCCTTTAGAAACATTTGCACTGTTAAATTATTATGCATATTACCAGTAGATCGTTGACTCAACCTGATATGTCTTCAGGTGCTGTGTAAGAGCTAAGCAGATGCTTAAATAAGTTTTTGAAAGCAGTTAATTGAAAAGATATAAAGATGTATGAAATTGCTAGTCTGTCTTGTTAAATGAACACTACTAACTCAAAATGACTGAACTGAAGGTGAACTGAAAGGCTTTATTACCTGTCAAACCTGAATCACAGCACAGAATCCAGACTTCCACCCCAAACTGGAGAAAATCAAAGCTGAGAGTCAAGTTTCTGAGGCATTTGACTGGTAACTCCATCTCTCACAAAGGATCTATCTTTTCTGGGTTCTGACTGCCACTGGAGAGAGGTCAGTATAAGCTGGACCACTCATTCCTTCCCTTCTTGATCTACAGGCTATGCCGGTTTACTGAGTTTGTTGAACCAGTTTACTAAGTTTGTTCTGAGATGTGTTGAGTTGCAGTTTAATTTGAATCAAGTTGTAAATTAGAGCAGAATTACCATCTCCTGGAGCATCTCAGTAGCACATGGAATCTGATACCATTTGACTGTTTTCAATTAATTGAATAAAACTATAGTTTATTCAGGTGTGAAACTAGGGAAAAAACAGCAAAATAATTCTGCATGTCCTAGAAATGAAGAAAATCAGTTGAAACTGATGAATCGGACTAGTGAAGGGAAACATAGGAGGACAGGATTTTCAGTGGTATGGGTGTTTCGTATATTCTGTTGACAATAGTAATCACATCATCATTCATACTTATTAAAAAAAGTCTCAAGAAATAACTGTCTACTTTAAGCAAGCCTTAGTTGTAGTGAAAATTATAGGTAGTTTATTTATTTCAAATTCTTAGACCTTTTAAGTAAGCGTGTAGTTGTTGTATAACATCCTAAAATATCAAAAGCCTAGAAGTCTGCAGATGGTAACTGAGTATTATTTAGTTATTGTCTTTTCATTTCCCTTAAAACAGCATTATAAGTAGTCAATCAGTATCTCTTAGTTAAATAAGCAGAACATGTGCCAGACAGATCCACAAGTATTCATTCTTTTAAATTTTTTGTTCTTTAGAGATAATGCTGTTGAAATAAAATGTCACTGAGTAATGGTTTCCTGCTGCCACATAAATGCCATAGTAAAACCAATTATTTATTTTATAATTATCTGTTTTATGGAAAATAAATACTGGAGCAATCCCAAAATGTTTATTTCCAAAGTAGAAGACATTGATCCTGTGGCAGCCTTCCATTATGATGTATTTACTTCCATTATTATGCCAAATGATTGATGGGTTGCAAATTGAATCATTTTTTCCTATGGGAAAAATGCAGTTGAGTGATTTTCACATAACACTGGCTTCGTTGAATTCCTGTCTGTCCTTCTCTGTGGCCAATTCAAACTGCCTTCCTTGTTTAGAGAACGGATCAAAAAGCACTTGGTTTCCTGTCTGTCTATGACGATTAATGTTAACTCTTAATGTTTTGCAGAATTCTTTACATTCTTCATTCTTTCTCCATGCCTTCACATAGTATGTTGATGAGAAGAGTGGAGAAGTTCCTCTTTTGCTGTTAATGAACCCTTTATTTGAAATTCTACTTTTTAATCTTTCTACATAGTGGCAATGTCCTGGCAGTGTTGTTATACAGGGCTCCCAAAGAAAAATAACTTTCATCCCTTGTGGCTCTTCGATTCCACAGATGAGGGCATGTAGGAGGACCACAAAAGAAAATGGAAGAACAAGGAAAGTTATCTATTAACGAAAAGCCTGAAAAAAGCTATAATCAGGACACAGGCAGAAGCACCTGGTAAATGTTCCTATAAAATGACTGGAGCTGTAAAAATGCAAATATTAATTTCAGTTTAATGTGGTTTGAAAAGGTGTATAGTAATAGTACTCTGAATATATTACATGAACTTATAGAGAGATCTTTTTATAATATTTTCCTGAAGAAAATTTTTGAAAAGTTTTTCAATGTGATCCAAAAACAGCACATACTTTTTTTTCTCTCTTACAACCGGAGAGTATGTAGAGGCAACTAAGTTACTTCTTCCAAATTGGGATAGAATGAGGAAATAAAATATAAAATTCATGTCAGAATTTCACCAATTCAGACTTCTATTGACTTTCCAGTTGGATTCAACTTTTCTTCTGTTCTTTATTAGGGAAATATAGAAGACTATCTGGATTTTAGTTTTTCCAAGTTTCTATCTCTGACACTGGAAGTATTCTTACTGTGTTGAAGTTTTACGTATCAGACACACAGAAAAACACAGGATGCAGGATGGGAGAGAGAAGATAAACAGTACAAAGCCTTATACATTACAAATTTACAAGGATAAATAAAGTCTTTTACATAGAACCATAGAATATCCCCAGCTGAAGAACCGTTTCCTAACATCCAGCCTGAACCTCCCCTGTTGCAGCTTTATGCCACCATGCCAACATTTCCCAAAATTACTTTTCTCTTCTGCCTGCTAGAGACCAAGAATTCTCTGCTCTGTTTAAAAAATAATAAATAAATAAAAAGAAAAATAATGTATAGGAAATCTTTTATAAAACAATGAAAACTTCTAAAGGGCGTTAGCTCTTCTTAATATACCAATGATATGGTGGTAATAGGAAGAAAGGCTGCATTCTTCAGCATCACTGCTGTAGGTATGTGTTTTTAATTTCAGTCACAATTTCCTGCTGTTGCAAACATGCCATATAATCTACAGGGATCTGGGGAATTAATTAGGTACATTTCATTTCTCCTCTGACTAATCCCCTCAATTCTTTTAGTTTAGGGAGCTGAACACACCAATGACTGATAAGCCACCGGGGCCCTATTTACTTTACAGAAGGTTCTGCTTATCCCAGTGAGATGTTGGCTTGTGCTTAAATTTTCTTCACTTAGTCCTTGGGATTGTGGCATTTGAATGTGACCCTTGAAATAAAAAGTATTATTGCACTTGGAAAAAGCAAATGGGAGTAGATTAGTACAAAGAACAGCTATTGTAGTTTAACAATAAACCTTTTTTGTAGCTGAGTTATTTTCTGCTTAGAGTGCCTGAGAGAGGATATAAAACATCATTTAAGATAAGCATTATGAACTGTGCCTATTTCAATTTAAAAAATAATAATTACAATGAAATATCCTCATGTTTTCTGAGTTTTGTTTTATTTGATTAAATTGACTTGTTTTCAGTCTGATTTTAAACTACCATTTAGTAGCTGATTGTCTTTTATTATCACAAAATTGAAAAATAGTACATATCTAACGTTATTGATACTGTTGAGCCCGCACCTGGATGCGAATTGTGTTGCAGCATCTCTCTCTTTCTTCTGAGCATACCAAAAAGGTCAGCAGCAGGCTCTCATTTGCTTCTGCTCAGTGAGTCTGTAAGGCAAAGAAAGAAAGAATGAGATATTTTTGGATGGACACTAAGTGGAGGCAGTAGCAAATACTCATTTTATCAGGTTCCCCAGGGGCAGTTGGTTGCAAACTGAAGCTATTTGAGGGCTAGCTGGTTGAATAATCCCATTGTTTTTGATGAGCGTTGACTTGCTGCGTATGCATTTTAACCATTTCAGGACAGAAATTATCAGGGACTGTGTGTATAGAACCTGTAAATCACCTGAGCGTTTTTCAAAATTGTTTTTTAGTTTTTCTAGTTTTGAAGGGCTACAAAAGAAAGAAAATGGACAGAAAAAAACATTTTAATCTTTTGTTGATTTCTGATGATACAAACAAGCACATAATACATCCTGGCTTTTCTTTATTGTTCTGCAGCTGTAGGGTGACTATAGAACATAACAGAAAAAGGCCAAATCACCTTGCCAGTACAGACCCTCACGTTTTACCATCACAGGTTCCATATCCATCTCAGGTCAACTCAGTGGTGTCTTTCGTGGCCATTTATTTATTTGTTTCCTTTTTGCATCAATTACATTATTTATTAGGGCAGAATCCCATCTACATCAATGAAAATATATATTGACTAAAGATACATGCCTTGTGTTTGGGAAAATGATGTTTGCAGTAATTTACCTAAGCCATTTTTTCCCAAGACTTTAGCACTACAGTTGTGAAGTGCTGAGATACTCTTAACAGCTCCGGAATATTAATATACTGACTTTGATCATTACAATCAAAATGACATTTTTTTCTTCAAAAGTGTTAGCCTCAAATTAGCTTCTTAGAGAAGGCACACCTAAAAAAATAAATAAATAAAAATAAATTTTCAATTGTTATCTCTCTTTCTCTGATTTCTGGCATTATATGCCCAAAAGAGTTTGCCTGAAAAACGCGCACTACCAACTCTGTATTTAGCAGTGTTTGTGGCCCTTTCAAAGCTTGTGTGGGGATTCTTTGCTGTAATTTGACCTTAATTCTTTGAAGCCAATTGACTGGCTCTCCAAACATGAAACAAAGGACCTGTACAGCATCTTTTCTCCATATTGATCTTCGATCCACAGAGCCCAGAAAAATGTTTTTATCTTGTGGCTCATTAATGTGGAAGACATTTAGACATTTATCTGGAGAGAGTAATGATGTCATCTGATGTGCTATAGAATCACCTGTTCGATTTTCCCCATTTAAAATAATAGCTTTTCATTGCCTTTTCTTACCTTGAATAAGGCTAGAGCTAATTATTATACCTTGCTAATTTCCTTTGTTTTATTAGTTAAGAAGAATACTTCAAGTGTGCAGTCTTTGTTAATGCTGTACCTAGATGTTAGGCAATTGGAGAAGTGCTGATATTGAGGGACCAGCTAGCATTAGTAGGCTAAGATCCAAGCAATCTTGGTGTTTTATAGTGCTCTCTGTAACATAAAGTTCACTTAAATTCAAGTAAGCAGTTCAAGAACTGCAGCAAAGTACAAAACACATACTAGTTGGAGTCTTCTGAACCTCGCAGCACAGTGTTTGCTGTGCAGTCCAGTATTGCCAAGCACCCCTGGAAATCTCTGCTAATCACTCCAGTTGAAGTGCTATGGCTAAGAAGCAGGGGCATGCTCCTTATGCGAGCTGGCAAATGTATGTAAGATATCAATGGGAGGCAGTGGTGGTGGCGTGTTCACCGAGATGTACAGAAGAAACCACCTGTCTAATCTTTATGGAGTTCTGTCACCAAAGTTCCAAAATCTCCACTGAAAATTCTACTCTTAATTTTTCCTCTTCTACCAAGAGGTTATGTTACACAGTAATGTATGCAGAGCTGAGTAAGGGATTTTCTTTCCCCCTTGGTAACCAAGATTATTGTTAGCATGTCATAAGGTATCTGACACAAGAACAAAAGAAAGCAAAGAAACTTTCAGCAGTGTTGTGACCATATTGATTACATGGAGCTTATCTTCCCTTTATGTTCTCTTGTGTAAAATAATGCTATTCTTTTTTATATTTGTTTGAGAAAGAGGGTTATTTAGCAGTTACAGTAGAAGCCTGACACAAAATATCCTCCTTTTAGCTGTAATTATTTGGTGCTATGAGGATAAAGCACGCTCTTCTAGAATGTTATTCTCATTTAATGCCGTATCAAAAAAAAATCCACTCACTTTTGGAGAAAGAGTCTATTTCCAGTGTCTGTCTTTGTTTTTCAGACAGAAACATGTGGATGCCCAGATAGCTAGCAGAATAGCTTCTCATCACTGATGTTTGTTTACTTAATTGTCAAAACAGGGTTTTTATATGAAAGTTTGATATTAAAGTTATTGATACCGCTGCTGATTTTTTTTAGTTTTAATATTGAACGTGTTCTTTAGAAATCCCTCTCTATCAGTAAATCTGCTCGCATAGAAGATTCATCCAACTTCCTTCCCTCCCTAGAGTTCATCATGAAAAATATTGTACAGTGCAGAAGCCCCAAACCCTGAGACCCCCAGTGTGAAGCAGTAATTTACAGTTTCAAGCTTTTGGTCTTCACAGCCAGATCTGATAAGTATTGGCTTAGGTTTAGACTTAGAAATGGACTTTTAAACTCTGAATTGTGTGGCTAAAAACTGAACAAGGATTGTTGGCTTTTTAACTATTGAAATAGTCATTCATGTTAGTTAAAAAACAAAACCAAGAAACAAACAAAAAAACACCATCTGAGTTTTTTAAAATTACATTTTGGAATTTCTTTTCAGCAGGAAGTTTGGATGTTTCCTGTCCAACACTATACAAGCATTTTGTAATTTCTTACTTGATCTTGGAGTGGGATTTCTGGAATCTTATTCTGAAAAACTGAAATAAACAGGGGTGATGAAACTACCCTTGTTCTCACTAGCTTCACCTGTGCAAGGAGATACATTCTGTATCATAACTTTTAAAATCAGATTGAAACTCAAAAATCAAGTGTAAATAAGTTGATTCAGTGATCAAGGTGAGATTCATGGGGCCCTTGGAAATAAGCAATTGACTTCACTAAGCTCTCATATGAAGGTGAGGGTTAGGGCTGTTGAGAAGACGCTATATCCTCTCTCAAGCTCTGTACAGTGTACAGTGCCAGCAGTAAATTGTGTCTCTATCATTAGTAACAGGTTTTCTGGTCAAATGCACATCTGTGTGTACTTCTGTGGTACTACTTAAGTAGTTAGTCACAACAACTTTATTGTTTTCAGATTTTGACTTTTTTTTTCATCTTTAAGTTTTTAATAATACAAGATTTTACGCTTCCTAGTTTAAAATCCCAGATTACAAACAACACAATCTTGAAACACAATTTGAAGAGTAGTATGGATCATTAAATCCACTAGAAATGTCTGACATTTGCCAACTGAAATATGAGAAACTTAAAATATCTATACATCTAATTCTTCAGTCTGTAATAAAAGTAACAACCTCATCATGAAGCATTTCCTAAAGATTAATGAATAAATGAAGTTAATGATCCTAGACTGTATTTTGGGACATCAGCTTCTCCCAAGTGGTCATTAATCCCCAGGAAGCCTTGTGCCTGAGTCGTCATTGCTTAAATAGACCATTAGGATATTGCATGTTGATTGCAATGTTACAAAAGGGAGATGATAAGCAAATGACTGAAGGAACAGCTATGAAAGAGTAAAGCGATCCCAAAATATGCAATGTTTTTAACCACAGCAGTTGAGAAATAATGTTTCATTCCAATTTCAACCTGTATTTCTGAGTGAACAATAAAGTAAAGAGGCTGAACAAAACAAGGAATACAAAAGACTAGACTTCTTCATCATAACTCAAAATAGATTTGGGGTAATTAGTGTGTCTTTTATTCCAATCATAAAATAGATCCTGTCATGATTTTTTGAGATGGTCTTATAATTCTGTTGTGACATTTATCAGATTTATGCTCTGCATAATCAAAAGTGATTTCAGAATATACATCTTTAAAAAAAAAAAAAAAAAAAAAAAAAGTGGGGGCAAAATACATAGAATCACAGAATTGTAGGGGTTGGAAGGGACCTCAAAAGATCATCGGGTCCAACCCTCCTGCCAAAGCAGGTTCCTCAGAGCAGCCTGCCCAGGTAGGCATCCAGACAGGCCTTGAATATCTCCAGAGAAGAAGACTCCACAACCTCTCTAGGCAGCCTGTCCCAGCGCTCCGTCACCCTCACCGTGAAGAAGTTCTTTTGCATGTTGGTGCGGAATTTCCTGTGCTCCATGTTGTGGCCACTGCCCCTTGTCCCGTCCCCACAAACCACTGAGAAGAGGTTGGCCAAATCCCTCTGTCTCCTACACCTCAGGTATTTGTACACATTGATGAGATCCACTCTCAGTCTTCTTTTCTCCAGGCTGAACAGACCCAGGTCTCTCAGCCTTTCTTCACAGGGAAGATGCTCCAGGCCCCGTATTGTCTTTGTGGCCCTCCACTGGACTCTTTCCAGGAGATCCCTGTCTTTTTTGTACCGGGGAGCCCAGACCTGGACACAGTACTCCAGGTGAGGCCTGACCAGGGCAGAGCAGAGGGGGAGGATCACCTCCCTTGACCTGCTGGCCACGCTCCTTTTAATGCACGCCAGGATCCCATTGGCCCTCTTGGCCACCAGGGCACACTGCTGGCTCATGGTCAAGCTGTCGTCCACCAGGACCCCCAGCTCCTTTTCCTCAGAGCTCCTCTCCAGCAGGTCGTCCCCCAGCCTGTACTGATACATGTGGTTGTTCCTTCCCAGGTGCAGGACTCTACACTTGCTCTTGTTAAATCTCATTTGGTTTCTTCCTGCCCATCTCTCCAGCCTGTCCAGGTCTCGCTGAATGGCAGCACAGCCTTCTGGCGTGTCAGCCACTCCTCCCAGCTTTGTGTCATGGGCATACTTGCTGAGGGCAGACACTATTCCCTCATCAAGGTCATGGATGAAGATGTTGAACAAGACCGGACCCAGCACTGACCCCTGGGGAACACCGCTAGTCACAGGTCTCCAGCCGGACTCTGCTCCGCCGATCACCACCCTCTGAGCTCGGCCAGTCAGCCAGTTCTCAGCCCACCTTACTGTCCACTCCTCTATTCCACACTTTCTCAGCTTTGCTATCAGGATGTCATGGGAGACAGTATCAAAAGCCACCATCTACCCAGCTGGTGATGCCGTCATAGAAGGCAACGAGGTTGGTCGAGCACAATTTCCCCTTGGTGAATCCATGCTGACTACTCCTCATAACCTTCTTCTCTTCGAATTGCTTGGAGATGGCATCCAGAACAAGCTGTTCCGACACCTTTCCAGGGACAGAGTTGACAAAAAGTATTGGAGTTCCATCAGATGTGAGTTGAGCTTCACAGTTGAGGTTGTTGAATGTCTTCCAAGAGGATGTCATGAACAAGAGCAGAAAACCCAGAACTTATTTCTTCTTTAAAAATAAATACATAAGCAATGAAACGCTTTGATGCAGAAGTCTTTTTCCTGAGCAAGCAGTACAAACTTTACTGCCTTTAATTTTCATCTAGCTGTATAAGCTAGGCAGGAGTTCATTGTTTCATTGTGTTGTTACCTGCCTAGACATGTTTTTCATCCCTAAACATGTTATTTTTATAGAAAGACTTCTGGAAGCATAGGTGATTAAACAGTTGAAAGACATAACAGTAAGCTCTTGGTTAGTTCATGGCTGAAGTATGTCTCCATCCAGCTTGTGCGCAGTGTAAGTTAAGTTTGGAAGGTGGCTCATGCAGAAGTATGCGTGTTAATCAAGATGTTGCTGGAAGTGAATAAATCTTCAGCTCAGTTTCAAGTAAGGAGGGCTATATAAGCCGTTAGGTAAAGGTAGTTGCTGGCAAGAGAATAATGAATCTACATATAAACTGTTAATCAGATAGCATGAACCCAGGGGTGTTTCTAAATCAAAAAAGCTCAAAGGGCGGATAGGAAGACTGTGATCACATCTTAGCTTTAAATGAGAAAAAAAAAAAAAAAAAAAAAAAGCTTATGGCTTATTCTGTCTTCACTATAACTTTTCAGGTCTGTGGAGCTCCTGATTAGGTAGGCCAAAATATTGTGAATTTGATCTGAATGCATCAAGAGATTTCAAAGGCACCTAAGAATCCTTAAATATTATGTAAATGGTGCCTACCATCTTTGTAGTAGGGTTGTGAGAATAAGAAAAACTGTGTTTTGTCGAATCTAGTACATTGCCAACAGAAGCTAAAGCTTAACCCCCAAAAGAGTTCTCCTGCCTCCTCACTAGAAAATTCAAATTTTCCTTAACTTTTGAAGTTATGCTTTCTTTTTTTTTTTTTTTCCTCAAAGAGATATGTATTTCAGACTGAACAGGTGAACAGTTCTGGTTTTTATAGGCTTATTTTTATTATTTGAAAGTTTTACTCGTCACCTAATTTGATATGCTTAAACATAAATTTAAAAACATTTTCATCAGGGTTTACATTTCTAATAAAATATCTTACCCAGCTCTACTTCATATTACAATCAGCTTAACAGTATTTAATCTCTGCTCTGTAGTTTGACCATCTGTTCATTTTGGAGAGTATTTCATACATATCTCACAAAGGTATTGTGAAGCCTGTTTCATCCAGTTCTTACAATAGGTTCTTGGGGCCAAGGAACCAGAATCAAGGAAGTCTATAGAACAATGGAAATGTTTTTTTCCTCTTTAACAATAAGAAAGTTATATTTACATATGGAAAAGCATAGTATAGAATATCAGAGTGGTCAGTTCTACCAGTTTTGAGAAAAAGTGCATTGCATTGTGTAGTAGTGGCTTCTGTGAACTTATAAACACACTCTAGCAGTGATCTACCTCTGCTATCAGCACTTTGATGGGATTCCCTGTCATGAAGTTACGTGATTTCTCCAAAATAATCATTCGCTTCCATTTTTTCATGGCAGGTTCCCGTTTTACTAGCATGACATCTTGTTTCCCCCTGTTTCTCTAACTTGGCATCCTGTTTCTCTGTAGACCACCCTTGAAGGTAACTGTTGGGTTTTGTTTCTCAATGTATAAGAGCAAAGTTCCTTCACATGCAGATTAGCGTTTGTCAAAGACATAGGATAGTAATAAGGTATTTCAGGTATGGTCCAAACTAGCCCTGATACTTTCCTGTTCACATACCCGTTCTTTTTTTATTGTTCCCAGACTCAGCATTACATCAGTACTGTGAATTCTTGAAGAATAGCCACTGTAGCTACGCTTACTTTAATTGGTTTTTCAAAGATTAAGGTTGAGGTTCATATAAAATATTAAAAGAAAATATTTTTTCTCTACCATTTTGAATTGGCAGCATTTCTTGTGAAGGTTTGAAATTCTAGCGTCACAGAAAAAAACAAGTTGCAGAGGACCACCAGAGACATCTGTCTAGTCCAACCTTGTGTTCAAAGCAAGGTCAGTTTCTAGGTGTGTGGAGCCCTTTCCAGTTGAATTCTGAGGCTCTTCAAAGTTGGAGACTCTGAACAATCTGTGCAAGTGCTTAGTCATCCTCATTACATTTTTTTTCCCCTAATATCCTCTTTTAGTTTTCTTTCTTGGCTGTAAGATGACCTTTGCCCCTTGTCCTTTTGCTGTGTACCTGCACGTCTGTGAACTGAACGAACCTGGCTCCCTCATACAGCTAGCTTGTTCGCCTTTCTCTGGGCTTGGGCTTCTCAGTTTTTCTCTTTTACTAGGGGACTCAAAACAGGACACAGTACTCTAGGTGTGGCCTTCGGACACATGCTCAGAAGAGGGGAAGTTGCTTCCTTCAACCCTCTAAAGTTCTTGATTTTAGTGAGTAAGGCTTTAGAGCCTTTTGGGTTTTTTTATTTCCTTTTTATAAACTGTTACCTCACCTGCTGCATTTCTGGTACTGAGTTCAATAGATATAAATAAATGTACAGACACATAAGCAATTAAATTTGAGCAATATACTGGCTTTCTGGATAAAAATGCAATGTAATTAAGCAAAAGAAAAAAAAAGATAACAGGATTTTTTTTCATTATCAATATGGAAATTTCATTTTCTGTCATTTAGAATTCTCCTTCCCTAGACTTAAAACAATACAGAAGGAGGATAATGCAAGAAGCAAGATATCTCTTAAATTTATTGAAAGTCATACATTTCTCATTTTGATAGAAAACATTTTTCTCAAACAAATCGTTTATCATTGATTTCCTTGTAAATACTATACTTGAATTACCCCTTCTGCAGTAATATATTGGAAGAATCTTAAATTTGTTCAATATCTCAGTAGATCTGCTTAGCGTAACAGCAGCAAGTCTAGCCCATCTACATTATATTTTAGCTATTGATTTCTTTTGAAACTCAACGATATTCTGAATTTGTTTTGCATTTAAAAAGCAGCTCAGAGATTCACAGCGATGCTTGCAATTACAGAATCACAGAATCACAATTGCTATGTTTAGATTAATTTTGACTTTACTGTATGCTTTTTTGTGACAAGGTGATTACCAAGCTGTTGGATTTAAAATTAATTGATATAGTACTTTGACACAGTGTATCACAAAGTCTGAAGTTTGTAGGAGTTGAGAAAGGATAGACACTATGTAGTATTCTAGCTACATATGGTAAATTCAAGCTAACGGTGTTACTGACAGCAACATGTTGAAATTTCATGTATTAATCAGAGATCATAGAATCATAGAATGGTTTGGGTTGAAAAGAACCTTAAGATCATCTAATTCCAACCCCCTGCCATTGTCCTACCCCTTATCCATAAATGGAATCCAGATTTCAGGGTCAGACAGACTATGGTTCTGATTCTAGCAAGCAACCATACCAATATCCTATTGTAGAAACTGTTACTAGAAGTAAGGTATATTTTTCTTAGAATTGCTACTGCAGTAGTTTTCAGATCAGGTTCTGCCTGTGTCGGCCTTTTGGTTAATTCTTCTTTATTTTATTACTTCATGATGATCCCTTTTTTCCAGTGGCTCATTTTTCACATTTTCAGTACTGATAGAAGACTGCAGCATGCTTGAAAATAAATAAAGACACTTCAAATTATGTTTACTACATAATATAATACGTGGTATCATGATATAGGTTTCATTTAACGTATCTTACACAATAACTCAGTAGAGAGTAGGGTTAAACTGTTAATTCAGAGGAGCTATCATCATGGCTGGGGTATACTTACTTTATAGCTGTTCTTATACATGCCAGCTAGAATACTAGATCTGGAAGTGTGGCCCATTTTTCAGTTTCCAAATGACTTGACTGAAGACCCTTATAGGACTCTTCTGCCTGATTTCTCCATCAGTTAATGCTAGTAGTTTGATTTTCTGATGTGTTTATATGTGAAGAACAAATTTGTCCAAGTGTTTCTATAGAATCTAGATGAAAGTCGGAAATAAATAGTAATTAGTAGTCCTGTGATTGGAAGCTTATCTTATTAGCAAGCATAAACTAACTTAAAGGCTGTAACTACAAAAGTTATCAGTGCATTAAAAAGATATCTCTAGAGCAAGTTGTTATATTCAGTTCTTACCCTTGCAGGATTAAATCTGTTAAAAAGTTAAATGCAGTGATGGAATGAAGAGAGTACACCCGAAGCAATTTAATAAAGGGAATATGAGGTCCACTTGCAATGGAGGCAAGATCAAGTGGGCAGAGCTTTTCTTAGCTGATACTCCCATTGATTTATGTGGATCCCTGAGGAAACAAGATTTTGCTCAAAATATAATCAAGTTGGTGGTAAGGAAACCCTAGGTCTTATTCACCACTTGCATCCTAATAATGTTGATTTAAATTTCTGTACTGCATATTTCCAACTGGCTATTGATACTTCAGTGTTTTTCACTCTGTCTGGATTAAAAATAAGTACATTCAGGATATGTAAAATATCTGGCTAGGAATTTTCAGTTTTGCTTTGCAGAGTTGGTTATTTACTTCCCTTCGAGATGATGAATTTATGCCAATACTCTACGGAGTTCTCTAGCAGGTTAGAGTAGCCTTCCTTACATTGCAGATAGCTGAAGAAATAACACAGAGTAATGTATTTTTGAATTGCTTAGTCACCTTGCAAAGAAAAATTAAGAAATAACTACCACTAGTTTCTTAACAATAAGTTAACAAGTTGATGATTATTCACATCATATTTAAATGAAAAAGGACCAGCTATTATACAAACTTGCAGAGAGTCAGAATTGACTCTTAATAATGGGATGGACAGCAGAAAAGATCAGTGTATGCTGAACTTTGTTCATCCACTTCCAACTGGCAGATTCCCTTTAGACATTCTATAGCAATGTGTATGTATCTCAACTGGCATGTTAAAACTGACATAAAAAAAAAAAGAATGTTGGTATCGAAAGGTCAGCATCATAATGAACTTCCAGTTCTGTTTTCATTTTATATTTATTGTTACTGCATAAATCTTGTTCCATTCCTTTTTATTAGTTTAATGCTTTCCACATTTCCATTTCCATTAAAACCACATTCAGAGCTATTAGTGGATTGTTATTACCCAGTACTGTATCAATTAATGGAGCCAACGTGAAAAGAGGAGGATGTAAATCAATCCTCCATGTGAGACAGTGGCCATACAGACTGATTTTCCTATTCCCTACAGCCTTTGCAGAGGAGTGATTTCTAATTATAAGGTGAAGTGGTTGAGACAAATAAAATACATATTCACAGCAGAATGCATCAGCTTCAGAAAAGGACCAATCCACATTTACTTTGTCTTAATGGAAGTTGAATTGGATTCATTTGATGCATTTTGGTGATTGATTGATTTATTTTTTAATGTAAGAATTTCACTATCTATTTGCTTTTCTGGAATATATATATGTGTGTATATATATATATATATATACATATATATACATATATATATAAAAAGAAAAAGCAACACCAAACCCCCTGTGGGCAGACTTTATCTGATAATTTGCAGATATTCTTCATAGCTTTTTACTTCTTACATCCCCAGACTGATAGGGTTGCTGACCAAGTATTGAATACTTCTAGCTAGTTTGAAGTCAATTTATTATCTTAGAATACTAGACATAGCTTTAAAGGATTAGGCAGGATAGCTAATGAATATGGACCATGATAATTCAGTAAGAGTTGCTGTTCATGTTACTTAAATATATGTGCACAGCTTGTTTAAAATCTGAGTAAACAAATAGTTGGACTACGTGTATGTGCATTTTACAAATTGTGGTGAGGAGAGTGTAATTAAGAATGCCTCTCCTAAGGAGTTATTTTACAGGTATTTTATCATTATTAATATTATTAATATGCAGCATACCCAGCTAATGAGCTTGTGAGGTTTTCAAGAATCCTTTGACCATGAAGTTGACAGTAAGTTCATTGTCTTGCTTCATAGAGTTGTCATAAAAATTACCATGAGGCATCTACTGACATGTAGGACTGAATTTCACTCACAAGGACTAAAGACCAGTATCGTGCTGCTCCACATGCTGTTAGAGAGCCTTCACCTGGCAACTGTGTTTGTGTCCTGCATGTTCTGGTGTACTGTGTGATGTTCTGGTATGTAATAGGGCAAGAAAGAGGCTCATGCCACGTGCATACATACATATGATGGATATATCTACAGAAACAATATCCCAGTGTCCACCTTTATTATGCTGCACATCCCTTCATACAGAGAGTAGCCATGAGGCCTACATGAGGGCAGTTGTGTGCTGAATGTGAGATATGGTCTCATGTCTACCAGGAACTGAACTGAAGCTGTTTAACTTCACACATTTCAAAATCATCTAATTATTTCATTTTACTACACAAAAAGCTGACTTCCAGTTTAGGCCACAGAGCTAACTCAGCATTTTAAATTTAACTACTTTTTTTTTTTTTCTACATGTTTCATGTGGAGGTGAGAGGGCAGAGACTTGACTCATTGAGTTGCACTGGCAGTTTCCAGATTTCTGTCAAGCCATCATAGAAAATACACAAAGAATTTTGATTAAATAAATGTGTACTTGTGACAGCATAAACAACACATGGAGGAAACAATAAAAATTCCTCCTGCTCATCATACCTTTCCTCATGCAAACAGAGAGTATTTGTAATGAATTTCCTGGAATTCCTTCAGTATAACGAGGAGAGGAATCAGTTGATAGGAGCTTAGTGTCTGTTAATATTATAATTTAGCATAGGATATATTCTAGCTATAATCTTAGGAGCGATCCACATCACTGTTCAGAAACAGCTGACATTCTTCATAAGAAAAATTTATAAATAAAGAACATTTTTTTTTTTATGTTTGTGCTTTCTGTCTTTTGCTGTAAGGGTAAATTTTCCTCTGTTAAGACTGTTATCTAATTCTTTCTTTACTTAAGGTCATGCTTGTTATTTTCTACTGTTATCTTTCAGCATAAAAGTAAGGAGGTAGCACATTTTCATTAATGATTTTGCTATATTTATTCTTTCTTCTCGTATCTAAACATCAATTCCTTGCATTTTAAGGAAAAGAATTCATTATTTTTTTCCACTAATTTGTTACTTTACAAGCCTTAAGGCATCAGATTTTACAGTGACAAACAAAACACCCACTCCAAAACACCCACAGTGTGCTAATTAAAGAGTCTTCTGGGGAGGTAAAGAATTACTTCTAAGTTTCAATTGATTTCATCTTGGATGGTCCACAAGTATGAATACTTGAAATCTTTCATGCATTGCACATGCATGCAAGCAACTTGGCAGTTACATAGAGCATGGACTGGGTAAAATAAAGGGAATGTGTTGTTTAGCATTTTTTGTTAAATCTATTTTTTCCTCTGTTAAGAGGAAACATACATATACATACAGATACTTTTCTAACCTGGCCATAGGTCTCTGTGTATAGATGAAGACATGGCAGATCTAGTACTACCAGTAACTACTGGTTACTATTGCTTGGAATGAATAGTAGTTACTATTCATTCCAAGCATGAATAACTTGGTTAGTGCAGGATCAATGCAAGACTGAAAGATAATGCACAAAGTAAAAAGATAATTATTAATTGTCTTTCTGGAGTATAGAATGTAGATGGTAAATGCATTGACAAAAAAATCCTGCAAGAACCAGCAGAATTGAATTAAAGGCTGACACGGATTTAGATTTTCATATGTCTTGTCTTTTCAGCTGAAGGATGTATAGAAATCAGAACTGATCCTGATTTTCAGTATTCCATTTTCTTCCAAATTTCTGTTGTGACTGTAACACAATTTCTATGATGCATCTCATGCTGTAGGTAAGTGAGGACAGAAGTACAGTTGTCTTGTAAATCATTGCTTATATTTTAGGCGTGAGCTCAAATGTCTCCCTGATATCCTGGCCATTATTTACCTAGAACTGGCATGTTACAATCTGGGGTAGCCTAAATCTCTGCCTGCCACACTATCTCACCCCCTCCCACGGTGGGATCCTAATGGAAAAATTGGTTCTGTAAGCGAGAGACCTAGCAGGGAGATGAAGAACAAACTACACTATAAAGAAGATTAAAGATCTTCACTGGAAGACTGATGTCTGAAAAACAGGTCTGAACCTATTGGATCGCTTTATTTAAGCACTGAACTGTGATAATTAGACTTACGGGAAAAGAGCATTCATATTTTAAAAGACTGAATTGCTGACTCTACTTTTCCTTCTGCCTATGCACTGCTGAGTTCCTTCCCTGATAGAGCAATGTGTCTGATCTCATTCAGTGATTATCCGCTCATATAATTTCAAGGCAAATAGCAATGAAGCACAGACTAGGTGAAGGTTCTCCATTTTGCACATTGTCTTCCAGGAAAAGAGCTTTGTAAAACATGACATGATGGCAGCAACCTCTGAATGAAATATGTAGTATTAACAAATCAGGGAACAAGTTGGTAAATGGTGTATTTGAGCAGTGTCCAGAACTGTGTTGTATCAGTGCTTAAGGCAGGGAATGAATTGGGACATGGGCTTTTGTTGCATCTTTCCTCTGATTTTTTCTCTAGCAGTTATTTTCATCTGGCCCAGATTGTTTTAATGATGCTTAGCTCAGTTTACAAGAACAAATTATTGTCACCCAACCCAAGTAACTTGTTACTAAGATTTTCTTAGAATTATTTCTGTCTTAGCAGAAGGAATTTTGGATCTGGTACCTGCTTTGCCAGATCATAAATACTGCATAGCATGTGCAGGGCTTCTCTTAAAAATGCCAGGCATGTACAGGCTCCCTAAATAAGTCTGTATTTAATATTGTTTACTGCTCCCCGCGGTCCGGCCTAGACATGACGAGAGAGAGCACCCAGTATGCCAGAGCCCAGCCTTGTTGCAGAAGAGGAGGGCCCATTTATCTTTCTGTTTCCAAAGCAGAACAACAGGACATGATTTGCACTTTGTTTCTGAGGAGAAGATAGCAGATCAACCTGTAACGTCAGATGGTTAAATATCTTCCCTAAACATAGTATTCCCCACATACCTCAGTACAAAATATTTGCTAAATCACAACCTGTGGAGGCATTCCCAGCCTAATTAATCAGACTGAGAAAGAGATGACGATGAGAAATTGCAATTTTTTGCCCATTAATGTTCAAGTGAATTAGTTGGGAGTGGAGGGCCGATAAGCACAGAGCTGGGCAAGTACAGGTATTTAATATGCAGGTTGCTCACTTTTCACCAGTTCACAGCTTAAGTACCTCTCAGAACACTCTTGTTCTGAAACTAGGTGCTAGAATAGGACAAGAACATAAGAAGGGGAAGAAGTAAGGGCTTATTACTGACACGATGTGAAAAGGGCAAGAACAGTTTGCTGCAGGAAGTGTTCTTGCTCAGTCCTCACTGTGATGCCCTTTGGACCTTGTAATAGTGTGGGAGATTCTACTGTGTTCTCTTCGGCCTCTTTCAGCATGCATTACTTCCTCACAGAACGTCTGGCTGTGATTATCCATGTGCCCAAGCCATACCTGCAGATGAAACAGCTTGATGTGCAGAGAGGTTGTTAGGCTTGGGTTTCTGCACAGAGCTGAGCAGTGTAGCGTAATGCAGTTGTAAAATGTGTGCCCTCTGATGATTTGCTCTTTTGTATGAGGAAATGCCTTATAGGAAAAGTTATTTTTGTAACACTTGTGATGTATGTTTTTCGGTATCAAGACAATCTTGATAAGTATCAAAAAAGTCTTTCTTGAGAAAAGTTAAAAGACTTTAAATAATTCTTTGAATTACAGTAATTTAAACCCCTCATCATGTAACAAGCATTTCTGAGAAACCACAAAGAGACCCGCTGCTAATGAACAACAGTGGGCAAGCAGGATTAAAGAATTTGACATGTGACAGAGCTCCGAATTTGGTCCTCTTAAATGCGTGGCCTTTTTTTGGGTTGTGCCTCTTTCAAACTGCATGAGAGACCAGTGCTTTTGTCTCAAACTTTCTAATCCTTCCAAAACCATGCTACACTGCTTGTATCATTTTGCCACTTATCTTGATATAGATTTGTACGATTTACTTGGGCATAAAACAGCACAATAGGCCTGTCTTTAGAGAATGATGGCTGTGCCAGAACCCTTGTCCAATTAAGTGAAAGAGTTTTTAAACAAGGTAGTAAAATGCACAAAGCCAACCTTTTTTACTGTATAGATTTTGTGGGGATTATCTTGACAGATTTCTATATGTGGAATTCGTTCTCTGTGGAAATTGTAAAGACTACTTTTCTAATATGATATAACAGACAAAGCAATGAAAGGCAGTTGCTTCTGAGACATATAAACATGTCTGAGCTTTCCCTTGGTAATGCACTTTATTAGGAGGAGCACCTGTTTTACCTGAATTGCCAAGTATTGATTGTGTTACAGTACTTTGGCTGTGTGGCTGGTCATATTGCTGTACTAGAACGTAGCAAACTTGGTCCAACTGCAGACAGTAGTCGGGCAGTTTCTGTGTGAGGAGTTTTAATGGGCCTCTTTCATACCATACACTCAGACTTTTACAAATGTACAGCATTGGGGATTTTTTTTAAGTCTTTTAACTGTATTGGTCAACATGAACAGGTCATGCTCTTGCCATTTTCTTCTCCCATTCTGCATGCCCTTAAAACCAGTATATACTTTTCATGGGATTTCAGGGGGAAGAATCATTCAAAGATGTGTTTACGTGTAGATTGTGCATCTCTCCATCTTCAGTGTTAGCTTTTAGAAATGAACTAGCCATATATTTTTGCAGTGGCCAATAACATCAGTGTTATTCGTGTGGCTGACACTGTCCTGACAAGAATGAAATGGCGTTTTTATGAAAATAAAAGCCACATTTGTCTGGAGAGACAAGTTGGTGGCTACTCCACAGGTCTGTCTTTTGTGTAAGGGCATGGAAGCAGTTATGAAAGATGCAGTGGAATTTAGTAGCTTCACTCAATCTGATCCAAAAGGAGATTTGCCATTTTCTTTCACTTCACTGTGTTTATCTTGTTATATTTCTCAGCATTTTCAGAACTACTTGACTGACCATCTTATAGTCAGTCAAACAAAACACATTCCAAAGGTCCTTGAGACTTTGAGAGCACCTGTAGATGTTTTCAACAATATTTAGTTGAAGGTAGCAAAACTGATTCAATAAGGTTGAAAATTTCTAGTTCTGTTTGTGTGTTTACGCGTGTTCAATACTTTTCCTTCTCACAGAGGCAGTTTTTCAGCAGATGTTTATTAGTTCACACTGGAATTGGCTTGTCATTAATGCAGTGCTCCACAGTATGCTCTACTAATTGAATAAATCACTAAAATGGGCACCAAGAGAAAATGTTAAGCTTAAACCATAGGGGGCAATGAATGACAGCTAATACCACTGACTTCGGTGTCTCCTTCAGCCAGAGGGACAAATGTTAATTTTCAGTCCCAGAGCAAAACTGACTCGAGAGTGTGGGGACAGCTGTGGACTTAAGGATATGCAAGGCTCTTCTGTACTGCAAGCCTCAGAGAGAGGACCAAAGTCAGGTGAAAGGTGTGTAATACAGACTTACATTGACTAGAAATATCCTGTTAATAGGACTGTCTAAAATGCACATATTTCTCTCATTTGACGAAGTGAAAAAGATTTATTTTTTGAGAAATCCTGTGTACCATAGGACACTCAGTAGAAACTGGAGAGTTTCTGCAAAAAGCAGTACAGTTCCATGCAAAGAGACTCACATTACTCACATTAGCTCTGCAGCTGAGCTCAGTTGATAAGAGTACTGACAGAGTCAGAGTTCTTACTGCACCTCATCATTTTATCCACTGCTCAGCAAATCAGCTGACTAAGGACTGCAGTATTTGAACTAATTGTATTAGCTTAAACTTCAGAAATGGAGTTTAGGGATGGGTGAGAAGATGTTTTGTAAATTTCATAGTTGATTCTAATCAGCGTTCACAAGTTAAGCTGAGCTCAGATAGCAAGTAGTAAACCTAAAATATGGTCAGAAAATGTGTGGGATGAAACACACATAGACCTTTGTTGTTATTTCAGGCAGGAGGATGAGACAAAATTATCTTACCTGTTTTAGAATTGATGGCTTTCTATATAGTGCATTTAGGTGTAAAATAACAGATATCCTATTTGTCCTTTATTGGCCATGTTTATTTGGTTAAACTTGAAAGAATTTGCTCATCACTTTCCCTGAGGATTCACAATCTGAGTTACTGACAAGATGTATGATAGGTAGTGAAGTGCCTATGGAGGAAAGACAAAACAAATTAAGAACTCCCAACTCATCTCCCTTTGTCAGAAAAGAAATGTTTATTTCAGAAACTAAGAAAAAATGTATTTTTGTATGATATTTAAACCTCTAACTTTGCAAGCTTAAATGAGGCAAGATTATTCCCTCGCATAATTAAAGAAGAATATGGACATGGAGATGATATGGCTGACAGACAGTACCTATGATTGTGTTAGCAGCTGGCCACAGGAAAATGAATCTTGAGGGTTTTTCCTTTATTTTTTCCTTTCCTACTTCTAAGAAATGCCTTAAATTGACACTAATTCAGCAGTTTTGACTCCCAAAGCCCCTTTGAATAGAGAGTGTAGAATGTAAAGAAATTTCCCTTGGTGTCAGTCAGTAACTTTCTCCTTTCTTCAGGACACAAAAGGCAATTGATAATGTATAGCAGCATTGCTCAGTGCTGTCACTGGGTTTGAACTGTGAACTAGATTGATAGGCAATGAGTACTTTATTTGGCTTTTTAACAATTAAAAACAATGACAGCGAGCAGGATGCAGAGTTCTTGATGGACATGCTCAATTATTATTATTTTTTTTTGATCTGTGAAAAAAACAGTAAGTTATAAGCTCAGACTGTTAACTGAATCTGTTAAACAAAATCTCTTTCCATCTTTCCTTCTGTGTACATATGTAACCTCTATCTGTGAACTGAAGAAAACGGTTGGACATAGTACAAGAGGCAAAATCTGTGTTGCACTGTATGCCCTTGGTTGTGTTAATGTGGCAGTAGGGATCACGCTTTGTTTTTGTTAGTCTCCATATAGTGCAGCCTGAGTTAATCTGCTGCTGACTGGGAGTGCTGCAATTGAAGCAAGAAACAGGTTTGCTTTAAAGAGAATTTTAGGAGTAGCTTCAAGGTGGAACCTTTTATGAACAGGTGCTTTGCTCTTAATGCTGTCTGGTTAAGCCCCTTTTGTTAGCACTTCACAGCAGCAGTGATGAGAATATGGAACATCAGCTTGAATAACCATAAGTATGTGGGTTTGTCAATAAGGAATTAGTTGAGCTCCCCAAAGCCTTTGGGAGACTATAAATAATAGACTGCTTGCTTCCATTTTAGGCATCTATCTCTCTATTATAAATTTAGGTGGCTGTGTTACTTAAATTTTGTGTGGCTGAAATACGTAGCTCTATCATTTAAAGTCAGAGATACTTTTCTCAGCTATGAAATAATGTTGGTGTATGTCATCTATGTCATATCAGTGGATGAGACAACAGATCAGTGTTTCACTGAGCTTTGAGTGTGCAGTATCTTTATTGCACTTGATCTATTGCGTTGCTAAATGCGCTAGAGGGAATTCTTGAGATTACAGGGCACAACTGGTGATGGGTGACATCCTTGAGTTTTGGCTTTTTGATATTTCAAAATAATGCTTGGAACGGTTTGTATGTTTTCTGTGGGGTTAGTACTTGTTGTTGAAGATTTTCTGGCAGATTCTGACGTTCTCATGAAGTTGTTACTTGGGTGATTCAATATAATCCTTTAATTTATCAGGGATTTACGCAGTTGTTCTCTCTATCATGTTTGTACTCATGTGAGAGCTGGAGCTCCTTGGAGTTGGGCAGTTGATGAACTGATAGCACTCACAAAGAGTGTGTTGAACTCCAGTCCTGTTTCTAGAGGAGAACTCTTGGCACTGCTCTGAAACTGCCCTCCCAATTTCACTTGCCAGATGTGATACCTTTTTGTAGCTGTTATCTAAGTACTCATTCCTTTTTTCTTTCTTACTGAATATCTGTCCTTGTAGCTGGAGTTCTACAGTTGGAAGTGGGAAGGTTAGTTTATGTCCCTACATATTATGCCAATGCATGGTAAAGTGAAATTCTTCAAATAGGCAAATTTGAAAATCTTCCCTCATGCCAGATTGCCTCATGCTGTAGTGATTAAGGTGTTCACTTAAATACGTATTCAAACCATTCTTGCAGAACTAAAATACAGGTCTGTCTTCCTTTGGCCTTGAGCTGTTGAACAAAAAGGAGGTAACTGTGACATCTCTGGGTGAAAGTGCTTTATTTATATTTTATTTTGTTCTCTCTACTTCTCTTGCTAGTCTTGAAGCAGTTTTTGGGGGGTTGACTAGGACTTCTGTTCAATACATGTTTTTCCTTCTATTTCACAAGCTTAACAAAAATAGGATTAATAACTAGCCCTGATTTTGTCTCTTAAGTGCTCACCAGCCAGCAAACCTGCTCAGGTACAAAAGGAGGTACATGAAACACCTGCTGAAGGACAGCAGGAGCAAAGGGATTGTGTGTGCGTGTGCGGATGAGCACGATACTTTCCTATCCTTTATGAAAGGCTTCCTAAATAGCACAAATGAGCCCTTGTCTTAGCACAGTAGGCAAAAATCAGGTGAGCATTCTGTTCTGCCTTGTCTCTTACGCAGCACTTATACCAAAGATGAATGTGTCCAGCTGAAAAAGAGTTACAAATATAACAATTAACAGTTGAATAATACTCAGAGAGCAGAGCAAGGAAACAAATATTCAAAATGCTTGTACTGATAAAAAAATAATCTGTCAAATTCCCAACTTTATATGCTGTCTCTCTAAGTCCTTGAGAAATAGGAGAGAAAAGAAGACTAATACAGGATGGACTGCAACCAGCAGGCTTTAGAAGCAAAGAGGCAACTGAATTTTTACGGAAAGTTTCATCTGATTAATGACTTAGACTCTAATATTTGTCCTAAAGTAATTAGTGCAAGATGGCACCCATCTTTATGCACTTGTAAACTGAACATTGCAATTAGGAGAAGGGCTGTCGGGGTGTGCACCTTGTGTGTTATGTTTACATAAAATTATGTTCAGGGGACATCACCGTGGTCTTCTCATAAAGCCTTCAAAAATTCATATATCCCTGAACTAGTGTTGTACATCTTTACTTAGACATGTTTAAATACCATAGTAACATGTTGCTCCTTTTACAGACTCCTGCTGCGTTAAATAAACAAAATGGAAGATGAAATTTTTGCTATTTATTTTTTTCTTCTTGGAGTTTAATTTGTGTTTCATACTGTACTTGATGTCCAGTGTTGAAACCTCATTTCAATATGGGAGTTATTAATTTGCTCATGGGTTCTAACATAGTATTTACCATATTTATCACTCCTGTATACGAGTACTTGAGAAACAATGATTTTATATTCACAATAGCTCAGAGATGAATGATACTATTCGCTGCGTTTTCAGTTGGGAGTGTACATCAAGTACAGAGAGATTAAGGCCATGTCTGACTGTGGGTGCCCTACATTAGATATGTATCACCTTTTTTCTTTCTGCACAACAAAGTTAGCATTATATAGCATTTCGAGTGCTATAATTTTACAGTACAATTAGAACTCAGCTTCCATTATCTTCAGTATGCCTACAAGCATCAGACAATGTGCAGAGAAGTTGAGTATTGAAATCTCACCCTGGAGGGCAGAAAGCCTTCAGGTTAATCATGCATTCTCTAAACTGTTTTAACAAATCACTTCCACCAACACTGCGTACAAAGTGTCAAAAAATCAAAAAGATCTCAGTTCCTCAGTCCATCTTTCTTAGTCATGAGACCATCCTCTCTTACCTGAAATCTCAAACTTTTTTATTCCACACTTTCCAGCTTCTGCAAAAAAAAATAAATAAAGAATGACCTTGGAAGTAAGCCTTAAGCAAGTCTTGTGTCCTTAAAAAACTGTAATAAGGGAGAAGATGGGTAGAAATGGAAAGGAGTCCACATATATTTATGGAAGGAGACTCATGAAGCTTATAAAGCCATTTGGGCTTTTAGAAGCAGCCACAAGACTTATGGTTAGGATTGACTCGGCTGCTGTAACGTATGCACATTTCTCCAGAGTTTTTGATAAATTCACATTATATATGCCTGAAAATTAAGCTGCACTGTCAGATGTTGCTCCTGCAGATTAACGTCTGAATAAAAACAGAATAGAAAGGCTAGCAATACATAGAGAAGTTTTAGATGGAATCTTTTAAAAATCATAGGGATCTGTTCCAAATACTCTGATAACAAATAGCAAGGTGATAAAGTTCAGAAATAATAAAACTAACACTCAGCAAAACTAGAGCTTGAGTCTCCGTGGACAAAGTGGCAGATAAATTTCAGAGTAAGTCTAAATTAGTACCTGTGTACAACTCCAGAGATGCCGTACCTTTCCTTAAATCATTTAGAGATTTGAGGTGATTATTATGGATTATTATGCAAAACTGCCCACGTGATTCCTCCAATAATTGAAAAAGGCACACATTTTTGGAAGGTGTTCTCTCTCTAGTTTTGGCAGATATTTCAGACCTGGAAAAGATAGGGAGAAGAATAATGAGATGACAAGAAGGTTGGAATGAATTCCCTGTGTGGAAAAGTTAAATGGACTAGAACTCTGAAAAGAAACAACTGAAGCAGGCACACAATAAAGGTCTCTAAATGAATGCAAATAAGAAATGATTATTCATCACCTCTTATAATAGAAGAGCCAATGGGTAACCACTGAAACTCTTATAAAACAAATTTAAACCAAAATGCTGTATTTTACATGCCATGCATAATTCAAGTGTAGAACTCAGGATTTTTAGGATATCAAAAGCATAAAAAGAGCAATAAGCAATTAGAGAAAATCATGGGCCCATCAAGGGCTATTAAACACAAGGATGCAGATGCAAACTCTAGTTCAAGAAGCTGGGGCATTATGCTGGCAGAAGTATCATCTGTATTTGCTGTTCTTATACTTTTTCTACATTTATAAACTGCTCTCTATGCTGAGACAGGAGATCAGATTACACTTTTCATCTGACCTAATTAATCTGTTCTTATTTGCTAATAGCCTTCTTGACTTGATCCCCAAAACAGTTTTTTTCTGTATGCTTAGTAGAGAAAGAAAACTTTCCAGAATGTAACATGCAGTTATGCATTTGCACAACAAGCCAATTTTGTCATCTTTTCAGGGAAAGTAATAAGAAATTACAGCAATGGGTTTCATAGGTACTTTGCAACGGTGAGGGACGGATCATTTCAAGGGCTATTGATTTCTGGTTTGGTCCACAAAGTCTGTCCAATAACATTTTTCTACCTCCTCTTGCCAAAGTTGGATGAATTTCATCCGTCGGTTTGGATCCTGTCAGTTTTGTTCTCATCTGTGACTGTACCAATGTCTCTCTGTCATGGGCTGGTCTCTTACACATCAATTTTTCTTTCTTAACTTCTAAGAAATCTTGGCCCCAAACCTCCAGTTTCTGCTCATTTCCACATCACATATTCCATACAAGCTGTGCCCCTCTCTCCACATCCTTGTTCCCACTTCCCAAACCCAGCTATCTGGGACCACGTTTGTTCTGTCTTTATTTCTTGTCATCCTTTGTGTTTGCAGATTTCAGGGTATGAAAATACTACTGGTGATGCAATTTTTCTGATAAATACCATGAGACGTAAGCTTCTGTAAATAAAAATTAATCCAAACAGCTCAAGTTGGGTAATGTTGCAAACAGTGGAAAACAGGGCTATTTAAAAGCACGTCAATTTTTTATTTTGATGATTATGAATATAGGTGCTACAGTGCATGTGCGTGTAACAGATGTTGTGGCTAGAATGCTAGTGATACACAGCTGTTCCCTAGCTCATGGAGCATGCAGAAGGCTGGAATTCTTTCTGTGTATTGTATCTTCCTTACCTCTTGACCCTTCCTCTCACCTGGTCAGGAGATACTGAGAACAGTCAGCCTCTTCTTGGCTGTGATTCCACCTTCCCCAAATGAAGGCTAGAGCTGCAGTTTTGGAAGGGTGGCTCAAAGGCCTAAAAGAAGAGAGAGCATAGACTCTTTTAGTCTTCTTCCCCGCATCATGCCACCTCTGTCATTCAGGGTTAAAACGAGAGAAGAGGGTAGGTAAGGACTGCACTCTGATGCCATCTGACCATCTAACACTTAAATAAGCAAGGAGGCAAAGATCACACGCCACACACAAAGGTGGGGGTTTGATGCTGCCTGTGCTGTGCTGGCTGAGCTTTTTAGTTCAATCCCTGTGCTATTTTTCAGAACCATCCACACAAGGAAAGTTTGGCCAGTTTTTCCCCACCCACACTGTCCTTTACACCCCTTAGGCCTGTGGAGTTACTGGCTGTGTTATACCCAACGTTTCAGGGGGCTCCCTCTTCAGTCATCCAATATGGGAACAGCTTTTGCAATACATGGTGCGTTTCAGGAAAGCTGACAGAAGCAGAGATATTTAGCCCTCCTGCTGCTACGTTCTTCCATTAGATGAATGCATTACCATACACCCACCGTAATCTGCTCTACAACATTTCATTTGCAATGAAAGAAAAAAAACAGTTTTTTGTACTGTTACTGCTTTCTGGAGCCAAGTCGTTTTGCATTCTTAGAGTGAGTCTACTTCAGATATAGCTGCCCCTCCTATGTTGTGAGAAAGAAGCAGGAGCATGTTGTAAGGGAACCCACTTCATCTGTGCTCCCTGGCTTCTGCCAGCCTCTGTGTGGGGAGTTGGCAGGTGTGCAAGGAGAGAAAAGAGCATTCCTTCTTGCTTCATACACATTTTAGTCTTTGTGCAAGTTCAGATTTATCAAGTCATCTATGGCCAAGAAAAGTGAACCCAAACCTTTTTCTTAGGGAAAAGACCAAAGAACATGTTCACAAGTTTCTTCTTTTTAGAAGAGCTGTGATTAAAAATATCATAGTTTTCCTGAATCTGTGTTGTTGAATAAACAACTCGTATAGTGGAGTAGCATCAGGACAGATCTGTAATCTATGCATCCGTGTATCCTACTGTTGATCTTCATCAGCTGGAGATTAAATTAAGATGAATCACATCATCTGAGAGTAATGGGGGGAGTTAGAGCATGAAAAAGAAAATGGTTTAAATTGTGCCTGTCACTTCCTAAGTAATATTAGCTTGAAACTTGACAGTCAAATACTCAAAATACTCAAAGCTCCCACTGTAATCAGGAGGAAAACTCCTGACTGGATACCCGGAGTCAATAAATTCATATACAAAGATCAGTTAACTCATCAAAGACTGTGTTTTGGATATTTCTAGATGGATAAAAAGTGACTGTCTAAAATAAAATATGGTTTAGTGAAATCATTTTCCTCTTCATGTTTGATGCTTGGTGACTCTGGTTCGAAATTCAGCACAAAGGGGGCATAGAGGGGTGCCTACTGGTAAGAGAAAAAGCTGCTAAGAAGGCTAAGGACACTGTGTTTTTAACAACCTGAAAAAGAAACATTATCTTAATTGAAGTTGAAATTAACTGTCAGCAACAGGATGAAGTGCGGATGTGTTCAGACTTCAGTCCCGCGCCTCCTTTCTGCTAGGAGGACAAATGTGGGATAGCTCTGGTTCTTCTGTATGTTGGCTTCTTACTGAACACAGTAGCTGTCTGAAGGTTTGGGACCACAGGTGGCATTTCGGTGTGGAGCTGTGAGCTCCGTCCCAGCTCCTGTGGGAGACCATGGCAGAAGGCAGCAGAGCCATGCTCGTGGAGACTGGCGTTCTCTGTAACAGGCAGTAAGTCCCAAACAAAACTTTTCGTATGCCAGCTACAACTAATTTGTCCAGCAATGTTTTCTCCACCTGACATTCTGTCGTGGTTCCGCTCGAGTGGGCAGCCGAGCTCCACCACAGCCGCTCTCTCACTCCCCCTCCTCAAAGAGGAATGGGGAGAAAATATGTGAAAAGGGCTCAAGGATTGAGATAAGGATGAGAAGATCACTCAGTAATTATTGTAATGGGCAAAACAGACTCGGCATAAGGAGATAGTAAGATTTATTGCTTATTACTAACAAGCCAGAGAAGTGAGAAACAAAGGAAAGAAACCAAAAGCACCTTCCCCCCTATCCACCCTCTTCCACCTCCTCCCCCTGAGCGGCGCAGGGGAACGGGGGAATGGGGGTTATGGTCAGTCTACAGCACTTCTTCTCTGCCGCTCCTTCTCGGTCACTCTCGTCCCCTGTGCTGTGGGGTCCCACCCACGGGATGCAGTCCTTGCTGAACTGATCCGGCGTGGGCTTCCCACAGGCAGCAGCTCTTCAAGAACTGCTCCAGATATGGGTCGTATCATGGGGTCCAACCCTCAGGAGAAAACTGCTCCAACCTGGCTCCCCCACGGGCAGCAGCTCCTGCCAGGTCACCTGCTCCTGCGTGGGCTCCTCTCCACGGGCTACAGGTCCGGCCCGGAATCTGCTCCGGCAGGGGTCTTCCACAGGCGGCAGCCTCCATCAGTGCAGGGCCACCTGCTCCACCGTGGTCTCCTCCACGGGCTGCAGCATGGAACCCTGCTCCACCGTGGTACTCCATGGGCTGCAGGGGGACATCCTGCTTCACCATGGGCCTCACCACAGGCCGCAGGGGACTTCTGCTCCGGCGCCTGGAGCACCTCTCCCCCTCCCTCTACACTGACCTTGGCACCTGCAGGCTGTTTCTCACTCCCGGCTGCTGTCTGGCGCAGCGTTTTTTCCCTGTCTTAAATATGCTCTCACAGAGGCGCAAACAACATTGCTTATTGGCTCAGCTCTGGAAAACAATGGGGCCCTTACCAAACTTGGGGCAGCTTCTAGATCTTTCTCACAGAAACCACCCCTATGGCTCCCTGCTACCAAAACCTTGCCACGTAAACCCACTACACATTCCCAACCCCACACCCAGTATGGGAAGGAAGGGCTAATTCTATTTTTGAATATTTGGGCCTGTGGTGAGTTGACCCTGGCCAGCAGTGAAATATCCACACTGTCTCTCGCTAACCCCCCCTGTCCTGTGTGCCAGGTAGAAAATAGAAGGAAGGCAAGAAGATGCAGGGATTGAGATAAAGTCAATTTAGTAGAGAATGCAAAAGCTGTATGCACAAGCAAAGCAAAATGAGGCATTCATTGACTGCTTCCCACTGGGAGGCAGATGTTCAGCCACTTCCCAGAAAGCTGGGCCACAGCACACCTAACAGTTCCTTCAGTACTGTGGTTTAACCCGGCCGGAAGCTAAACATCACACAGCCGTTCATTCACCCTCCCCCCTTCCCTCTCTGGGATGGGGGAGAGAAACGGGAAAGCGAGGCCTGTGGGTTGAGGTAAAGACAGTTTATTAAGACAGGAAAATAATAATAACAATAATAACAATAACAGTACTACTATTACTAATGTGTACAAACAAGTGATGCACAATGCAATTGCTCACCACCTGCTGACCGATGCCCAGCCTAACCCTGACCAGACGGCTCCCCCACCCCCGGCTAGCCACCCCTATATACTGTTCAGCATGACCCCAGATGGGATGGAATACCCCTTTGGCTAGTTTGGGTCACCTGTCCTGGGTCTGTCCCCACCCAGCTCTTGCTGCACCCCCAGCCTGCCCGTTGGCAGGACAGAGTGAGAAGCTGAAACATCCTTGGCTTAGTGCAAGCACTGCTCTGCAACAATTAAAACATCGGGGTGTTATCAGCACTCTTCTCATCCTAAGTCAAAACTTAGCACCCTACCAGCTACTAGGAGGATAATTAACTCTGTCCTAACTGAAACCAGGACATTGAGAAGACCATAAATGTCTTCCCCCTTCTTCCTCCTTTCTCTGTGCTTTTATTGCTGAGCACATCATGGAATGGGATGGAATGCAAAGCACAGTGCTGAACAGGCTGCGAACTCCATCCCAGCCAGATCCGGTTCAAAGGCCATACTCAGGTATTGCTGCAGTAAGACCATATAAAACAGAAAAGAAGAAACATTATCTAGAAGTCTGCATTTCAGTCAGTACATATGGACAAAGTCTTTTTTGATTAATTTAACATACTGTTAACATGAAAATACAATAAATGATTTACTTTGTTGCCCTCTTGCTATATAAAGCCATTATAATTGAGGGCAATGCTGGGAAACAATCCTTGAAACCTTGCTTTTCTTTTAACTGTTCAGTAAGCTATCTTTTGACAACTGTTCTGAATTACCAGACTATTAGAGAAAATGTGCAAATATAGATGGTAAAACATTGAGACTTAATACACAATTAAATGACATTCACCCCTGGAAAATAAGTGAATAAGCGTAAAGAAAATAGCAATTGATGATCTAAAATCAACTGAAGCCTGATGTTCAGCAATTTTCCATCAAACCTCTGAGGAAAACAAAACAGAGTTAAGGAAACAAGGTATGCTAAAAAATCAGACAGCTGTCTACTAATCTGCGCATAGTAATGACTGAGTGTTTTTGCTTCAGAAGCTTAAATTTAACATAAGACACTGGAAGAATTTGGAGAAATGGTTTGCCAGCTGCCCTGGACATGACAAATTGTTTGCTAGAGATCCAGGATTAGTTGCTTTGATACCAGCCTTTACTAAACTAGGGGAGAGATTACAGTATATTCTTCTGGTGATAAAATTGGGAGGCTCTATAGAAGGTACTGAAAACTAATCAAAGGCTGGGACCATCAAATTGACTGGATCCATCTCCTGGGTAATGGCTGGAGCTGACAGGCTGATGGGGCACAAGGAGCAGTGAAAGCCAGGTGGAGAAGCCAGGTTAACCTGCCATCATTAGCTTTCTGTTAATGTGGCATGCTTTGATTTATTACATCACCTAAAGAGCAGAGCTGTTCAGAAGTGGATAACTCTAAAGTTTAATGGCCAGATTAACTAATGCTGATGCACTGAGGTTTAAATTAAACCTCTCTGAGCCGTCTTGGGTCTCTGCAGGATTCCACAGGATGGATGCCTTTCAGACCCTTCCCATGCTCAGATTATGTCCAGGCACCTTGGAATTTTGCTTTCTAAATACTGTGAAGCAGATGTGCTGAATTACCTCAGATGAGGTTACACATTATTCTTTTAAATGTTAAGTTTAAAAATGTTTAAATGTTCTAAAATGTTTATTTTTCATCTGATCTATTAGCTTCTTAGTGTGGATATCTAGTTCCATGAAGATGGTGAATATTTTGTCTTTGTTTTTATTTTCTGTAAGATTTCACATGTACTTTTCCAATAGATGAGATTTTGTGGCTGATTTTCTTCCCGTTTCAGTATACACGCTTCTCATTCTGAATTGTCGTTCATTTTAGATACGCCAAAGTCACTTCAAATTCAGAAATGGTAATCTCCATCTATGCTTTACAAACAAAGGAAAATGTTTTATTTTTACTTTCAGACTAAATGCAATGCTTATATATACTCCTGTTTTCTCTTTCTATTTGCAGATATTTGATAAAAGATCTCTTGCTTTTCTTCACTTCTTTATTTCCAGTATGAAATGACGAAAGTCCCCAAAAGCTCCAGCACTCCCTTGGGGGTGCAGTTATCTGAGCTAATACACAGATGATTTAGATCGTAATAAAACAATGATGCATAATGAGTGCATTTAACATTTCATGCCTGTGAAGGATCCCAGTAGCTCAAAGGCAGAATTGTTCTTGATTTTCTGCGTCTTTTTACACTCCAGGAATAACCAGGCTATTTAAAAGTTATCTGACGACCTATGTAATTGTAAAATCTGTGTGCATAGTGTTTCTCCCCGGACACATTCTTTTTTTCTTTTTCTTTTTTTTTATCAAATGCATTGTTCTTTATTAAAAGGGAACATCACAAAAGCAAATGACAATTTTCTGTCTTTGTTAAGAAACATTTTGTTAGGCTTAATGTGTTTACCTTACTTTGTGCTGCAAAACTAGTATACTGTGTGGAGGGAATTGCTGTCAACTTCCTCTAGACTAAACTTCAGAATTTCCATCCCTAGTGATTTTGAAGCTATCATTCAAATTGGATACTATACTATATTTGAAGTATACCAAGTGTAATTTAGCCAGTTGTTGTGCTTGTGACTATTGAAATACATGAGGCTGGTAGTTTAATATCCCTTGGCTTAAGAAAAAATTGCTGCGCTATAAAGTGAAAAATATCGAGTTGTAGAGTAGTGTCTGAAAGGCCAGATACAATTGGTTGAATGGATAAGTAAATGTACAAAAGAAAGTACTTACTATTTGTTCTTCATCTGCCCAAGTAACCTTTTAAGTCCCTGAATATTGTAGGTACAAGAACTATGCAGGATTTGGCCAGAATTCTGTTCCCCTCTCGGTGACAAGCAATCATTCCTAAACTGACAATTTAAGTCTCTGCCATCCTACTACATCTCAGATATCCCTTATAAATCTCATATACGTAACATCTGACAAAAGTTTACGGCCTGACTGAGTTTTGTATTTTGTTAAAGAATGACCTTTATGCTTATGAAAAGACCTGAAAGATCTATGAAAGAACACAGAAAAAGAATTTGTGGAAAGAGGAAATTAAAGCTGCTCCTGAACACCTCCTGATTAAATGCAGTATATGCTCTGACTGAATGCAGCAATAGCTCTGGCTGCTGTAAAGCACCCCTCGTTCTGAATGAGAGCATCTACTGAATTTGAGTTGTTTAAAATCCAGAAAAATAGGCAAATTCTGCATCTTGAATACTTTTTCTTTTCTTTTTTCTTTTCGTTTCGTTTCGTTTCGTTTAGTTTCTTATGGCAATCTCTGGGGAAAAAATGAGATGGTTGAATCTGGTCCCTGTAACTGTAAGCAGTAGTTTCCAAATAACTGGTTTGGTTACTGAGAACCTGTGTCGTAAGTAATATTTACAGTGCTGGAGCTACAGCAACATTGCTGTCTGGGTCAGGTAATCTGGAGACATGGTCTGTAGCACTATGTTCAGTAAGTAAGCTGAACCCAAGTGGAAAGGGAACCTCCTCTCCTCCTGCACGATGTTTGACTTTGTTTTTAGTAAGCCTCCAGCTCTGAAAGTTTAGAATACTTTCAAGCCTTCTTTCTGTCAACACACGAATCAGCACACTACTCATACCTGTCAGAAATCACATGGAGTCAGATAATTAGCTTCCCAGTTGATGCAGAGGCAGCGCAGATCAGAGTATAGCAAAGCAGCTGGGAGTACCTCAACTAGCAGTAAATAGGAGGCTGTTCCTTACTTTCTTTGCTACTCTTACTCACTCTGCCTCTCATAATATTCCTTGAATATGATGGTGACATTCAAGTTGAAGAATATCAAACTGTAAGGAAGCATTCTACATTTATAAACACAAGAATAGTAAGGAACTGGTAGGGGCTACCATGCTGCAGTAGATGAAGGTGAAGATCTAATGGAATATGCAATTAATATATGCAGCATCATTCTTTCATGTGAGAGCACCTGATTAGAAAGAAATGATGCATCCAGCATGGTGATTTGGAAGCTCTTCTGTTTATTGTCATACTAGCTGCCCATCAGGGGCAAACCTAAATGGTGAAAGGTTTGGTTTTGTTTGCTCATGCTGTGAAAAAGACAGGTCAGTGACAGAGGTGACTTTTTAGCTTCACCTATTCATTTAAGTTGCTATATTTGCCATCTTAAGGTACCTTTTTTCAGTTACTTTCCACTTCACCATCTTCACTAACCATCTCCAGTGCAATTTTCCATCCTCACTTGTAGCTTCCAGGCTGAATTAGTGTTGAAATTTGCCAGTGACATGGCTCATTTAATGTTAGAACTGAAGGGAGGGGACCAATAAAAAGCCCCACATCTTCTGTACCATTTAAAAATACAGACTCATAAATTCATTGCCACAGTCATTTTTGTTCACTAATCCCTAGTAGGGGTAACTTCAGCATCACTTTTGCAGTGCAAATACCTTGAGGTCATCTGTCCCTTACCCTGCAATGGGTGGTGATTTTAATTCACCGTAGTATATCAGATTAAAACAGCGCTGTACAAATGAGAGAATCTGTATCTCATGGCTCTTTGCCAAACGCTTGAGCTCTTCAGTTCTCAAACATAACTATTTCACATTGTAATGTTACTCAGATACGGATCCATTTGTTAAATGTGTTCAGAAAATGTGTTCGCATTCAAAGACGAGATGAATCTATTGCATGACCTATGCGTATAAATCTAGCTGTCTTGCTTATAATTAACACTGAAGAATTAAGTCCAGATCTCACAATTCTGACAATTTTAGTCCCAGTCCCTTAAAAGTGATTTTGCATAGTTTGCACTGTTTTGTGGCGGAAGTGTTGGCGTTTTCACAGGAGAATACTGTGGTGTTCCCAGACTCTCAGAATTCATGACGTGGCTAACCTCATCCTCAAACACTTTTGACCAGTTTTTAGTTCCTGCTTTTAGACAATGTGATTGATTTCTGAGAATTAAGCTGTTTGTTCTCTCTCTGGCAGCTGAAATTCAGCAGGTTTGTTGTTGTTGTTGTTGTTGTTGTTGTTGTTGTTGTTTTTTCCATTCCTTGATTGGAGTACTTGGTTTCAAAAAAGCAATCCTTTTGTTGCTGGATAATTATTCATTAATTGTTATGCAATAAATTATTCTAAGGATGAGGAGGAAAGATTTTTGTAGTGGCTGGTAGAGGTATTTCCATTTTGAAATACCTCTAATAATGGTGATGATTTATTTGCACACAAATTTTTGTGGAGGTAATTTCATGGCTCTGAATATTCATGAGTAACGCCTTCATGCTGCACAGGGCTGGGCACTTACATGTACTTGCTCTTTAGTTCATAACGGGTTTATTGCTCCTAGCACATAATAAATACTGAGAAATTCTAGGAAGACTTGGAATTTCTTTTGTAGTCTTGTGCCAGAGCATTTGATGCATTTTATTTTTAAACACCAATAGTAATATGAATGTAAAAAGCCAGAAACATTTATATAGAGTAATGAAGGCTTTAGATTAAATTCTGGAGTAGTGGTTACATTTTAATAATCTCTTGCTTATCCTTCCTTACAGTTTTATCTGTAACCCTCCGGATGTTGACTATATAAGTAGAGGATTAATCGTGTTTTATGACTTAGGTCACATTTCTAAACTGAAGGTGATTCTGCAGTTGCTCAGCAAGGCTCTAAGGCGCAGAGCGCTCTGCTCCTCTGAAAACTGGTGGGAACCAAGAGCTGCCTCTTGGAAACACTGAGAACCGAGCAGCCTTTGGCTCACCAAGAGGTGTTAGAGGGAAATTTAGCTTCCGTGTGTGCATTTTCTCTTCCTAGTGAAATTTACTGCCATATTACATCATAACAGCTATGTGCTGTACATTAGCAGAAAAGCAAGAGATCTCTGAATGAGGTGAGGGTTCACGTTTCTTGTTTTAGGAGGGAGGAGGCAAAAAGGCTTCCATACCTGTGGTGCTTCTCAAGCCTTCCCAAACCCTTGAAGTTCCCAAACACAAAGCTGAATGCCAAATGCTTAGCATTTCTCTTAGGAACAGCAATTTCATCATAAAATCAAATTTCCCATGAGCAGATAAAACGCACTGGGGAGGAATATCTTTAGGGAAATAAGTTGATCACTGTTTTCAAAGGTTTCTTGTCCCATATGTTCTCTGTTCTGTACATGCTCTCATAAAAGTGGCATGGGTTGCCATGTGCTAGCTTTCTTTGCTTCCCTATTACTGAAGTTCACTAAAACAGTAGCAATGTGATTGACAGCTCGATCAGTTTCAGTGGAAATTCCAGCCTGGGAGAAAATGCATTTTTCATTGTTTAATGCTTGCTATTTTAATGCTTGTTATTTTTTTCAAACCATACAAAATTGGGTAGGTGTATTCAAATTTCACAATATTTTTTCTTTTATTCAAACCTAGATCTTGAAGTGACCAAAGACACATCTATTAACAATAAAAGATGCAGAGGGCATGCTGAAGGAAAGAGATCTTCATTCAGTGGGATGAATGCTCATTCATCCACTGTTGCAAGGCAATGGATGGTTGTGCACAAACATGAGAGAAGTGGATTCGTTCCTTAGCCATTGGTGCTACAGAAATCTGGTACCCCAGAGCCGTTCAGCTGTGAAGTCGGGATTTTGTCTAGTTGCTGGGTTCCCATGTGATATTTTGTGTCTCTAGAAGTACCTACCCATCCAATAGGGCTTCTGCAGGGCCACAGAGATGGTTTCAGGAATCATTTACCCTGCCTTCTCTTACTTAACGTTTCCTCTCTGGCCAAGCTCCTTGGTGCTCTGAGGCTTTGAGACTTCTGAATTTCACAGCCAAGGACTGGGCAGTATTTACTGATGAGCTTGTTATTGCTTAGGGGGAGGGATGAAGTTCTTTCCTAATTGTACAGGGGAGCCTAAGGGGAAAAAAAATCTTCCCTTCCCTTTCCTTCCCTTCCCTTCCCTTCCCTGCCCTGCCCTGCCCTCCCACCCCCACCCCCACCCCCTCCCCCTCCCCCTCCCCTCCCACCCCCTCCCCCTCCCCCTCCCCCTTTTTTTTAAACCCAGAAAGCCTTGTTGCCTTTGGTGTAGAGGAAGGAGAGTAATAGGGTTGCATGTTAGGCACGCAAGCCTAAGTTTGCTTATAGCCATGTACATGTATATGTATCTATATGCATGTGTGAAAAACACAAAAAATTGCTCTTCTTTTTAAAGAACTTCGCTCAAAGCCTTTTCTTCTTGCCAGCAGTCAGCGTTTACAGATAGGAGCATGGAAAATAACACTTATCTTCTTAAAGTTGCTGTAGGTCCATTGTCAGTGAACCTGAAACTCTATGTGTTTGCCATGTATTCTGCATTCCCTTTGGAATCGCTCAATTTATATACAGGCAGCTTCATTCTTGCTCCATCGGTATCATTACTAGTTTCCACTGGTTGATATACGGAAAAAAGAAGGGGAGTGGGAGGGGGATGGAGGTAGGGAATGAGGGGGCAGAACAGGGGGACAAGTGCTGTTTTTCATGTGCAAAACTCCTTAGCAAGTATCCTGTAGGCCTAACTTCATTACAAGCCCCCAAACTGAAGTCACAGTAAGGATTTTACATTAATTAACTGTATGGAGAAACTGGCACTTTATTCAGTTACCCATTAGCCAGAAGGAGAAGCTAGAGTTAAATTGGCCTTTATGATTTAGAAAAATAACAAAACCGCACAGACAGCCAGTTCCAGAAGGCAAAACAGAACTCCTGCCAGCTGCAGAGACGGAGATGCCCTCACAGGAGAGGTGTGGTCCCCAGCAAAAGTTATTGGAGCAAGTCTTCAGTGAGGAAAGCATGATGAGTTTGTCCGGCTGCGTTTAAGGCTTGTCTGCATGCTGAGGAACAGCACAGCACATCCTTGCAGCTCTTATCTACAGAGTGATGTGGTGCACTGGTAGAGGGCTTTGTCTTTATTCACAACACATTCAGTGTGTCTCTGCAGGGAAGGAAACAACACTCTTGCCTGTCAGCCTGTCCTCTGCCACCGTCTGCAGAATAAACTGAACTCTAACTCACCATTAAAGAGAAAGAGAGAAAGGTAAAGAGAGAAAGCGAGAGAAAGGGAATTGCTCTCTGGCTTTTTCATACATTGGCTCTCTGCAAAGGCACAAAGCAGAAGGAGCAGAATCAGCAACCTTGCAAGCAGTGACTCTAACTGTTTCTAATTAATATGGTCTGAGCTACTTTGAGAAGCCAATTCATTACTTATATCTTTAATGCTTGAGCTTTGCTGAAAACTGGATGTGCCAAGCACACCTTTGCTTCTGATTTATATGTAAAGACTTGCATCTTTCACAGAATAAACCTTATCAGGAGAGATTCAACTAAGGCAGGTAAGAGATTTCTATATAAGTGTCACCTTCTACATTGTTAACATAAGTTAACAGATATTACGTCTGACTACAATGCCTGGCTGTCGTTGAGCACTTAGAGCTCTACTGCATTTGTCCTTATGTTATGTTACCTTTGAGCAAGTTTACTCCCGAGAACATCTGCAATACACTTGAAAGATGCATGTTAAATTTTTTATTTTTTAAAACATAAAATATCATTGTGAACTGTACAGTTAAAAGTTAAGTTCTGAGTGAAGTAGTATGTTCATAGAATGTGGTTAGAGATACCTCAGTGTTTTTATATGATGTTTAATAATGAATTTATAACATTTTAAGAATGAATTTCTTTGCTGTTCTGTTCAGATGCACAGTTTTAGATTGCCAGTTAGATTAACTTTTCTAGCACATATTCCTAGGCAGCTATAAATGAGCTAATTGAATAGTTTTAAAAGTTGAGTGATGCTTATCCAATGTGCAGAAATATGATTGAGTTTTTGCACATGGCATGTGTTTTTTTTTTGTTTGTTTTTTTATGGTCAAGTGGGTTGTTTTGTCAACGTGCAATTCAGTAAAAGTAAGGAAAGTAACATGATAATAATATCAGGAATATAACCCATGCCAAAATACGTGAAACAACACCTGACTTGATTATAATTCAGTATTGTGTAAATAATAACACTGCTGGTATTTATCAAGTCAAGTAACAACCAAGCACTTTCTTGGCACATAGTTAGAACCAGTCTTCTCTGAAATCATGAGTCTGTCTAATACTTGGAGATTGAGAGTAACTGAAAAATATATATATATATATATTGGCGAAGGTTTCATCTTTATGAAGTTTATAAGATGATAATTTTTTAGGAACTGGCTGGTCTAGTCTTGTATATTGTATATCATTTTTGGAGCTCTTTGTGCTTAAGATAAAAAACAGTCCAAATGAATCACTGTTGCAGGATGACAGGAGAGAGCTGAGGAAACTGAAAAGGATGGATAATAGAATGTGGTCTAGTGACATTGAACGTTGTTTTCTCTTCTTTTAGTAAGGGTGTAAAACAGCCTTTTCTCGGATACTTGCTGCTGATTTGTAACTATTATTTTCAATTTCACCTGTTAGCAGTCTTTCACTCTAGAGCTGTTCCTATCCAATTAGTTCATATGTACAGGCTTTTCTGTACTTTCAAAATAAGGAGTTTTAGTGTAGTTTCTAATTTAACTTTGTCATATTACTGCTAATCAAAGTGGAATTCACACCAGCTCTCACAGTGCATGTGGTCTGGGGATTTTATTCAGTAATGACTTCTTGAAAGAATGTCAGGAATTCAAAATGGGTGAATCCTGCCTAGACTTCTGTAACTTTTCTTCAGTCAGGTTGTTTTGGTTCTGAGATGTGACCACTCTGTGTAGTAAATGATGAGCTTTTGCATGATCTATAAGAAACTAGTGACTTTCTGTGGAAGTGTTCGTGTGTTTTTTCAAAGAGTGGTGTTGTTCTTTAGGGAAAATAGGGAAAACAGCAATTCTGCAAGTAGTGAGCTATACTGAGAGAAAGGTAAGATGTGAGTAACAGTATGGACTCAAAATAAATGAAGAATCTGCTACAGTTTCCTACTTAGTTATTGCCTAAAATCTGCAGGCTCAGAACTTGAACTAGGAAAAAAAAAAAAAAAAAAAAAAAAAAGAATACTCAATAGAAAGTTTGAAAGTGCTTGAACGTGCCTGGTAGTTCGTTCTTGTTCTTTCAGGCCTCTGGGCAGGAGCCACCTTTGGGATAGAGCCACCAAGATCTTGACTTAACTCCCTTATCTATACAAATCAGTGTAGGTCCAGTGGCGTCAGAGGAGAAACACCTGTTGAGGGATCTGGCTCTTTCAGAGTAAACTATGTGCGTATTGGGATGTTGCTACTGCCTGCATGGTTCCTACAGGGATGCATGTGCTGTCTGGACTGCCATGTGCCATAGGGCTGGGTGAGCTGGGATGTAGCCAGGGTATTTGTGCTTGAAGGGAGTCAGGGTTCAATGAGGCACCCAGGATGGCAACCAGTAAGTGCATTTACAAAGAACATCATAAGACTTTTGAGTTCTATTATCAGCAATTTCCTTTTCTTAGGAAATTGATAGAAGACAAGCAGCGGACTCCTGAAGGCAGTGTGTACCTTAGCACAGCTGTAACATAGTTGGGACTTCCATGTGGTCCCAGAATGAATGCAGTGATACAAGAAGGCTGTGCCCTGTATTACAGCAAAACAATGTCCTAGAGGTGAAGCAAAACAGCGTGTTGGAAATAGGAGTTTTCTTTGTATCCGCACCTGCATGAGAAGCTTTGATCCTTGGTTAGTCCAGGACCAGGTCTCCACTGCACCCCGATGGACAGAGCTAAGTCATCAGAAACCATTGTGAAGCCACGGCAGGAATCACATTTGCAGTGTCTGAGGGAAATGCTTATTTAGTATAAAGCTCACTTTGTGTAATTAGAAAGCATTGGAACAATGACAGCTTATGCAGAGCAAATATCTGGCCCAAAATTTTATGGAACCATGCAGGGGTATGTTGCTTGTACTGAATCTGATCAAACTTGTGTGTTTGTCGTGGCCCCTTGTAGTGTCTCAGGAGCAAAAAACTGAACATAGTACAGAGCACCGTATCCTGAATGTGTTTTGAAGTTATTTTCTGGTATTGGAGTGGGGAAATGAGAGGGCTGTCAGCCCTATTCCAACCAAGAAAGCCCCTTCACGTAGCTGAGAGTGAGAGTTTTTACATTGTCTCTTCTCTTCTTCTGTCACAGTAGGAATAATGCCTACTACTGTGGTCCCTGGGGAGATAGATGCACATTGCTTTCACTCATCATGTTCATCGCACCTCCAGGAATTACATCTCAGTATTTGTCAGTGGCATTTTTTAAAGTTATGGTGCTCTGGTCCGCTAGTTCCTGTCACTTTAAGGTTTGCACTGAACAGTTTGAGAATGTGTGTGTGTGTTTTTGTGTTTTTTTTTTCATGTAAAATAAAAATTTGGATGCATTTTCAGCTGAATGTATTTATATGGAAAATACATTTATTTACTGCTTACCTGAATGAGTAGTTTATGTATACATAAAGATGAAAGTTAAGAAGCCCTTGATATTTCTAATACAGGCTTTCAATGTAATAATAAATATATGATTTTTCTGTTCTTCTGTTTGTATGATACACAAACCACTCTACAAGCTCAGCCTTTCTCTGTTACTCTGTTTGTGGAACATACAGGTGCTTTGTGTGGCACTGTGTGGTATTCTCAGAGTTGTCACTCATTCTTGGGTGTGGAGTCCCATGTATTTACCAGTTCTATTGTTTCTAATTTAGAGAAAGGAAAATAGTAACAGTTCCTTGTTTTCCTGTGCAGCTTTCCACTCCCTCCCTTCAAATGTGAAGCCTTTCAGGAATATTTAACCCATCAGGTTGATTGGAAAACATAGGTTCAAAACCCATTTTGCTTTAACCCAAAGGATTTCTCATTTAGGAAGCATTAATCTCAAATTTTGTTATCAACTGTTGTTTTTTTTTTTGTTTGTTTGTTTGTTTTGTTGTTGTTGTTGTTGTTGTTTTCCTTGAAGAAAAATACAACCTTTTAATTAACTGAAATATAGTTCACAGAATGGAATCATTTGGCACCTTCAAAGCGTAATTGATACAAAAATCTAGGAAAGGGCAAACAGCTGAACTCATCAACACTGATAACTTATTTTTTAAAGACAAAGGATTTTATTGAGAAAAGGTGAATATGGTTTGCCCAGAACATGAAATTCAGGAAGTCCTGAAGTTTCAGGTTACATCTAAAACTTTCTCTCACGCAGTATATTTTATTTACATTTCTACGTCTATTTTATTTCTTGTTTTCAGTACTTTGTTGTTTTTGAATGTAGCTATTCAGTTTAGACACGAAGGATGATACTTATCTCACTTTCGCTTAGTCAGGATGTTGTAAGTTGGCCCTGCAGATCCCCTCTGAAGAAAGGACTGACTCAAGTCAATGGAGGCAGGCATGCAGCTCTGAAAGCAGTTCAGCAGTAGGAATTTAATATGTGTGCTATGAATTGCCTTGGGAAGTTCCCTTCTTTCTCTATTGACTAGAGAGAGCCTAGATGACTACAGAGGGCCTAGATGGTAGACTTAGGTTAGACACACAGCTTTAAGCAGTCAAAGTAGTAGTCCTAGTTGTATGCCTGTAGGCCCACGAAGAAGTTACTCATCTAAAAAGATTGTTTTAAAGCTAGGGCTTAGATCAGGATTAAACATAGCGTAGTTGTTGCAGATCCCAATCTTCAATGTACCTTCTTTATCTGTCTTCTCCTTTAACTGGTTCTTAGCAAAACCAGGCCAAGGGCTGGAGGCAGGTTCAAACTGCAGTTTTGAATGCAGACTTTTCACGGTCACCTTCTGGAATGGTGAGGTAGATAAGGAGATGAGACACTGTTGAGGAGGTTGAGGTAGTAATTTCTTTACTGAGATAAGGTTGCAGTGAGAATAACATGTCTGACTGTGCCCATAATGAAAAAAATGTGTTGAAGTGGATGGAAAAAATTGAAAAGTGTAGTGGTCTGGGCTAATTCCAAGTCATTTCTGTATTCAGCTTGAAAAGCTATGTTGAATAAAAACCTCAAAATGGGTACAAGGTACATTTCCTGGTTAGCAGCTAGGATCCTTTTAATATTTGAGAGGACCTGAAGAGAGTTTTTCTGTGATATGCTTAAACAGATTTCAACATGAGCTGCTGCTGAAGTGGGTGATCCTTGCCTCCTCACTATTGTTCCACTGCAGCATGTTCCCTCCACTTTTTCTGTGTCAGCACCAGCTGTACTGTAACTGTGGGGGAATTTGGATCAGCTGAGAGATCTAGCTGAAAATTAATCCAGTAGGATTAAGCTCCTTACACGTGTCTTGTGCTGATGAAAGGGGAGCACAGACCAGATTGCTGGGTCAGGAGCTCAAAAGGAAATTGGGTTGACCATTCAAGCTTTAGCATGGCTTAGATGCATAAGTTGTATCTTAAGTAGTTTCTGGAAACTGTATGTAGCTGCAGTGTACTCAGTACCTGTATTTCATTTACTGCTTACGTATAGATTGTCAGTCAAAAGTTGATCATGTCACTTTATTCAAAATTGGTGTCCCAGTTCTTTCTCAATGACTTTATGGTGGGAACCCTCTTGGCATTCAAACAATTCACTGAGCAAGGAGATTAAATGTGTTGGCTCTACCTGCATTCACTGATGCTCTAATTGACTTTTATTATGCGGTCAATAATATGGATCTGTAGTGCATGATGCATACCCTTGTTAAGCTTTCATTCCACACCCTCTGATAGCACTAAAGATGTAGGTGCAGTGAGTCTTATGGTATGTATTAGACCTAATCAGTCTGAGGATATGGAAAAGGTATTATTTAGGCATATTACACCTTGAATCATACCAGAATCACACCTTGGTACCCAGAAGATTTTTACTTCAAAATAATGAATTTGGGAATATTTTCTGTGTCTTTTGTTTTCTGGTTATTTCATCTAAAGTCATTTTTTCAAGCATTTCTCTATAATTGCTACAAATACAAATATTTTTTGTTTGTTCATCTGTTCTTCATTAACAAAATCAGTCTTTTCGTGCAATCACAGGTTTCAATGAGTTTTGGAACTCCCCAACCCCCAATGTTATGAAATAAAACTTTCTGCATAGCCTGTTACATAAGATTGAGACCTGTTTTACAGTTACGGTTTATACTAAGTTTAACATCAAGGACTTAATCCTTTTGCATCAATGAAACTCTTTAAACTTTTTTTTTTTTTTTTTTTCAGAAGTTTCAGTCATCCTGGCCTTTGTATTTTAGCTAAACTTAGCACCTGAGAAAAAAATTATTCCATATGTAGATGTGATAGCAATGGGAAAGTAAATAAAAATAAAAATAAAAAAGTTTAAGACAAAACTCATTGCTGGGGTGATAAGGATTTACTTCACTTTGGGAATGCAAAGAGATGGAGAGAAGCATCCAGGGTGTGTCAGCGCTTACACAACTTTTGGCCTCGTGGAGTTCTGCCAGTTTACTCGTCTGTCACCTGCTTTGAAGGTAAATATGAGAGAAAGTTTTCTATTATTTGCCATCATTTGCTACATTGGTTACAAAGGATTGTGTATCAGTTCATCTGTTTGTGCTTCCTTGACTAGAAAATTGAGCTTTTAGCATTGGCTGAGAGCTACGTAATTGCAGCTGTCTCCAACTGCAGCGCTGTCTGCACAAAACTTAGGTCTGTCACTCTACAGCCGATGGATGTCAAAGAACAGAGAGATCTTCCTGCATGAACTTCCCTAATCTGGTTAAAGGGTTCCTGGCATTTTAGAAAAATGATTTTTCAAATTAACTATTTCTGTTTTCTTTTAATCTGTGCAGGGAAATACTACTATATAAGGTTGCTCTGAGACTGGTAGACTCACCATTCATTAGTTGAGTTTGCCAGATATGTATATTGTAAATAAAAGCTAGAGGGTTCTTAAAGGAAGGTTGATTTATTACCTAACGAAAAGGGAGGACTCCTGTGCATTACAGGTCTGAATGTTCAGGTGATGTGTACAACTTGAGTAGTGAATTTCCACAGCACCTGTTTCCAGTCTATCATATAGAAATGGTACTTCAGGGAGGGATATAAGGACAACACCTAGGAGTCCCTCACCAATTCAAGGGTGCCTCAAGACCCTCTTGAGATCACAATTACCCACTAAAGAGAGGCCTACATTGTCTTTAGTTTGTAGAAGAATAACCACCAAGAGGCTCCTTAGCCAGATATGTATGTTTTTTTTGTGTGTTTTTTTTTTTTTTTTTTAATTGAGGTGATAAATATTAATTTAATATCGATTATGTGCAGGTGGAACTGTAATATTAGTCAAACGTTTTAAATATGCAGACCCAGTTGAACTATGAAACTATAAACTACCTTGCTACGACACAGATAAGCATCTCATTTTCAGTGTATTCCATAAACTTTCCAAACACAACTTATATATAATCTTTTCTCATAGTGCACTGAACATATGCAATCCCATCTTCATTGCCCCTCTTTTAATACTCAGAACTCATAAATGATGATTTATTTTCAGTCGGAAACATGTGGTTCAGCCAGATGTTCAAACAAAATGACTCCCAGCAGGCCAGCAGCACAGGTTAATTCAAGAATAGATAGGTCTAAATTTGCGCAGGAAAAAAAAAAAAAAAAGCCACAGTTCAAAGCAATTCTGCCATGTATGAAAGGCAGTAAAAGAGGAAACAAATTGCTTAGGTTGAGTAGCTTTGAAATGTGAAGGACATATTATGTACCATCTCTACATTGTAGAGTTATAAAAAGTATTTATAATTTATTTAATGAAAGTAAAATCAATACAATTTTAAATTATATTAAATTTGTTTGGTTTTGCTTCTTTCAGAAAGGAAAGTTCACATTTCCCTAACTGTTAGCAAATGCTGTTTCAGCTTTATGCTATTTCCATTCAACGCATTCAGTTCAATTTCTTATTCTGGAATGTAGCAGTCACTATCACTAACACCAGAAAGTTTAATTACTTTTTTATATGTTTGTTTAAAAGTCTGTTGTATAATTTCTCTACCTTTCACCCATAGCTGAGGGATAGGTTGCAGGTAAAACGTTTTCTTACTGCAAAACGTAATCTGCATATTTGCTTTAAGCTGTTAGAAATATCTAGAAAAGAGTAGAAAAGGTGGTTGTTTCCATTTTAATAGGCAAGTTTTCTTACTGACTGATTAGCTGTACTTTAGTTATTTATTGAGTTGTGATGTTTTGAGACCTAGCTTTTGCTTCTGGCCATTCTGGACTGCAGCATTATCTTTGTCAGGTCTAGTAAATTTGGTGTCTATTCCATTAAAGATTTAATCCTCATTTTTGTGTAGCCATGTTTGGTATTCACAGATGGACATCACAAAATGTTTACCAGCAGTTAACAAAGTCTCCTCTGTTCTCTGACACCTATCTTCTAACATAGAAGTTACTGCTCACTTTGTCTGAAGAGCTTCCTATACTATTAACATAATGAAGGATTTTCGTGTTCAGGATCTTTCAGGAAGAGGCACTCATAAAGTAAATACCTTAATTACTTGCAAATAATTACAGGGTGCTATAAAAATGAGCTCAGATGCCCTTTGTATTATATTTTTCTTTATCCTTGTTTACAGTGTGGTTTCTAGTAGCACATACACAACGTTTTTGTGTCTTTATAGAAAGACAGCATTTGAACAAAACATTTTTTTCAGGACACATTGTGGAGGACTTTTGTTTTCTCTACCTCCTATGTGAGGTATTTGAAAGACTTCTACAAATAGACAAAGCATCTTCTGAGTTCTAAAATCTTTCTAGTTTCTATAAACAAGTATCTATTTGCTTTCATGAGACTGATTTAGGCATTAAGGTCTGTTCCCTTCTTACAGGAAATTCATAATAAGGTTGTCAAAGTTACACTTATTTTCAGCAAGCAGACGAATAGATTGATTTAGACAAGGTAATAGTTGTCTCAAGCCTTAAACTTAACCAGATCTACAGCTACAGACACATCGTAGCTATGCCAGTTAAGAGAGAATTGCTTCGGAATGTAGAGGGGGCATGGTGCTCTGTCAAGGTGGCCTATAAAACTAGCCAAAGTTGGCTGCAAACAGCCCTCACACATAAACAATAATTCTCTGTCATCCTTCATGTGTATCCTGCATTCATCCTGCTCTCCTTTATGTCAGATTTTTGATCAGGTATCCTGTTCTGTACCTGATGACGTTCTTAAAAAATCACATTAAATGTCACATTCACAAAGTATAAGATAAATTCTCCTAGTTTTAAAATTTAATTAAAATAAAATTTAAGGAATGATGATAAAGTATTCAGTGGAAGCCTTGAATGAGTATTATGGACAGGTGAGTCCTTATTGACACCTACCTATATACAAACACACATGTAAATTTCTAAGAGGTGTTTTTAGCATTAGTTTCATTTTCACTATGATCCATTTTAAGTAGATATAAAAGTATAGAGTTCCTCCTACAGCTTACAAATGTTAAAGGTCAGTGCAGAAAGTCAAGCCACCTTCAACAGCTGGTGATCTTATAAGAACTGCTGATGACATTTCATAGTTGTGGAGTAGTAAGGGATTCAATAATTCATTTTCATTATTCTTCTAAAAGAGAAGTCTTCCATATTGCAGGCTAGTCCCAAAGTATTCGCACAGTATAATTTTAAAGGAGAAAAAAAAATAGAGAATGTCATAAAAGTAGGGTATTAAAGTGAATGAGGAGGATTTGAATTTTTCGAAGTTTGTGTGAGTCTGGGGAGTGTGAGTTTGGATTATCTAAAACAGGAAGCCAAGGAAGTAAAATCTAACTGCAATATCATACTTGTAGGCTATTTTTAATCTAAATCATTTGCAGCTTCAAATAAGACTGGATATGATTGTACTTTTTGAAAACCAAACGGATAACTTGATAACAGTGATATTTTTACTTGATAGAGGATATTTAATTTTCAATTAAGATCGTCGTCTTTGGATTTCTAGAGAATCTTTAGATGCTCTTAAAAGATAAAGTGATGGTTGTCTCATTTGGGCCAGGGCAGTGTGCAATTTGTCCCATAAAATGTAAAAGTTGGGATGCAAAAACATTTACATACCTCTGCAAACTTCTTTGTTGAGCCATTCACATAAACACTTCCAAGAAGTGACGTATTGTTCTACTTCACATCTGAGAGAATAGGTATGATGGACAGTTAGGTTAATAGTGTAATTTGTTAGGGAATCTCCTACAGATAACGTCAGGAGCACATGAAGGATGCAGAAGGATGCACAAGTAATAAATACTGTTGTGTAGGAAGTTTATACAGCATTGAAAAGTTGCAATTTAAATGTACAAAAGTTGGATAATAAGAAAAAATGTTTTTTAAAAAATCCCAAATACTCTAAATACAGCCTTTCCTATTGTGTGCAATTTGAACATGTAGTCTATTTGAATCGTACAAATTAATCCATGTGTACATTTCATGGTTTAGCTGAATGTCTGGGATGATGCTTTCCTCAGATACAGTGCTCTCTCACAAAAGCTATGTTAAACGCACAATATTTACAGGACTTGCTTGCAGTGCATTTAGTAGCTCAGAATTACTTGGGATGAACCATATCAGACTTGGTTCCATCTTCCCTTGCTTGATTCCTCTGATGCTGCAGGGTGGGGTACACTGCCCATCTTGCTTTATGTATGTAAAAAAAAATATTGCGTGTATTTGGCTGAAGGGTACGTCGGTGCAATATCCAGTGGCATCTTGTTAAAGAAATTAAGGAAGTATAAGGTCCCAGGAAAGGTGCATGAAAAATACCTTTTGTCTGTGAAACATGCTATCAGTTGATCAGACAAAATCTAACCAACTTAGACTTTCAGAGCAGATCCAGCTTTTCTCAGAGTGGGAAGAATAATGGCACCTAGAAGGAGTAGAAGGAGGTATGCAAACCAAAAAAATGGTTTTATTGCTTAGATCAAACAAAACTATTTGTCACAACTGCTATTTTCTTAATGAATAGAATATGAAGAACAAGTAACTTCTGAAGATCAGCAATACTGTACCTTGCTAAATTATGTCATTCAGAAAAAAGGTGTTCAAAAGTCTAACATGAATTATGATTTATTTAAGGGAGTGCTACTCCTGGCTTCCATGATTTAATGCGATTAGCCCTTCAGAAAATGAAAGCTATATTTTAATAGCTCAAAAGCACGATATGTGGTGTGTGGGACACATATAGTGTAATTATGGAACTAATGGGGGGTGGCTTACTGATGTGATTGGTGCAGATCTGCTCCAGTAGCTCCTGTTAATGAACTGTCTGCCCATGCCAGTGCCAAGCTTGGACGAGTTTATGCACTGGGCGGTGGGTTAGATCAGTGAGAATCTCCTCATGATTCCATAAATGAACTGGGTCTTACGGCAGTTAGACTTCAAAACTATCTTGACTAAAAATACTCTTTCTACTAATTCATCTTTGAACATTAAAACACATCTGGCATTAACTTGTTGTAACTGGCAGTATTAACAGGAGTAAAGAAAGCCACAGTGGTGTCACAGGAGCAGCAGAACCACATTCCTGATCCAGCCTGTGACTTCAGCAAGACCATATCTGCTGCTGTGGTGGAACAACCGGTGTGCCTGGGGGTTAAAGAAACACCAACAGAGCATACCGCTGATCCATCTGTCCATCTGTAGCATCTCTGACAAAGAATAGGTATTTCAGGGGAGCATATAACAAAGACTGTGATGGACCATTCCGAAGTGACTTGACTGTAGTCTCTTCCTAGCTCCAGCAGTTTGTGGTTCTGCTTTCTCCTCACACTTAGAGCAATTGATCCCAGCCTATTGACTCTGGTAGCTCCAGGTTAGCTGTTAGCAGCTGTTAGCTATGCAGCAGAGGGGTTCGATGTCCTTCAGTTTTAGGCCACCGGCTATGATATGGAGCTTTAAATATCACAAGTGATTACCAAGATCCAGTGTATGTCACAGTAAATTGGACCCAGGTTTTACAGTAAAAACAATATAGTAAACTGCAAAATGTATGGAAACATTCAGAAGATTAAAGCAAGCGGATTTTATGTGGGAATTAATAAGAACTGAAAGTGCTGTCTTTAAGTAGTCTTTAAGCCATTATGTTGTTCTTGAATCAATACGCATCAGTGTCCTGACTTTTTTTTTTTTTAACCACTGAAGGTGCTAGAAATTTCTGTATTGACAATTCATTGCAGATTTTTTTGAAGGGAAAATACTCATGTAAAGTTTTTTTTCACCTTCAGGACCCAGTTAGCTGGGTCTTTGCCCACACTGAATGACAGTAACAAGTAACTTAGTAACAAGTAACAAGGCAGGTTACCTAGGTGGGGTAAATCCATGACTTGATAGTTTCTTAAGCATCAACAAGAAGTGAAGCTAAAACATGAAGCATCAACTTCAGGTTATGTACTTTTCTTCTTAACCGTGAGTGTTCAAATGCAATTATTACTGTTTTGTTAAATGAAAGGCTAAATAACAATTTATTTCTTTCACAAAGTTTCAGTTCCGTGGCAAATATGAATACATTTGAATTAAATGCTAAATTAGTGACAGAATTTGGCATTCTCATCTGAGGATATGCTATTTGGAAGCAAAATTAAAAGAAAATTGGACTGCAAAAAGCATTTCAATTACTGAATAATGGCACTGCATGCAAAATTCTTTTTTTCCTACTGAAAGAGATTTATGTTACCCATTAAATAACAAGCAGCAAGAACCTCCTTTATCACTGAGGAGAATAGTGTCCACTAGAAGTTAAAGACTGGTTAATACACTTGTCTTAGTTAGATTTCAGCTGGAGACAGTTTTATTTCTGGATTTATTATCTGTCAAAAATTACTGAGTTGTTCTGAGGACTGATCTGAAGAATGTGGCTGGAGTCAAGCCATTGGAAGTAATCCATTACTGACATAACAAAAAAGCATCGTAACTGAAAATTAATACCTTTTATTGGATTGTTCTACAGGGAAAAAGAATGGGGTAGTTGAATGATTATCTCACATTATAGGTGCTCCATTCCAAGCCAGAGCTGAGAATTGTTGGCAAAGGAGAACATAGGTGCCTCCCGTGCCAGTAATGCTTATGGTGTTGGAGTTAGCTACATCTCACTCTATGGGTCCATGTTCTGTTACCTTACATAGGCAAAACTTCCCTCAGCATTAATATATCTCATTAATACAGGCAGTGGCGTTAGGCTCTTTCAGTGATATTTAATTTCCATGCAAGCTACCAGAATAAAACTTAATCCTCTGAACTTCACTGTGTTAGTAAGAAAAACATTTTATGGTCATATTAAAAAATGTTTTAAATAAAAATGGATTTGAACTCTACAGAAATTTTCAGAGAAGAAAAGATCATTGAAACATATTTTAGTGCAGTTTTCTCATTTTGACTTCAATCACATGTGAGAATTTTTGAGGAATCTTTGTCTTCAGGACAAAATAACGTCTTCATGGATGCATTCCTTCCCTGTCCATTACCCCAGCCCTGCGCATCAGCTGTTTTTTCCAGTCTAAATTTGTCGGTTTGTTGTGGTTCCGCTCAAGTGGGCAGCCGAGCTCCACCACAGCCGCTCTCTCACTCCCCCCTCCTCAAAGAGGAATGGGGAGATAATATGATGAAAAGGGCTCAAAGGTTGAGATAAGGATGAGAAGATCACTCAGTAATTATTGTAATGGGCAAAACAGACTCGGCATAAGGAGATAGTAAGATTTATTGCTTATTACTAACAAGCCAGAGAAGTGAGAAACAAAGGAAAGAAACCAAAAGCACCTTCCCCCCTATCCACCCTCTTCCACCTCCTCCCCCTGAGCAGCGCAGGGGAACGGGGGAATGGGGGTTATGGTCAGTCTACAGCACTTCTTCTCTGCCGCTCCTTCTCGGTCCCTCTCGTCCTCTGTGCTGTGGGGTCCCACCCACGGGATGCAGTCCTTGATGAACTGATCCGGCGTGGGCTTCCCACAGGCAGCAGCTCTTCCAGAACTGCTCCAGATATGGGTCCGTATCATGGGGTCCATCCCTCAGGAGAAAACTGCTCCAACCTGGCTCCCCCACGGGCAGCAGCTCCTGCCAGGTCACCTGCTCCGGCGTGGGCTCCTCTCCACGGGCTACAGGTCCGGCCCGAAATCTGCTCCGGCAGGGGTCTTCCACAGGCCGCAGCCTCCATCGGTGCAGGGCCACCTGCTCCACCGTGGTCTCCTCCACGGGCTGCAGCATGGAACCCTGCTCCACCGTGGTACTCCATGGGCTGCAGGGGGACATCCTGCTTCACCATGGTCCTCACCACAGGCCGCAGGGGACTTCTGCTCCGGCGCCTGGAGCACCTCTCCCCCTTCTTCTTCACTGACCTTGGCGCCTGCAAGGCTGTTCCTCACTCCTCTCACTCTCCCAGCTGCTGTGTGGCGCAGCGTTTTTTTTCCCTGTCTTAAATATGCTCTCACAGAGGTGCAAAACAACATCGCTTATTAGCTCAGCTCTGGAAAACAATGGGGCCCTTACCAAACATGGGGCAGCTTCTAGGTCCTTCTCACAGAAACCAGCCCTATGGCCCCCTGCTACCAAAACCTTGCCACGTAAACCCACTACATGGCTCCCTGTCACTTCCCTCTCACTTCCTTACTGCAGGCTGTGGCATCCTGTTCTTCTGCTGGTTTGTACTTAGCAGTGTTAAGCATTAAAAACAGGGCAGCTGTCTTTATGGGGCTTCTCTGCCACAGCTGTCCTCTGGAAGTGTCCTCTGGAAGTGTTCCTTACTTCCACTCCCTTCTACTGGAGCAAGGCCTCCCTCCACCCAAGATTGCCCGTCTTAATGAGACAGGTGAGGGCCTGGCTCTATTTCCCAAGAGAGGCTACACCAGCTAGTAGTTTTTGCATACATTACACTCAATTTTATTTTGAAAACAAATCATAGAGGAAGCCTAAAGCTGATTATGTTTGTCCTCACAGGCAACAGTTAACATTGAGGTGAGGGAAGGACTTAAGCAATTAAATGTTGTTTGAAACTGTAGAGGTTTTTTATATAACCTTCATAAATGTTCACTGTTGTTTATCTTGCTAGGAAGAAAAAGGAACAGGGCCTTAAAAATAAATAAAAAGAAAGTGAGCTTTATGGGATGTATATGTTATGTATATACTCGTGCCATGTGCAGAATTAACACAGTACATTACCAATAGTGGCAGTATCTGTCACAGTAGAATTAATTACTTAGCTTTAATTCGGGCTTCTGACATTTTACATACTGATTTTTTTATTTTATTTTATTTTTTGTTGGGCTGGCTGGTTTGTTGATAAAGCCTAAATATTTTCCCCTTCATAAATCTAATTCCTTGAAATTTACTGCCCTTGGACAGAGCCCCACAGGGGTGCTGTCTCAGGAGGGCGTGGGAGTAAGTCACGAGGACTCGGCCCCTTGAGAGGGCCCCGGGTGTCTTTGGCATGCAGGAGGCCTCGCTCCTAGGGCCCATGCCATGCACACGCGGCACAGCAGCACTGCTCAGGATACCTCTCGAATGCTGCTAATTCTTACTCCCTCTTTTACACCACCTTTTGTCAGTTAGCACCTCTCTGTTTTGCATATTATTTTACCAGCAGCTTTTGCAGTGTTGCAAAAGCAGCATATGAAACTGAGGTCATTTACACAGATACTAATCTGGTGGTTCTTTATTTAAATGAGATGCCCAGGAATTGTATCTGGGCAAATAAGATCATGTTCTGCTGCATTAAATAGAAAGCAGTGTAGTCAGTTTGATAATAGTTTTCCTTTTCTTTCTGCTGCAGAGTATGAGGAAGCTGGGGAAGCCTAATTGCACTATAGTAGAAAGTATGCACATGTATGAATTGCCAGGCAGAGTTCCCTCTAAGTAGTTTACTTACATAACTCAGCATTTAAATTTAAGATTTCCTTTGCCTGTATCTTTGCTTCATCCTCTAGATGAGATAATGCAGTTCTGAGTACATGAGCTAACCTCTAGTCTTCCTAACAAAAGATTTATTATTAAAAAAAAAAAAGACTGAGTGTAAATGAATGTAGCTCATCATTTTAATCATAGGCCAGGTCATCAGACCTGCCATATTTTGGCACAGCCATATGCCATTTAAATCTAAGTGCTTCCTTTATGAATTAATAAATACACTTGCTAATTTTATTTTAATGTGTAAGGGCAAAAGTATATTAAATGTTTTAAATCAAATGAATTTGAATCTTGAATTATTGTTAGATTTTTGACAATGACTGATTTGATTACCCTGGTTTCACAAGTCACAGGAAAAGCTAGACATTTTGGAGATTTTACTTCATAAATATGTATCTTTAGATTATAATCCTATGCTTATCAATAAATTCCTTTTGCTGTTGTATCACTGAAAATGAAAGCAGTGATGTGAAAGAGCAAACAGATTCAAAAGATGGAAAATATGATTTTGTCATAAAGATCATTTCCTGGCAGAAATAAGATGGAATTGGTAGCACAGTTGGTACAGGTCCTCTTGTTGGCTTTTGCCCTGATGTGGTATTCTTGGAGCTTATGATATAATTAAAAAATAAGTAAAAAACAGTGCTTGCAATTGAGGTTAATTTCTGCTGGTCAGTCTGTAACAACTACCAGAAAAACAGCCTCAAGTGCTTTTGAGTTTTACCTCGCTTGACCCAGGGCCTTTTGGAGGTGGCCTCCAGACATGAGTAATTTTCTAGAGAATCCCCTGATAAGCTTCTAAACAAGTTATAAGGAATCTGCCAAACATAGTTGGGTGATTTGAATGTGAAATAAAACCAGACATTTATAACTTAAAAAGGTGATAGATGATACCAGTGTGGGCCAACATCTTTCAGAACAGTTACTAGTCTCCACCTTAAACGGCTGCTTCTCAACGGGAAAAACACATTTGTAACTTATTTCATATTAGCCCATATTAGCCCAACCTGTCTCAGAAGCCTGCGTATAACCACAGAATCTGTAATAATCTCAAATGTATGCAGACTTTTGCAGATTTGGAATTAAAATTTCTCATGGCTGCATAATTCTCATGTTCTACTCCTGTAATTTGTCTTTTCTCAATAAAATTTGCTTTTATTTTTTTTTTCTTTTTCCTTCCTCCTCATTGTGGAAGAGAGACTTTAACACAGAGGCTAAATTAGCTATGCAAAATGTGGACATGTTTCAAAGATGACACCATAGAAGGATTATTTTTTTTCTGATCATTTGACCATAAAGGAAAATGATGATGTCAAGACATTGATCTCAGTTTTTCTGAGACATTGGATGAGTTAAGCTTTACTCTGTTGTTCTTTTAGTTTCCAAAAAATTGGCCTAAATAACCACTGTAACATTTTCTGTCTTGGACTTCTCCCAGGAACTGCAGCCCCTGAAACCAGAGGCTTTCTGATGGCCTGGGGACCAGTCTAGTTTCACACGTGACTGGAGAGTCTTTAGTTGCACTGTATGACTTGTTAGATATGGTACAATAGGCTTTCTATGGCAGCTGGGCTGGCACAGAGCTGGTTCTAGAATAGGAGATGAACAAAAGGCTACTGAACACCGGCTTCTCTGTTTGCATACTGAGCTGCTGGAATAGCACCAAAAGCTCTTCAGTTCGATTTAGAATCCAGTGTATTGTCATCCTCAGGAACCCCCCAGAAATTACTGTTTTATTGACATTTTATTATTAAAATAGTATACCAGATATCCCATCAGTGAGCATAAGTACACATTTTATTATGGTGAGCATTTGTCTTGACTGTTTAGTGGGGTTTTAGCTGCAGTGATGTGCCTGACTTAGAAATTGATGACTTACCGAAGACAAAAGTTGTATAACATAGATGACTATTTTGTTGTGATTCAATTTAAACTGTTAATGGTACATGGAGTCCAATTCAACATAATGTTTAAGACTAATTTCACATGTGCTTAGCCTTGGCATAAAATCAGGCACATGCTTAAATGATTTCCTTAATTAAAGCTTTATAGTAAGACTTGCAAAATACTTTCACTACTTTTCTTTAATTTTATGAGCTTTTTCCCTACTGTTTGGCACAGAGTAAAGTTAAAATATTGCAGATGAAGTGAAATTGATGGAGATGGGGACACCAGCCTGGCAAGCGCACATTCATTAAAAACAGATTAGCTAAAAACAGACTCTGATAATCCTGTAATCAAGACTTGATACACACAAAAAAAATAGAAAAGCTAAACATGTGCTGTAAATAAATAGATGATTAATTTCCTTTATTCCAATATTTATGCCTTAGTGAGAAATTATTTCTCCTAAAAGATCATTTTCTTATTATCTTAAGATTGCACCTCCTTTGCAGCTGCATGATGTGCAAGAAATAAAGAAATAATTAATAGTATGAAGGTAGAGTCGGTCCTCTGAGAGAGAGAACTTCACAACACAGTCTCATATCTGCTCGTAAATACTGCAGCAATTGCCAGATACTGAAGCTGAGGGACAGAGCATGCCTTTAGCCCACTTTACACCTAAAATCTTGCTGAATGAATAACGGTGGCGCATGGGAAGAGTGGAAATCTGTACACAACAAACACTGATACCTAATACCACAATGGGAATTTGTAGCTGCCTTCCTAATAAATTTGATTAAGTTTCTCAAAGAACATCTGAGGTGGAATGAAAAGGAGGGAGGAGTGTTTTGTATGAGAGATTTGAAAAGATTCATTACTAGGGATTACGCTTAATGAAACGCATCCTGAGTGTGAGGCTGTGTGGCTGGTGTGCTTAATACATACAAATTAAATCTTCTCCTGGAACTATAGTAATAAAAAATAATGAATTAAACATCAGGACCAAGAGATTTTGGCTTATTAATACATTGTAACCCTATTTAGAGGATTCCAATTTACTGAACGCAGATGTTGCCAGTAAAATAATTAGAGTAAAAATTTTGTATCCAGCAGAATATCAAATATATTAAATATCAAAGTTTAAAAAAGATTTAAAACCCTATTAAAAGTTAGGTAAAAGGATTAGTGGTGGGTAATGTTAGACAGTTTTATAGTATTTCATGTAGCTAAACTCTGGAAAATGAAACTTAATGTTCAAAATCAGTGTTCTGAAAAAAAAAAAAGCATATTAACACAAAGACATTGCTCTTTAGCTGTGACATATTTATATGTTTGTTTTTTTTCTTCCTTTTTTTTTTTTTAATGAAGTTCTTTTGAATAATATTCTCAACGGGAGCTCAGGAAAGTCATAGTACCACAGGCAAAACGGTTTTAAACCAGTAGCAAATTTTAACAGAATGCATCTTAACAGGGAGGTTGTTGGACAGACCCTGTCAGGCTCATGCTTGCTGCCTTCCCTCCTGGGTGCAGATACACAGCCCATGTCTTCTCTAGCAGACTGTACCAGAACTTTAAGAGCCACGGGTGCTGAAGATTTTATTGTTAAAAATAAATGCATAGAAATATTTTCTTGTTTTGTTTGGTAAGTACATCTACTGCCCTGAGCCTTATCTGAGTTTCTATTTAGCTGTAGTTCATAGGACAGACGCTGACCCTAAGAGTCTCAGTACTGACTGACCTCTGGCTTCTGGCCACTTGAAAGGATGTTAGGAATCTTCTCAACTGACATGTCCCAGCCATCAGACAGCCTGTCTCATGGATCGTGGAGCCTTTTAATCAGTAATGGTAACTGCCTTCCTCTGTGTTTAGGGTGATTCTAAAAAGCAATATCTATACATTCATAGAAGTGCAGCCAGTTGGAGAATGGCCCTTTTATTACGATTCTTTTTGAAAGGATAGACTATTTTACTTTTTTTTTTTTTTTTTTTTTTTTTTTTTTCTGAGGTCTTTGGCAGACTTAAAAGCTGAAGTTGTGGGTTTGACCAAGTCTTGCTTGTCACTGAAGGCAGAAGCAGGGGTCTTGTCCCTGGGGAACATTGTCTTCCTGAGCAAAGTATTGCTTGTCTATGGATATTAAAGAAATGAGAACCGATACAGTGAAAACATGCAGGAGGCATTGCAAGGATCAATAGGATTGCAATTCTTGGCAGAAAGGTGTGGAAATAAAAGGGAGATTAAACAGGGATTGGAAGAGCACTGTGAGAACCAAGTATCAGAATGTTAAATCTAGCAAGAGCAGAGTAGTAAGGAAGATAGAATATAAAGAGAGGTTTAGAAAACAGGGAGAATTAATCCTTGGTACACAAGGACAAAGAACTCGGCATCTGTTAAAATGCTGAAAGCATCTTTTGAGCAGCATTTATTTTATTATAATTTTATTAAACTTTAAGTTTTACTGCTCTTAATTACTTTTTGATCTAAGATCATGAACTTAAATGAACTTAAAATCAACTTATAATCATAACCTTTCTAACTTTCAGCCCTAAGAAGCTTTAATCAGCATTTCAGGAAGTAAAGCTTATTTTGTCCCCATAACAGAATGGATGACAAAATAAAGTTCCTTGGGGAGATAGTTACTAAAATTTGAGGCTGTAGCAGCAAAACTCAAATAGAAAGAATTAATTAAGACCCAGTCAGGACAGAACCATAGCACGAGCTGTGCGTCTTGGCAAGGCCGTGTGGATGGGAATAGGTAGCAGCAACTGCAAGAAGTTGGCTCTAAAACAGCACCGTCAGCTCTGAGAAATCCCCAGACAGAGGTTTAGGAAAATGAAAATGTGTTGCTGGCAGGAATACTCATCAAATTGGAATTAAGGTGCATTGTTACAAGAATAGAAATTGAGCTTGAGAAAGAAGCACCGCTGGAGCTCCATCCCAGCACTGTGCTGTTTACAGAAACATGAAAGCCTCAGATGAAGTTCCAGAAGTTGTCCAGGTGCCAACTCTATTATTTTCTAACTATGTTTGACATAGCAGCATTTTGATTAATCCTCCCATATCGGTTTCCAAATACTTGCCTTTAAACCTTTGTTTCCATTCCTATTTCCCAGACTCATCTCATTCTTCACTTTGAAAACGTGAGTATTTTTGGAAGATAATGATAAAGTCAAGAAAAGTACTTACTCTGCTTTTAAGAAGAGTCAAAATACTGCAGTGTCACACTAGAGAACAAAGGCCGAAATTGCAGACTTATGTTAATATAATTTTATTGTGCATGCTATTAGCAAATTTGTACTAGAAGATAAACATCACTCATCACCACTTGTATGTTATTAAGATTATTTATGAATTTAAAGGTGAAAAAATATCTTTTGTTTCCTCATTATTGCCATAATTAATAGCATTTACTCTATAAACAGAAATTTTAACACCGAAAGAAGACAGAATTCTGAAAATATATTCAGAAGATTGACTGACTCAGGAGATTCTCTGTGTTCATTAACATTCTTGATTTAACTGTGTTAGGAGAGCTAAATATATGGACTGCATAAATAAATAAATACATAAGTTATAGAGATGATATCTCATCAGTTTGCACATGTATCTCTAGCTGGGCTTAAAGTGGCAACCTGAAGTTGTCAGAAAGAATTTATAATTTAAATACCCCAGCTAGGTAACCCAATTTTCTTGAAATATTCTTAAAAGGATTCCATCTGCTCTCTCTTCTCTGAAACAAGATCTTTGCATTATAATGAAAGGAACAGAGAGTGGTCTGAAAAACAAGCTTCTGATCTGCAGTTAGCACACTGACTACAATGAGTACCCCAAATGCCCACCAGCTTTTTCAGTGATGAAAAGTTACAAGATTTAGCACAATGCTTTTTGTTTCTTTTGGTGTACAAGAGGATGGCAGTACAAAAATAGTAAGATTCATCTTTGAATCTTGGGTTGCACCAATAAAATCCCATTGCAAAGGATGAAGCAGCTGAAACTGCTTTGTTCCACTCTTCCCCCTTTCTCTAGAGTGTCTTCAGCTTCCGGCATCTGAGAATGCTGACAGTATACAAAGCTAATTTTCTCACCGTTCTAATGCAGTTATTTTGCTACATTCCCTTTGCTAAAGTGAGGAAGGGATTGTGCATATCAGCCTGACGTCTTCCCGTCTGTCAGCGGCACTGAATTCTGTGTATTTTTACGTGTATGTATATGTAAGCATTGTATTTATTTCTCCACTCCCATATACAGGATTTGCAGCAAAAAGGAAGAAATTTGCCTTTTTTTAAGGATGACAAAGATTACTCAGGGTCATATTTCAAGTCAGTGAAATTAAGGTTTCTCTTAGTCTGATTTCCCCACTGATCCCTGACGTTATAATTGGCGCATTTCCTAACATACTGGCTGTACTTGTTATAAATGAATTCTCAACTCAATCTGAATTTAGTAATATTTTTAAAAGGAATGTTTATAAAAGGCAAGTAAACAGCGCTGGGTGTGTGGGGAGTCTACGCTCCACCACCACACACACATGAACATCAAACTTTCTAAATATACAGAACATTGCTTTACATACTAAACCCAAGTACACCTATACATATGTACAATCAGAAAAGGTAACAAACAATCCTTTAATTTCCATGACTTAACTAAACTTGAGTATGCCTATACATATGTACTATCAGAAAAGGTAACAAACAATCCTTGACTTAGTTCCATGACTTAACAGTCTCCATTTTCCATTCCTTTTCTTGATTACAAACACTGGAGAATTCCAGGGCTAGTCGTGGGAACAATACGTCTCGCTTCCGGGAACAAAGGTCTCTTCCCGGATCGAAGGGAAACATTTCTGTCTCCCTTTCTATTGGCCTTGAACGGGGTACATAAGGCCCGAAGGCCGAGTTGCTTGACAACTTAAAGTGAGACGTATTGTTCCCACGACTAGCCCTGGAATTCTCCAGTGTTTGTAATCAAGAAAAGGAATGGAAAATGGAGACTGTTACATGATCTGAGAGAAATTAATGAAGTCATGGAAGATAGGGGAGCACTTCAGCCAGGATTACCAACTCCAACTATGCTCCCCCAGTCATGGACATTAATAGTATTAGACTTAAAGGATTGTTTGTTAAACGCTTGCCAAAATTCGGAAAACTTTGCCATGTTTATGTTTCAATTGATACCTTTTCTGATTGTACATATGTAGGCATACTCAGGTTTCTGGTGAATATGTAAAAGCAATGTTCTATATATTTAGAAAGTTCGATGGTTCTGTGTGCGTGTTGGTAGAGCATAGGCTCCCCACACACCCAGCACAGTTTACTTGCCTTTTATAAATATTACTACATTCAGATTGAGTTATCTCTTCATTTATAACATAGCTGATGAATACCCTTAATTTCTGTTGTGGTTTTCCCTTTTCACAATCTTCCAGAACTGGTAATTTTGCAACATGCACCTCTCCTTCAAACTCCTGTGGGAGAGTTGTTATGTCGGTCCTAATGTTATCAGACAGACTGATGTTTTCTAGGTGTTTGTGCAAAATGAATGGGAGATCTGACTACCAAGAGTAGGTGAAGAAGCTTCAGGGTGAAGTGATCATTATCACACTACTTAAAAACTGTAGAGTTAAAACTAAAATAAGATTAAAACAGCCTAAAATACTCATCAGTTTTTTATCCTGCATCAGTAGCTGTTATTGGACTTCAAAAATCATTGTGTTTCTGTGATACATCTTCTCTGAATTATCTTAAAGGTTAGCAGTGACTTGTATCCACCTTTCTTTTAAAGGAAGATGCAGATCTACTGAAAATATTCATTACCCTTTGTGGAAGATGTAGATCTAGTGGAAATATTCATTAACCTTTGAAAAAACAGATTCATGCCATCTTGCTAATACATTTTTTTTAGTGCATTCTGCCTCTGTTCTGGGCTTATGATGTCTGATCAGATGCTTGCCACAAATTTTGTATAAAAGTGAATGTCAAAGTTAGTAGCCTGTTTAGTATTTGCTGACTCTGAATTTCCATGGAATAAATTAGGCTTTCTGATGGATGGTGACTGTGAAGTTTACTAGCTGTTCTAACTAGCTTTTTTTTTTTTTTTTTTTTTTTTTCCAAACCGTAAATTTGTCATAGTCTTATTTAAGAGTAAACAACAACAACAACAACAAAAGAAACAAAGGAACTACATCTACTTGCACAGCACATTAAATAGATCCACTGACATTTAAGATTCTATTCCAAAATTGTATTTAACTTTCAAGTGGTAGGTGAAATAAATCCAAAATCTACAGTTTAGAGACCCAGAGCCTAATTCTGCTAGAATGACCTTGTTACCTATCATGCAAAGAACCACTTAGTCACCACTCAAAAGCTTTTAAAATGAATGCCATCACGGTCAACCAACAGTTACATCACTTAGCCCTTTGGTGACGTGTAATTCTCCTTTGGTTGGGCAGAATCACCTAATGCTCTCCGAATAACAGCAGTGCTTTCCATAGCAAAAGAGTATGTATCCCAACCGCTTTGTTTACCGTTTCTAGCTCTGCAGTTTGTGAACAAGTCATCTGTCTGTCTTTGCCAAAAAACCTGAGTAACTTGAACTGAGTTCAGCAGAGTAGGTTCTAGTCTTCCTAGATAGACTAACTTTCATTATGAGGGCTTGGTGGGAGTTACTGTTTAATGATGTAGTGGAAATAGGAATGACAGGTATGCTAGTGCATTGTACAGCACACAGGGAAGAAGGTCAAATAACATTTTTCGGAGTCGGGTGACAGCTTTGGAATTAAAGGGCATAATTTCATGGTAGTAAGAAAAATGCAATTTTAGGGATTTTCAGAAGGATTTTTTTTTTCTTTTAATGAAGACATGTTTCTTAAAGGAAGAATTGAACCGGTTGTCAGTGGGGATTTACAAAGCACTTAAAAAAAAAAAAAAAAGAAATTGTACTCTCATCAGGCACTCACCATGTATTGAGCTATAAAGAAGTGGCAAAAAAAGGATGACATCCTTTTTTAAATTGCTGCTTCAGCTCTAGTGAGACGTTATATTTTAGCTGATAAGTGCTAGGAATAATGTTTTGCATAAATATTCCACAATATTGAGCAGATTTTGTGTCTATAATTAGAGCTTTGATTTACTCACAGACAGAATTAATTAGGGAGTAATAGTTGTACTGTAATTCTTCTATTATAACACAACTACATTTCTTTTCCTCTTTCTGAATCAAAGGTATGCAGATAGTTCTTTAACCTTCTTTAGAACATGGTAAAAATATTCTGTTTAGAAGATAAATATCCTGGTACTAAATACAACAATGTGTTCTGCTGTCCATACATAATTTTATATTTAGTTTAAACTTCATAGGGTGTGTTCCAAGACTGTTTAAACTCTTGAATAAAGGAAGATACGAAAAACAGTGCCTGGCCATAGCCTTTAAATGAGATTTCTAACAAGTAAATCCTGTGTTTATGCTCAGGCCCTTGGCAATGTAAGAGTCCTGGAACAAGGAGTCTCATACAACATCCTTCTTCAAGTCCGTTTGTGCAAAATGGGGTAGATTTTACTCATAGTTCACCAAAATTTTTTTCATGTAAAAATGGGAGTCAATTAGTGTAGTTGATCAGAGTGGAGGCTGAGGCAAAAGAAGTACTGGAACAAAAGCTACCGAAACCATCTCATCTCTTCCTTAGTGCTTACTCTTGTGCCACCTTACGATCTGTTTGCTTAAGAGCAGCATGAGAGCTCAGCTGGAATTCCCCAGCACTTTGTGCCCTCTCCAGAGCCATGGGACAGGGGTGAGACTAACTGTAGAAAAAGAGAAGGTAGAAATGAAGAGACATTTATTCTCAGAAAGAGCAATCAGGCATTGGAACAGGTTACCCAAGGAGGTGGTAGTGGCACCATCCCTGGAGAGGTTGGATGTTCAAGGAGACATTGGATGTTGGAGAGATTGGACCGTTCAAGGAGAGGTTGGATGTGGTGCTTAGGGATATGGTTTAGTGGGTAGCATTAGTAGTAGGTGATGGTTGGACCAGGTCATCTCAAAGGTCTCTTCCAACCTGAATGATTCTGTGAGTCTAAGTGACCTGCCCTGAAATGGCAGTGAACAAAGCAAGATTGCAGCAGCAGTTCCCAGAGACTTTGGTGGATCTTCTCAAGGTCTTTTCTCCGGGTGATAGATCTTCTCTCCAAACAGTCAGGGAGGCAGAAGTGCTGCTTGGCATGGGAGCAAGGTCAAAGAAAGGCAGCTCATCTGTGGAACAGGGAGAGCAGCGAGGTGCATTGCTGCAGCAAAAATGGGATATGGATTTGAACCATCTGTTGGCTCCAGAGATTCATTTTATCAGTCTATTATATGCTATGATAAAGCTGAACAGCTGGAGAAACAAAAGGCAGGAGAGCAGCTTGTATTACAGCCTGTCTATTGTATTTCCACCGTGATCTGACACCGTGATCTGGGCAGAGGCCCATTCTCTGCTTCTCTGTGTGAGGAACCAAGAACTGTTTTGCTTTTCCACCAGATGTAATGGTGGTGGTGGTGATCAAAACAAGAGTTGCCCCCACTTCTGCGTCATTTTCTCCCCACAGACCTTTTGTTCTAAGTCAAGATGTGGGCAGGTCTGAGAGCAGGATGGTGTTAGTGGCCCACAGGGAGGAACCCACTGTTCTTTCACTGGCTTCTACAACTTCCACTTGATGCACTTTTACAACTCATTGATACTGAATGAACTTAGAATTAGTATCATTTAATCTAAATTAAATTATCTTGGGCACTTAAGTAAAAGCGTTGAATATTGCTTCAGTAACTTTGGGGGATTTTTTTTCCTTCTCCTCCTGAATCTGTTTTACTTCCTTGTACTCGGAAGAGGTTGTTTTCAGCTGTCTTTGTTAGATCCTTCTGTAATGGAAAAATATAATTTCTTAGTTCAGTTCTTACTCTCAGCAGCAAGAAACTCTTCTCCAAGTCCTATAACTGACTGTTCAAAGTTCTGTACAGTTTCGGCCTTCCCTGTGGAATGAAGTGGGTGACTCGGGAAGTCATCCTTTTCTCAGGGAGGAAAAGCAAAGAGCATTTAGGAAGCAAATTGTATTTAAGAAGTCGGGTTCCTATTCGGCTGACCATCAAGTCCTCTTTAGAGATGAACAATGTGATGCATTTTAATGTGGGTGGTGAACTGATATATTAGTAGATACATAATATTCATGTCAAGAGCAGCTTGCTCAGCAGATGTCCAATTTTCAGAAGCCAATGCCTAATGAAAATACACACCAAATGTGCACACACATCTCTTCTGGTCTGACATAATGAATTGCCTTGTAAGCGGTGTATTTGTATGTAGTCTTTGTACAATTTTTGCAAGGTATGCATTGGAACTAACTTCTGAAAAGCTGCCCTGAATATCCAAACTCTCTGTCTTCTGTTTTCTTGTCACACATTCTAAATATTGTGTTTTTACTCTATAGGCCCAGGAATACCAGGGCAGCTGTTGCCTGACAATGCAATCACTATGACAGTATTTAACGCTCATACTGGCAAGTTGCCTTGGGGCCACGATTTGCCGAGGCAATCAGTACTCTGCTAACAAGCTAGAGGCAAATGACCGGTGACCATTTTCTTTCAGCCCACTTCCCTTTGTGTAGCTGGAGAAAGGCCTGAGCCAAACAGACTGTGAGGCAGAAAATACGCTAAATGGTGCTGGCTGTTTACAAGCAGCCCCCATGGTGGCGAGCAGCACAAGGCCACAGCTCATGGGGGCTCCTCGAGGTGCCAGGGCAGGCAGTGGTCTGTGCTCCAGAAGGCCCTGCTTAGGGAAGCCCTGTTGGCAGAGGGCTGAGGGAGATACAAATCAGCCTTTTAGATTTAAAGAGAAAGCCATACATGCCAATGAGAAGTGCTTCCATTTGATTAAATATCCATTAACTGATACGTTTGCGGGCAGCGTCCTCATTTGCTGGTGGTGGATCCCATGGCCCAGTCCCCCAGTGGAAATGGTTCGGAGCACCGTATCAGAAAATTGCTTTGATGAGTCACAAGTTTGCCAGTTTGATTTTAATAGAAATATTGGAAGAAAGTATTTGAGTTACGATTGTGCTGGGTTTTTAAGAATGCATGAGTGCAGTTTCTGTTCTTCACATTTAATTCAGGTTTCGAGAACAGAGAATGGTATGAGAAATATGGGCATGATTTAATAGTTGCTTCAGAACAGTGATGAAAATGCAGGTGGTGTACCGGTGATGTATGAGCAGAAGAGATTTGGTCATAAATAATAAAGAACACCTCTGAAGGTGACACAGATTGCAGTAGTAGCTCAAATATTTGATGATCTTATGAAAACTGTTTATGTTTAGATTTAAGAATGGTTATAAAATTATACTCCAAAAATATAATTAGCAATATCTCCTTATGGGATTCCAATTCATCTCTTAAATGAGAATGTATTGCTGAAGGAATGCATCAGGCTGACAGTAGAGTTATCACTACAGCTTCCTGGCACTGTCCTAATGGTTTATCTTGGGGTTGGTGTAGAAATCTAAGAATCAATCCTTGACCACTCTGTTACTGTTCTTAGGAAATAAGGAGCAACCAAAAACCATGACCCAAAATTCCTGGTTCCTTTGAGAGTCTTGGTGGTAAGTTCGCCTTTTCTGACAGTCTCTGAGGGTCTTCTGACACCTTTATTTTTGTAGATGTTTGCATCCACATAGAAATGACAGAGTAGGGTTGTAGGCTCAAATTGTCAATCCAGAATTTCAGGTCCGCAAGTTAAATACACATCTCCTAGGCATGATCAGATCAGCTCTTATCATGCATGTCCTTGGCTGGGACATGTGGGAGATGTGTGGTTAGGTTCAGCATTCCTTCCAAGCACTAGATTTTCTACTCAAGCTTCCTAGAATTTGTTCTTAGACAGGATCTGCATGGGACTGTACTTCTTGGTCACAGGTAACCTTGGTCATAAAAGGTCTCAAAAAGGAAATCTGGACCTAACATTTGAAGTCTGTCGTACACAGGTTTCCTTTCAGGATGTTCTGAGCAGGGCTATTCATGTAATTGGGGTTAAACTATGGAACTGACTGATAGCTGAAGGAGTCAGGGTTGACTGTATGTTTATAGAGGTGCAGAAATGGGAATTTAAGTAGAATCCAATAATTAACCATATTCTCAGTGAAAGCTGGATGCTTAAGGATTTTTGGAATTCATGCAGTTTACTCATATGAAGCTTTGGGTGTACAAATGTTTGATTTTTGGATCAGTTTGATCATTTCAAGTGTTCTTACAGCATTAGGTCACGGAACTGAAGTCTTACACCAATAAATCAGACTCAGATAAGTTGTTTCAATTAGTAATTTTTTTCTTAAGCTAAGGACATAGACTTCTTATATTGTTCAGGCCAACAACTGAGAAGTTGGATCATTGTTTTCAACTAGTAAATCTGCAAAAGAAGTTTTCATAGGGGTCACCAAATATAAAGGTAGCAAGTTCTGATCCCTGCTGAGTTCAGTGGCTTGGAAGAAGTCAAAAAAGCCAAAATTCTCCACGGAGTACTCGTTTTTGTCACATCTTTCTATTTTTAGATCATTTGCATCTCTCAGAGCTGAAAGACCGGTGCTTTATTATCTCCCAGAATTCTGACCGTTTCAGAGGCAGAGAGCTCATTTTGTTCTGCACTTCTTTCCAAAGGAGCTCAATTAAACCATATAAAAGAATCAAACTTTACTGATTAAGTAAGAAAAAAAAAATTGCTATGATGTAAAGTCTGTTTTAAGATGTAACGCAGCAGGTAGAAGTTTGCTAGGAATATAGTGTTCTTGCTAGTAGGGAAGATGTGGTAGAATAATAGTGTACCAGGAATAAAACCATTAATATGGCAGCTAAAATGGGCCAGAAACTTAAGCCCATTGTAGTTTTTATGGAAAAACTGTGGTTTAGCACTTGGATAACAGTTTACTACACTAGTCAGCCATCTAAAGTCTTTGAGTTTTAAAACTTAACACTATCCATCATCATGTCCTAGAGGGAAAGACATAATAGTTGCTTACAAATTCACCTGAAAGGTGATATGCTTTGTTCATTGTTTCTGTTGTGTGTGAGCGCATGCAGTTATACAGCATATTCTGCAGTTTCCTTGCACTTAAAGCAACCAGATCAGATAGTGCTGGTGTGCATTGTGGGCTTTTCAGTAGCAATCAGTGAAACTGCAGCAAGACGGGTACCAAAGAGTGACATGAAAGGGGAAAGGCTCTGCACTTCTTTCTTAGACCTGCATTCATGTTTTCATGCCATGCAGTTTCCTGAAGTCTTCAGTTACTCATGTGTGAAATTTATTTGAATGTTAATGAGAGAACAGCATCCTCACTGTAACAGGTGTTCAGACCACAAAACTGTTTTTACTGAATATTTAACACAAATCATTCATAACCTCCTTGTGATGATGCAAGCTGTGACTAAATGGCAAATGAGTTCTGCAGCAGTTGATGTGGTGCGGGATAAACCCTGTGCTTTACATCCTCTAAGGAAACTAGAGCATGGGCCAAAATTTTTGCTATAGTGTATAATTGATAGAGCTGCTCAATGATTGTGAACAGTAATTCTTGAACAGTCAGAATTAACTACAAGCTCACTAAACAAAGATTTAAATCAAAGTGCATCTAGTAGAGACCTGATAGTGTCCAGGGGTCCCTTGATAGATGGAGTTTGAGCTGGGACGAAATGTGCTGAGCCTTCTTTTGATATGTGCAAGAAGAAAATAATGCAGACTGCTAATGCTCAGAAAAACAAAAGCTTTTCTCAGCTAAACTCCTGGTGAGCTATGTGGCATAAAACCAGCTGTTCATGACTTACTGTAATAATGAAGACACTCACTTCATGGGTTTATTCTAATCACAATTCTCTGCAGGATTAGATGGAGTCTGATGTATTTGTGAGCTTTTCTGGAGCAGAGCTTGCATACCTTTAGACTGAACTACTGCATGAAAAACAACTTGGATTATAATATTGCAAAGAGGTCTATTTGGCATCTGTTTTTGATGAAGTTTGGTAATTATGATTTTGCAGTATGAAATTCATATACATCTCCTACTGGATTTGAAGCCACAGTTTTAATTTCAGTTACAAAATTACTAAAATTTTGCCTCAAGACTTAAAGGTGTTTTTTTGGTTTGGTTTGGTTTGGTTTGGGGGGGGGGAGGGACAGTGGTTTCTTAGACTTTAGTACATGGAGTTTTGATGTACCAGAAGTTTTAAATGCAGCTGCTTTTAGACTTTGTAAGCTTCTGGATCTTTGAGTTTACTGTATCCTCTTTCAGAGACGAGTGCCCCTGTTTTTTTCAGTCCTACAGTATATTTGGAGCACGTGTGTTAACTTGTGTACTGGAAAGATTGTAATAGACCTGCTGAAAATGTCAAGATGAACAATTCAGGCAGAGAGAGAGAGGAGAACCGTGCTGGGTCTCAAATACGTTCCATTTCTCAAGTTTGTGGACTTCAGTATCAAAGCATACATATATGAAAGAGAAAGTATAGCCATAAATGTATTGCAGAAATTCACACTATAAATCTTACCCTGATCGGGGGTGGAGGGGGTTGGGGAACACGACACTTTCTTCAAATTTGTTTGTTCCAGACTTTTATGTTGCTGCTACGGTTATGAGATCTGCAGCCTCTACTCTTCCACGGATTGATCACCTCACAGTTAAAATCCCTCATCAAGATTACATGCCAAAAAGGGCAATAAAAATAATAATAAAAAACTCCAGCAACAAACAAACCTGAAGAGACTGCAGCAAACTGTTTGAACTGAGACTATTCAAAATAAATCTTGAAGCTTTCCAGTACCTAGTCAGAATGAAGAAACCTTGTTTTCTTTCCAGTTATTTCTGTGGCTTACTCAAAGTGGCTTACTAATGTCAGTTATTTGCCTTCCCAGTTTGCCAGCCTCATTCACAGCAAGGCGTAGAGCGACTTGGCAGGAAAGCCTCTAGCAGCGTAACAAAGGGAGTGCTTTAGCTGCTCTCAGGGTCACCCTGCCGTACTGGCAGCTGCAGAATGAGCACGGTACTGGGAGCTACTTGGGGGGATCTGGGGACTGCGAACTTCATGGGACATCTGTAATGCAAGTCACATGTATTTAGTGGCCCCACCTTTATTTCTCTGATTTGAATTTACATGATATTGTTACTTCTCTGAAGGGGTGGTTTAGGTACTGAAACACAGCTGTGGTGCCACATAGGATGCCTGATGCACCAGGACACCCCTGCTAGGCCAGCAGCACTGGGCTGGCAGTAGCCGCGTGCTTTCTGGAGTGGTAGGTGGAATACATAAGGTATTTGAAGTGGCACTGGCTGTGTGTATTCAGGTAAGCTCATTCCACCCTAAATGTCATTAAATTAAGATCTTGGTTAAATCAGAGTCCAGATAGATGCCAAAAGTGTCAAAATCACTAGGAAGAGCCTTCTGGTCTGAGCTATACTATAGTTGCTTCTGGGCAGTGGTGTTTTGCTAAAAAATCCTTGTAGGGGGCTGTGTGTGTGCTGTGTAAGGTATCTACAGGGATGCGCATGTGTGCTGCCTAAGGCTTCAGTTCGCAAATGAATTCACAACTCTAGGATTTTAATTTGACACATAGTCACAGACTTGAGATACTGCCTTTAAAAGGGGTCTCTGTGGAGGAACTTGTTTTCATTTCCATTTACAGAATCAGAATTAATGAACTGAAAGTGTTGGTAGGCATTAATGAAAGGTGCTTCTGTTACAGTGGAGAAAAAAATTGCATAACTCCCATGCAGAAGGATAATTCTTCAATTTTAACTTTCCAGAAGAATTTACAAAGCTGTTACTCTGTTATTTGTACTGTATGGAATGCCTTCCTGCAGATGCTGTACACACAAATAAGAAAATGAGGTCCCTGCTTACACAAAAAGTAAGCAACATGTAAATAAAAACTGAGGGAAAGGTGCAGCAGTGAGCAAACAAGCAGGCTGGAATTTAACAGGTGCCTTGCAAGTCACACTCCTTTCTGTCTTTAGTCTGCTGAGCACTTCTGAGAGGGATTTATGGGTTTTCTTGAGGGAGGAAAGATATTCTGTGAAAGAACTTAACACAGTGCTGAGAGGTGTTTCGCACAGATTTGGATGGGAGTTTTAGGCTAGGTGACTCAGCGGGAGAGAATTTGGCAGCTCAGAATTTCAATGAGATGACTGCCTTCTGCAGTGTCTTTGGAATTTAAGTATTCGGCTCCTCTAAGTTTATGGATATAGCAGATGGAAAAAAGAAAGAAGAAAACATAAGCTATTCAGTGGGATTAGGTGGAGAGAAAGCTGGACCAAAAACGTATGAAAATCATGGAAAAGAAATGGGGATTTGGGGAGAGGAACAGCTGACTGGAACAATACAGAAGTGATCTTGGAAATGCTCTTTGCTAGGCCTAATTTCCATTTTCAAGTTGAAACGTTTTTCTGTAGGAAATACCACACTAGTCTTGAAAAGTTGTAGAAAATTGTATCTTACACTGAAAACGACACCTGTTCGTGTGTGTGGTTTGGTAGACTGATCGCTGTCTGGGTGTGCTGCTGCCTGCACACAGACTGGTTTGCAGTTTGTCAGCTGTCCTGCAATTGGAGTTCGTAGTTAAGTGAACTCGTAAAAATGACTTTGTGAACCCTAAACAATCTGCAGAGGAAATACTCTGGTCAGTCCATCAAGGAGGAGTACTCAGGTTAAATAATGATGACTGAAACCCTACATAGTGTGTATAATTTCTTTAGGCTTGTATTTACATTTTCTGTGCTTCACTGGTAGGGCACAGCCTTGAGATTGCAGAAATGGCAAAACAGGGTAATTATTAAAAAATAAAATGACATTGCTGAAGGAATCACATCTAGTAAAGGATCAACCAATTTTCTCTGTTGGCTAAAGCAGGAATACACTGCGGTCTGTAATAGTAATCTTTCTCTGCAAGTAACATGTACCCGAAGACTGAACATCAGTGTTTAACAGCCACGGCACATTAACAGGCCCAGAAATATGTCGATTCTCTCACTAAGGTGGGTTAGTGCTGGATTTACCTTGTCCTTTGGCACATAATAATCACAAGGATGTCACTGGGCATCCAGTGCTTCTTTCCTTTGCTTCTTGTGTTAAAGCTGTGCACTTTGGATACTGTACTGGGATCTCCTGTGAATGGTATTGATATTAATGTTATCCTAATGTCATGGTTTAATAATGTAATGTTATGGTATTAATATTACACCACCAGCTTTAATGGATGGCATTTTATCAGTTAATTTGGCACCATTAGTATTATAATTCTGTAGGTTGTTTATGCATTTAAATCTGAATACAAATGGTTTCTGTTTGTTTGTTTCCCAAAGCTAGAAATATTTTCCCTATATGCATTTATCTTGTCTGGTTTACTACAGCATTTCTGCCCAGAATTAACTGCCAGTAAGGGCCAACATTAATTTGTTGACAGGTGTGGGGGTGTAAGCTTATTATGAAATGCCTACAATTCAGCATTGATCAAAAGATTACAGCTTTCATCTGTAAATACAAGCGAATGAATAAACTGATGGCACTGCATCTTCCTGCTCATCTCTTGATTTCACGCTGCATACAGGCTGTGTTTGTGTGCTTGTGCTTTCTTCACCTCTTTGAAGGAAATAAACTAACAAGTACACAAGTGGGCACAGAGCGCCGAACCTCTGTATTCATAACAGCAACAGCTTTCAGTAATCCCTCTGCATTGTTGTCTCCCTTTAGTATTCATAAAGAGCCAACATATAAGGGTTACAGTCTGTGTATTTATGGGTATGCATATGTCGATAGGAATATAAAATTAGACATGTGGTTCGAGATAAAAGAGTAAGAATTGTAGGTAAAAGGCAGTGAAATGCCTTCTTGTTCAGAAAATTTGGAATAAAATGGTAAATGGATTTTACACCCTATGCTGGATTTTGTTTGTTTTATTCGTAGCGTACCTACTATGCCTGTGAGGCATACACAAAGATAATGTACACACATCTGCAGCTTTTTTCATGCTGGAGAAAGAACAACTGGAAGTGAGCATCAGGTCTTCTCATACTGTATAGATGGACAACTCCCCAAGCAAACTGAAAGAATGGGTGAAAAGAGGTTTACAGGACTTCACTAAAGATTTGGAAAATAGATTAAGTTTCATGCCTTTTTAAGCACTCAAGCTGTTTTAAGCAAGGATATCTTGCTAAGTCAATGTCTCTGCAGTGAATTGACAGCTCAGGTGGCAAGTGAAACCTTCAGTGTTAACTTCTACTTGAATGGTCTCATTGTGGACCATGCTCGTTCATTGTTAACAGAAAAACATTCGTGTGCCCCTTTTCCAGATCGGTATGACTTCATCTAGGTGGTACATGTTAAAGATTTGTTAGCTTTCAGGCAATGTCCGTGCAAACGTTCATTAGTAGAAAGCACTGGGTCCCTTTGGTGTCTGGGCATGCCGTCTTTCTCGACTCTGAACAGGGTGCTTGCATGGCCACGTTGGGCCAAGGAGGCATTGAAGCTCAGGTGTCAGTGCAGGCACCCAGCTCCCTGGGCACAGCACGGGGCCTTCTGGCTCCTCAGGCAAGACGGATCAACCCCCTGGGGAGATTTGTTCACGATGAAGCTTCACCTTCCATTGCAGATAAAGCAGCTAGAGACATTTTGTTCTTCAAGGTTAAGTATAAAATCAAATATGGCTAAAGGAGATGGCACAGTGCAAACAGCTGTGTGAGGTACCTTTGCATGTTAAATGTGACTGGCCAAGTCTCACACACAGACCGTTTTGGTGTTTGGGTGTATTTGCTTCAAACAGAAGCTTTATATGCAGCTGAGAATGATCATTTAATGAAATTGATCACCATTCATGTCCCAGGAGATCTAAATACCAGGACAGTAACAGCCATTTCTAACTGGCTTTCATTCCTGTCTTTGTTGTATGGCACCTGGATGTACACATAAATCACTGTCCCTCAGCTTTTGGGCATAGTGTGGCCTGTGGAACAGCAGCTATGACATTCAGTGGTTACACAGTGCAGATTTGCTTTCATCACTGACTTCTGAAAAATGAATATTTACGTGAACTGTTCTTCCCTGTTCCTGAAAGTTGAAGATTTGAGATGGAAGTTCGTTCCATTGTAGTGTAGCTCAGAATACTCTGTGTAATGCACTTTCTCAGCAGGGCCGTGCAGGTGGTTTGGTGGGCAGCAGTGATGCAGACAGCCTGCTACGCTCTCATCTGCATTACAGAGATAATCTCTGAAGCAACCCATTGATAAAATCAGAAGGCAGTTTGCCACAGTTTCTGTGATTTGCCCCGGTCCTGTAAATTAGGTTGTCATGTGCTGTATACGTAAGGAATTGTATTATGTATGAATTCAAAAGATACACAGCTGAATTACAGATATTTATAATTTGCTATATATAGCTACTTCTCGAGTAGTTACTGGGCAGATTTCCCACCTCCGAATCTTGCATACTTATGCAATTGGAAATTAGCTTGTCTTTTTATATTTTTTTCCCAGAGAATGTGTATCACAAGAATGAGAAAGGTATCTGGGACTCTCTTGATGGCAGGAAGCCTATTGCTGTGTGGCTGTCATAACCTGTCAGGATAATGATTCTTTAGCTACTGTGTTACTTTTATTTACTTATCTATTGTACTTATTATTTTGTGGTAAATGCATATTCCTATGGTTACAGATAGACATAAACTTCTGCTCAGGGGATTCCATGAGCTGTCTAAACTCCCCTTATATATATTTTGAAATGACTGGTTTTCCATGTGTTTTTTTTTTCTTGTCATCCCTGATGTGTTTTTTCTAACATGAAGGGATCAGTGTAATTTCTACTGTTATCAAGGGAAATTGTCAACTTACCTGTCTTCCAGAAGGAATGGTTTAGGTCAGTAATGTATATCGTTATTTTGTTCTGAAATTTATTTCCTCTGAGGCTGATAACTTTTTGGTCTCAGTTCTTATTGCCTAATTCTCATTCTTTGTTTATGGCCAGTGATTTTGCAGTTCATGTCTCGTTAGGTGAGATGAGTGGCTAGCCATCTCCTAAGGTTGGGAGGAACACCTGCTTTACATGGCAGTGAAGACTGAAGGTTGAGTGAGGGATGTTCCCCACATTTGCTGAATTTGCATCATTTTAACAAGTGGAATTCCTCACTGTACTCATTAAGTATTATGCTGAGTGGAGGGAGGTATTTTAATTGAGATAAACTAAATTAGAAACTGGAATTGGTCTGTGGAAAGCTTGAGTAGGCTTGGGATAGATAGGATTGGCAGTACTTAAAAGAACAAGAGGAAGCCAATAGGAAGACTGCACTAAATAGGAAAGTAAGATGCAAATGCTCTCAGCTGTTGGACAGATAATGACTCAAAAACCTATAAGCAGCCAAAAGAAAGATTATTTTTTAACTCCTCCTAATGGCAACAGATCAATGGATAAAATGCTACCATGTATTACCAGAAGTTTTCAGACTGTGCCTGTGATCTGAAGGCTGAAAACCAGTCACCTGACAATAATAGTTTCTAAATTTAAGGCAAATTATGTATTTGAATGACAGAAAAGTTCAAACAAATTCATCATTTGCAATATAGAAATGATAATGCAAAATGTTACTTGAAATGCCGATTTGTTCTGCTTGTATGCTATTACAGCATTGCGTTTACTGAGGTGTTGTTATCTTTACACTATGGAAGTGTGGTTGTCTCTTGAGAGGTCACATGAATTATCTCTTCTATAAAATGTTTCTTATAGCATGATAAAATATAGATGAATATATATAAATAAATATTCTTCTTAGAAAAAATGAAAATTGTGGTAACCTTTTTATTGTTAGTAAGCACTTTATGTTATTATCACATGCTGCATATTGCAGGAATTCCCATAGAGAAATGCTAATTTGGAGAAAAGAACATACATACAATATATATATACACACTTGTGTTCAAAAGCATTATCATTTTTGGCTGTTAATTTGGAAAATAACTGAAATGCGTGATAGTTTTTCTGTGTCTTGATACCCAAGCTTGTTTGACTCAAATGAGAGCTGAGTGCAGGCTGCAGGTGGGGTCCCACGAGAGCAGAGCAGAGGGGCACAATCCCCTCCCTTACCTGCATCCCACACTGCTGGTGGCGCAGCCCAGGGTATGGTTGGCTTTCTGGGCTGCAAGCCCACACTGCTGACTCGTGTCGAGCTTCTCATCAGCCAACACCCCCAGGTCCTTCTCCTCAGGGCTGCTCTCAATCCATTCTCAGGCCAGCCTGTGTCTGTGCTTGGGATTGCCCTGGCCCAGCTGCAGGACCTTGCACTTGGCCTTGCTGAACCCCATGAGGTTCACACAGACCCACCTCTCTGGCTTATCATGGTCAAGATCAGCAAGATTGTTGCAAGTGTAGTCATTTAACTGATGAACAGAGAGAAATGGATATTCTTTGATATTTTCACTCTCTTCATTATGCCTATTTATAGCATTCTATTAGCAGGCATCGTTTAGGATTATAGTAGTGTTGAACTGCATCACTTCCATACCGGGTTACTTGCCTTACATCTACCTTTACACAGCTGGTGTAGGTACAGTCATGGAAATGAGCTCAATTTTAGAAAAAGAGCCATAACCCACTGCCGCAGCTTCCCCATACCCCGTCACACTGCTGAGTGAAGGGGGTTAAATGATTTTCTTCCATCTTTTAAATCATGTTAAAATTTATGCAGTCTTTCTGAAAGAAGGTCCTATTTAAACCTGGCTATTTCACAGAGAAGGTAAGAAATTTGGTTTTTATTTGAAGCATTTATAAAAGTGTTGAATTGATGGGTTGGAAGCATGATAGATTTTAGATTTAACATAAGGAAGGATAGAGAGGTTGGACTGCCCTGCCACCTCCTTTTCTTTTCTGCACAAGAACACAGGAGGTGATGTGTTCTGGGCTGCTCTGAATAAGCAAGATGGGGCTGTATCTCAGTAGTATGCCTGGTCAAGAACTTCAGTGTATATTTTCAAGAAAATTCCAACACGAAAAACATTCTGATTTAGAGCATTACATCAAGGCAGTGTCAGCAACCTGATATAGTGGGTGGCATCCCTGGCCGTGGCAGGGGGTTAGAACTTAGATTATCTTTAAGGTCCCTTCCAACCTGAGCCATTCTGTGATAAATATATTAAAAAATATATGTTAATAAAGTTTTACCTGACGAATTTATTTTATGAGCTACCCAGTATTTTTTCTAAATTCATTTAGACTTCAAATTTTAATAGAATATTAAATTTATACTTACATATGAGAGAGATTTATCCATATGAGGGACACAGCAGATTGCCCCGTTTAAAGACTGTTCAGTGTTCTTGCCTTGTGCTATTTTTTTTCAATTGCCTATAATTTTACCAGTGTCAGCCGCTTGGGGATGGGATTTTCTGTATCTGTGGTCTGCACCATTATTGTATCAGATCTACTTTTCCCTGCAAAAAAGGTTCAGAATGAGGCAAGGGAAAAGTCATTGCTTTTCACTGTTAAAGATCTCCTTTGAAAAATTTATAGTACTGCTATATTTTAGAGCAAGGACTTGAAATTTTATGAGAGGAGAAAAATGCCTTTTATCATCTGCTTGGAAATCTGCACAGCCTGGGTGATTTTGTTGAAAGGACAACAAAAATACCCATAAGACAAAAAGAAAAACTGAGGTAACATAGACAGGAGGAGGCATAAAATTTGGATGAGCAGCTCAGAGTAGTGGAACTAGTGGTTGAAGAAAACACAATCAGAAATGGATGGGACAAGGGTAGAGGAGGATATCAGTCAAGGAGAATCTTTTTGCTGTGCTATGTTTTCTTTCTGCTCTATGGGTTCCAAAATTCTGCCAACGAACTTGGTCCAGGTGTTTCTACTCCCACCATCTCTGCTGTGTAAAGAGTAACTTCTGCTGCGAGTCCTTTATGTCATGATCCTTCTTAGACATCTGATCGTCTATTTGCCCTCTCTCAGTTATTTCCTTCAAATAGCCCCATTGTTTCCTTCAAGTAACAATCATGTCAATTATTTATGTTCAGTTTACTGGAAGAGGCAGAAATGGCATTAATATGTTGCTACTAATAAAATGTCTATTTATGAAGAAGAATTAGGAAAAGCAGAGGGTTCTTTGCATTCTGCATGTTTGCCAATGGCTCGAGTAAATCTTCTGCAAGCCTCAGAGTCGCCCACATTCTTCATAAGGGCAGAATGTTAAGTAGGATATTTTGGTGAATTTATTTCAAGTATAGCTGCTAGCGCTACTTGAACGTTTATAGTGGACATGTATTTGTTACTAACATTAGCACGGCTGAAGGACAGCTAAAACTATTCTCATGTTGAAAGTTTTCTAGTTATAGAGAAAAAAATTGTCTCACTCTCAACACTGGCATTTTTCTGTCAAGAAAATCAATATTTTGAAGAATTCATTAATTCTTTTTTACAGATTAGTGTTGCTGGTTTGGGTGCTAATGACATCAGAAATGTGATGCTCTTTTTTAACCACTGTGGCCACATTTAAGGATTTTTTCTTTTTATTATTTGTATTCATTTTCATTGTAATTCATTTTCATTGCAGAGCAAGGAAATGGAATTGATAGAGTCATTCTATTAGCTGAAAGATTTGGGAATTTTAGATTAGTATTTAAACTTTGTAGAGTTCTCTATGTGCTGTCATTTAAGGAAATTGTTACAGCAACATTGCGAAGATACATTGCATAGAGTTTTTTTGTTTTGTTTTGTTTTGTGATAAGAGCTTTAAAGAGTGAAACTCTTTATCTATGTAAACAATCTATAACTTTCCCCAGTCTTTGCTAACTGGCTGCTTCCATAAAAAGTGAAGCTGCTTCTGGCTCAGATTTTAATGCAAATTTTCTTTTCCAAAACTATTTCATTTAGTTTAAGGTTACCAATATCAGAATTCTGGAAATGCACAAGCACAATTACCTTTGCTTGTAAGAACACACCCTTTAAAAGTAGATGTTTTGTTTTGTTAATTGCTTTAAAGATAAGTAATTTTTGTCACAAAATTGTAAAAAAGGCTGCTGGGTATTAATATAAAAGCAGTTTAAAATTAAATATTGAGTTGCAGCATATTAAAATTCATTTCCTGATTCAAAAAAAGTAAATAAAGTATGTGGAAATCAAATCAGGTCACCTGTACTGTCAAAACACAATATGCATTATATTTAATTATTAGACTTTATTGGGTCTTTTAATTGTGTAACCAACAAAATTGGATTTTTAAACATTTAAAATTTTGAATGCACTGAGTCCACAGGCATATGGGATAAAAACATGGTAGCAGTATTTTTTTGTTTGTTTGTTTGTTTGCAAAGGCATTCTCATTGTTCAGAGCAGCAGGACCAAAACAAAGGTTCTCAGCACCCTTCCTGCAGAATACTCCTATACTCAGGATATTTATATTCCTGTGTTTGCAGGATCAGAGTATAACTCTTGGATGAATGTTGTGCAAATTATATGAAGTGATCTTCAGTTTGGATTTGGTTGTAAGCCCATGGAAAGCCAAGGAAGCACTCATTTTATTTCAGCTTTGGGTCACAGTGCACCGAAGTCCCATCAAAATCAAGTCAATCGGGGAGGTGGAAGGCTCTGTCTATTGAGTACTGCTGCCATTTCCAGATAGCTGGTATCTGTAGTGCTCCAACACCTGTTAGCATTACTGACTTCTCACTCATTACCAAGTTCACTGAATTCAGCCATGTGAACAGATTTTCTGGCTGGGCTTTCATCAGTTGAACAAACACCTTCTGCTGCGCATCATTGCTTCTGAACCAGGAAGAAGAGGAGAGGTGGGTGGCCTAATGCAGTGTTCCCTGCTGCAGTAAGAATGTGTCCATGGGACTAAACCAAAGCCCATTATTAAAGTTGAAAGACATTCAGACCAATCTCATCTTGGTTGAGATTGATTCAGATTTATATAAATCCCTTTTCTAGATTCTATCATGCAACATTCTTCTTGTGATACTGATGTTGAGATACTACAATAGTAGCAGCGCACTGAGGCTCTGAACAAGAGGGTAAATACCATGTTAAAAGAAAGGTCTCAGCATAAAAACAGCCCGGTGGATACTCTTGAGTTTCACTTGGCATTAATATAAAAAATAAAATAAACATATCACAATGACACCAAGTTTCTTCTAAGGTTCTTGAGTCTTTGGGAAGTTTGGAAAGGTTTTATAATAGAGAAAAATGGAATTAGTTCTGTACATTTTGTTTACTTCCCATTGTGTCATGTTAGCATTTATCTAGAGAACACAGATTTTTCAGAGGGGTAAAACATTTTCTAAAAATAAAATATTAATAGAAAAATACAGATAAATAAGCAAGTCAAAATGACAAGATGATTATTGAATAGGAAACATTTGGAAACCGAAAGAAGAAAAGAATCTGATTTAACTTCTCCAATTTCTTATGTATTTCTTGTGCAAATTTTGCTTATCTGGAAAAAAAAAAAAGCATTAATTATTGAGAGGATCACCTTCTGTCATGCTGCTGATTCTGCTGCTAGTCAAAGAAAATTGAATGCCACAAAAGATGAAAGTGGATAGTAACTCTACTTCCTGGGGAAGGGTAATGGCACGAGTAAGAACTTTTCTTTTAAAGTCACTTTGTTCATCACTTGTCATCTCTGTCTTTTCTGCTTTGATTTCTTCTCCTCTGCTAATCATCTGCAGGCCTACGGAACCTCTTATTTGTAGACAATAATCAGTTGTATAAACTCAGTAGTTGGTACCTTTATAAACTTTGGTGTATGACAGACTGCATAGTACAGCAGGAGTAGGAAGGTAGGGTTACAGAAAGAGATGCAATAAGATTATTTTTTTTTTGTGAAGTATATGCTGAATACTTGGTGTGGGATAAAATATTTGCTTCTTGTCTTGCTGAGCACAGTTGCCTGAGGGAACGGGAAGCTTCAGATGCCCCTGGTCAGCATGGTACCTCTGTACTGGTACACTAAAATCGCCAGGGAGAAGCTTTGAATGATTGGCATGTCAGCACTTGTTCATTAACACATTGTCTGCTCTTGGGGCATGGTTTTTGAGTATGGCACTGCCAGGTAGCCGCTGTCCACAGATTCCCTTCAGGTCACCTCAGGTCTCATCTCAGATCTCTTCAGGTCATTACACAGGCTGAGGACAGCTTCCAGTAAATGGTTCAAACAGGGCTGTGCCATTTGTAATGCAGGGAGTTCCTTCATGTGGATACAAACTGGGCTCCTGTAGTGGCCCTCCGGGCCTGAGGAGACACCTCAGCGCTCAGTGAGAGAACAGCTCGCCACAGCAGTCAGTGCCCATGGGTTAGCTGAGGACAAGACTTTCAGTGGACTTCCACAAACTAGTGTTTCAAAAAAGTCTTTTCCAGTATCGGTGACAATGCTGCTGGTGAATATGAGATCAACTTTGTCCTTTTCTTCAGATGTAATATATTCCAGGTATGGTTTTCTTCAGCTTTGTCCTCAAAGATTTGGAGACTTGCAAAAATAAAGTGAAAGGAAGATTACTAGCATGCCATTAGTAGAAGTCTGTGTGCAAGGCCTTTGCAGATGACCAAGGAGAGGTTTTGAAATCTCTGTGTTTATGCAGTGACAGATCCATTAGTGGGACAGCACTGTAGTTTAGGTCAACAAGGAACCTGCAGCTGGATTTCCTTTGCTGTGTACATGAGTGATCATTGCTTCTTCAGTCTAAGAAGGCTTGAAATTGTTTTTCCCTTTTCTGCAGTTAGTCCTGTCTTTAACTTTTTAAGGTAACACTCCTGTGTTTGAATAAAGAAGCTCTGGAGGAGTTAGGAACAGAGAGACTGTAGTTCAGTGGGTTGGATTTTGAGGGGAAAAGGGGAGGGTATGCTTGCTGTTTATTACTTAGACTGTATTTTTCAAGTTCTGTCAAGGGAACATAAAGGCTGTCACAGAAAGAAAAGCAGTGTAGTAAGATGTGCTGAGGAATCACAGAATCAAAGTTTACCTGTTTGACATAAACTGTCGGTGTGTTTCTGGGAAGGATGTGTGGAATATGCATCTGGAGGCCCAGCCTTAAATGAAGATACTAGCTCTTGATTGCTTCATTATCGCTTGTGAGGAAACGTGTGTGTTAGAAATTCTGAGGTGCCTTGCTATTTAGATACTGGTGGTTCAGAAGTGTGGTGGGCAACATTTTTCTTTGTTAAAATAAAACCGTGTCTGTTTTGGAATTTAAAACCTGTCAGAAACATGTGCATCAAAAAGATGAATGCTATATTATGTAGACTTAATATGGTGGGCCTTGATTTTATCTGTTAGATTTATTATGGAGTCAAGTTCCATTACCAGTATTTTGTGCTCCTGTTTGTTCATGGCCACGGCATTACATTAGTAGACATTTAACTGTTCAATTATTAACCTCATGTAAGCACTAATACACTGAAAGAATCTTTGAGGGAGCTGCAGCAGTCACTGTGACTTTTAAAGAGTTGACTAATGTAACCAAATAATTGCCCTCTAGTTAAGGAAAAACCCATGGGTCATTCCAAGAGACACAGAGGATTTAACGCCTCGTGCACCATACAACTATCAGTCTTCAGTACATCTTGCCCCATGTTATTCAGCATCCAGCTGATAAAAGTTGGTATAAGAGATGATCAAGTGACAAGAGTATTTGTCTCAAACTCACATCTAAAGGATTTCTGATTGTTGTAGACAAGTGATATGAGCTTTCTGTGATTTAGTTTTCCCACAAGTAAAATCTGTTTTCCATCTTCTCCTGTGTGTTTTCCTGTCTCAGAAGATGATATGAAACTTAAGATACTTTAACAATAGTGATACAGTTATATGGTTATAGATACATGGTTAAATTTATATAGAAATTGATAGAAATAATTATAGATAGTTTTGTTTTTCCCCAGTTCCCCAACAAATTAAACCCTATATTTTCTGGACCAGCCAGTAACACTTGTAAGAGCAGACTCTTAATGCCCTAAAATGCTAGTGATTATAATTCAAATGCCTTTAATGGATTTGAACCTATAACCTACAGTCAGAAATAATTGAATTTTTGACTTCTTTATTTTCATTGTTCTTACATTTTATAGTGTGTTTAAGTCTTCCCTCCCCTTAATTCCTCACAGTCGGTCTGTACAGAAGTCATTAGAAATATTTTTGCAGTTCAGAGTCCAGGTTAGATTGTGCATCAGTGTTCTAGTGCATGGTCATAGGTATCATTACTGTTTACTCATATGATTATCTGGTACTATTATAGCACGTCTTTAATCAGAAATGTAACTAATGCTGAAAAAATATGTACAGAATAGTTTAACCTTAAAAAATATCATCAGGAAAACACACACCCTTTTATTCCTCCTCTGAAAATCTAAGAAGTACAACAATAATTATAGCAGTCTCACAGCCGTGAGTTTCTGTACTGTCATCTCTGTTCTTGGATTCTGAAGGATATGCTACACATTTGTAAGAGGATGTTCTGATAGGTGGCACTGCCATTTTGAGGAGTGAAGTAATTTTAATTTCCTACAGTATTTTTTCTTCTCTTTCTTCTCCTTTAATCTAAAAACAGCTATTCTGGCCTCATTTATGTGTGGAGAATAGAATAAGATTTCAAAAGGCTAAAAAAATCTCAACATATCTAGGACTAATGGAGCTACAATTGAAATTTAAATAACAAATGCAAAAATCGACATGTATTCTCAAATCAGAAATGAAACAAAAAGGGATAAGAACACTTATCAAGTAAAGAGCTTCTGGAACATTTTAGGCAACATGTTTTCAGTAAAATCTTTTTGAAATTTTATCATTCCCTGTACAGTATTTCCTGAATTTTTAATTCCCTTTTGTTTTGAACTTAAAAATAATGCAGAAGGGGTTTTGTTCTTTATTCAGTCAGATCTTCAACAGTAAACTTTAAATACTTGTAGAACTTGAGTTAACTTCTGCATAGCAGATAAGTTATTCATAAATATCACTGAATTTAGCAGGATAGTCTGTCAAAAGTACATGTTCTGTTACAATAACTTAACCTTTTTAGAAGCCAGTATTAGAGTGAAATTTTAAGTGGAGAACCTGAAGGATATAGCTGAAGTCTTCTCTTACTGAAGACACATCCTCCATTGGGTTTTGGAGGCTTTCATTTGGGCTTACACTTAAAAAAAGTTTATTAGTTAGCAGGTAATCTTTAGGTGCAATTAGAGAAATAAAGGTAGTTATACGTGTTATGCCAAGGAAAAAAAGAAGTTCTTAGTGAGTCTTGATTGTACCAGTATCCCTGCTATTCGATATGAAGTGCAGTAACAAACAGCAGTAAATATAATTATGCTATTCCTTATGGTAGTGATTTTCTAAAACACGCACATCTGCTACTGTGGAGTGAGCTGCCAGCTCTGGGGAAATATCACTTAGAAAAACATGCAATGCACACAGAGTAATTTCCAGCAAAGTTGTTTGCTAAACTAAATCCAACACATTGGAAATAAGAAAGCCATAGATGAGAAAATCCTAGTAGCAGTAAGAGCAGATGTATCTTGAGAGACTGCTGGTGTTGTTTTTTGTTATAAAATGGACCTTGCCAGTGGTGAGAAGTAGTAAAAGCCTCCAAGACATTTTAAGCAGGGTGGGAGCAGGTGAGTGGCTGGAGGAGTGTCTTAAGCACAAAGATAAGCAGCTGTTGCTAGTTTGTCATGGTAAGATGTCAGTGATGCTTATGCTGCATATTAAGAAGTCCTAATACCTTAAAAAAGAGCATGGAAAAAGTTCATGCCCATTACATTCATTATTGCCAGAAGAATAAACTTTTTGGTATCTGATTTTGTATTAGGAAGAACTCTAACCCACTTCTTGTGTGGTGAGAACACTGAGACTGAGCAAACTTTGTGTTCTCTTTATTTCTTCATAAGTTACCTTTCTCAATCTATTTGAGATCTGTAATTTAATATCCATAGATTCAGCACATGCTGAGGCAAAGGCTGTGGGACTAGAGCTTTGCAAGAGCAGGATACTCATACTGCACCAGGGTGCACACCCGGAGCCACGGCACCGGTGTCACCTGGTCAGCATACATGTAGTTCTCCAAACACTGTTAGGATGTTTAAACCTCCTGCCATCTGTTGGCTTCTTTAAAGAGATGCCATCAGGAAAGTACTTGCTGTTTATTATACTGACAGCATAACTAGTACTTCAGTAAGCATTGCAGCAGAGAAAAATTCTGTCCATGCTTAAGGCTGGACACAGCCATTTGATAAAGCTATGTGTGGTGTTTGACACAGATAACCTGCGTAACCCAGCACTGCCCATGTGTGTTCTGAAGTCAGGGATATTTCTGCAAACCCCAGATTGTGAGTGACAGGTTATTGAATGTATTCTAGTGGGAGGTGGTGTCTTTTGATTAACTTTTCATATCTTTCCTGTGCAAAACAATGTCATGTGTAGCATTGTTAAGCAGCAATTTGACGTACCAGCTAGTGTAAATAGCTGCCTTGCGGACAGAAGAGGCCTAGGAAAAGGCATATGTGTGTTAAGATTTATATGTACATTATTTTCTGACTGCAGTCGATTGCTGTGTCCTGCCCAGTGTTGTTTCTGAGGTGTGTTGGTGTGAAGTTCCTGTACCTTTTGGAGTCGCAGAGAGCTAGGTTAGCTTCAGCAGCTTCATTTGGTCTTTGCTAGCAGAGCTAATTCTGGCTGAATACAATTAAGGAGCATTCCTAGAAGCAGTTGGGTGAAGTGACTGATTTTTGTGATGAGAAACTAGCAGAATATGACCTCTTGTGTGGCCAAGGCTGTGCCTGCCAGGCCAGCTCTGGGGGCTGCCTGTCTTGGATGCGGGTCCTGGGAGGCCCTGCTCGCTGAGCTCTGGAGCTGGGCTGAGGTACTGCGCTCTCGTGTACAATAAACACAAAGATATTTTGCCTCTAGCTGTCTCATTGCCTTCGTACTGCCCCGTGCTTTCTGTGCGAGAAAGCTGCCTTATTCAGAACCGAGGAATTGTTCCTGGTCTTCATGTAAATGTTAGGACAAAGCATTCCTGCCAGAAGTGGTTAAGTATGACCAGGTCCCAATCTTACAGACAGCCTGAGCTTTTCTTCCTTTTAGCAAATGAATAGGAGGCTTCAAGTATCTCTGCAGGGAAGGCAGTAGCTAAAGACATAGGGTTTTCCCTAATCTGTATGCTACACTGAGGCGCATCCTGAAGTGGGATTTAGTCAGAGGTACTAAATTTAAATCCAAGCTATAGTCCTGAAAATTTCTGCTCAGCTATCAAGTGCTGAAGACGGCTTAATTCTACAGACTAGTCATTATTTTCTTTGAAATTCCTCAGAAAGCTTCAGCCCTTGGGTGCCCCTGTTTCTTCAGGGCCAATCAGCATCTGCTTCGTGACTGCGCTGTGCAGGACCTGGTGCTCCTCTGCGGGTGGCTGCTGGAAACACTGCAGTGCGCTGGCAGGACCTCCTTTTGGATACAAAGCTTTAATACCCACTGGTTTCTTATACAGGATGGTTATGTCCCTTAATTATATCATAGGTTTGTAATTCAGTCATTTTCTAGGAAACTTCTGTTTGATTTCTTTCAGGCAGAAGTAGGATCTGAACCTTGTACCGTTTTTTCCCCAAGGACTCTGTTCATTGGAGTGTTGTATACTAACTGCGATGCATCACCTTCACCAGAAAGATTTTGTGCCAGTCAGTTGAAAAGTTTTTAAGAGGACAAGCTTCATACCTCAGAACATCCCTCTTTGCATCCTAGAGTAAGGTATGCAGACCCATTGCTGCTGGCTCTCTATGAGCTGCCTCATTCTGAAGCATATTTTGACTGGTATGGATCCCATGACTGGTATGGTTCTGTGTACATGTTGTAGGGGGAGAATAGGTGTTAGACTGATGTTTCCACATGCCAGTTTGGAAGCTAAAAGTCCAAAAATTAGGTTCTGCGGTGTGATAGGCTAAGAATTAGAAATAGTACATCCGATGAAGCAAATGCAGAAAAGAATAATGACATTACAGTAAGTTGAATTTTCTAGTGGTTATAGCATTGACATAATTGTATAGGATCCTGTGTGATGGTGACATTTGCGTATCCTCTAAAGGATAACTGTTCAGTGCTAAACATCTTTGAGAACGCCTGCTGCATTAAAAATACTGAGTAAAATACCAAAGCTTGAGTGGAGTCAGAATTTCTCCTGTTACACAACAGAGAAGAAAACTGTAGTTACAGATTGAAGATGTCCTTGCCTCCTTGCTTTCTTCTGGGTTTTTGAAGGAGTAAGGGGAGAAAAAAGGGAAGAGAAGGAAAGGGAGACTCACGGTGTTGGCAGACGAAACAGATGCTGGCAGAAGAAATGGATGAAGAAGCAGAGTGTGGTTTATCACACCTGAACACAGGAAGAATTAGGCTGAGGCTCATCTGTTTCTCTTTGGTTTGGACACTGTGCTATTGTCAGTTCTTTCTCTAGTATGTTGTTTATCTACGCTGAAAGAGAATGGTGAGATTTAGGTACAGCACTAAAATGTCATGAAATTTTGCATGAATATTCTGCATAAAGTGTGAATTGCTAGGTGACCATGATGCAGAAGGATAATTTGAATCAGCTGTGCTATAAGCTGGGCGTTGCCTCACTTCACATCCCAGTTCAGACGGTTGGATTGAGAACATCAGAAGGAGGTGCTGCTTTCTGTCACTGAGGTAAAGCCAGGATCACGAGCTATGACAATCAGATTTTTCATCTAAATTACCTCTTTGCAGCAGGTGCATTATGTGACAGGGAATATACCAAAGCCACATGGACTTGCTCATATGCATCAGATTTCATGACTGCCATGGAAGTACTTCTTTTATCCACACCATATGGCAGTTCAAGACACATTAAATAGCCTTTTTCTTCTGCCAGGATTGGCAAAAACCCTAATCCAACAGCAAATTTCTATACAAAATCAGCAGGCTCTAACAAAATGACACAGTCACAATTCGGCATAGTATCAAGTGATGGCATTATAGCCATCCATCTGCTGTACAGCAGGAAAAAAAAAATGTCTTAAAGCAATAGCCACCATTCAAAATGACTTCCATTTTATTTTCTGTTAAACATGGATAAGTGGATAAATGTTTTTATCACAAATGAACTGCAATATATATATATATATATACATATGCATTTGTGTGTGTTCAGTAAATGAGGCAGAGTTTAAATGCCAGTGCAAGTAAGTCCAGATTCAGAAGAGTTGTGGAGAACATAATCCATGAACAGCTGACTGCCAAAATGCTAACCACATGGTAGCATCACGGTAGTAGCATCATAGGGTGCTAACAAGCACCAAGACATTTGTGTCAAAGTGACTGTTGATGTCTTCAGTTAAGGTTCAGAAATTCACAAGTTATATAAAATAAATTGATTTAAAGGTAATATTTTAACAAGGGATGTTGCACAGTTTTAATTGACCAAATCACTTATTCTGCTGAACTGGCTATATTTAATCACACGTTTTTATTATTTTTATCATTTCAACAATAAAAGACTCTAAAATGTATTGTCTGTACTACGTTGGATGATTAGGCTGCCCATAGCCCCTTTAGATTGGTGATGTTAGGAAAATACTACTACAGATTCATTTGGCAATGCTGAAACTTTTAAAGGTGGCTGCTTCCAAAGTCCTAAACTCCACTTTAGCTTCTGCCCTGGTTTCAGTGGTCTGGAGATTTTGATAGAAGTAAGCACAGCAGTTAAGGTTTCAGTAATCTCTGAAATAGCAAAATAGCACTGGTCATCAGCAGAGACTTATTTAGTGTGCCACTTTTTTTTTTTTTTTATCAGATAATTTAAACAAAATCTTTTTGTGTCCATTTCTCTTTCTTTACAAAGGAGCAATGTGATACTGAATGTTAAGTATTACAGGTTTCTGCAAAAATGGATTTATATGACACTTGATAAATGCCCGTATGTGTTCTAGATGTATTTTGTGTTTGCATCATGTTTTTTGCATTTTTATAATGCCATAGGGCCCTAAATAACTTGATATGTGCTCTTCTAAGAGTTTTCTAGGCCCAAGATGCATAACAGAAAACAAAATTTCATGTTATGTTGTCCCATAAATATTTCTATATAAAACAGAAAAAAGGCATTCAGAGTGTTTTCATGCCATTTGGCTTCCTGTCATATGTATATACTAAATTTAATAAGAATTTATGAAAAGTGGGCATGAGCTTAAATGTGCTATTTTCTGAAGAAATATGGGAAGGCCCCTGACATTTATAATCTGAAGTCTTGATTCATCAAAGAAAAATTTAACAAAAAGGGAGGCTAAGTATTGCTTGCTCTATGCATTTTTTTCCTTGGGAAGGAGATTTCTGACTGTAGCAAACTCCTTTTTGTTGCACTCAGTAGCATATAACGATCCAAAATACAAAAGATCACAACAGAAAAATATACTTAAAACAACTCTAAAAATGATTTAAGCATTGATTTTTTTATTCTCTTAACATAATGAAGTTTATTGGTTGAAGTCATTACTGTAGAACTCTTTTAAAATGATATGGAATTGTGGTAGAAGTCATTTAATGTAATAATATGACCCATCTTTTTCTGGGAGATCAGGCAAGATGAGCATCATGCTTACTTCTGACTTTAAAGACTCTCAGTGAATTGTTCTTACACAAAAAAGAGTTCTTTTGTAGATTATGGGTGCAGGAGTAATGTTAAACTCAGGATTAATGCTACTGAATGATAGCTGAATAATTGGAACAGTACTGAGTAGTGGACCATCCTTTGCATGGACCAAAAAGCAGTTACTTACCTAAACAATTGTGTAGCCAAATTCTCTCATTCTTCAGGAAGCTGCTCCCTTGTTCATCCACACACACGCAGCAATTTAAAAAATCCATACCGAGAAATGTAGTGTACACTCTGACAATGTAAAGCTATGGCTTCATGCCTGAATGCATCTGGAATAACAAGAAATTATTTTAGAAACTATCTACTTATTAATAACAATTACACTCATTCCAATAGCAGCAAATGCAAGGAACAATTGCCTATAATACTTCATTTTCAAAACATTCTTCTTATGCCAAGCCTTCAGTCTGATGTAAAAATCATTTCCCCAGCTTTGCATAATTTTAAACCTTGGTCTAACGTCCCACCCATGTAAAAATGTTGTGAGTAATATAATACATTAAAAGTAATTTTGAAATGCTGTGTAAATCTATTAATTCAGTCATTTTTGTCTATTTTGTGGCACTAGAAAAATAAGAACGTTTTTACTGGATCCAGAGAATTCACGAAGATTGAACGATAGCTACAAAGAAATTTCTGTATTTTTCTTAATGGCGTTACACAATTCTGGAGGCTATCTTCAAATACGTTAAAATAACTACCCTCCTCAAAGCACCTTCTAGATTTCTAGTCACTGCAAGTGCTCACCATATAGTAGTAGAGATTATGCACCTCTATAATGCTTCTCACCCTGGTACACACAATAAGGTTCAGTTGGACTGGTATCAAGGGTTCATATTATCTGGCATGCCTTCAGTGATGTGATTTTAGTGAAAACCAGGAACTGGTTTGGATCTAAGATAGTAAAAGCTTCTCATAGATTTTATATTTAATAAGAATTCTAAGTACTGTTTTGGAGTTCCCATTCTGAAACATTTTTCAGGTTCATGTGAATCGGGCATGGAGTACTGCTACAGCTCAGTATAGGGGCCAGTCCTCTTTAATATCTTTATCGATGATCTGGATGAGGGGATCGAGTGCACCCTCAGTAAGTTTGCAGATGACACCAAGTTAGGTGCGTGTGTCGATCTGCTCAGGGGTAGGAAAGCTCTGCAGGAGGATCTGGATAGGCTGCACCGATGGGCTGAGGCCAACTGCATGAAGTTCAACAAGGCCAAGTGCCGGGTCCTGCACCTGGGGCACAACAACCCCAAGCAGAGCTACAGGCTGGGAGAGGAGTGGTTGGAGAGCTGCCTGGCAGAGAAGGACCTGGGAGTGATGGTGGATAGTCGGCTGAATATGAGCCAGCAGTGTGCTCAGGTGGCCAAGAAGGCCAAGAGCATCCTGGCTTGTATAAGAAGCAGTGTGACCAGCAGGGCTAGGGAAGTGATTGTCCCCCTGTACTCGGCTCTGGTGAGGCCGCACCTCGAGTACTGTGTTCAGTTTTGGGCCCCTTGCTACAAGAAGGACATGGAGGTGCTCGAGCGAGTCCAGAGAAGGGCGACGAAGCTGGTGAGGGGCCTGGAGAACAAGTCCTACGAGGAGCGGCTGAGGGAGCTGGGCTTGTTCAGCCTGGAGAAGAGGAGGCTCAGGGGTGACCTTATCGCTCTCTACAGGTACCTTAAAGGAGGCTGTAGCGAGGTCGGGGTTGGCCTGTTCTCCCACGTGCCTGGTGACAGGACGAGGGGGAATGGGCTAAAGTTTTGCCAGGGGAGGTTTAGGTTGGATATTAGGAGGAACTTCTCTACTGAAAGGGTTGTTAGGCATTGGAATGGGCTGCCCAGGGAAGTGGTGGAGTCACCATCCCTGGAGGTCTTTAAAAGATGTTTAGATGTAGAGCTTAGTGATATGGTTTAGTGGAGGACTGGGTAGTGTTAGGTCAGAGGTTGGACTTGGTGATCTTGGAGGTCTCTTCCAACCTAGACAATTCTGTGATTCTATGTGATAAACAAGTAGCCTGCTTTCTCTTTATAGTAGCAAACACATTCAATTATGAAATAATGAAGAGAACTATTGATACATTTTATATCAGCTTTGTCTTTGCATGCTTTCAGAGACTCCTTCCAGCCAACTGGACGTATGTGATCAGGTCAGATAGAACCAAACCCAGAAATGCTGTGTGTGCTCTCTCTCAAAATTTGTCCTTTAATGTTAACCCCAGACATGTGATGACCCAGAGCTTTGAAAATATTTGTCAGTTCCTAAGGATGATATGTAACTGCAGAGTTCTGCAGTTGAAGCTCTGCACAGGATTTGCAGCATGTTGCATTGCCAAAAACACACGATTGTTGCTGATGCCTTATTGCCCCTTCCGTTCTTGCTACACCTTCATTAGCTCTTACCTGCAGTGTCTGCTTTGCATAATCACAATGATTATCTAAATAACTGTGAGCATGCAAATCCCAGCACGGCGACTGGCTGCCCTCATTGCTAGTCATTCAGAGTGCAAGGATTTGCACAGTAACTCTGGGCTTCTTTCTCAGTGACGGTATTGTAAATATTCCAGTTACCTCCTCTGGATGCTAGAGGAATGCTTTTTCTTGTTGACATCTGAATTCAGGTTTGTCAAACTACTTTACACTGACATAAACAACTCATCAGGCAAGGCAAGGCAAGGCAAAAAAAAAAAAAAAATCATTATGCCCCTCCCCCCTAAAAAAGGAAAATCCAAAAAGTAAAAAGAGTTAGGGTTGGAGGGAGGTTATTGTGTCTTGAGTTTTTCTGCTTGCTTTCTTTTAAATAATGCGTGACTAATTTCTTTGTTTTCCAGTCCCTAATAGTGAAGAAGTCATTGATGCTCTTCTTTCAGGATTTGCTACCACATGTATGTTTTCATTTGTAATGTTTGGTGACTAGAGTGACTTGTGGAAAACAGACTCCACAATCAGTAAGATTGTAAAGTAGGTACATTTATTCAGCGCTGGGCAGCACAGGGGGGTGGTCCCGCCAAAGTCGTGCGCACCTGACACAGCAACTTGCCTTAGTTATATGCAGTAAAGATTTACATATGCATGGTTTCCCAATAGCCTATACATATTCATAACCTGTCCCCGCTTTGTATTAAAACTAATTCCAATAAGTCATTTCCATAAACTCCTCCCATCTGCGCTTGCACAGTGTATTTTGGTGGTGGTCATCAGGGGTTGTGGGGATGAAGATTGATGACTCTTTCTCGTCACCAGTAGTTGACCTCTTCTCTTTGTGCAGACTCAGTTGCTCCTTGGCAGGACCAGTTTCTACAATTTTCTTAAGACAGGCTCACACTCTTATTAGGAAACTGACGTTGGTAAGGGGCCCGAGGCTTCTTGCTTTAGTTAATTTGCACAGTGCACCATAGTTAGCAAAGACACTAAGTAGCATCCCAATTTAATACTGTCAGCACTGTATCACTACTTGATAAGATTCTCCTAACTCCCTCTCTCAAGAGCACCTTTCTCTGTGTTCAGCACTGAAGTGCTAAAGATACAAAAACAGAGTTACCATTTAGAGAAGAGACTTGATCTATCAGGGAGAGAGGTGAAAGTCTGGGAGAAGGATCTTTGTTGGCATTTTCATTTAAAGTATGGTTTAGTTTCCAGTGTCATGATGATGACTGCAAGCTTTTTTCTTTGCTGTAATAACTAAGTTGTAGGCTAGCAAGGGTGGAACAGCATCCAGTAATTTTTTTACTGTGGACCAGATCTAGAAAGACGCTTAGTTTTCACATTAACTCTTTTAAATCAGGTTGCCTTCTCATCAAAAAATCAATTGCCTTCTCATTGTTTCCTGCTCTAAATCTAGCTGATAGCTATGGAACATGACCTACAGAGGTAGAGCTAGTCTCAACTCTAATGTTGCAGGTGCTCAGGTTTGCCTCTAGGCTGAGTCCTGCATGTAGTTAGCAACTCTTTTATGTTCTCTATCTAAACGTTTCAATGGTTTATTCCTTTATGCCCATGTACTAAAAGATAAAAGGCAGACTTTTTAGCCATTCGGGGGTGTCTCTAAAAGAATTCAGGACATTTCTAATGTTCTGGAAGTTGCAAATTTCTGTTGAAGACTACAACATGAGGAAAATTCTGCTGAAATACTGGAAATGGCCTGTCTCTTCCTTTCAGTGCCAGGTTCCTTCCATGGCAGTTACAATCCGTGTTTTCCCTGCTGCCATTCAAAAGGCAAGAAAGGATGGCTCTGTGTCCTCAGAGGAGGGAGTGTAGGCTGAGGACGGGGTAGAGTTGTTTTCTAGGGGCAGCTTTTGTTTGCTGGTTGTGGCCTTTATTCCCCTTTACTTCGTATTTACTCTGTCATTTCCCTTTGCAGAATCTCTGAAGATTTTATCTGGAAAGCAAACAAATAGGCACCCAAACCTAATTTGCTTTGCAGGAGGCTGAACAGATGCAGTTGGGTTGGTAATAAAGGCCTGCCTCGGTTAGGGGATGGCAGCACATTTGCAAACAAAGCCTACAGGGTTTTGAGGCTGGCTCACGCTCTGTAGATCTAGCCTCAAATCATAAGCCTGACAGCTCATCCTTAGTGAGTGTCTACGTGAGCTTGCTGCCCACAGTCCTGTGCATTATTCAGGTGCCAAAGCAACTCTAAGCCTCCCGGTCCTTCATAGAGGAGAAAATTCAGTCTACTAAACTGCATCCCAGGCTAGCGTCTCAGGTTGGTATCAGTGAGTAGGCCCTGACTTTACAGAGACAAAGTGTTAGGTTTCCGTGACAAATAGAAAACAACCGGTCTCTCTTTGTTTAGTATTTTATTTTATTTTAATTTTGTTTCATTTCATTTTTCAGGAAGGCAGTATTATTCTAAAATGCCTTTTTAGCCTGTAGTTGAGGTTAGCCAAAGTGAACTCAATACGACTTCCATAATGCATGGGGCAGTGGCCTCCTGAGGGCATTGTTTCAAGCGCATCGTTTTTCAAGAACTCCAGAACGCAAGTTATTGATATTTTAGAGGTGCACAAAAGCTTGAAACTCTAACTATTTCATAGCTAATTTATTCCCTTGCTGCACGCTAGCCTAGCAACCACGCTGACTGAACTGGTGATATTTTTCACCATGGGTGAAGCTCAGCTTTAGGGAAGGGCCTGCTCTGAATGGCCTGCACTGAAGTGCACAGTGAGAGAAATCAAGCTGCAGTTTGTGGGAGCAAGACTTCTTTCCTGAAGCCTGCATTGGGCTTATGCTTTAACAGATGAAATAACAAATGCACTTTTTTTTGGAAACTAGGGAGAGTACAATAGGTTGAGAGGTATTTGGACTTGCTGAACTGTTTCTTTAAAAGAAAATCCTTCCCTCTCAGACCCCCTTCCATGTAGAACCTAAAGGCGTTTTTCTCCTTTTGAGCCAAAATACACAGTAATGCATTATTGAAACACTGAGGCTTGGGTAGAAAACAGAGAAACCTCATGAACACCTTTGGTTGGGTTTTTAGCTAGAATATAGGTGATCTTATTTTTACATGACTTAAGTTACCATTTGTCTCCTTGTTCTGACTAATGTCTTCAACATTATAGGTGCTGTTAAGATCAGCATTATTCATGCTCATTATTTTCTGAATTATTTCCTTAACGGTCTCCACCTTTTCATAAATCCTGCACTCAATCTGTATAAAGTTCAGTCCAGTGGCCATTTCGCCATTCAGCATAGCCGAACAAATCTTTCTGGTGTTTTAGGTTAACCCTGTGGGATTATAGAGGGGACAAACCTAGAAAAACAATCTTGTATTTTGAGGGTTTGCTCTTTTTCTGGGCATCTTTTACCTTGATAATTTTTTTCTGCAACTCTACCACCCAAGGGGAGAAATAGAGCTGAAGTTTCTACATGAATTTGCAGTGTCAGCCGTTAAATAACAGCTAGTTTGCAGGGTACTGCTCATCTTGTGTTCTTTTCCTGAGTGATGGCGTCTCCATACAGGTGTACAATGCTGTTCTTTGGACTGCTTTTAGACAGCTTTTAATTCACTGATCTCTGTGAATGTTAGAAAGTGTGTATTGTTATATTTTTAATAGAGTGTGGGAAGATGAGGTAGTGAAAAGCCTGTGTAAGAAAATAGGAATATAATTAAGAGTCAGTTTATGTAGTCCACCATATTTCTGCTGTCAATCCAGTAGTGCATTTATGGGACACATTGGCAGCAGCAGAGAATTATGGCATTATTCTTACTCTGGCCAGTTCTCTTACCACTTGTTTCAGTCACTTACAGAGACACGGATGGGATTCAGGTTTTGAATTTAATGATCCTTGACGGACAAATTCTCCCAAGATTTGTCTAAATATTGATTTTTACTTCACAATATCCCGTGATTCAGAATTCCACCACTTAATTGTTGGTTTTGTGAAAAACAAACAAACAAAGAAACACACACAACTTTTTAAAAATATGTTTTATTAAGTTCTTGGCTGAAAAGTTTAAAGGCCACTACATGATTCTTTTATGTGCAGAAATTGTGAGTAATCACTCACTATTTATACGGTTCTCATTATATAGTTGTGGGTGAATTTTTTTTCCCTCTCATTGGGTCTTTTCCAGAGTGATTCCTATTAATTTAATCTTTTTATGTGTGAAATATATTCAGTTTTCCAGTCATTCCCATGAATTTTCTCTGTTCCTTTCTCGAAAGAGTTTTGCTGTATCATTTTGAAATAGGTGAACAGAGGTTCTCATCAGCTGAGGGATTTTTCAGCACACTGAAATTATTTTTTCCATGTGAAATATTCTTATATAGGGAAGACTTTTTCATAAAATTTACATTTAGAAATACAATGGCTGTAAATTGAGGCCTGGTATAACTGGATGTACATTCAGCATTACCCCCTTTTGAGGGGTAATTTTATTATTTATCTTGGAAACCTAGCCATTAGGACCAAAAGTTTATATGCAGTTTCCTTGACCAGAACAAGACTGTTTACAGTGTGCAAAATTCACCATAAAAGTAGCTGGACAAGAAGGCTTTCAAAAAAAGGAACCTAAGGGAAGCAGCATAACTAACTCAAATTTTAAGGAAAAATATGAATTGTAGGTTACATTTTTATGCCACAGGAATGGTATCTTGTCTGTGGTGCGAGCACCTTTGTTCTCATACTCCCGTTCCAATCAGAATTAACTGCAGCTGCGACCAAAGGCACAACTCTCACTGTTCTTGGCCAATTTCTTACACTTCCTCCTGACATTTTATCAGTGATTTTTTTTGCTTTATTTGAAAAGATATTCTAATGAAGAAAAAGAAATTTTGAAAGCAGAATAAAAGAAATTTCTATTACAGATATACCAGACTTAATGATTTTCTAACAGTTGAATTTATTCATTGCTTGTATTCCACAGCTCTGTGCCTCTGGAAGTTGAAATGTAAAGATGTTGCTGATATGGGAACACTATTGCTGTTTCTTACTATCACTATATATTACATTTATTTTAGAGCTTTTGACCACTTCTGTGATTTTATTTTTATCATGCCAGAAGTGTTGCTTGATTAGCTAGGTCTGTAACACAAATGAAACAGAGACAGGAGCAGCCTCAGCACCTCTCCCTGTTCTCTCCTCCACCATCCCAGCAGCTGGGCTGATCCAGTAGTCCTCTAACCCTGCTGAAGTGCCCTTCTCTAGTGTACTTCTGCTAACAAAACCCAAGAGCCTTAAGGAATCTTGATAATAATAAGCTGTCCTGCATGATTTTGTTATTAGAAGCTCGTTGAGCTAGATCACTCCAATAAAGCAGAAAAAGGTTTTGAGACACAAAGGGTAGATAAATGGCAATGAAGTCTGATAGCAGTTAGGCTTAGTTTCATTTGTATTCCTAAAGAACTATCCTCTGCAGTACACTTTTTGAGGGTCCGTTCTATGTCTCTGCACAGTCAAGTCTGTATGTTCTCACATCTATTGCAGCTTTATGGGGTGAAAGACTTGAGATTCTCTCAAGCTTCACATTATTACATACCATCCTGGTTCATTTCTGGGCATACTTATTGTTTCCCATTGCAAGCTGGATCCTTGCTAATCATCACACTCAGACTCTAGATACAGTGTCTTCCTCTGATAAAACAATGTCATTTGGGGGAAGATGAAATGGTAATTACAATCAGAGTTCAAGCTGGCAGGAGATGGAGTAAAAATTAAAAGTGCTAAATCTGTAGCATTTTGATTATCTGAGAAGTTCCCAAATTTTGCAGCAGAGCTGCATTTAAATATGTAGCAAAGTGGCTCCTTGTAAATCAAGTCATAATTGTTCAGCTCTAGGTTGCAGGAGCCGATTCCAATTTTCTACTTCTCTGCAGATGCTCGGCTTTGATTAAGAGCAGAGGTATGAATAATGGGCTTCCCCCATTAAATACACAGTTAAGAGAAAAAAGAAACAACAAAGCCTTCAAGATGCATTGTACAAAGCTATGAGAGATGTAACATTTCTTTAAAATTGAGATTAAATTGCAGCCCTATAAGTATATGATTTCACTTATTAAAGTGTACAATAAGCCTAATGACTTTCTGTAATATTGATATCTACCTCAGGTAGTGTCTGGAGTATTCAGACATTACAATGGTCACTATAGAGTATTGGAGAATAATTTAGATTAAGCTACTTCAGAAGATATCGATGGAAGGTTTGTCAGTGAAAAGGGCAGATAAAAAGCATTTTACCAAGAAAATTGCCCATTAAATGGCATGTAAAATGTGTGATTTGTTAGAATCCAGGCTAGTGAACTTTGCCAGGATCTTTAATTTTTTTACAAATGGAAATTAGCCACTTCTTATCACCGGCAAGTGTATTTTCTGTGCAGACCTGGCTATTGAGGAACTCCAGTGACAACACGGACCTGATTGTTGTGCTGGTTCGTGGTAAGTATGACTTACTTTCATTGATACCAAATGCATAGCTTCTAGTGGTTTTATAGTTTTGGTCTTCACTACTTGAAATTGCAGAGGTTTTGCCATGAATGATTGTGTCTACTTCAGAGAAATCTCAGAAGCATATTGTCTTTTGTTTCAGATGGGACAGCGTTGTGATAATGGTTAGAGAACTAGGAAGAGGCCTAGTTTGCTTAGATAGTGTAAGTTAAACATGTTTACAGACCTTTGAATACGCTTGCTTCTTGGATGCTTGTTCAACAAACTGTGATTAGTGTTAAAGTAAAAAAAAAAAAAAAAAAGTTAAGTGATGTGGAGAGGATAGCGGTGTGGTGAGTTTGCTGTGCTCTACAACCTGTCAGTGTAAATCCCATGCTGTGATCCTTAGTTTGCAAGTATTCTATTTATCAGAAAAATAAGCAATGTAGCAGTTGAATTGCCTGGAGGACTTTCTTTGCAGCAATTGGCCATGTGAGTTCCTTGGTAGACTGTATGTCTTCACTGAATACCAAACAGGATTCTTTTACAAGACACTATTTTAAGTCTTTTCTTTTCAAACAATAAATGGGAATTGGGTTGCATACAGTGTTGATCCAATCAGGTTTAGGTAATAATGCCTGAAATCAGATGACAACTCTCCCAGTGTCTGCAGAGGTTTCATCTCTTCTGCATCTAAAACTACTGGCCAGCACAGTGCAAGTTTGTGTGAAATGTGCTGTCGGCACAGCCATGCCCTCTAGTCTGTGCCAGCCCTGCCCAGAGATGTGGCAGAGCTGTATGTAGTGGAAGACTCCAGAAAGGAGGAAAGAAGGTCTCAAGGGGGTTGAGTTTTGCAAGTTTTCCAAATGTTGATGTGTGGGTACTAATGCAGAAGAACAGCCCATCAGGAATCATTACTAGAAATGCAGCTTAATTTTAGTGACAGTTTTAATAGTGCAGGAGCAATGTGAATTAAAAAAAAAAATAAAAAAAAAATTGCTTGTTCTAATCTCATGTATCAGCGTGAAAACTGATCACCTGGAGGACTCGCGGAGGGGGGATTGCCCAGTACGTACAGCATGACAGGTAGCCACGGATAATATAAGAAGCTTTTGCCTGCAGACAGAACACACTTGAGTAGGTGGAACAATGGTATGGCAAATCCTATGATCCTATGAAATGTTTGAAATAATTGATTTCTTTTCTTCTCTGTCCTTTTATTAAAACAAAGTGAAGAGTAGGGAATTCAGCTGCTTGATTCCCATTAAAGCCAACCAAGAATGTTTCACTACTCATAACATTACAGCGATTTGTAATTGATTTGATTGAGTTTAATTGATTTACCTCTTCTATGGGTAGACTTTAAAAGAAGTACCTGAATATGGCTGGGAAGCAAAAAAAAAATAACAAGGAGCTTTGTGTAAATTGTCGGGTATTTTGCTGTAATGCTAGATATGTTTTTCTTTAAGGAAAAAGGATTATCTCTAATAATAAAATTTTACTTAAAAAGATGTCATAATTAAAAAATAGTAAGAGATTTTTCTATTTTGTTTTTATATGGTCTTAACTGACATAGGAATTCTTAAAGATATTCTGTAAAAATAAGGGATTTCTTCAACATTGGAGCTGTGGAAACAAAACCTTAGATCTTACAGCCATGTTTTTAAAACAGGTTTATATGTTCAAGCAACATTGAACTGTTTATTACCTTTTAAATATTTTCCCTTGTGCCTTAGGTTTCAGCAAATGTCATTAATAAAATCTTTTTAAAAATTTTTTTTAAAGTCTCTTTAAGCTCATTTAAATGACATGTTGTAGAAAGAGAGTCCAAAATATGTAGAATGAGATGTTCTTTGAAAAAGAAGGACACTACAAAAGAAAGCAAAGCAGGTAGCCCTTTACACAATTTTGGTTTTGGAGCTCTCTGAGTACAGTATGGAAAGCTACTAGAGTTGCAGAAGAAAATATTTAGTTTATGTCGTTGTACTCACCCATGAAATTTATATTCTCTATCTGATTTTTAATCTTTGCCAGTTTAGTTCAGGAAGCAATTTTTGAAGGAAGTTTAAGCGTACAAATTTTTCACTTTTAATTCTTCCACCTACTAAAGTAGGTTGTGGTATGACTGCAAACAAAGATCCTCACTGGAAAGCCTTCCCACCAAAGAGAAGCTCTCCTGGTGCTGGTGGCCAGAACATCTTTCACTGCTGTCACAGCCAACCTTTCTCTGCCCTTTGGGGCAGTGAAGTTGTTACCACTCTGCAGCTTTCAGCTATGCCAAAGTCCAGCAGAGGAGGAACAAAGCAGCACCCACCTTGCTGCCTGAATTCTGTGCTGGTCCACTAGTGCCCATCCTCATCTAAGATAAACATGAACCTCAGCAAGGTCATGTCTTTAGAAAGTGTTCATGCAGTTCAGATTGGTAATTAACTAAATGCACGGTGAGTATTCAGGTTAATAGCATCAGATTTGAGAGCAAGACATTTTTAGTAGAGACCACGTCAGTTGTTTCTTCCCTTCACACTGGGTTTGCCCTGAGCATGCTAACCAACCTTATGGTATATTTCCCTGTGAAGAGTACCAATATACAGAACAGAGTTGTATTTTTCTTTGTAGGGTTTAGATCCTTGTGAAATGGAAGTCTCTGCTACTTACAAGTAGTATAGCAGGCAGCGGACTGCTCTGTATCTCATGTGAATAGGCACTTCTTTTGACATAATTGCACAATTCTTGTTAATTTACATTCTAATCAATCTAAGTTGGCCAAAACTGCAATTATAATCAATGTTCGTATCGACAGAGCAGAGTGATAATAAAGAACAGCAGATCTGCAAGAAGCATGTTTTGTTGTTCCTTTTTAACAGCTTGCAATAAGGAGGACTAGTCCCGTAGACTATCAGCTAGAGCCCAAATCTGGGAGTATCCCAACAGAAACAAAAAGGAACAGACCTTGTTTTGTCACCTCTGAAAGAATATTCAAGCTGGCTTGGTTAAGCAGACCATCTTTGAAACATTCTGCCACTGTAGGCAACTTGCCCTTATCCTGACAGTTTTTGCAGTATCAGGTGTGGTCAGTTTTAACCTGAGTTACATTAAACGTTTGTTTCTCAGCGTTGCTGACAGTGGAGAGAACAGTTCCCTTTCAGGGTACAGGGAGTAGAAACCTCCCATACTCAGTATCCAGGATTTTTGGATTGGTATTGGTAGTATTAGCCTCTCTGTATTTGATGGCACATGGACTGTGGTGTGCTGCACCCTTCAGAATAAAGATACCTTTAGGGAACTGTGGCAGCTAACCTGGGGACACCATTTGGCCGCTTAGAGCTTGATCCTTGGTGTTAGAGGTTTGGAGGGGTGCAACAAAGTAGAAGAGAAGCACTCCTGTTCCCCTGAAATAGGGAAGCACCTCCGCCATTGGGTGCCTTGAACGAAGGATGTGGGAAGCATCAATAGCATAACAGTCCCCTTTCTGAGAATCGCCCTGAGAGCCTGGAAGTACTGATCTCTTTGTCTAAATAAATTTCAGTTTAAACATTATCCTTGTTAAATCTAGAGGCATTCTGCTCAGGAATTCTTTAAAATGCCATGTATCTGGTGCAATATAGCTGATGTATTGGGTGATATTTTTGATTCAGTAGGAGACATTTGAATCAGATGGTGAGTTTGATTTACTGTAGGAGATATCTATTTTGATAGATGATGCATCTTATTCAGTGTTCAGTAAGCAGTGATTCAACAGGGATGTGTCTGATTTGGTGAATGAAATATTGTATCTGATATTGATCAGTTTTTCCTGTAATATACACATTTATTTTAATAGTTGATGCATTTATATCAGTGTGAAGTGTATCAAATTCTTCATGTAACATTCTTTCATCTGTTGGTGTGATTTATGGTTTTTGCAAGCAATAGATATATATTTCAATTAAAAGTAAAACATTCATTACTGTCTGCCGTGCCTTCACGGTATTCTAGAATGTCTCGGATGTGGCTCATGGAGGTGTTTGGAGTGGTTAGGTACTAAAGGAAGGTGCCTGCAGTGTGTGAACAAAAGCTTTTCTTTGATAAAACTAGTAGTGCATTATTATTTGAGGGTAAAATGCCCTTCTGAAGAGCAATAGTTTCAGTTTATGCCTTCCCTAACACAAAGAAATTCTGTATGTGCCACAGATACTTAGAAGTATTAATAGTATGTGAATACTTCAGAAGCAGCAGCAGCCAGGGTTGCGTCCTACACACACAAATCCAATAAGATTTTTCTATCTGCGTAAATAGGTGCAGGACTTAGGGTCAAAGATTTTCACTGTTAGGGCATTGCTACTCTGATTCTAGGAGTAACTTTGTTCCTTTCTGATCCAGGAACAAGGTGATTTATAGAGCTTGTGATGACCTCTAATCTCTACCTGATCAAGTAGCCACACAATGCAATTTGGTGCATCTTTTCAATAAAGGGCAAAGTAAAATAGGTTTTGGCTGGCACCAAATTACCCTTACTTTAAGTGTTTAAATTTTACAGGACTAAAGGTCATTTCCCTGGATGTGTTTTGTAACATTTATTACCATGCTATGAAAACAATCATACTAGGTTCAGTCCTGCTGGACCTTTTATATGTTGCTACTTTTATTTAATATAAAACAATTGCTACAAGAAGAAAACTGAGATAAAAGGATGAAATGTATTAACCCACGTTCAGGCTGATATTGGATTTATGTACAAGCATAATAAACAGAAATTGAAAGCCGGAATTCTGTGAAAGAAATCATGTGAAAGTATAAGAAATATTAAAAGCTGGTACTGCCCAGTGCAGGTGCCTGGGGCTGGTGTGCAGGCCTGCCTGTCTCTTTCACTGCCCGGTCCTCTCTGTGGGGTGAGCATTGCTTTGGAGCTCTGGAGATTGGAGCTGTTCTGCTTATGCTTCTCACACGGTGCTGCAGGAGGGCTCCTGGACATGTGCTTTGGGCCTTAGGTCCCCGATCTGTAAAACGCGGCAGGTAAAGCTCGGCTATTTTGTAAAAGTGCTTCTGGAACTCCTGATGGAGGGTTTACTGCTTTAACGTTCAAAAAATGCCCTAAGCTGGGAGAAAAAGGATGAAGAGATCAGATGTATTATTTTATGTTACCTAATTCTGATACATATCTATGTATTTGACTTCACTTTTTAATGTGACTAATACTATACCAGTTAAACCTACAGTGTTAGGTAGTCTCTACTGGCTCAGAGGAGGTGAGATCAGCCAGCTGCCCTCACCTCAGGGGTGCCTGCAGGAAATGTGGGGCAGTGGCAAAACAGCCCATCTCCTGCCTCCTGCGGGTGTAGCTTCAGGCTGGGCCAGCTCTCCCTCCAGGAACCACATCTGGTTTTCCCCCGGAGTACTCTGCATCCAACCCCTGCTCTCTCCTGAGAAAGCTGCCTGCTTTGGAAAAGGGAAGAACTAAGACGTGTAGGGCAGGCGGTCTCACTTGAGTTTGGGAAACAGGATTCTTCTTCACGGTGCATTTCTCTATTGTTTTATGCCTCTTTAGCACATATAGAATAGCTGCTGGGAGTCATTCCTGATACAAATAAGCACTGCTCTGAGGTATTACAGCAAGAAGGCAGTCTGAAACCTCAGCAAGGTTTCTCCACAGTTGGATTTGCTCCTTACAATACTTCTTCTTCTCCTCGGGAAAAGTCCTGGGCCAGATTCTCCTCCAGACTCTGGGTGGGCCTTGGACAAGTACATCCGTACAACACAGAAAGCATCATGTAATATTAAATAGTAATAGCTATCTAATTGACTTTTCATCAGAAACATAACTGACTTGTTACTTTTTTTTTTTCCCTCCTCTTAAAAAGGAGCAGAACATTGTGTAATTTTTCAGTGTTTGTGTGCCCACAGAAAAGTTTGATTTCCAGCTCTTATAAAACTGTCACAGCTTCAACAGTTGTGAGTGTGGATATTTAATTGTATTGAACCTCATAAGATTTTATGTTAAATGATACTGAAAGGCAATAAAATTAAAAAAAAAAAAAGAAAAAGAGCATTAGTTTCCACAAAAGGCAAACAAAAAACAAACAAAAAGCTTTCAGAAATGTTTATGTACAGGGAGACATCCACAGATAAACACCACTACCACAAGTACCCAAACCTGTAAAAAGTTGTCATTTCACTTTCTTATTTAGCAGCCAGACTATTAAATTACCTGGGTTGTTTAATGGACATTGCACAGTTGGGCTGTTGGGAATTAAGTATAATAACAAACATGTGGCCTTTTAAATTTTTTCTGACTTGTTACACCGTGGAACACTGCATTATGCCATATCACATTGGTGTGATAGGCAAGTGAAACAAGACAGTTCATGCTAATGAACAGGAAAACACAGCAGTTTGCTTGTTACCAAATTCACTTAGAGTATTTCAGGGCATTTGGAAGTATTATGGGAGAGACAGTTATTGCTGAGAAGAGCTATAATGAAATTAGGAAAGTGAAAACTGTATGTTTGCTTCTGTTTCTACCTAAGCACGAAATGTGCAGATCTCTTACTGGAGATATGTATCTTCTGCCTGCCTTAAAACAAATAGTGTGCCATGAGATCACTCAACTAGGGTACAGGAAGCAGATCCAAATATTAATTGGATGTACATTTACATTTATTCTCAGCATAGTTTGTTTCAGAGAAGCATTTGACTCTATAGCCTTTATATCCAAGGCATGCTTGTGTATTGTATGTGAATATAAAGAGAGAAAACTAACTGCAAATTTATCCCAACTGTATCACAAAACGAGTACTTTGGAAACCACAAAGGAAAACAGGTTTTCGATATTGTAAAAATTTCCCTGCTCTCTGTTGCCAGTGAACTTCAGTTCATCTAACTGCCCAAGCATGCCCTGTGCAATTTGAATGTCTGCTGGATATTGCTGTACACGTGATTTTTTTGTGATTTCTAGATTGTTTGTTCTTCCTTTTCAGGCACACCCAAATTATGTAGGCAGGGAGCCTTCGTTGGTTTTCATAAAATCGATCTCTGTTGTCTCAAAGTAGAAGCTGTTTTCAAAACTTTTAATATAGCAGGGACAGCTGGAAGTGCCCTGAGGTCATACCTGTCTTTGCTGTGATCTGCCCCTTGCCCATCAGTTCCTTGAAGTGGAACAGTTTTCACTATGCAGTAGTCGAGCTGGTCAATTCAGGAGAGTGAAGGCAGTCAGCACCATACAGAAACCAATTTTTACCTCCTATTAAACTCTGAACACAAAAGGCAAGAAGTGCAGACAATCTTGTCATCTTCCTTGTCTTGCTCGGTGCTGCCCACCTAGCTACCTACAGTGGAGTTCAGGACTCTATTCAAACTATTTATTACCCCGCTGTGCTTTCTTATTGTTGAACTTTATGAGGGCTGGGAACACTGCAGAGTATGGGTGAGGAAATTTAAGCCAGAGACGTGCAAGTTGCCAGCAGCTGAAAGGGAGCAGGATGGAGAGTCTTCCCCTCCAAAGGTGGTGGGCATGGCAGGGGTTCCTAAGAGCTCTGTAAAAATGACACCACTAAAATGTTTTGTTGGTAGATGAGGACCCAGAAATATTGTCCAAGAATAATAGAGATAGAAGTCCCATCTATTATCTGGGCAAAAATGAAATTTCCAAATGCCTATTCAAAGTCCTGTTAGACACTTGAGATGCACACAGTATTTTCTACAGAGTTCTGAATTGCTTTTAAAACAAAAAGGTTTGGATTGACCTCATACGTAGGCGATAAAACATGAACAGTGTCATTTTCACTTTGTGAAAATTATTCTGTAGGAATGTGGTAAGAGTTTTTGCTTATGCAGTGAATTAAGAAGACTACCCCAGTTCTGTTATTAAAAATGTCGCTCTTTATAAGGTCATTTGGCATTTCTGAAACTGTTTCAAGTATGCTCCTGAGCAATATAATGAATAACTATCAGACAGCATTTGGGCAGTATAACATATTAGAAAGACTAGGTAAGGCTCCTTAAGACAATTATTGCCTTGATAATATGACAAACTTGTAAGAAACTTTACAAAAATTCCTTTTCTTCACATTATAATACTTTTTTTCCTTTAAAATATTGAAAATTGTCTACGTCATTGAAAGCATCTTTCTTCATGATTGGGCATAAAGATATTATTTACTTCAAGGCTGCCATGATCTTTCTGGTTATTTTTACATTTTAAAAAGATATCTTCTCCGCTTTCAGGGAACAGTGTGTTTCAATCACGGTTTCTTCTTCTTGCTTACTGCTTAATACTTCAGACTGGCAGCATTTGAACTTCTCTCTTCATTGACCTCTGACAACTTCGTTTAGACCTTTAAATATGTTTGTATTAGTTAGAAACAATTTGTAGCTCTTAATACTGCAGATAGAATCACATGGATCCAACATGTCAGCTCAGAGTCTCACAGAAGCCCCCTCTGTCCTTCTCCACTCCAAGGCACAGTTGTCTGCTTTGAAACCTGCAAGCTTCACCTGGACTTCACCTTCCTGAGGTCAATGTTTACCCATGCCAGAAAGTGTTGTCGATATGTTATATAAAGGTCTGTCCCTGTAGTTTTATTGTTCTCATAAGATACACATGTGTTACATGTATTAAGTCCATTTTCTAACCAAAGAAAATAAGGCAAGAGAGGTTGAATTTGAAAACTGTATTCTTAAAAACACACCAATGTCATTGTACAACCATTGTAGCTGCACACATACTGTATTTTCTAGAAACCAATTATATGTATTAGATTCTGTTTCCATGTACATTTGAACATTTGATATAGGCATTTGTATACTGCAAAAGCAGTTGTGCACAGCTGAGCAGAAATCATCCCCAGTGAGTTCTGCAAGGTCATACAGCAAATGAATATCAAAACTGAACCTGGATACCCTGTCTCTCCGCTGCTGTATATCTTTTATTAAGTAGAAAATATACTGTTATAAGAAAGTTTCTCTGAGGTGATATTGCCTGTTGAGTTTAAACAGGTTTTCCAATCTTTTAGTGACACTTTTCCTATTGTTCTGCTATGAAAAAGCTCACTATGAACTGCGCAGCAGTGTCATTTCTAAAAGATGGGTATATACAGCAGCAGCACACATACTTTAATAATAAAAACCTTATTACTACAGCAAAAATGTTGTTTCAGCTCTTTTTCTGTGTAGCAGAACAGTGGCACCCAGTGGCCACTCATGCTAAAATCCTAGCCAATAATACTTTACAAATCTGAACGGCAGTGCAAAGAAAAATGAAATGAAAAAGAAATTTGCGCTTTTAAGTTGTTCTTACATGCCTCTAAATATTAAACAAACAAATGAAAACCATAAATGTCCTGACAAGTTTCAAGGAACTTTGATGTTCTTTAATGCATAAATCTATGTTAACGCCAGAATACATACCTAGGCTTATAGGTATGCACATAAGAATTCCATTGTTAAGTTACTAAAAGTAAGCTAACTTTTTTTGCATGTTAAAAACAAATGTTTTTGCCATTGGTTTTCAGTTGTGAAGAGAAATGATATCCCTATAATGATGATTTCACTGTAGTATCTTTCATTTTTTTATATGTATTTCTACAGTATGCAGTTATTACAGAGATTGAGGAAAATATGAAGAACTCTTCCCAAAAGAAACTGGACCATATTTTTTCCCTGCATTTCATATGCATGTTAGATTTTAACACGAATAAGGACTTTTTGCATCTATACAATTTATCTCCAATAATGCCATTTGAAAAAAACTTTGCATGTTAAGTACACATAATCAAAATGTGAACAAGAGGATAATTCAGAAATACTTGCTTCCTAGACTAGTAGCAAGAGGAAGCTTTGACTTCGGACAATTGTTGAAAACCCTTTAAAATTTCAGACAGTCCAGTTTTGTGTGAAGCATCTGATGCCCCTTCATCAAGGTGGGTACTTTCCCCACCACAACTCAATTACATTTGTATTCATGAGGCTATGATGCACTAGTTGTATTTCTGAAATGTAGATAGGATTGTTTGGTTTCTATGTTCCCTTCTGCATCAGTGCTGCAGGTTTGGACTGAAGCAGCAGTAGGTTAATCTGAAGGGTCTCCTTCATCCTCTTGTCTCATGTCTCGAATGTAGTATTTAACAGGCTGCTAAATGAATGTCCTGATCTTTAGCCTGTTTGGTGAATTTCTGAGCTACCTTACTGCATTGTGTATTTTTCTGAAGTAATACATTGCATCATTAAGAGGAGCGCTAAATAAGCTAGTGTTGCCATACTCACCTCTTTCCTGTGAAAATGAAAGTCACTGCCACAGATGCTGACAACTTTCAAAAACTTGTGTGCAAGTATGTCTAGGAAACGCTTGATTGCAAAAATAGTAGGAGGAAGGATGAACTTAAATCATTTGCAAGTCATAGATCTTTTTGGCTAAACTGTCTCAAATGTTTTATTCACATTCCCTTCTCTCTCCGTTATAGCCATCAATGTTACGGATATGGAATCTGTACCAAAAGATATGGTTTTGTAGTTCCTACGATGAATGGATCTTCAAGTGAAATTCTGTATAAATACATGTAGATGGCATAGACCTACCTATCAGCTCTTCAGTGTTGTATTGAAATGAGCCCAGTACTTGGCATATTGCACTGGGCAGGAGGACGGGTAGGGTTTAAGATTAAAAGACTAGATTACTGTACGATTAGACTCTGTTATTGTGGCATGAGTTCTCATTCCTCTTCTCTCTCTGTGTGCAGTTCCATTTAAGACCAAGGAAGTGGTTTCTGTGAGAAGTGTTTACATTATTCTATGAACAAACTAGGTTTTAACATTGAACATGCTCCACCAACATCCCTGGTATTTTTTTGTATTTTTTTTTTAAGATATCCATCTATCTCAACATAAAATCTCTTCCAGTTTATGAGTGTTACTTGCAGTCAATATGAGTAAAAAGTGTAAGTAACTTTCATGTCTACCTAAAGATACCACGCAGTCAGGGTATTCCAGATAATGCACAGACATGCATTTGGGCCATATTTATGGCCAGAAAATCCAGCATCTACCTGTTCTATGATCTGAACCTGAAAGACGTTGTAAATAAAACATCTAAGTTTTACATCAGTAAAAGGATATCATGTATTAAAGACAGAGCTATTCTTTCTAGCTTTTAAAATATTTCTAATTTAAAGCAAGTTTAACAAGCTAAGTTCACTTTCTTTTGTGTTGGAAGCAAAGCCAATTTGATGTTTGAATTGGTAATGGCTTCTTGGCTGGCAAACTCATATCTTATGTTGAATTATTCTACATCAGACAATAAAAATGATTTGAAGGAGAACTCAGAAATAAAAATATAAAGGCTTTAAATATGGCATGTTTAACGTCCCATGAGTCAACAAAATTACTTTGTGGTTTAGGCTGATTTTATATTATTAATAGGACTGTACGACAAGCTCCTATAAATCCCTTATTCCATTGGTAATACCTTTTTCTTAGTGCAAACATAGAAAATGTGCATATAGTAGAGGATGATAATAATTGTGAAATTAAGATCTAAAAACGTGTAAAACCTCCAAGTATTCCAGGTCTGATAGGAACATCCAGCTCCTGTGTGAGTAATTGCAGGGTGGTGTGCTTTCTGCATGCATCCCGTTCTTGGCTTGGAATCCTTCTACTTCTCTTACAGCTGAAAAGAGTTAAATGTCTGAGGGGTAAAGAAAGGGGAATTGTAATGAACGGCTCATAAAGAACAGAGTCACAAGATGGATTAAAAAGAAATGCCACTAATAATCCTTTTCCAGGTTGGGAGGAAGCAAATTTAGACTTTACCCCCTTTGTTGAAAGGAGCTCTTTTAGTGCAAAGGTCTGAAGTGTTATTAGGGCGATGTAAGTGAATGATGTTGCCTTTCAGTCACCTTCTCAGGAGTTTTTTTCTGGAGCAGTCACTTTCTTGTAGATGTTGCGTGCTCTCAGTTTGTTCGGCATAGAAGGCATACAAACTCATAGAATCACAGAACGGTTTGGGTGGGAGGGGACCTTAAAGATCATCAAGTTCCACCCATTGCCATAAGCAGGGATGCCACCCATTAGAGGTGATTTCAAGGCTTTGGATGGCCAGGCATAGGAAATCAAGAAGTGAGGAGAGAGGTTGGTGTGTTGTGGTATGCACAGCAGTGTTTGTGTAAGGGGAAAATGGGAGAAGATTGTGTTTGTCCTTTCAAAATGAGTTGCGGGTGCCAGAAGGCTTGTTTGTTCCTGCAGCAGCCAAGACCCCAGCCAGAGGCAGTGAGTGGTGCAGAGGAAGGGAAGAGACGTGCTGCACCTCCTTGCCCAGAGTAAGGAAGAATGAAGCTGCCCCTGCTGCTGAGCATGTGGCAGCTCCTCGAGGACAAGTGCCTGTTGGATGTCCCCAGGGAAATGAGGCTCCACAGCCTAGGGCTGAGGACTTTGGGCATAACACTTGTAAGAACATGTTCAGGCAGTTGTGACACGAAGCAAATCCAAGCTCAGGAAGGAAAATTTGAGGTTATATAAAGAATATATTACAGCGTAGCATAGACATCCTAGAGCATGGGCAGGAGTTTGAGTGGAACAGAGAGTTAAATGAAAGGGGAATAGTTGAAAGATACAGATGAGATGTTTAACACATTGACAGAAAAGGGAAAGTATGAAGCCCCTCAAGACTGGAGGATTCACCTCAGAAGGAGAAGATTGACAGACCTTTAAGAAACAACCTCAAAGAAGGGCTTGAACTTGTACTTTGTTTTCTTGGAGGCTGGCTACCTGGGAAGAGGATGGAGTTTTCAATGTGTCTGGGGAACTGAGCTAATTAATGAGGTGAGGCAAAGGTTCAAACATCCTGAATACAGCGAGGAAAAGAGAAAGGCATGAACTCCAGAGAAAACACGGTCATGCCATCTGTAAGGCATAAACTCTCTTTAGATTATTACATGACTCTGGGATGTGTTATGATTTTTTTACAAATACAACTCAATTTGCAAGCCTACAAATGAAAGGCATTAGGAACAATAAAAAGAAGGTGCAGAAATCTTCCTTTTAGTATATATACTGAAGTAAACACTGCTTGCACTGTCAGAAGCCTCTGAGAAGGAGATGTGTATTTCTAAATACTCTGTCGCAGAGGTCATAACCCACCTTTTCATTAGCAGCTCACAGATCACATTGCACACCCATGTGGGAACCCTTGTAGATGATTTAGTAGATTAAGCACTGTTGATCTTTTGTTCTCATTTTTGTAAGCTGTAAGCCTTTATTCTCATCCTTCTCAAAAAAACTGAAACATTAAGTGAATTCATCTATGAATCCTTTAGGCCTTTCCCTCCCATGAAGTGTAAGAACTAAGCAGTTAACGTTTGTAAAGCATACAATACAAATTTTAAGAGCCTTCGGATGCACATGCAGCTCTGCAGAAGCTGCGTGCACGGAGTTGAACTTCACTGGAAATGTTTTTTGTTTGCTGCATTTTCAAGTCGGCAGCAATACGGTGATCTGGCTTAGGCTGCGGGCTCCTCTCTTGTGGCAGCACAAGATAGTGAAGACTGGAGAGGGCAGCAGCAGGAGGTGAGCTCTGGAAAGTTTATCATTAGACTTAAAACCTGTGCTTAAAAATACTGGCTTGTGTGGCCAAGGTCAACAAAATGAATTGCTCTTTCATTTTGTCTTCTTAAGGCTTTTTCTTTGTTAAGAAGAGGACAGGAGAAAGAACCTTGTGAACAGAGGTCCCCTGATACATCCGCGGGTTGCCGTGAGGGATGATGGATCTGGCTGTGGCTGACCACAAGAACTGTGCTCAGACTCGCTCCACAGCTCCCTCTCTCCACCCTGCAGGACCACTGCAGTGCCCTGCCTACACTTACTCCCCCTTACACTGTCAGCAGGATAGCTCAGTGCCCCGTCAACCCCGTGGGGAGGCAGGAGAACAAGCTGCCCCTGCCCTCCACACATGGCCGGGCCACCAGCATCCTCCCAGCTGCACCCAGGAGAACTGGAGCAGCCCTGCACTGGAGCTAGCTCCTCTCCTCCTGATAGGCTGAACTTCTCTGGGTTCTTGGGGAGAATCAATAGATGTCGATACAGGTTGTTTTTTTTTAAATCCTAAAGGTCAGCCCTGGGCAGGGTAGCATGTTATCTTATGGAAATAACTAGTGAAAAAATTGCAGCTGGTGTTGATTTACTGACTACAGCTATCCACAAGGTGTGGTGCTTGTGTTTTCTTTTGTGATTGAATGCTGAGAAAGACTCTTGTTTACATTTCTGCAAATTAAGAGGATGGTGCCTTTGCAAGGAGGTGGTTTTCTCCCAGATGACTCAGACGATGCAATATCTGCAGCAACTAAATCTCACTGCTAAGCCTCTCTTATTATTCATGGCATGTCCATTGAAAATGATTTCTTGCCTGGCTGCAAGTCAAGGCACTGGATCATTATCATCATGTTTTTCCCTACATCAACCTTTTCTCATCTTATGCAAGTCCAAGCTAATTTAGATAAGGTCAAGATCTGGGCCACTCCTTAAAAGTTTTTAACATGGCTTTTGCTTCAGGTTGTTCCATCTCATTCTTGAAACATCTTTTGTAGTATCCCCAAGGCAGAGCTGGAAGAGAAGGTTAGTGGATAATTCAGTAGTTAAGCTATCCTCCAATATTTGATATGCCTCCAAGGCATTAAATTTTCACTTGTATCTGTTAAATTGCTGGGAGCTTTCTTCAGTGGTTAATTATCTTTATGAAATATGTGGGGTTTGCAGCCATGCAGAACTTTGAAAAATCCTCATAACTTTGTCATTGTAAAGTTGGACAAATAAATGGTAGAGATCTTTGCAAAGTGTGTGTGTATATACATATGCGTGTGTGTACAGATAAATATATGTGTACATACAAGTGTGTTTCCCCAGAGAGTGAAAATGAAAACAAATGGAAAGGTTATTTAACCCTTCTTATGGATGTGACTTGAACTCCAGTCATTCCTCCCCCCATGTAGCTGTGAATGCAGGAGTCCTCTCAGAATATTTCTTCTCATGTTTAGTGTGAAGAGCAAAGCAGGAACAAGATTTTTAAAGGATTTTTTTTTTTTTTCTGAGACATTTTCTGAAAAAAGATAATCCATCTTAAAACATGTTGACTTGCAAACTCTCCATGCCTCTGGCAGATCTGAAGAATGCTGCAGCAACTAAAGAGCCACCAGATGAAGTTCCTTCCCCCAGCAATATCCCGGGGAATTTTATACCATTGGTAGTGGGCTTTGTGGACTGTTTTCAGTGACCAACTAAGTGCAAAGGATAGTGCAAACACAGTACAAGGGACAGAAGCAGCCGTCCTTGCTTTATGGCATGAGGGAGGGAGCAATTACCACGTATATTTTTTCCTTTAAATCACAGCTTGCAAGCAGCATGAGTGTTCTCTGTGCCTATTCCTCTCCTGAGTGCACTGAGACATCCCAGCTTTTTTTGGTAGCTCAGCAGAGGATTATTTCTGGGTATTTACCAGGTTAAATTCTTTTTAAATATATTAGTCAAAGTCTCTTAAAAAACACATATATTTCAGCAGACTGATTGAAATCTTTTTGTTGCACTTTCTGATTGTATCTTAGAGGAAAATGAAAGTATCTTATTCACGTAGCCACTTAGCATTTTCCATTCCATTATAACAGTGCTAGCATTATTCATACCACCACTGTGATACAGAATAAAATCAATATGATTTTAATTACTAGTGGCCTGTGCCTCTGTTATCTAAGACTGCCACTGCACATCTGGTGGACCTCAGGCAAATTTAGGTGTCACTGAATTAAGTTTGGCTTTTATTTGTAATAAAGGTTTTCACATCCTAGGAAGGCAAGCTGTGCTGCGTTTTGTAGAGCTGTTTATGTGCTGCTGTATCGATAAGTGATGTGATTGTTTGAGATTTCTTTGAAAGGAATCTGTACTGAAAGGCTACATTGTGATGCATATGAAGAGGGGCCAAAAAAAGCGATGGTGTGCACTCATAATTCTCAAACACGCTGAGTCAAGCCTGGTGGAAGTAACAACCAGCAGGCAGAGCCAGCATCTGAAACACTTGGGACCAGCGTGCTGTTTCTCAGGGAGCAGGTTGCATTTTGTTTGTCTGCAATCAGCTTTAATGATGCACTTCTTTCTCTTCTCTGACTCCTTAATTACTGCAGCAGGGCTGGGCTGGGCCACCAAGGCCAGCGGAGTGAGGAGAGGGGAACTGAGAGAGTCAGTACTTCTGACCAAACACTTTCCAGCTTAAGGCAAAGACAGGCACTAATAAAGGGACAATGTACTAGGCTTCCTGCCACTGTACCTCCAGTCCTATACATTGCAAAGCTGAGCAATGGCTGAGCAAGCAAGATTATCCATACTTCAGTGTGTTGGGTGATGATTGTGTGGATATTCTATTCAGCACATCTGAGAATTGCTGAATTTCTGCTTTTTTCCATTTTGTAAATCAGAAAAGTCTTACCCTAAATCCAGTCTTTGCCAAATGCTTTTCTTTTTAGTTCAAAGAACTACATGGAGTTAATTTGCTCTCCTCGTGCCCCTCCTGTTCATGATCATTCGCATGGTTCTGTTCTGCTAGTAAGTTCCTCGGGGGAGAAAAGGGAAAGGCATACACTTCAAAGTTTTATGAGGGTACACTCTCAGAAGCTTAATTTTAAATTTAGACTTGAAGGTGTGCATGTAACAATTGCTGTCCTTCGTTTCTGTTCAGAGGAAAGGAGAAATACTATGCAGCCATCTAACTTGGGAGTATTAAGCATGCTAAGAAACTTCAGAATCTGGCTAAATTTGGGGGGCAAACAGCTTTAAAAGGGAATATGCCTGAGGCCACAACAAACTGCTTCAGGTTATTCTATGAGAAAAAAAAAAAAAAAAGAGAGAGAATCGTATGAATTAGTTGCAAATTGTTTGCGTTTGGCTGCTTAATTCTGAACATTTTTCTTCAATTTCACTATTTGTCTTATAAGCTGCTACATGTTTTAGTGAGGAAGTCTGTGGATTCAGCTTCCAAATATATGACCTCAACAGTGAAAATTATTGCAGATTTACATTACAAGGCTATTAATTGAAAGGATTGACCATTGTTACTTTCATCCTGAGGCTGCAAGTGTCTCTCTAGCAATTGGAAATAGCGAGAGTTAAGCTTGCCAAGAGTTCCTTGTGAAGCAGATGGAGAGGCAACTGGCAGTCTTGCTGAAATCTTGTTGGCTAATCCTTCTGAGTATCCATAAAGCTCCCAGAGTTACCTCTCAAATTAACTTGATCACTGCACTATATGAAAATATTCTTCCATCCTGTCAATGGCTGTTGCAATTTTGTGCCCTTCCTGTTCCCCAAATAGACAGCTAAACTCTCAATTATCTCTTCATGTGCTTAAGAATGATTACAGTCCTGGAGAACTTAAGATGAGAATTCAGTAGATGTGTACATCTTCTTTTCTTATAGGCTTTTAATTTAATTTTATTTTTTTAACTGACATTCAAAAGATAACCAAAATGTGAAAATGATGTGTGTGCAAACTTGTAACTACTGCGTAAAATAGAATTTATATATGGCTCCGTGCACTGAAGGATGGAAAAGGCAAATGTTAGCTTGTGAACAAGGCTTGTTTGCAGAACGCAGAGAAGGAAGCAGCCACGGACTCTGCTGGCATTCTCAGATGTGCAACATGATCCTAAAGCTGATTGTAAGATTCTGCTATCAGTCTTTCTTTTCTTACTGCCTGTGGGTTCAGAATATCAATCACAAGCTGCGTATGCTTCAGCTGGTCCTGTTTGTTCCCACTGTGACCTTACAGTAAATGCATCGTTTTTTCATTTATTTTTAAGAACAGATGAAAGTATGCTGGGACTTACTTCCCTATCCACACAAACTAAATCAATATTTCAGACACATTCGGTGGTACCAATTAACTGTTCCCCATCAGAAGTAATGATGTTTGTTTTCAAAGTTACCACAGCATCCGTTCTGTTCGTTTCGTATTCTCTCCAGTATGTAACCCAAACCAGGAGAACCAAAAGTTTATTTAATTGACACTTCTTCCTTTGGAGTTGCAAGAGAAGTGTGTATGTACAGGAAGCACACTGTGAACTGAGTTGATAAGGGAGTGTAAAGTCATTGATGTTCTTCCTCCTGCTGCCACTATGTGGTACTAAGTATTCAGACCCGTGTCTGTGTGTCACCTCAATTATTAAAAGCTTCTCAGTCCAGAAAGCCGGTGTGTGGCCTTGGTATGCGTGGAGCCCCCTCAGAACCAAGACAAGCCACAGCTAGTCGAACAGTGCGGCCTTTGGGGACTGTGGCGCTCACAAAAGGCTCAGAGGGAAGGCAGCTTCCTTCTTCAGGGTGAGCAGGCGCTGGAAACACTAAACGAGGTGTTACAGCCAGAGGTAAGCAGGAAATTTCAGACCTGCCTGGAGAACAGCAGTGGCCAAGGCCTGCAGGCAGCATTGAAAGGACAGCCTCAAGCTCTGCATATTGTGGGATTCACCGCTGCCTTCTTCACTGCAAACTGTGGGCCAGGTCATTGCACGTTGCAGGAAGGACAGATAGTGCAAGGAACCCCTTTTCTCCAGCTGTATATACAAAAAAATAAGCCAGGAATTATTGGCATCAGAGAGAAAATGCAGCTGGCATCTTTTGCAGATCTATTCTTTTGGTGTGGAATTGTATTCCTCAGTGTTAAGGTTTTATAGATAAGACTTGGTGAAAAAAACAAGGTGATAAATTCTCAGAGAAGAGCATGTGCTAGATACAAGAGTATGGGCAGTCTATATAGATGTATAGGTAGTAGTCAAAATTATAAAGTAGTATTCTACAGTGATATTCTCCTCCAGACATTTTTGTAACGAAAGAACTATTTTGGACTAAATCAAAATTTGTTGAAAAATCATTAATTTATTGAAAACATTTTAGAACAGGAAATTTATTCATTAAAAAGCTATTTTTGACCTGAGGCCATTTGGCAGGGGAATAGTGGACAGAAAGATTTCGCTTCTATACAGAAAATAAAAAATACTCATGGAAAGAAATACCATTCATTCTGTGAAAGTAGGTGAGAGATTTCTTGTCAACCTAAGATAAAAAGAGAACTGAGCAAACGTGGCTTAATAAAGAAGCTATTTTCTTAAAAATGTGTTCAAGATGAAAATATTGATAAATGCAAGTACTTTCAAATTACTTTCAAGTTAGTTAAAAAATGTAAGTTTTGAATGAATATGATGAAATTTTTATGGATATCAGATAATTCCCTTTACAGGTCCCCTTTTAAAATAAATTACATGAAAATTCTTGGCATTTCCTGAAAATTTGTCCCCCAAACTGATTTTATCTTGACTAAAAGCAGGGCTTTTTTAGTTATGTTATTATATAACAAATGAATTCCTATATAGGAAACCATATATAAAAGAAGGCCTTTTTCCCCTCCATACTGCTAAGAGAAACCAGGAACAGCTGTGTAGTTGGTTGCACTGGTGCACTCCCATCCTTTCCCCACTGCATTTCTTTGTCTGTTATCTCTATACCTTCACATTTGCTCAAGTCTTCTCTGGCTTGAAGCTACTGAGCTCCAAATTTCAGCGTGAGCATTGCTCTGAGTCCTTCTGCTGGGATTTCTCTTTGAGGGACTCTTGAATAACAGAGGGAGAGTAGGGCAAATCAATTCTGACAGCGTCAACACTAATTTATTGCAAAAGAGCTGCGGACAAGTACAGGGACAACACGATGCTATGTGGAACTGCCTCATCAGAGTCCTGCAGCCTCTGTCATTCTGAAGAGGTGCTCTGTGATGGCACTGCCTGCCCAGGACATGCTGTATTTCTGTGCCCCACGCCCTGCAACAGTACTACGTTTCGATCCTGGCTAGCCCACGCCAAGTGCCTAAGGTGTGTGCATGTCATGACTTTTGTTTGTAGGCTGCGTTCTGTCTAAATTCATTGGCAAAATGGAAACCTTTCTCATCTGATATTTATTCCTGCAACTGTGACCACAGAGAAGCATCGTGCTATATGCGGGCAAATTGATCGCTTAGAATGGAGGCAATTTCCTGTTTTCAAGAACGTAGAATGAGATTAGGAGAGAAAAAAAAAAAACAAACACACAAATTCAGTAAATTCACTAAAGAGATTATTGAACTGGAGTCTGACGAGCTTGAAAATGTATTTCCTGATTGTCCCACTTTATAACTTTCCAATATTAATTAGCTAGGGCTGACCTGGTGGAAGTTTTTCTGTACGATGTACTTGGCACTTTCCTTCTTTAGACAGAAGATACAAATATTGACAAATGGAAATTCATATGCAAATATGCATACAGGTCAAATATTTTTCTTGTGAAGAAAATAAAACTATATACTCAAGATATACCAGGTCCATTAAGTGTTGTAAGTTTTTCTGAATTTGAGCAAGTCTGTGGATTTATGCTGCTAAACCACAACTGTGGCTTTGTCTCTGGCATGTAGACATATGCATTTTCTATTAAAGGCCTGAAGCCTCTTGAGAATTTGGGCTCCCCATAAGAGAGGCATCTGTGTGGTTTGAATGTGAATTCTCAAAGCCTTTACATTTGTGATAGAAGTAACTTTGTACACCACCACCACATGGAATCTAGTTCCTTTGTAGGCTCTGTTGTCAAACAGTGGCGTCTTGAAATCCTAGAATGGTTTGGATTTCATCACATAATTCCAACCCCCTGCCACAGGCAGAGACAACTCTCACTAGACCAGGCAGATATTTCAAGACAGTTTGCAAATCAAGCATTTCTTTGTGTTTAATAATGTCAAGCGAAATACATCACATCCATTTTTCACAAAGTAAAACAGAAAAATATACTGCATAGTGCATGCAAATTCTCTCCTACATAATATATCCAATATATCATGAAGCATAGTTAAAACTGCATTATTCTTTTCTCCATGCTTTGATCAACCCCAGATCAGCCTGCACCAATTCATGTTCAAGAGGCAGGAGACCTTTTCTCCTTTTCTCCATTAACACCAGTGACAGGACCCGCGGGAACGGGGTTAAGCTGAGGCAGGGGAAATTTAGGCTTGACATCAGGAGGGGGTTCTTCACAGAGAGGGTGGTTGCACACTGGAACAGGCTCCCCAGGGAAGTGGTCACTGCACCGAGCCTGTGTGAATTTAAGAAGAGATTGGACTGTGCACTTAGGCACATGGTCTGAACTTTTGGGTAGACCTGTGCGGTGTCAAGAGTTGGACTTGATGATCCTTAAGGGTCCCTTCCAACTCAGGATATTCTATGATTCTATGATTCTATGTACAGTGAATCTGTTCTGCTATTGAAGCTTGGCTAAAATAGACCAGGTAATTTGTTACCTGACTTGTCATGGAGTTCCCATGGCCATTAGCCTTATCTTCTCATTTACTGGGTTCCAGTTTCCCAAGACCATTGGGAGCATTGCTTCAGACGGCAACAGTTGAGAAGGCTCGAGCCTTTCTACCTGAGATGACCCTGTAGTAGCTGTGGTCTACAGAGATTCCCTTGAGATCAAAGCGGGCTGCTCAAAAAAGTGTCTCTCACACAGCTTGTACTTGGCTTCAGCTTTCCTTCCTAGGTATCTGTGAGGCTTTTTGCAGCTGCAGAAGCTTTGTGCTGCCTTGCCTGCAGCAATCTCAGAACAGCAGGTGCTTCTTGTGTGGGCTTTTCAGCTGGTGCTGACCTCTGCTGCTATGGTCCTGAGTTAGCTACCTTAAACCCAGTTTACAGCTAAATGTAAACTACAGCAGTAGATTTTAAATACATTATACACTTTCCAGCAGTTTCTGATGATTACAGCATGCTGCAAATGGGATGAGCCCTGAGCCTAAGTGGGCTGGGAAGCTTTCTATCTTTCTGGCTAGCTGTTTTCTCTCCTGCGGTATGTGAGGGTTCTCCTGTGGTGCCGGATTGCTCTTAGCTTTATAGCAAATGGTAACTCTCTCAAAAAATTACCTCAGAATGCTTTTTTTTTTTTTTTTTTTTTTTAAATTTACTTTGGAATATGGGAAGCATTGTATCTCTTCTGCAGATGTGGACTTCTGTGTTATCCTGTACCTTTCATTTTCAACCTTCAGTTTGCAACAGTGAAGCGATGGAGATTTAACCTGTGTCTTGAGAAGGTCTGAAACTATTCATTGAATAATTAATACATTTCCTTATATACCTAAAATGCTAAAAGTCCTTTGGTGCTAGGGTCTATTCCCTGTGTTTCCTTAAAAATTGCTGGGTAATTCAGTGTTAAGCTTTGACTGCTGAAACATCACTGCCATACTCTACCCAGTTACTCTCTCACAGATACTCAGGAACCTGTGACAGATCAGAGTAAGTGTTTAACACCATCTTCAGGTTTCACTGACTGGTGGGTAGTTGAGTCTAAGGGAAATGTGTTTAGTGAACAACCTGAGAACAGAGGACTACTATTTCAATTATGTTTACTTAGTTAGTCCCACAAAAAGTCAAAGTACTGTCAAGCCCCCACATAGACATAGCTTGTGAGCTTGCCTGGTAGGATTTCTGTCTGTCACACAGCTGTCAGTGTGTTTGTTAGGCTTGTTTCAAAGAAAGAGCTCTAAATGCAGGAAGAAAACCACACCACTGGATTTGTTCGGTTTAAGAGGCTGGTTGCCTTCTTATTAGCTACCAGTTTCACTGCTGAAATACCATCACTTCAATCTCAAGAGTTTTTTTTTCCTAGTTGCAATTTTTTGTTACCATTAGTGCTGCAGTTGTCCTCGCTGGGAGTGTTTAACAGTGAAAAAATGCACATCTAAAATTGTTGGAATTTAAATGAAAGGTATGACCATCAGAAAATAATGTAATCAGGAAGATCTTTCACATTCAAGTCCTTTCAGGACAAACAGTGCTGAGTGCCAAATAGTATTTCAGTGTTTGCGTTAAATTCACAGAGTCATAGAATCAGTCAGGTTGGAAAAGACCTCGAAGATCATCTAGTCTAAGCCTGAAGTCCAACCTTCGGCTCACGATGGCTGAATAATGCAGTACCTCAGTGAATTTCAGCGCAAATGGTTAATTTGCCAGATGAATAGTAAACATCTTGAAAGTTGCTTATAAATTTATTTTAGGTATTTATAGCTATCATGCATCATTAAGGAAACATCTGGATGGATACACGTCTGTCTTTATATACTGTGTTACAGGACCTTCCTATACGTTATAAAGGATATAACACTGGTAGGCATTCATGGCTGCTGTGTACATGGGAAGCATGGGAAACTGTCCCACCTGGAGAGATGGATGACCCCCCAAAATGTAAATGTGGTACAATGCTGTTTTTTTCAGTTATTAGCAAAGGCACGCAGAGTCACTCCATTCAATTCACTTGTCTCAAATGGGGAGTCACTTCCAAGAGGCGACCCAAAGCAGTGATATAAAACCATACAGAAGCTGCTCAGTCACAACAGAGCATGGCCAGGGGCAGCCTCCCCCTTTTACGAAGAACAGTCCTGCCAGACTCCAGTCTGTGTTGGCCTCCACACCCGCTGAGGGAAGGGCATTTTGAACTCTGAGTTACTCAGCTCTGCGCAGGATTAAAGACTCCAGCTTCCGCTTATTTAAATACATGCTCAAACTTTCTTCTGTACCTTAAATTAGATTATCAAAATGGAATTAACTTTGAGAACACCAAAATTTAATGTGAAATAGAACTCATTTTCTTGCCTGCCTTAGTTATGACAAAAAGACCCCACTGCTTTTTATACTTTTATGCCAAGTGCCCAATGCAAAGAAAAAAAAATATAGCAAAAATTAAGAGCTTCCCTTTGCTGGACTCCCTAGTAGTGTTCTAACTTTGAACAGATTGGTATCCACAGCTCCAACGTCAAACCCCAAAAGAAAGTAGCTTTGTGTGATAGTTTTATTATATGTTTTTAAACTACATGCAATGAGAGAAGTGGTGATTTAGTGGTTCTGCAGTACTTTACTGACTCTAGTTCAGATTATAACACACTGCTAACCCCTATTTCTCACCTGTAACTCCAACCTATAAATTATAAACATGCTGGCACAATCGTTACATTTTTATTTTTTTATAGTTCTCAATTTACAACTCTGGCCGTCCTTGAGCTAGTTCTTTGTATTTGTTACAGTCTCCTGAGGGAGGATTCATTGACTAGTGACTCCACATTTTAGCTCAGAGAAAATTCAGTCTCATTTTGGTGTCTTCAATTTTTCACAAGGCCTTACTGTTCCTCATTGATTATGGACTGAGGATTAATTATGCTGTCATTTAATGTATTTACATGCTTGGACAATGTATTGACTCACTTATTTTAGTATGATCAGCATTTTTGCTTGGTATGGGGCATGTTTGTTTTATTAATGGCTGCAGAGCAACATGTTGCCATTAGAATGAATGGAAGTGATCAGATAAGTAAAGATGTATTTATTCCCTCAATAAATCTATGAAGATAATTTTCTCTTACTATACTGAGAACTGAAATGCCTACATCTTTTGCCTTGAAAGCATCAGAAGAATTAGTATTTCAACCTATTCTATCATAGGTTGCTTTACACAGGTCAGTGCATTGGCCAGTCAAATGTGATATTATCTGGATCTGCTTTTTCAATACATGACAATAGAAGTGTGATGAAATATGGGAAATGCGTGGTATGGATTCTTATTTTAAGTAGTTGGATATTTCTGTGCATTCATGTTGCAGAACTTTAGGGATAGAACAATAGGTGGATGTTAAATATATAATTCAAAATACTTCTCAAATAAATTCAAAAAGGGAAAGTAAGTTTTAAAATATCTAAGATTTAGACATTTTGGTATAATGAAACTACTGTTAGTCCTGAGCCTAACCACCCACTTCTCCAGGAAACCCACATAAAGTGTAAAGGAGAGGACATCCCAGGAGGTTCTCTCTTTATCATTTTTTCAGGTAGTACCTTCAGACAGGACAGCATCATTATTGTGGGTTCCTCCACTTGCTTCACCATAGGATGGTGTAAAGTATTAGCCGCAGGTCATTAGGAGAAGGCTTGAAAGCCAATGCCCCTTGCAGGAAAGACCTGTGCTGTACTACCAGGCCAGTTCCCCAGCTCTATACTCAAATGCATGTACATTTAGACAGTGTACTCCTGTGGAAAAACAGCTGGTGTCCATGATGAAATGTCACTGAGGTATCACCTGACCCTGTGATATATTGCTACTTAAAATTACACAGAGGCTACTGGGAGCTATCTGGCCTCCAAGCTGAGTTGGTGATGTAGAGTCTGAACTTTTGTCCCTCTCTGTCCTTCCCAGCACTCCCCCTTTTGGACCTCTGGACTTTTGAGATCCCACAGAAGGGGAATTCTGCTACAGGAAAAGTATGAACATATGAGCAAGGTCTTCTTATTGGTAATGAGCAGTGTATGGAGGGTGAAGTTATGTTAGAGGTCAGGAGGAGGCACAACTTATTGCAGAAAGCCTGCAGTGCACCACAAACATTTTTTCCTGAATTGGGTATTTCATCGTTCCTTCTTGGGCACTGTGGCAGATGTTCCCGAGTGTTTAAATCCATTGTAGCCATAAATCCCAGACTAAAAGAAACCCTAATCCCTCTTGGTTTACCTAGTAAAGGATGAGGTTATTACAGTGATAGGAGGAAGCATCCCAGATGAACAAAGCAATCCGAAACATTTCCAGGTCTGTGACATACATGTATAGAAACAGAAAGGCTTTGAAGATTATTCTTCCACTCTTTTGCACAGGAGCAAGGCAGTGTTTTCAGCTGAATGTATGGTTTATTTTCTCAGAATGTTGTGTCAGATGCCAGTTGTGTAAGATCTGTGAATGTTACACATGTAATGTTTTACACAGAACCCCAGCCACTTAGTAAGAGAAACTACAGAAGACTCCATTAAGCATATGCAAAGTCAGGTTATTTTCAATCTGTTCCACTTCTGAAAACAGTGTACTTTATGCTGGGTGTGTTCTGAATTACCTGGTGTAGTTGTTTCTACACATAATCTCACTTTCATAGTATTTGATACAGGTACTCCAAATTAAATCTCTATTCTCATACAAGTTTTCTTAAATATTTTGCTTACTCTAGGACTGCATTTTACAATTAGAAATTACATGTAATTATAAATGATATATATCAGCTGATTGTCTCCCACAGATAAACAGATACCTGGTGAGAGGCTTTGGACTGCATGGTTGTGCATGATTCATGGTACACACGCTGGCTGTTACCTCACCTGTGGAGGAATTAGACAAGTGTAGATCTTTTGATCTCGTGAACTTCTTACTCTTTGCTCTGAATAAGCCTCTGTGTCTCTCCCTGTCTGTGAACGAGGGAGTTTTTCTAGGATGTAAGGCTGATGTCAAGGCACATACTGCCATGTCAGAGCGGTAGTTAATATTAGTGTTAGTTTGGTGTTCTTAGGGGTTACATGTCTGTTAACAACTCAGTAGTTCGTATCTGAAGATGTCACATCTGAGACCTTTGTATTGTGTTTGGTACCACGCTTTCTGTGTGTAGAGTAGCTCCTTAGCTTTAGCACAGTGGGTGGACTTGAAGCAGTGTGACTGTGAGCTGTATGGCGCGGCACTCCAGCTGTACTTACCTTTCTATGAAGTCTGAGATTCTTCTGTAGTCACTGATCTCATGCCTAGGCCACAACATCTGGTGATGCTACTGATGGAACATCTCTTGCTCGCTAGTCTTACGCCAGTAGATGCATCTCAGGTCAGTTTTCAGAAAAATTAAATTGCTGTCCTTTCTGTCAAAGCAGGAGTTTGTGTGATGCTTTTGACTGTACTTGATAGGTTTAGTTTGTTGTGCTGATATTAGGGTACAGGCTTTTTACATGACAAAATTAGGAATTACAATGTTCTGTGTTTATGCACGCCACTGACCTTTATGAGATTACCGTCTCTCTACTTTCTTGCATGACTTTTCTGAGAGCTACGGGGCTTTTGACGTCTCTGTCTTATCAGTTCTTTCATAGTAATTAGGTATCAAGGTTCAAGTTCCTTTTTAATGTCATTTCCTTAGTGACTTTAGGATACTGGGATATAATATCCAAGCAATAGGTTCAGTGTGAATTACTGCCCTGTCCCACCTGTTGCTGCATGTATACGAAGGCAGAAAACCAAGACGTCATTAATACGATGGGCTGATGTGAGGGTGAGTGCTGTGTGAGTCTGAATGCTCAGTGCCTCCTGCCTGACTTACATGAATGCACAACTGTGTGTGAGGTCAGTGTTACAGTCAACATGAAATATTGGGTGGTGCTAGTTTTATGTAATTTCTGGGTTAGACCTAATCTGTGATCACACCAGTCATTGAAAGGAGAAATTACTGAAAGGAGGTTGTCGGATGAACTGCAAGAACAATTCTTCTACTTCTAATTTCTAGTGACAGCGCTGTCATTGAATAGGGAGGAATTCTGTGTGTGTACGTAACCTTAAGGAAACGTTATTGTCTTACCAAGAATGATAATATCTAGATAAAATAGTTCAGAGCAATATGATACCTTAAGTAATTCATGACAAAAATTTGAAAACATGTTTGACCCAAAAGAAGAAATGCGTATTCCAAGGCGAGACCTGAGAAAGGAGGAGGTGCAATCACTGTGAGTAACAAGAGGGAAACCCAGCTACAATGGGTGCCTTAGAAGGCTGGGAGCAAGGTGAGAACGGGAAAAGGATACAGATCTTTGTGTAGGAAAAGCAAAGGAGAACCACAGGAAGACAACTGTAGCATTCTGAAAGCTTTTTCCACACAGTAGGATTAGCTCCATGCCGCTCGCTGAACAAGAGCCATGCATTGACTGCATGACAAAAGCAGTCTGTGGTTATTCACTGTCTCATGTTTTTCAGTCATTCATTCTTTTTAAAAATTTTTTAGCACTTTTGCCCCTTTACCGGCTCACATTATTTTACTTATCATGTGTGTCCTAAGGGATTTTTAAGGAGGATTGAGAACTGCATTTGTGTCAGATGGAGCCTGAATGCTAATTACCAGCCTGACAGAGTATAATAACAATAGAAGAGCATCAGTGAAGGAAAAAAGGAGCAGAATATACAATTATTTTATAAAAGAGTTTCTTTCCTTGAGGGAAAAATCAGCACATTTACCATCTGTGACAAAGGAGATGTTGAACTGTATAAGTGAATTACCCATAGCTCTGTGTCCATGTGCGTATGGAAGAAGATGAACTTGAAATGACATTAAGCAATTTTGTTATTGCAAGAAAAGACTAGAAAAGGTACTGAAGTGCAAAGCTGCATTTCCCTCTCTTTCAAAAGCCTAATTCAGGTTGATAAATGAAACATGATGTAAAACAGAAATACTATATAGAATTCTATGGAAATGTTTATTATACTGCACAAAGCTTTCATTTTTCTTCGTGCCATGTTCTAGAAGGAAGCTTACAGTATGTTGAAAGGAAAAGTTGTGTCAGTATTAATGATATGTTTAGAAGGCATTTATTCACGTACAACAAAGGATATTCTAGCAATAATAAAGGATGGCTCCCAGCAGCAAAACATTCTTACTGTAAAACAAGCGTATTTTTTAAAATTTTTCTCTCAGCTAACTTGATAATATGTACTGATATCTGGTTTTCAGTTTTCACTGAAGTTGCATTAGAAAATTAGGTGATGTGACATTCCACAAATTGAATTCTAGATATCCTCAGCTAACTGGTTTCAAGCACAAGGGAAGGCTTCTTACCTTTGTGCTCTTTGTGTAAGTTGATAAGAAATGGTCTTTCACAAACTTCTGTCTTAAGTCCTGTATAATCATGTGTTATCAAATGACAGCTGAATCTGGACCTTTCACCTATGATATTCCTCAGCTTGCCAGAGAAAATAATATGATCCATTGGATATCTAAATTGGATGCCAGGAATCAGAGCACAGAAATATCTGGCACAGGCTGTGGAAAGCTGTTACGGTTAGGCTCTACAGCGGATGAAAAAAGAACTTTTCTCAGGAGACTTCCAATGGGGAACGTCACTGACAGTGCATTTCTGTGATCCTGCATCCTGTTGATGTTCTCAGGCCATAGATAACAGCTGCACCATGACTGTTGTACTAAGTACACATTTGTAATCACAGTAAATAAAGCAGACAAAAAGGAGTCTAATTTAGAAGAAACATGGAACACAGAGAAATTAATGTTTGAAGTTGAAGATGGTGTCTGATGTAGAAGAACATGTAGCCAGATGGTCTAACTACCAGTCCTGTGAGCAAACCATGTTAAAACAAAGTGGGAGAGTTGGAGACAACCATATATATAAGAAGTAACAGATGGAATTTCTGTCTATCAAAGGAGGAATATACTCTAGTACATTAATACTGACTTTTCATATACCGTGTAGAAATAGAATTACATAAAAGAGCATATATGCATTCACTTGAGTTACTGTGCTATTTTCTGTTCTTCAAGAAGGACATCAGCAGAATTTTCCTGTATTCCTTGCAATAATTTCAGTAGGTGGCAGACCTTAACCTTTAACAAGAGCTTTGATTTTAGGTATAGGAAAATGCTGTAATCACCAGTTCACCACATAGTGGTGTCCATGCAAAAATATGTTGATTCTGACTACAGGGATCATGCTGTCACATTGAACGTGGTGGTCGGTTTTCAAGTGCTTAGCGTTATAAAGCTTTCATTTGGCTGATGGTTACTTATCCTCTTCTCACATAGGTGTTTATAAGGAAATTTTCTATGCATGTTACTAAACTATTGAGAATTTTAACCTAGTTAAAGACTAACAACTAGGAAAGGCCAATCTTTTGAACACAGCAGAAATACAGAGAGTGTATATGATGTTGTCATGATACTAAATTACTGTACATTGCAGCATTGAAGGACCATTATATAATAACACTAGAGAGAGACCAGTTGATAAAAACCATGCAAGTCAGCAGTCACTCATCATTAACTGTTTTAATACTGAGTCAAGTGGTTTAATTATGTATCAAATATTTTAATGATATAGTTTATTTTTTAGTGCGTATTTTCTTGCAGTTTGTTGTCAGGGAGAATGAAGGTATATTATTTGTCTCCCTGCACTTCATTCTGCAGTCAAAGTTTGACAGTAACAGTACTTGCACAATTTCAATGACAAAAATGTAAATAATATATGTACTTGCTACATCTGTGGCAGATATGTGACAGGCTGGCATACCAGGAATGAAGTACTTAAAATATTTTTGCTTAGAAAGGACAAGCATTACATAGGCTGAAGTTACCAGCATAGCCAGAGACAACTGGTGAGACCTTGGCTGTAAGTTGATGGAAAAACTCTCATTGGCTACACAAAATGCAGAATTTTATCAAATTATGTTAGAAATACACATAACCAGATTCCTTCTTTATCATGGAACAAACAAAACTATGCATTGTAGCATCAAGCCTCAGTGGTCAAATCTGTCTTGTGTTAGAACTTTTCCCTCCTCTTTCATTTTGACAAAAAATGTCCCTTCTAAACTGTAACTTCAGTTTAGTGCTTTCTTTCGCTTTCTAGGAGAAATAAAGAACTATGTCGAGCATTGTTCAAATAGATAAGTCTTCAGTCAGATGTCATATAATAAGAAAGCTATTTTGCTTTAGCTTTATTAGTCAATTTTACGAGTTCTAAGAAAATGTGCATTGATTGCAGATTTTGACAAAAACTATATACGAGTATAGCAGTTTGCAGGGATTTCAGATAGTTGTATTGACCAAATTACAGCACTGTGTAGGAAACCCCATGCCCAAAGTCATTTGCAGCTAAATGTAACAAACCACTAATGCCATGAGCCACACCGTGTATTGGTAACAAGTACAAACAGACTACAGACTGTAGTCAGAAAGACAGAATTGTGCCGTGCTTCATAAGGCTCTCCAGTAGTTGAAAATCAGGCAGTATAATACAAGTTGGGCTAAAGTTGGACAATTAATCCAAATGAGTAGCTTAAACTCCAGACCTACGTCACTTTGAAATACATGTGGCTTCTCAAAGTTGCTGTCCCTCTGTGTCCTTCAGAAATGATAATTCCTTTATGCATTGCAGCATAGCACCATATGTTACAGCAGGGAAGGCTAGTATGCTACTGAAAATACAAGTTGCTTTTCTATTAGGCAATGATCCTATTGAAATTAGCATTCATTTCAGAAATTAAAGAGCAGATTGTGAATTCTGCCAGATTTCTTCAATATAAAGGTATTCATCAATATAGTGCCCTGACAAACACCACACATCCTTAGGATGAAATTGCAAAATGGCTCTGCCTAGGCAGAGGCAGCTGGTTTCTGTGTGAGCTTCCAAAATGAAATGCCCATTTTTCCAAGCGCTCATGTATGGCTTGTAGGATCTAGGCTATCAAAACAGGTACCTTATCTTGAACATACATGGTTGACAGTTGGCTGTACCTTTTACAAGCAAGTGCTTGTGCTGCAGCTTTCAAGTTTTTCTATTATTTTTCCATCACAGATTATCATTAATTTCTATTACAGCTTACCTTGGGATTTCCTGCCAAGCGCCTGATGGCAAAAAGCTCTTACATAAAGATGCTGCTTTTAATTAAAAAAAAATTAATAATAATAATATATGTAACGGTGTGCTCTGAAGATGTGACCATCAGTGAGCACATAAATGCTTCTGGTAGATGTTGTGAGGCTCCTTAATTTGGGGATTGGCTCTTATTAAAAATGATAGGTGTGCCAAATTCACTGTTCTCCACTAACTGGAAATGGTGATTGGTGTAACATTTACTACACTTGTTACAAAACTGCACTGAGAAACTCAGCAGACAGTTATTCTCTTCATCTTCTTTTCACCAACTTTCATAAGTCACCTCTAAACCAAAGGGGGGGAGAGTTTTTGTGAAAGTTTGTACTGTTGTTTTTTTTTTCTTTTGTTCTAGCTTGCCAGTGTTTTATGAATTTTATGAATCCACATATTTTCTTGATGGAGAGAAAAAAAACACAACACCAAAGTACAAGTAATAATATTAGCAATGGAACTAGTACTAAAAAGTAAAGCCAGTATTGCAGTAGCAAATTAAATGAAAAAAAAGCTTTCCATAATTAAAAGACAAAATATCCTTTCATCCTTAGCACATTAAGCTCTCATACTTTCTTGCTGCATTACATTTTATATGCACATAAATAACTTTTAAAGAAAATTATTTGGTTTACAAAATCATGCAGTATAAGTTAGAAAAATAGATGTTACTCATGCAAGTGAGGTTCATCTGTCATGTTCTTCAATATTTATACAACCTTTAATTGCATAACAAATAGGATTATCGTGTATTATTAATATATCAAAATTACATAACACCATCTGATTCCCACATGCCATGGCCTTTTTCCATACAGTCTCATGGTGTGCTTGAGAATAGAGAGGCAAAATTAATAATTATATAGAGTATTGTAGATCTTAAATTAAAGCTGTTTAATTTTTGGTATTTAAAATACGGTAACTGACTTCAAGCTTAAGGTAATATTTTGAGAAACACACTGCCTACCTCTCCCTCCTCAAGTTTGCAACCCATCTCAGTCACTTCATATGGTGCAAGCGAGCCCCAGACTTACACCAGCTTCATACTAAGGGTTTACCCTTGTCATATGTCAGGAGGTCTCTTGAATTTCTTAAAACCAAACAGTGACACCTAGCAGTATGCCAGATTTCCTGTCCCCATTGCCTTGTGTCTGAACAAGGCCACAGTGGTTCGTGTCCTTGTGCAGCAGGGCTCACACTCTCCAGTAACTGAAGTGCTTGGGGTTAGCATGTGGCAGGAGCTGTGGGTGTGAGCAGTTCGACTCATTCTCAAATAATCTGTCTAGTCTGTCGATGAAAGATCCTGCGACATGTTTTTAAGAGTAGCAGTTAGCTCTGCTTCATCCTGCCTGGCATGTTCACAAGCTCCTCGGGGTGCTGTTACAGTCTAATATTGTTAAAAGCTTTGAAACCTCTCAAGCAGAACCCCCACTGGAGCCGTGGGGAATTCTTCATGGCCAGCACTTGTAGGATCATGCCCATGAATGTAAAGCATTTTAGGATTCCCCGGGAAGAAACCATAACCCTCAGAAGGGTTTCACATTAATATTCAAAAACCATACGTATGGTTGCAGTTTACAAAATATTTCAGGGGAAATATAAATGGAAAAAAGTTGTTTTTCCTTTTTTTTTTTTAGATTGGGTGTACAGTTAATAAGCAAAATCCTTTCTGATCCTGGACAGATCCTGTTAGCCTTGTGCAGCAGTGGGCAGAATGCCTGAGGCAGTGATGGAAGTGCTGGGTGCAGGCTGGGTGCGCTGTAGCCAACTCCTTGCACTCCTCCCTTCCCAGAAGAGCAGCAGATACTTGGCAGCCCCGAACTTCCCTGTCCAGATTCTGGTTAGTGGCCAAAGAGTAACAACACACCTAAGTCAGGCAGGCACAGATACTCTAAGACTGCTTAGCCTCTTCTTGATCGTAAGCTGTCTGAGTACAAAGCATACCCCGTAGCAGAGCATCTTAGTCAAAGGCCTGTGGGCAGTGCAAAGACTAATAAAAGAAGTAAGGCCACCCTGAGTGAGCACACTTGTCATGTGTGATACACCTAACTGCAGGGAAGTGGTATAAGTTTCTTTATCCCATTAAAAAATGTTTTAATGATTATTTCTAACCTTCATGTCTCTAGTTGCCTTCAACTGTCTGAGTGAATTCCAGCTGACTCAAATATTTCTGCAACTTCAGAAAGCTGGAGCTGATGTAGAAACCATTGCATTTTCCTCAGAGTAGCTGCAAGATCTTCAATTCCCATGCTATGTAGGATCCAGTGGCTTTGAAACAAATTCATCACCTTGAGAACCTCTCCCTGCCATGGCCAAAGATAAGTAACATACCTGCTTCAGTGACACCACCTGAATGTTTTCAGTAAAGTCTTTGTTTTCCTAGTTAAGAATGAAAAATGTACCTGAAGAGTCATAAACTCTCTTCTTGTATTATCAAGCATCACTTTGTGCTAGTGGCGGCAGGTTTGCCTTTTAGTACACCAGCAGCCTCACCTGTAAAGTGTTGTGATAATATTTACTCTCTTCTCAAGGGCATTTTGAGAGTTAGTTGGTACTTTGAGGAAGCAGTTTGAGAGTTTGCATTTACTGCCAGCAGTATCTATAATCCACAAAACAATATAGAAATGGAAACATTTGGATTTTTTTCCTCATTTGCGGGGAACTATTTCTGCTTTTCAGCTGATAAATGACTTATAAGCTAACTAACATAAATCCCTGCAAATACATGCCATTTATGGTCTTAAATACATGCAGAATTTTGTCATCCTAAAGATAAATACACCACTTGAAAAGGGAGCATCCCAATCACATCTGACCTGTTATATAGATAAAGTCAATGGTGTCTGCAATTACTGTGAGATCTATCAATTCAAACCAATCTGTTCTTAAAGACAAATCATGCATAAACTCAAGCTAAGTAGTGGTCTCCTATGATTCTGGTTCATGCTGTGCTGACAAACCCTCATAAAAGCAGATAAACTGTATCAAGAACTAATTAAGAACAGGGTTTTATGCCTCCTTTGCATGAAATTAAGTAACAGTATTCTGGGAAGAACTAAAGGAACAAAATCCAGTGTATTTTTTCTTATTCATACACAAGACCTGAAATAATGTCTCAGATTTTTCTGAGGCTTCAGTTATTGTATGTAACTCTGGGGTGTGAATCCCAAAAGTGAGCCATACGCAGCAGGAAATGAAGATTTCTTATTTCACCAAGTTATTTTGGCTGATTAATTCAGGGTGGGACCATTTAGAAAAATAAGCCTATATTATTCTTTATGGAATTTAGAATAAAATCATTGGCTTCCCTTATTAACATGTTTATTTCATTTTGTTTATTTTTCAGTAGACACACCTTGTTCATGCTTTAGGTAACAATATAGTACCTGATCATTTACTTGAGTAACCGTCGTCATAGCAAAACAACAAACACAGATTGGAAAATACCTGTGTATTAATCTACTACTTGATGCCTCTAATGGATTAGACTTTGTCCCAGGTATATAGGGTTCTGTCATTCCTCCAAGTCATTTGTAGGTAAAGTACTTTATAAACACAGAATGATACCTGGATTTAAAATTTGCATAGTTCCAGTAATTATATTGATTTAAACCAGTTGAATGTGTCTCAATATTTGAGGACTTTCTCCTCTACACTTGCCTAACAACAAAAGAATTATCTTAAATATGAATTTGTAGGAATATTGCCATATTCACTGAAAGTAGTTGTCAGAAGATGTTCAAAGAGTGTATGAAAGGCTGTGGTTAAAATTAGCTTTGATCAGAATCAAATCTCCATCTAATTAATGTAATGATGTATATTACATGATAGTGAATGTTAATCTTTTGTGAAGACAAGGTAAAACAATAACAATGTTTTTTTCCATTTCTAGAACTCACACTCTGAAGATCAAAACTTAGGCATAACAATATCCTCATGTACTAATGCCATGCCTATTTACAGAACTGAAAGAAGAGTCACATGAACTATTATTGCTAGGGTGGCTTTGCATTCACAGTGAGGCTTCAAGAAAGTAGCTAAATCACCTTCAATAGAAACGTTTTTATTTTTTCCACTGGTTTCTATTGTAATGCATTTCTCAAAAGATTCAATATGTTTTTCTTCTTTATGCTGAGCTTTAAAAAATATTTTCCAACTTATTTTCACTTGAAATAAATATTTGTCTTCTGTCATGGAATATTGTTTCCTGCAAAGAAAAGCCGCTGTCTTCTTTCTGCTTTTACGCCCTCTGTCTCTTTTTGACATTTATCTAAAATGACTCCAGTGTGTCCTACAGATTTAAGACTGACAGTATGTGGGAAAGACAGTGGTCTCAGAGTAGTTTGGCTTTACTCCCAGTGGAGAAATAGAAAGTGGTAGCAGTTCTGAAACAGCACATTTTTACTGCAGACACCCGTAACCTCAGCCTGCTGAGAACAAGGGAACAGGGGAACTACCCTGAAAAGGATAATTCTGTATGAAACTCTTTGTTGAAAAGGGTTAGTTGTCAACTACAAGATTTCAGTGAGATTCATTAGACTAGGAATTCAAAGCCTCTGAATCATTCCAGCCTGAAGAACATGTGTGGAAGATGTCTTTCCAGTGGTTCCCATTTTTAATTTTCATTCAAACAAATTTTCATTCATTAATGTTTGAATCTCTACTTTTTATAGAAAAGTCATCGAAGACTGAAGTATTGAGTTGTCACTAGAGCTTCAATAAAATTGAGGACAGGTTTCTTTCTAGATAGGTTTTAAATATGTTTTTCAGAAATATTTTTTTTTAATAATTTGTTTTGAGAAATTCATCTGAAGATTGGTGTCTCTTTTACCATTACCAAAGTTCTCATGAACATGTAGCACTTTTCTTGAATGTTCCTTATAGCTCAAAAGCATTTTTTTCAGATTGGCATCTGAAATTCAAATATATATCTATGCACAACTTTAAAATGATTAGTCATATAATTTGACTGGTGTTTTTCTTGTTCCCTGACTGGTATGACTGTTCACAGAAGGCTAAATTTAAATGATCTCTTCCTGAGATGAAAATATATTTTCTCTGAACATCTGTGCCTGTAAACGAAATGCTCATGAGAAGTGACTATAAATGCCCTATTCAGATATGCATTTCAAATGTGGCTAAGTCTAGTTCAGTTGAAGATCTGAACCAGAATTTGGGTCTTTCCTCTTTTGGCTGTATTTATTCAATTTCAATAGATCCTAGTAATAACTTCTGTACCGAGCTGCCTCAGTTTCTGGTGCATACGTAAAGCCAGTGAGAAGGTTTCACAGCAGCTGGAGAAGGCTGGTGGTAAGACACTCCTATAGGCAGAAATAGACACCGATAACAAAAAACAGTTGAAGGAACAGGTGATGATTTCCTATTTAATGATCTTCACAAAAAAAAATCTGGATTACCTGTGACTGGGTCAATGTATCATTTGTTAAATGATACATTTAACAAATCTATCATTTAACAATGAAGGCTTTAACAAAGGCTCCTAAACCTGCAGAATATGTGACAGAGTGATGCCGTATGGATTTCTGTGCACGGGGACCCAGGGATCATTTTCCATTGCAGGGGAGAAAAATGTAGAGGAGAAAATGCTGATTACCTTATTTGGCAAATTCAGAGGAGTTGCCAGTCTTCTGAAATTCAAAATGACTGTTTCAGTACTCAGAGGCTGATATCTTTAGGTATACAAAGGGAAATAAGGTAGAATGCTTTTTATAAATGTCAGTAGTCCAAAGTTGTTCAGGTGGAAACCACCTGAAATATTCCTGAAATAGTTTTGCAGTGTAAGCAGCTCTCTAGTCTAGCTACAATTGCTTTGCGATCTTTCTAGAGGCAATCACCAAATAAAATAGGAATACGTTGATAATGAAAAAGGTGGTATCATATATGTTTATTTCTCACAAAGAATTTAGTAGTAATAGAAATGTATTAGAGTTTTCCACAATAGTATTGTAATTTTTTTCAATAGGGAAATTAGTGGTGCCATTTTTCATGTTACGTATTTATTACCTTTTTATTAACTATTCTGGAAACCGTGCAGTCTTTCACAAACACACATGCACACACACATCCTTCTAACATTTGTAGTCTGATGTGAAAATGCACAGGGCATTTAGCGTAACTGGTGGGATGAAGCTCCGTTTTAAGGGTGTGTTCATTGTTTTCTGAAAATCCAGGGCACAACAGTGTCTTACATTGAACAAGGAGAACCAGAGGCATCCTGAATCACTGCTAAGGAAAAAGACGGCACAGCTCCAATTTTCCAGCAGATGTAACAGCAGCTTGGAGTTGTAAAAATGTCTTGCAAGATTTTACACACTTTATTGATACACAGAATATGTTTGTACTGCAAACTTACAGGCAGTAATAAAAGATGCTGAATGTTCTTTATTTGTTTATTTTAACGTGTTCATGAAGTTGACCTTTGTTATCTTTCATAACTAGGGGCCTGGGACGGTTGTTATTAAATACAGCTGGACTTTTAAATATTGGTATACTTTCATGTTTTCAAAAGTACCATTTAAAAGGCCTTCTACGAGATGATTTACCTGGTCTGCAGTAGTTGTGTTTAAGTTTAGATTTCAGTTAGGTGCAAATTTATTGAATGGTTTCATCTTTTCCAACGTCTAGTTAATGTTTTGATCCCTTGTGAAGCTGATTTTCTTGGATTAGAGCATTTCCTAAAACCCCTCAAATGTCTTTTATCTTTCCACCTTTTTGGTGACAGCTCTAATGTTAATGCAGCAATGGAAGATTAAGTTATTTATAGATATATACATATGTTTATATTTTTTTCTTTATGCATTGCAAAGGAGTTCTACTCTGCTGATCAAAACTATTTTACAAGGGTTTTTTGAATGCATCGAACCACCTATCTTTTTAATAGGACTCAAGATATTGACCTGGGTTTAACCAGCTGCAGAATACTCCTTCTATTGCAAAGGGCACATATAAGGAGGTTCCATGTTTGTTACCAGCCAGATGTGAAGTTCAGTATGATCTCTCTTATAATGATAAGATAGCAGGCATAATTTACTTTTTGAAGTCCTTAAGTATTCCTGAAAATGTTCCCTCTACTTGCCTGTTGGATAAAATACTTGGTGCATTCTAGCTTTTTAGGCAGACAGGCATTTTAACCACCACCAAGTTGTGATAGTCATGGTTGCTTGACAAAACGGAAAAGTAGTGCCATGTTTCAGCTCCATCTCTAAAGATACATTTTTTCCCTTTATTTTTTTTTCTTTTGCTTTCATCTGAATTTTTCTTTCATTTTGGATGGACTTCAGAATCTTCCAAAAGGTGTATATTCTGGAAATGTTCACCAATATTACATACATTGCCAAACAACTGGATTAAAGAAAACTACTGTGATGGTAGTTCATCAATTTGAAAGTAATGGTTTTCTGCTCAGTAAGTGCTACTTACGGCATATATGTCAACTTTGTACACATATTTGTTTTATGTTTGTCTACTAAATACCATCTACCACTACCTGTAGCAATGATATATTTGTTAGTGAAAATTAAAAGCTGCAAAGTGTATGCACATATCTGACACATTGCTGGATGCAGAAGGAGATGCTGGTCCTCAAAAATAATGAATTCTCTTGTGGTGTACAAAAATTAAATAAATAAGGCTCTTCCCAGTTTTGTGCTTCCTTTCACGTTCTTCTTAATCCTTGACATCATCCCCTTGACATCATCCATAACTCGCTTCTTTAGCTACTTTAACTGTGCTTTAACTGTGTGTGTATGAGATAATTAATATGTAAGTGAATGTAAATTTGAATAAATGTGGAAGTGAATACATTTATGTGTATAAACACGTAAAAATACAGTCCTGTTGCTTACATTGTTCTTAAAATCCAAATCTGAAGCACTGAGCTTTGAGCACAGATGCTGTTTTCAGTAAGATAGTACTTGTCTATTTGAATGTCATGGCAGATGTTTTACCTCGAGGTTAATATCTGACTTGCTTTAAATTCATGTGGGAAATCTGAAAGTTCCATTTCCTATCTCAAAAATCAATAGAAACTTAATCAGAGCTGCTAAAAACAAGTCCCAGTTCTTTTGTAACAGAGAAAGTAAACAAGATACAAAATTAAAAGTGACAGAATATTTTACATGAAGGACATGAAGTATACCACCAACTAAGCTTCAGCTGTACACAGTGTGTGTCTTTCAAGTTGAGGTTTGACTAAAGAAAGCTCCATCTGTTTTGTGTGTGTTTTTTTCTTTTTTTTCCTATACCAAGGCACTATAGTGTATTTATGATATTCTTCACATTTTAGTGTAATCTAAACACTTTTTTTTCTACAGACATGAGCTTTACATCAGACAGCTTGTATGGTTATCTGTAAGGGGTTTTTTTTGGTCAGAGTTTGTGCATTTCATAAAGAATTCTCATATATGGTTGTTATTCACATGCGTATCTTGAATGCTTTACTTGGTCTTCCTGCTCCTTTTTTTCCTGGGCTTCATATAGGTGAAGTCATGTCTTGTGTTCTAGTCTAAGCTGATTATTTCTGTGTTGTTTTTTTTTTTTTCCATCTTCTTTCATCTGGAAACTCTAATGCTAGAAGCAAGTGTTGTTTGATATTATTTGTGCTGAATCTGAGAGGATGCTGGAGGTATAATTTAATCTCAAGCACTATGGAAAATTAAGACCACTGTGTTCAGTTTTTATTATCTACTCAAACAGCTGATCATTAAGACATTTTGATCACTACATTCTGCAGCTGGATTCAGTTGGGGTACAAGGAGTTAAAATCATATTCCAGAAGCAAACTTGACTATTCCATCAAGTAAGATTTCACAGGTAAATAATTGAAGTAAAGGAAATAGTGTAAACCGTTGAAGAAACGAAAGTAAAAACAAAATAAGGATTCTTGTTAACACCATCCTTTGTCCTTGTTTTTAGAATTTCAGCAAGTGCAGATAAATTTTGATAGTCACTGTAGTATTTTCTGAAGTAGCCAAACAATAGTAGAACTGCTAACGCGTATTTCTGTGTAGTTGAGCCTACTGAAGTTTAATGTTTATTTATTAACCTACATGGTCTCTACCACTGGAGGGTAATACCGTATTTGTCAGCCAACAGAGAGAAAATAAGGTTGGGCAGGGCATAGCTAAGCAGCAAGTAGGAAGAAAATCATGAAAAGATGCTCAATGCAGATAGCTACAAAATGTATATGGTGATAAGGTCTGGAATACTCACAGGGCAAGACATTACTTTAGCACAGTGGACTTCTCCATTTTCTCTGAGGTCTCAAAGCCTTATTTATTTTTCTATCACATTTCTTCAGCAGACCAATGTATTTCCAGTTTGTGGATTGTGCAAGCAAAGTGAAACAAAAAAGGGGAGCAAAGGGAGAAGCACAACAACTGCATCAGGCTTTCTCTATTTGATTCACTGATCATTAGTGAATGATCTGTTGACTTGAGAAGTCTTTCAACAGCTGCACTTGTTTCTTCTATTTTAGAGAAGTCTTGATAGTCTTGGTAGAAAGTGATACTCTTAAAATTGTTGTGGATTTGAATGTTCAGTTCAAGCAAAGGAAGCCAGTCATCATACTGGCAGGAAAAACATCACCACAAGCCTCCTATTCCTAAGTGTGTACATTCATAACTGAGAGAGCTTTCCTTGCTTCAGCCTCATTGACTGGAGGTGTACTAGATGGAATTAGGAATCTGTTTGAACAGCTTACCAGTGAAACTTTCTTCATGTAAATCTACCCTTAAATAGCTCTACATGTGGTCAATAAATCTGGAGTTCATATCAACATCTGAAATCACCATGACTGTACAAGTGATTATCTTTGTTCTACTGGTGGAGTTTTTCTGTGGACACTACACACACATGGCGGCACATAGTGGTAGAAATATTGTTCTGATCCCAGTCTTTTATTCTGTTGCTTGCATCACAAGGAAAATTTTTTTTGTTTTGTGTTGCTTTGTTTTGTTTTTCCACTTCGACCTTCTGAAATTCCTCTTCTCCTTTTGGCTTGATTTTTGAAGAGAAATATAGCACGTAGGGTGAGCCTATACTAAATCTTGTGTTGCTGCCTCATCTCAGAAAGACATCTTAGTTTTCCTTGGCCAGTGGAAGCAAGGAAAAGGGCAAGTTTATCACAAACATCACAGGGGAAAGAAAGAAAGAAAAAAGGCTTATGTGGGCTTGGGAAAAGTGATGTGCAAGCTGGGGCTAACAGGCAGGAGGAGAAGTTCTGTGTGGTAGAGTTGGATCATGGCTGTCTTCTAAAAAAACAATGTTGCAAGCAGAGATAGATTTGCTGTCTACTTGCATGTAAAAGAAATTGCATGTTGAATGAATAACCTGGAACAGAGCTCAGAGAGAGCCCAGCTAGAGGAAGAAACCCCAGTTCCATGCTAACATAAAGCAGAATTGTGTTTCTGAGGATGTTTCTGCTCCACAGAGGCACTAATTCTTTAAGAAGAAGCTAAATCAGGTGTATACAAGAAGAAAAAGTCAAAGGAGGGAGTGGTACTCAGATGGGTGTGAGAGTGAACACTTGTTTCTGTTTTGTGGAACCTGCAGTTCAGGTACTCCAGGTACCTCCTCACTGGGTGGTAGCTGAACAAAGTCATGATTAACAGAGGAACTGCCTTTTGACAAATCTGTTATATTTTAACAACTTCTTCAGTATAGAATTTTATTAAAGTACTCGTTGCATTTTAGCAACATAAATTGACCATTACTGATGAAAAGAAAGAATAACAAACACACCTATAAAGCCTTCCCAAATTCATATTTTTTTTGTGATAGACAAAGGGAATAACAGAAAATATGTTTGTCCATTGTGATGGCAGAGAGCCAGGAAAGGCTTGAAGTCACTTTGGCCAACCAGCAACTGGTAGCATGGCCTTTGGAGGCCTGCAGATACCCCTGGTGCCCAATTTGGGGAAGTAGCTACATCCTATCTTCACAACGTGTGTTGTTTATTTTTGGTTGTTCTCTGTGTTTATCACAAATCCAGTGAATTTGCTTCAGTAGTCTATCCCCCAAGCTGTAAGGCTTAAAAATGCTTCTGTTTTAGGAACAGCCAAGTGTGTTTGACTTGGTTTTTGAGATTTGTGAGGAAAAATGTCCTCATTGCTCTGCAACAACCAAAATGTTGGCATTATTGCCACTGTTTTCATCAACAGTCCAAAGCAGAGCATCATACAAGCCTCTATGAAGAAAACTAACTCCGTGCCAATCAAAACCATGACAACAACTCATCTCAACCTAGAATAAGCAGGTAAAATAAATCAGATGGTAAAATATATCATCCCTTTATGCTCCCTGCCCATTCATCAGAAGAGAAGCTATGGTCACTCAGCTTATCAGTAGATGTCTACACAGACTGCATCTGCTTCAAATGATGAGGGCTGGTAGGCTTTAATTTGTAGAGGCAAAATTGTTGATGGTGGGAACCTGATATCCAACCTGTATGTATTTCTGAGTTGGCTGGTTGATTTTCAGTTTGGACTACCTTTACTCTAGTGTCATATATTGAAATCCCAGCTGCAGCTGGAGTCCATCCTCCCATTGGTGCTCTGCGATCAGGCTGAAGCACAGCCAGAGCTCAGTCAGTGGGAGGCCTGGAATACCGGCTTCAAAAGACTATTTCAGATCCAAACTAAAGTACTAGCATTGGTGCTCCCATTGTCGATTGTGTTCCTGGAGGAATGTCCAGAGACTATTTCAAACAAGCCTCCTTAAATAGTCAAACATGCATATCTCAAGGTTGTGAGGGGAGAGAGAGGCATGGAAAGAAGAAATGGAGCACCTCATGCAGGGGACTGGTGACACAGCTGAATTCCAGCGGGCACCTTCAGGATCAGTGCTGCTGCTTCAAAAAAAAACCCGCGTAGGTGGATTCAGAACCATGAAGATTTACTTGTTTGAATGTATGCTTTAAACCATTTGTATGATTAAAACAAAGAGTTTGACTTAATTTGTGTCAGATTAAAAAATCCAAAGAAGCCAGGAAAGAGCTTAGTTTGTCAAGTGGGTTTTGTTTTAAAAATAGAAACATTGTCATTGCTATCTTTCTTCTTAAAAACCTCAGAAATTTTAATGAGTATACGAATTAGTAGAGTGAAAAAAGCTGTTAGCATTCTTGTCTCATGACTTAATTTAAAAAGTTCTTTTGCTTTCTTTAAAGTTAAATTTAAGAAAACAGAGCATTAATATGTTAATTAATAAGAAATTCAATAGAGATCTAGAAAGTAAGTAGTTAGACTACTTTTTTCTTTAGTAACTTCGAAGCTCATTAAATGTTCCTAGGAACACATATGCATAGGAAAGAAGTACAGAGAAATCTTCTTAAGATGAGCTTGTGAAGAAACCTGTCTTAAGAGACATTGGTATTCTCAAATGTATTGAGTCTCCTCTTCTTAGAAAATCACATTAATTAAAGAAGTGATTTTGTTTAGTCCTTTGAGTTAATACTTGAGACAGTTCTCTTTGGGTCCTAGAGCTGAGGGGAATATTGACTTTTAGATCAGTGGCTGAGCTAAAAACTTCTTTTAAATAAACACATATTAGTCCGAGATATTTTGCCTTTTTTTTTTCCTTTCACATCAAAATAAATTGCTCAAAAGTGGGCTTGAAATTTCTTGTATAGAGATAATTTTATTGACTGAGTAAAGCTTTCATTTTCTTCTCTTTGTTTTTTAAAAATAAATACATTTAATATTGTAAAAAGTTTCATAGCCAGTCTTTGAAACATTATTTGTTTTGAAATGTATTTCCAAAAGCACCACTTTCATTTCCTGTACCCTCCCCAAAAGGGAAATATATCTGGATTTCAGCACAGACTTTAGAGTCTGCATTGAGATGAAGCTCCGTTTTTTATGTGTGACAAACTCTTGACCAAAAAATCAGCTTCATTGATTCTGTGCCAAAGAAGAGCTGTGTTCTTGTTCAGTGTCACAATTGTGTGTCTTCCTGCCTTCCCAGGGACTCCTATAAATACCTGGATCAGTGGTAGGCCATAATATGGCTTTGAAACCACAACAATGCTATCATTTTTGTGCATCTCTTTTCTGCCTTTCTACTTTTTTTTGCGATCACATCTGACTGTACACATTCAGTCTCTGAAAAGAAGTACCCTTCCTGGGTCCCAGGCTCAGCATGTAACAACACCTGGATTCTGGTGGGGTCCTGGAGGTCAGGGTGACCCCAATCTTCTTCATCCTCTCTGGTAATTGTTCCCTCTGGTAATATCGGATGCTGAAGTCAGTCCACAGTCACAGCTGTGGTCACATCTCGGGTTGCTATGCTATTTCCAGTCCATCTCCATGTCGCACGAGCTGGAGCAGCTGTTCTCTCTATTACTAGCTCTGTTGCCCATGGCATTTGCTAGAAAATCCTGTCTTCTGAAAACATGATTTTCTTGCAGAAGTAAGTACAAGGCCGGCCCTTGACACCAATCATGACAGTGGAGGCTTTCAGAGAGGGCTTATGCATTGTTCAGACCTCTTTTGCTAGCAATTACTGGTAATGTGAATTATTTTACTGTGGTTATGAATGTGTAACTTTTGGAAGAATGGAATGTTAAAAGCTCCTTTAGGTCATTGCAGTCACTTCGGGCACATTGAACTCCCCGTTATGTAAGGACACACAAAAGCAGAACAGGCTCCCTACAGCGCTCTGTCGTCCTTGTCTTCTCCTGTGAAGTATGTGAAAGGTTTGTCTATTTTATGACGAGAGCGTGAGCAAGCTGTCCTTTTCTAAGAACACGAAGCTACTGTGTGCAAAGTGGGAAAATACATTGGAAATGTTAACACTGTGTTAGCTGCCTCTTCTCTATCCACTCAGAACCTCGATGAAGTTTGCTGTATTTATATAATCCCTTACAGATATTTATCGACGCTACAAAGTGTTTCAAGGAAATGTTTCCACGCAGGCTGACAAGGTTTCAATTTATAAAGAGCACAAGAAGATAGACTGCTCTCTGGTGTTTACCCAAACCTACTATTTTGGTATAAAAACTCTGTCTTAAGGGGATGAATAGGGCTGAGGACAAGTTTGAATCTTGTTTGGCTCACTAGTGGTAACTGAGAAAAATGGAACAATTTGGGAGAAAGCTGCCTGCTACTGCACGAGAGTCCAAAATTAGACTGTGCAGAGAACAGGAGGAAAAGAGGTAAAAAATAGGGATTCAGGGGAGAAATGAACCATCTCTTCACCCCCACTGGGTGATATACCAGTCAAATACCGGGATCAGGGTCAGCAATTGGAAGCGATTCTGTCAGTGAACAGGAGAAAATAGCAGAACAGAGAGTGCTATTTCTGAACCTTCATCTGTTGTTCCCAGCCATAGCTCCTTAAGTAACTGTTTTTACTTTCAAGGAAGTTTTGTTTTTGTTTTTCTTTTTTTTAAAAGTGTAAATAAAATAAGATTTGGATGTACTAAGTAATATTCAGGTCTATTAAACTGAGTTCTGATTACTCAGCTTAGTTAAGATCTTAAAGCTAGGAATTGATGTTTTATTTTAAATGGAGCAAAGTTCCTTTTAAAATTCCTGCCCCCCAACCAAAAAAAAACCAACAAAACTCAAAACCACAAAACAAAGAAACAAAACCAACCACAAGCAAACAACAAAAAACTCTGTTTATTTTGGAGCCTTTCTCTTCAATAGTTTCAATCCACTTGCTAGTTACAAAGCTGTTTTAAGTTAATAGGCTGTTTGCCCGGTATGTATTCATACTCTTCAGTATTGGCTTCTCTTACACTGATCTTTTCTGTTTTACTTCTAGTCATCTTTTCATTGAGTTTTTACCTTTCTCTCCTGTACCATGCAGCTGCTGTTCCCTTGTTATTATAATAATGATAGTCAAGTTTATTTAAGATTGAATTTTTCCTGCTGGAATAGAAATGATCAGAACTGTGCAGAGTATTTCAAATGAGATCATGCGTATCTTGCTTTATCCCTACTGTAAGTACCTTTTGAAAGCACATTTCTTGCCACAGCTACCTTGTTCACAGTTACCTTTTGATTAACTAAGACACCTGTATCTTATGTCCCTAACCTTTTTCTTTTTTAATGAAAAATCTATGTGGATAGATTTTTTAAATGAATATTTAGAAAATGTCTATTACCTTTGTTAGTTCCTCCACACAGGAACAGAGATCTTATTGTCTGAATAAGATTGTCTGTTAGCGCATTTTGCTTAAAATACTTGGTATTCATCTCCGTTTGCTTCCTGTTCTGAACGTTTGCAATTCTGTCAAGCACTGTGTCATACTCAGTCAAACTTCCTTGACTCTCAACATTGATGATTTCTGTAGCCATGTACAATTCACACAAACTGCTCATTACTGAGACTGTAATTAGCCACCTCAATCGCATGGGACACTGGGTGACACACAGACAATTAACAAATAGTGAATGATGAATAGTTGAAGCAAAACTTGAAAGTAGTATGGCAGGAGAAATGAATGCTTCATTGGCTGTGACCTATGCTGAGTACCTGTCTTTCTAGGACAGTCGTAAGAGAAATAATGTTGTGTTTTCTGAGCTCAGATGAATTACTTCAGGAAGTGAGGCTGTTTCAACTTCTCAGTAAATGCTTAAAATTTGATTTATGTCACACTTCCATCAATCATATTTTGCTGTAACCTTATGGGTTTCAGAAAAGCTATTTTAGGCTTATTCTACTGTAAATGATACCAGTGTTGTGTCTGAAATACGGAATTCTTATGAACTTCACAGATTAGTGTTTCTGGCCTGGGACAGAACTGTGATGTAGCTTGTAAATACCAGTGTCTGACAAATCAAGATCTCAAAAAGGAATGAGTTTTGCTGGCAGAGTTTCTGTCTTTTCTTCTCCCAAAGGGTGATTAGTGTAACATGCAAAATGTTTCCAATTAAACTTGCAAAAAGAAATAAAAAAAAAAAAAAGAAAAAAAAAAAAAGGACGAATACCAGCTTTTCATAGAAACTTGCTCCTAAAGATTCAGATGGTAATGTTTAGAAATATTGCAGGTGTATCTGGCTGCTTGATAAGATGACAGTAAAACCATCTGTGAGCACAGACCTTGGATCTCTTGGATCTAAAGTCTAAAAGCTACAGAAAAACACAGGCTCATTTAAGCTTGGATATATCCTGATCTGCATCTGCCTTGGTCTGACATGATGATTTTTGTCTCTGTCAGTTGAACACCTATGGTACAAGGCAGAGCAAAAATCTGAACCCCTCTATGTGCAACTGCTGGGTTTCCTTTTGCAGAGTGAAGGAGAATGAAAGAAAACTGGTCGTCATCCTTTGTGTGTTAGGATCTCCGGTAAGACCTTTGCTCATGTATAAAGCAAACCCAAATGATATTTTGCTGTTCTTGTTGTCCTCTATTTTGAGACAGTAGTTTCATTCGAATCAACATCATCTGTTGAAGGGGATATACTATTTGTGTAAAATTAGTAAAGCCCAGGAAGATGTTCACATGAAATTCCTTTGAACTAAATCTGTTCTGTGCTGACATCATCTAACTGTTAGCTGACAGTTGTATTTTTAGTATTTTTTTCTTCCTTTTTTTTTTTTCTTTCCCAAATACCCAAACTGGTAATGAATAAATAAAATAATATGAAGATCATGGGCAACATTAAACCCATTTAATTACAACATGCCTAAGTGACCTACCTATAAATTTGTTTTCTATAAAAGGGACATAACATAAATAAAAATCCTTTCAGATTTACCTTTCATCAGAAAGCTGAACTGTATAGATTAAGTCTTTGTTTTGTAAACCTATACTTATTTGATAAAAAAATAAATAAAACAGAATTATTAGGTAATGATAATATAGTGTACCAGCTATACTTAAGTATTTGATTTTGACAACAGGTGGAGAAAAACTAACACAAAATAAACGAGAGTTTTTAAAAACATTGCAAAGACGGCACCAAGGCAGATTTTCAGAAATATGTAATAGTAAAAATCTCTTCTTTTGGACTCATTTTTACATGGTGCTGCATTGTGTTGTGTAAAGATTAGACTGTTACTGTTGCTGACCTAAAGCCTTTTAAAGAATTTAAAGAACTCTATATCTTGTGGAACAGTTTCCAATATTTAGCTGCACTTTTTCCACCTGTAAATATATTACAGTAAATATATCTGACTACATTTCAAACTGCATGTAGATATACAAGAACACAAACACATACATAGGAACACAAACCAGGGCTTTATACTCCTCTTGTCTTACCTTTGCACTGTGTTGTCATAGTTAAAAGAGGGAAAAGTTGAAGAAAAAGTCTGTACTAAATTCTCTGGTCTGTTTGTAATATGCTTGGCTTTAACCATTTCCCTCTGGGACTGAAGACATGCAGAAGTAACAGCTAGCCTTAGTTTTCAGAAGACTGACTTTTGTTGTGTTTACAAACAACTGACTGTAAGCAAATTGGCTGGGGTGTGAGAGGAAAATAGGCTACACCACAGCAACTTCAGGCTCTTTGCATTTGAAAATTCAGTTTCTGAAAGAGAGAGGGTCTGCTTTCTGAGAAATGTTCCAGGCACTGCCTTGTTTAAACAGAAGTTACCGGGAGTGTGCAGTGTTACCCTTCCACTCAAAATGGGTGTTCAGTGCTGTCTGGGACGGTCCTAGGGGTGCATTCTGTGATTCCCAGTTCCCCAAGTGGTTCTCTCAATAGGCAGAAACAAATCAGGAAAAAAATCTAACATGAAGAACAAAAGCAAACAGAAAATAATCACATAGCTGAGGGCAGCTCTTTCATGGGCCCAGCAAGAGCTCTCTCTGTCCGTGTAACTCCAGGTAACTTGCCATAGCTCCAGACTGCATTATAAATTCAAAATTTTTAAGATAGCAATTTTAACTGCCTGGTGTCACCTTTGTTTTCATTCCAACTTTGATGTGGACATGTGGACATGTGGGCATGTCCACATGTTTGGTGTGGACATGTGGACTCTGCACAAAGTGCAGAGTGTCGTTGGGGTTATTGACTTCAGCTATGAGACTTGAGTTACGCTCGTGGTCATGTACCTCGCCAGTCTGTGGCCAGAAAGGCTGAACCTCCTGGAGTTCAGTCCTTGGTTAGTAATACTTACTTGCCGATTATTATTTTTTTTGGTTTGTTTTAATATGTTCTGTAATCTCCTTAAGACCAAAACAGATCATTCTTGTTAATCAATACTTAAAATGAGCTTTTGATACTGAATATCATTGGTAGGTGCAACTCTAATACAATTATAACTGGTAGAGCTAGCTTAAATATAGACATTTTACTCTCTCTCTTTCTTTCTCTCTTTTTTTTTTTTTTTTTTTTAATCAACACAGGACAAAATTTTGCCCCAAAAAAGTTGATTCTTATTTGGTTTCCTATTTGAACACTGGACATTTGGACAGCTAGTCTAAATAAAGCTTGGATTTTCGAAAAGGACATGGTTGTTTTTTGTTTTTTTTTTTTTCAGTCTCTAAATTGATGTTGCTGTTCTAAAGAAAGACTGTCCAAATCTAATGAAATAACAGCCCTCGGGGGGAAGCAAAATCTTTGTCTTCTTCAATGGAGATTATAAAGTGTTGAAGTTACTTTGTTCCTAGATAACATTGCTGAGGACAATGAGGTACCTTGTCCCTTCCTAGGGCTTTCAAGGAACTGTGATGGTACAAATAATAACAAATCAAAATCGCAGCTTATATTAAAACACAAACCAAAAATGAACAGTCTCACAATAGGTGCCTATCAGATTGCTGTACCTTTGCTACAGAACTAACTCTGACAGGATATGGAGGAGGAGGGTAAAAATAAAAAGAAGGTGAGCTCTTTCCTGCAGAAAGTGGGCGATCACAGTGAACAGACCTGAAATCAGAGAGACAGGCGGATACTGTTCATTTCTCCCACATGGCCATATTTTTTTTTTTGGAACAAAACGCAAGAAGTAAAAACAAAAAACACTACAGAAAAGCCATATGGCATTTGGAAGGAAACACTTAATGGTAGTACCACAGGACTGTATTCTTAAAGGTTCTTCATTTTCAAATATTGAAGCTGAAAGATGACCTTTACAAGAGTTTTCATGACATCGAGCAAGACCTTCGCATCCATTTTGAAATCATGTAAGCTTTTTGTGGCAGTTAAATGGAGTCAAATACTGCTAAATGCATTAACCAACCCTATACTGAATGCTGAATATTCATTTTTCTGATCACTGGTATTTGCCAAACAATTCTTGTTGAAAATGGATGCTAAGGGTTTTACTTCATTTGCAGTACAACCAACTGCAAAAGAGACAGCATAGACTGTATTTCCTAACTTTCTAGCAAGGTTACTTTCTTTTGTAGCTTCAGTTCTGCTTGTTTACAGCCTTTTCAAGAACATGAGAGTCCTGTTCCAGGTGTAGCAGGAAACATAATTGTAAGAAAATGCAACTGTGATGCAATACAACTGTGTAAAAATGCAAGGAGTCTTCCCAGATACACCCACTGATTTGTGCAGTGTCCACACTTAGCCCATCTGAGTACTTCTGGTGACATCCAGCCTGGCTGATATTCTCCTGATGGCCTACTGACAGCTAAACTTGGCCCTTCTTGGGCAAGACTTCATCTGTTGGGGAGGAGGGTCTCTTTGTGATGTACTGTATATAACTGTATATAAAAGGTGAACAATTTAAATGTAATTTGGCAAGTATTCTTCATGTGATATGCTTTCAAGTAGTTGGAATCTGGTTTGAGCAAGGCTGAGATTAGCCATTGGCCTGGTTATAGGGTTAGAAGGCACATGCTAGGAGCTCGGAGATAAAACATTAGCTGATACTTCTGTTACGGTGAAAATATTCCTCTGCTGCTGAGCACGAAGCCCTGATCTGGCTCTCTGAAGGAACAGAAAGCTTCATTTGGAAGTCCAAGTGCAACGCTGGTGTTAGGTGAAGGTTTTGTGGAAGAGAACACGTAGGGTACATGCAGTAAAAGACACCATTAGGTGGTTGTGTGTTTGGATATACTGTGCTTCTAATGACATCAGTCTTCAGAAGAGAAGTTGCAATAAATCTGTTACACCTTAGATCCCAGTTACAGGGGGAAATCTAAAATTTACTGGAGTATATGAAAGCACCAAGTCTAAATTAAGAGAGATCCATTCCATCCACCAATTCCACTAACAGGTTTAAGGCCTTGACTTTGCATAGTAACAAGATTATAGAAATGCCTGAAGGACAATTCTGGTGTAAAACCAAGTGTCCCCAAGTGATTTAAAGTTGAAAAAAAAAAAGATCCTTTCATCTTATTATTAATTGTATAATTAATGCATCCTGTGTACTGATAACAATAATGCCATGTAATTAATTTTTAAGAATTAAAACCTTGCCTTTATCCGGTCTCATGGTCCACTTTCATGTTTATAGCTGTGAATATAAATCCTCTTATCTAATTATAACATGGCTGGTTTCATTGTTCAAAAGGAACCGTTTTTTATTATTTATTATTTTATTATGTTATATTTTATTTTATTATATTAATTATGTGCTTTTCTATATTCTTTAAAGAGACCAAAGAACATAACATTTTATGGCTTTGATAAGGTGTGATATTTCATTTGTTTTCTGTGTCTGTTTTTGTCTTCCATGATTACCCATTCTGTTTACAAAAAGGCTCAATTAGCATTTGAATAGCAAGCCAGAGAGCAGACAGGTTGAGAATTCTTATAGAACTAATTTGGCAGGCCTTCTCATCCCCCCCACCTCTCTCTCTCTCACAGCTTTTTCTTTCTCTCTAATCAAGCTGCAGTTATTAAAGCCAGAATAAAAGAACTGATTTTCCATTACATTGATGCATGCTGAACAGTGCCTTGCTTTGCTTTTTCTTTCAGCTATGCTAATTGGACTCAAAGGAAATATTTAGTTTATAATAGCAAATGAAGAATTCATTAAATTCTAGCAAGGAAAAAAAGTCAAGCAATGGAACTGGACATTATTTTTTTAACACATCCTCCCTTTCAAGGTACTTATCTTAATACTTACTTACAAATAGCAACAATATTATTTAATTTTCAAACCTAATTACTTGGGGAAAAGAAAATTTAGAATCTGGGAAAGGAGGGGGAGATTTCTTTACAGCAGCAGATCTGCAAATTCAAAAATCAGAGTGGGCAGTTAACTTCCATACAGTAACACATGAGCTCCTAAACAAAAACAAAAACAAAGCTGTACTGCCATGTCTCCAGTTTCTGTCTTACTGCCCCTGAGGTAAATCAGGAGTGACTGCATTGAAATCAAAAGAGTTACATTGACAAGAAAAGTCTGCAAAGCCTGAAATCGCACAAGAACAATGTTTTACACTAGATTCCCAGAATTTTTGCCTCTGGTCATAGCTGTATGTCTCAAGAATTGTCTGGCTCTGATTCCTGACACACTCAGATACAGAAAATTGGGGAAACTGATTCAGTATCTTGTGATTTTTATTGTTGATCTTGTGATTTGACAATGGAAATAAAGCTTCTCAATATGAAATACTATTTAAACTTGAGATTCTCACACAAAACAAAAAGAAAGCCTTCTTGATTATGAAAAAATTCTGTCTAAAGCAAGGGTTCCAAAGTCCCGGTCTTAAGAAATCCCATGTTTTTAGGCTAGTTCAGTAAACATCTGGAAGAATGTCTAGGTTATTGGCTGAAGTGGGGTTTTAAAGTGGCTTGTGACTTCTAGGAATTGGCAGAGAGAGGTGTGTCTGTTTTTTTTTTTTTTTCTTCCAAATGCAATTTAGACAAGATAATTTCTAGGAAACTGGGTAGCTGAGAGTCTGCATTATCACGCAGTGGCTTTATGCTGCTGTGCTGTGACTGCTTCATTAGAGGCAGACCTAAATTATGTGGGTGTCAGAGCAGCCAGAATCATCTTCAAGATCTGAAATATCAGGTTGTTTCTGTGGCTCCACAGAACTAAGCAGACCATCCTCACTGATCTGTTGATTCATTGGTGTGTTACAGGCTATACAAATTGAAGTGCTTTTACAGACAATGTATTATCTGAATCATGCCTGGATAAACCACAGATCTTCTGTAATTCTCCCAAGAACTCCTCCCAAGACTACTTTGATTCTGTGAAAACCTGAGGTTTGCTGACAGAAGTTCCAGTCACAGCAGCTGACATTGCAGGCTGCTGGAGCACAGGCAGGCGGTGTGCATTGCTCAGAGAGCTGGATTTACTCTTAAGCAATGGAAAGCCCTATGTCTACCAATTTTCAGCAAATTTGCGCCTTTTGCTTGCGTACCCTAACAGCATAGCTACATCTCAAATCTACCTGTTCACATGGAATGTGAAAGGTCATTTGGCACAAGGTTCTGCTTTGCATGCAGAGAAGTGCCTTCCACACAGGCATTAGTCATTGTTCTGGGAGCAGCGTGTGCAGTAAATAGTAATGAATTGCAAAACTAAATGAAGTGTGTGCAACATAACTTTGAAATGTCCACCATTATTCTCTCTCTCTCCCCCCCCCCCCCCCCCCACCACACACACACATTTTTGTGTATTATTTAACCAGCAGGCATTCCTTCCCTTAATGCACTCATCTTGGGTTCAGTTCCTAATGCAGTCCTGCTCATGCCCAGGAAATAGGTGCTGCAGGTACTTAGCACTCATAAAACAACGTTTGCTCCATTTAGGCAGCTAAGTTGCAGACACCCAAATTGTGATCACTGCCTCCGAAAAGGATTTGTTTTTTCTTATGGAAGCACTTCTCTGAGGGGTACAGTTTGTCTGGTACCATATGAACAAGTACCTCACAGGGACTGAAGATAGGCCCACATCCCCTTGCTTAAACACGACCTTTTTTCTGTGTATTGAAATCTGAGACAGAGAGATATTTAAGCACCTTGCTGAAGGTTTGTTTGTTAGTTTGTGGTGTGGTTCAGAATCGAAGATCTCTTCAGTTCTGAGCAGAAGCTGGGTTGTTAGCATGGCAGTACCAGCACTTGACAGCTGAAATCAATAAAGGCTGAGTATTCTCGTGTCGCTGCTGTGTGCAATGTGAGCCAAGGACTGAAAGGTCTCTGTGCTTGTGATACAACGTTGCTATACATGAGGAGTCAGTCGCTCCCTCTGCTAGGCAAGCGTCTGTGTCATTTTACAGCCATCATCAGTGGGGTTATTGCAGCAGAACTACTACAGTATGGTGGTTAAATCATTGAAAAACTAATACCTTGCTGTTCCCAGCACATCACCATGACACTATAATAACCAAAAAAAGGGGAAGGGGTTTGTGGACAACTGGCCTAAACCCCTGGTATCTGCAGAATACTAAAAACACCAATGGATGCCTGAAGTTGAGGAGTTTTTGAGCCTGGGTACTCGTTATTTGTTTTATTTTTCAAGCATCTGGCTTGAACTTACCTGCTTGTGAACTCCTTTTCAGGAAACTCAGTTATTTCAGATCCTCAGTGCCAGCCTGGCATTAGTTCAGAAACATGGATGCAAGGGGGTTGGGAGTGCATCGCAGCCTCCGTGGCATCTGGCTTAGCTCCTGCACACCTCACTGCCTGGAGTTGCTGGTAACTGGGCACACTGATGCAATCACCACGTTTCACTACCTAGAAGAGAGTGAAGGAAGTGCCTTTATCTGCCTGCCAGTTGTTTTATGTGGTGGTTTGTCCCTTGTCAGTGATGTGCCATTGCTCTTTTTCCAGCTTGAATCTTTACATTGATACCTTTCATTAATTACCCAGGAACAGATCAAAGCTTGAATTGTTGTCTAGATGAGTGCAGGCAAATCCTAGCCACGATGAGACAGTTTAGCCTGGGCAGATCTAAATGGGCTGCCAAAATCCCCTTGTCAAAAAGACTGCATTAATAAGCCTTATTGCATTAAAAGGGGGGAATGAGAGTTGCTCACTCCTGCCTGTGACCTGTGGTGCAGTGGCCGCGAGGCCAGCAGCCCCTCTGGCTGTGCTGCAGCTGTGTGGGACGGGGACGGGGGCTGCAGCACTGGGGCTCATCCTGCCACCCTCTATGAGCTCAGGGCCCTGCCTGCCTCCCGCTCCCCTCTGCTGCACTCGCTCAGTTTTCCTTTGTGCTCTTCTGCTCTGATTTCTCAGCTCACTGCGTTCTTTCACTGACCCTTTCTCCTTTTCCCCCGCGGCTCTTTTTGCTCTCCGGCTTTCCTGCGGCTCCCTGAGCTCCTGGCACCTTTCTGGTTTGGGCTGCTTTCTGTGTCCCTGCAGCAGGGGCACCAGCACATCCACATCATACCCACGGCTTATCCCCAGCCCCTCGTGTCCTCCGCATCATGCTGCTGCTGTGTGTGCTCCTCACCCTGCGCACACTGCAGGTGGTGTTCGGCAGCTGAGGCCAGAATCAGCGCCTTGCCAGAGAGGGATGCTGGACGGTAATTAAGATGAATAGGAAACTGTTAGGTGTCTCCAGAAGGAAATATTCCCACTCTTCTCATTTCCTAAAATACTTGTCTGTGAGTCACCAAGAACCAATCACACCAATGAAAATGCCGTTAAGATTTACATGGATGCAACTTAAATTTATTTAAAATGAAAGTATGGTTAGGTAAATCGTATACCACTTATTTTATTATCATATTCTGTATGATTAAACTATAATACACACATGAAATCAGAATGTAGATTATATATTTTTATATTATGTTTTACCTATAAAATAATGCCTTTACAGAACTGATCCCAATCCAGCTTTAACTTAGATGATTTTCTTCTTATTTTTAATGTTAAAATGCAGATTTTTAACCTGACAACATTTTATTTTTGTCCAGTTTCAGAAGCAGGTGACAGAAAACCTGGCAGTTTAATACAAATGGGTTCATTTAGGATACATAAGTGGTGTGTTACTGCTGAACATAACAAGCTGCTTGCAAGCAGTGCTGTAGTCTGTGTGAGCTCCAACACAAGCTATAAACCAGCTTGTTTATGGCTAAAGTATAGCTGTGTAATAAGGTCACTGGTCTACCCTTTGGGATTGGGGTTGTGAACCCTTTTAAATCAGAGCAGGAAAGGAATAAATCCACCTGCAAAACAATTTTCAGCTATTGTACTCTAGGGAGGAGCTTAATCCCACAGGACGAAATTTTAAAAAGTATTTTAGGATCCTAAAAATAGTCTATGCTATTGTGAAATGTCTCTTAGCACCACTGTAGGCACCTGAATAACCTTCAAAGACTGGTCATGAAGAAGAGACCTGTGCCCTTGTGGCACAGCAGCTGGAATCCAGCTGTCTGAAATGGTAGTTGAGCACTAAATCTTATCACAGACACCAAAATCTCCCGAGGCTACTATTTGTGACTGGTGTTTCCTGCATTATCTTACAGAGGAAGTTGTTTTAAACAGGTACATAATTTTTACTACTGCACTTTGCTGTCTCCCCCATTGCACAGCTGAATATGCAGAATATTACTCCAGTTAACAATGATGCCACCAGCCGGTCTTCCCGTGCAGGAGGTACGCTGCTTACATTTTAAGCCCAAGAATTGATTTGTATTGCTTTGAATCACTTGCAGGGTAACCATGATGATAATCAGAGCAGTCTGTATTTCTCCAAAAATGCATACAAATTTTGACTATTTTTATTTATAGTGTGAAAATGATACATTTTTTAAGCTGTTTTCTAAACAAGGGGCATATTTGCACACTCAGGATGAAAACAAAAACAAATAAACAAAATGAAGTCTTCCCAGATATATTTTTATGAATTTGTTCATAAACAACAACTAGAATAATGATTTAGGTAAATGACAAATCCGTCCCAGCATTTATCAACAACTCAGACCAAACTCTGATTGGCAGCTGAAAATATGGAAGTCCATTTTCTCATTATCAGTCATTTCTTACTGCTCTGCTTTCACCTACAAACTGCAAGATGTCTTAAAAATTCCTGCCCTTAAAAAATGTGGAATTCCTCTCTTCATTTCTTCTCTCTTGAATACTGGAAACAGCTGGAAAAATCATGGCAGGCTGTGCTCCTGTAGGAATTTTATGGTGGTTTCAGTTCATGAATTGCAGTATTATTAAAAATCACAGCAGTCAGATAGAAATACCCGTACTATAAACAACCTTTGAGGAGTGATGGAAGGCTACCTTCCATCATTAGATAAGGGCTCTGTTTTTCATATCTAGTCACATCTAATTATCATCTTGACAACAGTAGTTCCTTAGTAGTCTGTTGTTAATTAGCTTGAACTTTTCAGGGCTGTGGTAGGACTGAGAGAGGGAGGCTTAGGCTGTAAATATGGAACCCAAATTTTGGAATCATTTTCTTATTCAAATGCAGCTGATAGAGATAAACAACTAGAGTTAGATCAGTTCAAAGTCTGAGCATGCAGGAAGGAGATGTTAAATTGAGAAAAAACATGGACTGTTTATCATTCTTGTTGTTATGAAATACAGAATAGAAGGGAAGGAGGAATCCTTCTGTAGCAGTTCTCAAGATACAGACTAAAATATTCAAAATTTAGGGGGGAAGGTGCAGTCAAACATATGTTGTAATGTGATCTCCAGATTAATTTTGCTGAACAATTGAAATTTGTGTTCAATAGAAAGCAGTTTTTCAAAATAAAAGATCCTCTTTCTGCAGTGGGATAAATGCAAGCAGCGCTACACAGATAGGTGAATATGCTGAATCTGACAGGAGATCTTGCACTTGTAAAGTTACTCCAGTGCATTTTAGAGTGACAGCTTTCATCGTGAAACATCCATCGTGACATCTCATGCATTTGGTTAATTTTTCTGCTATTGATTTTAAGGCAGTTAATTGCAGTGGTAAAATTCAGTATGTGAAAATGGTGGCACTGCTGTGAGCTCCATAATTAAGTCCTAATGTTCATTACTGAACTTTCCTTTCTCATACGTGAGGGATATATGGATATATAGTGCAATCCTTTGCACATACAGCTCATCTACCAACATTCAGCAAAACAAGACACCAGATATTTCAGTTATCTAACAACAAAGTGTGCTTTAGTTAAATAAGATTGCAAGTAAGTTTCATTTCCATCAAGTCTTCTGTAGCCTGGGAGGTTTTCTGATCGCTTATACAAAAATGCTGATTAATGATCATCATTTACAAATAAATGTTTTGCCTTCAGTGCCAGTGGGAAAAATGCTAATATTTATTGCTTTCCAGCAAAAGGTTTTCAGCAGGTCTGTCAGCATAACTAAAAATGCTTTACAGTGTTAAAGAAGATTAAGCTGACAGGAAGGCATTTTCTGTTGTCACATGAACAACCTTACATGAGGTTTATTTGTTGAGTCGAGTGAAAATTAATTACATATATCAAAAGAAAAAGGTGTTGATTTAATTTGAAGATTTGTTTACTTTTATTGGAACAGCCTAAAAGCTCTTTTCAAGATTAAGTATTTTAATTAAGTGAATTTATAAATTAAAGGGATTCAGGGTCATTTTCTAAGACAGAGTTGTTACAACTTTAGAATAACTATTATTAAAGTGTGTAATTAAGTGACAATTAATTATCAATCCCAAAGCTGACTGTATCGCATAAATTTCAATATTGTTTGCTGAAGAGAAACACCACTGAAATAGTACAGGCAATACTCATTATTTTAAAATTTGTGTTCTCTTGAAGACTGTGGAAAGGAAAGGAGTTATTTTCAAGTTTAATGCAAGCATAGCTTCAGCTACTCCTGCGAAACTGACAGATGGTAATTTATTAATATTCAATGGAATATAATAGAATAGATAAAAGCTAGCAAAAGTTTGTTATAGCAGTTTCTCCTCCAGCAGTGGGTAAAAAAATGATGCTGGCATTTTATCACGAGCATAGGAGGGTTATATGATATTGTTCTAAATAAATTAACTTTTCTGTCACAGAATGAGAAAACAGAATTATTTCTGGCTCTAATTCGGTGTTCTTCAGATAGAAATTCCCAGCTGCACAGACCTATATTGAATTTGTTTCAGATATCTCCTAACTCAGGCCTCTGCGTCCCAGTGTGTCTGAGCCAGCGCTGCGTTGCGGTGTCGCCGGCAGGCAGCTGAGCACCATGCAGCTGCTGGCTCACTTCCTGCACTGCAGGGACAGGGAAGAGAATCAGGGGAAAAAAGAGAAAAACTTGTGGGTTGAGATAAGGACAGTTTAATAGGACAGAAAAGGAAAGGAAAGGAAAGCAATGATAACAATTATGATAAAGGAATATACAAAGCAAGTGATGGAACACACAGTTGCTCACCACCCACTGACCAATGCCTCCCTGGGCACCCCCCTAGCCATTACTGCCAGAAAGGCACCCCGTGGTGCGGGATGTCCCTGAGGCCACCCTGGGCCAGCTGTCCTGGTCCTATCCCCTCCCTGCTCTTGGAGCACCCCGGCCTCCTCGCTGTCAGGCAGCATGAGGAGCTGCCGCAGCCTTGGCTCTGGGGAACACTGCTCTGTGACAACTGAAACATCCATGTGTTATCAGCATTATGTTTCTCCTAAATCCAAAACATGACGTCGTACCAGCTACTAGGAAGAAAATGAACTCCATCCCAGCTGAAAACAGAACACCCTACTACAGAAAAAATGTGCAGCCCAGACTTAGACTACTACAGTAAAATCCAGGTTAAGATGAGGCTGTGCTTTCACTGCCTTAGACATAAGTCACTTTCCTTCACTCTGTCCAGACCACTGACCCTGAAATTCTTTCCTCACAGCTCTTTTAAGGCTGATGAAATGCATGGTGCCTCCCCACCCCAGCCTGTGCTGTATTTTGGTGGTTGTGGCCCTTTGCTGTGAAGAGAGAAATGTGAATTTTGAATCCCTTCAGGCAGAACAAGGAACTGTACCAGAATCTCCCTATTGTGGGTAACTTACATAAAAATGAGAGGAGATGAGCCTCTAGGCTGTTCTTTAACTGTCTTAAAGAAAGAAAGATCTGTGCTCAGCTGTGAGGTAGAAGCATCTCTCTTCTACATAGGGCTTGCAGAGACAGTTTCTGAATACACAGTGGTATGGTATCATCAGCTTAAGAGAAGAAGTACAGATGTAGCCAGTTACTGTGGTCCAAGTTAGTCTCATTTTTTCAAGTTTAACTTTGTGTGACTTGCTCAGTGTTTGGATTGTCCTGAATTCCATTCTGAGGAGCTGAATGATGATCCCAGGCACTGTAAAATGTAGAGAGGGAGAAATTTAGATTTCAGTCTGGACACCAGACACCTAAAAATCTCAGTGCACTTTGAATTCTTTCTTCGTAAATTGATATCACAAAAATTGCCTGCATCTGAGGTGTTGTGAGAGTAAAGATAGGGAAAGATTATGAGATGCTGAGGTATTAGAGTAATGGAGGCCACGGAGGGACCACAGATTGATGTGTATTCTGAAAGAAATACCTAAAGGAGCCTGGGGATAACCCAGCTCCATTCAATCTCAAGAAGGAAAAGAAATAAGAGCTGTAATACAAAGCTGTAAATAACAGAATTGCAATAGTCATATTCTTTTGTCCTCTAGGCCCTCCATATACTAGTACCATTGTTTGCTTATACAAGGCAGAGTTTTTTCTCATGCTGTCAAGTTTGATGGTATCTACTTCAGTAAACTTCACAGGCTACTCACTGAGTTAAGTATATGGTGAAGAGCCAGAGAAAAAGAGGTCAACATGAAGTCAGCAACCATTTTACATCATCCATCTCCCAGAAAGGGAGAAAAAATACAGGAAAAATGCAGAGCAAATCTAACATAAAATGAGATGATGCAAATCATCTACAAAATGTATAGATAGCCTGAAATAATCCTTTAGGTTATGTTATTTATTAATGGCAATGTGCTACTAAAAAAAAAAAAAAAAAAAAAGAGGAAAACATAGCCTTTTTTTGAGTCAAGTGAATGGTCAGAAATACATTGTGCATTGTTGTGGTTAGGAAAAACTACCAATAGAATTGGATGTCTTGCAGTCTTTTAAATCAGAATAGGCTTATTTGGAAATTATATATACAAACCAACCGTCTGGAAACATTTTTCGTGAGTCCAGCTGCAAGCCTTTTTCAGCTGCCAGCAGCCCCAGGTTGCCATGACCCAAACCTTCATCCTCACATGTGCTGGCTGGCTGTGCCTCCTTCCACCCTCTCCCTCCTGCTGGGTACCTTGCCCTCCTTCTATCTTCACAGGATCTCCAGCTGTCTGAAATAGGGAAGTATTTTGCATTCCCTCAGCAAGGGGAGGAGAGGGAATGAGCAGTTTCAATGTAATTTACAAACAAGAGTGCCCATTCACTATTTTTGCACCTGACTGCAACACCTCCTAGAGCCCATGAGGTGTGACGACTCTCAGTCCTGTCTCCTCTGCCACAGGAACTAGTCGTTCTGTAGCATTCTGTTATATTTGTCTCTTGGCATTAATTACACTCATTCAAATTCTTTCACATTGGAGGAGTTCTGGAGAATGAAAATCCTAATGGCTGTCATGCTACAAGACTAAAGGATGCCCTTGCATCAGCATTTAAAACTGTGATCGCTCTGTTCTTCCCAAGCCCAGTATGGTTTCTATTATCTCAGTTATGATTTAAAAATGTCCAGTAGCTAAACACTACCTATTATGCCCAGCTGCTTAGGATGAGTGATTTGGTAACACCATTCTTATTGTTCCTTCTGTCTGCAGTGTAGTTTTCTCATTTTGCTAAATCGTAAGTGCTGATGAATTTTGAATATATAAAATGAAAAAAATATATATGAAAAAACATTCCAGATTTTTCTTTATCTCTTATTTCCTTTTTTCTGACCATAAAGATTTTCAAGATAAAAGAGAGGAATTGTATTATATATGATGATATTTTAACACTCCAACTAGTAAACTGTATTTTGTAACAGATGGGAGGGGGGAAAGAACAGATTAAAGTTCAGAGGTTTCCATGGTAAACACACGTATTAATTATCTTCAAACACCACGTGTATCAAGAACACAGGGGAAGTATGGAGAGAGGAATGTTTATTACTAATTTTATTAATTGTATAGATAATCAGAAGGTTAGAGGTTGGAGTGTGGAGCAGAGTGAGAGAAAACTAAGGGATGACTGCTTCTACAAAGGTATGTTCCCAATTACAGATCAAACGAAAGAGAGTGGTTATGGTGAAATAATCAGTTGGCAGAATTTTAGAGAAAGGACGGTGATATTTTAGCATTAAATTTGTAACTTGGGCTTCAGAATAGGGGTATGACATAGGATTCTGCAGAGGAAAGGGTGAGCAATCATTTTTAGATTTGCCCTTTTAAAATATACCGAGCTCCCTTTTCAATATAGATTCATAATGGGAACTTCTCTTAGCTTCTCCTATATGAAGATTTACAAAGACAAATGAGACAGGAAATTAAAGGATTGAAAAGAAAGCCAAGGTAAGTTACTTACTGAATTCATATTGGAGGGAAGAATAAGAGTCAAGTGGGAAAGATGGGTACTTCCCCAACTTCTCCATTGCTATCACAAACTTTTTAATCTGCAAAGATAATAGAGGAATCTCATTTTCCTCAGGCACATTTTCTGGCATTCAGTTTAGAATAGTTCTCTTAACGAATTCCACTTCTGCTTACGGTTCATGAGAAAATGACAGAGTCATGATTTAATTAGACAGTGGTTGCAGCAAATATACATCAATATAAGTGAAGCTCTTTTCTAAACAGGTATGTAAACAGGTATGGGGGTTGGCCTGTTCTCCCATGTGCCTGGTGACAGGACGAGGGGGAATGGGCTTAAGTTGAGCCAGGGGAGTTTTAGGTTAGATGTTAGGAAGAACTTCTTCACTGAAAGGGTTGTGAGGCACTGGAACAGGCTGCCCAGGAAAGTGGTGGAGTCACCATCCCTGGAAGTCTTCAAAAGACGTTTAGATGTAGAGCTTAGGGAAATGGTTTAGTGGGGACTGTTAGCGTTAGGTCAGAGGTTGGACTCGATGATCTTGAGGTCTCTTCCAACCTAGAAAATTCTGTGATTCTGTGATTCTATGTTTTCTGAGCAGAGTTGGGGTAGGTTTGAGAGAAGATGCTGAGGATTTCTTTTCTTCATTCAAATTAAGAAATAATTCAGATAATAAAGGGAAGACTCAATATAAAATCTCCAGAAGAGTTTGGCTGCTTTATGCCTTTGTTGCTTATAAAATGTCTCTCAAATTCCCAAGTTCTTAACTGAAGCAGAAAGACAAATTCTGTAATACTGAGACTTCTTGTACAGTGCTAAGCCTGTGTTGCTCTCTGCATACTATACAGATCCTCCTAATGCATTTGCAGCATATTATGATGGTAGGGGCCCATCTACTTCTGCATGTTGTGTTGCTGTAGGTACATAATTTTAGGTGAACTATTTCCATACTATGATTCATGCTAGGATTTCATAGTCTCTGGATTTTTAGTGTCTGAGACAAAATGTTTATAAAACATACCTTAGTGTTGACTGAAGTACAGTAGCTCTATGCCAGAATACAGTACTGAGATTATCGTAGCATAGTTTCTAGAACAACATGATTTTATTAGGATCCCATGCATAAAAAGGATCCCATGCATTGCTTTATCCCATGATAAAGCAATGTTTTCAGCTCTTATGGTTGAATATAACATTTTGACAACATGTATCAAATGCAATTAAATATAATTGATAAAGTCTTATCAGCTTGCACAATATCTGCTTGAGCAAAGGAAAAGTTACTTGATCTCATAGTCACCCTCAGGACAGTCCAGCCTCCTGCTGCACATCAAAGGGCTCTCCATACCTCTGCTCCCATCCTCTATTGCTTGGAGGGCAGTTCTCTCTGCTTTTGCCTGGGTGGATACGGATTGTTAGTTTTCAGCACAATTCAGGGGAACACTCACTATGCCTGGATATCCTATCATTGTGGTTTTGTTTGTTCTTTAAAAAAAAGCCGTGTCACACACATCTAGTGACTTCCAGATATGCTGAAAGTAATGCACTAAAGCATATATTTAGGCCTAACCTTTTTAATCCAGAATTTTGTTTGAGAGATATTAACACTCCCTCTAATCACAGTTGGGAGTTAGAAAAGCTTTTAACTATGTAGTCCATGAAGCTAATTGCAGTCAAGAGTCCTCACTTCAGCATTTCTCCAAACTCTCTTAAATATCTTTTATGCTATCCAGCATACAATTTCAGTAAGACAAATGCAGTCTGGAAATACTGTTTAATATGTTTCCTTGATGAGGTGAGCTATTTAGCCAAACAACATCTTTCCTCATATTTAAAACCATGGTCAGCTGCTTCCTGTTAGATTGGTGCTGAATATAGTTGGAACTTGTGTATGCACTTTAGGAACTAAGCAAAATAAAATGTTACAGTCATTTTCTGAGGTTGCAGATTCCCTCATTTGTTTTGTGCTTACAGAACAAGCGTCCATAAAAGCTTTTATTACATTATTACTTATGTGTGTACTTCAGTGGAGAAGTTCTGTGTCTGATGGCTTCTGACATTAAAATTAGTAGTGTGAACTTCCTATATCCCTCCCAAGTGTTTCAGGTGATGGACCACTAGACATTTCGCCACAATCAGGCAAGCTTTAATTTCTTTAACTGATATTGCCATCCATACTGTCAATTGAGGTCGTGTGTTTTGTGATTTGAAATACTGATTCATTAGCAGCTAGACAAACAACTAATTTCATATAGGTCATTGAGCAGCTATCCAGCAGTAAATGTCAGTACATTATTATTTACATGTTATAAAACAACCTCTGTAAGTTACTGTTGCATATGTAAATTCAGAAAGAAATGATCAAGATAAAGTATTAATATTCAAGTGTTTAAGATTCTTTTTTTTTTTTTATGTGAGCATGGAAATAAAATATATATACAAATACATTTATTTTTATCCCTTAAAAAACCCATAAATATATATTTGTTTGCCAGATTTTTACCAGAGAATTATGTGATTTTTTCTTTTAACTGTGCTCAAGTCTGCTGAACATCTGTTAACATTTAAAACAGTGACGATATGTGAGAATCTTCAAGAAAAAGCAAAAACAAACCAAAACAAAGAAAGACTTTACTTTCCTCAAGTAAAATAGTGGCTAGTGTATTTTTTTTTCTTTTCTTCTCCCTCTCTGGTCTTTTAAATGTCAGCACATACTCATCAAAATAGGATAAATAAAATGTTATTGTGCCTACAGTGAGAGGTGTTTTCATGTGAAAAACCACAGCTGTCACACCTTCTTCTTAAGCGTACTTTAGTAAGTGCACTCTGGGAGTCTCCAAGGTGACACCAAAAGCTTTTTAAATAGAGAATTAAAAATGTGTCATCATGTTGGATATTTCTCTCTCTGAGCACAAATGAAAAATCGTTGTAAAGTCCCTTGGAAAGTAATTCATTTTCCTTCATAGGCTATGTCCTAAAAGTTGAAATAATGTGCACAATTTCAAGCAGTGTTTTACCATTGTCCTTGCTATGCTGCAACCAGAAGTTGTCATTGTTGTCTTGAAAACAAACATAAATCATTGCCAATTTTAACAGCTTGTCTGCATGTATACAGATGTATATCATTTGTATGCATACATGTATTCATACATATGAACCTCTCAAAAGGAAAATGTTTGTGGTGGAAGTAGTGTAGTGTATGGCCATGTATAGTTTATTCTGTGTGCTGTATAGATGATGTTATCCTACATGAGCATTTTAAAGGACTTTTAATATACTAGTAGGTGTGTATAAAGCTGGTTACTAAACCAGCTGGATTCTAGGAAGTCCTAGTTTATTGTAGCTTGAATTGTTGCTTGTTGTTTATAGTAATGATTGGCTTTGCTCTTCTAACATAGAAAGAAATAGCTCAACATTCAGTTCAAAGTGATTTCCTTTAAATATTTCTGTTTAAAAATAATAAAGTGCTCACTGGCTTGGAGATGTCCCACAGTAATACCTGACTACAATGAACTATGAAAAGTAGTAACTCAATGTAAGCTGTAATCACTGTGTTCTGCAGTAAGATTAACACTCAGAGCATGATATAAAATAGATTTATCTATACATATAGTATGTCTGTAAAGTACTTGCCAAAGTTTTTTAATGTACACTGTCCTTGTTCAGAAGTCACAGTTGGTTGAGGCAAGGTTCTTTTGTTTGATTCCTCTCTTTTTTCTTCCTTTTTTAAAAATCCTCAACGCTGTGACATATTTTAAACTATCCCCTTCTTTGGGAACTGTGAGTAGTTGAGGAGTTCTTTCTTGGGGGAGCCTGTAGCAGGGCTCTAAAAATGTGATGGTTCCAGTAAGGTACGAGCTCCTTGGCAATCCAGTTCACCAGATTCAAGTTGTCCATGTAGGAACAGTACAATTACAGTGTGAGATTAATAACTTGTAAGAATGGCTCCTCATTTTTACAGGTCCTCTAATTCATCTGATATCCATTTTAGTAGGATTCAGTCTTTTTTTTCCTCCTTTTTTGAGGGTGTGGAGTACTTTGTGGTCTTGATTCCACCATGCTTTTGTTTACAAGGAACATCTCCATGGTTAGTGCAAGTCTTAATGGATTTGGAAGCTTTCTTGAGGACCTGTCTAAATTAAAAAATTTCAGCTTCCAAAGCTGGCTTTTCCCCAACAGGCTCCTGTAGTTAAAATTCTGAGGGCATCTACCTTCAGAATTTCTTTCTATGCCTTTTTTATTTGAAAGCTAACATCTCGGTCTGTACTAGTACTTGCTGTTTGTTGAAAGACTATATGAGTTTATTCTCACTTCTTTTGTTATCCATTACCTGCAAACAACAAGAAATTGCACTCACTGCTTCCCCTTTAACTTCTGCTATTCAATTCTAATGAATATACCACCCACCCAAACCACACACTTTCAAAGAACGAGGATCATAGCAAAAGCAGAAAAATAACCTTTTATTTATTTCTCTTCCTTATCTCTGAATGAAGAGGAAATAGCAAGGTGCATCTAGTAATATGGAATAAAAAAAATCTTCAAAAATATCTGCAATGAAGAAAAAAAGATTAAACTTTCTATTTATTGTCAAAGGTACTTTAGGGAAGTTTGATAGCCCTTTTACAATTTATATTATAAAAAGCCATTGATCAAAAATTTACAAACAACTTTTACTCTAGGAGTTCTGCTCCTTTATGCTTTATTTTTTTACCCGTACACTTTAACAAATTCGTCTTGATTTTGTGGCAATGAACTTAAATCAAAGGTAAAAGATCAGTCGCATTTACTGTAGAACTGAAAGTTTCTGTATTAGGAGCACTGGCTGGACTTGACTAGACCACCTCCAGAAGGGGATCTCTTCTGAAATAAGATGAAAAGTCAGACTACTTGCTCTTTCATGTGTCAAGGGGGGTAAAATTCTAGTGAACTGTACAGTAACTGTCTATTCCCTACTGTGTACTAAGATTAAAATATCATTTTGACTGTGATCGTTACCAATCTGAAACTTCAATAGTTGTTCCTTAGAACTAAAGATGCATTCATCTCTCATGCCACACAACATCCAGCTCTTTTTCTGTTACTTTTAAAAAGATCGCTTACAAAACCTGATGGGAGAAAAGTGTGTATTGGTTTGGATAAAACTGTATTTTGCATGTCTGTAATCAACATTTTGCAGAAACTCAGGTTTGTGAAGAAAGAAATATTTTAAACTGTTAATGGAGAAGTGTTTTTGCAAGACCTATACATACTTAATGTAACACAGAAGAGAAAGATGAGTAGTAAAGGAGATGGAACTGATCCACAAATTGTGCTGTTTGGGATGAATAGATTCTATTAAAAACAACAAACAAAAGATAGAATGTGTTTTCTCAAAAAGTAAGGAGTATCAGGCTGGATTTTGTGGTGTCTTGAAACAAATTCAGATATTCACACAATTGAGGTGAAAAGGGTATCACTGTTGATTGCTAGTTTATGTAACTTGATACACTCATTAGTTGGGTCAGAATAAATGCAATAAAGGTGCAAAGCAACACAGACTCTACCTCTTCTTTGTTTAAAATGAAGTGTCCCTATATTCCATTTAACATAGAGTGTAAACATTGTTTAGTACATTAGTCTAAATAGGTAAGTGAATTTTCTGAAATGCCTTCTTATATGTTAGAGAGTCATTTACATAACAAAAAAATTTGAGACAAAATGAGGTCACTGTTGCAATAACCAGCAAAGGATATCCCACTAATACCTGAGCTGAACTCATCTGATCAGGGCTGCTGGTGTTAATCAGCAGTCTTCATAAACTAATTCCATCTCAAGTGTTTGTAATTTCTATTTACAGGATAACACCATTCTCTACAAGTTGAATATGGCTTTTTGATATTCATAGATTTTTTTTTTAAATGTCACTGAAATTATCTCAGAGGAGCAGATCTGACAGGTCAATCACTGCAGATGGCAAGTGCTTTGTTAATTATACAGAAATTTAGAAACAATTGTAGAATGTCTTGCCTCAGGAGGAATTTCTTTTTTGCTCTGTTTGAGAGTAGATTTCCTCTACTGAATTAATTTTGTGTTTTGTGAAGATAACAATCTCTCTGCTGCATTGTAGGAATAACTCCTTGCTCCTTGTTCAAATATGCAACTGTAAATAAGCAGAGGATATTGCAAATAAACAATGCCATTCTTTTTAAATAATGCAATGTGTGTAATTAGGACGATGCAATTACAACAGTATACAGCTCTCAGTGTAACAATTAGTTTTTCAGTAAAATGTAATTTGTTCCAATGTAAATGTTTTCACTCAATTCAGAAGATTCCCTTGAGTTGTTACAATAATAAGCCTATTTCTACAAATCTATGCAGTTGCACTGTATGTTCCAACACACAAATCAAAGAGGACAGCTACATTATAATAAGCTACGGGAATTATAAAGTCAGAGCAAAATGATATCAGTACTATTTTCTGAGGGGAAAATATATCCGAATATCTTCTTTCCATTTCCATTTTAATCCCAGAGATGTCGAAAGCATTTTGCCAGTTTGTTTCAAATATACTTGAAAAAATATAAACATTTCCTTGTGCTACTGTTGCTGTGTTACCCTGTCCTCCAGGTGATGATATCTGACTACTTTCCAAGCTTTTCATTTTTGTTCTTAAAGATAAAGAAGTGCTATTATTGTCATCGTACAGATGAGTTGCACAGAGCAAAAGCGATCTGCTTTAGATTTCATCAGAAATTTGTTATGAAACAGGATTTCAAATCCAGCCCTATTGTCTTGCCCATCAGCATCCTATGTCAGAATTCCCCTCCCTTGTCACTCTCTCAAAGCAGGTAGGCAACATTGTGTGCTGTGGGGAAGCACAACTATTGCTCACAGTAAGCGAGCAATAATTTTGGTGACATTTATTAAAAAAAAAAAAATCCCTACTTACTCCATAGCAGCAAAAAAAGAAGTCTTTAGAGCATCTGGGCATATATCGTTACCACACCTTACCACATGGGTGGAAAGCATCAGCTAGTTTGATTTTTCTTGTGGTTCTCTCACAGATTTGTATTTACTAATATCTTTCCAGGGCTAATGCTAAATAAAGGGTGACATTTTTGTGGCAATAAACAAATGCAATTTTAGTTCAGCTGAGTAAATACTACTGAAAATTTCTGAAAGGTATAACAGAAAGGACGAATGTAGTTACTCTGGATGGATGGATGGGAGTGCTCAGCGTATTCTTGGACAAGTGAATCGTCTGGCTTTGAATTTAAAATTCATTTTTCATCTTTGTACTAAAGTTTGCAAAATTGGGGTGGTTTTCTTTGCCAAGCTGTCCCATTGTTATTACAGAGGCTGCAGGTTGATCTGATTCTGAGCCTGCAGTTATTGGTTACTTGTAAATCTTGCGATGTATTCAATGAACAATTTTATAAGAACACCCAGCAGTAGTAATGTGCAATGATTATGGGGCTAGGTGCTGCGATGAGCATTGTCTGCTTTGGTTAAGTCATTGCTAATGAAACATCACAGCTGATTAAACTGGCAGAAAGAGCAGTACCTATGAACAGGCTCCTTCTCATTGGATCTTCACATCTTTTCATTTCTGTTTCTTAAAATGCAAAATACCAGTAGGACAAACAAAAATATTCGTTTAATTAAAAATCATGCTAGAAATCACATATTATGATTGGTGACATGTTCAAGAGAGACTGTCTTAATTGCATGTACGTCACCACATTCCTTCCTCTGAATTCCAATGAGGTAAAGAGTAGGAAGAAGGTGCAGGAAAAAAGTACTGCAGGCCCTCCAAAAGTGGGATGAAATTGAATTGATACTTACATTCATCGTGTAACCATGCTTGTGCTTCTTCTTGAATAACAGTAATGGTGATCAAAGCAGAAATGATCTTTGGGCTTGGTGCTTTCAAACTGCTCACTAATCACTGTAATTCAGAAGAAAATAGGGACAAAACTACCCCAACAAACACCACAATCATTGCACTCTGAGTAAAAGGGACTCTCACCAAATAAAGCTGAAGCAAGGTAAAGATTGCTCTATTACACAGTATGTCAAAGTTAAATACAGGTCTAAAATCCATTCAAAAATTTAGGAGAGTCAGTTCCCAACCCTGTGGTGAGCAGACACAGCTGCTTTGTTAAGCAAGCATCCCTTCCCAGAGCCTACCATGGCATCGCTGCTGCTGACAGCAGTCTGCTTCCTATTAGGCCTGTTTTAACCTGGGCTCTGCCAGCTCTGGTACTGTTATAAATGAGGTCTCAACTCAAACTTAATTTTGTAATATTTATAAAACAAATATTTCTAAAAGGTATAAAAGCTATAAAAGGTATAAAAGGCAAGTAAACAGCGCTGGGTGTGCAGGGAGTCTACGCTCCACCAACATGCACACACGAACATCAAACATTCTAAACATATAGAACATGGCTTTTACATACTAAACTCGAATACACCTAAACATATGTAAAATCAGAAAAGGTAACAAACAGTCCTTTACATTCCGTGACATAACAGTCTCCATTTTCCATTCCTTTTGAACAATACGTGTATGTCTTGCTTTAAGTTGTCAAGCAACTCGGCCTTCAGGCCTTATGTATCCCATTCTTCCCAGATCACAGAAAAGCATACGCATCTCCTTTTCAAGGCCAATAGGCCTGGGTCAAAAGGCACGTTCAGGTCATCAGGGGGCGTAACAGCAAAAGCATTCGATGGCTGTAGCAGCAGAGGGGCCCACGGCGTAGCAGTCGGATCAGTAAAGGAGCCTGCAGCTCCCTCACTATCTGGCAAGCCACACGTGTATGATTGTGGCTCCACACGGCTCTTTAAGGCCTCAGAGACTGCTCGCCAGGTGACGAGCAATCCCACTGCAACCTTGTCATTTTTAGTTGCAGAGTCCCAGACCTTGACCTCAGTTTGGTCCCATATTTCAGGCTCATGGACTGTCCAATCGTTAATAAGGAGAATAAGCTGTAAGGTTAGCAGGACAGTCTTTGTTCCTAAGGACGTATGATTCCCCATAATGCGCAACAGCTGACCAGCAAGAGGCAGTTGTGTGCACGGGTCCGCTTCTCTCAGCTCGAGCTTCTCTCCAGCTCCAGTGCGCCCGTTTTCAGCGACTTTCTGTACGAGCTTCTCTGAGCAGTTTACTGAGTTTGGCCGAACCTATCTTCATGAGGCAATCAAAGTGCCTGTTCCCTTCCTGGTCTCCATTCTGCCAGCCTGTTCCTCTTCACTTCTTTTTCCTGCTTCTTTATTGATGTAACTTCATCGTGCTGCCCTTCTCTCCACAGCAGTTCTTTTCCAAACTACTTTTCATTGGTCAGACAACTTTGAATATAAAAACAACAGCAAACACCCAGAAACTTCCATGCCTTAATGGCTGGAGAACAAGAAACCCCAGACTGCATGGAGTCTCCTGAATCACCCTTCTTTGTTCCCTCTAAACTCTTTTATATTCCTGATGGCCTGGTCGTTAAAGAGTCTAATGTTATCTCAGCCATGGGGCTTTCCAACCCCCATGGCCACATTCCCAAATCTCCCCCTTCTTTATTAATATCAACCATTTTCTCGACACGAATTACCACTCCATATATAACAGTACTGAGGTAGCATTTGATGTGAGCAAATGCCACTCTAAACAAGTCCTGTGCACGTGGAGGAACTTGTGGCTCTTCTCTTCAGTACCTTTTTTTTTCTGTTTATGCATAGAAATGAACCTGCTTTCAGACATGGAGCTGAACAGTAGCCAGGTGCTTTATAACTGTGTTAGCCCAAAGCTCTCATGAGAAATATTTTTTCCTGGAAAATAAATTATAACATGGCTAAGTGGTGCCTGACAAAGCTAAACAGGAGCCATGCTGCTCTATTGCAAATTCATCTGCAGTCTCTCGGTAGAAAGACAAATAAAAGCACTTCATCAAAATCAGTCAGAGAAGCACAGGAATACTCATAGGAGACCGCTAAACTCTAAATACCAATCAATTTTGCCAACTTTTTTGTCCAACTTGCAAGTCCCCTTAAGCACTGTCGTCTCAGCCTGCCAGAAAAGGCTGCCTGATGTGCTGCAGCAGCGGAGAGCAGAGCGGCAGCCGAAGGCCTCTCTCTGACAGCCGGAACCGGCCTGTGCGCGGTGTGCCGGCCTCCAACTTGCTGAAGTCACTGGGTGGGCTCTACCGGCAGGAAGGCTTTGGAACTGGGCCTCGGGCTTGGAAACCTTCTGCTCTGCTTGAGAATTGGGCTCATGATGTCTTTCTACTGTATCGGCTATTTTTCAATGACTCGAGAACAGTGGCCAGTAGGCATTTAAGCTGCATATATTGAGAGTGCAGTGAGCAGCCTTTAGACTTTGTCCTTGAAATCAAAGTTGCTGAAACATAAAATACTGAGGGGTTGTCGTCAGCACATTTGCACTGATCCTTTCTCCTGCCCAGATACCAAAGTTGTGTTATGGCTGGTGGGACAGCAGAGGCAGTGAGGTGCTGGTTTCCCACTCCTGCTGCCCTTGTCCTGCCATTCCTCTCAGTCAAACTACAAAGCAGTTCTGAGAGAAGCAGAACTTACAGTTCAGCCTTGTCATCCATTTTTTTGAAGCTGAAGTTTTGTCTTCACTGGTACAATATTTACATTTGCCAAGTCAGAAATGTATTTTAAAGTTTTGTTTAAACAATGTCGGGTTCTGTATACACAGCATAATGGACAGAGATAAAAACTGCTTTTCCATTGCACCTCCCTTCCCCATATGTCAGGGTGTCAGCCTGAATCATTGTTTTGCCTTTAATAAAAAGCAAAGGGAACTCATCAAATGGGCTATGAAGCAGAGCACAGTATAGTACAAGGTCTAACTCAACTCTGAATTGTTTTCCAGGGTTGTCCTCTTTTTTTTTTTTCTTTCTTTTTTTTTTTTCTATATCCCTTTTTTCTCCTTACTACTTTACTGATGCCATCCTTTACTCCCAAGCCTTTTCCTGCGTGCTTCTTCCCTTAACCTCCATGTTTACCTTCTTAACCAGTCTCTGTCACCTTGCTTGTGTCACCATCACACTAGGTAGATTTTTCTCCTGTGCTCCCATTTTGTGGTTTCATTTTAGCTCTTATTCAGTAGATTTACTTATTTATTTATCTATTTATCTATTTATTTCCAGAACTGGGGATCAACTTGAGCTCCATATTTGTCTTCTGGGAGAAATCTTAAATCTAGATTTCCTTGGAACAAATCTGATGTTGCTTTTGGATACAGTTTGCTTAGATCAGCAAAACCAAGTCAACAGTAGTTATAACCTGCTCTCTATTGTTTTCAGAGTTTTCAAATCTTAAGTTGTTTTTGAATATTCTGCAAAGCACATTTATAAGAAGAGGCTTGTGATTTTGGTGTGCCAACAGAAGTGCCTAAAGATGAGGGGAGCAGGAGAGAAGTCTGAAGAATTGAAATATTTACCTACAGAGCTCTGTAATCCACAGTTTTTGCACTTGCTTTTAAGGTGTGTGGGGAGAGATGTCTTATTCACATACAAATGTGTTTTGGTAAGAAAACCAACGCAAAAGCAGTCACTGCAAAACAACAGCGTTTCTGTTTTGCTGGGCTTATAAAAGGCAAAGTGTTGGGGTCAATGTTCTGCTGTTGCATCATCAAGAATGCATCACGATTCTGTTGTTTTATATAATAAAACTTCTGTTGATATAAAGTACAGCTGTTGATTTAAATGTTGATATAAATTCTGTTGATATAAAGTACAGCTGTCTATAAAATTACAATAAAAAATGTTTAAATTTTTTGTCACCATTAAATAATAAACCAAACAGCTAATTCAATTTAGAAATAAGCTCTTAGTAGAAACAAAGCCTTGGTAGTACTCGAAGGTCTGGTTTTAAGCTGTGGTGTCTTTATTCCTTTGAGTCTTACTTCAGGTGAATCACCTGTTCCTGGATTCTCAGCAGTAGAAAAGTAGAGGAAAATGAATCAGTAGTCTTACTGCAGAACAGTGGCCTAATCACATCTGACACCAATTAGCATCCTTGCTGATTGTCCTTATCAGGACATGGTTGAAGCCTGAATTTTATGTCTCAACAGTGCAGTGGCCGCTGGGTATATGGCCAAGGACAAAAAAGGATGTTCAAAAACAGCAGCTTCAAACTTGTCCCTGAAATGGGCCTGACTGTGTTTTTTCTTTCACCGTACTTCCAGCTGAGCCACGTTCAACACCACCAATTCAGCCTCATCTGTTTTCAGTAGTGAGTAATTTCTGAGAAAGTGGTGAAGTGTGAATCCGTGTCACTCAGAACTGGGCATTAATCTTCACATCAAATATGCTTGCTAGGGTTAGTCATTGAAAATGACTAAGGAATTGCTCTTTGTAAATCACTGGATATTTCTGCCCTGCTTTTGTCTTACAAGCTATTGAAAGTATTCTTGCGGAAAAGATCTGTGATTTTCAAAATGTATTTAGTTAGCAAAAATATGTACTGTTCCTATAAGTTTCACAAATATATCAGGGCTTAGGATGAACTGTGTAAGACAGAAGAAGTTATTTTAAGTATGTCATTACTATTTAAAAATGTTTTTGTGAATTTTCATTTTCCTGCAATTCACGAGGCGGAAGCTGCTATTCTGACAGATGATCTACTGAGCTTTTTTCAAGTGCAGCTGACTTAAAACCCAACAACTTCTTGATGTGTCCTACCTTCTGAGGTCTTAAAACATGTCATTGTACTGAAATGATGTCAAGAGATGCATATTGCTTAATTACAGAGAAACGTTTTAACAAAAGGGGAAAAAAAGAGCTGCCTTCTTCAGCTCTTAATTGTTCCTGCCAATTCTCCACTACCATCTGTCTTAAACAGCCATTTTTTTGTTCAGCTAAAATATGGGTGTAACACTGCTTCCAAAATATCACAATAGATTCTGTGTCCCCTCTGTACTGCATTTTCATGGAGATAACTGCAGAGGTATGCAAATCCTGCTCAAGGTTGCCAGTAGCTTTGTCAGTCTTCCGTGTTAAGAAGAAAAGCTCATCTGCTAGAATGACTCATGACAACCTTATCTTTGATCACCAGGACAATTTTCAAATTAGGTATGTCCTCCATTCCATTAGGTATGTTCCTGGGGAGTTTCAGATCTCCAAAGATGTACAGTGGGATTTTGAAACTCAAATAGTTCTGTTCTTGGACCAGTCATTGGAGAATGTGGGAGAAGGTCATTCCTCTTGATTTGTCTCAATTTCCTCTTAATGATGATATTTCCTTCAGTGTTTTTTGATTGCATCATTTTTTAGATGATTAGCTGGTGCACAACAACCCTAAAATTCAGGATACCTAGTCTATATTTTAAAGAACCAGCCTGGTTCTTCGTTAAGATCTGTGAAGACACAAATTCCACATCTCAGGTTAGTTCAGTCCTTACTAGGAACATTTTTTTTTCCCATTTCTTGTTAAAGTTGACAACGATTCTATACTTTCCTTGCTCTATAGCTCAACTTGTGAGTAAGTAAGAGTTTCACCAGTACATTCTCCCTTTAGGGGAGGGACACATCAGGCACAAGTGCAGCTGGCTTGAAACCAGAGAGATCTCTTGACCTGTCTTAGCTGATCAGGGATAGCTAAATGAAAATGTCAGCTTAAAAGAAATGAGTGACACGTAGAAAACACAACCCAGGTACATCTGGGACACAATTTTGAAATGTAGCCAATCAAAAATGACTGAAGTTTGTTCCTGCTTGCTGACTACAGGCAGTCTTCGGGGAAATAAGTCACATTTAGTCTTTCAATTAGTAGGACAAACTGTGCAGATGTCACACCAAACAAATTCAGCCGCATTTCAGAAGAGGTCAGTAGAGTAAAAGAAATCAGTGTGTCTGTGGTCTAACAAAAAGCCTATGCACTTCTGTTCAAGCTGGGGTCATTACCAAACTAACAAGTTCTGCCTAGGATTGCTGAGACGGCTTTGAAAAGAAAGCTTTACTGTCCTCAGTGGAGACTGAAGTTCTCCATCCATTCATCAAGTACAATACCTGGCAGCAACAGAACAAAAATTCCTATTTTAAGCTTTTTCATCCTTGCAGTGTCCAAATTCATGCATGTATAAATGGGCAGTTCATGCAGCATCCTTCAGCAGTCATGGGCTTCAGCAGTACAAGGATCCAGTGCCTGGACGGATATGTGCATTTGTCTGCTAGAAAGCACACCCATATTTGCCAATAACTGGCGCAAATTCTAGTTATCACTAAGATGGTTTTGAAGTCAAACTGATGCATAAAAATGAAATGATTGCCGTCGTATTTTTCTGAGTGTAGCAGTTTGAACATTTGCTGTAAATTGTATTTGTTACAGACAAATCTTTTGGCAGAGACTCTTAAGTTTAGATGGACTGGCTAAACAACTTGTTAAACAAATGGTTTTCAGTCTGCATTTTGCAAATTATTTTGATTATTCAATATCATTGCGTGATTAGTGAATTGCATAGTTTTATTATTTCTGTTCTCTGATTGGACTTACTTATTCAGGGGAATAGGTAACTCATACTGTTGGTTTTCAATATATGTGTATTGTACCAGTATTACCTTTTACAGATAGAACTGTAGATTTCTGCTTGCAAAGGTATTGTGTGGTATTTAACAATTCAGGCAAATTATTCTTTATAAGTACTGTTGAAAATTTAGTTACTAATCGATGCTAACAGATAAAATGCAAATTTTGGAACAAATATACATGTGCGTATGTGCACGTACACCCATTCTTATCCCTAGATGCAGAATCTGATTAGTAAATCAAGCTGCTAACATACTATTATTATAAAAAAAAAAAATAGTGTTTCCATATAATTAGGCAGCAGTAAGTCAGTTGTAAAACCTGGCTTTTATTTTTATCTTCTGTGAAGTTTGCGATGAAATAGCAAAGATCAAATAAATCTATAGAAGCTGATGATATATATCCTTATAATTTATCTACAAAATGCTTGAGATAAGGAAGACATCAAAGAAACAAAACAAAAATGAATAAGCTGCAGAAAAAGTGTTCTTTAAATAAAAGCAAATTTCTGGAGTTTCATTTTGTAAAAATTGAGAAAAAAATATATTTTTTTTTTTCCCCAGAATTTTTCTACCTGTCAGTCTTGATCCATATCATTCTGTTTGAGCGATTATTTGAACTGCAGCAAATGACTCTGCCTGCCAAATCTTGCTTGAAATGGCAGTTGTGATGCTTTGCCTGAGCTCGCTGCCTGCATATGACGAAGGCAAAACGGGGCATGCATTTGTCCTTCAGACGGTGAGGTTCATAGACCTATGGAGTTTAGGGTTTGTATTCCAAATTACACTTTTGAGGTGCAAGCATGAGCACACATGTAGGATTTGGTAACTTCCACGGCTGCAGTGTTACCTGCAGCTGTCTCAGGAGGGTTCAGCAGCAAGGACTTCGATGATCCCGTCATGGGTCAGGTCTTCAGCTAATTGTGAAAACCAAACAGGGGCATACATGAAATGTTGCATACCTAGCAGCCTTGATAACCAGGATCACAGACTAATTAGTGGGGTTAATGAGAGAATCAAAACAAAAAGAAACTGGTATGTATAAAGGATTTTTTATTTGGATACAAACAAAATTATGCTTCTCTCTGGCATGCTTGTACTCACGGATTGTATAAGCACCATGGCAACTTGGTACCCAGGCCTTGCTGCAGATGAATGGGTCACCAGGTCTATGTCATAAGATCTGGTGGGCCAGGCCATGACCAAATGGCTTGAGTTTGGAGTTAGCACTGCAGTCCTCATGCAGCACCTTCTAGCTCATTGTTTAATACCAAAAGGTGAATTATAAATTAGCAACAAGGGAGGGAATGGGATGGGAAGGACTCATGGCTGTTTTGTTTGTAATGGGAAATGTCAATACCTAGATTTGGCCAGTACATTAGTCCTTACTCTGATGTGTGTGTGAAGGTAGATGGGAAAAAGCTGATGGGAGGCAGAGTATGGATGCATTAAAAAAGGAAGGAACAGTGTGGATGACAGGAAAACTGAGATGGAAAAAAAAAATAAGGGAGTGGGAGACACAAAGTGAGTAGTGATGTCTTAGGTGCTTACCAGTTTAAACTGAGAGCATCACATTATTGGTCTGTCTTCACATTTTTTCTTTTATGATGAAGGGAAAATACTTTCTCATTCTGCAGAACAGGATCTCATTTCATAAACAAATTAATTGACGTGGTGGATGTCAAAAGCTGGGGAACTGAGGTGTTCATGGCTAATACTAAGATCCTAAAACTCAAAACTCTCTAAGCTTAAATATGTAAGCTCATTATGCTAAGAGGAATATCAGGGGGAGAAAAGGTAATTTTCCATGTAAAATTCAACATTATCATTTACTTCATTGTTCTATGTGATTTGATTTCAAAAAGGATAGACATATGAGCTTACTTGTTTAGGAAAATAGCAGAAGCCTTTCTGAAGTCTTCAAAAAATAGAGAAAGTCACTGATAATGTTATACTGTTTTCATACACATGAAGTTTATCTGCAAATACATGTATCCAATAACAGGACAAGCCACAGTTCATTCTTAACCTTAGTAAAGATTTCCTGCCATGCTAACTAAATAAAGGGGGCATCCCAAACTTGTTTCTGGAGATTTTAAATGAAGTAGAACATAGGACGGATACATCACTGAACATCACAGTCAGTGATGGATTTTTAAATCAGGAATAAAGAAAGTCCTCCTGAAAGAAGAATTTCCTCCAAGTATAAACATCAAAGAACTTTTAATAAAAGTATGACATATGACAATCTCCCTTGTGAAAGGAGCAGCCAGATTGAAAGTCTCTGTTTCCCTTACCTGATAAGCAGTCTCAATGACTTTTCAATGGGCAGGGAAGTTTCATACAGGAATGACATTTAAAAGAATTCTAACTAAACTATTAGAGGCCCCTATTTTCTGGGAAAAGAAAAAAAAGAAAAAAAAAAGTTTGATTTAGTGATTAAGTGCTTAATGTTATAAAACTGGAGAATGCAGTCCAAATACAGAATGAGGAGCAATGTCTTGCATCTTAAATGTGCTTATACATTTTTGAATTCTGAGGCTAAACTAGAACAGGCAGTGATGTAAATAACTTTTTTTGTTGCTTTGTTTGCTTTGAAAAATAGCTTGCAAATATCTTGTTTCATTGGAGGTCACTTAGTAGTAACTTTATATTTAAATATGCAAATATAGTTTTAGGACATTTTTATGTCATCTTCCTTTCTTTAAACAACACAGTAAATTAAATCAAAATTCATAAGCAGTTTTGGTTCAGTCAGAATTGCCATTCGGTTCACCTGTGTTGCCATTCAGGATATAAACCACTTCAAAATAAATGAAAACATCTTTAATCCTCATCTCATTGGAAGGCTGGTTGGTCGATGGTGATCACCTATTCGCATGCGCTGCAATAGGTGCATGGGGTAGTTCACAAGTCATGCCCAGAACCCTGCTAAGGTTACTGGCACTGGTCCTGGAACTTCTTGTAGTAAAATATAGAATACAAAACAATAGTTTTCAGTTAACTTTTTGCTGTGGCCAAAGCATTGCCAAACACATTTGTCTGAAATCAGAGCAGTTTTTTTTGGTGGGCACACATTAGCCTCTGTTAGCTGCATGTGGAAAGGCATTGGTCTCAAATTTGCTTCTTGAAGAGATGTAAAAGAAACTTAAAGAGGAAAATAGAGTTTAAAAATTATTTTCTCTCAATATGATGAGCGAGTGCTATAAGAATAGTTGAACTGTTAACTTTCCAGTTGCACACAGATTTTTTTCTGTCTTCGTGCAACGCTTGACATGAGAACAAAAGAGGCCTTCACTCTTGTGAAGCCATAGAAAGGTGATTGCTTTTCTTTTAGTTGTCATGGAGAATATTTTCTGAATGGCTATAATGTTAATTCTATTTCTAGGATGAAATCAACTGTATTTAAGATTTAAGGTGAGGCAAACAGTGAGGTGACAGCTGAATGAATAATTTCCACAAATAATTTAATTTCGTTTACTTTGTTTTCTGTTTATACTTCCAAATGTGAATGGATGCAGAATCCTCACATATAATTGGTTTGAATTTTCTATGGATTTCTTCAGCAAGTAATTTTTTTTGCTTGCTGATTATTGAGAATATTGCAGTTGGTAGCTTAGTGTGATTAATTACATTACATATCCCCCCCCTTTTTTTTCCAATTCAGTGACATATACAAATAACCAAAATAGTGTAAATTAAGTATGTGGCAAACAAATATAGTTGCACTTGTAAATTAGCTTACTGCAACTAATTTAGCTTAATCTTAATTTTCTGTATGGTCCAATTGGAAAACAAAACACAACCAGCAAAACCACTGGAACTGTATACGTGGCTGTGGTCATGCAGATTGCTTTCTGGCAATATTACCCAAGTGAGATTGACTAAGAGAAAATCACAAGTGCTATGAATTCCTCATTTCTCATTCTTATTCTAAACATAATATCAAACATATTTATTTCATAAATTTAAGGATGACAGTTTTTTTTGATAACTTATGATCAACGTATCAGTCACACCACACAGAATGAGTATTATAGACATATTTCCCATATTTCCAAAAACAAGGGAAAGGAGTCTTGTGATTGTACAAGAGCAGAGTTAAAACTCAACAGAGGAGAATCGGTATCTTTGAAATTAAAAAAAATATATATATCTATGATGAAATGACAAATCTAATGGGCAAGAACTGAGGCAGAGAGAGAAATAGTAGTGAAATAGGTTCATGGCCATGCTTGTCTTTCTGGGGCAGAAGCAGCAAATGATCTCATAACAGATTGTATCCTTTTCACTGATGGCAGTATGGTTACTTGTTTATTTTAGGTATCCCCCCAGGAAAGAGTAATATAAAGCATGTAGTTGCAAATTTTACATCTCAATTTGTAAACAGCATGAAATCACACTGACGGCAGTGTGTAACGCTGATCAGATTTGATACTGCCATGCTGGCTTTCCTACAGTGGTGCCAGCTATGAAAGTGGTCATCATTTCTCAGTTTTTGTTTTTTGTTTTTCTTAACCCTGATTGCTACACCTAGAGCTTCAGCATCATTCACACTTAAAATTTCTTACGCATTCCCTTCTATTGCTCCTTTTCACTTGCATACCAGTTTTTCTAATTGGAGGCAAACATTTCTTCCAAGGTTAACTTTTTTTCCTCAGTAGGGTTAGAAAAACATCTATTTGATTTTTTGAGTGCAGGAAGAACAGGGCAGTGGAACCTTTCACTCCAATTTAAAATGAAACAATCTGGAACTACAGCAGCTGAAGCAGAACTCCACCAAGAAGGCACTGCAAGCTGAGTGAAGATCTAAGAGTTCAGTTAAATATCATATTTCTGAGTTTTCTGAGCCTTGCAAATATATGTGTATGTATAGCTGGAGTCAGTATGACATTTGAAAATAACATGCACAGTTAGGGTCAGTATGGCATTTGAAAATAATGTGTTTTTCACTAATCAACCTTTGAAGAAAAACAGCAAAGTGAAAAAGAAGAGCCACGGGTCCAGTGGAGGAGAGGTTCTGGCAGGTGCATACAAAGTTGTGAAAAGACTGTTCTATATCATGAGGGTCACAGGTTGAGGAATCTGCCTATGAATCATACCCGTGTTCTTATTATGTCTTGCAACCCTCTTATTTTGTGCTGCCTTATACTAAGGAAGAGGAGACAGATACTTTCAAAGACAAATCTGTGGCTACAGTTGAGTACAGAAAAAGGTTGCTTCCCTCCACTTGTTTCTGCCCTGTAGTGGATGCTAGTGGATACTACTAGTGGATACTGTCAGATCTGATGTAATTTGTTAAACTGAGCCCGACAAAAAGACCTGTGTTTAAAAAAAAAATAAAAATCCTCTACTATTAATTCTTCTTTAAACTGGCTTTTGTCACTTTCTTTTCATTGACTTGGAGGAGATGGAGATGATAGAGTGCCCTCTCAAGTTTCTAGGTGGCACCAAAATGGGGGGACTGGTAGATAATGCTTGAGGACAGGTTTATGATGCAGATGGACCTAAACAGGCTGGAGGAATGGGCAGCCGAGACCTCAGGGAATTTAGCAAGGACAATGCCACATGCATCACCTGGGAAGGAAGAGCCCTTTGCCATCAATCCAAGCAGGAGAACAGCTGTGCAGAACCAGCCCCAGGGCTGCCAGCAGGCAGCATGGTGAGCACCAGGCAGCCTTGTGCCCTGGCAGCAGAAGGGGCCAGCACCATCCTGGGCTGTAGGAGCAGGGGCACAGCCAGAGGTCAAGGGAAGTGATTGTGCTCCTCTGCTGAGAGCTCATTAGGCCACTCAGAATCCTGACTACTATTTTGGGTTCTCTCAGTAGAGGAAAGGTGGTGATAAACTAGGTAAGTTCATCAGAGGGCTGGAGCACTTGCCCTGCAAGGAAGGGCTGAGGGATCTGGGAGAAAATAGAGCTTCGGGGGGGGACCAGGTAGCAGCCTGGTGGTACCTGTGAGGAGGTCATCAGGAATATGTCATCTTCACAGTGGTGTAGTGGGAGACAATGAGGATGGTCAGGCACGGGAACAGGTTAGGTTATGCTGCAGAGGTTCTGTAGTCTCTGTCCTTGGGAGGTTATTAGGAGGAGACTGAATAAACACTGAGCAACCTGGTCTGACCTCAGAGCTGCCCCAGCATTAAGCAAGAGGTTGGACTAGAAACTTCCTAAGGTCCCTTCCAGCCTGAAATATCTTGCCATCCTCTGATTTTGACCACGTAGGGGCACAAAACTCATCAGTCTAACTGACCTGAAACTAGAGCAGGGTATTTGAGTGCAAGCGAAACTATTAAGGGCTTTTTTCTTAACACCAGTGATGAGACATAAAATCATCTAATAATCTCATTTGAAGAGTCTACTTAGAGAATTCTGGTGTTGAACAACTGAGAAAATTTCAGACACTTTAGGCAGAATATCATGTTATGTTATGCTTAACATGGTCTTAAATCAATTCAATTATTGAATTCTGGTACGACAAGTATAAGTTGATGTAATAGACAGAAATGCGACCATTCAGGATGAATTCTGCATTGTAGGGGGATTTTGAGTTGTGTATGTTCCATGTAAATAACAATATATCTCATGCAGACACAAGAAGATAGGGTAAATAAAACCTGCTTACCAGTCCAAAGACAAGCTTGCTGACTAAGCAGGGTGCTCTTACAGTGCATCCATCCAGTGCTCTCTTAGAGTATTAAAATGCACATTGGAAATTAACCTAATTTGAAAACCTCCAGAAAAGCTATCTTATGAGTGGCACAACTGTTGTTTTCCTGGGACAGAGCCTAAATAGTTGAACAGCCTGTAACAGAAGTATTTAAAAAAATTGCTGAATGATATACCCAGTTGAAAAACAAAAAAAATAAAATGGAGGTGGTCTGTGGTGACTACTCCCTTACTAATGGTGGGCACTTTACTAAACCTATAGTTTTATGTTACACTGAGTACCAAAAAGCACCACATGATTCATTGCCCTGATGCTCCTGTAATATAACAAGTGTTTCTGGTCTGCTTTTGATGGTTGCATGCACACAGATTTGAAAACAAGACATTTCACCAGTAAAAGCAACATCAGCACTTACTAGATGTGGGAAAAGTGTTTCTCCATTATTCCTCCTTCTTTTGCCCATATGTCAAAATCATATTTAATTACAGTGAGAACAACTGTTCTCCTATATCTTTCTTTGATAGGAGAATTTCTTGAGGCTACAGAGTAAAAGGTAAAACACTCTTCGAACTACATAGTGAACCTAATCATTTACACACCTTGTAGCTGTTATTAAATAAAGCAGCGGAGTACAAAGGCATGGAGAGATCCTCTGCTGAAAAAACTTGATTGGTTGCTTTATCTTGTGCCAGAACGAATATGACTTCAGCATATTTAACAGTGTTAACAAATCTTTTCTAAAAAGCAAATGCCAACCTTGAATTTACAGTTCAGTCTTTAACCTCCAATCATATCTGGGATAACAGCATACTTTACGATTTCTTCTCCGGTCCCAGATAAGTAATAATTGTTACTAGAATCGTTAAACAAGTTAAAGCATTTAACTTCATTATAGTAGTTCTTGTTAGTCAGGCACATTGTGCCATTATCAGACCTTTTACATCAGTAGAAACAATTGATAAATCTGTAATAATTCTGTGTCCCAAAGATTGGATAATGATCGCTTGTAATTCTGTGACATGACACACACAAAGTACTTCTTTTCAGTGTGTAATTTCTCATTTCAGAGAACGTTAACCAGACTCAGAAAAAAAAGCTTTTGTACAATCTGTTCAGTGGAATGTAAATGAACATAGGGAACAGTTTCTTAATAAATGAGCCACCATTGTGATTATTTTCAGTAACATTTGCTGTACTTAATGGTACCATCCATCTAAGGATTTCTACATTTATCCTGTTTATAGGATGGTTAAAACCTTTATGGAGGAATCATTAATTTCCTTGCAAATGTCACTGACTTTGAATGCTTTGATCATTCCAAGATTGGCCCAGCCCCTGTCATCAGGAGTCTCTGATGAGTTCAGGCTAATTTGCTTTGTACATCAAAGGCATAAAAGGACCACTCCGAGTCTCAGTCTTTTGGGCTACACTTTTGAAGTCTCCTGAATACACATGAGCCATATTGTTACAGGAGAATGAAAAGCAGAGGACCATTGTGCATATGGCGGACAGTTTGCTTCTGAATTTACGTTGCCTTTCATCAAAGACATGGGCTGCTTCTGGAATGTCCCCATGGGCAAAGTTATTGGGCCAAAACTATAATGATACTCATCAATATTAAAAAAGGAACAAATCTCTCAGACATCCCAGTATAGGATAATTAGAATTGTATCCTGTGTTCCACAAGGTGACATGATAGATATAACTGCAAAGTTGACATTTTTTACTTGTTGAAACATCTGTGAAGAAAAGGGGCAGATCACACAGCTGAGAAGAGTCAACCACTTCATCTCAGGGTTTTGTGTACAGGTTTCCCATCTTTTTTTTTTTCCTCTTTTAAATTTAACTATATTTGTATTTTTCAAGTATGCATGGAGCAAGAAATTACAAACAAAATCCTATTTCATAACATTTGTAATAATAGCAAACTTTATCTGAAGGATGAACTACATGTATAACCCTCTTTGAACTGTCTGCTTTTTTTTTTTTTTCCAACAAACCAACCTAATAATTAGATACAGTTTTGCTTTAGATTCATGAGGTATTTATTAAAAGGTTAAAAATAATCTTAATTTTTCAAGCATTACTAGGTATATTTTTCCCATACTTGTAATCATATTCATAAAACAAGTTTATGAACTATATTCATAAAACAAGGATCTCAGTCAAGGTTTTCAAAACTGATGTTTAAAATTAGCATCTTGAATACGTATTTTAACTCCTAATGGGCATTTTGGTTCTTTTTCTAGAATTGCTGAGCATTTTTCCTTAAAGACGAATTCAATATTTACTAAATATTCCATTATTAAACAAGAACTGGAATGGAATGGAATGGAGTGGAATGGAATGGAGTGGAATGGAATGGAGTGGAACAGAACAGAATAGAACAGTACAGTTGGAAGGGACCTTCAAATGTCACCTAATCCAACTGCCTGACCTCTTCAGGTCTAACCAAAAGTTACAGCATATTAACAACAGCATTGTCCAAATGCCTCCTGAACACTGACAGGCAGGGGGCATCAACCACCTCGCTAGGACAGGAATGGTTGATACACCATTATGATGTATGGTTGATATGCCATTAGGCAATAATAGTAAGATTATTCTAGGCTTCACAATAGTGATAATGATCCGTGAAGGAGAAACATAAATTGCAGCAAAGTAAACCAGAAGAGCTCCATATCCATAGAGTCTGTAGAAGGCTGAAAGCTTCTGGTGAAAATGGACAAGGATCTTATAAAACTGCATGGCTGAGAAAGGGTGTAATGTTTGTTTAGATGCATGGAGACATCAAGTCACAGATAGGTGAGGCTTTCTTTTACATGCTACAGATTGCAATTGGGATGCTCTACAATTAGTTGTTTAAAAATTAAATTCAGTTTAACTCCAATATTGTGCATGGGCTGTTTAGCAGTCTTTAGAGAACGAAAGAACAAAACAAGGTAGAAGATTACTGAAAATGGTTAAAAGGAGTTAATAAGTTAACTCATTAGAGTTAATGAAATGAAAGTGAGAAACAAAGCACTCTGTGAAGGTAAAATTAAGGGAAGGGAATAATCTGCAGAGACAGACGTTGGATGCCTCACCATTTGGGACCTCTGCAGCTAGTTTCAGCTGGTCTATTCCATATGACTATTGTATTCAATGCTATTATTATAGTTCCCTGAGACCCTGTTTGATAGCTTACATTTTTAGGCATAGTACAAACAGAGACAATCATAGGTACCTGTTATCATGAGGAATTTATACTTCATATAAAATAAACAAAACTCTAGAAGGACAGGAGGGAAGGGGTGAAAGAGGGAGAGAGGGAGGGAGGGAGGAAAGAAGGAAGGAAGGAAGGAAGGAAGGAAGGAAGGAAGGAAGGAAGGAAGGAAGGAAGGAAGGAAGGAAGGAAGGAAGGAAGGAAGGAAGGAAGGAAGGAAAGGAAGGAAGGAAGGAAGGAAGGAAGGAAGGAAGGAAGGAAGGAAGGAAGGAAGGAAGGAAGGAAGGAAGGAAGGAAGGAAGGAAGGAAGGAAGGAAGGAAGGAAGGAAGGAAGGAAGGAAGGAATGTAAGGCAGAAGGAGAGGATGTGATGCAGAGGGATTTGTACATGTGAGAAGTATACCTGGCAAGAGCATTTGGTCTAACTTCTTTCACTGTTGCCCCAAGCGTGTAGCTGAGAACCATCTTGTACCAGTATGGGGGTGGATGAAGTTACCTTTTTGGCTGTTGCCAGCTCTCAATACTGCATTATTTTCACATAGTACTCTCCAAATTACAATAGAAGCCATGGAGAGAGCAATTACATGTTGTTTTTTTTCCACATTAACTAAAGTCTTCTCAACCAGAGCACAGATGGCCCTCCACCAGTCTCCTAACAGGGCTCTACATACTGCAGTCCCATGGGCCAAAACATGTGCTGCTTGAAAAGACAGTTTTCAAAAGGGGCACATGCATTACAGAATCACAGAATCACAGAATCACAGAATTTCTAGGTTGGAAGAGACCTCAAGATCATCGAGTCCAACCTCTGACCTAACGCTAGCAGTCCCCACTAAACCATATCCCTAAGCTCTACATCTAAACGTCTTTTGAAGACTTCCAGGGATGGTGACTCCACCACTTCCCTGGGCAGCCTGTTCCAATGCCTCACAACCCTTTCAGTGAAGAAGTTCTTCCTAACATCTAACCTAAAACTCCCCTGGCGCAACTTAAGCCCATTCCCCCTCGTCCTGTCCCCAGGCACGTGGGAGAACAGACCAACCCCCACCTCACTACAGCCTCCTTTGAGGTACCTGTAGAGAGCGATAAGGTCGCCCCTGAGCCTCCTCTTCTCCAGGCTGAACAAGCCCAGCTCCCTCAGCCGCTCCTCATAGGACTTGTTCTCCAGGCCCCTCACCAGCTTCGTTGCCCTTCTCTGTACCCGCTCAAGCACCTCGATGTCCTTCTTGTAGCGAGGGGCCCAAAACTGAACACAGTACTCGAGGTGCGGCCTCACCAGAGCCGAGTACAGGGGGACGATCACCTCCCTAGCCCTGCTGGTCACACTGTTCCTGATACAAGCCAGGATGCTGTTGGCCTTCTTGGCCACCTGAGCACACTGCTGGCTCATATTCAGCCGACTATCCACCATCACTCCCAGGTCCTTCTCTGCCTGGCAGCTCTACAACCATTCCTCTCCCAGCCTGTAGCTCTGCTTGGGGTTATTGCGCCCCAGGTGCAGGACACAGCACTTGGCCTTGAACTTCATGCAGTTGACCTCAGCCCATCGGTGCAGCCTATCCAGATCCTCCTGCAGAGCTTTCCTACCCTCGAGCAGATCGACACACACACCTAACTTGGTGTCATCTGCAAACTTACTGAGGGTGCACTCAATGCCCTCGTCCAGATCATTGATAAAGATATTAAAGAGGACTGGCCCCAGCACCGAGCCCTGGGGGACGCCACTAGCGACCGGCCTCCAACTGGACTTGGCTCCATTCACCACGACTCTTTGGGCCCAGCTATCCAGCCAGTTTCTAACCCAACGAAGCGTGCGCCAGTCCAAGCCAAGAGCAGCCAGTTTCTTGAGGAGAATGCTGTGGGAGACGGTGTCAAAAGCCTTGCTGAAGTCAAGGTAGACCACATCCACAGCCTTTCCCTCATCCACCCAGTACGTCACTTTGTCATAGAAGGAGATCAGGTTCGTCAGGCATGACCTGCCTTTCATAAACCCATGCTGACTGGGCCTGATCGCCTGCTTCCCCTGCAAGTGCTGCGTGATGACTCTCAGGAGGATCTGCTCCATGAGCTTCCCTGGCACTGAGGTCAAACTGACAGGCCAGGCCTGTAGTTTCCCGGGTCTGCCCTCCGGCCCTTCTTGTAGATGGGTGTCACATTTGCTAGCCGCCAGTCAACTGGGACCTCCCCCGATCGCCAGGACTGCTGATAAATGATGGACAGTGGCTTGGCCAGCTCCTCTGCCAGTTCTCTCAGTACCCTTGGGTGGATCCCATCCGGCCCCATCGACTTGTGCACATCTAAGTGCCGTAGCAGGTCACCAACCAGTTCTTCATGGATAGTGAGGGCCACATCCTGCTCCCCATCCCCTTCCACCAGCTCAGGGTACTGGGTATCCAGAGAACAACCGGTATTGCCGCTAAAGACTGAGGCAAAGAAGGCATTGAGCACCTCTGCCTTTTCCTCATCTCTTGTAACTAAGTTTCCCCCCGCATCCAGTAAAGGATGGAGATTCTCCTTAGTCCTCCTTTTTGTGTTGATGTATTTATAGAAACGTTTTTTGTTATCTTTAACGGCAGTAGCCAGATTGAGCTCCAGATGAGCTTTGGCCTTCCTAATTTTGTCCCTGCACAGCCTCGCTACATCCTTAAAGTCCTCCCTAGTGGCCTGCCCACTTTTCCAAAGCTTATAAACCCTCTTTTTCCTCCTAAGATCAAGCCACAATTCTCTGTTGAGCCAGGCTGGTCTTCTTCCCCGCCAGCTCGTCTTTGGGCACGTGGGGACAGACCGTTCCTGCGCCATTAAGATTTCCCTCTTGAAGAGCGCCCAGCCTTCCTGGACCCCTCTGCCCTTCAGAACCGCCTCGCAAGGGACTCCACCAACTAGTGTCCTGAGCAGCTCAAAGTCAGCCCTCCGGAAGTCCAATACAGCGGTTTTACTGGTCCCCTTCCTGGCCTCGCCAAGAATAGTGAACTCCACCATTTCGTGGTCACTTTGCCCAAGACAGCTCCCGACAATCACATCCTCCACCAGTCCTTCTCTGTGAAGAGAAGGTCTAGCGGGGCACCACCCCTGGTAGGTTCACTAACCAGCTGCGTCAGGAAGCTATCTTCCACGCTCTCCAGAAACCTCCTAGACCGCTTTCTCAGGGCTGTGTTGTGCTTCCAGGATATGTCAGGGAAGTTGAAGTCCCCCACGAGTACAAGAGCTGACGATTTTGCAACTTCTGTCAGCTGCCTGTAGAGTTCCTCATCCGTCTCCTCATCCTGGTTCGGCGGTCTATAGCAGACCCCGACCAGGACACTAGCCTTGTTGTCCCTGCCGATCCTAACCCAAAGGGACTCGACCTTGTCATTCCCAACCTCGAGTTCTACAACCTCGAAAGACTCTCTAATATAGAGAGCCACACCACCACCCCTTCTGTGCTGCCTGTCCCTTCTAAAGAGCTTATAGCCAGGCATTGCAGCACTCCGGTCATGAGACTGGTCCCACCACGTCTCCGTGATGGCAACCACGTCTCCGTGATGGCAACCAAGTCGTAGCCTGCCTGCTGCACGATGGCTTCCAGCTCCTCCTGTTTGTTACCCATGCTGCGTGCATTGGTGTAGATGCACTTCAGCTGGGCCATTGCCTTATCCTCCGGCCTTGCCATCATTCCCCCTGGCTCAGCCCCAACAATCCTAGCCTCAGCCCCATCCCCATTCCTACCTAGTTTAAAGCCCTCTCAATGAGCCCTGCCAGCTCCTGGCCCAGGATCCTTTTTCCCCTAAAAGATAGGGACCCGTCTGCGGCCATCAGGCCAGGTGCTGAGTAAAGTGCCCCATGATCAAAAAACCCATGATTTCTGCGTTGGCACCAGCCCCGGAGCCACGTGTTTAATTAGATTGTAGTAGCTCTCTGGAGTGCCAATACATGTGTTGGATGCTTCATAATAGAGAATTTTTAGGACAATTTACTTTCTTTGTCAAGATTTAAAGAGAGCTTACTGCCACTGTTCAGTGGCATAGTGCTCTAAATACTGCAGGTGTTTCGGTAATTTTAAGTGCAGTACCTGCCTCTCCCACGTAAACCTTGAACCTCTCTGAATGTCCTTTACCCTCTCACACTATAACAACTTGAACAGTTGAATGGAGTATATTTTAACTGACTTTTTTTTTTCTTTTTTTAATTTGTCAACAATGGTCATATTACCTCTGTGTAATCTCCCTCTTGTACACATCAGTTGAGGGCTGAGTCAAAGGACATGTATGCACACACATAGGTACACAAGAAGCTTTTATGCCTGATTTCTTTCAAAAATCTATGAGCATCCAGTGCTAGAAATATGGTGGGTTGCTATTATGGCAGAAAACAGACGTATGCATCCACAAAACTGCTACTAAAAAGTGAACACACTCAAAGCAAAATTATTACCCTTCCACAACCCAAAAGAGGTTTGTTCCTAAGCGTCACAGAGACATCAGAAAATCTCTCTGAAATAAGGATTGGGAACCTGCTTTTCAGTCCTTCAACCTTTCATCTGTAAATATATCTAAAGAAGGTAAGTGCAGGAAGGTGTTAATATTATGAGAGAAAATATACCTCCAAGTGTTATATTTGGGTAGGCACCTTTTATTGTGTCATGTCACAGCTGAGGTCATACAATGATGCTTACAGAGTTCTGTCTTGTGAGAGGGAAATGGCTTCTCTTCACAGATAATTTAAATACTTGGCCTGCTTACATAGGTGATTTCCATCATTAATGGAGTGAGGGTTGTTTTTTTTTGTGTGTGATCTCTACAGGATGAAAAATGTTGTGAAGCTGTGGGAAATTTCTGGCACAGATGCATTTAGATAGTGAGAGTTGTTCTGGACTGTTTAAAGGAAGACATTTTTTGATTGTTTCCATGATGATTGGATGCATCATTAACCCCTTTATTGTTGACATCCTACAGAGACCTGATATGTAGTCTTAATTATTTTAAAAGACACTTCTTTGTTACTTAGCTGGTGATTAAAAGTAAATTAAAAGATGGCAATGGCAGACTATAGTTGTTCATTAGCAGATCTAAAATCCTAATCATCTAGTAAGGGACTAATTTTCACTTAATTTTTGAAACAATAAGTACACTGGTGTAGAAATTATTTGTGCAGCTTCTATCAGTTAATTAACCAAATCACTAGAGAGGGAGAGTGTGAGAGTGATTATTTTCTGTTAATCGAACTGAGAAATCTAAAGTAGGACTCCCAGTCAAAGCTCTTAATAATATTCCTTATATCAATAAGATGGGTTTGAACTTGAAGTGCTAAACAGTGTTGAGGATTCTAGCAGGGAAGAATGGGAAGGGGAAATGCAAGAGCAAGGAGACCAAACACTCATTCATATTTTTGCAGAGACAAAAGATAAATTATGCTGCAGGAGGCAGTGATGGAGCATACAAGAATCCAGCCATAAATTGCACAGCTACTGAAAAAAAAAGAAATAATTATTAAACCTGGTTAAAAACTTCCCTTTCACAGAAGTTTGTGGAGTTTAGCAAAAAGCAAGACCTCAAATTAATTGATTCAAATAACATTCCAGTTCTCAACATGAACTGTAGATAGTGTTTATAATCCCCTTTTTCCTTCATTTATAGGCTTTCATCTGGCAGATTGTGGTTCATGTGCTGAACTGCAACAGCTATTGTTGAGGTCGAAGTCCTGCACCTCTCTCACATTTCCAGAGTACCTGCCAGGTAGAACTGAGCATCATAGATGGCCTTATCTCCTCCATGAAGGAGCAAGTAGTATTGCAGAAGTGATAGCATAAGAACATAACCAAAATAAGGTTTTAATTTAAAGACCAACATTTTTTAAAGTTTGATTAAAGTACTTCAGTACTGATATAATATATGCAAATTTTAAGAAGAACAAAGGCAAAACACACAAGTTAGGAAAAATTGTATTGGCAGACATTCTACTGGTCCACCTGAGAAAAAAATTCTATATACACACAGGTAACAAGGAAAAAAAGGGTCTCACATCTATTCAATTTTTAAATAGGATAGCTATAAAAAAGGATGTTTAGTTGCAAAGGAGGAAGAAAATACTGGACAGTGTGAGATGTATGCTTCTGTGTCTGTCACAACGATTCTAGACCTTTAAGTGCAGCCCCCTAAGTAGATTCATTAAGTCCTTTCTCAACCCATACAAAAAGTTGTGTGACCTGGCAATTGAAACAACTTTCTATCTCAGTTTACACATGATACAAGTTTGTATTTTTAATATTTTGAAGTCAAATGCAGAAATATTTTTTGTGCACTTAGGACTAAACACAGTGCAATTGGGTGGGGTTTTACTCATGGTTAGTGAGTGAGTTAGTGAGTTAGCAATCAAGGAGGATAAAGGCCATTTCTGAGCTCTGTATCTTCCCTCCTCCTATTTGTGACTGTTCCTTTGCTGACAATCTGTTTCTGTTTCTTCTGTGGTTCTGGCTTACTACTACTGCCTGCAGCAGATTGCTAGAAAGTTGCTAAAAAAAAAATAAATCAATCAAAACAGGCAGAAATGCAGTTTGAGCAAAAGGATTCCTCCAGTCAAGTGAATAACAACTTGATAGTGTTGGCCCAGCTCTGCTGCTGTAGATGTGCTGACTGCCTTTTTTTCTTTTTTTAAATTAAAAAAAAAAAAATAAAAAGAAGTATAAAAGCTAAAATAAACTGAGAACTTTATCTGGAGTAATGAAAAGAAATGCCTAGTATGTTCCTCCCTTGTGCATAATTCCCTAGATCATGCTGATGTTGGTGGTTTGAGTTACAAGTACAGTATTGCGTGTTCCACATTATTGTCTAATAACTAGGTACATTCAGTTTCATGTCATTTCATCCTCATAATTCTCATGGATAATGATTTGTTGGCCTTTGTACATTGTGTAGGTTAAAGTTTGTATATGTATATTTATTTTTATTTTGATATGTCTTCTTACTGGATCGCATTTTTGCATTTTTTTCTTACATATATCAGAAATTAATGGGAAGATTTGTTAGAGAAACAAATACTGATTATACTAACTTTGGCTTCATTCTTACACTTCTGGAGGATCTTTAAATGTCGACAGATTTCCTTTCCTTTCTAGTCACAGACAGTATATTTGTTTTTATTTATAGAGGGTATTTGAGAGAATTGATTACTGCCCAGCTTTAGATGAGTTTTATGTAAAAGTAACCAGCTGAGTCAGTAAGGAAAAAAATGACCAGATGGCAACCTCAGTATGGGATAGAGATAAATGTGAATCTGAAATGAGGAATGTCCCAAATAATGAGGGTCATTTGAGAGTAAGATGGTGTGTGCACTTTGTGGCCATGAATAATGCATTCATGTACATACTTCAGTAATCATGATGCATGAGTTCTCCACAGACATTATCACAAGACCAGTTTTACATGGGCATCAAGTGCTTTAGGTACCTTAATTATTCAGAATATGTATCTGAGAGAGGAAAAATGTTTGAATTTTGTATTACTGCTTTTAGTCTTGGTGTCTAAGAAGGGGAAGAGTGAATTGGGGAAAAAATCTTTTATGACCTTCCCAGGCACAGCTCTCATGGCAGAGGCTGTTCTCTCAATTCCTCTTCTTCTTTCTACCTGTGTATATGGCAAACTCAACAGCTCTGCAAATGAGCAAAGTCAGATTCAAGTTGGTAAGACTATAGCATCCCACCTTGCAGAAACTGTGAAAATCAGTCTGTCCCACCTGTGATTCACTGTGTGAAAAGTTACATGTGGAATTGGCACTGGGGACTCACTCTCTAAAAGGACAAATCACAGCAGTTTCCCTTGTGTAGTTACTGAGTTATTTTCCCCAGAAATGAAACCAAGGAAAAGATGCTACTCCCCCTCGTTTCAATTCCTAGCCCTGGTAACAGGGAAAGGTGTTGAAACACAAGGCAGCTAAATCGATGGGAAGGAAATGCTGGTTCTATCAAAGTGATTTGCCAGGGGAGATTTGCTGCAATGTGAATGCTGCTTAGAGCTCAGTTTGTAAGGTTGTTGATTCTGCAGAAATTTTAGGTACAAGCCTTTACTGATTGTGCCTCTTATGCTAGCTTAAGCCAAATAGGGAACATTCAGGCCCTCCTGGTAACAGAAATCAAGCAGTTGCCAACTTTGCTACTTGAAATAACTGTCTCAGAGGCACCTTTGCCCTGACAGTCCCCTGTGATGCTCTGTGCTCTTCTCTGTCTTTCCTTCTTTCTAGACAGTTGCAGAAGCAATTGTATTGCTCTCTTTTCTTAGGATGTGCTCAGTACAAGTGTAGGAGCGGTGATTCGTAGAATCCTTTGTAAACTGAGCAACTTACTTGTAACCCATCAAAAATGAATGTTCTTCTCTTGCTAGAAAGGCTCATTCCCAAAGACCTTCCCTAAATGAATGTCTCCTCCTTCTCTAAGATAGGCAGAGACTAGCACAGTAGCAGCATGCTCCAACCAGGACTGCTCATAATCATGTTTTTGTACAAATTATAAAATAAATCTTGTAGTAATAGTAACTTCTAACCTGTCATATCTCTTCCCCCAATTTTTCTCTATTTCCAGTAAGCCCAGTATTTGAATCAGCTGCATTGTGGAGTTCAGCTGTGGTTATTTCCATTGTTCTCAGATCAAAAATCTTTATTTTTGCTAGTGGGCTTTACAGGTAATTACGGAAGAGCTCTATTTAACTCTTTTTTTTTCTGAGGTTTGAGACCACGCAGTGTGGGATTTGCACTGCCTGCTTCAGCACCCACATCTAATTAAGCACATACTATCCCAGAATGTTTATTTTGCAGAGCTGCTTGTTCACCTGGTACTTCTGCAAAAATACAGTTGGAGCACATAATGTAATGTTACCACTGCTCAAGAGGTGAGGTACAAGACTTTAAAAAGGGAGCGCAGATTACAGCCCATCTGTTAAGGCAGAGAATTTAGTTAAGAGAATAAATTTGTGAGCTGGATGACCAAAATCACAGCCATCCAAATACTAACACCACCACCTGGGTGGTCAGGGATCATGGCTTCTTCTGGTGCATTTTCTTTCTCTCCTTACTCCAAGCAAAACAAAGACTTCAGCCTGCATTCCATACTGGAAATGCTTCCTGCTTAGCTGAGCCACAAGTAGGTACTTCTTTAGCTATATAAGGGCTGGTCCATTGGCCTTCTTTGCTGAATTTTCAAAATATATTAGCTAGAAATAAAGAACAATTGTCAAAGCAAGGAACCCAAACCACAGGAAAAAAAGTATTCAGACCAATTTCATATAAATTATTTGAAAACAAACAAACAAACAAACAAAAAACATAGCAATAACTTGTAGTTATTTTTCTGCCTAAATTTCCACAACATTCCTGATCCTTGCTTGGACTGTAGATGTTGAGCACTGAGGAGTTCAAGATATTTTAGTTTCTTCACAGAACCCTGCATAAAGTTTCATTTGGAACAGAAATCTGTCAAACATGCAGTTTGCCTTTGTCCAACGTGCACATTTATTTTTTTTTCCACCCCTCAGCTGTAAGACAACTTCTGCAGGTGTCCAAGTCCTGGCTTAGTAATAACACTTTAAAGAACCACTGGTTCTTTGAAGCATCTTTGTTGGTAGTGTTACACAACTGGTTTTGAACTTCAGGATGAGAAGGGAAACAGAAGACAGACAATTCATAGATTCAAAACGAAATTCACTCTGATATAGGGTCATGTCTCCTTACCAGCTCCCACCCTTCCTCAAAATGATTTGAAGATTCAAAGCACTGAATATAGCACTAAGAAACGCTGAATATCTTTGCTAATTCTCTTTCTTCATATATATGCATTTATATGTTAGAGAAGCTTTTCTTGGCATATGTTTGGTAAGCTTGGTCCCATCCAGGTGAAACTTAGTACGTTTCAGGATACTGAGGAGTTCTGCATGTGGTGCTGGACAATGAAAGTATTTGCCTTTTTTGAGGATCCAGGTCTGTGTTCCTCTTGGTGTTGCAATGTGTTCACGTTTATCACTGGACAAGCTCTAACAAGAAAAAACGCAGTCACTTGCAAGGCAAGTTTACGTAATGGAATACAGTTATGAAAGTTGAAGAAGAAATTGCAACGTTAACATTATAGTAAGTCACACCAACTGCATTAGCTGCTCTAAACCCCAGCTAAATGGCAGGACTGGCTAATTACCTTCTGCAGCCTCCCCTTTGTTTGGCTCAGCACTGAGTTACAGCTTCCCTGGTCTGACCATTAGCCTGTCTGTTAAACTGTGTGAGGGTTAAATATGGAACTGGCTCACCGAAGCTGCTGTAGGGAACTTCTTTTTTTTTCTAGCACAATAGAGTATGGTGTTTTTTTCCCCTTCTCTTATGCCTTTCAATTCCTGAGACTGAGTATTGGGACATTATATATTAAAGTGGCAATTACAGCATTTCCTCTCATTTTCTGTATGGTCATTTTATTACCTTTTCTGTTGAGTCCTTTAACACTTTCTTGGCTTTAGAAAGACTACTTTCTAGGCGAAAGACTACTTTGTCCTGTTGCAGCCTTTTGAAGACAAATTTCAGTAAAGCTTTGTATCTTAAATCAGAGGAAATATTAAATCTATGCTCTGCTTAATAGATTCCTTTTCTTTTTCTTTGAACACCATGTAGAAACAAAACAGATGGTAAAACTAGAAACAGGATGTTTCTCTTGGGTAATACTTCAATTCAAATTCACTGTTAATTTTAGGGTCCCCTGTGATGATCCCATCTTTTTTAGAGTACAAGGACAAGTTATCCTTAGAAATAATAGCAGGAAAATTACAAAGAGTCTAAGAGGAAAAATTTCTCTGTGCATTTTATTTAAAGCCTGTTGGATTTGTGCCATGGGGAATATGTTGCAACTGGAATTTTAAAAAGCCTGGATCATTTCAGGATACTAGCAGTTCTTACTAAAATAACAGTAATAAAATTTCATGGTTGAGAGCCTACACACATCACAAAAGGACTGAGGAAAACATTTCTCTCTTATCTACACAATAGAATAATTATCTTAGTGAATTGGTAGGGATGTATCTTCCTCATACAGGACAACAGGTAGCAGACTGTTGGCTGAGGTGGGACTGAAGACACCAGCGGCTGGTCTGACACAGCTGTGTTTGCACTCTTTTGCAGATGCAGCAGCATATTTCAGGGAGTCAGATTTCCAGTGCTGATACTTTACTCTTATCCCTTTTCCAGTATCAGGAGAACAACTGAATTGAAATTCCAGGCCTTTTACTTTCTTTGTGAAGCTCTCAGTAAAATTTATCCCCAGCTTTGACTGCCTCCTGAGCACCCTAATCTGAAGTCACTTGGGGTACCAGGAGCTCTAAGATCTGTCCTGCTCTACTGCTCTGGAAAACCCAGGACTTCATCCAGCTGCCAGTCAGCAGCGAGCAGGAGCACTGCAGGAACACTGAGTACAGCAAGCTGCAGGTGGGGCACTCTCCTGTGCAGGCCTGAGAGCACTGCGTAAAACGTGCTGAAGATAGAATCATCTGAGATAAGCAGTGCTTTGCAAGAAAATAGCACTTCAGAGAGAAAGCTCCCACATTGAACCTACCTGGCATCTGCCTTAAAGTATTTCTGAGCACTCACTGCCTTATCCATGGATTCTGTACAGTGGAGAAGGACATGAGGACCTCAGGCTTTCAGGAACATCAATTAATAAGAAAGTCCCATCTGACTGCTTAGGCAATACTCTTAGGTATTCCAGAGGAGAATATTTTTTTGTTATGGCTGGAGGTGTAAATAAACAAGTAAATCTGCTATATTCCCTAATTAAATACTCTAGATAACATGCAGTTAAATCAAGGAAGCTGTATAACGGATATAACAACATTTGTATGAAAACAAAAACAAACAAACAAAAAACACAAACCAACCAACCAAACAAAAACCATTTTCCTTACATACCTGAGGTTTATTTCCACCTTACATTATGTATTTTTTCCCCTTCTTTTAATTTATTTGATTTCATAAAATGCAGTTCACCCAGACAAAATATACCAAACCCATGTATGCACACACAGCTTTGCCACTTCGTCCTGAATATGCCACCTGGCACGTAACCCCTCGCAGTGCACTTCCCAGGGTGTGCCACAGCCTCTCGCATCTCTTTTGACTGCTGTCATTCTTCATATTGGTTCCAGGCGTCATCCTGCCAGCTGTCCCACTGCTGGTCGCATTTGTGAGGCTAAAAAGCAATTGAGCTGTTGAACACTTTATGAATGAGTATAAACTTAGACTTGATGGCACTTGCAAGAGAATTCAAAGGACAAGGAAGACTTTGTTCGAGCACTGACATGTCTTCAAAAGGGCAGCAAAGCAATTTTCCCTCCCTGTAATCCCATCAACCCAAACCAATCAAACTAGAACTATAAAACAAAAACATGCCTGAAATAAATGTTCCAAGTCTTACATACAGATTTTTATTTGCTTTTAATTCAAAAGCATGCTTTCAGTTAAGGATGTCTTTGTTGTTGTTGTTGTTGTTTTACATTTTTAGGACCTATCTTTGGATAGCCTAGTGTTATTGTACAGTAATTGAGATGAATCCCAAGGGGAGGGCATATTAATGATTTTAAGGTTAATGATATCTTTAGTCTATTGGGCTGTGTCAGACTGCTCCAATGATTTTCCCCTGCAGCGATGGAACACATCCTTCATGCTAAGGACCAAACTCCCAGTCCAGTACTGCTTCTGTTAATACTGACAGGTAGAAAAGAGTTTGTTTGAGATCATGCTGAGCTGCTATGGGAGATGGAGATGAGTGTTTGAACCAAGATATATATCACATAAGGATGGTTCCCATAATAATATTAGAGGAAAAGGAAACTTTAAAAATTCCCATATTGACCCTCTTTTATACTGTACATTATAGAGACAAGCTTCTGTTTCAGAAGGATAATGAGAAATATAGTGTGATTAATTTTTCATCAGCATGCGTTTTTTGAAAGTGTGAACTGGCTTTTTTATATATATAAAAACTGTCATGTCTTCATTTTCCTTTTATCTTCATTCTTAACCTTCTTAACACAATACGAAAGTAATAAAAGGACTTTCTAATTTAAAATTAAAAAGAGGTGTCATACTTTAGAGGGTAAAAACCTAGTAAGTTTGGTTGACTAAGATAAATTTGTATCAGCCTATATTAAGTGCTAATGACACACATCACTAGAGGCCTTCAGGCATCTAAATCCCTTTGATATAGCTATTCATGTATCTTTCAAGTACTGGGCATGGATCTCATTAGAGTAAGTGATGCCATGCAAATAGTGGTTAATTGTTTGTTATTGAGTGCATTCTTTATTCCCAAAAGCTCAGGGTTATTCAGACAATTAGGTTTTAATACAAACTTTTCACTAGGCTCAATAACGAACCTGTCAATTTGTGATGTGGTACATTTCTTCCTCCTCTCATTCTGGCTGTTTGTTGGCTGTAAAGGAAAACTTCAGCCTTTCTAACTGCAGCTGAATTTCCTTCAATTTCCCTGAATCTCTAAAATGTTTAACATTTCCCTCACCATAAGCTCATCATGGTTTTCATTTCAGTGAATTTAAAGCAGATGTCAATAGCAATTCAAAGATTTATAATTGATCGCTGTCAACATAAATCTAAAGAGACTATAAAATCTCCTTTGTTTTGGCAGTTCCTTGGTTTTGAGAGTGTTCGAACAGCTGATAGTATAATGAAGTGAGCAGTTTTACTCTGCTGTGGATCTCCTGACATCAGTCACAGATATTACGCAGAAGAGTCGAGCTGCCTGTAGTGGTCTAAGCTTTGGACTGTGAGCCTTGCAGCTCTTTGACATGGTGCTTTTTCCAATCACCAGCCCTGGGTACAGATGACAAAATAGTAAAGCAGCTTGTTACAGTTGCTCTTTAAAAAAAAAAAAAAGGAAAAAAAAAAAAGCAAAAACTGTAGTCTTTCACTGTTAAGACCATATAAAAAACTTTGCTACCTCTTTATCAGCAACTTCCTGTGATTTTAATGATTTAACTAAATAGAACATTTGCCAAACTTATCCAAAATATATGGGTTATGAAATAAGCTATTTGGTTCCTTTGAAGGGCTGTACAGTTATTAGAGTGCTGAGGAGAGGGGATAAATAAACTGATAAAAGTAAAGATGGTGATTTCCCTTGGAGGCTGAAGTTGGTCAGGTTTAAATTTGCAAGCAAATGTGCAAGGTTCTCTTCACTAAACCCCTCAGGAATAGGAATCTGCAGCTTTCACATAACTATTTTGTCACGTCAGAGTAGATGTTAGGAAGACTGACTGAACACAATGCATGTGTCCTCTCAGATAATCCATCTATCTGTCATTTCAGTTAGAGTTTGGATGGCTGACTTTTGACTGTTATACAGGTCTGATGTCAACTTGTAAAGAACCACACAGAGGAATAGCCCTTGTTCTTCCACGTAGCAATTGTCAGCCACCCGTCTGGTGGGGTGCTTGAAGCCACTGTGCTTCTTTCACTCCTGAGACAGCAAAGAGTTTGTTATGAGGTTTGTAAATTATATTACAAGCTTTAACTCCCCTAGTCATGACTAATAATGCAACCCGATTGTTATTCTGACACAGCTTTCTGCTGCTGGAGTGAGCCTGGTCTCTCAGGCCCCAGGCAATGTGGGATGACATCTGAAAAGATGCAGCCAGACCAGGCTGCAGGGCGCTTCGGCTCAACTCGCTGAGTGATCTATGAGTGGGACGGCCATGGCAGCTACACTGGGAGCTATCCATCCGTCTTTTCACCCAGTGATAGTGAGCAGATATAATGGCTATATCTGTGAAAAGAAGCAGTGAGGACATTACAGAAGACAGAGTGAGGAGGCCCTGGGCCTTTGTCTAGATGTCTTGGGATTTATTCTACTAAGGGGAAATGAATACTTTTGTGATGAGTGGTATAAAAATACAGTACATTGAAGGTTAAAAAAGCAAGCAGCTTTCTAATGATTGCTGAAAGCACCACTGAAATTCCTGAGATGCAGATAGATCCCAAAACAAAATCAAGTGAAATGTCTTGATGTCAAAGGAGTTGCAAATTTTTGCCTAAAATTTACATGTGGCTATAATAAGGAGTCTTTTATTTTTATCTAGGATCAGATAATAATTCTCACTAGCCTATCCAGCAGACTGCTAGCCAGCATGTGTTTCTACCTTCACCCCACCCTCCAGCCATTATCTTTTCCATTTAAAAATCATTTTGGCATCCTCTAGGAGGCATGCTCACTGGAAAAATTCAACATAAATAATGAATGTACAGTCTCATTGTACAGTTTACCATAATGGGGGATCTCTCTGGGTCTTATCCACAAATTATTTGACCTTTTGACTTAATAAAAATGTCTCTCTCTCTCTCTCTCTTTTTTTTTTTTTTGTCATGTATTTAGTACTAATCGAGATAGATGGGACAACAACACAGCAAACAAAGTATTAGTCTAATATTTCTCAATATCTGGGTATCTCATTTTGTTGTGCACATTATTAATTGACAAGATCAGTCTTAGTAAGACTTTGCACTGCAGTTAATAATTAATGCAATATGGTTGAATATGTTTCTGGAGAAGTAATACAATAACTTCATATATATTATTTTGAAAGCCTTGTCTATGAAAAATTTGGGCAGAATTATGGTCTTCATGGATGTAAAGACGCACTAAGTATATGCTTCAGGATTCTCACTGTTCAGAGCTCTGTCCTACAGACTGCATGAGACCAGTGTTGCAGTAAAGGGAAAAATTACAGAAGTATCACTGATTTTTCATGCATTCCTAGGGTTTACATGAATGCATTGGGTTAAATTTGGATGTAATTATTTACCAATTTAAGATCTGTATCTCCACCCTCAAATCTGTATTGTAAGATACATTCAGCAAATGGTGGTCTGATGAGTGGCCCAGGAATTTTAAACAGTCCTTTTAAAAAAGGGGCTGCAGGTGTGAAGGAAATTGCCAAAGAAAGTAGCTAAAAGGGGGGGGGGGAAAGTAAGTAATAGATAGTGAGGGGGTGAGAGATACATGACCCCAAACAAAGCACAGTTTCTGTTGTATTTCCACTAGGACACATGCTTACAGCTGGGCAGCTCCTCACGTTGCTTTATTACTCTGTTGTAGCAGGGCTGATAACTGCAGGAGAGCCTTCCCTTGTCCAGCCCTGCCTTTTCTTCTTGCCTATTGCACTGACATAAGCCGGTGTGTAGGTGTCTGCATAGAGATAGCACAGACAAGATGAGCCTGATGTTGGCTTGGAAGAGGCTGATGACATAACCAAAAGAAACCAAGACATAACCAGAAGTGATGACATACATGCACATGTAATCAAAATTTTGGCTAAATCCATTAAATCCATCGCCATTTTGATGAAGGTAACCTGCTTTCCAGAGGTCATGTGAGCAATAATGAACATCCTCAGTTTTGTTAACTGCTTTGCAACCATCTGAAGTTATAAACATGGAGACAGTTAACAACTTTGTTCAGATTTTCTGCAGTTTTTATAACATTAACTGAAGGATTGAGTCACATTATTTTCATTAAAAGAATTCCTGAATAATAAATTGATTTTTTCAGTAAAATGCTATTTTTTGTTGAAAAGTGTTTCTGGAGGGTTTTTTACAAATAATTTAACATGGGAGACACTTGGAAGCTGTATTGCTGTGGTGAGGAATTTTTTCACATACTTCCTTTTCCTATGGGAAGAAAGGTAAAAGCAGAGCTGTTTCAAAACATCCTACTTTTTCTATCCCACTTTAATAGCAGGTATTCTAAAGTTTGTTTTTAATAGAAAGCCACGAATTAGGAAGTTTTTAATATTATTGAATGAAAAATTCCAAGGTTACTTAATTGAAGGCATTTTAAATCTTGTAGTTAATATCACAGGAACCAGAAAAAACACTAACCTTTGTAGTTCATTTAACACAGTAATTTCATGCCTTCATTCTTTTCTGTGGAGTCAGCAAGGCTACTTATCCTATGGTAAATTAAGCTATACTTTCCTGTGATGCCAGCTGCAACAAAGATGGAGAGAACTTCATCATATACACTGAAGTAATCTGATCTGGGGTAAAATTTTTGTGGACTTGTTTTTATGAAAAAGCAAAAAAAAAAAAAAAGCCTTTTAAATGCAGGCAACTGAATAACTTGAATATCTAAACAAAAATAATGCCTTTCAAATGAAGAGTAAGATTTATTTTGGCTTGTTTCATTAACTATGGCTAATGAGCTATTTCTGGTCAGTCCCCTAGTGCAGCTTTCTTGTGTGGTAATGAAAGTACCTTAATTCAAGGAAATGTAGCAAAAGAAAGTCTACACATTTTACTAGTCTGGGAAAACAAAACAAAACAAAAGCACAGCTATTTCTGTTTTATATTAATTTCCCCATGCATTCTCTCAATTTTTGAAGTTACAGTTTTAATACTACAATTTTTTATTGTTTTACTTTATACAAATTATTTTCCCATATCTGTGAACAATTGTGACTGAAAAGAGTAAGAAAGAAATTTGCTCAGCACAAGTAATTACTTTAAATTTAGTGCTATGAAACTGACTAAAAAGGAATTTTAGTATCACTGGATCTTAATAACTGCATATTTACTGTGTATTATTGTAGTAACTGTGCACTTTTGAAATGTTCTCCCATGGACCAAAATCCGTGTCCTATTACCTGAATTAAAATTACGTTGGACAAAGTGTAAGATGATTAAAAAGGGCTTTTTGCATATGATAGTTTTGTGTTTCCAGGCACAAAATTAATATAGTCATGCACTTTTGTAGCTGAGGTCCTAAAATACATATATCAACAATTAGTCAGTGCAGAGGTTGCTATGGTAGTTGTGCAAAATTGTAATAGCAAAGGTCATGGCTGAGAGAGGGATGAGAAATCATGTGTTAGAGTTGATATTAAAGTAATGAAGCCTGGAACATATAAACAATAAAAAAAAAGTCATTTCCATTTTTTAAAATGTATTTTTGTTTAATGTAATCAGGTTCTTTCATATGCTCACTCAAATGTTCTGTTCTATTCTGGTCTGGTCTGGTCTGGTCTATTCTATTCTATTCTATTCTATTCTATTCTATTCTATTCTATTCTATTCTATTCTATTCAAGTTTTTCTTCTGGGTTTTAATCAAAAATATGATGAAGACCTGAAGGAGCATCATGAAGTAGTTCAGCATTGTACAGAGCTGCTGAGACAACTTTGTTAATAGTGAAACTTGGCAACTTTGAAGGCTTATCATTTAACTTGGAACATTCCTTACTTCAGTGTGAAGAAACAGTTACATCACTAGTTCTGCCACAGCTAGCTCCAACCCAACACTTGTCAAAGGCTTAGGCTTCAGGTGTTTCTTCCTTTGGACACTGCTGTGTTTGTTGTCAAGGAGAAGTCATTACCAGTTCAGTTGTTCCCTCATTTTACCCTGTTTAATTTTTGCAGCACTAAATCGCTGACATAGGTGCAAGCTGTAGGTCTCATTGACTTGCTTCAACATTTGCCATACTAGTTTAAAAATCACGGCATTTGAATATACGTGTGTTGTGAATTAAAAGTGTGCCTCGGGTTTTTAGTGGCTTTTAGGATTTTTGAAAGTACTGCTCCCTGTTTATTGCAAATTTGAGGGACTTGCTAATACTCGTGGTCCTGGAAAGCTCGGCTGCAGCAGGGTCTTTGATTTTAAACATTCAAGGAAAAGAGCAGAGCGGTGAGAGCCAGTCCAGATAATAGAAACAGGCATGATCAGGGAAAATGTGATCTCTCAGAAAAGATTAACAGAACTGGGCTTGTTTAGACTGAAAAATACAGCTGACATGAGAGAGGATACCAGTCTTAAAAGGAATACAGGTTATCACAAAAAGGAAGGTAATAAATTGTTCCCCATGTCCATTGCAGATCAGGTTAGGGGATAGGACAGTAAGTAATGTGATTCTTTTTCAGTGAGGGAGCTTTAGATTGGACAGCAGGAAAGAAAAGCAACCAAAACCCACTTTTCTAACTGCAATAGTAGTTAAGCACTTACATATGTCATCCTGGGAGGCTGCAGACTTTTTCTCATACTGGAGATTTGCAAGAACAGATTAAGGAAACAGCTGTCAGAAATCATTTTGTTATAGCTTATCCTGCCTAGTTGAGGGAGATGGAGTTTATGACCACCCAAGGTTTTGAGGTATCTTCCTGCTCTATATAGAAACCTTGATGAATATTTTTCATTTATTTTTTCCATAGCAAAAAAATATTTCCTTCAATGAACATTGCTCTTGAATTTATGTTTTCCTGGCATATGTGGCTACAGGGGTGTATATATACATAGCCAAATGTATTGTATTGTCTCCATTGTTAAAATTATTAAATTACTATTCAAGTTATTACCTCTTTCTCTCTCTGCTTAACATTATACTAATCCCATCTTTCCTTTCTGGTATGGGCTCTGAGAACTGGGGAGCAAGAATCAAAATGGTAAATGTTAACCCTTTGTCCCTTCATCAGCTGTAACTGCTTTGCAAAATAGGGTCTTGGTTGCGTTATGCAGATAATATGCAAGAAATAAAGTAGATTTTAAATTCTAACTCAAGTAAAAAATTACAATCAGACATAGTCTTACTGTTTGCTGATGACACCAAACTTGGAGGAGTTGTGGACTCGAATGAGGGTGGAAAGGCCTTGCAGAGGGATCTGGATAGGTTGGAGAGCTGGGCGATCACCAACCGCATGAAGTTCAATAAGAGCAAGTGCCGGGTCCTGCACCTGGGACGGGGAAACCCTGGCTGCACGTACAGACTGGGCGATGAGACGCTGGAGAGCAGCCTAGAAGAGAGGGATCTGGGGGTCGTGGTAGACAGCAAGTTGAATATGAGCCAGCTGTGTGCCCTGGCAGCCAGGAGGGCCAACCGTGTCCTGGGGTGCATCAAGCACAGCATCGCTAGTAGCTCAAGGGAGGTGATTGTCCCGCTCTACTCTGCGCTGGTGCGGCCTCACCTCGAGCACTGTGTGCAGTTCTGGGCACCACAGTATAAAAAGGACATGAAACTGTTGGAGAGTGTCCAGAGGAGGGCTACGAAGATGGTGAAAGGCCTGGAGGGGAAGACGTACGAAGAACGGCTGAGGTCACTGGGCCTGTTCAGCCTGGAGAAGAGGAGGCTGAGGGGAGACCTCATCACAGTCTACAACTTCCTCGTAAGGGGGTGTCGAGAGGCAGGAGACCTTTTCTCCATTAACACCAGTGACAGGACCCGCGGGAACGGGGTTAAGCTGAGGCAGGGGAAATTTAGGCTTGACATCAGGAGGGGGTTCTTCACAGAGAGGGTGGTTGCACACTGGAACAGGCTCCCCAGGGAAGTGGTCACTGCACCGAGCCTGTCTGAATTTAAGAAGAGATTGGACTGTGCACTTAGGCACATGGTCTGAACTTTTGGGTAGACCTGTGCGGTGTCAAGAGTTGGACTTGATGATCCTTAAGGGTCCCTTCCAACTCAGGATATTCTATGATTCTATGATTCTATGATTCTATTTAGCAGATGTGTCAGCCTGTGTGTGACACAAGTTCCAATTTTCACTTTCTGTTTTGTAATCAATAATCACTGTGTGTCTTTCCCTTTGGAATTCAATAAAAATAAGATACAAAACCTAAGTATTCTAACACTGCCCATGCTTGCTGTAGCTTAGAAATGGCAAGCCATCATCACTGGAAATTGCAGCAAACTGTCAAGTTTTATGCAGAACCTTAATGCTGTGTATTTGTATCTACAAACTGCCTAAGATTTAAAAGAACATAAAAATACATCTCCAAGTGGCTACATAGAAAATAGAGGAATGAACACCACCAGTGGTAATGCTGAAATAAATAGATCACAGCGTTATGAAAAGGCTGTCATTACACTAAAAACAGTTCTAAAATTTTCCAATTTTCTTGCAATAACTGCAAATCACTAGAGTAAGTGGCATCACAGTTCTTGGCTCTGGGTACTCAGGGAATGCCTGTACCAAGTGTACACTGTTTTATGTGTTGCACTGCTTTCTGCTTCCTCTAGTCATGGTTGGAGCAATGCAGACCTATGCTGGCGGTGTAAGTGCTTATGCTACAAGTCTGAAAAGTAACCCAGCTGGGCTACTGTTTCTGTAAAACTGACAATAAAAGAGTTTCCTGAGATCCTGTTAGAGGGATGGTAGACTACTGTTTAGACAGTCCAGACCAAGTGTCAGATCTGGTTCCTTAAGTCTGGCTCAGTAAATGACTCACTTTTGAAAATATAGTACCGTGACTCTCATGTCAGCACAGGAAAATTTCCAGGTTTCTTTTATTGAAAATATCTTTTAAATTGTTATTTTTAAATATAACTTTAGTCCACCTGGTAGCCTTCTCTAATTTTGGTTAAGTACTTGTTTCATTCAGACAGGCAAAGGAACAGTATGTTTAATCTATGTGTCAGATTTTCTGGAGTCTCTTCCTTCTCTACCGTTTCGACCTATTGATTTTCAAATATTTTCTAGGGAATTCAGTAATAATTTTCAAGTGTTTAAATGTCTTGTTCTCTAGAATATCTTTCCCAAAACAATACAAAACATTTAAAATAATTTCCAAAATTGCAAGGTTCCAATGTTTTATTGGTGCATATTTTGTAAATGTGTAGCAGAGGAGCACAAATTATCCTTGAAATTCTTTTACAAGTAATTAGAACTTTACTTACACAGCTATGGAGAAAGTATTTCGTGTGTGGCTGGAAAAATGTCAATGAAGGAACTAGTAAAGTTAGTGATATTAATGCAGACACGTTTCCTTTCTGGCACATGGCATTTCCAAGGGATTCAAAGTATCTTTCCAACCTAAACCCTTTTGGGTGGAAAATATAAAAAGCAAACGATTTGCAAAATATTTGTTTGGATTTAGTAGTTTTATAACCACATTTCTGTTTCTTTTCTCTGCATGGTATTTATATTCCAAAATATTTATTACTTTTCCTGGAATGAAAGCTTATTTTCATCTTCTATTACAGCATCACGTTTATGCAGAATTGCAATGTTAAAAATAACAGTTGGGGAAAGAAGCTTCTAGCCAAAGATGAGTCCCAGCTCTGCTCCTATATATATACTTTTTTTTTCAGTTAACTTTTTCAGATGTTAATTCGGGATTTCTTTCTCACTGCATAATAGAGACTTTATAACTGATGGGTAATTCCTACTTGCTTACTAAACAATACTAAATTTTAAATCTCCATTCCACTCATCTGTGAGAGAGACTTTGAGTACTCATCTTCTCTTAATTTCATCTTGGTGTATGGCCCAATTATGTCTTTTATGTGGTAATAGTATATAGATGCGTTGTATGTACTTATATATTGAGTGGCATTAATAACTATTCCATCTTAATAAGAAGGAGAAAATGCTACTGAGTAGGTACTATTCGCCTACATAATATGGTGTCTTGGAGAATGAGATCATAATTATCATGATATATTCAATATGGGACCTAAGATTCTGCTTTGCACATTTGGATTTGAAGACTGAGAAACCTTTTCTTGAAACGGCAGCAGGGGACTTCTTCCATGATTACTCTATGAAATGTTATATGCTTAGAAATTGAGAATGAATATATGTGCACACACATATACACACAGAGCGGGAAAAAATTGACTTAGAGAGCATGCTGGCCTTATATACTAACTTTGTTCTTTTTATACGTGATTCCAGCTCTCCTTCTTTTCACAGCTTTAATGAAATGGGAACCTAATGAAAAATGTTTGCAGTCCTGATTATAGAGCACTGAGTAGTAGCAGCGCTGAACACATGCACATATGAATCACAGCTCAAATGGATCTTTGATTGCTCATGTGGGTTTATACAGGTTATGATTTGTGATATCAGGGAGGACCAGAAATCATTTTCAATACATTACATTACAACGCAGTTCAAATCTGCTGTGGAAAAACAAGTCAAGTGTTCTGCTAGCCCGTTGCTATCTCCATTATCATGGAATGCTTTAGGAGGTTCCTTTTATTCGTACCATTTGTGTGGTTTAATTTAAAAGTAATCTCAAGTATTTAACTTGCTCCCTTCATTTTAAAAGAATATTTCTTAAAAACAGAGAATTCAATAACTGGCTGGAGACACAAACATAGTATAAATAAGCTCCATTATTGCAGGTCTGATGATTTCTGATTTAAATAGTTTTTTATTAAATATGAAATGTCCAAATTACCTAGGCATTGTTGGTTGCATGATAAACCATTTTACAGTTCTTATTCTTCAGTATCTTATCTCCTAGCTGCAGGATGTTTGTTGATAATGCTGCCTTCATATTAGACAAGCAGACTATAATTTGATTTTTCTGTTTGCTGTGTTGTGCAGAACAGTACTTTAAAACTCTTTCATGTTTTGTGCTCTGACAAAGTCTATTACTTTTATTTGATGGTACATTGGAAAGCCTCAACATTAATACTGTGGATTTTTGTTTGTTCCTTCCTTCCTGCCTGCCTGCCTTCCAGCCTGCCTGCCTTCCAGCCTTCCTTCCTATCTTCCTTTCTTCCTTCCTTAATTTTCTTTCCCTCTCTTTCTCTCTCTTTCTCTTCCTTTCTTTTTATTTCTTTCTGCCTTTCTGTCTCTCTTTGTCTTTTTTTGCCTTTGAACTTTTCCTTTGCAGCCAGTTTGATATATTAACATTGTGTAAGCCTCACAGCCACACACATGCCAAATGAAGATCACGATATCTTACGCTACTTGAGCTTCAGGCATTCACCAGGATGACACCAGATCAGAAAGAGTGACATAGATGGTTTCCAGTATGAGAAAGTAGGCAGAAGCAAATCAAGAGTTGTTAGTCCTCTTGTTTTCATAGGTTCTGATGGTATGAATTTGTAAGTCAAGATAAGTATAGTCTTTAATGTCTTTCAAGTTCACAAAATATTGTGAAGGATTTCTTTTTAATATTTTCAGTGCCAGACTAAAATAATTGAGTAAATATTGAATATTGTTGTTCTCATCACAGATGATCGAAAAAAACAACCACCCAAACCCAAAACAAACATGTTTTCCAGTTAGTGGCTCCAAAGATAATGAGTTAGTGTCCAATTTAAATGGGACCGATATTTCTTAGTTACTAGATGTTGCACAGCTTCATAGCCTACATGTTTATAATGATATCTCAGTTCAGAAGGTAACTATGAAACTATTTTCTGTTGCTTATGATCTTAACAGCTGTTTTTCATAGTGGGTTTCATATTTGTCAGGATATGTCAGACTGTATCTAAGTTTTTTGAGGGGATTGTCTTAGTGAGTTTGATTCCATTCCGTCAAAGCAAAAGCTGTTTTCAAATCATTTTGGTAGGTGTATTCATTACAGATGCATTTTCATCAGCTTAGAATAAACTATACTGCTGGAAGACAGATGAGTGGTGTGTATTTTAACTTTCTATTATCACCATTCTTCCACTAGTGGTGCAAAACACAATTTTTAGGGTCAATATCAATACCCAAATAGCACCAGTCTTATTCTACAGCTGGGTGGATGACTCCTTGACATCCCGGCCTGTACTGAATTCTTTGTACTGAATGCCTTCAAAAATGAGAGGAAGCATGGCATCTACCTCCAGCATTGGAAACGCTCCCAGAATGTAACCTGATGGGGCAAAAGGATGAGCTATCTGATTTTCTGAGTGTGGCGGGTTATGGTAATGGTGCTTGTCTACTACCTGTGTTATAGTATGGCAGAGATTTCAGGCCCACCTCGTTTCCTAATCTACATATGCTGTATTGGGCATATACAAGTAGCTGCCCCATCTGTAGTCATGTTTATTTGTTTTAGAGAATTCAACTGGCATTAATTTACAAAAATGAGGAAGGGTTGCCATCTACAATTATTAATTAGCATGCACATCTGCCGAGAAGGTGTTTCCATAAGCCTGTCTGAAGTACTTTATTGTTGTTTTTTTCATTTGAGGGGGATCAATGCTAATTTTCAGTGTTTACCAGCAATCATAGATGACTTGCAGTTAAAAAGCCATCAGCTCTGTCACATTTTTCAGTGAACAGAATCCCTTTCCAGATGGCCCTTCATTTGGATAATGGACAGCCTAAGGGGATAAAAATGTCACCTGTTGTAGCTAGTCAACAATATTAATAAAAACAGAAGAATAGGCCATTCATAAAATGGGCAACAGACCAAAAATAACCTGTGAATTGCATAGTGAGTGTTTTTGGTAGCAATTTTGCTTTAAGAATTCATAGACATCTTCAAATCTGGTCATTACTGCCTTTGCACTAGCTGTTATTTTGCTGTTTAACCATGAATGAATCTAATTTTTCTTAATGCATTTCCTGACAAATGAGAAAATAAAGGAATGAGTTGTGATTATGATTATAAAAGAACCATGATTACAAATAGGTAAATAATAGATTTCTTGGCTTGTTGTCTCTTGCAGAAAATAATATTGGAAGGTGCTTCAGGTTTAATGGAACATTGAGATCTAATTAGAAATGAAATCACTGATATGACTGAAACACTACTTATAACATGAAATATGGTATTCCATTGTGAGTCTGAACAGCGTTGAAAGGTGATGTAAAATATTTTTGTGCACTGTCAAATATCACTTAAAAATACAGGTTGTGTCAAGCTAGTTTTACCTATGTCATCCACCGTGGCAAGAAGGGATGAGGGTTTCTGAGTTCTCTGTCCATTTTCAGCACATTTTATGTAAAATAACCATTCTTTTTCTCCCACACGCTCTTATTTATGCTTTGCATGAAAGCAGGAGTTAGTTTGTTCGTAATCCATCTCTTCTTTCAAACCTGAACGCACTCACTGACAAATAGGTGATGTACACACAGGAAAATAATGAAGTGACGGCTTTGCAAAACTCTCATCTTGAAAGAATACACTGGAAAAACGGAAGGAACTGTGTCCTTTTTTAATATATTTTTTTAATTTTTTAATCCTTATATAATACATACATATACATATATAATGTATACATACATTATATACATACAAATGTATATAATATATAATACATTCGTATGTATTTATAGTTTCATAGAAATGTAGATGTTGGTTCCCCATGTTCCCATCCAGAGACCTCTAAGGTTACTATGTTTGGTATGAGGGTTGTATGAGTGTTGTTTTTTTCATCTGCTCAGTAATTCATTCAGATGAGGCATAACATTTTGGACTCAGTTACTTGACCAGATTACACAGAAGGAAGAAAAAGTCCCATCTTTCCACAGCAGTAACCCTGATTTCCAAGGGATAACCTTCTGAAAAACAAACAAACAAACAAACAAACAACATATTTCAGTGAATTGTTGGTCTTCATTTTTAACTAACATTTTTAACAAGAAATAGATCTTGAATGCATAATGATCCTACAGAATCAGTTTCAACTCACAAGCACAGGATGTTTTTAAAATGAAAAATATTACTCATGCTGTTCAAGGTATTATTACTAATTACTCATGGCCTTCAAGGGACTCATGCTGGGTACTCGACTTCATCCCTTTTAAAGGAGCTAAATTCGATATCCTAAATATACATTTACTTTTAAAAGATCATACCAGAGACTTCAGAAAACATGTATAAGATATACATGTAAAGTGTAGAGTGATGAAACCTAGAGAGTTATGCTGTGTTGTCCTAGAGTACCTAAATGAATGTAGTGCATCTATCAGTAATAGTGCCTACAGCTGCCAACGCTTCTTGTGTAATACATTATACATTTTTAAAGAAAGTTAAAGCACAGTGATTGAAAGTCTTCTTTGCAGACTGACAAGTGCTGAACATCTTGTGTAGAGATAACCCTCCAGCCATGTGGAGAAGAAGAGATTTTTTCTTGATATTTAATGACCCCTGGTTAATGTAAGCACTGCTTATGGGCTTAAGTGAGATCAGTAATTAGCTTTTTGTAGGTAGGAGGTAGATTGAGATAATGTAAGCTCTAAGTGGTAACTGAAAAAACAGGGTGGAAATCCTCAGAGCAGTGGAAATTGTTTGAAGCAATGTTTCTGAAGAGGAGAAGAAAACCTGTGAGTTCCTGATGGACTTATTTTGGAGTCATACACAACAATAATTGTGTTGCAGCTTCCTTTTTATGGCTACATATTGATTGAGCTTTATCAAGGAACCTCCTTTTACTTTTCTCATTGTTTTTCCATTTACTGTTTAAACTTCGTGTAGATTAGGCATGGTAGAACCATTTCTTTTCTGATAGCAGATAAGCATTAAAATACAAATATATGTCAGCTTTAAAATCTGATTAAAAAACAAACAAACAAACAAAAAACACACACACACCAAAACACTACTAAAATTAACTATTTTTATTGCAACAACCTGACAAATCAATTCCCCTCTTTGCTTCTTCTGTGCTGCCTGTAGCCAGGCAAGCAGAGAGGGCCATCTCCCACAGGACTTGCAGTTTGAAAGTCCAGTCAGTTCTTCAGGTTCCTCATTGGGATTACTTCTATTTATTCTTCATATGAAGTTCTATCCAAAAACCTTATATATCCTATCATTACAAGGTCCAAAGAAAAACATGTTTGTCATCTTGTATTACCTTTTAGCTTCACATTAAACACCAAGCAAGTACTAGTAGAAGAGCACCTGAGTAATTACTTGCTCATTTGTAATAGGAACACTTACTGAGATTCTGCAGTTGTATATAAGAAAGTATGTGAGAAATTTGTTTGTTTGTTTCAAATGAGAGAATAACTAAATTTCTATTTGCTCTCTCTGGAAATAGTGAATAGAATCTTCAACTTTAAATTTATTATAGGGAATTCAGTGGAAATATAAATCCAGAAAATTTAAAAGAAAGTCACATAGTATACAAATTTCTAGAGAATCTCTTATACTATAAGTCCACATGATTCAGGCAGAGGTTTAGTCAGACCAACTATTATTTTTTTTTATTTGCATGACAGAGAATGTGTCTGTCAAAAGATCAAATACTTGGACATTTTTCCTGAAATACTATGTCAAGTGAAAGGTCCTGTATCAAATATTCTGCTCAATGCTGTGGTTTTGCCCATTGTTCTGAGTATCTGCCTCGTTTATGTCTGATATATAATAACATGATAGATGAAATTTGGATCTCATTAGCTGAGTGCCAAAGCACCAGACATCTTCTCCAAGATAGGGTTTCTTTCTGTATGTATCCACAAAACCAATGCTATTTCCAAAGAGGCTATCCTCACATTTACTGTTACTGTTCAATATCTAGCAATATTTTAATGTTGGGTTAGCAATGAGAATCCATAAAATATTCAGACAGATACACTGAGTTAAAAATTCTACTCCATCCCTCCAGCATTTCCCTGGAGCTTAGGTGTGCATTTGCTGCACAGATGGTGCAGCAGCAATATCACACAGTGCTGTCAGATCCCTGATATACGTGGTGCAACACCAAGAGTGCAAGATAAATGAAAGCCTGAGCTTCGCGTTTCCCAGTGTTTTAGGGATTAATTCTACTCTTTATTGATCCACTGGTGCCTCCTGGAAAACTTCAAAAAAATCTCTCTATGAGAATATAATACTACATCTGTGTTATACAGGAGGGTGTCTTAGTTTTCTTTAATCACTTTTCATTACTATTGACATCTCTTTGAATTTATGTGGTATTTTTTATCCTGAGGAGTTCATCAGCCATGGAGTCTCATTCCATCAGATATCATAGCCATGGTTAGTGAGGACAGAAGCTTCCACAACTTCTCTCTGCTATCAGTGAGCCACAGCTCACATGTTTGATTTTGTACAGCCTCATATAATCTTCAAATTAATTTTTTTTTTTTTGTAGTTGTCCATATGCTTGGAAGCTTATATATATTTATTTTGTCTGCATATGTGTTACAGATAAATATTAATCATTTGGCATACAGTATACTGCACCATGGCTAATTCAGACACATTGAATGACTACAATTAACAGGCTAAGCTTTGCACTTTTCCAATGTAGTAATGTTTAAGAGCTATCTGAGTCTTTCCTGCAGTATAAAATGGACTTGGGGCCTCCTCATATATCTGCTCAGCCTATTTTAGGACAGTCTGTTCAGTGCTCATATTTTATTCTTATAGTAGTTTCTAAAAGCATCTCTGCATATTTGTGGTGAGGGACCGTCACCTTACAAGAGAATATGAAGTTAAATCGACAAAGAGAAGAAAAAGAATTTACTTTCTTTATTGTACCAGGAAAAAACAGAGTTGCAGAAAAATGGCTGATTTGTTACACTATGAATCTATAGCTGGTCTAAAAAAAAAGATTCCTTTTCTGCAGAGAACAAAACCTTAAGTCAGTGCTTCTTTGCTTTGATGAGTATATATATATATACATATATATATATACACACACACAAATATTCATGTAGTGGTGTCACCCTGAAAACATGACAAACTGTTACCAAATGATTACAGAGGTAAGGCAGCCAAAGCAGAGGTTAGAAACAGGCCATCTCAGGTCAGAACTTCACGCCATCTCTTGCACATTTTAAAAACTGCATATCACATTCTGCTTCTATTAGAAAATGAAACATCTAATTACAGCAGGTTATCAGAGGTGATGTCAAGGCACATAAAACAAATTAAAATAAAAGTTTTCCTAGTGCCAGATGCTGGAAATAGTAAAATAGTTATCATTCTCATGGGCTGGTGCTCAGCCAGCAGTCACAAAAATCTGAATTATACTTAGTGCATGTTATGGGTTCAGTGTTGTTTTGCTAGAAAGGAAAATGAGATTCTTCAAGATTTCAGTGAAAATGTGATTCTGCAGTATTTCCTGCCTAATGTAGTACAATACCACATATATTTGTGATGTGTAGCATTCCCCAATTTATTACTGGAGGGTAGTGTTCAAGATGCCAGAACAGCATGACAACAGATACGGTGACCAAGTTAGAAATAAAGCAGAAGTTGGTGGATCAAATGTATATTGACTTTGTAGCAGTGAGAAAGAGGGTTCCACTGGATCAATGCTGGACTGTGTTGGAGTTGTGGTATAGGACTTTTTTTGGGCAATCATTCTGTTAATTTAAGGTCATTGGTCCGGAGAAACTACAAGAAGCTGAATAGGTATAAAATACATTATTTTATATCACCTGTTCTCTTTCTTTATTGTGTATTGAAAATTCTAAAATGTGCCTAGTCTCCTATCAAATAGGACCAGGTTAAAAGAAATTCCACAACTTAAGACTCAAAAAAACACAAAATGCTGGTACAGTAATTTTCAGACAGTGAGGAACCAAATAGTCTTTGGCTTTTGTCTTAAATAATTTTAATTCTGGTTTTACCATTTTTATAATTAATGGGGATTATGCATGAAACATACAGTTGGTTTTGTAGCAGTTTTAATTTGGATCACACTTGATTAAATGCTACTTGTATGTCATACAACAGAGTGGTTTTCATCTCAGAAGAAAAGGTCCAAACTTCTGCCCATTTTGTTTACCAGCATTTTCATGATGCCAACAGGTGATGGGGAGGCTTATTTCCATGACTTTGAAGTCCAAAAGCAAAACTATGACCCTTAAATAGCTACAAAGCAAACACATGAAGTCCTCAGAGAGGCAACTGGGGGTAACAATTGCTGTATCTATCCCAAGTTAAACCATCCTCCCCTTCAGTTAAAGTAAAGAAATAAAATGGCTATTGAAAGATCAACACACACATGGAATCCTTAAATTAACATGCTCAGAATGGCAGTGATCTAGTCTATGCTTCATCTTCTCATAGACCTTTTCCTGCATATCATGTAGCTAGCAGTTTGAAAGAGTTTATCAGAAAATCCAGTGTGCATATGGGAATGATGCTTCAGACAGGCATGAAAGAAAATAAAATGACAATTTGTGCATGAGCTCATAATTATGTACAATGTTTATTTTTATCTAAAGATATCAAAGATGTTTTCATATCTGAACTTTTTCTGTTTTATTCAAGTTAGCTTTAGCAAAACAAAATGATTATGAAGCCCATTAATCTTCATTTTTCACACTGTGATTCATTTTACAGAACTGGAAGATACAGAAATGGAACCATCCCCCTCTTTGTCTGCCACTATGATATTGAAATGTAATGCAGATTGAAAATTAAATACAATAGCTAAGATAGTGGTTCTAATAACCCGGTAATTTATAAATAAATAGACTTAGATTGATGGAAGAGGAAAAAATCTGATTCCAAAATAACACAAGATAGTGTAATACTTGTATACAAAGGTCTTATGTTGGCTAGGATTTTCTAAAGCTTTACACTTGTTTCTCAAATCTCTTTAAATGTACGTGAATTAGAACTGATACTTTCTGTATAGTCTTATATCTTAGGTTGTAAACAGCAGGCTGTAAACTGTTGTAGATTGTATTTGTAGCAGTATTTCTTAACATCCTTTGTATAGCTATACAAGAACGGCAAGACAATAGAGAATTTGGCTCAGTATATTGAATAAATGTACTCTTTTCTTAACTCAATATATAAATTCCATGAAATCCATACTCTTATCCAATAATACCATAAAATCACAGAATATCCAAGTTGGAAGGGAGCAAAAGGATCATCAAGTCCAACTTCAGTGTCCACACAGGACCACCCAAAAATCAGGCCATGTGTCTGAGAGCATTGTCCAAATGCTTCTTGAACTCAGCAGGCTCAGGTCTGTGACCACTGCACACCCAGCTCTCCCCTGTCCCAGCTCCTTGCCATTCCCTTGGGTCCTGTCGCTGTCCCCAGAGAGCAGAGCTCAGCGCCTGCCCCCCCGCTCCCCTGTGAGGGAGCTGCAGGCCGCCGTGAGGCCTCCCCTCAGCCTGCTCTGGGCTGGGATGGGCTGAACAAACCAAGGGACTTCAGCCACTCCTCATATGTCTTGCCCTCTAGACCCTTTTCCGTCTTTGTTGCCCTCTTTTGGACACTCTAACAGTTTTATATCTTTCTTATACTGTGGTACGCAAAACTGCCCACAATACTTGAGGTGAGGCCGCACCAGTGCAGAGCAGAGCAGGACAGTCCCATCCCTTGACCAGATAGCAATGCTGTGCCTGATGCACCCCAGGATAAGGTTGGCCGTCCTGTCTGCCAAGGCATACTGCTGGCTCATGTTCAGGTTGCTGTTGATCAAAACCCCCAACCAGGGTTGCCCCTTCCCAGGTGCAGAATCTGGCACTTGCTCTTGTTAAACTTCATATTGTTGGTGATTGTCCAGCTCTCTAATCTGTCCAGATCTCACTGCAAGGCCTCACCACCCTTGATGGAGTCAGCAGCTCCAGCCAGTTGGGTATTGTTTGCAAACTTGCTCAAAAGCCCTTTAAGTCTTTCATACAAACTGTTTATGAAAACATTGAAGAGGACTGATCCTAAAATGGAGCCCCAGGGAACCCCACTAGTGACAGGTTGCCAGCCTGATGTAACCCCATTTACAAGAATCCTCTGCGCCTGATCCATCAGCCAATTGTTCACCTATCTTACTATGCTTTTATCTAACTGTATTCTGGTCATTTTGTCCAGAAGGATACTGTGAGAGGGTATCAGAAGCTTTACTGAAATCCAGGAAGATTAACCTCCTGGCTTCCTTTGGTCAACTAGCTGGGTGATATTTTCATAGAAGGAAATTAAGTCTGTTAGACATAACCTTCCCCTAGTGAACCCATTTTGGCTCTTAACAATGACCACGTTGTCCTTTACATGTCTTTTAGTAAGTCCCAGAATAACTTCCGTAATTTTACCAGGCACTCAAGTGAGACTGACAGGCCTGTAATTGCCAGGATCTTCTTTCTTGCCCCTGTTTAATATAAAATTAAATGTTGTGATATTTTATGAAGAATTTTTGTATTCTGTTTTGCTTTGCTAGTATGAATTATTATCTTTGAAAATAACAAAAGAATATTACTTCCATTTTTACAGCAGGAGAAAAGGAATGATTTTCCACTTTGGAAAGGTTTGTGTTTTGCAGTAGGTGTAGAATAGCTGGTTAGGATTCAGAAAATCACTGGTTCAGAAATAACCTGAGTGCGTACCTTCATGAAACTGAATAAGGTTTTTTTTTGCATCTTTTAACTTGTATTTTTAATGTAATGTTTCTGTATCCCATCTGTCTGCCCACCAGCCCTCCCCAAAAAACAAGCAGACAAACAAGCCCTGCTTGCTTTTTTCAAAATTCAGATCAAATTATTTAAAAACATCAATTTAATTTTATTTGTAGAAATTTATTTTTATTGGTAGAAAACTAGATCAAGGTATATTTTAAATTTGGTATTTTCACAATTAAGTTCACAATCTTGTCATAAAATTTCGGGCTATTAGGAAAATCAGGTGATTTTTTGAAGTATTATTAAAAAAAAAATAAACTGGGGGATGGACCATGAACTTTTGACATGCTTTTATTATCTGTTAGCAATTACTGGATGTATTCAATAGGAACTTTGCATCTTTTGTTTTGACTAGGAAAGCATTAACATACTTAACTCATGTGAGAGCCTGTAAGACCTTTGGATATGTCAAAAGCTTTTCAAATTGGCTCTGCTGCTGGCAGTTAGCAAAGGTGGATTGGAATCATGTCTGAGTGCCTCTGTTTCTTACTTTCAGAGAGTTCCCAGAGGAAAGTCCTGGGTAATAGCTCACTCACTCTGAGAGCTTTCTCTTCATTATAGAATAAATAAATGAATAAAAGTGAAAGAGGAAATTGCACCATTTGCTAAGTAGACCAGGCACTACTTCATAATTGTTCAGCAGAGAAGAAGGTGAACCAAATCCTGTGCCTAAACTATGCAAGCACAAGACAAGAAAATAAGGAAGCTTCTGTATCTGTGATGTAGGCAACAGTTCTTCACCTATGTGCTCTTCCCCTTTGTAGAGTCATTTCATTGATCAACTTGAAAAAAAGGCTAGAACAGAACAGGCTTTTATCTAAACTATGAGCTACACTTCATAATACATATGAACTACATATATACACAGAATGAATCATCTGCTACAGTTCTCTTTTTGTAAATTAGTACGTATGAGAGGTGCTTATCTGTGAATTTTATTATGAAAGAGTTGTAAGGAATGTATAAATGCCAGCTGAGATGGACACACACTGCCTAAATCTAATGGTAATTTTATTTCACCATTAATTTTTGTTTCTTAATTTACTTAGTTTACTCTAGCAGTGTATGATAGAGTAGCAGGGACCAATGCATTCCATAAAGGGGTGTTTTGGCCATTCTGAAAAGTAGAGTACCAAAAGAGAGGCCACCCATGTAATGAAGACCCCAGGCAGCATCAGAGGAAAATGCTGAGGTAGAATTAATGTACCATTTGCTGTCTGGGAAAGGGAAAATCACAGGATACTACTCCTGTTCTTTTTAAGACTTTGTCAGGTGCCTTTTTGTGAAGTAGATGTGGCAGGGTGACTCAAGGATCTCCTTTCAAGCCAATCAGGATAAGTTTGGGAAGAGAGAGCAGCATCTAATTTGCTGCCTTCCTAATAAAAAGATGTGAAAGAGAAGAGCAATTGTCTGCTGGGCTGACAGAGGAACAGGCAAGAGAACTCTACAGGTGCACAGGAGTGTAGAAAAAACGTCATGTTCACAGTGTTGCCTGACAGCAGAAACAAGGGTATTGGACCAAAGATTTTGTAGTGGACAAGGTTGAATGGAAACATTTTAAAAGTCAGCTAGATAAGCCCACTCAAGGCTACAGCCTGCTTCATGATCTGTGATGCAAATAGACACTTTGCTTCACTATTCGTTTGGATTAGAATAGCAGGGTTGAACTGAGTTTGAAGTCTGTTTTGTTTCAGGCCCCTTAGTGTTCTGTTATTTTAAAATTTATTTCTCAGCTTTCTTCTTATAACATTTACAACTACTAGATTTATGATTTGAATATGGAGGGAAAGAATCATACTATTTTTTCCCAGTGTTAGACTAGACAGCATGCTAATCAGTAAGTTTCACTGACAGGCTGTTTCCTGAAATTGCTGGGGTTCTGTGCTGATCTAGGAATCTAATTTCACCTGAAGATTAAAGCCTAAACAAATCAGTAACAGTCAGCGTAGAAACAAGAATACTTCTTTATTTGCACAGTGATCATTGAATAGTACGTTGGTACCAGGATGACACTGGATAAAAGGGACATTTAAGATACCTCATTGAGGATTTGGATGAAATAATAACAGGACATTCGGTTAAAATACTCATGCTTTTCTGCCATCTCTCCAACATCTTTCTACTTTTGGCAGTATATCATTTGTAATGATTTGTCAGTTTCCCCTTTTCTGATGTCTCAGATATCTCTGACTGAAGTATGTAAATTAAAATAAAAACAGATGCAGAAGAGTCGTACAGAATAGAGGGAAGGCAAAATTACAAGTAGCTGCAAAGATTTTGAATGTTACTGTCTTGTAAATGGAGCTTACTAGAACTGGAGGGATGGAAAGTATGGGAATTCCGTTAACTGCTTCAGTTTAGTCAACCATTGTAACATAACGCATTACTACTTTGTTTTGCCAGTGCTGCTCTATAGGTGGAATCTTCTGACTTTCTGAGTACAACCAGATGGAGGTCTTTGCTCATACTCATCCATTGCAGGAAGCCTTCCTAAGTTTCACATTTACCATCCTGTTTCATGCAGAATCTAATCCTTGGAAGCAGAATAAAATCTGAAATTTTACACAATTTACACAAAATTTTGTGAGTACTGTAAGAAAAAATAGGTAGTATTTCTGCTTTGGTTTTGCCAGTAATATTCACTAATTCATATTTTTAAATATAGTATCTTGCATGAAATTATACTGCTCTGTGGGGAATACACTCTTGACAGAAATATGGTGTTATTATTCAGCACACAACACTTAAAAATATGACTATAACTAGTGCACAAACAGTAACAGTGGTAGTATTTTTATGTGTCCATATAGTGAGTTTTTTTTCTTAAAATATATTATGGCACTCCTAATGTATTTCAGCTTGAAATCTCAAACTATTATTACCTGTATTATATCCAGTCACGTAACAATCCTAAAGCATTATTAGTTCTCAATGATGTGAAGTCAACTGCTTATATAAACGGCCTGTTATATATTGTACAAAGAAAACAACATCCTAAGAGTTGTTTCTGATGGAGTACAAGACATTAAAATGCTACTAGATGATATCCCAGCTTGGGTTTAAAGAATTAATGAAGAACAAATGTTCTAACTGACATGTAAGCATGAAATTCTCTCTGTGGGTTGACCTTCATTCTTCTGCAGTTAGTTAATGAGGATTTTCTTTGTTATCTTTCTTGCTGAAGAACCTCAGGGCCTTGTATCATTATTGAATGAACACAATGTCACCTCAGCTGGCAGAAATGTTTTGTCTTTTGTCACGAAAAGAAGTTTCCTCATGTCAGCTGGTGAAAGCACAACACAGAAACAAGCAATTGAGACCAGACATTTCAATTCAGCTAAGTTAGCCCAGTGGAGATGTTTAACCTGCTGCAGTTGTTCTGATCAGAATATTTAGGCTTCATTACTGTACGATTCTTGCATCTTCTTCTGAAGTTTGCAAGCATTGTTACAAATTAATGATAAACAAAAGCATTTTATCTGGAGAACTGCTCACAATATTCCCCTTTTAACAATTATTTACCGTTTGTTGCAGAACAGTGTGTGTTGGTTTTTTTTGTTGTTGTTTTTTTAAAGAAAAAGCAGCTTAGCTGCTTTTCATCTGATTCAAAACAACAAGTAACTATCAGTGGATCTTGTAAGGTGGGGATCACAGAATCACAGAATTGAAGGGGTTGGAAGGGACCTCAAAAGATCATCGGGTCCAACCCCCTTGCCAAAAGCAGGTTTCTTAGAGCAGGCTGCCCAGGTAGGCATCCGGACGGGCCTTGAATATCTCCAGAGAAGGAGACTCCACAACCTCCCTGGGCAGCCTGTTCCAGTGCTCCGTCACCCTCACTGTGACGGAGTCACATCTGCTCAGTGTACTGGAGCTGTTACTTTGAGCTTTCCTGTGTGCTCTATCATATTAAGCAGAGCTATATAGTGGGTGGAATGACGATTGCAAGTTTCGCCCAATGTGAGCCTATTAATTGGGGTTTCCCCCAAATACTCATACAGTTTCTCCATTGCTCAGTATACCCATGTTCATCCTACGTGGCAGAAAAGACAAAGAAAAATAAAATAGAGTGAACCTTCTGTTCACTTCACAAACAACATGTCTGTACTTAAAAAATGGCACCGGGAAGGGGAAAGAAGACATTAGTTAAAAACAGTGTAAGAAAATGTTATTCATGAATTTTTCATCTAGGTTTATTACATGCAAGATAGCTGCTGTGGGACCTGATCATTGACACAGTGAGGATCTCTGAAAGAAGTACCAGATGTGCAGATAGCAAGATGTTACTGTGAAGAAGAATATCCCATTATAGTCCATATCATAAGGTAATGAGCAACAGCAAATGAAATCTGAAATTATTTGATGCTTTCAGAGGTTTTGCCATGTTGCACTTTGCCTTATAGTCACTTCCCCTTTTTTTGAGGTAAGAAAACTTGTCCCAGAATTAGAAAAACAAATTACCTTGAATCTCATTTGTTATTAATGTATAGTGGAAGGGAAGGGCATTTGTGAGGGTTTGTTATCCCAGTATTCAGCTTATCCTCAATTCTGTAAATGGCATTTTTGAGTTGACAGGCACATATGTTTTGTTAAAGTCATTAAAATAATGTTGTATTAAATACTTATCTAACGTAAGTCAAGTACAACTGTGTTACCTTCTGGTTATTAGGATACATATGTCTAATATACATTCATTTTGGAGTCCCTTAGGGGACAGCCTTGTTATTAATACAGCAGAGAACAGCTGAATGAGCATATGGTTTATTAAGACATGCTTATATTAATTATATGTGGATACTATTCAAAAGGGTCACTGGTCTATAACTGAAAGACCATAGTGATCACTACTTTGAACCTCAGAGCTCAATGGGATTACTCTTGATCTGATCTGTTTGTCTAAGACTGGAAAAAATCATTAGATTTGTGTCTTATGTTGAAAATTAATGAAACACTTAAGAGTTGACTGCCATAAAAAACAATTAATTAATATGCAAAATTGAATGAAATTTTGAAGACATCGTGAAATTGCACATCAGAAGGTCTAGAGCTCACGTGTCTGTACAATTTGTTATGCAGCAATCTGAACCATGATGAGACCTAACATACATAATAAAGCAGAATACTAATTGCAGTTCAAAATTTAAAAAACATTAAAGTCATGTCTGCATAGCTTCCAATCGTCATATTGCTCAACTGATTTGTTTATTGAATATAGCAATTCCCCCTCTGTTGCTTAACACCAGTTAACACTTTAAATGATCTTTTATATTTAAGGCTGTTTTTCATTCCAGGAGCTGATGCAGTACACACGGTGTCCTGCAATGCACCATTTCAACTTTCAGTGGAGTGGCAGGCAGAAGACTGTATGAGCCTGAAAATAAAATTTATATGGATTTAAGCTTTGAGAAGACCCAGTGCAGGAGAAGCTTGGGACTGTTCAGTTTTATATTTCTTCCTCTAATTTTAAAGCCCTGATTCCAGAAAAGGTGCAGTCAATGTCTAAAACCTAAAATCACACAAGCCGTGTCTGCATTACTCAACTTATGACAAGTTTAGAGTTTCTGTGATACTGCAGAAACAGAAAAGCTGCATTTTGCCTTTTCTGTTACTTGGCTCCTTAGTTCGTGGCTGGTTTGTTGCACAGTATACAGCTTCAGAAAAAAAAAAAAAAAAAGCACTGTGAGAAAAGAGTTTTTCATTAATATTTCGAACTGTGAATACAAAAAGAATGACATGCTGGATACTTTATTGTGTTAGCAGAATCTGAAAATCTAAAAATATGAGTTAGGCCCTAGAACTCTGAAAGTAAAACAGTACTGTAAATACAGTCACTTAATATTTTTTTCTACAATTTATTTTTATTTGCATTTGAAGAAAACTCAGGTGTACTTCTCAGTATTTGTTCAAAAATGTTAGGGGAGGGTCTGTTCATAAGCTCCATTTGAAGCCCTACACTCATGTAGTCAGTCATGTGGCATTGAAGCATGAATATTAACTCTGCTGTGAGATATGTCAGAACAAAAGTATTTACAAATGTACAGAAGTAAAAGCGATGTAAATACTTCTGTATTTCTGTTTAATTACTAGCTAAAAGTCTTCCTGGAATGTTCAGTGCCTGAATGGCAGGTAGTCAGGAAGGCAGCATGGCCCTGGGGTTTTCTGCTGGGGGCAATGCCCTTTGTGCTACTTCCCAAGGCCTCCATTTTGCAGCTGTAAACAGAGATGGCACAGACCCTCTGTATATGTTTTGAACCTAACATAAAGATTATGGGCTTTTGACTTAGAGGGTTTCATAGTTATCAAAAAAACACTGAAGCATTTTAAATCTCTCCAATCACTTTTGAGAAGTATTTTCAGGAAATCTAAACCCTAAAGCAACAATGAAACATAATTCCAATTTACAAATACATAGTTCTTCTCAAAAGTGGTCAAGTTCAACTATAAGTTTATACAGAAAACAGAAATCTGCAATAGTGTTTTATTGTACTATTTCAGAGATGACAAGAAAAACTAAAACAACTCTTCTTTTGGCTGGGAAACAAACAAGCCGCAGGTGTCTGAGGGGAGGGACAACAAGCAGTGTTTTATTAGTGTGAAACAGCAGGTGCTCAGACTTAAGCTGTACAGTTCTTTATATAACTGTTTGAAAGCAAGTCAACAAATGTGTTTTTATCTTCAGGTGATAAAAGATCAAGCCTGGGTCACTTTTACCTCTCTTCTCAAAACATGAGGGTAATAGCAAGAGGGCAGGCCTGGCTCTTGGGTCCTAGCTATGGCTGCTGCCACTTAGTTTGGTGCTGGGGCCAGCCCTGGCCTGTGTTGTGCCTCTCCTTGCTCCAGGCCTGGTCTCTTCTGGGCTCTTCAGAGCTGTGGCTTGTGTCTGAAATGCTTCATCACTGGTAAGATATCTGTTTGAGAAGGACATCAACTGAAACGTTGGCTTGGCTTTGCTGATCTGGGTAGATAATGCACGTCCTGGGTTAACATGGGGCTGTTTGGGGCCTGTGTGGGGGAGGGAGTTTACTGCACCTCACAGCACAGGCAATGTCGCTGTGGCACCAGCAGTGTTTAAGAGACAGCATGACTGAAATGGTAGGTTTAAATGTGTCTTTAGTATTGCCTGGCTTATTTGTGGGAATGATTAATAGCAGAAAAAAAAAAATGTTGGGGGATGATAAGTTGATGATAAGGAGCAAATCACAGAAGAGAGAGAACATTCTCCTTGCAGCCAAATAGAAATCCCCCCAAACCCAGAGAAAATGCTGTGGTGACCCCAGTGTGCTCATCCACACTGCTGTAGGTTGGTACTGCTCTGCTAGCCCTAGGCAGGCACTGTTTTCTCCTCTGGGCTCCTTTTCTTTCCTGAAACTGGGTGCTGAGAGGGTGGTAGTGACCCTCAGGCCTGGCTACTCATCACAGCCTGTAAGGTGCTGTGCTTCAAGTCTTTGTTCTTGGTTCTTGTGTAGTCTAAGTGATCAGCTTACATACAGCTTTTTTCCTTTTTTTTTTCTTTTTTTTTTTCCCTCCCCTTTAAAACCAGAGACGCATTTTACAGTGAGGATAGTCTTTAGAACTACGAAGAAGCTGTAGGAGTTAAAAGACATGTTTTCTACAGTTTCCTATTTTAGCACGTAGTTTCTTAAAACTAAACTTAGCAGCTGATCTAATTTATTTATTTGATTCTTTTAGTAAGAGAACATTAATACATTAAATATTAAGGAGAATATAGTAAAGTATTTTCTGGTCTTACAAAGTATTCCCCTGATTTTAATAATTCCCTTTTAGGGGAGGAACAAAAGGTGTTCTATTTCTATATGTATTTGTGATATAGATCTGTGTGAACTTCCTTGATGTGTCCAATTCTTTCATCTGCTACTTGTAAGCGACAAACAGACGCAATGATGGAGGGTATTTATAACTCACATGGTCAGAGACAATAGTTCATTGCTGGTATTAAGAGAATCTCTTTTTTCCCCTCAATGCAGGAGATAAAGCAGCTGCTTTTGTGGGGATAACCACAGCCAGAATGCAGTTTGTCCCATTGAAATGGAGCTGTGGGTAAGAATAGGTTCCTTCCCTCAGGCTGGTATGGGATGACTTAAGGTTTGCCTGTATGAAAACACATCTTGCTTCGAATGGTGTAGGGCAGAGGAAGGTGGTAATGATAACCCTCTAAAATTCCTATACAAGTGTGATCTCTCACATAGCCTGTGGAAGTGTAAGATATAATCATCAAAAGCTTTATGTCAGTAGGATTCTTGAGATCCTTGGTAGGGAATTTTTTAAAAGGAAAATTTACTAAGTTTTTATCCCTTTCAAGCTAAGCTTTTAGTGATGTTGACTGTAATAGTTTGGGTATAAAATAAGGGAATTATTCAGAAAAGCAGTAGTCATAAACTGCTTCTGGTGAGCCAGAATGGTTCTTTATTTGGTACAGTGTAGTCAAGAGAAAATATGGAGACCTAGTTTATTCAGTTCAAGGAGGCATCTGTTAGTTTTACTGGAAGATGCAAACAGATTTGAAGAATGTTTGGCCATTAAGACTGAATACATATCTCAAACTTCAGATTTGGAACTCTTGGGCTTCTATTTGTGAAGTTTTTTCCTAAACTAATTAGTAAACACTGCTGGTGTTTTGACATATATTAAGCATCCTGGAGGTTGGAAAACAAAGCTTCAAGATGATGCTGTGGTTGGCAAAGAACTGAAATATTCTGACACTTTTAATCTGAAAATACTTGAAATGTAACAAGCTGAGTATTTGAAAATTGACACAGTTCCACAAAGTTTTAATAGCAAAAGAGCCAGGTGTTGTACTTTAATCACACTAGAAGTAGCAGCTGATGCATAGTGCAACAGCAATAATTTGGAGCTAGAAGCTTACAAATAATCTAGCTACAAATTATATTGTCAAGGGAATCCAAATACTTTGTAATATATTCTAATACATATTAATTTCAGAGCCCTATAGGGGACAGTCTTGTTATTAATACACAGAGGAACAGATGTGATAGCATATGGTTTACCAACTTGTATTTATGTTAATTCTATGTAAATAGGATTTTAATAAGGTAACATTAGTCTATAGCTTCAGTTTCATAACATCTTTATTCTTAAAAGATGATAATGGGATCATCTAAACAGGGGTCTGGGGTCATCAAAAAGGTTAGTTAAAAGAGTTTCTTTTAAGTAAGATGTTTAAGTGGGTAAAATTTTTGAACCTTTTTTATCACCTCAAAAACAAAACAACTTAGAGCTTCAGTGGCAAAACTAAATTGGAATTATTTTATTTACTAACACTTCTTTAAAAACAAACAAAAAAACAACTGCCTGACATCTACTTTTGATGATCTTAAATCCTCATCTATTCTATGTTGATTGTTTGCAAGTTCAACTTCCATGTAGCTGCCTTGGAGAAGCTTGCAAAAGTTCAGAGCATCCTAGAAAATTTCCAGTAGTGCCTTAGCTCTGATGTCTATTGAGATTGCTATGCAACCCACCTGCTGTCCTCAGTTGGAAAAGCTGTGAATGCAGTTGTGAGTCGGTTTGGGCTTCTCAGAAGCTTTCACCGGGGCAAATTTTTTAAATTGTCCTCCCAGGTGCTGCTAGGAGCCATTGCATCACAGTCTCTGATGAGAACAGAGTAAGCATTCCTGCAAGCAGATAATGAAATTCAAGTGCTCATCAGCTCTGTTGCTTCAAAGAACTTTGGAAAACTTTGTATGCTATTAGGAATTCCTCTCCTAAACATTTGAATCAAACTTCCAAAGTACACTAGTTCACTTCAACAATATTTTCTTTGTGATCACTGAAATTTTCTTCCACCAGCTTCACTAGCCTTAAGGTTACATTACTTGTAACTTTTTATTAATAATTGAAGAACTGTGCATAGAAGTACAATTTAGTTCTCTCTCCTGTAGTTAAAAACATGGCTTTTTCTTGTTTCAAGGAAAGATATGTAATTTTTTTTTTTTAAAGAATTTCTAATGTACAGAGCTGTAGGTTTTCTTTTTCTTTGTTTTGTTTGGGGTAGATGGAGAGTGTCTAAACAACTTCCATAAGCTCAAATAACAATAAAATTTATAAAGGAGTATAGCAAAACTTTTTATAGGTATGTCAGAAATAGTTCAATCTTCAAGTTTAATCTTCATTTTATTTCTTACAAGAGAATTAAGGAATTTGATTATAATACCCTGTATCAGTTGTCCACTTATGTTTTAAGTGAACCAATAGTAGGGTTTTGAATTGTAGCTGTTGGGAAAAACACTGATAGAAACAAACCTTTAATGGATCCGCTGTTGAGAACTTAGAATAGTTCTCCCTTTCTGTTCTCTTCCTCCCTAAGAATTGCGTGTATTGTAGCACTCAGAAATTGACTCCCCCACCAGGTTTAAGTTCTGTGTTGGGTTACTGGAGATGCTGTACAAGTGCTATGCTTCTGGCCATCTCTCCTGACTCGACATGCAGCAAGACCATATGGAACTCCCAGTGAAGGGGGGTAAGTGCTGCCTTGATTGGAGTGGTTAGCTGTGTACCTGCAGCAGATGTGTGCGTTCCTGACTGTGCCAGTTGTTTTCTAGCTTAGGAAAAAACTTTGTCTGGTAAAGATCAATCCATCATGCTGGAGGACTCTTGTCTTGCACTGGAATTTTCATTGACTGCTCTGGGGCTTTGAAATGGTGCTAATAGGATTTGTAGCGTCTTGCATATGTATATACTACTTTTGGTCACAGAGATGGCAGGTGCACAAGCCTTGGTTGCATTGTATGCTTTTGTTACTTAGTACAAGTGTTTCTAAAGCAAATGGCCTTTTGGCAACTGTTGAAGGCCTTACACAAAACCAAATTCAGTTCCATTCAATCTATTCATTAATGTCTTTACCACGTAATGATGATTGTTCTAATGGTTCACTTTATTTTTGTAAAGCTCTGCTACTATGATCTTGTAAGCAGTAGCACATAGTAATCTGTGTGAGAATGTTTGGAAACAGCAATTAAGCATTTGGATAACAGATTATGGATACAGCACTTTAGGGAGACAATTAAAATATTTTGATTTTTATTCCCTAGTTAAATACTTTTCACACTGTTTCAGCTGAAACAAAACAATCCCCAGATTTGTATTATTTTGCTTTGTCTGCTTTGATAATAAACTATGTACCAAGTGGCCAGCAAGCAGCATTTCCTCTCTTCCTGTGAGCTATGTCTTTTGCTCACAGTGAGAAACACTGGAGATTCATAATCCATCCAAAGTGAAACGACAGGTTGTGTCATCATCGGCAGAGGGATATCAGATCCTATATCTTTACCTGACAAGAGGTGGCAATTTAATCTGACAGGCTTTCTGCCAATGAGGACAGCTTTAGGAGTTCAACTGCCTTGGCAAAGATTTGACATGTCATTGAGGGATGTTGTGCAGAAGCTTGACAATAAACTGGAACTTTCAATGCATTTTAGGATTGCTGTAAGAATATATTAGAAATCACTCAAATTATTTTATTCCTCCAGAAATGTGTTTTCTCTGCTGATATGTGATGTTTAATGTGTAGTGCACGTTTAAAAACTTGTTTTCTGATGTTGTAGAACAAATCTATTATAATGCACATAAAAAGTCAAGGAATTCAATTAAATGCATGTAAAATAAACTATGTCCACTTGTAAGTCTGATTTGACAATGCTTTGCTTCATGTTATTGCCTTCTTGAGAGCATTTGGAGATGTACGTTATCAATGTAGGATCAGTGTGGTGCTGTAAATTTAATTATAGAAGTAGATGAGCTCTTGGATATTTCCAAGTATGGAGTGAACATCTATGCTCTCTCCTCTTGGAGCAAAGAGCAGCCTTCTGGAGTTAGAGTCTGGAGCAGAGCTTGCAGCCTGCTTGTTGGCAAGGCTGGTTTTTGCAGTGTCCTTAACTCTGCCACCATCTAAACACAAAGTTTGGAGATGCTTCCCTAAAAAAAAAAGTTTTTGATTTCATTTGATATCAAAACTTATCTAGTATGAAGCTGATGTTTTCAAGCTTGGTCTGGACACTTCTTTGAGGTGTTGGGATTGGGGTGTTTATACTCCTAAATGATACACCAGCCCTGATAGCAATGCATCACTCTGGGATGTGTTGACAAATGCTATCTGGAAAGCTATTAGTTATGATCGCACGGAACTTATGGAGTGAACTTTAAGATTGAGAGAGATGTGTAAGAAGACTGAACGAACTGAAGGATCTGCTAGAGTGTATTTTCAACAAGTGTTCTAGGACATGAAAAATTAGAGCCTTTTTGAATTATTTCCCTGTTAGCTCTTGATAATCCTTGCAGAAAGATACTTAATATACCTATCTTTTCTAATGCAGATGTCTTAATTTCTAACTAGATAGTTTTCTGTTAACGTGAAATCTCAAATTACTGTATTGTAGCTTGAAAATATCACTGATCACTAATGAAAGTTGTCATTATACTTATTGCCACATGCTTTGTGAATCTAGCTGAGGTTGATGTCTTGGCCCAACTGTCTGTAATAGTGCTTGGAGAGGTTTTTGTCAATATTAACATGGGTCACAATGCCACCATTCCAAGTGTTGTTTCTAATGACTACTTCTAGTTGAAAGGCAAGTGAGTTAAAAGACAGCTTCTGTTCCAGTGTACAGTAAAACTTGGTGCATGTGAAGTCCAGGAAAATCCAATGGTGGTGTGAAGCTGGTGTAGTCTGTTCTATTACATCCCTTTTATTCTGGTAGTACAGAGAGAATGAACTGACCTTGCCAGCTAATAAAAAGCTGAAGACACCTCCAGAGAGTCTTTACAATGAGTTTCAAATGCATTACAGCTAATTAGAAAACTGAGGTCAATCAGGGTATTACTGGTGGCCAAAGCAAGTCTGGTAAAGTCAGAGTGAGTTGTGCTCAGGCTGAACCTCCTTTTTTCAAAGTAGTTATTTTTTATTTTTATTTCCTGTCTTGCTCCTACTGCAGGCTGTGCATAGCTGCAATTTATTGCTAATTATTCACTTAACCTCTCCTTTTGGCATATTTCTGGCATGTGGTGACATCACTATTCTAATAATATTTTAATTAAGTGTACTTCATGGCCATTAAAAGCATTTTCAAGCAGCTGGGATATCACTGGGTAAAGAGGCTTGAAGAGGAATCCAGTTGCATAGGGTACTTAGTACTTGTAATGACAACCCCCTTCAATATCATAACATTGCTTGAACAGTGAGTAATATCTGTGAAGTGATAACAGATCCAAGGTAGTTTAGGGGACTTGGGATGTACTTTATGACAGGCCTAATATCTTTTTTTCCTCTCAACTTTTAGGATAGTTGCCATGTCATAATGTAGAGAGCAATTGAACTGCAGAGAGGGAGCTGTGTCCAAAGCCAAGCCATGCTAGATGGGATTCCTGTTTAGACAATGAGCAAGAACATCCTGTGGTAGGTGTAGTATTGTTAGAGTATTCTCTTAATAGAGCACAGAATAGAAGTGTCACTATATCATACTGTTTTGTCCAACTCACTATTGTAAAAATGCATATATTACAATAAAGCTATAGACTTCAGGGTTTTTGATAAGTCCAAAGGGTATTTCTAACAAATTGGTGGGAGGCAGGTAAGAGTAACTTGGGTTTAGTGTAACAAAAATGAAGTGGGCTTCTCAGAGACCAGTCTCACTGTTCTGGCTGTGTTTTCACGTGCCTGGTTCTGCCTGCAGAGCTCCCCAGTGGCTCCCAGCCTGCAGTTGTCCCCCTACTAGAGGGGGTTGGTGAGCTGTGGCATGTGAGAGCTGGTTATCCAGAGAGCTACTCTGGGAAGTGCATTGTTCAAGCTGTCTTATCCACCTTTTTGCTCTTTATTTGTTTCTCTCCCCTGCTGCTTCAGGGGGATCAGCTGCATGTTGCCAATTAGGCTCATCAGCATTGTCAATAACAGATGTGGAGCTCCTGGTAATCCCCCACCCTTGTTAGTGGGCTGCTAGGGCTTCTGGCTGTTTGTGATGAGATTTAACCCTTATCCCCCTACAGGGAGCCAAGCCACTCTGTCAAAGACCAGGAGTAAGGTTTTGTGTGTTCCATGTTTTAAGGGTTCTTTTATCTCCATCTTAGCCCCAGTAGGTTTGATTAGGCTCTGTTTTTATCTATGGGTTTCAGCTTGTGGGGAAATGTAATTAATTTCAACACAGATCAATGTGAAAAGGATATTTTAAGAACTCAGCTTCAAGCTAAAAGTAGTAGCACAAAGTTTCATTACCTGTCAAGCAGATTACTTGGGTATGTCTTGAAAAGCAAGCTGCAAGCAAAGCTTTTGTGTTACCAGCCTGCATGCCATCACAGGACAAACCTGTAAACATCTTCATTAGAAGACAGGATGCTCAAAGACTCAGCTCTTGCCCTCATACTGTCATCTTTGCTGAGGGCCACCCCTCAATGCCTGCTCCTTGTTGATTGCAATAGGAGGCGCCTTCAGTGCTTGTGCTGTGGTTGCTTCCCTCCTCCCAAGGGAGAGACGCAGGTCAGGGGGCATGTAACACCTCCTGACTTTGGCAGCCAAGTGGAAATCAAAGCAGTCCAGATCAGATTTTTTTCTTTTCCTGTGAAAATCTGTCCTGCAGGGTATGCCTCTTCTTGAGTACTATCAAGTATGAACACTTTGTGGCATCTCATTATGAGGGGAGGGAGAAGGAATAGTCTGAATGTTCTGCAGAGTCTGAATTGAGTAAGGAGGGGTTGAATAAAGAATCTGCATATGTTTTCTGGCCATTAACTGGGAGGAGTGGGGGGAAATCTCAGCACATTTCTCTTCTAGTTGAGGAGTAAAATTGGAGGCGTGCAGCAATATCAAGTCCAAATTATTGTAATTTAAGACTAATGGTCTTAAAATGGATGTTTAGAGTCTGAAGTTAGAAATTCTTAGGCAACCTCTACAGTATGAGAGACAACTAAGTATTTATGTACGTGACACTATGGACCCTTGAAACTATAAAGTAAACATGTAAAGAAAACCTCAACTGAGTTTTATGAGCCATTTGCCAATCTCCAAACATCAGTGACCGGGTGTAGTGCTAGTGAGCCTAGGTGCCAGGGGCAATATGCCAAGAGCACTGGAAAGCATAGCACAAAATGGAAGTTTAACTTATGCCTCCATCTTCCTTTTTTTTTTTTTTTTTTTTTTTTTTTAAATTAGAAAATAGTATAAGGAAGCTTCCAATACACGTGTCAGGAGTGGTTTCTCTATATGTATAGAAAAATACATACTGCATCTGAAGCAAGTAAGAACACTTAATGATCTGAAATGAAGCATTGAATAATGGCCCTTAATACATTTAACTATTAGGGTTTTGTGGTTTGGGATCCTTGAAACTGAAGTTAGAATAAAACTAAGCACTCTGCTTTTTTTTTTTTTTTTTTTATTGATCACTGCAGTAATTTCTTCAAAGCTGAGCAGAACACCCAAGTTTCAGTTCCACTCAAAATTGTAGTAAGCATTTAAGTATCAATAACAGATGTGCTTCACAACACCATGGCTGATGGATTATTGATTCATAATGAAGTTTTAATCTTTTGCATATTGAGTAAATTATGAAGCTATTAAATTGATATCACTGCATTTCATCTCATTTGTCATTAGCGAGTTACAAATTATTTAACTTGGATGCTTTGTCAGCAAAGCTTTGAAATTAACATGTACAATGACTTTTTAAAATGAGTTATGAATCACTTAAGAGTCACTGTCAATTGGCATGTGCTTAGTAGATCAAGTTTAAATGCCAACTGTGAGGAGGCTCTAGGTCTGCAGTAGGTAACGTGAATAACTCAGTTGGCGATGTTCTGTGTAACTATGGGTTCATTCTCCATGATGCTTTTTCCATGTTTGTTGTCATACATGTTAGCGCATTGGGACATGCAGTGGACAAGCATTTCTGTTGTGCAAGTAGCTGACCACTGCACAGCCACTTCCTTGCTCTCCCCAGGTGTGAAGAGGGAGAGAATTGGAGAGGTAAAAGTAGCAGAGCTCGCAGATTGAGATCCAGACAGTTTACTAAAGCAAAAGAAATACATGCGAGCCCAGCAAACCAAGGAATCCATTCACTGTGTCCCACTGTCAGGCAGGTGTTCAGCTGCTCCCAGGAAAGCAGGGCTCAGCACATGGAACGGCTGCTTGGCAAGACACAGTCACTCTGAATGTGCCCCGTCCTTTACCCCAGCTGTTGTTGCCAGCACAGCACCACATGGTTCAGAATGTCCCTGAGGCCACCATGGGCCAGCTGTCCTGGTCCTGTCCCTTCCCTGTTCTGGAGCACCCCTGGCCTCCTCATTGGCAGGGCAGCATGAGGAGCTGCAATGGCCTCAGCTCTGGGGGACACTGCAACAACCAACACGTCAGTGTGCTACCAACACAATTTTCATCGGAAGTCAAAAGCATCATACAAGCCTCGGTGAAGAAAACTAACTCTGTCCCAGCCAAAGTCATAACAGTTTTACAGAAAAAATGTACACTGGGGTGAGTGGGCAGGTGTGTAAGCCCTATTGTGTAAGGGGGAAGCACAGAAGATTTTCTTAAAGCTATTAGTTCCACTTTTCCATATTAATTTATGTGGGTTCTTCAGATAAAGCTATTATATTCCAGAATTATACCCTGGCTTTATTTAGGATTAAATCACAGTTGTTGCCTAGCCCTATATGTTTTCCGTTTTCTTTTTTATATATGGAAACTGTGTTTTCACTTATTCTGCTACCAGTTCCTGATTTTTATATCTTTGTGTTTCCCATGGCAACAGATTTCTCTGCGACTGAGCAAGTATCATGTTCCTGCTTTGGATGTTAGCAGTGTCACTGTTCTAAGGCATGAATACATAGCTTCAGTCAAAGAAGTGGTGAAAGACATAGAAGGAATTCATTCTCTGATCCTTAATGATATTTTAAAAAAAAAAAAAAAAAAGGAGATTAAATTGATATGATTTATTGTCCATATACAGCATGTAAATGTAGCAGGCTCAGGTAAGACTTTACATAAAAGCAGTTTGCTTATTAGAGCTCTTGTGAAAATTTGAGCCAATAACAACTTGGCTATTTTCTGGTTGCTTTCATGCTTAGCTTGAAGTTACTTCCCTAACACTTGGGAGAGATTTTATGGTATTAACTACATGATATAGAACATCATTCTTTTATTTTCCTAGAAATAGCTGGCTTCATTTTGATATTTGTAGGTGACTTCTGCGGAAGGCTGCCCTTTTCCCAGTTTATTCCCTTGTGATAAAAGTGTAGGTATGTCCACTAATTCTGTCCTAATCTAAGATTTCCACCTCATCCCATAAGAGATACATTCCCAAATGTGAGCACACAGTGCTGAAGAGGGCTTTCTTCCAAAAGACATGCTGAAGAAGATGTCCTGTAGTGATTAATTCATCCTTACTTTTCCTAGTTTTTCTTTATGTATAATCCCTCAGGCAGCAAGGGTTAGAAGTTACTGTCTGCTGCAACTTGAAGCATCTGAACAAGTGGCTGCTAGGGCTGGAACAAATGTCTGTCTCCTAATTAGCAGGCAGTCAGAAGCCACAAAACACAAATGCAGAGCTTGACATCCATGGATTTCTGCCTTGATAGAAACATCTATGTCTATGAATGCCTTATCACTGTGATAACTGAGTTCTGAAACGTTGGGTTGTGGATAATAATTTGACTATGCTATAGACAACTGAGTCAAACTCTACTTCAGTTACTCAAAGTGGTGTGATCTGCCAAGCTGGTCTGTCTTCGGTAAGCCATAGGTGCAATTTCTTTACTCTGTGTTCAAGGAAATGAAGGTAGGTAATGTAAAGTTTAAAAATAAATAAATAAAAACTTGAGTTTATTTTTATGCTTAGTAGAAAAAATTATAGCAGCTCTAATGAAGAGCCAGAACCACATAGTAAATCCCTAGACAGTACTCTGTGACAGTGGTTGACTGGGTTGTGTTTTGAGAACAGCCAATTTTTTGCAGTTTTGCAGCCCTGAACATTGTAAGGATTTTACAACTTGACCATTGAGCCACTTTTTTTTATCTTGTAATATCTTCTCCTGCCATTCTTACCTAGCATATTTATGTTGAAAACACCATTTTATAGCAGCGCTTCATTCCAAAAATGTGAACTTGTTCTTTGTGTCATTTTCCCTTATTCTGTCGCTTGTAATGTAGAAATTGGAAATCAATGACTTTGACTACACTTGTTTAAGTTCCAGGATACTTCCCAGTTTTGATGTGAATGTACTGTATTTCTCTGATAAGTAACATCCAAATCCATTTGTTTAACAATTTTTGAACAGTTTAGTGTTATTTTTCCTCCCACCTGCAACTGTGCTGAAACCTATGCCATCTTTAAGCTCTGACACGTTATAGAGATCATATAATTTCAGTAGATTTAGTTAAGCAGGATCAATATTGTTTAAATAATTGTTGATGTTTTTAACTTAGCCCTTTTGGAAGAAATAAGCTACACTAATTCTTCGCTAATCCTGTTAAATCATTAAATTGAAGAAGAAACTGTATACAGCTTGGTAGATCGAAGTTAAATGAATTAAATATTTCTATGGTATGGTCACGGAGACATGGGTGTTTGGTATGCTTTTTTTGTTGTTCTTGGTAACCTAAATAGTATCACTTGTGAATCTCACATCTTTGTGATGAACCTGATTTCCATTAGAAATAAAGTTTAGTTTTAACTTCATATATCACTTTTCAGCCACTGGCTTCCCCAGGACTAACTGAATCTCTAACGTACGCCTTCCTACGATAGAATAGAGCTCCAGAACTCAATATTCAAGTTAGTTTTTACTGTAATTACTAATGTGTTGAATTTTTCTATAGAGAATGTATCCAACACAGACTGTTTTGGAGCAACTGCGTCATGTTGACTTGTTACTTGGGCTTACTGATCTGTTTCACACTTCTTGTATAGATTAAAGACATAATTCAGCTATCTCAATCTATGCATCTAAGTTTGTTTCTGTAAGCATGTAGAGTGATTGTGCAATTTTCAGAGGCTTTCAATGTCCACACAAACTGTTAATGTGAATGCAAAATATGAAATGTTCAAAAGTAACTCTAAAAAGCCATACCTGCTGATGTGGATGGACAGTAGTTGTGAAGTACTGTTTTCTGCATACACAGTGTGGATGATCATGTAACATCAATAAGATGAATTTCTGAAGTGGTCTGAAATGCAAACCTTTCCTCCAGGACTTAGTTAATGTAGTGTTTGTTCTTCTGCTGTAAACAGTGATTCAGGTAGGCTTATATACCAAGTCCATAAACAGACCCATCAGGAAGTATAACAACTGTCAGGCAGTAATCACAGCTTGTAGTTGTAGAGTGTTATTTTGCAAAAAAGGGGGGCTAGAAATGGATGTAACCAGCACTGGCCAGCTCTCGTGGTTGCCAAGCATTTATTAATAAAGGGACAAAAATGGTAGGGCTTCTGTTTATCTGGTTATTATTGATATCTAATATTAATAGCTATTGAGAGAAAAAAATGAATATGGCACAACAGCCCACAGCAACTTTACTTTTAGATAACATTGTATGTGTTTGAGAAGGCATATTGATAATTCATTGCAATAACGAAGATGAAAATCCTTGTTTTGGGGATTGGTTTTTATCTCACATGCAAGTCTCAATTTTCACCATCAAAAACCTTTTTGAGGATACTTGGTCTGCTGATCAGATTTGTGCAAAATCTTGTGTTGGGGGACAGATAGCTCAAAGAAAAAAAGTAATGACATCTGTTACTGTAATTTTACTGTTCTTTAGTTTCTGATGCAACTCAGATTTGCATCCTTATGAAAACACAAACCAGACACAACAAGAAAAAATGTTACACCACCACATATTTTGAATTATTCTGGCATGAAATTTCATAGAACAGTTCTCAAACTTGCCTAGTTGTGGTAAGGGTGCTCAAAAAAGTTTTGTTCATCTTTGAATTCCTCTCTGTCATGTTATTAAATACAAAGGAAACAAATATTTGCTGTTTTTGTGGTTAAGTACTCCTAAGAATGGAAGGAAAATCTATCCGCTTTCAATGGCAATAGGGTAGGGAGATCTCATAGTTGGGCCTTGATTTCTTTTCCAGTAAACTCCTGCAGAACTAGACTGCTGTGTGGAGTCTTGACTTCGTTTAATGATGATTAGTTGCTATGAGGAATTTTTCAGAAGCAGTGATACAAAACTTAATTTCCAGGGACTTGGTTACCTCTACCCGGGAGATGGATGCTTAATATTTTAGAGTTTTTTGTAAGGAATGTGTACAATTTTAAAGTTGAAGAATGTTGAGTTTTGCTTATGTAAAAGGATTTGGGCACATTAAAACTCCTTGGTCCTGTGTTTGAAAACTTAGCTTTTTATTACAACCTTTGAACCACTACTTTTATTACAGATTTGAAACATCTTCTATTGCTGTCATACATTAAAAACCTAAGTGTGAAGACTTTAAACATTTTAGTTCCCATTTTCCAGAAATGCATGTTTAAGCATGTCTAGCTATTTACAAAATCTAGAAGTTTCCATTTCAGTTTTTTCTTACTTATACTTGAACATACCTTTCTTCACCTCTTAAATACAGAGGGCTTCTTTATCAAGCAGCAGCAAGTTTATACTGTTTTCCACCAGTCATTTTAGTGTTACCATAAAAATTGCTTTCCCCTTGTACCTATAAAAGTCATAATTTGCTGCAAGCTCAGTGGAGCTATTTGTAATATTATTTTAGGTTTAGTCTTTATCATGAGCCCGGTGGGCAGATTTAGTCACGAAAATGAGACTGTGGGTTGAATGGAAATAGGCTTTGGGGGGTTGACTTTTTTTTTGAGGCTTTTACTAAAGAGGCAGAAGTTTTTGCTGTTGCATGTATTTCTACTGTACTATACTTCCAAAGCAATCAGGTTTAAAAAATCAAGTTTTGGTCTATCAACAAAATAACTCTCTTAAGAAGAAAATGAGTTAAAATAATTTACAAGCATCTTAGTCCTGTGTATATTTATGTGCAGCTCTGTGATGACTTTGAGAGATTCATGAGGAATGCTCTGAGGTGACTGAGATGCAGGTCAACAAAATGCTCAGGCCTGGATAATTGGAGCTTAAACAACTCTAACAGAGCAACCAGAAATACAAACTGAGCTGTTAAACCTGGCAAGCTAAAATTAATTTAGCACATTAGTTCATTGTAGCTTAGGCTTCACATTTAAATATCAAATATGTGGGCATTGTATTTACTGATTAGCTTTGTTTACCTGCTATTATTTGTGGGCATCTGTCTTTGCTAATCTTAGGAGAATGTAATGTGAGAGGGCTTTATTTCTTTTATATATAGCATTTGCACCTTTTCCCTGATGGCATCAAAAGCTTTATGAAGCTTTCTTGTATCTGGCTCTCTGTCATGGATTAAGACCTATCCTAGTCATACTGCATGCTTTTTGTCACTGGTGAAAACCACCTAACTCTCTGTTGTGACTTCAAGTTTTGGTGTTGACACCTATGAAATAAGGGTGAAGGGGTGAGAGGGAGTACAGCTCATTCAGAAATCAGAATTATAAGAGTGTGTTTTGGAATATGTTTGGTACTGAACAGCTCAACTCCAAGCACTGAAAGGTGTGTTTGTGGTGGTGGTGGCTTGTGAGAGTGCAGTTCTGGAAATGGGGAGGGAGCTCATCCAGGATTCTTGCCTAATGCTGCTGTTTCTCTCAGGGGTGGGAGGAATACAGGCTTCGATTCAACCTCCTGTTCGATGGCCATACTTTAAAAGATAGGCAAGTGTCTATGACTTATGTGAACTGAGGCCTAGTTTGGTCATGTCACTACTGAAAGTAACTTTACAGTAATTCCAGTCTCAGTCCTTAAATTTGTTCAATGCTCTGACAGTTGTTTTCTTGGATCCCCTTAGCTTTTTTCCTCATAATGACTTCTTGCCTGCTGAAGAGGGCTTGTATTCATTCCCATTACTGTAATGCCCCATTTCTAAATGAACTGGTGTCATCTGGAGCCTCAAGTGAGTTCCTGAACAGACTTGGATTGAAAACTGCCAAGTCCTCCTAGATTTGAATGGATTCTGGGAAATAAGGAGCTATTATGCTACTTGCATAACTGTAACTGACTTCATATTCTTTTGCTGCTAAGCACTTTAAGACCATAGTTATGTACCCAACTCTTCTCAATACTGCTTGCTTGAAGTTACCTAGATGAGGTAAAAATAATGTATTACATGGAGTATTAGCATGGCATAATCTAGGGCATCTGGTTTGAACAACCAAGTAGAGAGCCTTGACCTCCTGATTAGTCAAAGGAGCTTGGGGAAAGCTACTCCTTTCACTTAAGGGTATAATTAACCATGTGCTACTTCTAGCTTTCAGTGGATCCTAATAAAGATACTTTTCCATCTAGTTAAATCAAACCCATTAAAGAATGGGAATTCTAGTCTCTGCACTTGTATTTATTCTCTACCAAAAAAAAAATTCATTTAAAGAACTTAAGAGCATCTTTTTCTGATGGCCTCCATTACTCACCATTTGTTCAAAAGGCAATATGTATTCCCTGAAATCAATACCTGTCAGAGGTCTGTGCTCTTCAGCCCTCTTGTAGTCCTTGCCTCAGAGCATGTTAATTATCAGCTCTTTCTGGCTGCGTCTCTTAACATTCTTGGAGCCTATCAGCCACAGCTATTTGGTTTTCTGCTTGAGCCACTCCAAAGGCCTCTCCTGGGTTTTAGTGCTTGGACATCACCCTTTGCTGTGCTTCCCTGTTCCTAGGTTTCATATTTGTCAGCAGTAGTTCTTCCTGTGCTGTAGCAGAGATTTGATAAGGCCCAGATGCAACTACAACTGATCACTCTTAGTGGAAAGGGGAGATTGACTTTCATTGCATCTTTCCAGCATCTCACAAGAAAATACTTCCATTTCCTGCTGTATCACACAGGACCTGTGTGCCCTGCACCACTTGAAGGGTTCAAGTGACCCCTGGCTGCACTGAGCTTAGGCCACAGCTGACTGGGATGCCAGCAGTCTCTGTACCTGGATGCCTGTGTGTTTGTGTGGCTGTTGTGGCTGTAGGAAAGCAGTAGCTGCTTGCAAGGGCAGGTGTCCGGCTCCATGCACAGATGTTCCTGCATCTAGGTGCCGTTTGTCATTATAATGAGTTGGCAGCATACCATTTTGTCTCCAAATGCCCTTAATGGTTTTGTAACCACCAGTTCGTGTATTGTGGCCACAGACTGATTTATGGGTTCCTGTCTTGCTGACCACCCCGACAAAGCTTCTTGTGCACTGCTCTTGTACATTTGAAATGTTTTATGTGGCTTTCAGTGTCTGGACAGTATCAACGTTACATTAGCCAAGCATAGCCTTTTTGCCCCAGTGCATGAGATCCTTCACACCAAATATATCCTCATCTATTCCTGTAATGGGACACTTACATGTAGAGCTTAGGGATATGGTTTAGTGGGGACTGTTAGTGTTAGGTCAGAGGTTGGCCTTGATGATCTTGAGGTCTCTTCCAACCTAGAAATTCTGTTATTCTGTGTGACTTAACCAAAAATAAATACCTTATATAACTGTCAGTATGAAACAGGTCCTGAAAGGAGCTCTCTCCTCTTGGAGAGAGTCCGGTGGTTGCATATGAAGCTTGCTTTGTTCTCTGCCAAATGATTCTTTGTAAATAAGCAAGATGAGAGTTCAAGTAACAGTCCATTTGTTCAGCTCTGCAGTATAAATAGCTGGCATGTATATAATTTGAGTTAATTTAATTTGACCTTCATTCTTTAGACTTTCTTGGCCAGGGGATTAGTCTGACTGCCTGAGGACACAGAAAACTGGATCTTTTAGGGGAACTGAGAAGTGATTCTGCTGGTCTGGAGGGAGCTGGGAAAAAAAGTCATGTAATGCGTACTGTGTGTGCTGCACAGGTGTAGCTTGTCTTTGCTCTAAAGCTGGCACTGAGCTTAAGACTGGTTATGATTGTTGCAGCTCTATTTAGGCCTTAAAGATGATGGCTTATTTTCTGTTACTTTACATGAAAATATTTGTAACAAACTTGGACTCAGGCATTTGTAAAAGTTTATTTTACAAATTAGTACTTGAATAATACCTTTCACTCCAGCTGGTGTGGGGAAAAACCTTCTAAATGCAGCTTCTGTTTTTTTGAAGATGAAATGCGTTCAATTCCATAACAAATGTTCATACTGAAATTTCTAAAAATACTTGTGTTGGTCAGTTTATCAGTTGTTTTCTTACCTGGATTTTTTCCTAGTGGTGCTCCCAAGGAAGGAAGCCTCTGTAGTCCCAAAGCTGGGAAGAAAAAAAAAACAACAAGGAAAACTTGAAGGAAATAGGGAGGGCTATAGCTTGTATAGTCTTTCCATAGCTTGTGTAGTATTTTAGCTGAGAAAATAAGGGAAGAGAGAGACAGGTTGCTACATGAAGGGTATGTTTTGCTTCAAAAAAGAGTACTAGGGATGTCTCCTCTAGAAACTTGTTTGAATTTCTTCCAATAGTGTTCAAACAGCAAAACCTCTGTAAGCAGTATATTGGGGGAGCATTGTTGAAGCCAGGTGAGGACAAAGCTCCTAGCAGTGGCAGTGCTGTGCAGGTGATGAGCAGTTTGTGCCAGCTTGGGCTGATGCCACCTTACGTGGCATTGTGCCATCTCCTTGCTGACCCCACATGTTGTGGGGATGTGCTGCTGATGGCAGGAGTGTGCAAAGGCATGCTTTGGGATAGGACTGATGTGGACAAGCTCTGCTACAGCAAAGCTAATCAGTACAGAGGTAGATAGTGCAATGAAGTCTTCCTTCAGATTGGTTGATGTTTGGGCTTCTTTATGGCACTACTACCAAAGGAATCATGTTCACAGGCAACATGACTTGGCTAGCTATTACATTGGTAATAGCTCTACAGTGTACTGGAAAAATGCCTAACTTGGAACAGGGTCATAAAAATAATAGAAAAAAAGTACTTGGGGAAAGGAAAAGAGGCTAGGACCACTTAGATGGGACAGACTTTTCCCTTTTCCTCAAAACAACTTGAAGGAAATTTGTTTCTCCCCTGTATTCTGGATACTGAGAAACAAAGCTTCCCTGGGTGGTGGTATTTCTGTCACAGCCAAAAGTGTGCACACTCTGCACACTACTTCATATCAGTTAAGTGAGATGTGGGGCTTCTTGGAATATGGCTTTTCAATATATGCAGTGTCAACATTAATTTGTGTGTTCTGAAATTTCAGCCAAATCTGTCTTGCTTTCAACATGAACATCAGTGTCAATTGCTTGTTTAATACGAGAAGTGCTTGAAGAAGAAATACATATCCCATACAGGCACCCAGCTGTTGAGGAAAACCTCAGTAATATGAAGGTGTGCTTTGTATTGCAGTAACAGGGATAAATGGTTTCTGTTCTCAGTTCCTATTATGAAAATGTGTAATAAAAGGATGATGGGATGAGTGTTGCATGACTGGCGCGCAACATTTAATAGGGCCTGAAATAGATGAGAGTAGTTAAATCAGAGCTCCAGGAGAAGGTTTAGACTTCCAGGATGAGAGTAATTAAAACAATTTGAATTGAATTTCCTCCAACCAGCACAGAATCACAGAAACACCTAGAATGGAAGAGATGTCTGAGATCAGAGTCCAACCTCTGACCTAACACTAACAAGCCCTCCACTAAACCATATCCCTAAGCTCTACATCTAAACGTCTTTTAAAGACTTCCAGGGATGGTGACTCCACCACTTCCCTGGGCAGCCTGTTCCAATGTCTAACAACCCTTTCAGTGTAGAAGTTCTTCCTAACATCCAACCTAAAACTCCCCTGGCAAAACTTTAGCCCATTCCCCCTCGTCCTGTCACCAGGCACGTGGGAGAACAGGCCAACCCCCACCTCGCTACAGCCTCCCTTGAGGTACCCGTAGAGAGCGATAAGGTCGCCCCTGAGCCTCCTCTTCTCCAGGCTGAACAAGCCCAGCTCCCTCAGCCGCTCCTCGTAGGACTTGTTCTCCAGATCCCTCACCAGCTTCATTGCCTTTCTCTGGGCTTGCTTGAGCACCTCCATGTCCTTCGTGTAGCAAGTGTCCCAAAACTGAGCACAGTTTAAAAATAATAATAATATGGGGGAGAAAGCACCACCATGTTGTGCTAATGGTTAGTGCTTCTGCAAATTCACTGGTTGTGTGTGTGTGCATACATCTGCGGGTATGCTCTTGTTGGCAGTAACTCTGTAGGACATGCCAGCTTGGCAGCTTGTTAATAAGGACTTCATGTCTAAAGGGGAGCCTGTGGGTATCATTTAACTAAACATGGCAAAACTAAATGTATAAGAAGTCCCATTTAACCCTTAATGCAAGGTCAAGAATGAGTTGTTATGCTTTATGTATATTTTTGTCCATCTAACGTGCATTAATTTCTTGCCACGTTCCTACCTCATCAGCTCGATGGTAGTCAATGGTAGTACGGTAATACTGTGTAAGTAATTAAAATGTTACTCCTGTTGGTAATAGGTATAAGTAGAAGTATTCTGTCCAATCTCAGTCATGATCCAAAGGTACGCTAACATAAGTGAGAGAAAATTCCAACTGATGAAGCCTGATAATGGTCAAGCCTTATTTGGTCATCTTTGCCAAGTGGTGATATCTGAAAATAGTGGAGTCTGTCTGGAGTGTTGTTTGAACACAGCTGTAAGGTTTTGGGGGTTGTGTCATTTAATTTTTAACTTTTTTCTTCATATATGCTGTGGTAAGATTAAAAAAAAGCCACTAAGTTTCTCCCTTTCCTAGTGAGTTTGGATTTTTCTCTGATACCATTGGCTGGTTTGTTGCTTAAAAGTGAATTTTGTAGAAAATTGACACAAGTCCACAAAATTTGTCAGGTCAGTGAGGCCTCTTCACTGAAACATTTTTCATTCTGTAGCTTTCAGAAAAGGAAAAAACTAGAGTGCAGAAACACTTGAATGGCATGTGTGATTGTTTGGTCATGTAGCATGCAAATGCTGGCTAATCCTTGGAGATGCTACATGGTGACTCCTCAGTCTGTTCAGATTTCTTCTCCTTAAAGCTTAATCAGGCAGGGGGGAGCTGAAGACTGCTTGGGGGTCTGTTATGGATCTAGAGACCTGAAGCATATTTACAGCTATTTAAGATACCCAAAGGCCTAGGTCTGCCCAACTTGCCCAAGATACGCTGTCGTGTCCATGGGGTGGCTGAGGGCAGCAGAAATGCCTCCTCTGGATCTGAGCTGAACAAAGAATCCCAGAGTGATCAAGTAGCCACTTGTAAACCCCTCAGAGGTACTAAAGCAACATGCTGATACTGGTCATAAGTGTTGCTTATTAAATGTAAACGGTACAAACTTGATTACATTTCAGTTCCTTTCCCAAAAGACTGTTTCAAGTATTTTTCCTCTTCATATGTTAGTTTCCTTGAATAAATGGGGCAGTTGAGAGGAAAAAGGGTTCTTATCTTTCTTTCAGATGTTCCTGCCTAATGGCAGAGTATTATCAACAAGAGGCAAGGACATGCTCCTTAGAGCACACTTGGGAGGAGACAGATAAATGCTGCTAGCTGTGAGCTTTGTTTTAGTAATGAACTATGCTTGAGGAGTTTGCAGGAACTAAAATAAACATGAAGGATGGTGTTTTTCAGGACAGAGGATGGCAAATACTCCAGATAAACACTTCATGCTTTCCATAATTTACTTGACTCTACTGCTTTGTCTGGAATGTTAGAGTAGATTAGGACTAATCTGGTAAAATATAAATGTAATAAATGTACATATACTTCTTTCTAGAGAAACAAAATCTTATTATAAAAAACACTACTAAATACAACACAAAATCAGCAACTTGCACTTCCCCCAAAAACTTTCAGTTCTTATGTTCAGGAAAAAGCAGATTATGGTATAACAAAACACATCCGGATAAACTCAAACACGAGCTCTGGTTAATCTATTTCTGATAGTTATTTATACAGCGTGTATCCTGCGGCCCAAAAGATGGGATCTTCAGTGGCAGTAGGGTCAAGTATTCTGTCAGATGTCCAGTGCAAAAACTATTCCCCCGAAGGTGGTGGTCTTCCCCACTCCTGGTAAAATGCTGCATCTTCAATCTCTGTATCATGTGTTTAATGGCTAACTTCCTGTTTTCTCTCTAACCACGTTTCTTGTCTGTATGTGCCAGTTGCCCAGGAAAGATAACCACTCTGTGGGTAAGAGTGTGTAATGCAGGATGACGAAGGTGGCTTAATTAGGTTTCGTGGTATGATGGTAGTAAAAGCACATTCAGCACTTAAAGTGGGAATGGGGCAGAGGTGTGATAATTACATAAGACTGCAGAAGATAGTAGTGAGGCTGTTTTGCAAATAACCTGTATTCTCCTAAATCTGCTACGACTTCAGATTCCTCTAAGTACACTGCAGTATCAGTGAAGTTAAACAGTATCGTTCAATAGATAATTAAACTGTTCGCATACATGGCTGCGCATTGTGTGTTTTGGCAAAACACTTTGTACTTCGGTTTCTTGTTTACTCCTACTTAATTCAGCTCTCTGTGGGGATGCTTCTGAAGGTATTATTTTAAAGGGAGTAAGATGAAAAAAATTCATTGTAACTTCGGTTGTCCTATTTAAGTACTTTGTTTTGTTTTGTTGTCTGCTTGTTTTGGGACTCTGCTAATTCCAAATTGTCTTGGATAGTGAAAGCCAGGCAAGAAATGAAGAGGGATGATGGGGGTAGGGATAACAAAACTTGGTTTTCTTGATGAATCTGAATTTCATTTGTCCTTGCTTCTCCAGTCATTGACGTATTTGTATATAACCTGCACATTAGTGTGCGAGCTGGAGCTATCTTCATTCTTAATGAAGTGACTTAGTTGTTTTCTGTGTAAAACTGCTAGAGGTGGTAAATTGTCAAAGATCACAACGGAACGGTGCAGTCACAGGTTGTACTGTGTCTGGCTGGGATGGAGTTAACTTTCCCTGCATCATCCCATACAGTGCTAACTGGAGATGATGGTAAGGAAACTAATTTATGAAATGTGGTAATGACATTATCTTGATTGCTCTGAATGTGTTGTCCTGCATTATCTTGAAAATGCCAACATGCAGGCATGTCTGAGACACTGAATATTCAAATGCACATCTTTCACTTCTATGTGCAAAAGCAATGTGGCTTCATTTCATGAGGACCTCTGGGGGGAAGAAAATCTCCCAAACAGAGGGAAGCATACCACCTTGTGTGTAGTTCATTCAAGCAGTTACGTTTACCATACTTCTATGAGATGGTCAGAAACGTATCTAAAAGTTAATGGTTTTGCTGATCAAATCTAGTAGGCACTGTGCAAATAAACTAAAAGTAAGCACCTTTCTGATGAGGAATGGGAATCAAACTGCCTAGTAAAAACATCAGTGTTTGGTGTCTCTGGAAATGTAACAAGCAACAAAAAAGGATGGTGGTCTCTGTATGGATCTGAAAATGAGGTGAGGACTTTGATCTCCAAAAACCTAGCCATGTCTGGTCTCCCTGACATCTTCTTGCTACCTTTGTTCAGTGCTTAAGTGTCCTACAGATTATGCCTGGTAACTTACAGTCACTGGTTTTCTGATCTTATGGGGTTCTTTTTCAAATCAGTTAGTCTTCTGCAAATCTTAATGTTTTGGAGAATGTGGAAGCTAAAACAATTGTCAAATAATCCTGGTACTCCAGTTTCTAGATACAGTCTGCCCTTCGGAGAGATGTCCTTTTTAGAGTTACTTTGAAGCTTCCCCTTTACTTAAGCCAGATTAAGGTAAAATGCAAATAGAGGATTTATTTTCATAATGCGCAGAACATACAACGCAATTGCAAATGTTTATATAAAAGAAACAGATGAAGGTAGAAAGGGGGGAGGGCAGGCAAAGATAATTCTGAAAGTTGTTGTTTTTTTTCTTTATCCAATTGATTTGCTGTTGCTGCTTTCTTCAAAATTTATCAGGGATCTTTTTTCTGTCTATTGTGTGTCTCAGCATTTCACAGAAAGTGACCTCAAGGATGCTCTGAAGCACTTGTCATGGCGTTCACTTAACTACAGTAATATTTTCAGGATGCAAATGCGATGCGTGGTAAAAGTGACTTTGAAGTAGCCAGTTTTTTTTTTTATTCCTACCAGTTGTGCTAGAATGGATGTAAGACTTTGTTACCTGATGGGCCTGCAGTACTCCAGGAAGTCAATTGTGGAAATCCTGCAATTACCACTTTGGATAGCAGATGTTTCAAAGGAACAGGACTTTGACATCACTTCAGTAGTCTTGTTCCTAGATGCACCAGCCCGTGCTCTTCTCTGTCCCCTAAATACAGTAGAATTTATTGTATTTTTTATTATTCAGGAAAACTGTGTGTAATTAGAAATGAAGGATTTAGTGTTTTCTATTTATTTTGAAACAATAATTCATTGTTTTACTCCTGCCAGGGTGAATGTCCCCTACTGTGAACCACAGCTGCTGTCACATGAGCTGATCATTCACCATTCTCCTTTGTGCTGGATCATCAGTGACTAAGAAAGCTTTTGGCTAGTTTTGACCTGTCTCACTAGGGCATTTTCCACTGGTATTGCCCTCTGCAGCATGTTTGTTTCATCTGGGAAGTGTACCAGTTCAGCTGGAGAAAGAAGGTTGGCATTGGGTGCACGGAGCACTGTCCTCTGCACAGTAATGCTTCCAACAGGGCTGAATGAAGACCCCTTGCAGTGCAGCACTGATGGCAGATGTGGGGTAGACAAGTTATTGTTCTCAGATGATTTTTCAGTTAATGATCATGTAGTGCTTTGAAGAGGTAAAGTGCTGTATCATCGTTAAGCTTTATTGCCTATTATTTGGTTCCCTAAAAGATTAGGCTAGATAACGATTTTTAAAATTTTCGTTTGGATTTTTTCTACTATGGTTGAAAGCAGAATGTGAACAGGGCTCTTCAGCTGTGACTATTTAAATATGTGAGATTAAAAAAAAAAGGTCATGTTTTTAACTGTCTCATTAAAACTCATTGAAAAACACTTCATCTTGCAAGTGAAATAGTTCTACTGACTGAAATAAATGCAAAACAAGATTCTAGCTAGCTGTGAAGAGCTGTACTGAGCTAATTAATTTGTTGGGCTTGCCCCATATATACAAACTTATGTATTGTCTGGGTTTGCGCTTGGCTCAGTATGGGCCTTGCTCCTTGTCTTATTTTTACCCTGTTAAATAAGTGTAGTGGTAAATTACGCTGTTTGCCTTAATTAGAAGTAAGGTTATAAAATCGTCTTTAATGCTCTGAGCAAAGGATCTGGGAGAACTGTTGCAGATCAAGATCTGGAGTAGACCTAGATCTGTTAGGGGATAGGCCTGAAATGGTAGGGAATGAAGAGGCAAATTTTTTTCCTGGAAGGTATTGAATTATTTATAGTCAAAAACTTAATAGAAGCCAAAATGCAAATGAAATAACCAAGTTTAAAACCAGACAAAGCAGCTAGGCTATAAACAGGTCACATTAAAACACTTGTGAATTTATTTTTATAATAAAAACAATAAAACATGCCACGTTAATCTCAAACTACCAAGCAGCTTAAAATGGTAATACGGTGCAGCAAACTTGATCATCTTATTGTGCTGGTTCCACCAGTCTCTGCATCTGTCAGTTAACTTCTGGCATGTGCAGAAAGTAAATTTGTCATTAGAAAGATTGAAACTTGTCTCTAGATTCTAACAGTAATATGAATATATCTAGGTTGAGCTGAATATTGTACAATGCATCCTCTGCTGATTAATTTGTCTATTCTAATTCTGTCTGATCTGGTATCTGACTTATTTAACACTGCAGGCCTGAGTTAATAACATCCTTGGGGAATTGGTTTAACATCAGCACAGTGTCCGTCTTATTTGGAGGAGTAAAAGGGGACAAGGTATCTCTTTATACTTTGGGACCTTGGTAATAAGTTGCGGTACTCTGCATTCCCACTGTTAGCCTTAATAGGATTAATTTTGGTACTATCAAAAGAGCAATTAACACCTGCATATATGATCACAGATGATATCAAAGAAGAGGAACTCGATTTTACAATGAAGCTCAGCTTAGATTTTTACATCTGAAACATCAGCACAAAATCGGCTACACAACACTGTTGTGACCATCTATTTACATTTCTAGATTTAACTTGTTAAATCATGATGAAACTAATACAATTAGTATGAATTATCATTACTTCCCAACTCAATGTGGGAGTCAGCATGCACTGAATGTAAGAAGGTATTCCTTGATGGGGCTGGGGGTGCTGACCAGTTTTCTTCTTGGAATAGCAATATTTGGCAAAAAAGATGCTGTAGAAAAGATTGTAAACTTGAAAGCAAGATCAGAAATCAATGCTGGCTGTGAGAGCTTGTAGAAAATACCCCCACCAGATCTGAATATCTGTTTTATGCAGGTCTGAGGTACCACGAAACCCCTGGAATCTGAATTACATTGGAGTATCTCTTTCTTTTGACTGTTGATGCACTGTGATACTCTGGGAATTCAATTGTTCTTTCATGAATGGTGTCTGTTGCCTAGCCTTCACTGTGCTAAGTATTTTGCAGGAGGTTTGCAGAGCAATTGCACCAATTTCAGGAACCTTCTGGCAACTAGCAGGAGTAAGGCAGTATTACAGCACAGATGGATACACCTGCTAGCTATGAATTAGGCTCTTGGCAGAATAGAGCTCACCAGGAGCAAATGCAAAACATTTCGAAGATGCTAAATCACATAAATCATATAGCAGTGAATTGTCTGCCATCATAGATCAGCTGCCACTAGCTCCTGAGTCAGTTTGGTTGTGGCTAGCAGAGGTTAGAATACCTTTGGAGTGGGTATTGCTTTTGTGCTTACTTTGAGGCCATTGTGTTTGTAAATAACAATCACAAGTGAACTTGTTACACTTATGGTGGAGAAGTTTTTTGTCTCTGTCCTGGTGTTAAAATTTCTGCTGTCAGGAATATCCCATAAAACTAATCTTAAAAAGTCCTCAGAACTATTACTTAAAGTCAAATCTAGTGAGAAGTTGTGACAAGCCAGAAGTTAAAATCTCCAGTCATCTTTTCCCATTGAGTAGAGCTTTTACGATATGATGCTTCCTTGTTTTAAATTTGTGAGATACTATATTGTCTGATTATATAATATTGCTAATGATCCTTGAGATGAACTAATTAAAGAGAAAATGCTTTCAAATTCATTTAAATGGTGCTAATACATCAGCCTTTAAGGAGAAAGGTTAGGCGTTTGCTGCAGTTATAAATAAACAGTGGCTCAATGACCTAGAATAAACTTAATGCTAATTTTGAGGTAATCTTTCTTGGTTAAACCTGAATCTATGGCACTGAAAACACTCTGCACAAGGATGCAGATTTATAAAGCAAGTGCCCAATCTGACCTAAACAGTTCAAGATCATTGTCAGCCTCTCCCCCCTATTCTGCACATAAATGAGTGAAGGAAACAAGATCAGAAGAGTAACTTACACTTAAGGCATGGCCAAGAAATGGGAAATTACTTTCAACTACTGTGTGTAAAACTACAAACATCAATAGTAGTTGATCTTGCTGTGTTTTTTGGACAGATGGTTTGCATACTTTCCGAGGCTGCAGACCGCCTGTTGCCCCTATCCTGCTTCCTGCCACACCACATGTAGCTTGAGTGGTTAGAGGAAGACCCTGATGCACTTCTCAAGGGATACAGATATTGTACAAATTGTTCATGTCGGTACTATGTTGGCAATTAACTAATAACTGCGTTTAGGCAACTTAGAAACAGATAGCGTAGCATTCATCATCATCACTGTGTAGAAAAGTGCTGGGAAGATGAGAGCAGTATTTGAAACAGCTGATAGGTGCCCTGCTGGCACATAGTGCATGGAGTTTGATTTTGTGCTGGGGAGCCCTTACATGCTGTTCCTTGTCAGACTGGTACTTGGCATGAGCTGGGGCTGGAGCCATTGGTTGTAACTGAGGGACGTGGGATTTGGCACCTTTCAGGTATCATCATGGGTCCTGCGATGCTATTTATATATAGAGTACTACTGTGAGGCATAGTACCAAAGTAGTCAAAACAATTAAAATGACAAGGATTTTGAGAAATAAGTCATAAGTCAAATTGCAAGGAAAATACTTAAATTATCTTGAAATTATCTCTAAACTACTTAGAATATCTTGACTCAATTATCTAGAATATCTTGACTCAGAATTTACATCCTAAGGTCCTCCCTCTCATACCCCCTGTGGAAGAGGAGCTTTTTGAATCCTGACACTTTTGTGTACTCTGTTTGAACTCTGCTTCTCTTTTCTGTGCTGGCCTGAGTAGGGAACAAGATGGAAGGCTGTGGCATGATGCTGTCTTCATCAGCTGGAATTTGTAAGTAGTGTGTAGGAGTGCTGGGTGCAGATAATTTGTGTGTGATAAAACCAATTGGTATGGCAAAGAGATGTCGTTCTTGTTGTGAATAGTGTTCCTTGTTTCAGCTGGGCACCCAGGAATGCTGCTGCCTCTATATGCATGCTTTACCCTTATTGTAGGTGATAGCTGTGCTGGTGCTGGAAGAATAAAACTGCCTGTCATAGCTCTGGTGTGACATTAAGTACCACTGCCCAAGCATCGAGATGCATGAAGTATGTTATGATACTTTAATTGCTGTATTACATCAGATCTTAAAGTGTTACATTATCAAGAATAGTGAGCTTAGGTAGGTTTACTGATGTTTATAGTGGGACCCAGCAAATCATGTGCAGTAAATGGTTAGCTGTGTCCTGAAAATTTTTCAAGTTCCATACAGCTTTGAATGAAAGCCATGTTTCAGTCCATTAAAGTTTTTTTTTTTTTTTTTTTTTTTTTTCACAGAACCACCTAGCTTGGAAGAGACCTCCAAGATCATTTAGTCCAACCTCTGACCTAACACTAACCAGTCCTCCACTAAACCATATCCCTGAGCTCTATATCTAAACGTCTTTTAAAGACCTCCAGGGATGGTGACTCCACCACTTCCCTGGGCAGCCCATTCCAATGTCTAACAACCCTTTCAGTAAAAAAGTTCTTCCTAATATCCAACCTAAACCTCCCCTGGCACAACTTAAGCCCATTCCCCCTCGTCCTGTCCCCAGGCACGTGGGAGAACAGACCAACCCCCACCTCGCTACAGCCTCCTTTAAGGTACCTGTAGAGAGCGATAAGGTCGCCCCTGAGCCTCCTCTTCTCCAGGCTGAACAAGCCCAGCTCCCTCAGCCGCTCCTCGTAGGACTTGTTCTCCAGGCCCCTCACCAGCTGCATTGTTCTTCTCCCAGTCTGTAGCTCTGCTTGGGGTTATTGCACCCCAGGTGCAGGACCTGGCAGTTGGCCTTGCTGAATTTCATACAGTTGGCCTCCACCCTTCCAGGTGGTGGATGAGGGAGAGGCTGTGGATGAGGTCTGCCTCAACTTCAGTAAGGCATTTGACACCATTTCCCACCGCGTTCTCCTCAAGAAAGTGGCTGCTCGTGGCTTGGACTGGCGTACACTTTGTTGGGTTAGAAAGTGGCTGGCTAGCCAGGCCCAATGAGTTGTGATGAATGGAATCAAATCCAGTTGGAGGCCAGTCACTAGTGGCGTGCTCCAGGGCTCAGTGCTGGGGATGGAAGGACAAGAGCCGACAACTTTGCAAAACATTAAGCACAAAGGCAGAATAAACATTTTTAATTCACATATGTACTCTTTCCAAGTGGAACAATGTGAAATGAAAATCAAAGATTTAATTTAATTTAAGCAAAACAGATAAGTTATGCTGTCAGCCAGTGCTGTGAAAGGGCACCTTCCAAACCAGGCCCCTTTCCTTCAGTGGGAAGGGGTGGATTGCTCATGAGCACCTTGCTAAGAGCTGGTGGATGCAAGCCATGGGGCTGTACTGCCATAGTCCTGGCTGTACAAATGTGACGTTTTCTCTTGGTCATCTTCTGAACCATAGAATTATTGTTTCTTTTCAAATTTGAAGTTATTTTTGACAGTTCAAAAAGCTTTATTTAAAAAAAAAAAAGAATAAAATCTGTTTAGAATGACTCTTCAAAGTTGTTAGAGAAATGGCAACAATGGTTTCTGGAAAAAAACAAAATGAAAGTAATTACTTTCACTTCTGCTTTTTTTGTATCATTTGAGGCAGAAGTCTGTCTAAAGGCAAGGAGTCAGTGTCAACTGGCCAGTTAAAGCCCCAAGCTCCGGACTCTGTACCCCTGACAATGTAAATTCTACAGATTTTGTATAGCTGCCATGGTATAACAGCATTGCAGAGGTGTGGGCAGCAGGCTCCTTAGGGCAGGCACCAGCTTTTTCTTGGTGTTGGTGTAGTTGCTAGTAGTAGTAGTAGCTGTGACAGAAACTCTTATAGACTTTGGGATACCAATAAGATTGTACAGCTTCAAGTGTGTTGTTTTTTTTTGGGGGGGGGAGGGGGAAGACCAAACATAAACACAAAACTACAATGAACCATTTTCAGTATAGAATTGAAGAATTGACACTGATTATTTCCTTTTAGATATCACACTTACTTTGGAGAATTAAACTATTTCACCTTCCCCCCCCCCCCCCTTAAGTTAGCTTTTTTTCTATACTTGGAAAAGTATAGAAAGTACTTTCTGATTTTTCTGCTTCACATGGTCAAATACGATATTGTCAGAATTCAATAGTTCATGGTTTTAGGATAACTCTGAATGAGCTTTTAAGGCAGATACCTAGGTTTGCTTCAGGGAAAAAAAAAATATAAAGAATTAAGTAGGACTGTTTCAAGACTTTTGATGTTTTCAAAAAGTTGCGGAAGATGAGAAAAAGATGGGAAAATTACATGTAATAAAGCATTGCAACAATGATGTTTCTTAGTGTATTTGGTGCTTATGTAATACTATTGTGTATATTGAATATTTGACAGAATTGCGTGAAGGGGAAATCAAAGCAGCTCCCAAAACACCTCCACAGCAAATAAGAGCTTGAAAGAAAATAGAAAATATTGCTTTCTTTGACCACTAGGTGATACTCTTGCTCAATTTATTCATTTGATCAAGGTCATTTATATAAAGATTAAAAATGTTGCACAATGAAGCTCTTAAAGAATAGGATTCATGTAAAAAGATCTCTTCCTGAATATGAAATAAAACTTTACTGTTTTTCTAGTTGATAAATATTTGAGTTGTAACAAACCTTTTTTTATTGCTGTTTTGGATTTATTTTACTTCAATTAGTCCCAAACTAACATAAGGTTGAATATGTTAAATGCACACATTTAGTTTATTAGGCTGTCTCAATGAAATCAAACCAGTTAAAACTGTTGGAGTTTGGTGTAGACTGAAGTGTTAGCATTTGAAGTTTGACTTTGTCATTATTAATTTGTCATTATTAATCTCACTAGAGAAAAGCTCAAATATTTTCCCTCCAAAGTATCTTTAAATGACTATACTAAAAACTCTTTTTTTTTTTTTTTTGTATGCATAGTGATGCATTAAGATGTTTAGGTTATTTGTAAAGACTGGTTCATATCAGGGTTGTAAGAACCCAAAACAATTAATAACATTTAAGTGGTTTTTTTTTTTTTTTTTTTTTTTTAATACCATAAATATCAAGTCTTGCTAACACTGAAATCCTTTATGGAGAGTTTATATGGAGTTGTGAAGACGTCACCAGTGATAGGGTATGTGGCTTTACCAAGCCATTCAAAAGAAAACTAATGTTTGTTGTATTTGAAACAAAACTAGTACCTCTGTTTTTATGCCAGAAAATGGCATAAAATAAAGTGTAGTATGTGAGTAGTAAAATGTGAATGTGAAAACAAGTATGGAAAGAAATGAATTCTATGGAAATACTGTGCGTATCACTGCGGTGTTGGGAGTGAAAGTAACTATCCAGGTTTTATTTATCTGTAAACTATTTGCTGAATGTTCTTACTGGTACCTTAACTTCGCCAAAGCTCAACTGCTGGATTGTAAAATCACAACTGAGTTCATGTTTTTGGTGCATCTCAGGATGATTAGGGCACAGAAATGGGGTGGAGTTGTCATGAGCTGAAGTCCTGGATCCATTAATGACACATGCATTCTTGTTCCAGCTCTGGCAACTGTCCTACCTCCTTCTCCTACCAGTCTGCAGGGTGAGTGTGGTTGGTTTTGGTGTGTGGTTTATAGCTTCATGAAGTTGCCCTCTTGGATGTAGTCAGGTCCTAGTCCTCTGTGAAAAGACCATTCCATGGTTTGTGAGCCTTTCTGCAGGCATGAGCATCGAAACTAGAGCTGCACTAGAGGGTATGCAGCTCTACTGCCCCTACCCTGTCACTGCCTGCATTGCCTTGTGTCTACCAGTTCCCACTGCTTCTAAAAGAGGTTGTTGCAGATCACGCAGAACTCCTTGGAGGAAGCAGCTAGAACTGGCTGTGCCTACAGCTGGCCCATGCAGGCAGTAAAAGGTGACAAGGAGACTTTTGAATTCCCTGGAAGAGAGGCACAGAGAAGAGATGTTCAGAGAACACGCTTTTCAGCTTGAGGAACCTCCATCTTCTGCCAAAGCCATCTAAGGCATCAAAGTATTTAAGCTTTCTCTGAGAGAGAATAGCAAGTCAAAAGCAGCCAAAAGTAAGGAATTGGGGAAAAATATTGCTGTGACACTTTGTGAGGAGTCAGAAAAATGAACATGTGCAACCCTAAACGGTTAGGCACTCTGCGATGAGCAGCTGGGAAGCAAGCTAAGTGGCATCTGCAGTTATACATGTGTATATATGCTACCTTACATTCAGAATGTGACTTAGAGCTCATTCAGATACAAGTGGAACATTAATCTCAAACACTTGACTAGTTGCCTTTTTTTTTTTTTTTTTTATTAGTTCCTACTGCCCCTGTGGGCTATGTCTGGCCCCTGTGGTATGGAATCAAAACATCTTACTGTGTACTCACCCCAAACCCAGCAGGCATGGGAGAAGAACTGCTATAGCTGTGTCGGTAGGACTGCTGAAGTCTGGGGCCAGTACTGTGATTTCTGGTATCTAGCTTGCTACAATTCAATTTGCTAATGTAGGTGAATCACTAGATTTTGTATTTTGGTCTGGAATTTATTATTAGTTTTGGCTATTTGAAAAGAATGCAAAGTGTGGGTACTTGCAAATAAATACGGAACTTAGATGGGGAGATCTAAACTCATGAAAAAAGTTTTGTCATCACCTTCTGCAATTCGATTTCATATTACTGTCCTCAGGCTGTCGTAGGTGAGAATGGATGGGCTTTTGTAATGGATAGCCTGTAGAGGTTTTCACATGGTTTTCATGGTTCCGTGTTTCTGTCATCTGTTCTTTCCTTATTCAGTTGGTTATTGGCTAAATAAGATTAGCAAATGATATCCTCATAAAGAAGTAGGGCTTGAATCCAAGCCTGATTTAGAATCCAGCTTTGCTTTGGTCAGATGTGTTATGCAGCTATGCAGTTGTTCTTCGAATAAGGTCACACATTCTTATACTTGTTATGGAGCTGCACAGAGGCAGCAGTAGAAAAAGACACCAGATAGCGAGGATGGCACAATGACTGATGAACTTGTAAACTTCATAGTATTAATCTTATATATAGTGCTCCCTTTCATTAGATGCTAATATGATGGAACTGAACCTGGATGAGCTGAATCTTTTCTGTTTTAAGAGAACATGGGGAGGGTCATGTTTGTATTCAACTACTTAAAGGGAATTCTGAGACAAGATAGGCTTCTGGAACTGTACAGCAAAAGGATAAAGGAGACCTGGCATAAGATAGAGCAAGAGAAATTCTGGTTTATAGCAAGCAAGGCAGGAAACCGGCATGGTGGAGCAAGCACCTGCTGGTCAAACTGAGATGTAAAAAGGAAATGCACAGGTAGTGGAAGCAGGGACATGTGGCGTGGGGAGAGTACAGGGATGCCATCCAGATGTGTAAAGATGAATTAGGAAAGTGAAGGCACAGATGGAACTGACCTTGGTGAGGGATGCAAAGAAAAACAAGAAGGAATTCTAGAGGTACACTGGCCAGAACAGGAAGGCCAGGGAGAGTGTTTCCCCCTCTGATTAATTAGGAGGGAGAACTGGTAACTGCAGACATGCAGAAGGCTGAGGTACTCAACTTTGCCTCAGTCTTCACTGCCAGTCAGGCTTCCCAAGTCTTTGTTTCCTGAACCATAGATGGAGGCTGGGGGAGACAAGTCCCTCTCACTATAAGCAAAGAGAAGGTTTGAGTCCATCTGGTGAAACTGAACAGGTACAGGTCTATGGGGTCTGATGCTATGCATCCCAGGGGCCTGAAGTAATAGGCTCATGGAGTTACCAAGTGGTCTTTATCATATTTGTGAAGTCCTGTCAGTCAGGTAAAGTCCCTGGTGACTGGAAAAAGGGGAACATCACTCCCACTTTTAAAAAAAGGCAGAAAGAAACCTGGGGAACAACAGACCAATGAGCCTTACCTCTGTGCCTGGTGAGATCATAGAATCATAGAATATCCTGAGTTGGAAGGGACCCTTAAGGATCATCAAGTCCAACTCCTGACACCGCACAGGTCTACCCAAAAGTTCAGACCATGTGCCTAAGTGCACAGTCCAATCTCTTCTTAAATTCAGACAGGCTCGGTGCAGTGACCACTTCCCTGGGGAGCCTGTTCCAGTGTGCAACCACCCTCTCTGTGAAGAACCCCCTCCTGATGTCAAGCCTAAATTTCCCCTGCCTCAGCTTAACCCCGTTCCCGCGGGTCCTGTCACTGGTGTTAATGGAGAAAAGGTCTCCTGCCTCTCGACACCCCCTTATGAGGAAGTTGTAGACTGTGATGAGGTCTCCCCTCAGCCTCCTCTTCTCCAGGCTGAACAGGCCCAGTGACCTCAGCCGTTCTTCGTACGTCTTCCCCTCCAGGCCTTTCACCATCTTCGTAGCCCTCCTCTGGACACTCTCCAACAGTTTCATGTCCTTTTTATACTGTGGTGCCCAGAACTGCACACAGTGCTCGAGGTGAGGCCGCACCAGCGCAGAGTAGAGCGGGACAATCACCTCCCTTGAGCTACTAGCGATGCCGTGCTTGATGCACCCCAGGACACGGTTGGCCCTCCTGGCTGCCAGGGCACACTGCTGGCTCATATTCAACTTGCTACCACGACCCCCAGATCCCTCTCTTCTAGGCTGCTCTCCAGCGTCTCATCGCCCAGTCTGTACATGCAGCCAGGGTTTCCCTGTCCCAGGTGCAGGACCCGGCACTTGCTCTTATTGAACTTCATGCGGTTGGTGATCGCCCAGCTCTCCAACCTATCCAGATCCCTCTGCAAGGCCTTTCCACCCTCATTCGAGTCCACAACTCCTCCAAGTTTGGTGTCATCAGCAAACTTGCTCAAAATACCTTCTATTCCTACATCCAGATCGTTTATAAAAATATTGAAAAGTACCGGCCCTAAAATGGAGCCTTGAGGGACCCCACTGGTGACCGCCCGCCAGCCTGACACAGCCCCATTTACCATAACCCTTTGGGCCCTGCCCGTTAGCCAATTGCTCACCCATCGTATGATGTTTTTATTTAGCTGTATGGTGGACATTTTGTCCAGTAGGATCCTATGGGAAACTGTGTCAAAAGCCTTGCTGAAGTCCAAAAAAATAACATCAGCATGGAGAAGATCCTCCTGGAAGACATGTCAAGGCACATGCAAGACAAAGATAAGGAGATGACCCAAGACAGCCAGCATGGCTTCACTGGGGCAGATCATGCCTGTACAATCTGGTGGCCTTCTCTGATGGAGCGACTGCATCAGTTGATAAGGGAAGACTGACTGATGCTATCTACTTTGATTTCTGTAAGGCCTTTGACATGGTCCCACGTGACATCCCACTCTCCAAATTGGGGAGAGATGGATTTGAAGGCTGAGCTGTTCAGTGGACAGGGAATTGACTGTGTGGCGGTACTTAGAGAGTAGTGATCAGTGGCTCTGTGTCCAGGTGCAGGCTGGTGACGATGGGTGTCCCATAGGGCTCTGTCCTGTAATAACTTTAACAGTGTCACAGAGTGGGATTGAGTGCACTCAGCAAGTTTGCAGATGACACAAAGCTGAACAGTGCAATTGATATTAAAGAAAAAAGGGATGCCATAGACAAAAAGCTCAATGGGAGCCAGCAGTGTGTGCCAGCAGCTCTGCAGGCAGGCTGTATCCTTTGCTGCATCAATAGAGGGGTGGCAAGCAGAGGGGAGGGAGAGGGTTGTGTCCCTCTGCTCTGCCAAGTGTGTGTTCGTTTGTACTGCTTGGTCCTTACCTGGTGAAAACTGTTTTTGGATGTCATCTGTGTGTCTCTGACACATCTCCAAGGAAACATGGAAAGTTTGAGCTTTGTCCTTGTCTGGGAAAGAGTCAGTTCTGTGTAATTCTGAGATAAGTGTGACTATATTTTAAAATTGCTTGTACAATCTGTCTGGACTTTCAGAAGGGATTGTGTGTCTCATTCTTCTAATATGTTAGAAAACCTATTAACCACTGCCAAGCTCACTTATGCACAACTTGAATTTCTGGTTCATGTCTTGCTATATTTTTGTGTGTACGTAACTTCTGCTTTATGTAACTTCAGTATGCATGTGGCTGTTAGGAATCCACCAAGTATTTCTGAGTTTCATAATTCTTTTACTGTATTCCACACCGCTGAAGCTGCACAAAAGTAGACTTTCCTGTCATTTTTTAACTCTAACACAAACAATAGTAATTTCTCTGCTTCAACAGGTTAAAAAAAAAAAAAAAAAAGTACTGTACTTGGATAAAACACTCTATTAACAAAAGACTCTACTAAGCAGTGTGACAAAAGAAACACATCTTTTGTGTTTTCCACACCTACCTCAATGTGTGAGGTATCCTGAAGAGCTTGAAAGAACAAAAAGCATATTTCCAGAAGTTAAATTTATTTTCTAAACTTCAAATATTCTTTAAGGGAAAGAAATACCACGCTTATCCTTATGTTGATCTCAATAATGGAAGTTGAGAAATAGTAATGATTGGCACATATATGCACTACTCAGTATCTGGCTGATTTGATTTTATCCTTGAATAATTCACATAAATTATTTGGCTCTATAGATGGAGCATGAAGAACACATCTGGAAATCTAGACATTTATTTGTAACTTAAGTATATACTTTCTCATTTAATTTCTTCTGGAGAGGTTTTATCTCAAAACTGAGATGTGAACAGTATATTTATTAACTACTTCATAATTGTGCTCTCTGTGTACTTTTAATACAGATTTAACCAGGGGTTTATATTCCTTAAATTTTCAAATGAAGATTTGTTCAGGGTATGTGCTTTATGTAAAATAACTGTTAACAACTTGAATGTAATATCAGAAAGATATAATTTTCTTTCCTTTTCCCAGAATCAGGTATCAAGTAAGCAAAATTCTGATATGAGGTGATTAGAACATAGATGATATTTCTGAATTGTGCACTAAGAACATCCAGAATATAATTGTAGTTGTTCTCAACTGGTTCAGTTTGCATTTAGGGAAGAGGTATGCATGAGTAGTGTGAACTTCTTTACTCTTCTTTACTCTTAAAATCATGGGTTTAGAAACACTATTTCCGGGGTCAGGAGCCTTTTCACATTTCAATTCCCCTTAATGGTTTGTACTCTGGGTTCCTATGCTAGGATGCCATGTTTTCTACAGTGATAACAAAAGCCAACTGCCATTAGATAAACACAAAGGGTACTCATTCTTCTTCCAAACATACACCTTGCCTATTATGTTGTCACAGCATTTAATGTATAATGCAGTTTGTTGCATAATACTGTCACATATGAAAGTAAAATGACTCAGCTGCTAAATGTGTCACTTGTTTCTGTTGGGCGCAGTGTAAGGCAGCACTGGAACAGACCAGCAGCAGCAATGTTTACAGTAAACCTCAGGCATCTTAATTGTTTTCTTCATATTTACCTTTACAGGAGAAAGACCAATTGCTTTTCCTTTTCTGTTTAATCAGTAATGCCCTAAGTCAGGAAAGAGGAATAGTAGAAACAGACCAAAGGAAAGCTTGCCAAGTGGCTGGAGGGGCAGTGTGGGTCCTGGAACATGGCTGAGTGTCTTGCACATGGAGGGGGGAAATGGGTTAGCAAGTGGGGTTAAGATGAGCCACAGAAGATGGAACAAGGGATCCTCAGTTACTGGGTGAAACATGTATCTCACACCTGGTAATCCTTTGAATAAATGAATACAGTTCTGATTTCAGTGTGTGAAAGCAAGTTACTGCTTACCACTAGGCAGCAGCTTTTACATGTGGCTTCTCACAGGGCTCTCTGACAGGACACGTGTCCTGATTGAGTTAGTGCAGCCATACAAATGCGGGAAGTCTTTGGCATGAGAGAAATTGGTGCAACTGCAGAAGGAAAATGTGGACATAAAGGGCTCATTTCTGACTTCTTACAGAGCAGCAGAACAGCCTCTGCATTAGTGAGGGCAGCATTTGAACCCTAGCATAATGCTCCATTAATGCATGTGACTGCTTCATTAAACATGCTGGCATGACAGGATAACTGTGCTGTTTCATAACAAAAGCTCTTACCTAGTGATGGACACAATGACGAAAGGTCAATTTCTGATGAGTACGAACAGTTTCTTGCCTGAACCTTCTTTTTAAGAAACTAAACTAATGGACAAAGTGAGTGACAAGTCTGGTAGACTCATCTGTGAGCATGCTTGAACCACCAATGTGTCTTGCCCATCACTTGACCATTCCATCGCACTTTTTTAGTTGCTGGTTAAGTGTTTTTATTGTGTAGCCACAAAGCATAGTATAAACAGGGAAAACATGGACTCTTATCTGCATTAATGCTGAATAATTCAATGTTTGAAACTAGCCAGCCAAGTTTAGGGTAGGAATATAAATCCTTTTCAGATTAAATGAGACCTTGTGACTTTTTTCTTCCCTTAATTCTCAGCACCTGAAATTCTATGGTGTAAGGAACATGAGGTTTGTTTTTTTTTTTTAACATTTATTGTTTTTTATGTCTCTATGTTATTAGCACAAGCTTTTCCATGTCCACAGCTGGAACCCTAGACTCTCTGCAGTAGAAATAGCAAATAAGCAGGCATAATACCTGCTCTGCACTTGTGAAAATGTCTGCCTTAATGTGAACTTGGTGAAAAAATACTATTCAGAATAAGGCTGTTATTAAAAATAATGTTATATTATTAATAAGAATACTTATTCCTGAATGAATCCATACTAACGCTACATAAACAATCTAAATCACTTATGTTTTGACGGAACACTTTGGCTCTCCATTTTCCTAATGTCCTTTTTATTTTATGCTCTTTCAGGAGAAAACTTCTCTGTTTCTCATCAGAGTACATCAAATGCAGCAATCCTTCTGGTAAGAATATCTGATTATTTTACTTATATTATAAAGCATAATTCTCTGACTTGCGACATATTCAGCTGTTTTTATTTTCAGTAACTGCATTTAACAGTTCCATCTTTTTTTCAGCAGCACTTTAATTCCTTTTATTCTTTTGTTCCCATCTCCTCCGCTTTCTGAATTTATTCTGCAACTTCATGAACAATGCTGTAAATCTTCCTGCAGTCAGTATTTCCAACAGTTTCAAACAGCATGTGGTATGTCAAATCCAGGGGTTCCAAGATCTACTTTTTAATCCTTTTCTGCTTTTGTTCATTCTGTGAAGTTTTTGGCATCATTAGTTGTGTCAAATTCAAGCATGCTGCCCTAGCAAACCAAATACGGTAATGAATTTGCAGTGGAAAAGGAAAATGTTCAGGAGACCCTTTACTAACTACAGTATGTTTTGCCATTTAAAGAACCTATTTACTACTGTTTTTTTTTAGGAGTGTCTTATCCTTTCTCTTTCCAGGAGCATGTTACATTTCTAGCTCTGTAATAATTACTTTTTGCACTTAGAATGGGTTTGAAAGTACTGTCTAATTATGTTATATGTTGCTTTCTGTGTTTTGTGTAATAAGTTTCATGTGCTAGTGCAGAAAGTTGTCATTGTGCTTAGTCATGCTTGGTTCAGCAACAGATACTGCTTCAGGATTAAGCTGATGTGAAATAAAGTATTGGTACATCGGGATGCATCATCTCACTACTTTTCTTGTTCTTTAGATCTAGAAGCTGGCAGGGGAATTTTGTGTTTCCCTATTAGGGAAAATTAACAATGGATTATTCTGTGACTGAGCTCTATTTGACCATTTTCTCAGAATTAAGGGTAGTATCTGTTTTTAAATAAAGACACCTATGAAAAAAAATATACATTCTTTAATACAAATAGTAGAGACCTAACTCTGAGTTACTTGAGTTAGGAGAATTAATAATTTTAATAGCAGAAATAACTCTTATACATGCAAGACGTATCCATAGAACTGCTGTTGAATGTGTAGCTTTCATCCTTAGCTGATTTCCGTTTTTGTAAGATAAATGATGGCTTCTTACACAGCACTGAACCTCTTGGCTGATAGGCTTTGGGTGTATTTGACCTATTCTGATACTTTATAGCGATACTTTGTCTATTTAATGGAGTTTGGATCAAAATTCATACATTTTCTGAATCTCATAATTACTAGGATATTCTGGATCTGGGCTTTTAATGTCTTTTTTTCCTACTGATAATTTTTTAAAAGAAAAAAGCTACTAATTCAGGTTCTTAAAAACAAGGATATATTCTAGACAACATTCTGAAATAATATGCATCTCTTCCTTTTGACACTTGTTTGTTTATAAATGGAGTGCTTCGGTATAAGGTGGCCATCATGGATCACAGAAGCCTATGCTAAATAGCTATGAAGCATGTGTGCAATTCTCCATGAAGGGAGAAATTTTTGAATGTGTAACTTAAGAGAATTATGCTGAGAAAGGTGAACTATCCCCTCATAAATACATGAGGTACATGCCCACGTACTTCAATGTAGCTAACATTGTAACTAACAGCCACAAACACTGAGAATTATGCACCAACACTTCAATATATTAGCAAATTAATTCTGAACTACAGAAATGTTCTGATGACAGTGGAGATCTCATAACAGGAATGTAAGAAATAGCATCTGTCAAATTGAAAGGGGTGCAATTGAAATAAGTAGAGAGAATTCATAGTGCCTGATTTCAAAATGAGGTTTTGTATTTTATAGGTCTATAGAAGCTTTTTCATGTGTTCAGAAATGGAAAAATTAAATGCTGACCCTAAGCAAGACCTGATAATTTTAGCTGTGTAGGTTAGAGGGTCCAGCTTTCTCATCTTTCATGTGCGGTAATAACAAAAGTTGTATTTCTTTTTAATTTGTTGGTGTATGAGAAAGCATTTTCTTTTAAATGAATGCATTTGTTGACTTGTGTTGCTGATCTGTTTGTATGTCCGCTTTCTATTACACTCAGACAATTTATTCAAAAAAAAAACAGAAATCAATTCTTGTGCCATAACTGGTACTGCAGTCTACTTAGTCTGGGGAAAAAGCTGCATTCTATTGTATGTGGGGATGACCTCCTGAAGTCCTTCCAACCTGAATTATTTTCTGATGCTGTGATTCATATCAAAGTACAACTCTGTGGACCTACATTTTAATGAACAGTTTGCCAGCAAACATGTCAGTCTGAACTGCACTCTCTCTGTACATAGTTTGGACAGGATTTAGCTCAATTCAATGAGTGAATGCACTGCAAATGAATATCTTGATGCTTTCCCTCCCTCCCCTCGGAAGTAGTTAATTTTGGCAACAGAATCTCCCATGTCAATTTAGGCTCGGTTCCTGGTCTTAAGTTTTGAGGAATCATATTTGTGCACTTGGAAATACACTAAAACGTAGGGTGATTGATCTATTTTCAGAAGAAATAAAACCAAGATGGTTTTGTAGTTCATTATTAAGCATACCTGCCAGTGGTCATGGTATACTTACAGAACTGTCTATGAAGTCTAATATATGTAAATCTTGGCAACGAGCAAACTAAAGATTCATAGTACTATGTAGGTAAAGACTCACCCATTTTTCTTGCGATCTGTTCTTGTTTTAAGATCTCTGTTGTATCCAAAATATCACCACCTTTGCTCAGAGTGGAAAGAAGTGAAGAAAGCATTTATGCTTTATTTAAAATAATTTATTAACTTGCTCATCTAGAATTACTGAATTCCGGTGAAGATTTGGACTGATTGCACTTAAGCAAAAAGATTGGTTAGAGTTCTCTGAAGGAAGTTTTCTTGCAGTTTAGTTTAGTTGAACAAAGCAAAATCTTTGTTGCCTTCTCTCTCAGAATTAGTTAAGAAAAGCATGTCTTCCACTGCCTTGAGTGTGTTTTAGTGACAGAGTTTGCATTCATTCTCATTCCAGGAAGCATGGAAATACATTAATCTTGGTTCATACTCCCAAACCATCTTTCATCCAGTGATCTCCTATTACAAAAAATTGAAGCCTCAAGACATAACATTTCTGTGAAATATGTAAGAAAGATGCAGGGGTCACTTCACACAGCACTGATATGCAGTCACCTTTGGAACAGAAACTGGCAGTTGTTTAGCTATGTGCTCTCTGATGAGCTCTATATCCAGATGAAGCTTTGTTCTGATTTTAGGGAGCTGAGAGAGTATTAGTACTGGCACTGGACCAGCATGCTTAGGTCAATAGCACTCTCCTAACAAAATGAACTGGGGAAATTTGTCAGACAGGAGTTGGGATCTTACTTTCTGCCTTTTTAAAAACAAAAACAAGACCTGCTCCACCCCCCCCCCCCCCCCATACCCAACACATACAAAACATAGATACTAGGCTTTGAAATGACAAAGTATCACCTGCTAACTGACTGATGCTTCTCTGTGTTACTCAGGTATTGATTTGAAGTCTCTTCAACATTGATTGAACTTAGTTCACAGAACTTGACAGGACTTCAGCTCAAGACACAGGATAAACTCAAATGTTTGTGATACTTGAGACAGCTATGTTGATATTCACAGGTGATGTTTTCTACCACTGTGATTTGACACTCAAATCATTTGGCAGCAACAAGAAAGAAGTGTGTGAAATTATTAATAAGATATTGAATGAAGAAGCATCTGTTTGTCCAGATGTATTACATGTTTACCCTTCCGCTACATAAAACAATTAATGATTTTATATTTATTCTTGAACTGATTTTTTTGTTTTGGTTTGGTTCTGTTTTTCTACGGGGGAAAAGCCTATCTTAAACATCAGGATGCATGCAATCATTCAATTGCATTCAATTGAAATCAGTGAGTGAAATATCATTTCCATAGAAATCTGGTTAGAAAAAAAAAAATCAAGTCCTTGCAGCAGCAAGCTGTTAACTTTTCAGGGGGTTATTAAACTGGACTGGAATTAAGTACTTAACTCTGCCTTAAAATGATGACAAAATAAGTGATTGTGCACTTAGCTAGCACAGAAACAGCTTAGCAAGGGGTAGGTGGTGTGTTGCAGAGCCAGTTGCATGCCTGGTTTGTGCCCTGTCTGTGCACTAGAGGATGTGGTGATGTGTATCCTGAACCAGCATGTCTGATTGGAGGTGTCTTTGGTTTCAGTGCCTGTGGTGTAACTTTAGTGCAAATAGATGTTGGGTCAGCAAGACTGAGAAGTCAGAAGTCAGGCTCAGATGACTCCTTTGAACATTTCTGTTCCTGTACAAAAAGATCTGGTTCCAGCAGCGTGCATCAAGGCAAACCTACTTTGTGTAGCTGAGTGTCCAATGTGCTTCGTAGGTTGTAGGAACATTCAAGAGCTTGCACCACATCTTCTATGTGAGTGTTGTCCTAAGTGTTGCTCACTAGTCTGATTCTGATAAGTGAATTATCATGGTCAGTATGATGGAAGGAAATATGTAGGTGAGTCTCACAAACTCATGTCATGTGAAGCTCAGGTGTTGTCTAGTACTTTTTTGGTTCCTTTAATTGTGTAGGAGAAAAGGGATCATTTCAGAAAAGCTGTTAGCCCAATTGCTGCAGGGCAAGGCCAGAACCAAAACAGAGCTGCAATGCCTGTCTCCTACTTTTAGTTTCAGATTTTATATTTTTTTATACTTTTACTGGGGAGAATACGAACAAGAGTTACAGGTCGTAGTTAGGAGAATAACTTATAGAGTATAGACTATTCAGTCAGGACAAGGTTTGCACTTTGAATCTTTTTAAGGAAAATAATCATGTGCCACGTTGACAGGCAGCTTTAGAAATCATTAAGGGTGAATGCATTTCAGTAGGATTTGTATTGCTAGTATTAGTCTCTAGAAAATCCCATTTTAAAAAAGACTGACATAACTTCACAAATATATGTATAACGTGAAACATTTCCATCACTTGTGATGACTAACCTCTGTAGAAATGTTTCCAAATAAATACTTATAATTTTCAAGGAATAATTGAAAATGTGGGAAGAGATATTGATCAAGGACTATTTCCTTTAATATTTGAGAAATAACAAAGAAAAGAAAAAGGAAGGAAAGAAAGAATAAGGAAATGTACTAAAACTGTTTATGATCACAGTCCTGTAAGAGCAGAACAAAGGGAGCTGCAAAAGATGTGGTGTAATCCCTGGTGGTGCTCAGAAGGGTTGGAGCTAGATGGCCTTTGGGGTCCCTTCCAACCCAAGGTGGTTTATGACAGTGGCTTATAATGGATCATGTCCTCCCTAGTGAACAAGAGCCATTACCAGTTAGCTGGTGGTGGTGGTGATCTCATTTATCTGCACTGTTATTGAGCTGTAAAAACTAAGCAGGAATGCTTCCGAATCCTGCAGCATGAGGTGGCAGCAGGACTGTGAAGTGCTCCAAGACAGCAATGACACTGGCACTTGCCATGAGAATATAGGATTATTTTTTTTCCAGCTTCCCTCTTCCAGCTCTTCTTAATAAAATTTTCTACTTTTTTTTTTTTCCAAAAAATAAAATTATAATCCTCTCTGCAGCCTTACAGAAGGATAAAAACATGCATGCAGAGATCAATCTCTGTTTCATTGAGCTTTTTATTTGTCCAGAAATATTAATGATGCTTGATTCCCTTTCTTAAGGCAGGGCAATAGGAACCCGAGGAAAACAGATGCCCAGTTTGTGTATGGTACAGACCTTCACCAGTCATTTGGAAGAAGTTAAGGAGTTTGCATTAAACCAGTCATACTTCCTCCTTGCCCTAAGCCATGGGCAACTGTTGCTCTGAAATTCAGAAGCCAAAGCATTAAAAAGTTCCATGGTTTGGCTTTGTGCTCTCAGGTGTCTGACACACCACATGTAAAGTAGACACTTTGGACCCTTCTTGAACTAGAAAAATACTGGCTGTGTGCTTCGAGGTCAAGAGATTGGAGTTATCTGGGAATTCTCATCTTAATCCTAGTTTGATTGCTCCATTATGTGGATACTTGTTAAAATCCTAAAACTTTCTTGGACATCTGTATCAATTACATTACATACACAGTGGGTTATCTTTCCTACATAAGCAACTGAGGGAAAAAAAAAAACAAACAGGTAATAAGTATGAATCTGTATATAAAAGGAATACCATTATGAATGTAGCCTCACTAGTAAACTAATTTTTTTAGTGTTTTCTACTGAATGTCAGAAAAGGCATGAAAGTGGTATTTCATGAGAGATGAGCTTTCATAGATTTATCAGTCTGATAGCAAAAGAAATAACTTAAATTCTCAAAATGCAGACAAAATGTCGAGAATTTCTTTCTGTTGCTTCAGAATGAAGAGGAAGCAGGGTGGTGGATGAAGTTTTGTTTCTTAGTTCATGGCTTAGTTCATGGCAGGGGGTGTGAAAAAGACTGAACTGACAGTTTGGGGATTAGTACCATTCCTACCTCAAATGTTCAATGTCTTTATCATCCTTTTGATCCATGAATTTAAACCACAACAGAAACAGTTGGTTCTTGGAAAAAAACCAATATTTTTCAATATAAATTTTAGATTAGAAGTCTTGGACAATATTTTTCAGTTGAGGTAAGAAACACATGCGTCTAAAGTTCTGGAAAGACATGTAATGAGAATTGACTTTTTATTTCAGTTTGGCATTTGAATGCACAGTTCTTTTCATTGAATTTCAAGTTAAAATGTCATTTCATTTTGGTTTCATGGTTAAAAAAAAAAAAGAAACAAAATGACATTTCAAAATGAAATAAAAATATCATTTTGAATCAATGTTAATATGAAAGGTCACTTTGTTTTCATAGCCAAAAAATCCCTCTGGAACAGAATATTTCATAGTTAAATGAATTAATATTTTTTCAAAATGTCTTATGAGGAAGTGGAAATTATTTTACACGTACAAGCAGATAATCAGATTTGATTGAGATGATTTGCATGCAAAATATGTTGGCTGGCTATATCAAAAAGCTTATCTTGGTTGAATTGTGAGCCTGGACTCCTGGAAATAGTTCTCAGTTTTTGCAGTTGCAGCATTGCATTAAAAGTGCTTACGTGGTGCTTGCACATGTGATGCTGGACAAGGTGCTTCCCCTTTCTCTGCTGGTTTAATGACCGCGTTCCTCTGAATTCCCTTCCACCTCTCCTGACTTCATGTTCTCTGGGTTGGTGCCAGGACCCAGCGGAGCTGCACAGCAGAAAAGGTCCTTCCCTGTCATGTAATGGTCGCTCATGGTGCAGAAAGATTGGGGTTCCCTTCCTCCTCATCTCAACCCTGCAGTACGTTCACAGCTGTTTTCTTCATTTCTGCAGGCAGTACTTCGTGTGTCACCTAGGGAGTCTACAAATAAAGGCAAGAGGGTGACAAACTGGAAGAGCTGAAAAACAGTGGGTGGTTACTTCTATTTTTTCTTTTCCTAAATAAGAGGAAATTTCATACTTTGCTTTGCAATGTACTTTTGCTTGTAGTACAGAAATGTTTACCTCTTTTCTCAGCTTTTACAAGCAATTACTGAAGATGCAATTTTGTGCTTAATGAGTAGCTGAGCACTGAACCTTAAAAAAAAAAAAAAGCTCCCACTCCAAATATTAATTAGTCCTTCAAGTTAAAATAGTTAAAAGCATCCACTTTTCAGTCTGACTCTCAAAATACTTTCCATTGTCAAATGGTTAGATTACCTGTTCTCTTTGAGGAGATGCATTCAACACAGCCCATAGAATCAAAAAAAAAAAAAAAAAAAAAAAAAGCAGACTTGCAAGTTTGCTTTTGGTTTTCAAAGTTGAGTCCGTGATATGTTCCTTTTACTGTCTGCAATGTTGCTTAAATTTTCATATTAAGATCTCATTAGCCTGGCACTAGCTGGAGGCTGACTGGCTTTTCCCCTTCTGTTTCCTGCTGTTGTTTTTCCTGTTAGTTTAGGGTCAGGCTGGGGCTGGCCATTTGCCTACATACAGTCCTAGCAGGAACCTCTGCAGGCCATCCTGAGTCCCGTGCTGCTATTGGGACTAACTGTGATGTTAGAGCAGGTTGCCCAGGGCCTTGTTCCCTCTGGATTTGAATATACCCAAGAACAGAGATAGCTTTTGCCACTTCCTCTCTGAACTGATCCAAACATTAACAGACATTAGAGCAGGAAGCAAGGTAGAACCTGTAGTATACATTTCTAATTGAAGGGGATTCTTACTGGAAATGTTTCCATTTTAGGTTTTTTTCTAAGTAGCGATGAGAAAAAAGAAACATTCCAGTTAAGTTCATAAGATTTTTTTGTTTAAGGTCTTTTGGCATCTCTAGTAGGTTTTAAGTACCCTTTAGCATTTATTGGTTGTCAGTGAACTTGAGCAGTAGGTATGTGAAACCAGTACTTGAAAATCTGAAGACAAAATAGGTGTAGATAAATCAAATTGGATGGAGTGCTGCATTCATACAGTGGTCTTGCTTAGGAAATGCACAGAGCCACGTGAGCACTTTGATTGGCATCTTTGCCAGGAAGAATTGATGTCTATCCAAGCTGTAGTACTAATGAACCACACATGCTTGTTGCATCTTTAACTAGATTCACAGTATTAGATGCTTCCAAATGAGGAAGCCAAAACACATCTCATGTGTTTCAAGAGAACAACAAATAGATAGGGAATGTTCCACCATGCCCACCCACCCTGTTCAGATGAAATCTGAATAGCGGGTTGTGCTCTGCTTGCTGCTACCTGGGCGGAATATATCCCCTGGAGCTAGGAAGTGGTTGTTGTGAAAAGTGTGCTTTGCAGGGTGAGGCAGCTGCTTACTGAACGTGTCTGCTACAGCAAGGAAAGCCCACAGATCAGTAAGAAGTGTGCAAGTTGTCACAGGCACAGAAAATGTAACTGTGTAGATATTGTGGTTTTGACAATTGGATTGTTTAAAAAATGCTAAGTGTTCAGTTCTGCCCTAGTGCCAAGAATGAACCTGCAATGCTACAGCTTAGTGTTCTTTATTCTACACTTCCAACACCGAGAGCAAGATTTACGGAGGTCCCAAGTCCTTGTTTCTGTAGGGACAGTTCAGTCTGAGTTGGCTTTTCAACAGGGTTATTCTTGTAATCAATCACTTGTAATCAAGATAACTTAAAAACATTGGTAGTATTTCACAGCAGAATAATGGCAATGATACATTGAATCCCTGTGCTTCCAAATGCGTAAAATGAAATAAATGTGATCTCTCCCTCTAATTTTTCTGTTGAAGATGAAAACACACCATCAGATTCAACAAGACAGGGAGAGAGATTAGTAAGACCTTTGAGTTGTTCTATTTAACTGCTCGGCACTTCAAGCCTTAAATAAATAAATAAAAAACCCAAATGTATTCAGCTTGTCAGCCTCTGGGCAGAGCTGCCTTCTGTTGTTACAGCCCTGTAGGTAGTAACTCTTAGAAGTGTTGGTAGAAATATAAAAGTGAAAATACTTCTGCATTTGTTTTTCATTTCTTTCCTTTTCATTCACACCTAGATTTTGTATTCACTTCATAGCTTTGTTAGAACAAGCTGGAGGGCTACGATATTGATGGAAAGTTAGTATTTTCTGTGTATGTATGTTGTATGTACTCATATGGGTAAATCGATGCTAGGGAGCCTCTCACATATTCAAGTCCACTCAAGTAGTCAAAAACACTTCTTCCTGTTTCTCTTTCGTTTTGGTGCCTTCTCAAAGCAGGGTGTGTGTATTGAAACACATCTTGAAGATCACAAATTTACAAGCAAGATACTGTAATTTTTATAGTTTATTGGCTATTACAGTATACTGTAATAAATTCTTAGTGCTGTCTAATCCTAAAACTGCACCAAGCAGTAATGCTTTTATGAATTATTAATTCTTAAAAGGGTCATATCAGAGAACGTTTTGTATGGGATGGTTAGAAAAATCAAAGTGCAGCACTGGGCAGAAATGTGACTGCTTAAATGGGAGAAAAACTCTTAGCTAGCAGAAAAACTGTATGGTATTGTTATAGTCTCCTTTTTTTTCCTGGAGTTTTATGTGTGCGTTTTTCTGCCCTCAAAGGCTTGGGGTTTTCTCATTTTTTCTTTCTTTCCTCTTTTGTTCTTTTCAACTTCCCTCTGTTGCAGGATCTGAGTGTGCCTTTCTATTATGGTCTGTATTGTCAGCTGAATTCTAATCTAAGTAATGGAAAAGTCAAGCAAATTAGGAAGATAGTGACTTTTTTAGTACTTGTGGCTAATATCCCAAATATCAGTATCGTTATTAAGAGAAAAATGGTAAATATTGTTATGAACAGCCTATGACTGCATAGTCTCTATTCTATCCAGGGGAATTCAACCTTCAATTAATAGAGGCAAGCAGATGCTTCTGTAAAAGCTCAATAGCATTTTTTCCCAATGGCTCACAAGTAGGGCATGTGCCGTTCAGCTTGCTTTACTGCTAATGTGTGCTATGGAACATCCTGTTTGCATTAGCAGGCTGATGCTGGCCATGTCCTCAAGCCAGGGAATGATATTTAAGTAACTTTCCACAGGAGGCTAAGATAACTGAGTAACTCTACTGAAATGTATAGCATCGTGTGAGTATTTTCATCTTCCTTCTCTCTGGAAGAAGCAGTAGTGACAGTAGGTTGCAGAGATTAATTTGCATCTTTAACTGGCATGGCTGTTTCTGAAGTGAACATCTGACCATACCTTCTGATTTAGAACATCGTATTCTGCCTTGCACTTCAAGTACTGACTGCAGTCAGGTGAAAAATTCTGTGGTTTCTCTTTTTTTTTTTACATGCCATCTGTACTGTCTAGTGGGGTACATACCTGATGGGTATGTGTTTGGACACTTATTAGCTGTGATTCCTTCAAAAGTTATAACTGATTATTGATGAAGGGGAGTTTGTCATAGGGAAATAATTATTTGACATCTTAGTGTAATAGGTAAATTTAGGCCTATGGTGCAGAGAATATATAGCATATCCAAAAATCTAAGTGTTTTAGTATGTTTGCTAGAGTCATGGTAGACAAAGCAGGTATTTATTTTACAATGCATGACCATGCTTTCATAATATATGCCTGTTTGTTTGGAATGGATTTCATGCACATCTTTCAGTATAACCAAAACAAAATAGTGCTGTGGGTTACTTTAGGTTTTTACAGTAAGCAATTCTATTTGTTAGCATGTTTTCTTGTTACTTTTTGAACACCAAATAAGTTATGCATCCTTACAAAAGTAAAAGAAGGTGTAATATTTATCATACTGTTGCTGCTTTATAGAAGCTCTGAAGTCACCTGCTTCTTTCATGAGGGGAAGAGCATTTCTCTTCCTCCTCTACGTGATGTTACAGTCTAGAAGACCTGTTGAAACAGCTTGCCTCCTTGGAGGTAAACATGCCAAATAATGAACTAGTATTTTTGTAGCTACATAATCAGGATCTTTTGGCACACTATTTCCAGAGTTATTCAGTTCTCTTGCAGTTAAAAGTTGTTGATCTCAATGAGACCTTTACTGAGAAAAGCAGTGAAGAGCAGACCTTACAGCCACACAGCCTGGCAGGTGTGTGCTGCAGAGTGCTTAGCCATGGCTAGTGGAGGCAGGCAGAATCCTGGGACCCCTCCAATTCCCCTGGGGAACCCTACAGTAATACAAGTCTTGCATTTCAAAAGTAGCTGGACATCTGGCTGCTCTTCAGTTGGTTTCAGTAAAAGTTAAACACTTAAACATCCTTTTGGGATTTATCAATTACTGAGTTATTGCATTTGTTTCTGTTTTTTTGCTGAATTTTTGCTCACAATGTGTGAAAGCTTCCCAAGAGTTTTAAAATTTTCAGATGAGAGGGGCTATTGAGCCTTTTTGTATGTAGTAAAAGGACTTATTTTAAATTCTGATTTATGTGCTGGCACTCCAGTATTATTTGTTTCTTGTAGGACTTATGTTAATACTTGCTGTTATTTAATGTGGGGAAAACTGTTTGCATGAACTGTCTGTTCATCCATCTTAAGACTTTCCAGTTCACTTGTCCTCTGAAAGTTACATCTTGCAAAGGAAACCACCTGAATGTGACATGGCAGTGAAAGCCACATAGCTCCAACATGAAGGTTGTCTCCACTCAATGTAGATCAGTAAAAGATTTTAACCACATAAAGAGATTGAACATGTGTTACTCCTGGGTCACCTCACAGAATAATAGTTGACATTGGCAAACAGAAGTGGTTGTATCATTGTTGATGCAAATACACAAGTAGCTTCCCTTCATGGGCCCACAATGATAATAAGCAGTTGTTTTATGCTTAATGTTTGCTTCTGAAGATTGTTGCCCCATATTTAGTTAACATATCCTGTGCTGGCAAAAGTAATGAACACAATTAAGACCTCCTTCAGAGAGCCTTTCTTCTGTCCAATGAATTTACATGAAAGCTTTATTAATATCTTAACCTTGAAAATAAAAGAAAATGGTGCTTTCTGACATATCATTTAGCCATCACAGAATTAGCTGAGGGAATTTGGCACAGAAACATTGACATAATTAATTTGCACTGATGACATCAATCAACCTTCATCTAAATAATATAATCAAATGGTGTAATTTGTTTCCAAAAATTATAAAAATGTATCACTCTGCATCCAATGACAAAAGAAAGAAAAAGCAAGTGGAAGTTACAACTGAAACTTCTCCCTACACTACATGAAGTCCGACATAAAGTGGTGGGACAGAAAAGCCCCTGCATTTGTGGCCTTGCACTTAGCACCTAATATGACAGACTGAATACAGCATGTTTTAAAGAACATCACTCTGAAGTTCATGGCTGAATTAAATTTCTCCACAGAAAACATCTGGCTGTAACTCCGACTAAATGGAATCATCAATTCTTTTTAGTTCAGAGATAAAAACGAGACCAAGCAAGTCAGCACCAGGTAACAACCAGAGGCAGGGAAAGCCAAATCACCAGTTCATTGCTGGAAACTAACAAAGGCAGAAACAAAATCCATGCTTTCAAGTTTCCTTTATGGTATTTATTTTAGAAATGCAGAATTGCATGGAAGGAAGACATCTTAGCAACATGGTAATGAGCTCACAGTTTTGTAGAATAAAAAAGGATTTCACATGTAAAATACTTTAGATTTCTGTTGTTATTTTGTCTGATACTAAACCTAGCATTTAAGTTTCTTTTGAAAACACATGTCAATTTTTTTTCTTGAATAACCACTTTTTGTCCAGAAAAAAAAGTATGGTAATATGTACTGAAGTAAATGAAGGGACTTATCTTTAAGGTCCCTTCCAACCCAAGCTGTGAGAAGTCAGGATGATACCAGATCTCTTCTGCATCTTCAGTGTAATTACATTATCACTGATACCTATTTTTTTGGTTTGCTTTGATCTTCCTCTTCTCCCAGCTCTTCTCATTTACACCCTTTTCCATGTTTTTATCCACGTCATTATTGCTAAAATTTTGTAGTGACTCCATGATTCTTCACATCTTTGTACGTTTGGATACACTCTTGTCTAACTTAGCATGCTGCATATATAAATGGGTGAACTTTGTACTTTCCTTATCCAGAGTTCTGTAACTAACACAACTAGTTTGAGCCCAGGGTCTACTGAAGCTGCTGTAAGTCTGGGTCTAATAATCCATTTTTCTAAGAATTAATTTGATTGAGAGGGATCACTTGTATAATTGATTTCCCTCTTTTTTTTTTTTTTTTTTTTTCCCCATGTATACTTAGTTTCTCACCTTCATCAACTACCAATTTTCATCCGTATGCTTCATCTCTGGGGTAGTATATGCTTGGAGAATGTGATGATCCTTTCACAGTTTAAGGAAAGAGATGAAACAAGGAGGTAATATATCACTGCATCCAACTAAGCTGTGGAGTTCTTCTGCAGAGCCTGCTGAAGTCTGTGTTCTAATATTCATAACCCTCTGCCTGATAAGCAGTTCGAAGTTATGCCTTCACTTATCCATTACAGTGGCAAGGAAACTGTTTACTAATTTGCAGTGGAGAAACAAAAGGAGGAAGAATAACCTCTAGCTGATATAATAAATGAATCATTTATGCAAGGCAGTATAAACACTTAGCTGTTTGCATTCCTGATATTTTTTTTTACTGAATTATTTTCCCCTCATTTTCTTCCTATTTCTGAATGCTGCTCATATTAAAGGGAAAAAGGTCTCTATCTCCCAACTTCATTTTCTCATTGTTATTCATTGGCCAAAGAAGCTGAGATGGGCATCTCAGTTTATTTAATCAGTAGCTCTCTGCAAGGGAGGTTAGGAATCATCTCTGTGCATCAGAACTGATATGTAGCAATGCCTGCCAAAAGAGATTAGTAGGTCCATGTCGAGGTGCAAGCAGCAGGGTAGAATGAAACCTGAAGCTGAGTTAAGTAATTGGGTTCTTGTTCAATAAAAAGTGCTTGTTTGTGTGTTGTAATGAAAGATCTTTGGTGCAATGGATGTCTGAATCCAAATATCCTCTGGATTTTTTGATGGATAAAGTGATAAGGGTGAAAGGGATTTAATTTAGGACTATTGAAAAAACTTAAAGAGATTAGAGAAATTCATAAATGTACTTTCTGTTATCGTGGTGGCTGTTGTGACTTCTCAGAACCAGACTTGGGGTGGGCAGGAGGGACCAAAGTAATCTGGGGTGTTGATTTGGGGCAGGTGCTCTTGGGATGCGGCTACCATTAACTTCCCAACTGACATGCAAGTGTAATTTAAAAATAGTGCAGAATTTTTTTTTAAATTATTATTATCTCCACTGATCATGTTACTTAAAACTAAAATCCGTGTCTGTAAATGATCCTTGATTTATGTGTAGTATTCTGACTCCAAAACTATGTTCCTTGTGAAACTTCAAGTTCTCCAGCTTCATTAGATCTATTTATGTAGAAATAATTAACATCTAAAAAAAAGGAATGTTGAGGAAATGGATGATGAAATCTTCTCTGCCTTTGAGATAACTCAGTGTTATCTCTAAATCTTTCTCCTCAGTGTCTGACTGGAACTACAATATCGAGATTGGAACAAAGGTTTATCTTGAAAGCAATTGTCCGTAAGCGTTAATTGTTTTTTCCTGTTACTGACTTGGCTTCTGTAAAGACACGAAATGGCTTGAAAACGGACTGAAGATTTTTCATAGTTGGTGTGCTGTCCTTATGTAGCCACAGAATCACAAAAGTTACAGGTAGACTAAGATAAAAAGTTTCTAGAACCAAGATGTTTGCTTTCTTAACGCAAAATCATCAGGCCATGGAAAACACATCTTTGATCTTAGACATGCATGCACATGTGGGGGAAAAAATGCCATACACTTATAGGAATCTCAAAAGCATGAAATACTGCTGCTTGACTTGATTATTATAATACGTATTTTATTCTATAATTTTGTCAGATCTCAGGTATTCTGAGGTTGGTCAAATTGCCTGTTTATGGTGGTGATATGAGACTTCCCTTTGTTTCTTGAGATTGCAGGATAAATTAGGGATCATTTTGCAATGGCTTTCATTAGAGCTATGAAATAGAATCCCAAAAATAAATGAACAGGAATCGTGAATGCTTATTTGTGCTCAGGATTCCCATAGCAAACACTTTCAGAATTGCATTAAATACAAAACAAGAACAAACAACCAGAAAACAGACTTGGAATGAACATGAGTTAGTTATTAGGCTGTGGCAACTCAGATGATGAATCTGAAATGCTCCCAGCTTTCCTCATAAAGTGGAGTTTTTCCAAAAAAGCCTTGCTCTGTAGATGTCTTAAGTCAGAACAAGAATTTACTTTTATTTATTTATTTTAAATCAAGCATATAAAAACCTGTTCTTTTAGTTCTGACACTGAAGAATATTCTGCAAAACAGCATATCCTGTCCTTGTTGGGATTACCATATTTTATCTGTGCATGTCTTTGAGGTTGTTGTAATGGGATAGTCATTAATTTAATCTGATTTGAAAGGTAGATAAATTCTTGAATGTAGCATCTCCTGCAGATTGACATCTTTCTTCTGATCATGTCTTAAAATCTGAAATCTTGATTTTTATCAAAACTGGGTTTATTGGGATTTCTTTATTTCAGTTTCTATGAGAGCGTAATACAGCAGCCAGAATTCAACTCAGTTTTTAATTTCTTTTGTGAGGCTTCATATAGCCAAACTATAGTGAGCTTTGGGATAGCTTACTAATTTCATCTGATATTGAGATGAAGCACTTCATTTTACGAAGTGTGTAACTGTTGCCTTTGGAAGTATAAAAGAAGACTTTCAGTATTTATTCCCCCCCCACTAACAGGAAACTCTCCTCCTCAGCTGACAGGTTGAAATCAGATGGTCAGATTGTCTGTGCCTATCTCCATCTGCCAGCTGCAGGGGACGAGGTAATTAATGTCCCTATTAAAGCAGGGGCAGACAGCCTGGCTCATGACAAGGCAGTTTTCTCCTAGCCTGGGAGCCAGGAGTGTAGGTGGGCTTATCCTGGCGATAACTGATAGCACATGGGAAGCCTTACTGTTTCAGTACCCCACCAGGGGGGTGCTACCTGCCTGAATGTTGCTCATTTCCCCATTTCAGGTGGGGAGAAGTAGAATTTGTCACATATGTAGTCACAGAGGAAAAGAGCAAGAATCTGGTTAATGGAGCAAGTCCACAAGGGATTTCTGACCCCGAAGAAGGGGAAAAGAAAAATGCTTTACTCAGCTCCCTTGACATGCTTTTTAATTGGCAATTTGTATATGCTTATTTAAACCTTACTCATGGTGTTAGCTTACACCCTCCAAGTCCATTCATAGTGCCTGTATTGGCAGAGGATAAGACAACCACCTGTGTCAAATATGTAGTGTTTACTTTGTGGTGAGCAACCCTGTAGAGTGTACTCTTTGCACACTGTTTTGACAAAGTGACTGCTGTCTTCTATCGTGAGGAGGTATTACAGCTGAGGTTGCAGTATTGCCTGTTTGTTGGAAATTGTGAGATCTAGGAGAGGTTGATCTGCACAGCTTCAGAAATGAAGCTATCCTAAGTCATTGCCAACATCTTCCTGAAGTGAAATATATATAGTAAAAGCAATCTTTTTTTCTGAACTGACTTCTATATTGTTTGATTAGCCTTAAACTAAAACAAATGTCAATCTTCAGGCATAAATTAAGTCTGTACAGGCAGCACAGCAAAGGTGGCCAAGTATGAGATAGCATTAGGAACCATTATCTGGCAAAATCAACAATTTTGGGGGGATATCTCTTCAAACCGAATTTATGTTTTGGTTCTCTAATTAAAATAGGTAATGCTCAAAACATGAACAGAAATCCAGTGCTAAGGTTTTTGCAACATCTGTAAAGGTAGCAAAGGGATATGGTTTGATGGTTCCCATTAGAATCAGAATGAATCATTCTGAAGCTTTTTCTTAAGATGTTTTTCATGTTTTTAGGTTTCTCTGACCAAAAAATAACAACAACAGAATGGATGTAGAACTATCACCTTTCATGTTAAAGAAATACGTTAACAACATATGCAAGGACCTCTTTTACAAGGAAAAACTTTATAAAGGATGTAACAAGTCAGTATTTTTCTATTTCTCATTCAGTACTGAAACCAACCTTTCTCTGGCCATTAGAGAAGAGGGAGAGGGATTGCATTCTCAAGCGGTTGCAGCTTTACTTCTGCAAGTGAGGAATACAAAGAAAAATACACCTGAAATATTCCAAAATGATCTATTGAATCTAATTAACAAAATTTGGTGATGCATATGGCAGCATCTTTCATTTCTAAATGCTTGATTTCCAGACTTATCTGTCTGGGAAGAGAGACAATACCTTTGTTGTGAACTTCATTTTAGTCTGCTCCAATAGATCAGTAGTGGTACTATCAGTTCACCTGTTAATGACAGGAGCCAAGTTAGTGGTAGTAAATTTGAGGATTGCTTTTTATCTCACTTGTTGGCATAGGAAAAGTGGATTTTGAGCATTCTTTCTAGACTCTCAATATGTTTATTCTCAATACCTTCAAATCTGTGGTAAGCATCTTGATACAATATGAAGGGTTATTAAGATATTAAATGACGCTAATGTAGAATCTTGCATTAGCTAAAGAGTCACTTTTATTTCATATGTCATCCTATAGAAACAGTGCTTGATAAATGCTGCCTATTACAACCAATATTTGCATAAATCTTGTTGTAGTGGGATAGGTATATCAGATTGTTAGATAATTTTTCCGAATGTTTATGAATAACCCTGACATCTGCTTTATCTAATTAATTCAAATTATTAAAATAGAACAATTTTCATAAAGACAGAACTGAGTTTGTGGTCTTAGCTTGTATTTAACAAAGCTGGTGGTGAAAGCTGTTGAAAATGTATTCCATGTATTCCAATACATGTGCTTGCATTCTCTATTTTGTGCATTTTTTTAAATTTAGAGGAAAATTGTTTCAGGGAGAGAAAATTATTAATTTCTCTCATTAGCAGCATATCTTCTAAGCTTTTGCTCATTTGAACATTACAAAATTACTTGATAAATAACCATAATTTTTGTTGAGTCAACTAGCAGAGGAAAAGAAACATTGCTCAATACTCAATTTCCGGAGATAATAAAGTTTGTTTATTGCAAAAACTGCTTATGCATATGCTGCTTGGAAAATTTGCCTCCTTCAATCTCATGAAAAGTCAGCTTTCATAAGAAATTTTACTTTATTGTGAAAACTGGATGAATTGCCCTGCATCAGTTTCTGTGTATTTGGATGCCTGTGACATTTCCACAGTGATGAAAGATCTTCGTGATTTGAGATCCCATCCAAACTGTCAATATGCCACCTTAGTGATTTTTTTTTTTGAAGGATTTAACCTATGTTTGAGTGTTTGAGTTGGCTGCTAAAATATGACCCAACATAAATTTGAGCTTTTTTTTTTTTTTTTTTTTTTTTTAAGCTAAAATTCTCACAGCCAGTGCTGGTCTGAAATCTCTGGTTTGCCCAATGACTGCCGATTTGCTCACACACAAAGAGCAGAGCACTTCTGTTCGTGTCACCATGTCCTCTCCTCCAGCCCAACTAGTGGTGCTTAGCATGTGCTGCTGCTCACTGTACTCCAGAAAAGGGAGGTGGTGTTAGTGACTGGAAAGGTTACAATTTTATTTTTATGGAATGAAATTTTAGTCTAAAAGTCAACTTGGTTATTTCTATTCTGATTATTATTATTATTATTTTATCCAGAAAACTCTTATAAAATTTTTGATGACTTTTTCTACTGCCAGAACATATGGTTTATATTAAAATTTGATCTCTTTATTAGCTAGCTAAACCTGTACATTGTATACAGTGTCAAAAGGGTCCCATTAGGTAAAGTGGGATTACACATGTAATGAGAGGGTTTTTTTTTTTTGTGTGTGTGTGTGTGTGTGTTCAGACTGAGATTATTGAACAACTCCACCAGGATGCTGCCCTTTTACACCAGCTCATGTTCTGAAGCACAGCGCAAAGGCTGGGGTGGTTACTGGCAGATGGTTTGAGTGAACTGTCTTTGTAATGAAAATGATGCTAAGAGAATTTTGGAGTACCAGGAAAATAAAGTAACCTTTAAAGTAATGGATGACAAATTTTAATGTTTTTGCTGTGCTAATTCAGTGCCAACCATTTGAAAAACATGAACAGGAAAATACCAGTGAAAGCAGTGTCTTTTTTATACCTGTTCTGCACAAGTACATAAAGCTTCCTTCGCTGCTTTTCAGCATAAATTCCTACAGTATCTTACTCCTTTAAACCCCTGTTTCATCAGAGGGATAAGCTATTTCAGTTTTCTCAGCTTCAATCTCAAATGCTATTAATATTATCAGCGAAGCAATGACTCTAAAATCTGTCCTTTACCGTTGGAAATATGGACGCTTCAGATAGCTATAAATAATGGCCCTTTCTGGGAAGGAAATACTCCTCACAAAGTGAACAATTAAATAAGAAATCATTCTTACTCCCTTTCTTTGCAATTGTTGAAAACAAAACCACCACAGAATCATGTTTTAATAACTGAGTATCATACAATACACCTGCAATCACCTGCATCATACAGAATCATACAGTATCATATAATCACTTGCAATAGGTCTCCAGGTACCATAAATCATTTGAAATCATTTGTCAGGGAGGGAACGAAGAGATGTATGGCCATTCACAATTACAGAAGGTCCAATAACAAAATGGTGGGGGAAAAGAAAACCTAGCGGGGGGGGAAAAAAAAAAAAAAAAAAAAAAAAAACCACACAAATAATAAAGGTAGTTTATTTCAGCTGCATATTGTTTTTTTGATTTTGTTTTTTTGTTTTGTTTTGTTTGTTGTTGTTGTTGTTGTTTTTAGGGAAATAAAGAGCTTTTAAGATTCTTTAATGACATTTATTAGCATAATTGGCACAAGTAATACTTTCTCTTAGTTAGCGGACCATTGCTTTACAACTTGAATTTCATGAGTCTTTATGGAATGAATTGTATTATGATGTTAATTAAGGAATAGCAAGAAGCTCTTGCTGGAGTGAAGCAGTGGAGGCGCTAGTGCCATAGCCTTACCTGCAGCCCTTAGAATCCAGGTGCAAGAGACAATGCAGATGTGTGCCCACTGGAGAGAGGCTTGGCTCTGTATTGAAATTGGGAGACTGCATTGTAGGCAAGAGTGCTGGTGTGAGATGTTCAAAAACAAAACAAAACAAAAACAAATACAAACACCCTCATATTTATGAGCAGATAGAGCCATCTAACTTATTGCATGTACTGAAGGATAGATATGCAAGATATGCAAAAGAAGCTGATTTACTCATGCTACTTCTGCCGCTGAACACCTTTCTAGCAGAGCTGCTCTTCCAGGGATACTGGGACATGCTCTGACGACAGGTTATCTGAGAAACCTCAGGAAACTGTTCTATGTAAATGATATCGAAAGAAATAAAAGCATGCAAGGATGCCCTGTTGTCTGCCCTTATAATGGAGTGGGTTTGTTTGTTTATGAAATCCAGCTTACAGTAATTTGAGAGAAAGAAGTAGAAACGTTTGAGTAGAAACCCTGACACATGCTAAACCTGTGAAGTGGGAGTGGGAGTTGTGTGAGGAGGAGCAGTGACCTGATGGTGATTCCAGCACTGCCACCTGTGGAGCGGGCTGGCAGCAGGACTTCTCACAGGGTGTGGATGTGGGTTGCAGACCAGGGCCAAAGTGGAGGAAAAGATATGAGTGTGACTTCTATGCTGAACGAGTTTGAGATCTGGGAATGCTATAATTCGTATTGTAAAAGTTTCTGCTTACATGTCACCATCACAGTAGGTGAATACACATCTGCCTAAGCCTTTAAAACTCAGTTAATTCAAGCCTTGTCTACTCTCTTCTCTTTCCTTCTTCGTTAAGCTGCTTGGTCACATCACCCCATATTCTTTCTTGCACTGGAAACTTTTAGGTGAGAAAAGAAATAAAACCATAATCATGACAAGGTTGAGAGAAACAAAAATCCTAGTTACAGTGTAGAGAACAGGGTATCACACAAGGACTCAAATAAAAGAAACAGTGAATTGAATGAGATGAATCTGATGTCTGAATGCATGACATAGGAATGTTTGTGATGTGTAATTTACAGAAAGACACAATTTATATAACGTAATAGCTGAGAGCATGTGTTTGTGCCCTAACAGATGAATAATTGGTATTCCACAAATCATGTGTCAGGAGCCCTGGATGGCAGCTGGGAAGCAAACAAAAGATAAATGAGTAGTCTGGTGAAGAGTTTTTATTTATATGCATCATATGAAATATTTTTGACTGTATTTTCACTAAAAATTGATGTCTGCAAACTCTTTTAAGCTTTTTCTTTATAGGATAAAACAGCTGTAGTTGAGGGGAGTTAAATAGTTTAACCCAGGTAAAAGAACACAGAGAAGTGTTGTTTGTTTTTTTTTTTCTATCTCGTATATTTTCCTAATGTTTGCACCAATGCCATCTGCAAGTTTTAAGGTAATGATTAGATAATGTATGCTGAGTGAGAGCATCAGTGCACTGGAGAAAATTTTAGGCCTTTATTTAGCTGGTTCAAGCATATAACTGCCTTGGTTTATGTGATCACTTAGCAAAACAAACCTCTGGTACACTGACAAAGCATGCTTCTTCCACACAGGTATTACTTGAGGGAGCTATGTTACTGCACAGCACATAATAAACTATATAACTCACCTAACAATGAACAAAATGCAGTAAAATGGCTCTCCTACGGGTGGAATCACCGTGCTCTTAGCAGTAGGGCTGTGGCACGAGCCACAGTGCCTGCAGTTCTGCAAGTTTTAAGGCCATGTGCAATGTGTTTCTCATTGGTGATTCTGGGTATCAAAAAGGGCAATAACAGCCCTTTCTGCATCCATATATATGCTTCAAGCATAGCGTAGGTAAATTTCCTTAATTTCCTTTCATTCCTTAGGCACTAATGCAAATAGCATCTGGATCCAGTGCTCAATTTAATTTATACAGAGGAAATCCTGGTCTGAACTTTGGCTATCAGCATTAGATGTAATAATGAATTTTTTGATTATTTTGGTGTGAAAAAAGTGCTTTTTGGATACCATCTGTTTGCTCCTTTTTTTTTTTTTTTTTTTTTTTTTTTTTTCCTCTAATGAAATTGAGATAGAGATTGTAGAGGGAACCACAGCCATGACATTTTTCAGATTGTTGTACTCTTACTTTCCCATAGTCTTCCATAATCAGTTGTTCTACTAATCTGTAATTGTTTTTTGTTGTTGTTGTTTTTTAGCTTTACTAACACATGTGAAAGGGGTACTAAATGGGAAACTGCAGAATATAAGATGATTTTTTTATAGGTCCTACTTGATATTAGTGAGAGTTCTGAAAACACTATACTGACTTCACCTAACCATGTTCTGTTCCCATGACACATCACAAACATCTTCAGTTTGTATTAAAACTTTCTAGTTTGATAGTATGCGAGTGGCCAGTCTACTTGAGTAACAACCACAATGACAGTCAACAACAACAAAAAAAAAAAAAAAAAAAAAAAAACAAGCACAACAATATAAGATGTATATATAAATATGTATGTCTCTATAAAAATGGACCTAGGCATCAAAATACTGTCTTTGATAGTCAGGGTCCTTCTTGTGTGTGGGTTATGGTGAAACCTGTAGTACAGGAGACGAAAACTGAGTTATGCTTGGTTCTGGTTTGCTAGCTTTCCTGATTTTTAGAGAGAAAAGGGGAGGACATGAGATGGTAGGAGCAATAGGTATGACATAAAGTCCAAGAAACCATACTGATTTGAGGAGCCTGAGTGACATTGACCCAAATATAATCTTGCTAGTAGTTTGATGGATGGGGAAAAAAAAAAAAAAAAACATTGATTTTTTTTTTTTTAAGCTGCTCCTGTATGATTTCTTAACTTGTGTGGTTTTGCTTTTGCTGTATTGATTGCTACTGATGCTTATCTCACAGTCTGCATGAAGTCTGTCCCACACAGTTATCTGCTCAACCCTCAAGTCCACCACATGCTTCCTCCAGTTGACCTCAGTTAACCCCTCTTACTCTGTCAAACATCAGATGCTGGTACGAGAAGTCAACCCTCCCCTCTGGGACTATGATTATGACTTTTATGTACAAGACTTTGGTGTTTACAGAAGCCTTTGCTGTCACCATTGTAGTCCAGACAGTTGAGGCACCTTGGATACAGGATATTTCTTTGCAATTGTGAAGAATTAACCCCAGGCTTAGTCAAGGCAGGTACGTTTTTCACTTGACTTCACATCTGCAAGAAGACTGAGGAACAGATCCTGATCTCATGTTTTTATCAATCTGGAATATTTATTCTTAGCCTAATGCACTAATATAAGTGCATTGTGCACTAATATATAACCAGTGCACTAATATAAAACCAATATAAAAGTGATCAAAATCTCTTCCTTGAAGTACTAATTTTATAAGGGGAAATCCATATCTTGTGACAGTTTGAAGATGAAAATATATGAACTGATTTATTTAACAACTTTTTAAAGTCAGTAAAATATTTAACATTCTTACTTGGAATGAAGGTTATAGGTGCCAATGAATAATAAAAGCAGAAGGCGATTGGAACATTTTAATTTTTTTTAATATTTCTGGTTTCCCAGACATCCAGCTCAAGATGCTATGTTGAGCTGTAGTTCTCTGAGTGTGTCGGGGGAGCAAGGAAGACCTAAAGTACTATTCCTTTCATTATGGTATATCTGAAATAGATAATGTTGGACTCTACATCTTGTTAACATCATCTGGCATTCTGTAGTAGATATGGAAAATCAATGACAGAAGCAGCAGTGTATAGATACATACAAGATGTATTATAAACAACCAGCAGAAAGACATTGCTAAAGGGTTTAGGAAAAGAATGACTGGAAAGTGTTGGCCAAGAAGGTGCAGGTGCATAGTGAGGTAGTGCTTGGTACTTGCCCACTTAATCACTGTCCACAGTATAGGTATCATCCATTACCTAAAATCTCTGTTCCTCTCCTAGCCTTTTCTGCCTCCATAGGAGGACAGTGAGAGATAGGTACCTTTGCCTTAAGTAAAGCATATCACCTTTAGCAACTTGATTATATTTTTTGCTGAGACAGATTAGAGTTCAGAGGGAAAAAAAATAAAGAAAATAAAAAAGTACTTAAAGACTAGATTTTCAAAACAAGTTAATGAATTTTCCAAGATTTTTCAAAAATCTAAAGTTGATCGGAAGTGTTGACTGCCATTTCCCATTTCTTTATTATTCATGTATTGAAGGATTGCTCTGAAACACTTCCTATGCCCTTATTTAAGCTGCAGTCCTTGCATGAGAATTTTTATGGGAGTTAATGTACATCCTTTATCCAGCTCTTTCTCATGAGGACGTGTTTGTGCCTTGATGCTCACAATGTAAGAAACAAGTGCAGAGTTTTGATTAATATTTAGGAACTCTTAAAGGCTCTTGTTGATTTTCAGTATGGAAACTCTGGATGCTGTTTATCTCTACAGTGACTGCAGCAATCTGTATGAATGAAAACTGAAAAAAGTTTACTGAACTGTATGGAGAGAGACACCTTCAGAGTACATTTTTCGTTCTTAGTCTTTAATGGTGTAAGAAGAGAAACGCATTAATCAGTGCATCAATCACTGCTATATGCACACAGGACAATATATTATTCATAACCATGGCTTGAAGATAACAAAACTGATCTCAGTTACCATAGAGGCAAGCCTTCATAATGTCCTCTGATCATATACAGCTGACATTTGATTAACACTCACAGATAGAATCACTTTTACCTAAAGTTTATGCTGCAGTGGGAAACTGCTCAGTTGCCCTTTCTTTTTTTTTTTTCTTTTTTTTTTTTTTTTTTTTTGAGATAAGGCTATAAATAAATTTCCTTTAAGGATCTGGACTTTTAATGTGGAAAAAAAAAAAAAAGGAAAAAAGAATAGGTTTAGGTTTTTCACACAGAGCAAATGCCATTTGAGTTTTTCAGACAGACTTCATCGTTCCCTTTCTACCAAAGATAACATTACTGAGTGTGCTTCTCTATAGCAGTAAAATTATCTGTTGTGGCAAGTAATTGACTACTATGAAATTAAACTAATAGAGCTGGGGTAGTTTTGCTGCTCTTATAGCTTCCTCTGTTTCCAAGAGTCATCCATTCTCAAAAGCAGTAGTTTGCTAGCAAAAGTGCTTTAAATTCTGAATTATGGGTTATACACAATTTTTCTTAATTTTCTTAAGACATTATAAACAATTCTTTTATATGCAAGGGAGATATGAGGAGACAGGAGATTAAAAAAAAAAAAAAAAGTCATGCTTATATCAGCTTATATCACTATGAAATTATAGAGAACTGGCTTTATTGAGTATTTGTAATGCCTAAACCATTGAATTGCAGGCATACTGTATTCATGAACAGGCTGAGATTTGGATTACACCACTGTCACAAAGTTTGATAAATCATCACCACTTCTCATCAGAGAATTAGCTTGAATGATTACAGATGGTTCTAGTTGTCAAAAATGTGTCACAGTCATAACATTCCATTGCAGTAGTCTGAAGAATGAGTTCCTACTTACCTGAAAGTATTAATAATTGCTGCTTTATTGAAAAAGTAGTAGGAAAAATAAAAATAAATAATTTGTTTGTGTTTAAGCACATTTTTATGATAGTGTCAAATTGCATCAAGATTTTTGTTACTTGCTTTCAAAACTTAATATGGGAAGGACCTGGCAAATGAGCATTTGCCAGTGAAAAGTGATGTTACAGAAATACATTCCCTTTTCCAGTGTTAGCTGAGCTACATATAGAGAACGAGAGTACGAGGTAAGTGTAAAATCAATAAAGGAAGTTGATTGTTTTGTGATATACCTCCATTTCCCCAGCAAGTTGTAATAGCTTGTTCTGACTTCTGCAGTACAGGGTGCATTCTTGCTGTTATAACTAAGAAAAGGTGTTTGCACAATACTTTGAAGTGTATAATTGGAAAAAAGTTGATCACCTAAAGGTCATTAGATTATTTGCTTGTTTTGTTTTACAGATGTTTGTAATTCACAGAGGAGTGAAAATAAACTCATTAATCTATTTAACTGACAGATATTAAAATAAATCTGTAGGAAAACTTGTAACTAAAATATTTATGGACAAATCCGCAATCTGGTAAAAAAAAAAAAAAAAAAAAAAAAGTAACAAACTGTTTGTAAACTTGCATATTGTGTTAGCATGGAATTTAAAGTATGTCTAGTTACACCGCATGCACACCTGGACTCTGAATCTGTGCACGAACTTATAACCTGATGTTTAAAACCTAAATTATGGTGGTTCAATGGAGAACCTTCTGTGTTGGGGGTACAGGGCCAGCCTATAAGGGAAATTGGAAGAAAACCCTTCAAACTCGTGAATAATAAACTTAGTTGTCATCTTCTGGCTTTTTGAATGCTTGTTACACAAAGCTATGTGTAAGCACCTGATGAAACAAACTGGTGATTTGAGTTTATCTAGAAAAAAATAAAGTTAAGCCTTTCTGCCTTTTTCTTTTCTGTGATGGAGGGAAGTTATAAGTTGCAGTCCATACTACGTGAGTTCCCAAGGTCATGTCCTAACCAGGCTTTTGCTCAGATGTTGCATGAATGATCTGCATAATGGAATAGAAAATAAGGATGCTAAATGTGGGTGGGTGATACCAAACTGGGAGGAATTATCACATTGCTAAAGGATTAGATTAGATTTCAGGGAGATCACAATGAAATGGAAAAAAGTTTTACACTATTATTTTGACAAAAATAAGATTCAGTGTGGTGAGGATATTAGATATGAGGATAAGAATCACTTCTGGAAACTGCGAGTGCATAAGAATGATCCAGTATGCATAGCGGCTCACAGAAAGGACAGAAGTGCATAAACAAGGTCATAGTGACACACTCAATTGGAGCATAATGTAAAAACATGAAACAACCTTTGGTAAAAGCACTTTGTTCAATTTTGGGCATCACCCTTGAAAAAAGACTGGGATCAATTGGAGAAAGTCCAGAAGAGAACTTAGGAATGATTGTAAGTATCAGAATCACTATTTCCTGAGCAGAAGGGGACTGACATTACTAGGGCTACAGTGGTGGGAGCTAAGTGGTCTCATGATAATTCTTAAGATGTAGGGCAGCCACTGTAAAGAGGAATGAAGATGATCCATTCTAGAGGCTATGTGGAAAAAGGAAAGAGTATCTAAAAATATAGCAAGGGATGATTTGAGTTTTGAAAACCTGACAATGAGAGTGCTAAAACATTGAAACGTTGCTTAGGGAAACTGAGGAAGCATCATTATAGAAAGTCTTTTAGGGAAGGTCTAGATGTCTTTCTGAATCAGAAGGAGGAAAAAAAAAAAAAAAAAAAAAGATGGATTTAAATAGTTAAAAAACCTGCCTGCTTTACGTTTTTCATATTCTATGGTTAATGTGACTTAATACCCATACCATATCCTTACGCAAAAATCTTTTTGGAAACAACCTCTATCTCACTGAAATCACCAGAATGAACCTCTAATCCACAAACAACTGGAATAAATGTGTCAATCTTGATTTTGAGCTTCTTGTGTTATCCTTCAGCAAAGTCGAGTGAATTATTTGTACTAGTAAAAATGTTTATGTAAAGCAATTGCTTTCTCTTCTACTCTGAAAGTGGGCACAATCCTGTAGAAGGTGTCTGGCCCAAAATAACTGGGGAGTCCTTGTATAATTTGGTTTGAAACATAAATTAGGCTTTGAAATTACTATCATTAGTGATTTATTTATAGTTCTGTCTTATTTTTACTGCATTGATTTATGTTTTTTATATTGCTGAGCTGAAGTGATGCTGAGTTTTACATTTTTAACTCCCCTGGTACTACAGATTGTGTGAATAAATGCCATTTTTTCCCTTACTATGCTTTCCTATACAGTATGCAACTCAAAATTGCAGTATCAGTGGTGTATTTGAAAAGTTTTCCTTAATGGGAGTTGAGTATTTTCACAACTGAATAAAAGGAGAAGACAATGAGTTTTGCTTTTACATAGGGATATTCTGTTATAAACAATCCAAATGCATTTTGGGTCAGATTGGAATGAAACTTGAGAAATTAAAGGCCTACTATTTGGTAGAATATTTCCCTGCCCTACTCTGTTCCTTATCAATTCTGCAATATCTGTTACTTCAGTCCTTCCCTTTAAAAAATGGAGAAGTTCCAGAAGTGGATTTGACAGTGGGTGAAAGGCTTAGTTAAAGCTAACCCTACAATTCTACAGAAAGCAACTTTGTGTATGGGTTGTAAAAATCACAGACTTTTTCGCTCAATAATTCCTAAATTATTCTGCTCTAACTACTGAAAACATAGGACCCTCTAAATAACAAGAGAAGTGTGGTGTGCAAAATCAGGTGTTTTGGAAAAATTCTGAAAGACAAAGATTTTCAGAGCAAACGAAGCATCCTGCCAGGGTACAAAATTATTTTGGTCCAAGAAAATTGAGTCCAAGGTGCTAGACATGATGTATCCTGTTCAGGAAAAAGAATGAAATTCCAGTCTCTTTGCAGACTTCAAAGCCAGCTGGTATTATATTTCACTTAGTGGCTGCTAGCGCATTCACACTGACAGAAGTTTTTGGCCAAACTTGGCAACTACCAGAATGCTCTTCTGCTGAAGATGAGAAAATTTGCTCTCAAATTCTCAAGTCAGAAAAGGCCACGGAGCCAAACATGTCAATAGAGTCTGCCTGAAAGGTAGATCAGTTTCTTACTCACCTGCTAATTATGTGTTAGAGGAGTGATGTGTGGTTGTCTCAGAGCAACTTCAGGTGTCACAGGTGACACATTTATTGACTCTGTGCTGTCTGATATCGGCTTAAAAACAGAGGAAATAATGGAGCGTATAGGAAACGGGGGGTGCTTCTGTGCGTAAGCAGCTAAGATTGGTAATACCTCAAAGAGCAAGACACATTGCATGAAAACGTAGTATTGGCTGTATAAAATCTCTGCAGAGATGTCAACACTTTAAATGAAAATAATGCCACAAATAGCTAAGAAATATAATGCATAGTAATTTAAATAATGGTGATCATGTTCTTATTATAATATATTAGGTGGAAACAATATTTTGCTGCTTTATAGTTACACATTTTGACAAAGATATCATGCATAAAAAATAATCCAAACATTAGATACTGCTCAGGTTCAACACCCACCCCCTCCTAGAGCTCCCAGAAATCTGGCCAGGACTGAAAGGTTTTGGCAGCCCTACCCTAATTTTGGTAGCCCCTTTGCAGTCCCACTCACAATGGGGCTCTGGTCTTCCTCTGTCTCCAAACCATTACTCTAATCCTTATCCTAGGTATGGCCATTGGAATGAAATTGAGAATTCTTACCCAAATACTTTCAAAATTTGAAGATATGTTTCTGTCTCCCCACCTGGGCTTCCTTAGGTTCTGCCTGCTGTTGTAGGTACGGGCTGGAACCTGAGACCTTACAAAATGGATGAAGTTGTGTGCTCAGGCTTTGCTGAAGTGCAGGGATGGCTGGGCTGCAGGGTCTGTACCCAGGAAATAGCAAACAGATACAGCACATCCTTTAGTTACTGCTGAGAGAACTGGTACACTGCAACTTTAATAAAGGTAGAGAAATCTGATTCCTGGATGCATGGGTTAATGTGGTTTTCTTAAGGATTTTTTTACCTCTCCAGTTTGAAAAAAAATGTTTCTAAGCTGAAACAATTCCTTAACTGAAACTTCTGTGGAAGTCTGTCATTATCTGAAGCCTTGAAAGCCTTTATGGACACAAAGTCTCACAGGTTTCCTCTGAGGTGGGATATAAATATTATCTCACTGTACTTTAGGAATGCATTGAAGTGCAGGAGAGCTGATTAATTTCCCCAAAAAATATTTTTTCCCCCTCCCCAGATTTTCTTGTCTAAAAAGGCTTGGAAAATTCTGATCACAATCTAGATTTTCAAGACTGACCATGGAAGTTTTACATGATATAAACCCATGCTCCGAAGTTGTTAGTCAATCTAAATAGGAACCTGCTGTGTGAAGAACAACTGAAAAGGAATTAAATGCTACTAGAATATAATACTTACTGAAAGTGGGCAAGGGTTGTAATCTCTATTTTAACAGCTAATTAAGGCTTTGGGGACACACTCCTCTTGGTTTCAATTGTTCTTTCCTTCAGCAAAGAAATGAAAATTTTAGATGGTGTTAGGTGGATAGCTGTGGTTGCAGCACGCAAGCCCAGTGAGTTTAGTTACTCCAAGTGCTTTTGGTATCAGTTGATTTATGTCTAAGCTGATTACTGCATTAAAAAATTCCCTTCTGGGCTGAAACAATTAAAGATGCATCTGCACATGGATTTATGTATATCAAAACACATTTGTATTTACACAAAGTCAGCAAAATGATATAGTATTATAAGAAGCAGCAGCAGTAACAGTCACCAAGAGAGGATATTTACATGTAAGGATCAATATCCAGTACCTAAACAAAAAGGTTTTGCTTTCTGAAAAATCTTGTAAATTGCATCATGATTTTCTTTGTTTTTGCAAAGGTTTGTAAGCCATGGGAGACTAAATCTATAATTGGGCATTAATACTCATAAGGCTATATTGCACTAACCAACCTACTGTATGGGTATAAGTTCAGAAAATATCTGTTCTGCTCTGGCATAGTTTTGAAATTGTTGACACTGCTTGTATTAAATTGCAGCCAATCTAAAAATGACCTCTGGCCACCTCCAGCAGTGCCAGAACTTCTGAAGCACTGTTGTCTGAACTTTAAATGAATAAACAAAAAAGATGTACTTTATCTATGAAGAGCAAAACCCACTAGGCTGCAAATAAAATACTAGTTGAAAGCTTTCAGTGTGATACCACATTTTTTTAAAACTACTACAAATTTCATTGTTAACTGTTTTTGAGAGAGTTGGGCTCTAACTATTTTATTTTCTGGAAAAATAATCTATGTTTGAAAGCAGGAACTGCCTGTAGAACACCTAAGCAGGAAATCATTTCCTCTCTTTTGAGACTTGTGCTGTATGCACTGCTGATACTCAGTTATGTAACATCTACCCCAAAAAAGTGAGAAAACAAAACAAAACAAACAAACAACAACAACAAAAAACTAATTCAGCTTTTTCCTTTCAACTTTTAAGGAAGTGCTGATTTCTTGAAGAAAACAAAACCAAACAAAACAAAACATAAAAGTTTAGGTATTTGCACCCCATTAGGAAGACATTAGAGAAAAGTTGCGTTTCTTTCTGAGTTGTATAATGCTGAGCATTATACGTAATTTGTGATAGCTTATCCTGCAGTTTTACTCTTTTTTGCTGTCCTCTACTGTGCCTGCATGTAGATTATCATTTTGCTACACAGAACCTGTAATTCAGAAACATTTCATTTTGTATGACTGTTTCTTAGAATATGTTTTTAATTTCATGAATTAATGGCAAATTGATTATGCAAACATTTCATTTGGATCGACACTATCCAGGCTGTGATTTGAGCTATGATTGGTCAGACATATTATACAGTTTCTGATCCCAGAGTGAATGAAGCACTTAAAGCACTTCTGCTGTGAACAAACTTCATTATGGATGTAGAATTAATTGCCCACAAGTTCTTTCTCGTAACATCTTTGATATTCAATTTCTGTGAACGTTCATGCCAATTAAAATCTGTCTCTCAAGAAGTCCAAAAGCAGAAAAGGCCAAATATTACCAAAGCTACTTTCTTGAAAAACTCTATGCAATCCTAGAACAATTCTTGGAACATTAGAGCCTAATTTACAGCTAATGTCAAAAATATTGGTATTTCAAAGTTGTCATTGTCAGCCACTGCGTATTTTGCATGTATTAGAAAATAAATTAATAATTGCAGTGGTGCTAAAAGTAAATCAAAGCCTCCCTCCCATTTTAATAAAGTAGTATTTTGCTCCTCTCTAGGGTAAGAGATCTCTGTGCCCTAGAAATGTGTTTTGGTGCTTTAAAAGGTGTTTTGTCACCGTGCAGATTGGTAACGCACAGTTATTCCACTGGGTACTGGGTGTACAGCCACTGGAGTGATGCAACCTTGTATGAAACTGTAACAGCAGGATCTTCCCCCAAACGGGTGGTTTAAAGCTTCTCTCTGCTGTCTTTCTTCTGAGATTTTTGAAGTCGGTGATGACCATGGGGAACTTTGGGGGGGCTTCTCCAACCTGAGCCTGAGGTGGCAGCTTGAGCACTGCAGGGCCAGGTCCTGCACTGGCCTGCAGGGAGCCCAGCAGTGGTGAGCAAGGCAAGGGGCACGCATGCAGTGCATGCTGGCAAGCAGCTTGTTTTTAAGTCACCTGTGGATTTGAGGTGTTTTATTTTAAATGGCTGGAGTGCTAAGGTGCAACCAGAGAGTGCAAATGTGCTTGCAGCCTGGAAGGATGCTGCATTGTGACAAGCAAAGCAGGCATTTTGGCAAGGGATGGCTGAGCTGGTTTTTAAGGTGGGCTCCACTCCTCCTGTTATTTCTCAGTCAGAATGCTGAGGTGCTGACAGAGCAGACCAATGGTAGGATTAAGGCACTGAAATAAAAGTTCTGAAATTACTTGCCTGACCTTGTTCACAGCGCTGATGGCTGAGGTGAACTGCCAGCTCTTCTCACCGAGGCTCCCAGCTGAGGTGGCTTAAACAGTTGACAGGGCAAATGGTCGAGGCCAGAGTGTCAGCCAAAGGGGCGAGGGCAGGCCTCGTGCCCAGAGGCCATGAACTGGACCGCGAACAGGACCGGAGGCTGTCAGCAGTGTCCCTCAGCTGACCTCTCCAGGCCTGTGGTTTTCTTAAGACTGAGTTGTGCTGAATGCGATTAGATTTTCCTTGTTGTCCTACAGGGTGTTCCTTTTCCATAGAACTGTTGTAGAGTGTGTGACATATTTACGCAATATTTTGTAACATGCAGTGTCACTGTAGTCTGAACCTTAATCATCCAAAATTACTTGTTATCCAAAGAAGGGTCTTGTCCCCTGACGCATCTGGTACTTAGACTGAATACTGTCTTGATTATTGAGATGTATTAAATGTCTATTCCTCTTCATGTTTCCTTCTGGGAACCTGCTGTAGTCCTGGTCACCTTTTACTATGCATGGATACAAAGTTCGGCAAGTTAAATATTTTCTAACAGTGCAGCTTGTTGAACAGGTGCTGAATAAATAATTGAGCTTGTCCTCCAGGGACCCACTACAGTAGTGCATGTGCCACTTTTTAAGTTCTGCATAAACTTTTTTTCTGGTTGCTGTCTTGCATCATTTACCTTCTCATTTTTTTTTATTCCCTTTGCCCCTCCTATTGTCTCAGTTCCTTCCTAGGAAAGAATGTGTGCAAGGGATTCAAAGAGTTTTCAACAAATACACATAAACTCTATTTCACCCCTTATATAATTGTTGTTTGTCTCTTTTTTAACCTTCTGAAAAACACAGTTTTCACTCAAATGTTCACTAAAACAAGTTTTATGTTCTTCTAGGCATAGACTTACTGGATTTTTAGTGCCCATTCTCATTAAAGAAAATATCCGATGCAGTAGGAAAAATAAAAGTTGTACAAACTTCAGGATCCTTCCGGATACAATAAAACTAAATAGAAGAATATGTTCCAAACAACTTTTTCTAAAACCTGATGTTATAAGTGAAGTCTCAACTCAATCTGAATTTTGTAATGTTTATAAAACAAATATTTCTATTAGGTATAAAAGGCAAGTAAACAGCGCTGGGTGTGCGGGGAGTCTACGATCCACCAACACGCACACACGAACATCAAACTTTCTAAATATACAGAACATTGCTTTACATACTAAACCCAAGTATGCCTATGCATACGTACAATCAGGAAAGAACAAACAATCCTTTAAGTTCCATGACTTAACAGTCTCCATTTTCCATTCCTTTTCTTGATTACTAACAAGTCTCCATTTACCATTCCATTTGAACAATATGTCTCGCTTTAAGTTGTCAAGCAACTCGTCCTTCAGGCCTTATGTATCCCATTCTTCCCAGATCACAGAAAAGCATATCCATCTCCTTTTCAAGGCCAATAGGCCTGGGTCAAAAGGCACGTTCAGGTCATCAGGGGGCGTAACAGCAAAAGCCTTCGATGGCTGCAGCAGCAGAGGGGCCCACGGCGTAGCAGTCGGATCAGTAAAGGAGCCTGCAGCTCCCTCACTATCTGGCAAGCCACACGTTTGTGATTGTGGCTCCACACGGCTCTTTAAGGCCTCAGAGACTGCTCGCCAGGTGACGAGCAATCCCACTGCAACCTTGTCATTTTTAGTTGCAGAGTCCCACACCTTGACCTCAGTTTGGTCCCTTATTTCAGGCTCATGGACTGTCCAATCGTTAATAAGGAGAATAGGCTGTAAGGTTAGCAGGACAGTCTTTGTTCCTAAGGACGTATGATTCCCCATAATGCGCAACTGCTGACCAGCGAGAGGCAGTTGTGTGCACGGGTCCGCTTCTCTCAGCTCGAGCTTCTCTCCAGCTCCAGTGTGCCTGTTTCCAGCGACTTTCTGTACGAGCTTCTCTGAGCAGTTTACTGAGTCTGGCCGAACCTATTGTTATATATGGAGTGGTAATTCGTGTCGAGAAAATGGTTGATGTTAATAAAGAAGGGGGAAATTTGGGAATGTGGCCATGGGGGTTGGAAAGCCCCAGGGCTGAGAAAACATTAGACTCTTAACGATGAGGCCATCAGGAATATAAAAGAGTTTAGAGGGAACAAAGGACATTGAACATTGGACAGTTCATGGAAATTAAAGGATTGTTTGTTACCTTTTCTGATCGTGAATATGTATAGGTGTACTCGAGTTTAGTAAGTCATGGTACTTAAAGGTTTGTTACCTTTCCTGATTGTACATATGTATAGGCATACTCGGGTTTAGTATGTAAAGCAATGTTCTGTATATTTAGAATGTTTGATGTTCAATCAATTCACAAAGTCGCAGTCGTACAGAAAATGATGTAAATCAAGAATTTAAAGCAAGAAAACTGGAGAAAGTGTAATCAGCTTGGAGAATTTCTTCTGAGCAAAGCATAAGGCAAATTATTCACTGTGATGTAATTTATTTGCTCAGCTTTAAAATCTTTTGTGATGTTACTTTTTCAGTTCTACAAATCTAATAATTCGACTTTTAGGATCATCAACTTATCTTCCTCTCATTACATCATGATGCTTTTACAATATGTCCTGCTTGTTATACCAAGTAATTGTTTCTATCAACATTATTTTCTCCCTTCTTATCCATCATCTCTCTGATAACATCCTATTTCTTTGCCAGCTCTGTTTCAGAGCACCTGCATCATATTAATAACAGCACAGATGGGAAAGTTCTGTGAGGTCATTCAGTACAATCCATTTCCTGATGCAATGTTGGGCTTTTATATATTCTCCAATATATATGTAGCCCAATGGTAAATGAGTCAAGTGACTGGATTTTCACAATCTCATTCAGGTCGTAATGCAGTATTTTTTTTTTCTTCTGTCATTCTCTTTTTCTACCTTTTTATATTCCTTCCAGTAGCTAAAAAGTGCTTCTTGACAGATAAGAATTCCACAGGCTTAAGAAATCTCTGGCACCGAGTCAAACACATCATATTCTTAACAGCATTGTTAATATGTTAACAGGTGGAAACTTACTATTGTTCAGTGCTTTAAGTGTGAAATGTCTCACTCTTCTTTATTCATTTTTTTTAGCTTACAGTTAATTTGATTAACAGCTTGGGCTGTTAGCTTTTTTAATTGCTTTATTTCACAGAGATAAAATACAGTAGTTGGCAACTCTTTTTGTTCTGATTCAGCTACATCACTTATTTTAGCTTTTAGTCTTCATGAAACCTAAACTGAGAGAATTCTTTCAGGTGTGGAATATTTTTTATTTATTTTTTTATGTTGGTTGCCTAATAAAACTGGCAGAAAACAAAGAAATGAAAAAGGTAGGGACTGTCACAGCAACTGGAGATGTTGTTTGCTCCAATTGTTCAAAGGTGCTTCCTGTAGCTTATCAGTATGCATTGGATCAAAATAAGAGATTTTAACAATTTTCTGACTGTAGCCACCTTTAGACTTTTTACAAGCCAGGTGTTTAGAGCAGTAAAAATTGCTGTAATGGAGATCTGGAATAAACCAGAAGATATAGTGCTCTGATCAGGGCAGCCTAGACACATGCTTTTTGAATCTTCACCTTACTATTGAAGAATGTTAGACTGATTTTTCTCCCCCACCCTATCCGATTTCCATATAAAGTACATAATGATAAAAACAAAACTTGTTTAAGACTTTCCAAAATTATAAAAGGAAGAGGTCATAGGAGACTCAGATAACATTCTCAAATGTGAAGACTATTCTCTTTTCTTTCTCTTGGTGAGAGAAACAGATTTCTAAGCCTGATTCAGTGACCTGACAACCTTGGCTTTGTGCTTAACATGTTGACCTGCCTTTATTCACTGAGAGCTTACTGGGACAGTTGTCTGTACCAGTGCCACTCCTCTCTGTTCATGAAGGTGATGCTTACTCTGCAGGTTTGACTGTTCTCTGCTCCCACTTCCTCCTGTTCTTCCTTCTCCCACTGTGGATACCAACTCATGGAGACGCGTGTATGGGTAATACTGGGTAATGCATATATACAAAATACAGGGTAATGTTGTGTGGCCCAATTTCTCCTCTTGCTTATAGAAATATTTGATTTTTAATTTTGAGTATCCCCTGAAAGCTCTATTTCTTTTGTGAAGACAGACTTAGGGTTTAAATAATTTTAGTATTAAGAAATACACTGTGTAAGTGAAGTGTGTAAATCCAAAATTCCAAATCCACAGTCATACTTTTGTTTAGAGGTAGTCTTAGAATGTCACAAGTAAAAGAAAGGTTTGGACTGGCAATTGTCCTTTCAAATGGTCTTGGCCAAGTAATTTTACTTTAAAATATTCTGTCCATTTCTTTTCTCATGCTCTGTTTAAATAAGATCTGCAGGAGAAAAAATCTCTCCTACACAGTGTTTGGAAAGTACCTAATAGAACAGGGCCTCGGTCTGATGCCTACTGGAATATAAATTTAATTTTCAAATATAAATTAGGGAACCTATAGCTATTGTACACAAATTTCCCTCCTACAGTTCCCTGCTTAGACTGATCTTGAACTGCGAATCTCAAGCACATGACACTATATAGCCCTCGCGCCCAGCCCTCACCCAAGGAAGGCTGGGCTTTGCACACACACGCTGACCTATTTGTATCCCTGGAAATACAGGCTACTACCAGGGGCAGTCTTGATTTATATCAGAAATTATTTTCTTATTTGAAATTTTGCCAGGTCAGCAATATTAACCAAGCCCTATTTTTAATAAGGTTTCTCTATGAGAAAATTAATGCAATGCAGTGATGTATTTACAGTGTACATATGTGGATATGATCTTACTGGTCCTGCTCTATTTTATTTGCAAGCTAATAGAACCTCTATCTCCAGAAGCAACTGTTTTACCAACATAATGTTGTACCCACAGCAGACATGATGATAGTTATACTAGGTGACATTTTAAGGGCTTATTATAATTTGCAAAAGACACCTATTCAAACTATTTGAAATGTTAAGTATATGTTATAGTTTCACAAGCACTTAAAGGTAATATAATCCTGCCACCAGAGGAAGCTTTTCCTTCCCTTCTATCCATTTGTGCTGACTGGGAAATGAAACCAGATGAGACATTGCTATGGCTTAAACTGTCTTTATTCCTTCCCTCCCAGTTTTGTTTTCAGTCCATCACTGCCTTGAATGGGCCATTTCACAATGTTTTTTTCAGTTGCACAAGGGAGAATGCAAAGAGTGGAAGTAAGAAATGAGGAGCTAAGCATCAAAAGGATATCTTTTGCATCAGTAAGTTTGTGCCAGGTTAAACGACTTGCAAAACAGAAGTGTTCCCTGTGTAAAGCATATATAGCATTCAGGGGGTGCAGATCAGCTGTGAATAAGGATCGTAGTAGTAGTAGTAAGTAGTTTTATGGATCTTCCTAATGTCTTGCTAAAAACCCTAATATATTTCTTGCATTTCAAGTTTAATGTTGGTTAAATGTTTTCAATATTCTTTCAGTTGTTTACATCTGTTTCTGCATATTTGTGGGACAGTATCACGTCATGCTCTTATTTATGTCACAAATAAACTGTTATTAGGGTTTTGCCAACAAGATGCTTTAGGCAATTCTTCTCAAGTTTCGAAGATGAACTCTGCATATTTTAATACTTCCTTGGGCACTACTGGTAATTACTCAAATTTTTCATTCTTTAGGAAACAAGGTTTCTAGCTCAGATGACATCTGCTTTACTGGCTTCATTTTTCTGTTGTAGCACTGAAGATGCAGTCCTGATCACTTACTTGAAAGACCTGGCTTTGATTCTGGATTTGTCCTTCATTTAGTTTTTGTAACTTGCACCAAAACTAATTTCAGTTTCTGTGTGTGTGTCTGTGTGTGTGAGTCTGTGTGTGTGAGAGATCTCTTTTTAGGGACAAAAAAGGGGTTCCTGCTTGTCCTTTTGCTTGAAAGAACTATCAGGAAAAAAGTTCAGTCACTGACCCTGAGATGTTATTTTGTACAAGGTAGCAACTCTGTGTCTATGAAAAAAGATGAAATCCTAAAATAATATCCATTCATATCTTGCATCTTCTGATATCCAAGTTAAATTCAAAGGTGGTTAATGCAAGGAAGGGGAGTATTGTTATATGCTGTCTGTGGAGGAAGAACTAGTGAGAACTCCATCCTTGTGACTCCTCAGACCACGTCATGCTTACGTGGGCCTAGTACACAGCCTCATGTGTGTACTCAGATGTGCTGAGGCACCAGCTGCAATCAAGTGAAAATGGTGAAACAAGTGAAAAGGCATCATTTGAGCCATGGTGTCTACCTGCATACCCTTACCTTAGGAAAAGGCAAGATGAATCACTTTAGCATAACACTCTCATTTCAAAGAAAGCAAAGGTTTACTATCTCATTTGTCATGTACAGCTGGAGGAAACTGGATGCTAATGAACACACTGAGCCCCTGCTATGCGAGTAGCTTTACTCTCTGCTCGTATTTGCAAATGCATGGTAATAGTTGTTTAAAGGATTTCCGTGACTCCTTGTTAGGTATTTTAAAACAAAAATTCCATTAAAATGAAGAGTTACCAAATACTAATAAATTGATCTGTTTTATTTCCAGCTTGATTTTTTTGGAATCATTTACTGGAGCACCTTATTTCTGGTGCTAGGAGTTAGTGCCACTTTTGGAGGAAGCTTCAGTGTTAAACAGCACTTGTGTTTAAGTGTGTTTCATGCATGAGTGGCTGTGCTGAGGCAGCTATTTTGTCATGGCAAAGATGGAAGTGTGTTAAGGGTCCATAGGTAAAAAAATATATCTGTTTTTTTGCAGTGGTAATCTACTGTCTTGCACTGCAATGGTTGCCACTTTTTGTTCTCTTTTGATAGGAGCTTACCAGTGTTATTCTTTTGCAACATTTTGGGACAGTAATATAGCTATTTTAAGGTTGAAATACTGGAATCTGAATGTGTTTTACTAACTTGAGGTGCCTAACTGCCCAGTTGCCTTAAGTTCCCGTACAACCACCAAAGACAGGGGTTTTGTTCTACAATGAGTAGGCAGAGAGGGAGTTTAGGAGGAGTTTATAAACAAGATAACCCTCCCAGCACTTGCTAGGAGACAGAGGAGGGAGGATTTGGAGGACAGCGGTGTCCTGTGAGTGCAGATAGGTTTGGTGGCTTGCACAACAGCCGCTTCAGCGGCACTGCGCAGCCAAAGAGCCTCGGAGCGATGCCGGAGTCCTGGCACACCGAGCGAGTTGCTATGGTTACTGGTGCTCAACAAGCCAGGTGTGGAAACTGGGGGAGAAAGACGTAGCTTTTACATTCAAAGTTATGACACTTGCTATTTTTCTGCTTTTTCTTTTAGAAGTAGTTAACTGTCATTATTCACCTAAGCTATAGATTAGCTCTTTCGATGAGATTCTGTGCAGAATTTAGATGCTCGCGTGCCTTCTGGGTGAATTCCTAATTTGATGTCCTGGTGTTTTACTTTGGGTTTTTCTCAGGGTGAGGAGAAGTAGAAGGTAGGAGAAAGTGAAAGAAGAGAGGGAATATACTGCAGGGCTGATCTTTTTCTTACATGTTTTGTTTCTGAAAATGTGTGTGTAGTGTCTGTCCCAATTTAAGGAAAAAACATACCACTGTTAAATCCAAATTAATATTGCCCAAGCTTGTATTTTGATATCAGATAAATTAAATTAAAAATGAATTATCATTTGGAGCCAAAACTGTTGAAAGGATTGCTGCTTTTTGATGAATGTTTGACAGCCTGCTCTGTACCAACACTCATCTAAACACTGAGCTGGACATTTACAGAACTGTCGGACAGCTACAAGATTAATGTAATATACAACATTAAATATAATGCTGAGTGAAAACCTTTTAAATGTCCTGGAATATAAAATAAGCAATTTCTTATGATTAGCTGAGAAGTGACAGTTTTATTCACAAACAGAAGTTTTCTAAAAATTCAGTAATAGATACATATAAAAACAATTACAGTGATTATTACAGGTGGTGATTTGTCTACATTGGGTTTACACTTGAATGCTTAGTGGTAATCTGACTGACATCTTGTATTTTAAGAATATAATGCCCCTTCTGAGATGCAATCAATTGAAATTCTTGCTCAGAGTGAGAGAGAACAAAGGAAGATTATCTTCAAGTTAATAAGTGAAAATGTGAGTGTCTGCTAAATGAAAGGATTGGAGCTAGTCATTTGGCTTGTGTGAGTTTCGTTTTGTTCAAATAAAAATAAAATAATTATTGAGAACTATTTTCTGGACTAATATCATCAAAGGAATATTTTTTAAATTGAAGTGTTTATTTTGAAAAAAAAAAGTATTCAGACACAAATGCATGCATAACGTATCATTTATGTGAAAACACATATGCAAGCTCTAAGTCTTTTTGCCTTGATAAACCATTTTAGGTTTAGTCAAAACCATCTTTTTATTCTACCATTATGCTCACCTGCCAGCTTTCTGGAGGAGTAGCATTATTCTTTCAGAGACACATTGAGTTGTCCTTAACTCATTGTTCAAAAAATGTTGGTGAATGTTCAGGAATTTTTGCCCAGTGACAGTTTTGCCCAGTCAGTCTGCAGTCAGAAGTTTGACCCAGTAGCTGTGTATTTTTGAATATGATGATTATGATTTCTTACTTGGAATGAGTCTGTACAATGAATCAAAAAAACTCAGATTATTTCTGGGTTATTACAATGTTTTGGAACAACACCACCAGTGAAAAAATGCTATTGAAAGGATTGCATTATCGAATTCTGCAATTGATTTCTAAAATATTTTTATTGCTTTATACATAATATTTATATCAAAAGTGCCTAATATATTAAATAGATATAATAAAAGTGTAAGTGTTAAAAACAAACCAAAAAACAAAACCCCCAAACCTAAACAGATCTGTAATAGTTGGGACTTGGAACTGGAGCGTTGTTGTTGTTTTTGTAAATGCATAGATAAAGGTATACTGTGAGGGTTTAAATGAAATTGCTGACAGGGTCAGATCATCCTTTTATCTTCAGGCAATAGTTAGCTTTAAAATACATTTCCTCTATTATTTTCTCTTGGTGAAGTCAAGAGAAAATAATCTTCTTGATAACATCAATTAAGTAATGCTTCTGAGGTGATGCTGCAGCCCAGCATCATGATTTATCCATGGCATTTCAGTAGCAGTTATTGTGTAAGCACCATCTCTCCTGAAAGCTCAGGAGAGGCAGGAGTCTGACTGGTTTCTCAAGCTACTAAAAAATTATAAAAATACATTCATGTCCCTTATGAAATGTTTCTTTCTATGAATTTTGGGTCTGAGATTCTCAACAAGATACCTGTATCCCATGAAATACAGTAGGAGCTGAACCTTAAATCCTTTGCAAAGCTCAGCACGTTACAGTTTTTTTTTCTCCAAAGTTCTTGGTGGAAATAACCAAAATAATTTTGTTCTATTCTAATTGCCTATCTAATTGCTTTTTTTTTTTTTTTTTTTCATTTTGTTTTTTTTTCAGGCAACGCTGTCATCTCCTATCTTTTTATTGATACCTTTACAAAATGTCCTCTTTCCTTCTTCACCACACACAACTCTGTAGAAGTTGCTCAAAACAACAACAACAACAACAAACTTAGATTTTTAAAGTACAGAAGCATCCTATATTGTAAGGGTTTTATATTCCTCCTATGTGATGTTTTGAAGTGTTATTATGGTGCAGAGGAATTCTTTCAGATTCTTTCTATTGATAACAAGTGTGGCTGGTGACAGCGAAGCAGGAGAGCGTTGTACAAGGAGAGCAGTGTGGACAGTGGGAGACAGCAGGTGGGAAGCAGCACAACTGCAGTCCTCACGAGGCGGCAGCAACTTTTTGCTCTCTGCTTCTCCTGCATATGCCAAGTGGAGAAGAATGCTAGCTAAAACAGCTTCTGCTGACTGGGCAGGGAGGAACTGTGAAGTCTGCTTACCTTGTGGTCTGCGTGAGGTGCTGAAGTGCTAAGAAAAAGCCTTGGGAGTTTAATGTAAGTTGGTGGTACCCCACCTGCTATGCACCCCATGTGTAAAGGCCAGCTTGTTATCACAGCCAGTTCTGTACTCTCTCTGGGGATAGAAAGGTTGCCCTCACTGCCCGGAGGGTGGCTAATGGTGCAATTTCTCCTTTTGTTTATAGCCAAAATGAGGTCTTAGGATGTAGCTTCTGCCTCCCCACTGTCATGGACAGTGCTCTCTCATCTGCTTTAGTTTTTAAAGCTTCAAACATAAACTGAAGGAATAAAAGGAACCCCATTTTTAAATAGGCTCTTCATGCTTTCAGCTTCTTGGACAATTGTTACATCAGAAAAGTGTGTTATGTGTAAAGAATACTGTAGAACAGAGACAAATAGTGAATCTCATAGCAGGTAGAGGAATGGTAGTGTTAAAGCAAAGCATTACAGAACAAACTGAAACTTAATTTTAATGTTAGAAATGTCTCTGTGTAACCAGCATCTCATCCAGAGCTAGATAACTGTAGCCACATATCTGACAGTGCTAGAAAGGGAACAGGTTTGCCAGGATCCTCAATCTCTACTGCCTTTTTTTTCCTCAGTATCAGAACAGAAGTGATCCTCTGGACACTGACTGACTGTCCTGTCAAAGCAAATGCCACACATGCAGCAAATATTTGGTGGATGGAAAATCATTGTTTATGTAACCAATATTCTGAGAAACAGAGCATTGTAATTAGAGAATAGTTTAAGTTGGAAGGGACCCCAGAAGCTCCTGCTCAAAGCTAGGACCAGTTAGAGCAGGTTCCTCAGGACTTTATTCAGTTGAGCTCTGAATATTTCCAAGGCTATAGAGTTCCCACAGCTTCTGTGGACAATCTGTTCCGGTGTTTGATGGTTCTCAAAGTGGTTGCATGCCCCCACCCCAGTACTGAATCATAATTTACCAGGTTGCAACCTGGGTCTGTTACCTCAAAGTGAATTTTAATCAATTTGGCATTTTCTCAAAAAAATTGCTTTGTAATGCTTGCGCAAGGTTGTGTGGGTAGGCCTGGGCATGTGTTTGACTGTAACACACTATGGAAAGCCTACTGGCGTGCAAGATGTCAAGTCACTCTTTGACCAGGAAGGGTGATAGAGCATGGGTGTGTTATTTTGTACAGCTCATTCTAGGAACATGGCTGATCTCAGAATATGTTTTCAGAAGGCCACCCAGTCCTTTCAGCTCAACTAAGCTCATTAATGTAATTATTGGATTTGCTGCCATTGATGATACTGATACTGATTGAAAAATACTTCTGTATTCTTCAGTTAATTTTACTTCTGCTTGTTTAAACTCACTAGTTGTCCTTTTTTTTTTTTTTTTTTGGTAGAAATCTTCCGATATAAATATTTAATAATGAAAAAAAAATCTAGTTTATTTAATATTGAGATACTAAATCTTTCTGTTAGTATATTGAATAAAACACAAGTAATAATCATCCATGTAACTATGGAATGGATCCTAATATGGCCAGGAATCCTGGGCAATAGGAAAACCCAGGGTCATCTACATTTGCTAAAAATAGTCCTACATACATGGGTCAAAAGTAAGGTCAAAATTTTAGCTGAAATATTGATGACCAAATAGTGTACAGAATAAACAGTGAAACAGTATAACATATAAGCCTTGCTTCAATTACATTGAAGAGGTAGTTTATCTTATTGAATAGTGAAACTCTGTAGAACTAAGTTGCACGTTCATGCAAAGCAGCTTACCAATACACAGAGCCTGTGTTACAAGTGCACTTTTTTACAAGTGCAAGTTACAGGTGCACTTTTAGTGTACCTGTAAGCAGTCCTTTTTCTGAACTTGGCAAAACTGCCTGAATATTTGTGACTTCACCTTCTTCACTTCTCTGCATATTTTTAGTCTGCTTGTCACTTCTAGCTCATGTGTCTTCTGTAGCCACAGGCTTGACAGTCTTTGTCCTGGTGGTGTAGTCAGTCTTTTTCAGAGGTTTCTTTCCTTCTTTTTTTATAGCTGCAGTTCATCAGGCCTATGTAGCAAGTATGTAGACAGTATTTCTTCTCATTTATTTTTAGTTCTGTGCATTTTATTCAAATACCTGCCCTCCTTAATTTGCCTTCTCAAAGAACTGTAGTAGCCCAGAACATTTGTTCATACCATACATTTTCAGTGAACTGACAATTAAGAAGTATACGAATTGATCTTAGTTCATAAAGCAGTGAATTAATTTCTTAGCAATGACTGGGATTTCTGAAATCTTACCAAAACAGTCCTCGCTGCCTCTGCAGTACTGAATGCATGGCTACCCAGTCACACCAAATATGGTCTAAACAATTTTAGAAAATTGTGGGCATTTAAGTAATCAGTTGTGGGTTGGACAGCTAAGAACCTACTCTGCCAGGTAGCTACACTGCACTGAAATAAGATCTGTGCATAGTTTTAGACAGTTGTATTACGCTCAGGACAGAGACAATAGGCTTCATGGAATTTTGCATATTTTCAGAAACATGTATTAAAAGTATATAATTGCAATAAGTTCCTGTGTTTTCTAGGACTTGGGAAGTGCTAAGCATAAATTTAATTAAGATGGTGAGTGTACTCCTTTTTATTTACTTTTTTGGATCACGGAGATAACTACTCAGGAGAAAAAATCATATGGCTGGTGGCCAAGACTTTCCAGCGTGTTACAACTAAATTATCAGTTTGTTTAAGCAGTGCCACATATCCTCCTGCTAGAATCCAAAAAGGTTCCACATTAAAAACTTGCACATAGATTGCGATGTCATGGTGTCCGATATTTCACTCTCCTTTTAATTGACTGCTGAATTGACGTATTCTTACTATAGGTGTCTTTTTTTTCCTCAGCAAGTAAAGAAATAATGTTGGAAAAAGCTGGAATTTATTCAAATTGTAATTTGTTGATTGCAACACACTGATCCTTCCCAGGTTATAGAAACACAAATCCGCTCTGCACCGTGTAGCAGGGTGAAATTACCAGCATCCAGTAAGAAGCTCTTGGAGTTCTGTCCAGTTTCCTCAAGTCTTTACAGTGGTCTCTCCAATTCCTCTTCACTGGCTTTCTTTTCATTGCTACATCCTGTTTTTAGATTAAGGCAATATTTTAATATGTTTTTAATTACTTATATATTACTTATATTATATTTGGATAACTTATTTTTTGATATATTACTTATATATCCAAACGACTTTGCTCTTCTTGAAAATGCAATTTCTCTAGTGGCTTTTAAGTGTGGAAAAAAAAGAAAAAAAAAAAAGAAAAAAAAAAAAAAAAGGAGAGACTGTGCTACCTCACATAGCTTTAAAGTGACCTTTTGTTGATGCTCCATCCTACCACTCCTGTTTTTAGAATGCTAATGTGGAGGATAATGAAAATTGTCACACTTCTCACAGAGGTTGGAAGGTCCTGAGCAAAATGGGTCTGTTCTTCATTACAAAGGCCTTTAGGATAGGTTGATTAAAGCCACTTAACATAAGATACTATTGCAACACATACTTTACATAAACTGCACAGTACCTACAGGTTACATAATAGAATAGCTGTTCCTGGACGTCGGTAGGATGCTGAAAGCAAACCCTCACACTTGTGCCTTCAAGAAGGCTTTATTCTTTGTAGCCTGTCTCACTACATTTTATCAACAGTCCGCCCTCCATCTCTGCGTGTGCATTAGGCCTTCCTGGCTCAATCAGCATTTCTCCCCATGCCTGCCAGCCACCTGTGTCACCCGGCACCACTGCCTTTCCCTTTCTAGTCCCCAGCAGTCCTGGTTAGAGTTATGAATGCTGACTGTTTTTTGGACCCTTAAAAAGTTCACGCTGGCTCTGGCTGAATATTGGACTAAGTCAAAGCCCCATAAGTCAGCTGAAAGACCGGTTGATTTCAGCCTGGTCTGGGTGATATGAAAGATGCATGCATGTTCTGTACCAACTCTATTTCTTCTGAGAGTGTTTAAAGCTTAAACCAATGCTACTGAAGAAAATAAAATCAGCTTATTTAAATTAATCTCGTGGTGGGTAAAACAAACTGACTTTCTGCCAGGACTCTAGATTTGGTGGTTAACAATATGAAAAAGAAGAGTGAAATTTTATGTGGGCAATCAGATGCCTGAACTGAAGAAGGGAACCTTTGGTGAAGTATGTTGGTATAGCTGTTGCCCTTTGCGATAGATACAATGTGGTTTAACTATTGAAACTGCACTTTTACAAGCATGGTTTTATTTCTTGAAGTAATTTGTACCTGAAATCTTCGTGCACTGCAATAATTGAAAGCACTGAAAGATATTGATATTTCCTCGCCCCACCAAAGGGAGAAGCCGTATATTTGGCTCCAATGATTTCTCAGATATGAAAGCTGAAGCTGGTGAACAGTAACATTCATCCTCCAGATTAGAATTCTTTTCTCTCCAATGTTATGATTTCTTGATCTTCAGAGAAAATTCTATCCTGTAATCACTGCAAATACCAAAGCACTGCTTTCTCATCTACTGTCTTCATCTACTGTAGTTCAGCAAGCCCTGAACTACAGTGACATCCTCAGCATCCTCCTTGAATGTCAGGATCAGATGGAAGGGTGGTACAGGTTTGCAGCTGTGGGGGATAGACAAAGACAGAAATCTTTTCATGATATACATGTATGCACTTAACTAGAATCCAGAATAGATGCTATGTAAAAAGAAAAAACAGCAACAGACCCAGAATTTTGAAGAAGCTCAAATTTTTAAACAAACCCAGATCCCTTATTTATGAATGTTTAATTTTTTTCCATGTAAAAGGCCGCACATCATACTTCCAGACAACTTGTTGGTTAATGATTTTTTTTTCCAAGAAATACTGCCTTAAGAAGAGTGATTATTATGCACAGTAGGTATAAATGAATTATTTATCAAACATATTTTTGATCTTACTGAAAACACCGTTGATATGTTTTTCTAAGTGTTTTATTGTAGAAGTCATTTGCACACAAAACAAGTCTTTACTTAAATAAATGTTTATGTATTGCTATTCACATAAAAAAAAAGAAATATATACTACAAATAGAATCGGTCATGCATTTTTCTTTTGATTATATGTTATTTTAGAAAAAAAATAAAAATGTATTTGTCAGGAGAAAAAGGAAAGAAAGAAAAGCACATCTGGGAAGAGATCAGCAAAAGTTATCCAGATCATAGATGGGTAACAGTGGCACTTCGGTGGGGATCCTTCCACAAAGATCCTTCCACAAAGGATCTTTTTCATTCTGTATAAAAAAGTAACTATTAAGGATTAAATATTCATCCACATAACTTCTGTGCACAACATGCTTACCAGGTCAGTGTCTCTGATCTAGCTAATAATTTTAAGTGGAAAGGCTGAAGTGTAACACACTTAAAATGTGAAGTTTTGTTTAGCATCTTAGCTTCAAAGGCAAATAAATATTTGATTCTGTGACTCTGTCATCCCAGATGATTTCTGTACTCACCAGACTGTTAGCTGTTCAGAGGCAAAAGAAAAAGTGATTTTGTGAGAAATTTTGAAAGATTTTGCTTTGTCTTTGCTTGGGATAGAAATACATTTTGCTCCCCCATTCACTGTGCATAAGAAGCCAAGTTAGAGAATAATCATGCTGTTTCATAAAACTCACACAGATAAGTCGTTCTTACCATTCATGACTAAAGCAGCATTTTAACACTGAAACAATAAGTTAGAATTTCTGATTTTTAAGGAAATGTCTGGTATATGTCAGTCTTGGTCTTTTTCTTTGGAAGTAATTTGACTAAAGTTATAGACATTAAAGCAAAAGACTGAAGGCATTTACAGGAACTGAGCAAATAGGCATTCATGTGTATGTAATTTATATAGAATAAATGTTTGAATTGTCTGCCCTGAAGTTAGCTCAGGAAGTGGCAAGGTATATGCCGTGTATATGCCTACTCTGCATGCTTCTTTCGGTGAATTTGTGATAGGTTTGTTTTGGTGAATTTATTGGTAGATGAGATGAGAGGAATCAGGTAGGAAAGGCAACATGTTAGTCTTGATATGGAACATCAAAAGTGTTCCACTGTGATATTCAAATTAACATCCATGAATGAGTCATTCTTTGCCCTAAGTCGATTTACCATGTTATTTTACTAAGTCTTGGAAGATGAAGAATAAAATACAATCATATGGTGGTAAAAAGGGAGAAGGGTGCTTCTAGCTTTCCCAGTTACTGCTAACACATGTTGCCAAGTAAGGTGCAACTTGATCCTCTTGAGATCACGGTAATCCCCAAGGCTGTGTCAAGAAAACAGGAACATAATGAAAAGGGTCAGGCTTCCTTTCGTGGTTTTAGTGCAATCAGGAAGATTATTCAAGACAGTAGGGGCTACTTTTTAAAAATGAAATAATGTAAACTTTGAATTTTCAAAGATAAAAAGAACTCATAATTTTCTTCTGAATAATTTTAAATTGGGGAGAAGAATGTAAACTCAGGTACCTCAGCTCACGCATGTCTAGGCATGTGACTACTGTTTGTGCTGTTCAAGAACACTATTTGTGTTAAAGCAAGGAGAAAAATTGGGATTTGAAGGGGAAAGAGCAGGATGTTTAACCAGCCCTGAAAAATTCTAGAGGCTAATAGGTTTGGGGAAAGGTTCCCAGCTGTCCCTGGGAGCCCTGGCTGCCAGAGGGGTTTGGACAGGGGGATTTTCCCAGGAGCTTGGGGATGGGGGTGGTGGCATTGGGGGTCTGGGAGGGATGTCAGAGCCCAGTGCCCAGACTGAGATGGTTGTCACGAATGGGCACCATGTGCATGTACACACACACACACAGTGAATTAAACCTCATCTTCTAAAAAAGTTAGTGATCCAAAGGTCAGAATATAGTAATAGGGCACTGCTTGCATTTCAAGCAACATTTGTTGTGTGGTCCTTTAATGGATAAAACGTAGGTGACAACCATAAACACATTTACAGTTACACTAACTGACCCCTGCTGTGATTTGTAGTTTTAATAAACAGCAATTTAAAAACAAGCAAAACCAGGAAAAATAATAATAATAATAATAATTAAAAAAAACACAACCAAACAACAACGACAATAAATGACTCTCTAAAACTCAGCTGCTAAACACCCATGAGAATATTGTTTACCTTTTGTTGTTGTTGTTGTTTTTTGTTTTTTTCACAAGCTTTCAGGCTGCAATAAGGAATTTGGAAAAGACAGATAACCCTTCCCCTGCAAAGTTGATTTTGACTATGAACTTTAATGAAACAATTTGCCTCCTGGGCATTTTTAGATTGTACAAAATCACTTTTGTGCTAAAGTACTTACTATACACGCATAGACACATGCAGAGTGATCTCTGAGACTGAATGAGTTAACTGTGAACATGGACACAGTTTTTAAATCACAGCATGCTGCTTGTATTTTCTTGCAGGGGACATATTCAAGCACAGTAATAAAACCAGACATTATGGAAAGCAGATTTTTGTTGCTGTGAGTTGTGAAGAAAAACATAAGGAATGACTTGAGTGTGAGGAGAAAGGAAGCGTTGCCTTCCATTGGTTAAGAATGAGCAAAGCTTTAACCAAACTTGGGTATGCCATGCGTGCAGGAATGAGATGCAGTTAAATGCTCTTATCTTTAAACCATCCTGGGCAACGATTGAGGATAAAATAACCTTTTTTTTTTTTTTTTTTCTTCAAATATGATGTTCCAGTTATGACGTAAATGGTGATTCATAAAGCTGTGGAAGGTAAGTGACAAATGGTAGCAGTGCAGTTGTCAAGGTATTCGTTAGTAGTTACCCGTGTGTCAGCTACAGTAAAAAGATTAGAGTTCATTGTTCTAATAGGGAAGACTTCCAAGAATGACTGTCAGCTGATTTCTGACACCTGCAAGAAGACAATTAAACTAAATTGAGAACATTGTTGGGGAGTTTATAGAGCTGACATTATGCACAGGAAAACAACAACAACAACAACAACAACAACAACAAAACACTGACACTAGTTGAAACCTGACACTAGCAACTTAACTTGGAGAAAGCAAAAAATTACAGACATGTAGGCACTCAAAGAAGACTAAATTTTGTGACATCTCTTGGGAGTAAAAGTAAACTAACGGGTCTGCAGGTCAGCAGATACCCTGCAGTGCTTTCCCAAAAAGAATGGCTTTTTTTTCACCGCCTTCACCATAAGAACCATTTTTTCCTTGCTATAAAAAGAACTGGTGTGAACCACATACACATACCTTAAGGAAATTATAACCACAAGAGAAAATACTGCAAGAGAAAATCAGCAAGGATTTACCCATGGGAAAAAATAAAAAAATAAAAAAGTAAAAAAAGAAAACATGAATACTTACCATCAAGAAAATTTGCGTGGCCAGCTAAAATACAGTCATCACAGACATCACAGCATGACATGTACCTAAATTAGTGTGATTTTTGAGTATGTATAGGTTGATTTTGTCTGAAATGAGACTGAACTTTTGCACTAGTTGGTTTCAGATATCTGAGGAACAAAGCAGAAAAGTACAGGTTTCTGCACTGTGCCAGCTGTTGTTTTTAGAGAGGGAAAAGTAATTGTCTATTCGAGCTTTGATGAGCTTTGAATATAATAGAAATTTGGTAGGGATTATGAATGAAAGTTTGATGGTCTTTCTTTTGTCCCATGTGCACCTCTCTAAATGTCAACATGCTAAGAGACTTCAAGTAAATTGATAAACAATATACTTGAGACTGAAATACAAAACTTTACTTTTGCTGGACAGGAACACCTGTCCTGATGCTGAGGACAAAAATGATAATGCACTTTTTCTCCCACACTCTCTGGAAACCATATGAATTCACACTGATGCAATGACTAGACATTTTTACAGACAGACTCAAATAAAGCTATGTATTACAAATAAAAAGAACAAAGGTTTAAATATATTCTGCAGATAAATTTAGGATTTCAAGTGATGAGGGGAAATGGCCTCATGTTGTGCCAGAGGAATTTTAGGTTAGATATTAGGAGAAATTTCTTTACTGAAAAGGTTGTGTGGCATTGGAAGAGGCTGCCCAGGGAGGTGCTTGAGTCACCATCTCTAGACGTATTCAGAAGATGTGTAGATGTAGAACTTAGTAGCATGGTTTAGTGCTAGACTTTAGCACTAGGTTAAAGGTTGGATTAGATGATCTTAGAAGTTTTTTCTGACCTGAATGATTCTATAATTCTATGATTGATGGGATGAATAAACTTTTAGTAATAGAAGATTCCTATGCCAAGCTACAAGCCAAGATGAGTTAATTCAAAACCAGACTGAAGATTTAATGATGTAAGAAAATGATGTAAATATTACAATCTCTGTAAATTTTTCTAAAACAAGCCGGAGGACAATATACAGTAATTTCAACCAAGACACTTTAAATGTTTTAATTCAGGAGGACATTTTGGAAGGGAGATTCTATCCTCCTACAAACATAAAGTAAACCCTTTTTTTCCTTTTTTTTTTTTTTTTTTTTTTTTTGCACAGCAGAACACGTCTTAAAGAGGAAACAGTAGCTTCAACCCCCAAAGTAGAATCAACCCCCAGAGCTCACTATATGACAATATAAAAAAAAAAAAAAAAAAAAAAAAAAAAACCAACAACAAACAAAACAGGTCGGAACTATCAAAAAATATTAGTTCATTTAATCTGTACCATTGCGTTGAGGATCATTCTCTGCTTTTCTTAGGTTTTTGCATATTTATTGAGATACTACTTGCCAATTTGCTTTTCACCTTTTTTCCTAAGGATTGCTTTATTTTCAGGAGAATTTCCCTTGGTAGTAGGGAACTCTGACAGTAGTTACGCTGGCATGCGTGGTTTATTGAAATTAATTGAACAGGTATAAAGATGAATTTTCTTTTACCGTATCAATACGTTGGTTGAATAATGTAAAAGTATTAATATATGTTATAAATGAGGTCTCAACTCAATCTGAATTTTGTAATATTTATAAAAGGTATAAAAGGCAAGTAAACAGTGCTGGGTGTGCGAGGAGTCTACGCTCCACCAACAGGTACACACAAACATCAAACATTCTAAATATACAGAACATTGCTTCACATACTAAACACAAGTATGCCTATACCTATGTACAATCAGAAAAGGTAACAAACAATCCTCCAAGTTCCACAACTCAACAGTCTCCATTTTCCACTCCTTTTCTTGATTACATACAAGTCTCCATTTTCCATTCCCTTTGAACAATATGTCTAGCTTTAAGTTGTCAAGCAACTCAGTCTTCAGGCCTTACGTATCCCGTTCTTCCTGGATCGAAGAAAAGCATATCCATCTCCTTTTCAAGGCCAATAGGTGTGGATTGTATGTAAGAGCATAGAGATTACTGAAAAGGAATGAAGACCAGCAAGGAAATAGAGAATCAACTATGGTAAGGATTGATCAGCTTTCAGAAGGGGTGGTGATGTGCAAAGGGATAGAGGTTTATAGAGGCAGGAGTGATATGAGTAACCAAAGAGACCAAAACATTTGCAGTCATTCCTGATGAAGGACTTGAGGGGAAAGACGCAAATCAAGCAAACCCATGGCAAAATCAAAACAGCTATGAGCAAATATTTTCATACAGCAGGTAGCTGAGGTGTGGAACTCATTGATGCAGAGTGTTGTGGATGTTAAGTGTTGATGTGGGCTCAGAAAACAGTTGGACAAATTTGTGGAAGGAAAAAATCCATTAGGAATATTTAGAATAATACTTCTAGTTCAGAAAGTCACATAGAAATTGATGGAATATATTTCTGTATAGATACACAGTTCTTTTCCACTTTCTTATATAGTTCTCTTTGTGTGCTAGAATTTTCAAGATCATGTTTAAAAGATTTACAAGGCAGGGCAGAAAGGCTTAATAATAAGTAACCCAGGAAAAATTTCATCCTGATGCATATGTAGGTACATTTGTATGCACGAACTGAAACCTTCACAGTTAGTTGGTGGAGTTTTAATGTGCAACCAAAACTGTGTGCTTTTTTAAAATGTGGAACATTTCCCTTTTTAAAAAAGATACTTGCCAGATACGCTATGCTTCCATTGGTGGGAATTGGAATTACATTTACTTTCTGAAGTCTTACATTTTCTCCCTTCTTACTGGTGTAAGACCTCTCAGTACATGCCAATTTCTCTTTAATACAAGATGTGCATGTTCTAGTATGCCTTTGTATCAGGTAAGCTTCTTTGCTTCACTCTGCCACACTACCTTCATGTGCCACTAGGCAAAGCTTTTTAAGATCCTCATGTTGATATGATTGTATTTAGCTTTTTGTTTTTTTTTTTTTTTTTTTTTAAGTTTTATTTGGACTCTTAAGCTGGAAACATCATATACTGTGTCTATTTATTTATTTATTTATTTTCCTACTTGCTCTCCCCACAATTTGAAATTAAAAATATTAAGATGGAAAAGTAAATGACTGGGTTATTAAGTACTCCCCCCCCCCCAAAAAAAAAAAAAAAAAGTCTTAGTTTTAGAACTGTCAAGATATAATAATAGCTTTGAATGACATGTTCATGGGCAACACCACATTCTGCTGTAGTGAAAGAAAGAGTAAATCTTGTATATGAACTCATGCTAACTCTGCTTGGTTGGGTTTTACTTTCACAACAACTCAATAGAGAAGCAGTGCTGTGGCTGGATCTTACAGGACTTTCTCTGCACAACAGGAAAGCTAAAACTGACTTTCCAGGAAGCACAGATTCACTCAAGCTCAACTCTGTTCTTTAAACAAGCTGCAGGAGTGCAATCTGGAGTCTTTGTTTCACTTGCTCATGAGCTTTGCTGCTTTCAGTTAAGCCCTTTCTCAAATCCAGATTCACTGTTATTCATCCTCCCATTCAGCTACTAACTTGTTTTCTGAAATCATATAGGAACTTTCTGATTCTTCCTATAATTTAAACTTCTATTGAAGCAACACCTACAGTGAACCAAGGGAGCGCATTTCTACTTGTTGCAGTGGTACAGCTTGCCTTGCTTGAATTGCTATTGATTTTAAGCAGGATGTAGGTTGCTATAGAAATCCTTTACCTGAACATTCAGAAAGAACACCACTAAACCTATTGCTTTGTAAATGCTAGAAACTCAAGTTCTTAGGCTGAAAATTTCAAACATCTCTCAGCTTTTCTATTTCCTGTGATGCTTCATTTCAGTCGTTGATAAATATGTAAAATTACAATATATTGCGTATTTTACACATGTGCCTTACCCAAGATGCTTTATCCACGACAGGATTGCTCATAGCAAAGAGAAGCAGGATCAATTTCATGTATGTAGTCTCAAGGCAAACTTGTCACTCATAGAATAACAATCTGAAATGGGTGACAGCGCTCACACCAGCTGCTTGACATCCAGGCAGGTGCAGGAGCCCTAGGAAATGTCACACCGTCAGATGCAGCTTCACAGTGTGCAACTGGAAAAAAAGCTTCTGGCCACAGCTATCACCCCAGGCCATAGCTAACACCCCAGGCCACGTCATCCCTTAGCTTGAAACCATTGCTGAGCTGTCAGTTTAATAAATGAGTAGCCACTTTGTTTTGATCAGTATTGTCAGGGCTTATTTCAAAAGTGATTCTGATTCCATCACGCAGCCCAGCCAAAGTCAATTGGTACAATTTCAAGGTGAATTTATTCATTCTTTATAAAAGTCCTATGCACGAATATATCAAGACACTTGAATAAATTGAAATAAATAGACTTGGAGTTGCGTAGTCTCCTAGTAATTGAAATAGTTTCCCCCAGTATATTTGTAGTAATAATGCTACCTTTATATGAGTGGACTGTCTACAGAACGGAAAGTGTGGAATTACCATATTGATAACATATTTGGAAAATGGAATTGGGGCTAATATGTTGAAAAGGGCAGCTGAAAGTTGTCCTGGCTTTCAGCTTAGCACTGAAGATAAAGTCAGAAGAAAGCCTACCACTGAATAATGATGCATAATTAGTTCCTTCTTCTAGGAAGAATTGCTTTCAACTAACTTTTCCTCTGCCTATTTGTTGTTCTTTTTGTTGTTTGTGTGTGCACAAGTTTTAACTTTTAGAACAGAGAATCTATAGGTAAATATATGAAAAATTGAGTTTTGCAACAGTGTACTGTATGGATGGCCTGTATACACTGTCTCAGGATATGAAAGCAAGTGGAAGATGTCCACTGTGTCAAGCTGTACTGTTTTTCTGTTTGTTTTTGGAACATCAGTTATTTAGGTTTTTCTTCATGTATAACAGTATTAAGTGTACATGAGCTCTAGTCTTCCTCCTTGTTTCCTTTATAAATAATTCAAGACTGAAAATATTTTCTGTTATTCAGAAAAGAATTTAAGCAGAAAAAAAATGTTCTGTCTTCTACAAGAGGTAGAAAGTATAGAGGAAGGGAAACAAAGCATCAATTAGAAGGTAACAGCTCATTGCTCAGGTGGCTTTTCAAAGTTAGCTAAGATATTAACTGTCAGAAGTGCAATTCTCATATCAACAGGTGTTGGTAGGACAATGGAGCCTTTGAAAGCTTTTCAAAGGAGGAGTTCTGTTTTTGCTTTATTGTGCTTCTAAAACAATAGCCCAGACTAACCAGGGTGATGATCCTGGCCATAAGAGGTGAAGACATTCTTTTCTTTCCTTCTCAATCTGCTTGCATTGACTTAGATTCAGGAACAGCTGTTGTCAGCGAGCTTCCTCCTCAACATGATGCTGCAACCCCGCCTGTACATCCCGGTAGACCAGGAATTGAAGTGCTGCCACCTGACCTCCAGGGTCGATGGTGGGTCAGGATTTATTCTGTGTGTTCCTTATCCAAGGAGGAAGGAATCTGGGTCTGCTCTAGGCTGTAGCGGCCACTCCTGCTCAGTCTAGTCTTTGTCAACAGAGGACTTGGGCATGGCTTGACTGACCCAAATGTAGGACTGAGAGCTCCCTTCTGACCCAGGGCAAGAGTATGGAGAGGGCAGTGGGAGAACAGGGATCTGCAAGAGTTGTAGCAAGGGAAGGGAGAGGAAATGACAAAAACTAATCCGATTCTGGCAAAAAGGGAAAGGAAGTAGTAAAGCAAGTGAGCGCACGCCTAGGAATAGGCATTACTTAACTAAATCAGGGAAGACAATGAAATGCTGAATATTTGGCTTTTTTATTTTTTATTTTTTTTACTCTACTTCACATTCTCGCTAATCTTCTTATAGTCTTTCTTAATTAATGCGATGAGAAGAAGCAAAAGAATGGATTAAATGCTAAGGTAGTAGCATCAGGACTGGGAATTAAAAAATAGAATTCTGAGTTATTCACAGAAGTTGGGGAATGTGTTACACTACCAGAGCCCCGTTTTTACTGGCATTTTAATATGTTAATTTTTAACATGTTGAAATATTAATATATAATTAAATATAATTAAGGTTGTTTATTGTTTACATATATGAGGGAGTTTTGTTTTCACAAGTAGCACCCAGAACTGTGTATGAACTAACAACTGAAAATGTTATAGTTTAAGAAATGAAAAGCTTTTGATTCGAAAGAAGATGTTTCAAATGTCAGCACGGAATGTTCTTTTTTGTTTTGTTTCTTTCTAAATAGTACTTCTGAAAGGAAGGGGGAAAAAAGTTTATGACCTGATAACTTTTCATTGTAAGTTTAATTCTAGAGCAAAACTTTATGGACAACCTACTTATACCCTTGGAAATCAATTTTTTTTTTTTTTTTTTTTTTTTTTTTTTTTTTTAATGGCAGCATTGGCTCCTTAACAGGTGCAAACTGTGCTGGTGTGATAAGAGAAAAATATATGTTTGGCTTTGGGAGATTCATCTTTTCCCCAAATCTTGATTAGTAGGTGGCAGGACAATATAACATTGAACTGTATGCAAAGATAACCAAGAATTGAAATATAAATCTTTTACTAGTGTAAAAGATAAAGATGACAGTTGTAATCTCTTCAGATTCATAATTTACTTGAGTTTTGGGCAAGTCTTAAGTGACTAGGCAAGGCTTAGTGATTTGAAAGGCATTATATTGCGTTAAGCAAATGTGAAATGTAAGTTTTAGTCCATCCTTATCTATAACTTGTACATCTCAGGGGAACTGATCTATTTTTGGAATGTAAAGGAAAAAATGTGGAGTTGCTAGAGTATATCTGCCATAACTTATCTCTTTTTACATCATCTTCTGTACAGTGAGCTATACTTAGTAAATTACACAGCCCTCAAGAGGCCAAGAATTATTCTTTGCATCAAGAAGCGCAGTCATGGCACGCTTGGGGTAAACACATTCATTAACACGTTATCACATGATAACACTGCAATTAACTTATGGACCCAAAATATTTGCATATTTGAATTCATTGGTCTTAGCGTATCTTGAGAGAGATAAATGAAATAGTTCAGTGTTAATTATTACCACATATTTGCATGAAACTTAGGACATTACTAATCTTCAATGAAAGAGAAGTATATCACATCCAAAGTCTAAAAGGTGAGGAGTGGATGTTCTTTTCAAAATTAACCAAGACCTCTGATCTGTCTAGTGACTAATTCTCTTGACTACAGCAAGGCCTAACAGTTAGGGAACTAATTCTTAGCAGCCAGGAATGTCTCTATTAGGGTTTCTTTAAACAACTCTGAAAAACAAAGATCGATTCTGATTATCCATTCATTCATTAAGTACTGAAAATTCATTCTCTTCAGCATAACTAGACTGGATGTATTTTGGGATTAAAATAAGATTGTCTAAATACTTGTCAAGAATTTCACCAATGGGTAAATAGTATCTCTCAAAATTTCATTTCCCCATCAGAAGTCTGTCCATTTTATTCCCATGCCAAGTATCTTTGGATGCAAAATATATACAGAGTTTGAGACATTAAACAAAGAGTTCAAAATATTAAATGAAAAACAGCAACAACAAAAAAATAATGAGGAGAGACGCTTAATTTTGATAGATTTATTTTTCCTAGTTCTCTCAAAAAAACCTTACCAGATCCTGCAAAAACTTTTAGGAATTTACATCATGACATTTTGGAATTATCACTGACTTTTTATATAAATTTTCATTGAAAAAAAAAAAAAAGAAGTAACAAATATTTTCATATTTTACCCTGATATGATCTCTATTGCAAGAAACAAATTTAATTCCTTAAGATTTAGCTCTAGATGGTTCTCAAGTTTCAGGATGTGTCATAAAGTATAAATCCAAACACATCTCGAAAATTAGAGAGCAGAATTCTACAGATACAGCTGTGTTATTCAAGGCTATTTAATTATTTGTGGTGAAAAGATTTCTGGGGTATTTCCCATGTTTCTTACAACTGCAGTAAAATGACCTATTTTTATAAAGAATTTCCCATGTTCCATAATGATTTGATGGTAAATTAGTCTGTCTTTTTTTTCTGGACACTTCTGAAAAAAATAACCTGATAAACTTCGCTTATTTGATTGGTAGACAATCTTAAACAGCATCCTTGGGTTGGCAACAGTGTTAGATATGTGGTTTGGTGGTGTGGACATGACCTGAACCAGATATATCATCTGTACCCCAAAACTGTGTTTGAAAAACACTCTGAAGACCTCATCTGCACTTAACTCCAAATCTGTTTGAAGACTCATGGGAGGTATGCACAATTGACTTTTGTCACTGTTTCATTATTTCTGTAATCAGCCATCAGCAAATATTAGAAAAAGCTCATCTAGGCATAGTGATCAGAAATACAAGGAAGGTGCCTATTAGTAATACACAAAATTCAACAAATTTTATATAATAGCCTGAGCAATCAGATAAATTAATTTTTAAAACTAGTTGAAGAGAAAAATTAAATAGATGAATTCATTCAACCATGACCATTCTGAGCTTCATGTCCACTGGGGTGTCAGTCCTGACAAGTTATTAAAAAGATCAGATTAAAATATGAAGAAATTTAGCTAATAAAATTGAAGGAAAAAAAATCTGTAATGTAATTGCTTGTTACAGTTTTCAGCCTCCTGTCTGCCACCTGCCATGCTCTAGTAAACTGTATTTTAGGAAAGGCCATTGTATAATAAATTTTTATATTGTAACAAGATTATGTTTTCTTGCATTGACATTCAAGCACAAACATTTATAATTAAATGCAGGAATATGCCTAAGCTGTACCTTGTTATGAGTGATATAGCTGTTTTCAGAATGTGTATTGTACCGTTGCCCTTTTTAGCTCTATCTTTAGTATGAATAAATGCATACATTTTAATGGTATACAGAGAACAAAGAAATTGAACGAATGAGAAGGTATGAGAGAGGATTTGCCAGAACTTTGGTTTCATAATTAAGAATTTATTATCATTATATTGTGAAAAGGTAATTATAAAAACAAAGCCATTTAGTGGTCCCATGTGCTGCATCTGAAAGGGTGGCCAGGTTTTTCTTGTTATTTTTTATGGTGATTGTGCTGCTTTACCAAGATCATGAGTAGTTTTGAAGCTACCATACATGGCCATCTACACCTTGAAACTTCTTTAGACACCAATGATTTTGAGTAATTTTCTCATTAATGTATTCCAGCCAAAAACATGACGGTTTGTGAAATAAGATTTCAAAAATAAGAGCAAAAACAGATGTCAGAGTAAAGATGATCCAAATATTGTCCTGAATTCCCTGAGACACGCTCAGCTGCTCCCCATGCCTTTCCATCCTTCACCTTCATTGCAGCACCTGAACTCTTCGCACCTCAGTGATGATGCATGTAGGATCCTAGATGGAGTGTATAAGAATGAGAGAGAAATCACAATAGTGCTGAAATTAAGGGTGGATGAATTATATTGCTGTAAAAACAGAATCTTAAGACAATATACAGTGACTTGTTCACCTTATAACCAAATAATCAGAATGAAAGTAATTCTCAATAATACATTGCACATGATACCATAACTTGTTTGAATAAATATGTCTTATAAAATAGAAATGATACACTGATGTACTTAAAGTCCACGTCACATAAGATACAGGCCAAAATAAAGCTTAATACATAATTTCAGAATAAATTGAAATGCTTTTTTTTTTTTTTTTTTATGTTATGCAAAAACTGTACATTCAAAGAAGTGCCATGATGCAAGCATTTGAAAAGCTAATTGAAATCCAAAGCTTTATTTATTTATTTATGGCTTTGAGACCTCTCTGGTAGAGGGCAAAGCTGGGTGTTAAACTGCTAATTTTTTAGCAGACCATATTGTTATCAGGTTTGAAATTCTCCAGCTGGCCAACTGCATGGCCAGGTGCTGAGCAGACTGATGATTATCTGACAGCAAGTCTTTGCTCATTTTCTAAATAGTTAGCATGGTTTCAGTGAGCTATGAGTAATCTAGTCATTGAAAATGGAGTTACACGTAGTACCAAAGGTCATCTGCAGAAATAAATACTTGAAGTGGAACTTGGTTATGAGGAGAAAAGTCTGCATTTCTTTCTAGAACTCTGAGGATGGTTGACTCAAGAGCAAAATGTCCTTACTTCAACATACGGCCTATTCTTTGTTTTTTCTTCTCTTGCAAAAGGTGTTTGACACTGTGGGTCTTATGGTCATTATCATTATCACACCATTATTGTACCATTATCAAACTTTTGAATCTCAAAGATCAACATAGTAAAACCTTTCTACATGTTGTGGTTTAACCCGGCCAGCAGCTGATCACCACATTGCTGTTTGTTCACTCCGCCTCCCCCTCCCTCTCTGGGATGGGGGAGAGAAACGGGAAAGTGAAGCCTGTGAGTTGAGATAAAAGAAGTTTATTAAGACAGAACAATAATAATAACAATAATAATAATAATAACAATAATGATGATAATAGTACTACTACTAATAATGTGTATGAAACAAGTGATGCACAATGTAATTGCTCACCACCCGCTGAATGATGCCCAGCCTAACCCCGAGCAGTCCACCTCCCCTCCCCACCCCCGGCTAGCCACCCCTATGTATTGTTTAGCATGACCCCAGATGGTATGGAATACCCCTTTGGCTAGTTTGGGTCACCTGTCCTGGGTCTGTCCCCACCCAGCTCTTGCTGCACCCCCAGCCTGCCCGTTGGCAGGACAGAGTGAGAAGCTGAAACATCCTTGGCTTGGTGTAAGCACTGCTCTGCAACAATTAAAACGCCAGCAGGTTATCAGCACTCTTCTCATCCTAATCCAAAACTTAGCACCCTACCAGCTACTAGGAGGAAAATTAACTCTGTCCTAACTGAAACCAGGACACTACATCACCTGCATGGTAGATACTTTGTAGGGACAACTACGTTGCAGATTTTTGTTGGGAACTGTGCCTTTACAGGCGCTGTTTTGATAAAAAACACTTGGAACTTGTTATACACAACGCGCTATTGACAGTAAATATGGAAGGAAAGAGAAAGAGGCAGCTCTGCCAGGCTTCAGGGTTCTAGGGTGTTTCTGTATGCAGTGCCTGAACATTACATTAACATTGTGTAATGAGACCATTGCTCAGCTGTTCAAGTCCTGCTGTGGATTTTAAGGCAGTGACTCAAAAACCCCAAGGAAGAGGGCACTGCTCTCAGAGAGAGTGACTTGGAGCGGATGTAGAGCTGCTGGAGAAGAAGTAGATGGGAAAACTGCTAGAAGGCAGAAGACAAAGGATGGTTTAAAATGAGTGTTGATCATTGTTCTATTACCTCTAGCACAAAGCTGCAGGATAAATTTAGAGTCTTCACGGCTATACAGCAATTAACTTTCAGGTAAAAATTACAAAACTGTTGAAATCTCAAAAAGAAAAAAAAAATCACTTACTGAATTGGTCTGTTCACGTCACCTCCATACCAGATGTATTATTGAGCAGCACATCTGCCTATATGTTTATAAGGCAGACACTTCTTTAAGTGAAATGCTGTAATGTCACACAGCCATGCCTCTGATCAACATCTTCTTCTCTCTAGTATGTTGCAACATTTCCACACCACATTGTTATAGGAATTCTGCAATGCTTGGCAGCATTCTGGCTACTTGAAGTGAAAATTTAATGCAGGTTCATTGTAGGTATAGTTGAGATAGATATTTTTACACTGAAGTGTAATTATTTTTGGCATGTCAATTTAGTTCATTACCAAGTAATTTAAAGATTTATTTGATTTAAGCTTATATTGCTGTTGAAACAAAACAAAACTTAAGAAATCTTTGGATTCGCAAGTGGAAAAATCATTCCAGTTTAAGGCTTGGCATGATTAATTCTTTATGCCAAGAGAAAAATGGTGCATTTCTCTTTTCATAGAGAAAACAAATGGCCATCAATTCTAGCACTGACTTTTGCTTACAATTTGTCCTCTTTGTTTATTTCACAATTAGTGTACATAGATTAATAATTACAATTCATGATCCTAATAATTTATGCATTAGTATTTAGCCCTTGTCATGTCTTTAATTTTTGCAATTAATTGTTTTAATAACAGGAAGGTTAATTGCACCATTCATCAGAACTGCTTGCTGTGAAACGGTAGACGAATAAAAATCTTCAAAGATAAAGGGCATGCTGAGTAGTCAGAGCTGTCATTCCAGCCAAGGGAAGTGTGCTGCAATAGCCTAGCAGATTCACTCAACTGCTGAAATCTTGGGGATCGGAACTGATTCTGTTCAGACAAAGAGCTTTGTACTGAACTACATATCACTAGAAACAAACAAACAAAAATCTTCGTTGAAGAATAGCTTGTGTTCTTCTGCATGCATCGTGGTACATGGACATGCATTCCTGTTCAGCTTACTTTGAATGCTGACGTCTAAAACGTGTTTTTAGGGCAACTGTATAGAACCTGAGTGTGGCTTATATCCTGATTGTTTTCTTCCTACAAGGCCAAATTCTTTTGCTGACAGAACCTGTCATCTAGCTGCTGCTCAGCAACCAGATCTGTGACAAAAGCAAAACCACCATTCGTGTGTGCTCGCGGTCATACATATAGGAAATATTTAATGACCCCTTATTATTAAACATTAACTAAATGTGCAGTCATAAATTACTGGCTAAAAATGACCAGATTTGTATTTTCACGTCTACCTTAATTTTTAATTCATTGCAATATTTTCCAAGGAATTGAATTATAAAGGTGAAAAGTGGTTGCCTTCATATAACTAACTTTCCTTCTTTTAAAATATACGTGGTAAAGTCAAGAGTAGTGTGTGCTTAAAGAGGAAATGGATTATAATTCTGGAGCCAATCTGAAGCATTTTAACACAAACCTATTAACTGAACCATAACTGTTCCAGATCCAGAAAAATAAAATTGTGTTTGCTTTTCAGAGCTGCCAGTAAGATCCACCAATTTAGCCTAACTATAAATTTAAGGAAAATGCAAAATTTTGAATTTAATTTTCTCAATTTATTCGATATTTATTTTTTATTTTACTCCAAAAATACCATTTAGACTTTTTTTTTTTTTTTTTTCCTAGCTTGACTAAAATCTTATTTCAAAATACTAGAATTGCTGGCTGAATGAAAATAGATTTTTATGAAGCAATGTATTAACATTATGTAAAATTTTTGTTAAATTTGAAGAAATGACCTAGATAGTCTTCAGGCAGCTATTTTTTGCTTCAGCTATTGCATACCAAAATGAAGAACAAGTGGAAGATAAAAGGAAGAGCCACACAGGTTAACCATGTCAATGTAATACTATTAACAAGCCAAGTGTCAAATTATTTATTTATATATTTGTTTATTTATTTTGCAAATAGAATTATAAAATGACAATTTATTAAAACCTAGACCTCAGTAACTAGTTTTTATTTTATCTGTATGCATGTCCCAATTTGCTGTTGGCTATAAGATGCTACTAGTGTTAAACTTACTGGGAGAAAGCAAGTCAATTCCCACCCTTAATCAGATACAAAACAGTTTATAATAATAAATAATTTTGTCAGAAAATATGCAAAAACCAATTTTCATTATTTTTAAGCTAAATCTCACAAGTTGTACAGTAGATTTTTATGATTATTTTCTACATAAGAAACTAGCTAAAGAATTGTTGAAAAATGCCAGACTGATTTCTAATCCAGCCATAAATCTCCTATAGAGGTATATTTTCATGACCCAATATTTCAGTAGCATCCTCTCAGGAAATACACATTTTCTCTGTCCCTCAATATAATTTTGCTGTCTATTTTGGGATAAATTAGAAGTATTGTACAGACAATGGAAGTGAGGGATTAAAAAGACCAAAAAAGAAAAAATAATCAGTGCTTTAGAATGTAAATCTGACCATAAATATCTGCTAATTAGTTTATGTTAGAGCAAAACCTTTTAAATTGCCTTCTTAAATCTGTATTTCATAATGGTCTTTGTGATGACATCCTTACTGCGGAGGTGGCTTCGTTAAACTAGTGGTAATTAAATGTGTCTCCATGCAAGCACTTTTGATGGAATCTTTCTTCTATTGGCATCTACATAAAAATTTTAACTGATTTTCCTGGGCTCAAAATTACATTTATCTTTTTATCTTGAGCACTTGGGTTTCATTTCTCTCCTTTGCAGTCGTTTGCAGGTGACCAGCACTTTTCATTCCAAATACAAATCATACTCTAAGAAAGAGAATCAAATAAATCAAATGCTTTCTGAATTTCAATACAAATACTTTTTATAAATTGTGTATGCATGTACATATATATATGTAATAAATTGTACTTTTTTCCCCAATCTTTTTTTACAATTTTTATTCATCCTGCAGCCTCACAGAAGCTGATATTCACTATAAAGGACTTTGACAAATGCAAGACTCTAACTATTCAGTCACTTTTCCCTCTATATGTGATTAAAAATATAGGTTCCTTGGCTTGTAAGGGAAATTGGCTGAGATAAATTCTCAGGTCTGCACTGAGAGGTTGCAGAGGAGAGGGGGCAAGAGGCTGCTCAGGGCTGTGGGCTGCATCCTGCTTTTACCTGGCTGCAGTCACACCGGCCTGCTGGCACTTTTTGGCTTTAAATAACAGTTTCTTGACATATGCATGCAAAGCAGCACAGAGATGACACACACCTGAATTAACTGTATTATAGCTGGACCAGACAGGGTGGCAATGAGGGTGTAACAGCCCAGGCTTTCCGGCTGGAGAATAACAAATGCCGTGGACCGAGGCTTAAGTGATCTAAAGCTCTGCACGGCTGTGGGGGGAGCATACATGCATTGGTTGAAAAGATGTTTAAACTTGAAATAAAACTAAATGTTTTTCAACAGAAGAACTTGAACTTCCTTGCTTAAATGTTAGTCCCCAAGGTGTGAGCTGTTTGTTTCCTGACAGGGATGTTTGTATGGTTACTGTTTTCAAGGAGAAAAGGAGAAAAGTGAGTCAGTCCTGCTGTCTTTGTAAGCACTTGCTTTTAAGGGTCACATGCAGACTACACTAACTGCTGATGAATTAGCTATCAATATCACAATAGCATGCAGTTTCTGAAGAACTGGTAAGTTTATATCAGCCATTGCACTTTCACATGGGATATTGACATCCTTTTGGATTTAAGCATTTTGGTTTATTTAAAATGGATTCTAACTGATTATAAGAAACAGTCTTGATACTTCTTACAGCCTAGTAAAAGAGAAAAATTAAAAGACATTGAAGTCTACATAACAGTTGTTTCTATCATAGTTTCCAAAATGACTCTCTCATAGGTAAGCCATTCATAGAAACAAACAAACAAAAAACAACAGAAAAGTAAAGGAAAACAAACAAACACGCAAAGGAAGCAAACCAAAAGAATTTGATTGCATCTCCACCAAAGATACAAGTTACTGTTTTACACAGGAATATTATTATTGGGATTGGCTATAACCTGAAAATAGGGCTCAGCCTGATAAAAATGGAACTGAATAACCATCACTCCCTTCCCAGCAGCCCATTTGCAGGATGATAACCTCATCATGAACTCTTTGAGGAAATAATCATTTCTTCACATGTGCTAAAGGTTAACCCATGAATCCCCTAGCTGATGTAGGGCAGGGCTATGCTGTCTGTTGATTGTAAGTGCCAAGTTTGTCTTCAGTCCGTAGTGCTTCAGGAGATGACTGTGGCTCAAGGCTCACTTTCTCACCCATGTTGTACTTGTATCATGAATGGCCAGCCTTGTTGTGCTCTCCTCTCAGAATCCGTAGTTGTTCACTTTGATTGAGTGGTATCAGCAGTCACTACCACCCAGCTCCTAGTGCAGCCCTGTTTCCTCCCCAGCAATGCCCACCTCCCGGCACAGAGCTGCATCACAGCAACTTGCACCCACCTCATTGGAGTGATGGACTACTGAGAATGATAGGCTTTTATGTCATTCTCTTGTTTCAGAAGGTTTTGATATAGCCATAAACATTACTGATAATTACAGAAAAGTGCTAGAAATAAATTTAGCTTATCTCTTTTATACAGAAATAATACTATTTGTCTTTTAGCTAGAGATGGGCTATTTTGGGGCTATTTTCTCAGATTTTTTTTTTTTTTTTTGACTTGTACTACAAGCTGTCTGTAAGAAAAACTCTAATACCACTTGAAACTAAAGCTTGCATGATGTATTTGTAGCTGAAATACTGTTATTAACTGCATACTACTAATTGTACTTGCCTTTCTTATTCTGCCACAGCACACTTACAGATCACATGTCAGAAGTTGAACTTTCTGATATTTACTAATACTTTTAAGTGATAAGCAAAAGTTATTGGAAAACGTAATAGCTACTTATACAAAGCAATTGCTCACCACCACCACAAAGATGGATTTTAAGAACCAAACAGAGGTTTTGTACTTTGGCTGTGCTGATGCTGAAGGCATCAGTTAAATTAGAATCCTTTGATATGTTAATTATTTATTGTTGTGAATTATGCAGCCTCTAAAATCAAAGAGACATGTAACCTATAATTTATTATTCATTTAGCATGAAAACTTGTCTTCATATAACAATTTTTCTGTTAGGTACGGAATTCTGATTTGAAATAAAATCTTCTAGTATGGGCTACAGTTAAAAAATAAAAGAGGTTGAGGTTTTTGTAAGAATGTGAAAATGACTCTAAGACACAATTTAACTCTTCCAACTTCTTTATTAAGCTTCTAAATTCACTGAGCATTATATACGTAGGTATATGTTAGACACAGGTTAAGAGACTCTAGTTTAATTTGTGTATCTCTGTTAGGAGGTTGGTAGCTGAAGGTGGATTTTTGTTTGAGAACAGATGCATATTTTTTGATGTACAGCAAATTTAGCAAATGTTGATTGCTTTTTACATTCAGAAGGAGGCTATGAAATTCTTGAACTGTGTCTGAATTGCTCTTTGACTTTGTTTTATTGTGTTTCAGACTTTAGGATGAGATTACAGATTTTGAATCCAGAAAAAAAAAAACAAAAAAACACCGAAAAAACAGAACTGTATAGTAAGATGAGAAGCCATGCACATTTGCAAAACTGAAAACAAACTGTAAGCTGTTTCAAACCATAATTTCATTACTCTTTCTCCTTTTTGTGCATTTTTCTTTCTGTTTCTGTTGAAAAGGACTCTAAAGGAAATTCTTGGTCACCAAGATCTTGGAATTTCCTAGAGGATTACATTTTTGTTAGACAGGTATGTGGGAGAGAGATTATTCTTGTTTCTGACTGAAGGTAAAGAGAACGAAATGGAAGAAAGGTGTTCAGATTTTAATTCATATGTGTGATTTTTGCTAATGAAGAAAATCAGCATTGCTCTCATATGTAATATTCATGTAAACAAGATATTAATTGAAGCATGAAGTCTTTATTTCACTGAGACTGAGAGGGGTCCTATTGACTACCTAAGTTTGTAAGTTCTTCTGATGTTTTTTTTTTAATAGGAAAAAAGTACTACATGGCAAAACATTTGATCAGTGTGAGTTTTAATGTGAATGAAGAAGAAAGAACATAAATTCAGAAGGACACGGATAATGACAATGGTCTTTAAATAGTTCAGAAGAAGTGGTTTGCTTTTCTTCTGATACTAAATGCCTAGGGATATTTTGGACTCATTTCAGTATTTAGAACCGGTATATAATATATATAGTAAAGTATATGAAATGATTCTGTATGGTTGAGTCTATATCATAGGTAAAATCTTTATAGAATTTGCATAGGATATTATGATCTTTGGGATACTATATAGGATACTATAATCCTTGCAAGAGCTGTTGCAGAAATGCTCATTTCAGCAAGTGTGTGACACCCTCCCTTGCTCAGGCCAGGCCTTGCTTCCTTTGCGTTATAACAAAGCTGTAACATAGTAAGAATGGGAGTGGAGATGAATGCCAAATCCACTATTGGCAGGCAAGTCATGTGGTCTGACTGGATTAAGATTAACAGTGTACCTAAATTTTGTGGGATGATGAAATGTTCTCAGGGTAAGTTTAAGCAGTTAAATTTATTTTCTATGCCATTTTCCTGGACAAAGTCACTGGACAAAAATATCTTTAAAATGGCGGTGTACCTGTCTGCTGAAGAGTTCTTGCATGGGTGAGGAAGGTTCCAACTCTTATGCTAAGCATGCAAGACTAATGTACCTATTTGTAAATAATCATAATAATAAAAAAAAAAGATAATAATTAAAAAAAATGTTTGCTAATAATTCCCACTTAGAATTGGAAATTGAGCCTGTTCCCTAGATTAAGAAAAGAAGGAACATAAGATCCAGTTACAGTAACAGATCCTGCACTCCTTGTACTCTACAGTGAAGCAATGCTCTTTTCTTTCTGCCATAAAACTCTCCAAAGCTGCTTGTGTGCACACCGCTATTGCACACAAAACAATTTAATTGAAGAGAAAACTGATATAAAATATGAAACAAGTTTTTCAATAGTTCTTGCAAACTCAGCAGGCAGCCAAGGTCTGTCAGCTCTGTTCTGCATATGAAATATTTTAAATAGCTCCAAAGCACAGCTAATGTTTCGAAGGCTTCCTTAAGGAAAGGTCAATGCAAACTAAAAGATACTGTAGGCAAAAGTCAAAATTACAGGAAAAAAAAAAAATATATATATATATATATTCTTTCACTGGTTTGTCGATGTTAACAAGCTCAGCTATTCAGGGCTTATAATGGCTAATGTCAAAACAAGAATAGAGTTAATATCTTGCAAAAGTAATGGATATACAAAAATGTAAAATGTATTTATATTATATATGTGTACATATATACGTATATGTGTTTAGGTATACTAGTCAGCTTCTTTAGCTTTGAGTAACAGTTCCTTTTTCATCTCCCTTAGAGAAGTTTTCCTGTTTGCTAGTTGACCTTGGAAATAAGCCTATTTCTTTATGAACTAAAAAATCATTTGTTCATATTCCTCTCTGTAAATGATGAACTGATATTTGTTAGCAACTTCTGTTATTTCTGGTTCTCTGTTTAGTTAGTTATCATTAATGTTGTTTTATACTTCCTATTCTTTGTTGAACTCAGGTCTCCCTGAATATAACACTGTAAAAAGAAATCCCTGTCATTGAACCATTTTCCCATCATTTCATATAACAAAAGATAATAATCTTATCTCATAATCTAGGACCGTATTCTCTGTAGTATAAATCTTTAAAATGTTAAACCTTAATATTTATTACATGTTCCATCTTGCTGCTGACATTCCTATTAATGCTTCACTTAGCAAGGCAGAAATGGTACTTCTATTCTTTATATTGCTGGAAAAGATTGAGAAAACTCTTTGTGCACAAATCACAGGAAAGCATAACTTATCTATTACAGAGTAGGAAGATTAAATACGTGGCCATAAACTCCTTGCAATCATGGTGACTGAGTAGAGGTTTCTTCTGATTGCTTTAATAAATCCTTTAAGTATGCTTTCAATCTCTCAGCAATTCCTGACAAAGCTTGTATGCTGTTGTTGTGCATCTGCCTACATCTAAAGTTCCGGTTATGAATATTTTATATGGCTTATCACTGCACTTGTGTCACTGGTTCAGAAGATGCTGGTGTGCCATTTGTTAGTGCTTGTTAATGCTGTGCGAGGCAGAAAAAAAAGGAGGATATGTAGTTTTAGATTCTAGCCTCTCATTTCCTTTTATGGAAGATATAAAAATAATAATCTTTGTGAAAGATTGATGAGGTGATTACATTTCACAGATTTTGAGACCTTGGTCCATTAGCAAAATCATTCGGAGGACTTGTCTTAGCTTCTTGTGTGCAGTGCGTAAGGGACTAGGTCAATGATATTGCAGTACTGCAGTAATGAAATGGTACGCTAGAAAAATTGCCATGTCCGTGACTGCTCACCTCCTCCTTTCTGGTGTAGGAAACTGAAGCCTAACAGATGAGTGTCCTTGTAAGAAAGGGCTTTTCATTCATATTAACATTTATGGTTTTCTTTTTTAGATATTTACAGTTATTGAGACATTTACTGCTAGGTTAATTTAAATCATCACCATTGACCATTTAAATACTGCTACGTGTTGAATTGTCAGGCCCTATGAGAACATGAGATGATTCCTATATACTCAGATTTCATCCTAGCAAACTCACCTGAGTGCCTAACAAACAGCATTTACACAACTCCATAAAAACACAGTGCCCTATGTTTGTGGATGGGTATGTCCTGGTGGAAGATAGGAGAAGCAAGTAAGTGGTCATTTGCAGAATTTTGTTTCTTATTTTGGATAAAAAGTGGGTCATAATGCTAATAACAAGTGATTATGACATAACCCTGGCTATTCCTGAGTCCTCTTTTTTGTTCCACTGGGAAGATCATATCAGATGGTGTTTGAAATCTGACAGCAATCAAAAAAAAAATCTTTGAATATTAGGTACCAGTGAATAATGGAATAAAATGGAATTTCTTTTGGTTATGGGTGTATCTATTTGGATTCTTTTTCAGAGATACGTTGTTATTGCTGGGATTGTTTGCAGAACAACATATTTCAGGTCCATAATAGTGAATATAGAATGTAAATCTTGGAATCCTAAGTGGGGATGTTATTAAAATGTATTTGGTGGATTAAGATCTCCAGGGAAGAAATTATTATTTTTTTTTTCCCACTATAGATCCTGCAGTATATGCTTTAAAAATATTCTGTTTGTGGCACTAAACTAAGTGATTTGTGTTAGGGAGATTCTGAAAATAAAGTAATAAACATTAAAGCACAAGATGCAACTAAATAGCATAATTCCATGCAAATAGAAACCAGTGTATGAAAACTGTAAATGTATCTAGGTACATGACAGAATTGGGTTCAATAGTTCAATGAGAGCATTACCTAGCCATCTGCATTTGATGATGTAATTATATTTGCTGATGCATGCTTTCAGCACATGCAGATCTATGTAACTATACTTAAAATCAATGACAATTTATTGCTGCTCACCTTTAAGACAAGATTTTCTTTTTTTGCCTGCTATTATTTTTCTTGGCAGGAAACAGAGTTTCCAGAAGAAATCTGATTTTGAGATTTTGTAAGGTTGTAAAAAAGGATGATAATGCATTTGGCAATTAGAGCTAGAACAGGTCTGCTTGTTTTCATTTAGAAAAGATCCCTTGCACAGTTGTCATTGATTGTGTTACGTTCTTAAGTCTGCATTATATGACTGTTCTTGCTAAAATGTGAGCCAGTTTCTTCACTGCAGTTTTATTTGTTGAAGCATTTGTCAAGAGAATCATTTGTCTTCTTTAAGAGAACTGGTGCAAAATCCAAATATTAAAATTTAAACCAATAAATAAGTTGTCCATTACCTTGCTATACTTTCTGTATCCTCAGAAATGAGCTAAAAAAACAACCAACCAACCAATCAACCAACCAAACAAACAAATAACAACAAAAAAAAGATGGATTTTAATTTTAATTAAAAATTTTAATTTTAATTTTAATTTGTCCATCACTTCAATCCATCTGAGATATCACTTAGATAAACAACAGTACTTATATAAATATTATCTTGAGAACACTACATTTTTTATTTCCTTCCTGCAAAAAAGAGCAAAGGTATATGCAGTGCCCTGATAATAAAACATGTGTCTAAAGATTTTGATGAATACAGAATTGCGAAAATGATACTTTCTGATTTTCCCAATTGAATGGATTATTTCTGATGAAATAAAAGATTGTATAGGTTCCAGGATTTTCTGTAGCAAAAGCCAAGGATAATAATAACTGAGATCTGACCATGGTGAATGAAATTAACAATACAGATACAAATATTTTTCTTGAAAGCTAGATTTTACTCCTTTTGAAATACATTGGTTTATAAAGATTGTGAGTTATTTTGTGATGTCATGCCAGGAGATTAATTTCTTTTTCACCTATAGCAGTTTAAACATGCAGTCATCACAGATGATGTTTAGATTCTTGGAAATGGTTGCTCTTGGGAACTGAGAAATGCAGAAAGTACTTAATCAAGTCAATGACTAAATCAATTAATGAAATAAACTCATCATTAATAAAACACATTGCTTCATCCCCTAAAGACTGCTGTCATCTCCAATATTTAATACAACTTCATGTCCAGTTCTGCATGTCCAGTGTGCTTGACATGCCTTGTCACCAAAAACATGGTGGGGGCCAAATCACCAAGTAATCTTAATGAAGTGAGAAAATTGGTTTCAAATGCACTCTGTGAGATTACTCACATGGAGAGGAGAAGACGAGCTGGCAGCAGTTGACATCATTTCCAGTGGGCTCTGCCACCTCTGCAGGTCTGGTCTTTAAAAACTCCCACAATTTCCACTTGCAGCATGCAGGAAGAGGTGTTCCAGACAGCCAGGGCATTATAGCTCTGGATAAGATGCACACAGAGAGAGCAGCCACTCCTGCAGCTCCAGTGCTGTTCTTTTCCGCTTTCACTAAAGCAGAATGTCCCCCTGTACCTTCCTCATTCTGCTTCCTCAGTATTTCTATTAAGCCCACAATTCCCCAAAGTTGTTCTGATTGATTTGCTTCCCACTTTTCTTCCAAAGGCCGTTCCACATGTTTGAAGAGTGTTCTTTTCATCCCTGGGCTCTCTTTGCTTCCAGTAAGACTTATAAGGGGCTGTCGGTTCATATTCACTGATCCCTCCAGCTGGCAACTTTCAGCCTGATTTCTCTGTAACAAAGCCTAGTATTTTTTCCTAAGACACTGTCAGCTCTAACGTACAACTATTTCTCCGTATTTTCTGTTACTAATGAATTAGGCTTTGACTATTGCACCAAAAACATACCGGGAGGGAGGGGTGGGGGCACTTCTGTGTAGTTGGAACTGCACTGAAAAATTTATTATTTTTTTTCAGAGACAATGAAAACTCTGTATACTCTGTTATGCCTTAAACCTTCACAGCTGATTGAATGTGTACATGCTGTAATATTCATAATTATTCTCCAAAGAGACACACATTGTTTCTGATACTTCCAAGCATGCACATAAATATTACTTTGTTTGAATTTTTGTTTGAAGTTTTCTGTATTAGTCAATTTTTTTTTTTTTGGCTGCTGTTAATTGTGCTTTGATAAGTGAATACACAAAGGTAGAAGAAACCAAAATTACGTTTTCCTGCATTGTAAAAATACTGCAATGGAGGATGTATTTTGAATGAAACTCCATGGCAATGTCCATGGCAATAAGGAATGGATCTGTCAGAGATTCCTCATAGAAAAGCATTTTTACGCTGCAGTAGTTCAGAATACTCCTCCTGCTAACAACAATCCTCCCACTCTACCCCCCGCCCAAAGTTACTGTCTGTTCATTATTTTATTAAAGATCTTGCAATACCTGAGGCTAGGTAACCACAGTTCTTTTGTTTACCAAGAAAACACATGAGATTTGTCTTCAGGATTGAAGAGTTTGAAAAACTGGGTTTTAGAAGTTGTAAACCCAGAAATCAACAGAAAGAAATGAAGTAAGACTAAGAATATTTGTCCTCAAATCCATTTTGGCATTCTGGAAGTTCCCTTCTAACTCTGCATGACATGTAAATATAGAAAGGGCATTGGAGAAGCTTTTCTGGTATGTCCTCTCCACTATTTATTTCTATCTGAAAGAAAAAAAAAATGTGGCGAGGAAGGGGATTGGTAGCATCATTCTCTAAGGAATATTTGGGAAAAAATGAGAGAGCAGATGGCCAAGAGAAATAATTTTAGGATATGATTCCTCCTTTTGGAACCAACTTTTTTATTATTTTTTTTTTATTATTTTTATTTTCTGGTGCTCTCTTTGGTCTATAGAAGCCAAAGAGATTTTACCCGTGGTGATTGATTCATTCTAAACTGAATGGGAAGTAAAAAGAGTCTCTATTTCTGAAAATTAGCAAAATCCTTACTATGCTGAGAAAAGAATATTTACCTCTTGCATAGAATAATGTAAAGTGGAGAGAAACTGCAGCTGTTTTGTTGCTACAAAATGCTCTGACAACCAGAGCATGACACCAAACTTTTCTGACTGTAGTACATGAAAATGATTGACATAAGGCAGTGATTGGTATATTCTCATATGGAGGCCATGAATATGCATGGTACATGGGTGAGCAGGGAAAAGAGCACAGCACTAGGTCAGAAAACTCATATACCTCATCTCTAAGACCAACTGGGAGACGATGTAGCGAAAGTGTCTTGCTGAGCTGAGAAGCCAATAAATGTCTTTGGTACAAAGCTAAAAATGTATTCCGAGGCAAGATATAATACAATATTTTTCTTGTAATACTAGTAAAATATAGGCTATTGGCTGTCCTTTTAAAGTAGAACAATGAAACAATCACTAATAGCATGTTTGAATTAAGAAAAATTCTTGCAATATCTGAATTTTTTATCTCTCTCTATACTGAACTACCTTGGGTATTCGTTCTGTCTTCTCATACTGGATGAAATTACAATATGTCATTCTTGCCTAGGCACAGCCAAACCACATTCACAGTTTTGTTATGGGTATCATAACACCTTTTGTTTACCTGGGGGTAATTTTAGAGTATCTCAGACAAAGATTCATATATAAAACCATCTATTGTTTATAAAAAGCATCATATTGCTTTTATATGTTGTTTCAAATGCATCACCTAAATTCGTATGTATTATTCATTCACATTTATTTTATGCTGTTTCCATTCACCTTTTACTTGTGGGCCTGTCATTCTCTTTTTAAAATCAGTTCAGCATTCCAAATGATGAACCTCTAGGAAAAGAAATTTCTAACAAGAATACTACTGACAGGCATTTTCATGAGAAATGCTGGTAAATAAACCTTTTAGTCACCTATGAAGGTCAAGATCCCCTCAGAGGAAGTGCAAACAACAAGCCACTATAATTCAGCTTCCTATGGCGGTCATTTTATAGGGCAGCTGCTCTGACAAAGCTAGGCAAGCTAGGTTAGCTTGTATAGGCCATAATTAGTTTCCCTTCCTTTGGTTACACTGGCTCTAGAACATTTTTTATTATTTTTTTTTTTCTAGATACATTGCAAACTCATTTTAAAAAGGACTTCCTGACTTTGCTTACTAGAGAAATATCCCTGTGATGATGTACACAACAGGAACACAGGAACTACCAGAATATTAAATACATACCATCTTTACCATTAGCTGAGGTCCCACTTAACCAATGATAATACTGAGTAATTTATATCTATAATAGTACAAATGGAAAGTAGCAAATAGCCTGATTTGATACTGCTGACATTACTGAAATAAATTTTTGTTTTAGGTGAGTATTCAATACCTGAGAGACACAGAATCACAGAATTTCTAGGTTGGAAGAGACCTCAAGATCATTGAGTCCAACCTCTAACCTAACACTAACCAGTCCTCCACTAAACCACTAAAGCTCTACTTCTAAATGTCTTTTAAAGACCTCCAGAGATGGTGACTGAACCATTTCCCTGGGCAGCCCATTCCAATGCCTCACAACCCTTTTGGTAAAGAAGTTCTTCCTAAGATCCAACCTTAACCTCCTCTTGGCACAACCTTAGCCCATTCCCCCTCGTCTGGTCACCATGCACATGGGAGAATAGACCAACCCCCACCTTAAAGGAGGCTGTAGCCTTTAAAGTACCTGTAGAATGTGATAAGAATGTGATAAGGTCGCCCCTGAGCCTCCTTTTCTCCAGGCTGAACAAGCCCAGCTCTCTCAGCCGCTCCCAATAGGACTTGTTCTCCAGACCCCTCATCAGCTTGATCACCCTTCTCTGGACTCGCTCGAGCACCTCGATGTCTTGTAGCGAGGGGCCCAAAACCATCGACCTTTTGTGAGAAACAGTTGTGTTTTTTTAACAGTCTGACTCCACTAGAATTGTTTTTTTGTTTTACCTGAGAGCAGAATTTAAGCATCCTGTATGTGATTTTAATTTCATTTTACTTCAGGTTTCAGGAAATATTGGTAAAGTTAATATTGAATATTGCAAAGAATTTAAAAATATTTTTTTCCACAATAATGCATATTCCATCTAAACTTCTTGTTAAAATCTGTAGGGCCAAATATAGAGGAAAAAAAAAAAAAGTTTAGTAGAACCAGGATTTATTTGGTGGTCAAAACTGGAGAATGAGGATAGAGGGAAATCGTGGAGCTCAGAGTAATCTTGTATTAATCCATTCAGCTGAGCTGTAGGAGATCCATAAGCCCTGTTTACTCTTGCTACAAGGAATGAGGATATCTCTGTCTCAGGCTAAGTTGCCAGAGAAAGCTATTTGTGCACAACAGCCAGCAGAACCGTGTGTGCTCGGCTGCTGTAGGGTAACCAAGGGCGGGCGTCTGTGCCTTCAGCTGCCACGACTAAATCCAGCAGACCACCTGGGAGCGCATCACTAAAACAAGCAGCTTGGGCACACTAGGATCTTGGCTTCTCCTCCCTGCTTTTTGTCCACGCGTGTCCACACAACAGTGATTGCACTCCACTGTCTGCCCCAAGCACTTCCTTGGAGGGCAAAAAACACTTGAGCAGACCTGCTAAAGCTACTGCAGAAGAGAGAAATCCTGCTGAGCTAGTGTAAATGATCTATTTTGGAATTTTCTTGTACGACATGAAATTATATTACAAGTGAATTTCAAAAGATTAAGCAACTTGTCTTTTTGAATCCTTAAAGATACTTACGTAAATGCATATAATAAAAAAAGTAAGATTTAATTCCATTTAACAGCATTAAAGGGTGCAGAATATTTAATTCTTTTAAGTTATTTTTTACCTGCACTTCAGTAAAATATGTTTCCTTGGATCTTTGAAAAAATATATCATTGCCTGTATTGCTAGTTAATGTACCAGTTTCTCTAATAAATTCAAGTTATTCTATTGTCTATGATTCCACTTATGCAAGTTGACTCCCATTAGCCACTCTTCCATAATGGCTTGTGGGAAGATTGAACAGAAAACCAAACTAATGCCAGCCATTTTTCAGCCATTTTTCAGACTCATAAAATGATTAAAGCTGATGTAAAATGACTCATTAAAACTGAAAACATTAGGATCATTAAAAAGCCATTAAACCACCTCACTCCTCTGATTTATTTTACAATAGCCTTATTTGGCCAGTATTTTAAAGTCAGAGAATCTAATCTTTTGTCTCTAATTATTGGCAGTATACCCACCATACAGTAGGAGGACGTGTTCATGATGAATCCATTATTTCTAAGTCTCATTTTAAGCTAATTCTTCAGCCTTTGCAGATCTTACTACTGCATACACTTTGGCCATGTGCTTAAGTTCAAACATGAATAGATCAATTGAAATCTGCACAACAGTTTGCCTACTTAAAGACTATGTTCGGGGTATCTGGACCTATTCAAATAACCTGCACTGAATTCTATTACCGTAAAGGATCATATTTAATTCCAAGCACTTTGCTGACAAGTGACATCAGAATTTTAAGAAATGTTTTCTGAATAAGCTAAAATTGAGATGCTTTGAAGCATATTCAGCTCTTACCAAAGAAAAAAATAAATAAATTCTTTAATCCATGATGGCAATGGAAATCTCAGGCCATGAAGAAAAAAAAAAAAGAGACCTTTATCACAATTCTCATTTGATCTTGGCCTGATATTTAATGACTCGTACATAGGATTAAATATAGCTGCTATATCCCATGGAGTTCATTGCAGCTATTCATGGCCTTAATAAGTAAGCATATTTATACTACTTGTGTGGAGAACTAGACTTTTCAAAAGGGGAAAGATAAAGACTTTTATCTTTCTGAGAAAGCTCTTGATATCAGCAAACAAGAATTAAAAAACAAAAACAAAAACTAAAACAAAAAACAATTGTTTCCTTTTATCAAAGGAGATTGCTAGTACTTTGGAAAAAAAATCTGAAAATTAGTGAAAATGAATAATTTTGGAAAGACAGTGCTCTAACTACAAACAGAGCTGTCAGTTATACAAAACCAACCTTTTAAATATTTTTTCCTGGTGAATTTATAAATCAGTTTATAATTTTGAGAAGTGTACTTCAGAAAAAAAAAAAAAAAAGAGAAAGAGATTGATTTGAGGAAAAGTAAGAGGAGTTTCACAAAATACTCTCCTGGAAAAAGAAAAAACACTAATGAAAACTTAAATTTATTGTAAACAAGCAATTAAGCCATAAATAAAAACATCCACTTCCAACAATATCTGCAATTTTCCTCCGAGGCTACTTCACCGAATGCAGTAGGCTGAGTTTCTTGTTAGTATAGTTAGGACTAAGTTTTAGTCCAGGACAGCCACACATAAGGGTTCATTGCTCAGTATGTCAGGGTGCTGCTCTGTATCAGCAACACTGTGGTTTATGACTGGTTGAATTGACACTGATTTTTATTTTAATACTGTTCAAGGTTCATAAGGTTCATAATCCCTCTGATGGTAGATTTGTAGTGTATACCTCAGGCTTTAGGAACAAGATATTTGAGAAATTTCTTTTTTCATAAATAGGTGACATGCTTAAGTCCATTCGGTAGGTTTCTAACCTTTCACCTTAGAAAGACAATTTCTTATATATTGTGTTTGATGTGGTTTGTCAGTGATTTCTTTTATACTACACTTTTCATTTTACCAGCAATGTGTACACTCTTGTTTTGAGACTACTTCCAAAGCTTTTTGCTTTGTGACTGTGTTAAGGCTTCAAAATGTATCAGTTACATCAAAAATAATTCATTGTTATGAATTATATAATTATTTTAAGAATTGAACTTCATATTCTAAATATTTTCCTATAAATTCTCCTGAAACCATTATCAAGAAAAAGAGGAGTGAATGCAGTCATGTTTTGAATTGAGGAAATCAATGAAAGCTAGGTGCTTGTCTAATGCTGTTGAAAGGAGAGCATAATGCATCTCAGAAAAATAAAGTATGACTAACCAGCAAAGAGCTGTTAACTGTAATTTTAAATGTAAATATCTCTAGATATCTATTCCTTGGAGTATATTTGGAAATTGGAAGGTCATTTATTAGATATAACTCCAGCATTCAATAGCAGAAGAATGTCTTTTTGGCTTGGAAACGGGGTGCATCAGAGAAGCTGTGTTTCATAATGAACATATCGGGGCCTCAATAGGACACTCTTGTTTTATGTGCTCTATACTCTTCACAAACACCATGACCCTAAAAGGACATGAGGCATAATTCTGCAGTGCTTCTCTAACATGCCTCAATTCAGCTGGAAAAGCTAGATGAATAATTAAGGTTTGAGGCTCATTTTAAATTGCAACTTCTAGAATAATTCACCCATGTAAAGCAGTGCAGAATAGCACAGATCTAATACTGGGGGACTGCATGAGATGACTTATCAAACATGCTAGGTAAAGCTGGTCCCTGGCAGTTTTCTGTACTATCTATCTACTTTACTTTCTGTTAAACAGTCAAGCACTCCTTTGCTTTTTCTGATGTTGTACATTGTGCATAATTCTGCTCTTTTTTTTCTGTAGGTCATTTGGCTTGACCCGTAAATCTACTGCAAGCAATAAAATAGGAAGAGAACTGCCATTGGTAAGTGCTTCTTAAAACAAAAGCTATATGTCAGTCACTTTCTACCAGGGAATCGAACTTTTTTTTTTTTTTTTATCATTATTATTTTTTTTCTAGTGCCACTATAGTGAGAATTCAAGCCATACAACTGATAAAGCTGTCATTTCACTATAAAGTGCTTCTGGCTGGAGTTGTGGTTGAAATATGGTTCATTAGCATATAGCATATATATTGTAATACCACATCTTTCATAAGCTCACATTTTCTAGCTATTGAATAACCAAGTACAGTAGTTAATGTCCCAATTAGCTGAAGGCAAGCTGCTGGCTGGGTTTGTTGTGTTGACATCACAACACAATTTTTTTCCAGGTGTCATTGTCCTCACAATTGTATCGCTAAGAACTGGGATGGCCTGAGGCCAAACCTCTGTCCAGTAAAAGAAACTCTTAGACATTCAAATCTGGATTTGCAGAGGCAGAAATTAAACCAGAGTATGTAATAAGAGAGGTCTGTAAAGCTGAACCCACCTGAACAGTGCTGAATTTTGTCCCTGTTTAAAGCTATTGATATTTTAAAATACAAGGATGAGTGAGTAAAAAGCCTTAGTGTGGTGACACCCTGGTAACATCCACATTGTGTGTGTCAAAGATGCTGTACGAAAGACAGGTAACTTCATAAAGCTTAAAGACTATAAAGAATGAACCTACTGGAAAGAAGCATGATGACATTCAGAAAGCTTGGCTGAATCTCCTTTCAGCATGTGACTCACGATTATAAAGCTATTCAGCTTTTTAGGTTTTGGAAAGAGGGGTCCTCTGCAGAGGGCACTCAGCAAATGCTATGTTTCATTTTAGGACTCTTTTTCCATGTATTCCAGGATTTTGAATTGGCAAACCTGATCCAAAAGTCTGTTTTTGCTATGGATTTTATTTATAGCACATTAGAATAATCTCTAATCTTTTGTTACAATATTATGGTGTAGTATTAGATAATAGTATTTAAGTTTGAGAAGAAAGCTACAATAGCAATGCTTCAAAAGAGTTTAGCTCTCCTTAGCTGTTCCGCAGAATAGTCCCTGCCTCTCGTTATTAATGGTGTTTGTTATAATAAATTAGAGAGAAAAAGAAAGATAAAAGAGTATCTTTGCACTGGGTATGTTACATTTGACTGATAAGGCTAATGGATTATTTTTTGCAAGAGTGCCACATGAAAAATTGATGCACTTTGTAACAATTGATATTGAGCCCTTCTCCTGCCCTTCTTGACAATTAAAGTAGCTGTTTTTTCTGTACCCAGCACAGTGCAAGATGGACAAATTAAAAGATTTATTTTTATGCTAACTTGTGTCAGCGTACTGGAGGAATAGATGCAGTATCATAAAAGTGTAGTCATAAAGGTGAGGTTCTAATTTACTTCCAAGTTTTATTTCAGTTTAGTTCTCCATTGCCATGAGGCATAAAAGTTACTGAGTTATACTACATTCACCTCACGCTGGTTTCCTATCAAACAGAATATCGGTGGAACACCTCCACTGAGCTCTCTACATGAAATTGTCCTTTTGTACATCTCATAATCGGCTGCAATGTGACCAAGCATCTGGTGGTGACAAGCAGACGTCTTTGATTTATTGGCTAATATCACTGCTTGTTAGTGGATGGTTGAGCAGGAGACTAAAAGAGCATAAAATCAGAGAGAATAAATTATGAAGGCACCGAACTGTGGCATTATAAACCCCTCCTTGTCACAGCTGTGACATCTCCCAGGAAATGTGGGATGAGAGAGACATTCCCTCTTCAAAAACAGTGGCCACTGCTTTCTGATTTTGAATAAAATAAAGAAACAAACAGCCCAAATCCACCAACATCTTGCCTAAGTAAAAGGTAGTGGTAGTGTTTTCTCCCGTTGAACCACTCTGCATCAAAAATATTGCATCTGCTTGGAAATTGAGTTGATTAGCATCTCATTCAGAAGGCTGGCAGATTCAAAGGATGATGCAGAGAAGTGGGATATCTCTGCTGCAACTGTAGGTCTATGGCTTCCTCTAAATGCTACCCCAAAATTGAATCAGACCTCAGAAAAGCTAGGCTGAAGGTTCTGCTTCTGTCTTTCAGCATTAATAATCTCACTACACGTGAAACTATGCATGGTCCCTGTTGTGCAGGGTGATTACCCTGGGCTTGTCCTATGGGTAAGAGGGGAAACTAGCTTCCTGGTTTGTGGTGTTTTCTACTTTACAAAGAGCATATAGGTAACTAAGACAATTAGATCTATTCTTTATTGCAAAGATTCTTTGTGGACTTGCCAGGAGGATTTAAATCGGGTGGATGTGTTAACACATGACAAAAAATAGTATCAGCATGTAAGAGATGCACTTGCCATTTTATATTCCCTTTTAAATAGTACCTAGCAAATTAAACAATGCACGTGGCTGAACATGATGTTTCTGAGAATCCCTCAGGACAGAAAAGCAACAGAACTCAAGTATTACTCACTGATGACAATTATTGCGAGCTGTGGAGCAGTGATAATTGTAACTACTCATAATGTCAAATAAACGTTATGTATATGTTTATTCAATAAATCAGCTTGAAGGATAAAAGGATGAAGATATTCACTGTTTCATTTCTATGCAATGATGAGATGTTTAATGGAGTGATCGCAACAAGCCATACAGGGGTTCAACTGGAAGCTGGCTAAGAGGTGTAATATCTTCAAGGAAAACTTGTGGTCAAAACCTTATGCAATCAGTGGTTTTGTGCTAAAATATGTATGCAAATACTGTTGTCCTCAAGCGAAGCACTAACGACCAATTCAAAGGTTGGTTTCAATCAATAAGAAAATTTATATATGTGTCTAGTGACAAATGTAATTTTACTATTTCAATTAAAATGCAATGGGAACTCTTGAAAAGTTTTCTTTTACCTACTCAATCTTAGATAAGCTGTAGCTGTAATGAGGAGATATTCCTTAAACATTTAATGAGCAACACCAGTAACTGGTTCTGACTTACTGACAAGTAAAAGGAAACTTTTAAGGGTGCCCACTGGAACTACTCTCCTGTTGTGGTTATCTGAGGGTATTAGCCTTGAGCAGATTCTGGGAACTGTGGAAAGATGCTGCACAATTAAAAAGACAGGAACGAGCCAAGCAATAGATCTTACTAGAAGAGAGGAGGAGCGCAGGCTAATGATAAGAGACCCCAGGCAAAAGAAGGCCAATATGGTACTACATAGCAGTTGCATCAAAATACCCTATAACCATTTGTTTGGGGATTTCAGTTTATGAGGAAAAACCCAGGAATCCTCCAAAGCAAAGGCTATGTTTTTATGATTATTATTTTTAATGATTTACTGGTATATTCAGGAAGATAAGTCTTTATAATAGTCATAATCAGAAACTGTATTCTAAAGATATTCAATATATGCCATCACAGATAATAAAATTTATCTTGTACTAAGAAATTTAGACTGAGAACTTGATAAGAAGCAGTTGCAGAGGGTGAAGACACGATGCCTTTTGTTTCAATATATTTCCCTGAGTAGTCTTTTTTAATTTTAAATTCTTTTTTCAAGTGAGAGCTGTTCCATGTAATGGATTTGAACGTATTGAATAGATTTGAAAGGATTTCCTTCATGTTCACTTTATTTCTGAAGCAGTTCAGTTTGTTTCTGCTTAGAGTTACAAAATGGAACAATGAGATAATCTCCATAAAATATGCATACAGTTTTTAATAATGAGTCCAAAAATCTGTCTTATAAATAAGAACCACTGATCAAATCCTTATGTGGATTTTCAGTAAGAAGAAAAGCGTGACACCTTGAGACAGAATTCTGTTGTTTGTCAGACAGTGGCTATGTGTCAGTCAAAATGTTTCTGACAAAGAAAGACATTCAGAAGCCACAAATATGCAGAATCTTCAAAGACAAATTAAGTAGAAAATGGTCTATTAATAGAAAAACTAAAAAATAAATACCAGCAAAAACAAGTGCTTCATTCACAGTGTTTGAAAAAATCATCTTGTCAAAATTGTCAGACGTCAGAATCATAATGAATAGATTTTACTTTCTCTATAGTGGTTTTTTTTTCCTCTTAATAGCAAAAATAAGAGAGTAAAATTACTTAAACATAGGAAAAAGAAATATCAAAGAAATTGGATGATTTTTCCACATGTGCTAATACAAAAAAAAGAAAGAGAGGTCATTCATTTCAGAATATGGAACTAAGGAGATCAGAACTTTGTTTGTAGTCCCATCAAAGGCTGCATATAACTTGGACAGGGCACTTAGATATACTGTTTGCTGATTGATGAAAATGTGATTCACAAAACAAACAAAGAAACAAAACACCATAACTCCAATTGTATTCTTCAACTGATTTAGGTCTTAAAAATGCTTTGTGATATGGCACTTTTAAGGATAAATTGTTTGAAACACCCATCTACTGGAAGGTCTTCATGCAATTAAAGAGATCAGTAGCTGATTTGTTTCTAAATATAAGAAAGAAATTATGCTTATTTATAGAAAATAAATAAAACGTATTTCTGAATTTCAAAGCTAATATTTTATTTTGAAAATTGTAATATGATTTGTGACCAAGGACTAATCACTTAGTTTTATCCAGACAATTAGTTTTCATTATTTACTTCTGATCAGATGATATTTTCTGAAAGTGTCAAATGAAGAGTTGGACATGATGCAAGCAGCTAACCCAGTGGTTAGTATCGAAATTTTGGTTTAATCATCTGGGTTGTGTTAGAGTGCGTTATAAATGAGGTCTCAACTCAATCTGAATTTAGTAATATTTATAAAACAAATATTTCTAAAAGGTATAAAAGCTATAAAAGGTATAAAAGGCAAGTAAACAGCGCTGGATGTGCGGGGAGTCTATGCTCCACCAACACGCACACACGAACATCAAACATTCTAAACATATAGAACATTGCTTTACATACTAACCCGAGTATGCCTATACATACGTACAATCAGGAAAGGTAACAAACAATCCTTTAAGTTCCATAACATAACAGTCTCCATTTACCATTCCTTTTGAACAATATGTCTCGCTTTAAGTTGTCAAGCAACTCGTCCTTCAGGCCTTATGTATCCCATTCTTCCCAGATCACAGAAAAGCATATCCATCTCCTTTTCAAGGCCAATAGGCCTGGGTCAAAAGGCACGTTCAGGTCATCAGGGGGCGTAACAGCAAAAGCCTTCGATGGCTGTAGCAGCAGAGGGGCCCACGGCATAGCAGTCGGATCAGTAAAGGAGCCTGCAGCTCCCTCACTATCTGGCAAGCCACACGTTTGTGATTGTGGCTCCACACGGCTCTTTAAGGCCTCAGAGACTGCTCGCCAGGTGACGAGCAATCCCACTGCAACCTTGTCGTTTCTAGTTGCAGAGTCCCACACCTTGACCTCAGTTTGGTCCCATATTTCAGGCTCATGAACTATCTAATCGTTAATAAGGAGAATAAGCTGTAAGGTTAGCAGGACAGTCTTTGTTCCTAAGGACGTATGATTCCCCATAATGCGCAACTGCTGACCAGCGAGAGGCAGTTGTGTGCACGGGTCCGCTTCTCTCAGCTCGAGCTTCTCTCCAGCTCCAGTGTGCCTGTTTCCAGCGACTTTCTGTACGAGCTTCTCTGAGCAGTTTGCTGAGTTTGGCCGAACCTATCTTCATGAGGCAATCAAAGTGCCTGTTCCCGTCCTGGTCTCCATTCTGCCATCCTGTTCCTCTTCACTTCTTTTTCCTGCTTCTTTATTGATGTAACTTCATCGTGCTGCCTTTTTTTTTTTTTTTTTTTTTTTTGTCTTAAGGGCAGGCTCCCCTCTAACACCCTTCTCTCCATAGCAGTTCTTTTCCAAACAACTTTTCATTGGTCAGACAACTTTGAATGTAACAACAACAGCAAACACCCAGAAACATCCGTGCCTTAACGGCTGGAGAACAAGAAACCAGAGACTGCATGGAGTCTCCTGCATCACCCTTCTTTGTTCCCTCTAAACTCTTTTATATTCCTGATGGCCTGGTCGTTAAAGAGTCTAATGTTATCTCAGCTGGGGCTTTCCAACCCCCATGGCCACATTCCTAAATCTCCCCCTTCTTTATTAATATCAACCATTTTCTCGACACGAATTACGGCTCCATATATAAGTGCATGAGCTGAAAACAAGATGTGAATATAGGTTTGCAGTGTCCCAAGTCAGATTATGTTCTCTTGTTCTATACATATTCAGTTTACATAAAATCTTAAAGCTTCATCGAGTCAGAAAGAAGCTGTATATATGTGTGTTCTGATACATAAGGAAGAGTTGGAAAACTACTAAAATACTTGTCTGAATTTGTCTGAATGGATTTCTAGTCAAAACAACAAAGGAACTGATGCTATGCTAGACAGTATTAAATCATCGAATGATTTGCAGGAGGCTTCAGAAAAATGTTATTTAGTTCCAAGCAGGCATATTCTTAGCTTTACATTTATTTATTTATTTTTTTTATTTTTTTTTGGGGGGTGGTGGTTACTACAGTCATGTCTATGCTTTCCAAGTCATGTATATACATGTATTCTTGTTTCATATCCCATTGTTCTAGGGAGAGATATCCCATGAGAGACCACTTAATAGCGGTGTGGCTTGCTCTCAAGGTTTGTCTTTCTAAAAGTCTGTAAGTCACCTTCTCAGTACTGAACATATATTTTTTATTTTTTTCCTCTTAATCATTAATTTCATAAACATTATAAAAACAAAGAAAACCCAAACCCAATCACAGTACAGTTAGTGGACAGACGTTTTTCCAACAGGCAGTTCAAAGCAGAAATCTGCTTTGGGATACTTCAAAATGTCCTCTAAAGCAGTCAGTTTCCACCACCCACCCACCACATCAGATGTTAAGTGTCCTATTGTGTCACCTACATTCAGTCTCCTCTGACATGCTTCTTCAGTGCACACTGCAGTTACACACTAGCTAAGTTGCAGCATTGTGCATAATAGTTCTTCACGGTTGCTCAAAGTGAATGCAACATCCTAATAATTAAGAATGACAGCATTTTATAGTGATGTAGCGCTGAAATGGCTACTCTTTTGCTTACTAAGTATGGTTTTGGAGAAAGTACTTGGACTCAGGTTGTCCCAGCAAATTAGTCAGCATAACTGCAGTTGCACCTGCTTCATAAAATGGCAAGCTCTCTTCTGAAGTGCTGTTAGGTGTGATTCATTAGTAGTTCAACAACCATCCATCAGACTGTACACACAAGCAGCACACAAGCAGAATCAAATATTAGGAGTGCAGGGACCTACACAAAAGGGGATTTTTTTTTTTTTTTTTTTTGTCTAGCCCTTTACAGTGTACAGGGTTGTTGAAGAGACTGTTTAAATATACAGTAGGATTTTGGGTTGCTTTTCAGATCAGAAAAAAGGCTCCATACCATGAGAAAACATTCACCATCAGGTATTAGTCACTCTTCAGCATCTTTGCAATTAAAACATTACTATTGCGAAGCCCTAGAGGCTTAGGAAGAGACATTTCTGGTATACTCAAGTGAATGCAAGTGTAACCATGTGCAGCCATGTGTGGTGAATCTGTCAGAACTAACAGCAGGAACTTTGATAAGAGTTCTCCATCAGTAAACCTGTTTGATAGCTCAAGGTCTCTGAATTGTTATTGTAAGTGGCATCCAGTAGTGCTGCTGCAGTTAAGGGTCTGTCAGATTTCCCCACACGCACACTTCCCCAGGGATTTATTATACCTCAGCTTTTTCAAGTTATGTTGGGGCTAAAACTATAGCCAACAACTTGTCAGCACAGACATGATTTTATTTTTCTCCCTTGAATGATCAAAGGAGTTAGCTTAAAATTTGAAGAGGGTGAGGATCAAGCTGCTATGTGTCCTTTGTGTGTTGTAGTACATTAGGGTGAGAATCATTAACAGCAATTAATACGAATGAGCACTGCTTTTCTAGGAGAACAGGGGCCTTTCACCATGAAAAGATCTGCAGCAGAAGGAGATGGGCGGGGGGAGAGCAAAGTTAAACAGACTACTTGCAGGAACGTATTTCTTAAGGGCAGTGAAATTTTGGTAGGTTATTTCTGTAAGACTCAGTATTTGAAATATGGAAGAATTACGGATTTTAAATTTTCATCACTCTAAAGAACAAACAAACAAACAAACAAAAACTATTAACATATTTTCATTTATAATAAGCAGGTATGTATCCCAAGCAATGCTGGAGGTAGGCACAAGTGTGGATATTTCTCATTTATACACAGAATTTAAAAGCCACGCACCAGTAAAATTTGTGACCTTCTCATTTTAAGACTGGTCAATGAGGGAGACATTAAAGGGGCCTGAAGATCAGGCAGCCAAAAATGCAGTGGTGGTTAGGTTGCAGAGCTGACATGGCATCCATATCTCCCACCTCGGGCAGGGGGAGATATGGATCCCCTTTACTGATAACAGAAATAGTAGAAAAATAATATTAATGTACTTTAGAAAGAGCATATAACAATTTATATTCTCCTTGCACTTGGCACAGCAGATTTGAATCCAGTTACCACTGTAACTGTAGAATGACATTTATGAAGTTATACAAAAAAATAAGTGAAAAATTCCTTGTAATTGCCTTGCTTTATAGGTTCATACCAAGATGTGTAGATTACTATAGATGGTTGAAACATGCAAGTTTTTACTCTTGAGAAAACTCTAAGGTGTGGGGAAAGGCAATATGGAGAACCTTGTGACATCAGATGAAATTTTTAGTTCTCAGTGAGTAAGGAAGAGGTTTAGTGACTCACTAGGGTATTAAATCATATTGTTGCTTTGGGAACAAAGATGTCCACAAGGGTTTTTATTCACATGACATCCACTTCATCTGCAAATAAGTGATGAATATCAATTTCTATATGCTGTAATGTGCACTCAGAAAATAAAAATTATGCCTAGGAAAGCATAAATACATGTTGGTGTATAATGTACAAAGTGTGTTCAGAGTCCTGCAATGTCCTGTAGGTTCCTTTCAGCATAAAAACAAAACAAAACAAAAACAACAACAACCTTCAGTCATATTTCATTTTAGTGCTACACTTTGGTTTTAGCACAGCAGTTGATTAGAATAGGATCAGATGTTTCTTGTCAAATCTTACTTTGCTGGATAAGAACACCATTTAAGCACCTATCTACTAGAGTTTCTAGTATTTCTAGTACTTCTCCAACTTCTATTTTTTTTATCTGTCCTACTGTAACTGCTTCAGCTATGGATACCTACCCTGCATGCTTCTCAGAAGACACAAACAGGGGTAGACAAGGCTGTCTGTATAGGAATTCGGCTTATTTCTGTCAGGATAGCATGGCAAAAGGGCCCTAATCTTGACATGGTCCCTACATCAAATTAAACCTATGACAGGATAGAGATATTATCCAAACAGATCAAAGGTCTGCTTTGGACCTTCCCTGCCCAATGCAAGCTCTAACCACACAAATAAATCCCAGATGAAAACATTTATTCAGCTGCTTAAATCAGACTGCTTTATATCTATATTTCCCAACTCTAAATAGTGCAGCCTTCTTATCTTACTGCAGGAATTAGAATTTGTATTTCAACACTGCTGTAGACAATACAGACAGTTCAATTTTTGTATGAAAATGGCAGCCTCCTATGGAGAGGTCAAGATTCAGCAACCATGTCTTCTGTTAGTCTTTGTGCTTTTTTGTTTGTTTCTTTTGTTTTGGGTTCATTTTGATTGTTTGTTTCTGCTATGGACCAGAGAGAGCTTGTTTGGTAGTTGTAATAAATAAAGAGTGACCAGTGAGTAACCATGATGGAGGGTAATCCTTATCCTCTATGATTTCTGAATATGGCACCTTTTGAAATTGTCAGAACACAAAATCATCACTGTCTCTGTACTTTATAACCACCATAGACTGGCCATAAAATAATAAATAGTGAAATAGCCCAGACTAAGCAGCTTCCTTATGTGGCTTAACTGTTTCCAACATGATACTTACATTTTGTTTTGTGTGCATGTATCACACGACATTCAACACAGTAGACGCATTCTGTACTGAAGCCAGTGAGGTTAGCTCAGTAAGAATTGACCCTGGCACATATCAGTGCCCTTGGTATGCAGCAATCCATCCTTTTACATGGAAACCTTCTGAGCTCAGTCTTTGTTTTAGGTGCTTGCAGGAAAAACTGTGATGTGTGGTTGAAGCACACACTGTCCATCAATTCCCTGCACACTTTCTCTGTATTCCCGTACTTCTGTCATTCTTTTCCTTTTGATGGGCCTTAGGTAGAGGTCCTTCCAGTTGCTTCTGTCCCCAGTTTTTGTGTGTTTTTTTCTCTGTATTTCTGAGCTCCACCTAGGACTGGAACAGGAAAAGTCAAAATATCAGGACATAAAATATTTTTCATTAGAATCAGTTACAAAAAAAACAAAAAACTGTGAGAAATATTTTTTTCATCAAAATTGAAGTGTTGTGTGAAGTTGGTTTAATTTCTATGAAGATTCTGTGGAAAGGGAAAAGGTTTTAGCTACAACCCTGTCTGATTATTAGCCAACTCTTCTGCTGAGCTCTTCAGTACCCCATTAAGCTTGAAGCTGTGGAGTTGAACAGCTAATTCTCCTGGGCTCTCAGTTCTTCATTAGCCAGGTGAGACACAGAGGCTTTGAGGCTTGGAAGGAGCTCCTGCTATTGTGTTGGTGATACTGGGAGCTCTAGCATCTGCAGGTTGCAGTCAGATGAAGCCTATCAGGTTCAGCACTGCTCCCTGCATGGAAGTGACTCCTTGCAGTAGAAGTGATCAGAGTGGTGCTAATGGCAGGGTGACAACCCTGTCCGTGTTTGTGAGCAGCTGCCTGGGCTGCAGGGTTGCAGGTCACTCTGTAGGCTGGCAGATGGGGTGCTTGGAAAGAGTCTTCATTTTCAAAAGACTGTGTTGTGGTGCATCCAGAGCAAAATATTATAGATTTCTTTGCTGAAATATTTATTTTGCATTTTGTCTTAGTTCAGTCCAAAAAATACTTCTGAAAACAAAATTTCAAATGGATTAGAAAACTACATTCCAAAATATAGTTTCTCAAAAAATCGAGGCATTTTTATGGCTGTTATATCAGTGAATGTAAACTTTGTCCTTTTGTTTAGAACAGTTCTTTGCTCCTTATGCAAATGCAGAATTTTAAAATTGGATTTAGAGAATTTATATTGTATTGATCATAAATAAATAAAAATATTTAGCCAAGCCCTTCAGAGTATTTATGTGAATTTGGGCATTTATTTTTTTCCACATCAAAAAGATTTTCTGCACCTTGAAATGACTTTTAAGAATTTATGTTTAGGAATAATGTAAGAGTACTTTAAAAAAATATATTATTTTGGTGGTTGTTATAATGTCTTACCAAATAGTTATCAGCTACAGCTGAACAATACATTTTGTCTCTGTTTAAAACTGTAGGATGGGCAATGTGCAATGGCTAGAGAATCTTCAGTTTTATTTAATCACTTCACTTTGCATTTGAAAAGTAATTCATCATGGAAAGTCAGTGGGGTATAGAGAGCACTAATTGCAGCAAAATATCAAGGACAGTTTTCCTCTGTCTTAATTAAACATTAATGAGTAAAGTTATTTGCAAATGCATGCTGCAGGGATGGACTTGTCTATCCAAGTTTTGTAAATACTGACACCGGGTGTCAAAATAAAACACCTTAATTGATTTATACAGAAATAGTTTTAAAAGAGTGCACCTGGAGTGACATTTCTCTAGCTCTTTATAGAGTAGTTTCCTGATGAATTATTTATGAAGAAACTTGGCCTGACCTATCTTAATTACACAAGTGATTGTTTCCAAACTAATCAATTTTGTAAGTGAAGTGAATTCTCTCTACTGTCAGTCCTTACTACTTCAAGAAGGAAAACGAGTAAGAAATGCTTCTTTTGACAAAAGTTCCTACTGTATCCATCAGTGGACTGCCAATAGCATTCTGGAAATTTTACTTGTGAGCTCAACAGAATGCTGCTTTTAATCTCAAGTTATCCATTTATTAATGAGGAGTGTAAGTAAGAAAGTAATAAGAAAGGCGGTGAAAAATCCAGTGTCAGTCCCTAATTTTAAGTCTAAGCATAAGGCATATTGAGTAAGTAAAGATAGCAGAGAATAAAGAGGCCAGATTGCTTGGTATTGCAAGGCAGTAGGAACAGAAATGTTTTGTAGTAAGTTTTCAGTACTTCTGAAACATGCTAATAAGACAAGAAATAGTTCAAATCAAATAACTTTCTCTTTATGCCAAAGAATATATTCCCATTTGTTTCCTGAATATTTTTAATATATATAATGCACAAATATGTGTACATATACATATATATAATGTACAATATAATTATATAAATAAAAGATTTTGGTGATGAATTCTTAAACCAAATTGAACCAAAAATACACTGACAAAAAAATTAAGAAAACTAACCCCACCTGAAACTTCTGAGTTAGATTAAAGGGGTAATGAATGGTACCAACTGCTGTGTAGAGGGAGAAAAGCACATGCTGAAGGATTAGTGTTAGGTCAGAGGTTGGACTCGATGATCTTGAGGTCTCTTCCAACCTAGAAATTCTGTGATTCTGTGTGATTAGAATGTGACCGTGCTCTTACTGAGAGCAGTAGCAGAGAGAAATGTTGAATAGAAGAACTCCACAAATGTTCTTTATAAATTTCTACTAAATCATGTACTCTATGAGAAAATTTGAAGAGAGACATAAGAGAAGTGATTTGGGTGAGAGGAAAAAATAATTTTAATCTCTGATGAGGAAACCTCTGCTATCTATGAAGCTTCCCATTATTATTATTATTTTTAATAATAGATAACCCTTTTGCTGTATCAGAGAAATATTGCTATGATATATTCCTGAAGTTAATATTGTTGAAATGTTTTTTCTGTGTGTGATGAATTCACTGCATTCATCATATGCAATTTAATTCCTAAAAGTTCCAATTATACTTGGAAATCTTACTTGACTTCAGAAAAAAAAAAAATAATCATCATGATCAACAAAGTTTTTGATGAAATAATTCTCCATAATTTTCAATGGTTTACTGTTGGATTAGAAAAATATATCAGGTACTTTTGTAAAGAGATATATGGCATAACTGAACACTTCCATAACACACAGACAGAAGAACTTAGAGTTTATTACATTTATGTGTGATGACACATGCTTTGGGAGGTGATTAGGTGCATAGTGGTCTTGAGTTGTTTGGAAACAACTGCCCCAAATTATTCCAAATTACTCTATAGAAATACTGTGTTCTATATGCAAGCAGGGTGAAACAGCCTCATAAATAAATGATGCAGAGTAATGGGCTAAGGAATGGGTCTGTAATAAAGGATATGGTATCAATCACAGCAGATGAAGACGGTTCGATGTTAAATGTCAGAGAAAGAAGTTCATGGTTCTTTCTTCTCCTCTTCTCTCTTTCTTCTCCTTTAATATCAGGTGCTATTAGGCACCTGATGGCCTTGTAGATTTTCAAAATGTCCTTTCCTGTTTTGTTTCCTGTTGATTCTTCTCAAAAGTCAGTTTGCAGATTATAATGTTCCTCAAAGGATTTAGGCTCTTTTAAATGTCTGGTGAAGGACCTTTGATTCTAATGAATATTGTAGATCTCATGAAATTTACACAATAGTGCTTAAAAATCAGCTAAAGCTGGAGTTTGTTCTTTGAGAGTCACATCTATTCAGTGAAAACTGAAGATTGACAGCACTGAGGGCATTGAACATTTACCTGGAACATAGCAGTCACAAGTCCAACAGGAACGTCACCGACTTGATCTGCCTATTACGAAATGTAGTTGTTGAATGACTTTAACTAGGAGATATAAATCATTTCCTGAGCACTGTTGGTCTGGATGTGAAAAATCCAGTAGTTAATGACAAATCCTAGAATTATATCTCATAAGAGACAACAATAAATACAGTTATCCCTGAAAGATTCTGAATGTTTGCCTTAGTAGATTCAAACTTAGAAAACACTGAATGTGAGAAGTCGTTTAACCAGCCAAGGTTCAAAAGGGAAATAATGCATGATTTTAGAAGGAAAAATAATCGGTCTTGAGATTTGTCTTTGCGGTGTCTTGATTTCTCTAAAGGACTGAATACCAACCAGTATTCATTTTCGTGGGCTGTAAATCACTTAGATTGGATTTATCTGGAATTCCTCTTATTGGAACGTGATTTCAAAACATCACCAAATTGTGAGGTGTTTATTCTACAGCAAACAGCTGGGCAGGAGAAAAATCTGGAGAATAAGTGTTAGCGATAATATCTGTACTATCTGAGCTCATAAGTTTTTCATCTCAGGTTTTATTCTATTTTACATGAGAGAGAACAAGAACTTCAAGCTATCTTACTGTTATGAAAACCTCACTGCATATTATACTTCTATGTTTTGGGGTTTGTATCTCAGTCCTAGTTGTATGCACTTGGATCACAATGAACAGGTCTAAGTAATATTTATGTTATGGGTCTTGCAGGTTGCTGGATCTTGTAGTTTATTCATTGTTTTTATTTTTAAATTTATATATATATATATATGCATGTGTGTGTGTATATATATATATATAATAAGAGTAGAGTCTCCCTGCCTGTTATCTGATGTGGCTTTTCACAAATTCACTGAAGAAACCCAAAATGATAGGGTTGTGTGCGTCATGCTGATTTTTTTCCTTCAATTAAAAAGCAAAATATCCCAAACCTCTTCACTGTATATTTCTATGTGCAAGATCATCTTATGCTCCTGTGGGGTGGGCTTTCTCAGTTTGTCAGAACATAGCCCAGGGAACTTTTAAAATGTTGCACAAAGAAATTAGAAGTAATGAAGTGATGAAGATCTGTTCAAATGTATTTGTGTATTGTGCATTTGAGCAGACCAAACCATTGCTTGTAGGCAAAATGGCAACGTTTATTCTGTTGTTTTGCTCATGGTGCTGCTTGCTTCTTGTCTTGCTTGATTACTACACAAAAAAGGATATCTTTGTGTAATTATATAAGAACCAGCATTACCTGTGGCTATTGTAGGTGTAGACAAACATTCACCACTACTGTGCCATAAACATACTTCATCAGCCTCCATGCTCTGCAGTGAGTCACTATCTCATGTGAGAAAGCATAAGAGAAGCTCATCTCCCATCTTTCCTGCAGCTGGAGTCCTATCCTTTTGCACAATATTTACATGCCTCCTGCACTATAAATACTCACGTAGTTAGGTCAGAGAGGATGTTAGAAGGTGCTTCTTGTGCTTGAAAGGGAGGGGGAAAAGGCAGACTTCTTTGCATTGTGGTTTTGACCTGTCTCTCTGGTAACTTAGAACATTGAGGACTAGACTGCATGGAAAGTAGCGTGTAAGTCATTTTCTCTCCTCTGTAGCAAAATGTCTCTTAAAAGACATTTTGAAATGGAGGAACACAAACAGTATCTTATCTCTTACTGTGTGGTGCTGAGCCATCGCTCAGCACACAAGTGCCAGCTACTTGAGGGCAGCAACAAAGTGAGAGTAACTCTCACTTTGAGAGAGATTTTGGGTGAGCTGCTTTCTCTCCAAGTGGTGCCCATTTTAGCCAGAACTTTCAAAGCCAGTTTTCACTTTTATCTCGCTGGGTGACTTTTACTTAATATCATGTTCTTCTCACTGACCTTGGGGGTCCACAAGAACAGTACCTTAAAAATTTTGGTTCTTTATTGTTAGTAATTAACTCCTTTGAAAAGAATATTTCTTGACATGTTTCAGTGAGGCAATGCTGCAAGAATTGCTGATATCCTTCACTTCAGCTGCATCTTCAAGTTGTAGTTCATACTAGTAATGTCGACTTCCTCTTGCCATTGTGCTTTTTTTTTTTTTTTTTAATTAATGCAACTGCTTCACGAGGAGGTATTATTCTCCCTGCGCATGCATGTTTTATTGCTAATGACTAGCTCATAGCGCAGCCTGTTTCTATCACTGCTGGTTTCTATACCCTTTCCTCTCTGTCATTCGCTTTTAGATCGCAATAACCTTAGCTGCCTTTTGGATATTTGCACAGATGGGTAACAGTGATCACAGGATCTTATAGTTCAGTAAGTTTTGGCGCTGGCAATAACTCCAAATAGTGCAGTATAACTGTTGTAGATAGGAAATCACATGTACTTAATCAGCATGTATCAGTACTGTACATCTTCCATGGAACTACCATCAAGCATGCTGTAACTGTGGAAAATAGAATAACTCAGCATAATGGAGGCTATCATGGAAAATGAATAGTCAGATTGTTCATCATCAGAATTGTCCAGGAAGGAATCACAAAAAAAGGGCCAAAGCTTTAGAGTGCTACAGCTCCCTTTCCTTATTGTCTGTATCAACTCACACTGATACACCTCTTAAAATGGAACAACTTCTAATCTGCTGCTATAATTTGCCCAGGCTATGGTTTAGAGACCGTTCAGTGTTTCTGTACTTGCACCAGAGCCTTCATTTACCAATTTTACACACATTTATGTGTTGTCTTCTACTGTAGTCAGATTTAAGGGGACATGCTTACAATGTGAATGTTTGTAACTTCTTCCCCCATACATTGTGGTGAACAGATTTCTTTTTCCACAATTCTCTTTAGACTGTTATAGCTCAAGACTGTTCAGTCAAATATTCATTCACCTTTGTAATGTGACTCATTAAAGCTTTTTCTATGTGGACAAACGTTGAAAGGAAAAAGTGAAATGAAAGTTTCCCCCTTCCAACACTTTCTATGCCTAAATGTTACTGGAAATTAACATCTTCAACTGCATCACGTTGTAAAACTTAAATTGTGCAATTCACAATGCTGCTTACTACTACACCACTGTTTCTAGTTAACAGTAGATATGGTTGAATATAAGAACAGGTGTTAACTGAATAATCGTTAATGCTTCTGACCACTTATTCTGCATGTCTAAACATTTAAATCAAGACGTGAATCACAGTAAAAAAAATGTCAGCGTTTTCAAAAAAAAAAAAAAAAAAAACTGAAAAAATCTAATTTCTTATTTCCCTGTATATTATGCAAATAATAGCTCATGGTGACATTTACCCTTCAGGAGACTGGTTCACACGCACTACCTAATCTCTCTGATACACATGTCATTTAAGACTGCTGTCTCTATATGGGTAGAATAATAGTTAGGAGGGGGAAATGATTTTTTTTTTTTTTTTTTTTTTTTTTTTGAGAGGAATGGAATTAAAGTTTAAATTTGTCAGATTTGATCTTGAGTTCCTCATTTGACCATGCAAAAACTGAACTTTGGAATTTGTTTACCCCCAATTATCCTTTGTATTTTTAGCTCTAGTTAGCACTTCCCCATGCAGTTCATGTTTTTCAGATGCATGATAGTCCCCTTAGAAAGAGGAAAGTGTAACATGAAGGAATAGCCACCTGAAAGGAGAATATGAATCTCTTAAATGTACTGGTAGTTTCTGCTTAACAAAGAAGCTAGAAGAGCTTCCTTTTATATTAGATATATTGAAAGTGGCATTTCTCTACTGAATTTCTTTTTTTTTTCTTTTTTCTTTTTTTTTTTTTTTTTACTGTGGTCCAAGTCCACAACATAAATGCATTTAGTTTTAATAACATACTTTTTTTTTTTTTTTTTTTTTTTTTACCTGTGGCCATCACTAGGGCACTTGATATTCTCTTTTCTGTCCATAGTGTCTGTAGATATATTTATATATTCAGAATAAAGATTTCATCTGAAATTTCTTGCCAGCACTATCTACAGAGATGTCTGTTCTGTGAAATGAATGAAGCACAACCTAGAGATTCCCTAAACAGACCCTCCCAAGTCCTGATTAGTCACTCTCCAACATAAGTGTAAATTGTTATATTTCAGAGGAGAGCCATCCTTACAGCGTTTTCATCAGGTTTTTGCAGCCCACTTACTTTTCCATATTTTTTTTTTTTAACTCTTTGGCCTTATGGAAATTACCTGCGGCCATACTAGATTGTATTAAGAGTCTTTGCCTTGCTCCCCCTCAGTTCCCTAAATTATACAGAATAATCAATAGGAGGAATTAAAGACCACCCAGATTTCATAAATAAAGCCCCTGAGTAACAGGCATTTTATTTCTGGTACATTGGAAAATTCCTCAGTATGAGGAAATTTTCTGTGTATAGGAGCAATGATTCCTCACTAATCCCAAAGGAAAGAATAAGTTCTCCCAGCAACTAAATTCAATGGCTAATGTTACCATTGTCTATTTCAATTACAACTAGTGTTGCTTTTTACTTTGTGCTTAATGTGGCTATACAGTTGTATGAATATTCAAAGAATACCCCAAAAAGGACACTGTCATGGATTCATAGATATTATTATTTTTTAATAAGCAAATGAGGGTGCAACTTTTACATCAACATGAATAGAATATCATCCCTACACCATGGTTTAGGAGAGTTAAAATGGAGTAGTATAACTATAATAACTAAGAAGTTCAGTTGAAGCCACCATTTGCTAGATAAAGGGTGTGAATCACAGAGGAACATTCAAATTTAACTTTTTTTTGTTTGTTGACCCGTAATTGGGTAGTAGTGTCAGCAGAATTGGCACATTGAGCTGAACACTGAGGGCTGTACCATTGTTTCTCAGCTCATGGGCTAGAGATGTATTTGCACATTTTTAAAGTCAACCATAGCTAGAGATAATTTCCCACATGGGTTATGGGTTCAAGGCTCCAGTCAGGTCAGTTCTATAAGAATCAGTCTTCTGAGCTATTCAGTTCTGGCTCCCAAGATGTAACTCCTGGGCTGGGAGCAGAGGGGCACAGTATTTGTTCAAATACAGTGCTTGTTCAAGCATCTGGAGGTATGCTTTTACATTCCCTCCCCTGTGGGAGTGCAGGAAAAGGGGAGACTGCACTCTAGTTTGGAAGTTACTGGGTCACAGGTACATTCATTTAAAGCTATGGGCTGTTCACACACCACTAGATTATATAAGAAGCTTAAGAAATACTTATAATAGATCTAGAAGGCTGGAAGGCAACTTTAAATGTTTGTGTTCAAGTATGACATAACCAAGTAACACACGTAGTATGAAATTCATGTATTGACTTAGCGTTTGTCATCTATAATGTATTACACACAAAAATATCATGAACATGTGAAAACAAGTGATTAAACAGAGTGGAAAAAATCTCAGAATTATTTTGATCAAATTCACCTACATGTTTTCTTTTCATGGAAATGACCAAGCATTGTTTCTATGACAGTGAAGCCAAGGAATGGTAGAGGAAATAGCAAATTAAAAGAAAATCCCTCTATTAAGGTGGTCAAATTACCTGGGGGAGGGGGGGGAGCAAACAACAAAAAACAAAAACAAAAACAAAACACCAGAATAGTGGTACCTTGAGTCTAGAGCAAAGGTGAGAAAGGAGGTAGCTATAAATTAGAAATCACTATGCAGCTTAAGAGAGAAAAAAAAAAAAAAAAAAAAAAAAAGGAGGAGACTGGTGGTGCAAAGCATTCAAGTATGTAGACTTTGAGAGGGTTCATGCATCTGAGGTTCAAATAAAACACTAATAAAATAAAAAATTCTAAACTGATCTGTAAAGGTGTATTCTCAAAAAGGGAAGAATATTTAGCCATGTGTAAATTATAACCATTAGTCTACAGCAGGGATTCTGATTTAACAATCAACCCAGTTCCTAAAATGTGCTGCAGATACCACAGCTTATACAGTACTTCTTATAGAAGTAGGTGGCTCAGTGGGCTGGTAATACTTCACAGAAACTATTCCTACAGGCCAAGAAGCTGAAACTGTCCTGGATAAATCATTACTGAGTGAGGATTTCTTAGCAAGAATCAATGATCTGTGATTTTTGCCTGGACCATGACTGCAAAACTTGTAAGAGCTAGTGCTGTTGGCGGCTTCTCTGGGAAGCAGTCACCGAGCAATCTCAGCTTGAGGCTGAGCTTGGGCTGTATCAATAGGAAAACCAAAGTAACTAAACTGCTGTGTAGGTAGAGCAATTTTGTTGACTCCCTTAATGTTTAGTGTCATTTTATACATTCCCAGTTAACTTCTAACACTGAAAGTATCACATGGGGATTCAGAATCTGACAGATTTATGAATCTCTAGCAAATAATAATATCCTGAGTTGCTGCATTGCAGATGTTATCCCTACATATATCCATGTTACTCTTCATGTAAGTCAAGTAAGGAGAATGGTGTCAGCAGCTTTACTTATCAGGCTTTTTTTTTGCTATCTTCATATTCATTTATTTCAATTATAAAATGGAAGTTTTTATTATAAACCTGCCATTCCCAAACACTGGACCTGTGAGCATTAAAACTCATAAAAGGCAATGTACTCTTTACCTTGTGTTCACAGTCTCAGTTGTTCACAATTTAGCTGGGCAGTCAAGTTAAACAAAGTCCTGCGATTTAATGGGATTTGGGAAAAGGATGATTAATTTCTTGGTACTACAGCTTTTATTTATTGGTAGTATTTGATTCATTTTCTGTTTAATTCCAGTTTTATTTTTTTTCCTGTTTATATATGTACTGTGTGATGGCACCAAACCCGCTGTTATATATACAGGAGAATAAGCTTCATCTCCTAGACAACTGCACTTCAAAGGCAGGATGTTTTTATGCCAAGCTGTCCACTTTATAGCTCCTTCCCAATGCCCCCTTGAGAGACTTGTTGCAAGCACTAACCTCTTACATGACTGATGGTATAACGAGAGAGCTGGAGGTTCGTGTGGTGAGAACAGGACAGAGGCAGGAAAATGATCTCTACCTTTGCTATCAATATTTGAAGATTAAGGTGTGTTTATATTGCTAATACTGTAAATTAGTAAGACAGCGTACTTGCTGCTGAGGCTGTAATACTGCTATGAGCTCACCCACCTTTACTCTCAAGTCAGTTGTGTACTACAGAGGTACTCAGTGGTTGGAGTTGTGTATTTTATTCACCTGATTGTCTAACCTTGAAAAGCTGTGCTGCTACCCTTGCTCTTGTTCTGATTCCGTAATTGCATTATGTTGACTTTGAGGGCTTAAATGAGCAATAGCCTGTTAAAAGATTATGAAGCCAAGGTGTTAGATGAGAACCTTCCACTGCTTGGAAAACACACACTAGGCACCAAAGAAATTGAGCTTCTTGATTGAACGCATAAATGATTGTCTAGAAAGTGCCTTTTTAACTTTTAGGTTTCTAAGCTTCATGTAGCCTCTAATCTCCACAAAATTTAGATAATGTAATACAACAGATAAATTTTAATGGGCTGTGGTAAGCTTATGTGAAAATTTTGAATTAAAATCTCTGTTTCGCTTGTTAAAGTAATTTTTAAAATTAGGCTCACAAAAGTGGTTTGCAGTTTGCCTAATGTCCCAATTCAGATTTCTTTTTCTTACAATCAATTTGAAGAGTTTCTATTATCTTCCAGCCTCAAATGAATCAATCAGCATCTGACACAGCCTTGTAGATGCTCAGCCATGTTTGCCCAAGGCAATGGAAATGAAATCAAAAGCTACCTCTATGAGTTGGGGCTTATAACTTGACACAGCAGAACAATGTTATATTCTGTTGAATAAAATAAAATACACCATGAATAAATTGGTCTAGCTCTATCTTCTGCTGGTTGTGAATTGGGATTTTTAAATTTATGGAAGGATTTAATCTATCTAGTCCTTTAGGATCTGATTTTTAAAGATGCCTTTCATAATGATCTGAAGGGATGTTTGTCCCTTTCAGTTTTATAGCCTGAAGTTTATACCCTTAATTGAAATTTAATAGATTCCCTCTGGCTATGATATCTCCTTATTATAGTTTCTGTACACTAGTTTTGCTCATTTCTGAGGAGAAAATAAAAAATAAAAATAAAAAAAATCTCCATTCTGTTTCTTCCATTTAGAGGTAAATGTTGTATGCCAATTAAGAATGTTTTAGAAAAAGCTAATGGCATTAAAAGTGCATTGTGTTTATAGTACATTTTGTACTCATTTACATTCAAAATAACTAGTGACAGCCGTATCTGACCAAGGTATATTTTGCTGGATACCCGATTTGCCCTTGATTATCTGAAGTACTGAAAGAAGTATTATGTTGTGACCTAATTAAATAGATGAAGGCACAAAGACTACTCAAGAGCACTGCAGGGAATGAATCTACACAAGTTACTGAAGCTGTGAAGAAAAGCAAAAATGTTGAGAACTTGCCACTTCTCAGAGTGTCTCAGGCAGGAACAAAAAGGTACAGCAGAAACTGCCCTGGTAAACCTCCAACCTAGGGATAGTGAAGTGGGAAATGCTGATAGCGAGAGTATGTTTGTTTGAATTTCAGTCCCTTTCAAGGACTGCAATTCATAAATCGTTGCAAGCATTTTAGCCACTTTTTAACTGTTTATTCTTGTGGGAGTTTGTATGGAATACCAATACTGTACCAGTAGTAAGACTAGTAGAAAAACTGAAGGAAGTAACTAAGGCCTAAAAAGAATGAAAGGACTAATAAGGTGTATGAAAACTTTCCTAAGTTTGTGGCAGCTTACAAAGGCCCTCTTGTGGGTCATCTAAGTATGCAGTTGTTCCCTGGTGACTAGATAACATATATGTTATATTTACTGTTCTTTCTTTACAGAAGCTATAGATTCCATTTGCTAACAAATCTGTAATGAAAACATATTCTATGATTACAGCACACTGTAAAAGTGGCTTTTCCTTCTTCTATCATTACTTGACAGATAATAAAAGCCTGTAGTTTATACCTGAGGCATGCCTATTTGACTTCTGAGTAGACAGTCTGTATCTTATTATGAATAAACTGGATTTCTATCTATGGATATAATTTGCTTTCTGAATTCAGAAATACTTCAAGGCTGCCCGCAGTAATGTGGATTAATTGCCAGTTACTTTAAAGAGACTCAAAAGGTGTATTTTAGATAATCTGGAATAAGTTTGTTACTTTTCCTATATTTGAAAATCTGAGGAATATAATGGGTTTGTGGAAAAAATACTGCAGTACAGATTTGCAAGTAATGGCAGCAACATGGCTTGCAAGTGCTGTGTGTTCCTGTTCTCATGTCTGTGTTGTAAAGGGTAAACCATAATTTGGGCCAGAAATGGAAGATAAGAGAATCTAACCAAGCATTTTTGAATTAGTTCAGTTCTGTTTTTTCTTGGACCAGAGCTATATACAGCCATTTTTCCCTTGTGCTCATGGAGTGCCAGCCAGTGAAGAGCATTGTCAGCATCCAGCCCAGTGCTAGGCTGCGAGGCTTTCCTCAGTAGCTCTCCGAGCTGGCTGAAAGGTGTTCTGCAAGCCCCACATTAGGTGAGGGGAAATATTTATCTTCCCATTAGTAATACAGCTTGGGACTATAGTATCTTTTTCGTAGTCTTTCTTTCACAGAAAAATAGAAAGAAACAAAAAAAAAAACCAACAAACTGTATTCTGTTACTGATCAGCCCTTTCAAAGATTAATCATGTCAATTAACACCTTTTAATTGGTATTTGGGGGCTTACCTTGCAAAGCTAAAACTACAGGTTTGCACAGTTATGTAGATGAAACATTTGTTGAAAGAAATATAGTGCATGTAAAGCAAGGAAGATACTTCTCATTGACAATATATCTGAGGGATGCTAATTATTAAATATTGCATGGAGAGTATATCCAGGATACTGCAATACATCATCAATTGTCAAATAGCAGTAAGATGTGCAAGCAATAATAGGTTAAGATCACTCGTGGGTACATATTTAAGAGACTGCTTTAGCTGTTTTGTGCACTTACCACAAAAATCAATATTATGAACAGGAGGGAGCTTCCACTAAGATTCCTGGTTGTATCTCTACTATGAAGAGGGGTTTGACTTGTATTGGTCCTCTTTTCAGTCCACTTCAAGTCTGAGTTTTAATTAGGTGTTTTATAACCTGCAATGCCAAAGATATAGTGGAATTACTTAAACAGGGCATTGGAGGTAAAGGATCATATTTTGGCAATAAACTTATATATGTTTCTGGAGGGCAAGACATATGAGGAGCAGCTGAGGTCCCTTGGTTTGTTCAGCCCAGAGCAGAGCAGGCTGAGGGGAGGCCTCATAGCGGCCTGCAGCTCTCTCATGAGGGGAGCGGAGGGGCAGGTGCTGAGCTCTGCTCTCTGGGGACAGTGACAGGACCCGAGGGAACGGCATGGAGCTGGGACAGGGGAGGGTCAGGCTGGGGCTTAGGGAAAGGTTCTGCACCCAGAGGTGGTTGGTCCCAGGGACAGGCTCCCCAGGGATGTGGTCATGGCCTGGGCCTGTCGGAGGTCGGGAAGTGTTTGGATAATGCTCTCAGACACACAGCCTGATTTTTGGGTGGTCCTGTGTGGAGCCAGGAGTTGGACTTGATGAACCTTGTGGGTCCCTCCCAGCTTGGGATATTCTGTGATTATCTAAGATAAAAATTGGTTTGAGTATACTAGACAGCATCACTTCAGCGAAATTGTTAATGCATGATAAATGGCAAAATTGACAAGAATTCATGAGCCACTACTTCTATGGCAACTGCAGTGGATGGCAAAGCTGTTTGTTGGGTGGCAGCTTGTATATGTCATGTATTCTGCTTCATTCAAAAGAGCATGGCTGGAGGGGTCTCTCCAGTGGCCCAGTGTGGGAGGGGTGCTCACGGCATCCCAGTAGGCGGGGTGTGTGGTGTGCAGGGAGCTGCCAGCCCTGTGCCTTGGCCGGGCTGAAGGTGTTGGGTGGGTTGTGCTGGGCCCAGCCAGCCTCCCATGGGATCCTTTTAACCTGGGACCCTGCTGAACTGTGGAACTAAGGTAAGATAAACCAAGCAACTAGTACTTCTCTTTTGGATAGCTCTATTGAACAGTATTTACTATAGTTTACTATATACATTTCCTGTGAATGATGAAGAATCTGACATGGTACTGAGTATTAGACTACTTATGGTACTTAATATTAATCACTATAAATATGTTTCTGGAAACAGTAGTGTAGCAACTTGGCCAGGAATGGACTACCTAAACCTGCCCACTTACCTGATGTAATGTGGAAGTTTTAGAACTAACAAAGCTGGAGCCAGTAGCCTGAGCAAACTTACCAGTGATGAAATGCTCAGCACGTAAGTTGTGTTTTTGACAGTTATAAATAGTCAAAAACAGATTAAAAAACAGTGGACATAAAAAGAAGCAATATCAGCTTGTTTTTCAGCTGAGCTGAGGTGGTTCTCACAGCACCTCTTCTCTGTTCTGTCATTGTTCTGTTTGGGAGTCTGTAGTTTTGTGTATGTGTACCTTTGTCTCTCTTTAAGATCTATGTGCAAGATCTATGTATACACAGAGATGGAAGGTAGCTGACAAATGAGAGCCTGATGATCAGGCCCCTAAGCTAGAAAAATGCCATGTGGGACTCATACAGATCAAGCTCTATGGGAGCAGACCTTGTGTGTCTGTCGCAGCTGCAGAAGGAAAACAATTGCTCACTGCCTCTGACTTCCTTGAGGATATTTGCTTGTGCCATTTCACTCTGCACACTCCCTCCACACCTTTCAGCCTTTGCCGCCTTTTTCTTAAGGATTAAAAGGACAGGGAGGGGAGAGGCACAGCTGATGGTGAGAAAGGGGTTCAAATCATAAATTTACTGAGAAAAACAGTCCATTTTGTCAAATGACATCACCAAGTGCTACTGCATTGAATATTGTTACTGTTGCACTGGCAGATTACTGTACAGTGTAATGCATAGCCTCAAATTACAATTAGTCATGGTGTGTAATTTAAAGGAACACCTCAATTAAACATGGGGTATGATTTTGACTTTGGAGTCTATGCCTATATACTTGTCCATCTATGTTTGCTGTTTGGCTTCAGACTTTCTATTGTGTGGATGTCTAAATCAGATACAGCATTGATCTCAATGATTTCATCCAGAATTCAGGCAGTTCCTGTTCTGGTCCCCTAGAAGTAAAGTTTTCATTTGCTTCTTGCTCATTATGTTTAGAAAATATTTTATAAATGTATTTTGTAACATAAAAGGTTTTGATGGTTTCTGTATGGAAAGTTTTGATGGCTTCTTGTTTAGTTCTCCAGCCTCTGAGAAATTCCTTGTAAGAACAACTTCAAAGTGGTGGTAAGCCAGTATAGCTGTGTCCTTAAGAGATATTGAGGGTTTCTACAGCTTATTCCTATGTAGTGAGTTTAACAGGCCAAGCTCTTCAAAATGTACTCAGAGCAAGCAGAGAATATATAGTGAGACTATCCTCTACCAAAATGCTTGATCCTCCAGAATACCAAGGATATTAACTTAACTAATGATCCTTTAAATGGGTATGTAAAATATAATTTAAGCTACTTGCAACATGCAAAAGAGAGGTATCATTTGTTACTGCCAAGCTCACTGGCATGTGGAAATCAGAAAATCATTAGCCTTGATAGAAATAGTTTAATGCAGCAGGGAAGAGAACACATTATTTAGAGCAGTTAAATGACAATTGATGCAACTGCTGGCAAAACGCAGAAAAATGAGTGTGATTTAGCAAATGATAAATACTGCACTTAGAACTTATGCCGGCAAAAAATGAAAATCTTTCCTCATTATACTGCATATTTAGCCTAGGAGACTAACTTTTCTAAAATGTAACATTAACAAATCCTAGTTTTTATAACTTTATTTCTAGACAAGCTCAGTCTGTACATGAAATACCTTATATTGCATAAGGAGTAATTTACAGATTGCATCTCTCATTTTGTATTTGTAGAATTGCATCAATGAATGATGATTTCACACTGCTTTAACATTTACTAATTGCATTCAACAGTCCTGTTCTAGGTGACATCAGCTTGCTCTGATATGTTTCACCAGTGGGGAAAAACAAAACAACAACAAAAAAAACCAGTTCTCATTCTTATGTTTGTGAAAAATGACTTCATAAATCTCTGGAAGAGATTTGGCAGGGAATGCAAATGTAATTTCACTTTCTTTAAGGCCTCTTTTTAGGGTGAAGGTGGTGTAAAGTGATTTTAGGATAAAAATTCCCTAGAGGAAAGTACTACTTATGTACTACTCAGGGCAAGCTGAAGCAACAATCAACTTGTTCAGTACTGTGAAAATGTAGCTGCATAAAAATTTACATTTAAAAAAGGAAAAGTTACATCAGTGCATATACTAAAAAAAAAAAAAAAAAGGAAAGAAACTCAGACAACACCACTTCCACCCCATGCACAAAGCTATGCATTTCTTAGCAGAACGCGCTATGTACTTGTCAAATGTGCTTTTCTGTGTCACTGAATTTCCTCTCAAAGGCAGGTTGCAATGTCAGGTTTGTTACTGTGCCTGTCTCCTTTGAAACTTGTAATGGACACAGCTATGTGATTTTTAGGGACCACAGCAGAGACGTTCACCTGAACTTGCAAAAGATTAATACCTGATGTTGCTTTGGAGTAGTATTCCTGCATCATACTGGCAGAAGAGATCAAAATGTGGCCTGTTATTTTCAGTGTTCATTTCTATCTTTAATTAGAAATTGGCAAGTTTCCTTTCAGAGAAAGAAACAGCTCAAATATTTAAAATGCATGAGTCTTGCCTGAGCATCAGTAGAGATTTGTGTAGTGTATGATCTTTTGTTAGCTCTGTTAGCAGGTGAAATATGATGAGTGATACTTGACTGACTAGAAGGTTTGCACCTAAGAAGTTATTATCCCATGTGATACTCATACTATTTTACTGCAGAAATGTATATGGTAATTAACTGAAGTGATGCAAATTGGCACTGTATTTACAGTTGCTAGGGATGCTGTTTTACATGGACTGCTTAGAAAATAGTAAAGTGGAAATCAAGGAACAACTTTTTTTGCTGGAAATCAAGGAACAACTAAATCAATACGAATAATAGAAAAAAAAGTACACTTGGTATTTTGAAGCACTTAAAAACTATCATAATTCTAAACCAAGTACATGTAAAATATCCATTGCTTTTGACAGCTGCAGAAAATATCTGACTCATTCTAGCCATACAATCTTATACTAATGGATAGAATCAGGAAAGATTAGCCCTTGATCTCTGTTTTTTATCTACACATATTTGCCACCTTACAGTCATGGTCATGACTTTCAGAGGAGTAAAGAGGATAGCCAACTGTTTCAAGACTTTTTTTTTTTTTTTAACAATAATATATACAGACTTAAAAGTATTTGTTATAGCATCAGTACCTAGTGCCATTCATTTTGTGAGCCCAGTCTAAAAAGGGGTGAAGTTACGAGTTGTTATGTGCATATATATTCATCTATAGTGACAAGGCTGTGCTGCTGAATTTGTCAGGATGTTGCCTGCAGCTTTCACATAAATTAGATCAAACCAAAATGAACCGAGAGTAGCGTCTGACTGTAGGATGTCATAAATTCACAAGAAACAGTATTTGGGAATCATAATGCAGTACTCACGTTTTCACCTGTCCTTACATCATAAATGCTATCGTTGATGACAGTGTTTACAATGTGGGCATCTGTCTGACTTCTGTTTCTTCCTCCCAAGTAATTTTGAGCATGCTTTTGCAAGATTCCTGAAAATAGATGCCAGCTAGGAGAGTGGTGTGCCCCAGCGCTGAGGGAGAGGCTGCGTTTAACCATGCATGTCAGCTATGGTTGAAACATAAACCAGTTAGGTGGATCTTGGATAATAGTGATCAACCGATGTAGTGAGAAAAGGGTGGATAAAGTGTGTGTGGGGGAACTGTAAAACTGTGACAGGAAGAAAACTGCAAGAATGTTCTCAATCCCACAATTCATGCTTATGATTATTAGTTGTTGTATTCTTTTCTTTGAAGATGTTTTGCATCTCAGAAGTATTTTGACCAATTTTTATTTTTTTTTTTTTTTAAAAAAAAAAAAGATGTCAAATGATTTTGTAATTATTATTCCTTTCTTTTTGTAACAATGCTTTTATCAAAACATCCCCATTAGAAGCCTGGGATCTATTCATTCCTATTGTTACATAGAAATAATATTGACATTTCAGAGTCTTTACTTAAAATGCAATAGTCTGATGTTTTGGAAGTCAGAAATAATACAAACATTGCAATTAAAACAATATTCACTTGGATTTTTTTTTTTTCCTTGTCAGATTCTATTTCTTTCCTCCTTATTTTATCAAATTTACTTTTCAAGCTATCTATGTGGAAAATAGCTCCCATGCAAAGGAGTTTAAAAAAAAAATCTAGATTGTTCTCCATTAAGTAACATTTTTCAATAAACTTTTTAATCTGCTCTTCTACTTGATAATTAAATCTATCTTGGAATATATTGTACTTGGCACTAGAGGAATAATTCTTAAAACATATTTAAATTATATGCAGATTTTTGTTGAATCTTTCTGTAGCTGAGGGCAGAAGTGTAAACAGATGATTGAGTCTAAAACCAAAATATAGTAATGTATCTATGACATTTAAACACTGTCAAACCCAGTCATCCTCAGGATTGTGGTACATTCAGATGAAAACTTCTTACCTTTCCTTATATTTCTGTATTTAGAAAGTTGTTTTTGACACAAAGTATATCGTAATGAACTTTCCTCTGAAAATGGCAGTGAATACCTGAAAACAGTCAATTTCAGGAAAAATACTTATTGTTATAACCTTTTCAAGATATCATTTCAGCCACAAGGATTTGGAGTATGTTGCTTGCTTTGAGTGAAATGTAGGGCTACTTAGTACTTAGGTAAGTCAAAGTTTTCCTACAGAGGGAAAAAAAACAATCCTTTAATATAGTAGGATTCTGAAAGAAATAAGTGGTTGAGAATGTGATGGGTGCAAATTGCAGTACATATGCTTTCCTTCAGACCTTTCCTCCTGAAGTGCTGGATTATATTATGATTAAAAAAAAAAAAAAAAAAAAAGGGAAAAAAAAAAAAAGAAAAGGCTTTCTTTTTAATGCTTTCATCAGTGAATTTGTTGGAAGTAAATCTGTGCTACAGCAATTGTCAGTTTTATTTAATACTCTAAGTCTGTTAGTGGGAGGGAATTTGACTGTCTTTAGCTTATGAAGCGTCTGTGGTTTTTATTTTTTAATTGAGCTTGTGTTTCATTAATTTCTGACAAAACAGTAACACCTGTTTATGGAATAAGAGTGCATCAAATTGGAGCTTTCACTTTGAAACATTCCATCTTGTTGGAATTCCATCATATTGGGCTTGAAGCAAAGTGAATGTTTTCCTGAATAAGCTGGGGAAGGTGACAGACCACTGTGCATAGTGGGAGTGAGGAGGCAGCCGCTGAGGGGCTGAGCCAAGTTGTCCTGGAAGAGGGGAAAAGTCTAGCCCTGGGAACAAGGCTTGAACATGGCTGTTCATGTGAATGTCTTCATGGGCGGTCACATTTCAGATATGGTGAGGAGTGTCGAGTTATGGTGTGGTGTTTTTTTTCTTTTTTTCTTTTCATTCTTCTCATATGCTTTGTTTTATCGGGTCTGGAATCTGGTCATTGAAATGCTTATGCTGCTTGGTCAGGGGCTGGAGCAGCATGGTACTTGAATTTTATAGCACGCTACAAACATCTCCATCTCTTGTTGTGCACCTAAGTGAAAGCACGAGATAGATTCCTGTTAGACTCCTTCTGAAATGGGAGCAGATGGAGGAACTGCATACAAGTCAAGTAGGCAAGATAAAATACTGCAAGGGAAAATGTGTGATACAAAAGGAAACAGTGGCAGAAGACTCATAGAAAACCTAAGATTCAGTCCAGCTATTTAATCACTGACAAATGTTACTCTATAATCAAATCCCAAATCCTGAGGGTTTGGGATTCTGTCTTTGTAAGTTTTATGCAGATCATAGAAGATTTGCAATTTTGTCAGGCCTTTTTGAAATGTATTTGTATTATGCATGCAAATATATGTGTAAATCTATGTATTTGGTGAAAACTTCTGTATCTATTTTCTGGTTAAAGAATAAGACAGTTTATGTATTATGTAACTCATGAAGGCTGTACTGGAAGTAGTAAAGGGAAATTAAAAAAAAAAAATCCAACAACAAACACATTCCACTTCCTCCTGCAGTTAAGATAACCAGCAAGTTTGTGTCTCTTTTAATTTCTGTTAGTCTGGTTCTCTTTGTGTATGCTGGGAAATAATTGGAGTGTAGACAAGCTGTTACATTCCTTTCCCACTGAAGGAAACTCAGATGTGTAGCACGTACTTCATAAATACTGTCCCCAGAATTAGATGTCTGTGTCGCTTTCCATACAAGCCACTTCCCTACAACCCAGTGCCCTTGTTTCTACAGCAACTGTGAGTACAATTCAGGACACAGGCAGATGAAAAAAGGTAGAGCACCTTCACATTTTATTTATGGGTTAGATGATTAGCCAGTAGCCCAATTACAATGACAGTAAGCAACATATGTGGATTGTCAAAATTTGAAACATTTTCTTTGGAGTATCTCTATTATTGGTTCCCAAACTGTCTGCCCTACCTACAACACAATGACTTAATCAATTACTTGCTTATGAAGTATTTTCTTATTCCAGTACAAGTTCCTTACAAACTACCATATTTATAGGATAAGATGCTGAAAACATTTACGTAATTATTGCTATTAGTGTTATTTTCCATTTTAGTCAATTTCTTAAAGAAAAAAATTTTACAACACTAACTACAAGAAACTGCTGTACAATTACCAAGAATAATTTCACTGTTAATATCTATAGTAATAGAATAATACTTTTTTGTAGATAAGTGCCACTCAATTAGAACTATTTTTTTCTTATACCTTCTCATAGTTGTTGTGTATTTAATGTTTCACATTAACTTTTGATTCAGTATATTGAAGAGGGAACCAGTGTAGTGAATTCTCTTACCTCTGAAGATAAATAGAATGTACTGGCACATTATTTGCAATTAAAAAGATAGATTTTTCTATGTGGAAAATCTTACATAGATCATACACTATGACATACATTATCTACAAACTTGGTCTTTATTAGTTCTGGTGCTTATGAAACTGTTCTTTAAAAGTAGGTGATGGGGGTTGTTAAATCAAAACATGTTCGCTAATTGTGAAAAAAATAAAGATAAAGAGAATGGTGAGGAAATTGTGTAGGCTCAACAAAAATAGAAAATTAATGATCAGTGATACATGCTTTAAAATTATTATGCATAGTATGTAGATGTTTGAACCTTTAGTAAGCTAAAAATTCCTATTTTTCATATTATGTTTTGAGGTGTTCAAGTGTGTTTTTCCTACTTATGTGAGTCTTAGAAACGTATTCACATCAGTAAATTCTGGATTCCTTGGGTTTCAGCTATGGCATAGTACACATAAAGATTAGTTCTATGTGTTTTAGCATAGCTTAGAGATTTCTCTGAAGCAATTTCCAAAAAATGTTACGTAGTTATCATAAAAATTATATCATACAGGCCTGGTTTTGAAAGCTGAGAAAAGGAGCACGACAAATAATATTTTCAAATTTCTTTTAGAAGCACTCCTCATTGGAAAATGCAAGAATTATTTATTGGGAATGGGTTAAATGGTAAATTTTATATTTAGTTATGGAAAGTGTGACACTTTTCACTGGCTTTTTTACATGTATTTATTATATGCACCTCATGTTGCGGAAAATGAGGATGTGTGGAAATTAAATAGCAAGAGAACAAAAGGGAAATATTTTTTCTCTTAAAAATTCTTGTATTGACAGTCTTGAGTGTTCTTTTAAGAGGAAAAGAAAAGTAAATTCCACAAGAGGGAAGAATACAAAGTATTGAGTCACTATACTCCAAGTCATTTTAATCAGTTACAGTGGTGAGAATAAAAACAAATGCTTGTATTTACTGAAGCCATCACAGAGAATGATTCAGTAAAACGAAGAATCAGCATGACTGCGGCAGAGTAAAATAGCTGTTTAAAAATGCATTTTGTTTTTAAAAAAGAGATGAGTAGAATAAACTGTGATTTCTCCTCGCTTGTTTTCTCTTGCTTCTGCAGCCTAAGGGTGTTTATTTTGTGTGGTCCTTCACTGATGTGAATAGGATTTGCTGTGTAGCCTGGAAAGTTGTAGCAAATGTTTGCAGTAGTGGTCCTAATATACAGCATTGCTGTTGAACACTCTCATTGAAAATCTATCTATTGTCATGATAGACTCAAAACTCTTTCAGATGGATCCTGCAATGAAATAATAGCAGAAATGTGGGAAAGCCATTTTAAGTCTGAAAGTCTAAACCCAAGGAATAATCCCCTGCCCACCCCCCCCCCCCCCAAAAAAAAAAAAAAAAAAAAAAAAGTAGCCAAGAAAACTTAGCTCAGAATTTGAGAAAGAGAGTGAAAATAAGAAAACTGTTGAACTGTTGGTAAAACTGGATCTGCTGCTGCCTGCTGCAGTAAGCTGTTCAGCTCCTTTGGCTTCTGAGAGTCCCAGTAGGATTCTGTAGACATCCGACTGGAGGTTGGAAGGTGATAGGGAATGACAATACAAGAATATATAAAAAAAAATTACTAGTGGGTTTTCTGAGAACATCTTTAAACCATGTAAGTCATTTCTGTTTGTTTGTTTGTTTATTTCATGAGTAGGTGACTTTTTTTTTTTGATAGTTCAAATTATACCCATCAGGTCAATAAATTTTTATACATCTCTACACACAGGCAGAGTGAAATCTTAACTTCCACAGCTGGAGGACTGCTCACCTAGCTTATGTGTAGGAAGGGAAGTTAACACAAAACATACTCTTATCACCCCCAGCAAATATTTATTGTTTAGTTAAGGACTAAAAAATGGACATACTGAATCTGTCCCTGGAGTCTGGCTTTGAAAGTCTGCAGTTGCTTTACTACCATTTTTATTCTAATCAAAATTGTCTGCTTCAGGGAAAATCAATTAAGAGTCACCTTCCTCCAAGAGGCTTGAGGCAATTTTTGGAAGTTAATCAAGTTCCCAAACACTGCTGTGAAATAGGTAGAATAATACTTCTAGGAATGAGGAAAGTGACAAACTTCAGTGACCCAGTGGAATCAATGACACAGCTCATCAAATATTTCCCATCGTTCATTACTGCATCCACTGGATCACAAAGTCTCCAGCAATTTCCTCAGCATCCAGTGAAATCAACTGTTTTTTCTTCCTTTGAAGTCTCTCTTTTTCTATAGGTGGCCAGTGGTTCCGTTCATACCAAGAGATCTGGTTTTAATTTTTTTTTTCTTCTGTTTTGCTCATTCCACCTGACTATTTAACATTTTAAAGGTCTGCTTTGAGGATGTGCCAACCACTCTCTCTGGGTTCTGCAGCGTTTTCATTCTTTGAATGACACTGATTTAGTAATTCACCTGCCAGACCTTTCAGAGGGTTTTCCCACAAAACCAATAAACAAAAAGATTCTTTTTGTTGTTGTTGTTCCTGGAATTGTTCTTTTAATTTTTATGCCTGGCAGATTAGGCCTGCCAAAAATCTGACCGTTGAATTGACAAGAGAGAGAATTGACAAAAATAGTTTAGAGGCCACGCTTACTTTTTGGCTGTTTATACTTAATGCTGCCCTCCCTCATTTGAGCACTATTAGTATTATTAGTATTTTGTGCTTTTCCTCACTTTTGTCATCCTTTCATTTCTTTGACACTCTTTCAGGGCTGTGACATCCTGCCTCTGGCTGACAGGACAGGTGAGTGTCATTCCTGGAGGAATACTCCTTCCTGCCTCTACAGAGGAGCATGGATTAAAAAAAAAATCCTCCTCTAGAGAGACTGAACATATCATTTCTTTGACGTGCTTAGCCTTTGCTGACCAGACAAACCCCCGTGAGCCAAGGTTTGTATAAGGTGACAGCATATTACCCTCTCGTTGCTCTTTCCTCAGCTCTGGTTTGTTGTCCCTTTTTTGGGAAGAAGTGGAGTTAATACTTTGTTGCATGAAGGACTAGAAAAACATAGTATCCTGGATCCTTTTAGTGAAAGGATTAATTACCTAAAATATTTTCGAGCTCAATTTGAGCAGTTGCTTTTATAAACTTCAGAATATTATCTATTGTGAGTGAAATCATTGCATCAGGATTTATGAAAACTGAGCTCAGTCCTTGTCTGAACCTACTTTCTGTAGATTGATTGGCCATATTGTTTTCTAGCATCTGACAGACCGCAGAAGAATATTAGGCATGAAACATTAATCAGGAAATTATGCATTGCTTTCACAATTAATGTGCAACTGGACTTTACTTTGTAATATTGTATTAGCTCTTAACATGCAAATTATTGTAGGTAATTACCTCATTTTTCAGTGGCCATTTGATGGATTGAAGTTTCATGCAGAATGTTCTGTGTAATTTAAAATCTTGCAATGAGTTCCTTTTTTTTTTGTAAGAATCTTAGTTTTCTTTATCATACACCAGGCATGAAGAGCCTGCAGCACTGTAACACCTAATGTACAAAGTTCAATTTCTCAATTGTTTTAACTGTAACTAGAGTTGGCAATTTGGTCAAGTGTTTCAGTAAAGATGTCTCTTGCTGCAGTATGTTTAAAAAAATAGAAATAGCCTGTGGTGCTATTTATAGCATACAAGTCAAGCTTCCTTTTTACCGTCTGCTTAAAACAAAAGTGAAGTGGTAGTCTAACATTTTTATTCTGTGATACATGAAAGTGTTATATTCAATGATCTGTGGTCAATCAAGTAATATACATCAATTGGAAATATACTGTTACATGATTAAATGTTAGAATGCTTCAGTAGCTTTAAATTTAACAGTCCTGGACTTTTTTCTTTCTTATTTTTTCTTCTTGGTCACACGTTCACACTGCTACATGTCAGAAAGGCATTATCATAATAAACATAATGTGTTAGCAGGTTTTTGACCTGTAGAAATATTTTGACGTAGGTGAATACTTCTGAAAATTTAGATTATTCTTTTTCATGTGTTTTTTTTTTTTTTTTCATCTTACATGTCAGATAGTCACAAGTATTTGTTGTGATCTAGTCTAGTCACAATCCTGCTCCTGTAAAATAGCTCTTCCATAAAAGTCAAGCAATACAAAATTGAATATCTATATTTAAATAGATTTTAACAGATAATAAAACTCTTGAGATTAAAATGGTTTCATTCACTGAGAAAGTTTGCTCTGCAGTATGTAATTTGTGTCACATTATGCAAAATACAATTAAAAAAAAAAAAAAGGAATTGAAATACAAGCACAAATAAAAAGTATCTTATAAAATGAAACAAAAAATTTCCTAAGTCAAGTAGAGAATGAAGGCAGGGTATGAAATCCTGACTTTAATCCTGACTTTAAATACTGTATTTCTATAGCTTTGTTTTCTTTCCTGCCTACGCGGCTGTGACATTCATATTTCAAGCCCTGCTACCAGAATTTCCCTATTTTCTTTTCCCATTTAAAGAGAAAGTTAAAGAATTAGTATGTCAAGCACAACTGAGAATTGCTTTTGCATTTGTAGGTAACAGTTTGGCATTTCAGAATATATAGTTTACATCACATAGTTGGTTTACCAGCACAAAGGTTTGTATCATGTCTGTTGTGATAAGAACTACTGACTGTCATTTTCTCAGAAAATATTTAAATGGGTATGTGAAATTGCATCTGAAAAATGTTTTTCTCTCATCTAATGGCAATGTCAAGCCTTCTGTTACATGGAATTTAGTAACTTGCAAACAATTTCTATACTCAAGCTATATGCTAGTGGACTGATTGAAAATATGGTTTCTTATCCAGTATTTAATAAGTGATGGCAAGAAAATAGATGAGAGTAGTGACCCCTAAATGACATGCTAATTATCAGTGCATGGATAATTCAGGTTCATGCCTTTATCAAGCAAGGGTGGTTGATTTTTAGTGATGGATGCACCTTATAGAGCTGGATAGTCTGGAATGCTTCTTAGGACAATGTTTCCAAGGAAACTGGGTATATATTTGCCAACTAGAGGTGTGTTTATACTCTGAGAGGGGAAGGTATACACCCAATGTCAGTGTGTATGGAGCTGGCTTGTATCTACTGAAAAATATTTGTGAAGAGCTCATTAAAGTTAACTTCTCTGCCTTCCTCCTTTCCCCAGCACAAAGGGTTTCAGTGTGCAGGTAGTGCTAAAGATATTGCCCTCTTCACCTAAATAAAAACAGTATTCATTTGCAATAACAAAAGAGCAACTACAATGATAAAAATGCAGTCCTTGTATTCTATAGTCTTGAGTGTGAAGAATAGCTGAAATAGGTAGCTAGCCATTCAAAATGCTGTACTTTCAACCCATGACATATTTAGTAAGTAGGCTATAAATATTTCAGGCCTAAATGGAAAACAAAGCTGAACAATCTTGCCAATGACAGTGTTTCTCTGAAAAATAGGAATTGGTTTAAAGACTTCTGCTGATTACCATTGCAAGATTAGAAATTAAAGTGGGAGGTGAGTGCACGTGCAGTGCAGTGGTGCATGACTTTATGTATGCCGGTATCTATGTACATGGCAGTAAAATGCCATGAAAAGATGCTGTCTAGGTCTAGAAAGTGGCACTGAATGTTCATGCTATTTCTCAGCTAGGCAAGTCTCCAACTTGGTAGCTTTTAATAGCTTAACGTAAAATACTTTAAACTCTGTCCTGAAATCAAAAACAAATTATTTAATTTTTTGTTATTACTTTATGCCTCAGGTATGGCTTAATAATTTTGGAACGTGCCGGTGAATACACTGTGTTAAGTTAACTCTTAGAATGCGTCTTAATAATACAGTTGTTGACAGCTTCAGCCAAACAATGGTTTGCTCACAAGAAGAAAATGCACGTTGAAACTCCCAGTTGAATAGTTAACTAGGGGTAATTGCGAACAAAATATGTAAGCCTTGGACCTTGATGAATATTCTTTCTGTTGTCTGCATTCTCCTCAGGATCTTAGGAGGCACCTGTAGCCTTAGATATGTAGCACTGGTATGTTTCCCTGTGAGCTATTGTAAGATGCAGTCATTATCTAGCTGGAGAGGATGAATGTGAGCTGCCAGTCACCTCCCATTTGCCATTTATTATTATTGTATTTTCTAAAAGTAAGTTTTTTTGTTGTTGGTGGTGGTGTTTTTTGTTTTTTTTTCCCTGGTCTTACTTCACATGGCATGCAAAGCCACACACAATGTCACCATGTTGCAGACTGGGGAAACTATAGTTGTCAGCATAGGTGATAAAAATAAAAAGGTACAAAGGGTAAGAATAATGCAAGCATTTCTGAAGACCAGTTCTTAAACTCCTTTTTTAACGATTTTAATCCTAGAAGTTATTCATAATATTTTCTTTGACATCTATAGCTGTTCCTGGATTTGAAGCATGATGATGCTTCCTCTTGAATATAAACTTTGGTATTGCTAATTAAACTGTTCTACTAATGAGTAATCTTGTAAAATTTAATTTAAGACTAATGACAGCAAACCTGACAGAAAGAGAATTAAAAAAAAAAAAAAAAAAAGCTTAGAAGCATTTATGTTAACTTAAACAATTTAGGTTGTTCACAGGAATCGATTGCCCCAGTTCCCAGAAGCATTTGAAGTGACAGATGTTCCATTCTGTCAATATTAGAAATACTTGCGTATTTTGCAACTCAAATTCATTAAAAGACTTAAATTATTTTTTTCTTGCTGAAGCCATTCTGAAGACCAAATAAATCAAACGTTGCACAGATGATGATGCAACAATATTTCAGAAATCTGAAATTATGCCCTATCAGATAGCAAAATAATAAACTGATGGTGCCCTGAACCTCTAACAGAAAAAAGGTCTCATACAAACCATGTGCACTCTACTGCAGTGCTTAGGTGTGTCTCCCCAAATATTAAAGGAGATTGCTTCAATATGGAATGAAACATAATGCAAGGATTGACTGGAAGCTGATCAGTATGGCACAGAACAATTATGATGGATCCTAGTATAAGTAATTGCTGTCTAACACCACAGAAGTTATCACATTCAGTCACTGAATACCTTCCAGAATCATTGTCATTTTTCATCTGTCCTGACAGAATTAATTCCATCATGTTTTAAATCATATAGAAAAATAAGCTACATTTTATTATGCAACTTTCTTTGTCTGTTCTACTCTACCCACAATTTGTTTTTGGATTCCTGACGTTTCTCCATCCCTTGTAATGTTCAGAACTGCCAAAATGAAGCAAGCTGATTGCTATAGCATTGCTATGAGGGAATAGTGGAGTCTTTTATGCTCAGCAGGAACTCTTCCCCGGTGAGGCTATGTGAGATCATATAATAGAAAAGAGTTGTTATTGCAGTGAGTAAGGCCAGCCTCATACTGTGCTGCATCACCAAGAGTGCAGCCAATAACTCCAGGGGAGTGATCCTCCTCCTCTGTTGGCACTCATGAGAGCACAACCGGAGTACTGTGTCCAGTTCAGGCTCCCGTGTTAAAGAAAGACATGGATGTACCAGAGAGAGTCTGGTGGAGGGCCATTATTGGTTAATTTGACTTTATTTGAGATCACATCAAAGCCCTGTTAGTAAGCTTAGCCATTTCATCTGGATTCAGACTGGATAAGTTGATGGAAAACACAGATTGAAAACTGTCTGCTTTCTAAGGGTTGTGTTTGGCAGTAGAAATCCAGCTGGCCCCTTACAAGCACTGTGTCTCAGGGATCAATGCTGCTTAATGTCTTCATTAATAAGCTGTGGCTGAGAGTGAGGAGTTTAAGGCCAAAGCCTTAAAAGAAGAAGGCAAAGTGGAGATATTATTGCTGTCTACAGCTGTTTGCTGGGAGTATAAAGAGAAGATGAGATGACAGTCTTGGAGTCTCTCAGTGAAAGGATGAGAGGCAACAGTCATAAGGATTTTTTTGATGGTTGGACTTGATAATCTTTAAGGGTCTTTTCCAACCTAAATGATTCTATGAAAAACTTTTTCATAATGAACGTGGTTAAAAAAAATAAATATATCTGTTCAGCAGTGTTCTGAACGCCCCAACATTGGAGACTTTCAAATTGCGACTGGACTAAGCTCTGAGCAACCTGATCTAGTGAGAATCATTTAGGTTGGAAAAGACCTTCAAGATCATCATGCCCAACCATTAATGTTAAGAGGACTTTGAGCAGGAGGTCCCTTCCAACCTAAATTATTCTGTGAAATTTAGTACGTTACCTTAATTTATAAATATTCAAATGGTTTTACCAATAATGAAAATTCTTATATAAAAATAAGTGTATGCATATTTTCATATATTTAAATAAGGCACCCGATTATCTTCTGATTTCACTATATTGTCAGTGTGGCTGAATTCAGTTCCGTCTGTTCAGAAGCAAATAGCTAAGATATTCAAGTAATGTCCATCATTCAGACTACTTATTCAGTACAGTTTAATTTCATGGCAAATGAGCAAAACCAATAAAAATAAAAGCAAAAGAAAATGAACTAAATTTCTCTCCATCAGGATCTTTCACCCTCTAGTCCTCTTCCTTCCTCTGCTTGACCCTCTGTCCAAACAACTCTCATAAGTGTTGACAGGGCTGTCGAGTTTAGTTAGCTTTTCAAGTCTCCTGGCATCCGTTCTCTTGTCAGGAAGTGTATGAGGGAGTGCTAAGCTATTATGAAGCTCATTTTAATCCATCAGATGTCCAGGAGCATCTGGGACTTACAGTAGAGTTTGAGTCTAACAGAAGCATCCATTCAAGTGATATGTATGATTACATAGAGAAGAGAATGTTCTATGATAAATCACTATAGAAATATATACTTTTAGGTAGCTAATGTCAGGAGATAAAGAAAAAAGGGTGTATCAGAATGTGTAGTCACTAGGTCACTAGAGAAGGAGAATACAGTAGGAAGTTAAAAGCAATGATATAATCAATAAAGAATAATTATAGTCTCAGGATCTGTGAAAATGTATTGTTGCATACTTTTGAGCTGATACAAAATGCAATCTAGTTCAAAGAATTGGCAAGCAATTTTCACAATCAGTAAAAGCTTTCAGGAATTTTTTTTGTATGTATTTATTCTGAATTAGTATAAAAGCTTCTGGAAAAGATGTGTTAATTAGTCAACCACCAACAGCTTTCCTTCCTACTTATTTTTTAAAATCAAAAATATAGGCTATTCAAAATAATGACTTCCACATCCAATCAGATCAAGATGTCAGCTCCCATTCTGCTCTTGTCAAATCTTCAGCCAAGCACCTTCAGACTTTTTCACGTATGGAAATAGATTTGATAAATTATGAAAATACACTCCAGTGGGGGTGGGGTGGGGGTAGCACAGAAAGAGAGAGAACCTGATGTTTCTAATATGTAGGAAGTTTGCTATTCATGGCCATCTTTGAATAAAACTTTCAGTTTTCACATGTACCAAGTTCCCTCTTTTCTGGCCTACTGGTTTCTTGGGTCATGGAAAAGAAGTGTTGTGTCAGTGTTTCTTCTATTTGAGTGTGTTGTTTAAGTAATATTTCATATGGATAGGTTGATTGGAGGTCAAATTCAAAAGTCTGAGTTTGAGTTCTATGACTTTTTCTCTATTTATGCAAGCCAGGTGCTCTTGTTTTCACCGCTCTCCATGATATCACAGTTAAACCTACCTCAGTCAAGTAAAGAATAACAGTTCAGATGTATACGTCCAAGTTGATGTCTGTGTAGATTATACATTTCTGCTTTTTCTGAGCCTCAGTTAATGCTTTTCCATGTCAGTGGGGTAGATGTATGGGTATATGACTCCACTGAGCCCTGGTCACCTGTCTCTAGCATAGAGTGCTACTGGGCAATGTCCCAGAATTTATGGAAGTAAAATGCTGGTCTGGAAGAAGCAAGTTTCAGGGATTCTTTGTTTCAGAAAATATTTTTCTTGAAAATTGTTCTTAGGAAACAGATAAGCTCTAGTTCATTATCTGTGATACGTCCTTTAAGTTGCTGGAAGTGCTAAGCAGTCAACACTCACCTAAATGCTTGAATTTTTTGGGCTTTGAGTTTCCTTAGAAAGGTTAAACTGGTTTCAAGTAGTATAGGCAATATGTCCTGTAGGCACTGATCATCTTGGATTAAGAGATTTTGCAGGTACAGAGTCGGAGTTTCCAGTGCACAGATGTGTTTTTATGAATGTTACTAAGATCCTCTCTGCAATTTTATTCCTACCATTTGTTACATTGCTTATCCTGAATTAGCTTGAGGGCTCTTTAACGTTCAAAATGTACCTTCTGAAAAATGCATTTTTTTTTGTAATATTTCCACTCAAGAACTTCAGTTGTATGGTCTTTTCTGTTAGTAATTATATATCTGAAATAAAAAATATTGAATGTTCTAATATTCAACACAATTTAGAAAATACAGAAAAGTCACTAAATTAATATTAATTAATTAATAGAAATTAAGTGACATTGACAGTAATTTAACATTACTGTCTGTGAAATAACCATAAGCAGGACATCATTTTCTAAGGTTAAATTTTAAACTTCATGAACTGATCAGGGACAGATGGTGGCAAATTTTCAGAAATCCAGTGTTTTTTCAATAGTATTCAAATAAGACTCACAGTATTATTACTTTTTTTTTTTTTGCTGAGAACTGTTCATGAGGATTCAGAGTACAGTAGTACATATAAAGTAATAAAACCAATATGTAGGTGTAGAACAAATATAGACATTCTTGAATATAATAGAAATATTTAATGTTTTAAAAGTTTATGCAAGTATTTTGACATGACTAAAGCTCCCATATTAGTGGATTACCAAATTGGACTATGGTACATTGTTCGTACAATGTCGTGATAAATATTTAGTAATACAGTATGTGACAGCAACAATAATTGACATGATAGATATGTGGGGGAAATAAAATAAATGTCAATATAGGTATAGTATTAAAAAAAAAGTGCAAGCTTATTGCTAGAGGAAAGTTATAATGGGTGAGGCCCCAGTTCTACCACCCAAGTGTATGCCCCTGGGCACTACATGAGAGTGGCTTGAGAGATGAAAAGAATTAAACTTATTGGGAGATAACGTTCTTACTTTGTCAGGTTCCATCAGCAAAAATTTTTATGTGCTGCCTTTTATAAGATAAGGGAACTTAACACACACTCACAAAAAAAAAATAAATAGTTTGTGGATCTGTAGATCGAGCTAGGATATAGTGGATAAAGTCTTCAGCACTCAATAAACTTCCTCAGAAGCCAAGTACTGGGTGTATTACAGCTAAAAAGATTTAAGAAAATTCTTAATTGGGAACGTTAAGAATTTCCTATTTCATAATGATTTTATCACTGCAGTCCTTATGTGGAGAACCACGTCCCACTTTGCTTGGTTCACAATTTGGGACATTACTCCTCCTTTCATAGGTTGTTTCCAGAAATTAAGTGCCCAGGTCTGAGGATATTTATTAATTTGTGTTCATGCATTAAGTTTTCCTGTCTTCTCTTTAGAGGGAGGGTTTTATTGTTACTGAAATATGCTGGGAAATGAAGACGGCAGCCCAAATTATAATTACTTTTCTGCATCTTCTCCAATCATTTACTTGGCTTATGCTTGTAAATTAAGTGTTAATGAAATCCAAGTGGGGTAACAGTGTGGAACATCAGAGCTGGAATTGACTGGAGAAGTCGAGAATGTTTGAATATCTCCAAGGAAATCACTTCACTTGAGCAATAATGCTGGGATTTTATGACATGCACAGAAACATCACTTTATTATAGAATTTATCTCAAATATAAAGAAAAAAAAATTCATCTCATTTAATAAATGGTACTTTTTGTTTTTTTCTTTAGGATAGATATTTTAGGTTTTCTTCCTTGTAGCATTATTACTCAGTATTTACATCTGAGCTGAGCAGCTGTTGCATATATATATATATATATATATATATATATATATATATATATGTGCCCTTTTCACAAGTGTTTAGCAGTCTAGCTGCCTGAAATCACCAAGTAGAAGTGATCTCTCAAATGCATTTTAGGTATATTTTGATATAAAGGGATTTTATGCTATGAATACATATCATGAATGTTATAAACCACTAGTTCTAAAGTCAGTAACTTTAGAAAGCTGAATTATGAAAGTCTGCTTGTAGATCTTCAGGGAATCTTCACATAATTTTAAATTTTGTACACAGTTAACTTCTGGGTAGTATTTGCCAGAGACATGCAGGAGAGCACTGCTAGTTGTGTGATGTTGCGTAGAAATAAACACAGTATAATGCCTTAGCTCTAACGCTATATATATATATATATATACATATACATATATATGATACTTTAAATGATACTGTCCTTTTATTACTATTTACTTGACAGTGGCATTCAAATTCTTAGTGGAGTGTTCATCATCTTACAATCATGAAAAATTGAATTAGGGTTGATTTAGTATGTGGAAGATATCTTCAGTGCAGGGATCTCCTTGAGTCATACTGTCACTATGATATTCTCTCTAGACTGCATTGATGGTATTTTTTCTGTTTAGAATTTAGCAGGGGGAAAGGAGAGTGAAGAACAGGTGAATTTCAGCCCTCTCATTGAACCAGTCTGGAGAACATTTAAAAGTAGGTTTTGACTAACAAATGAGGTTTTTCATAGTTCTGATGCTTCTGATTTAACAGATGTTACAAGCTTTATGCAGGTATTGCACTAAACTCTCTGAAATTGATTTAAAATAAAAGTGAAGTGAACAGTGACATAAAGAAATGAATATAGTTAGTGCACTAGTACCTTATTCTCAGAGTGATAGTCTGTGGAACCAAACCAGAGTTGTTTTATCTGCTGGCAACTAGCTGATCCAAAAAAAAAAAAAATAGCAGCTGTGTTCTAAACTAGGTGATGCTTGTGCAGATTCTTCCTCTAAACAAGCAGAACTGACTACCTAATGCCCTAGGAAGAGTGAGAAGGCAAAAAGCATATTGAAAGCAGTCATTTTTTCTTCTTCATTAGGATTCTCTGTGTCTCCAATTACACAAGTGTCATTAAACACCTAAAGAGCATATCTATTAAAATGTATCTCATAGGATCAGACCATGGATTAGAGCATTTACATGATGAGAGCTGAATACTGGGATGGTACAGGATAATCATATTTTGTACTGGAGACTTGTGTTTTGACTAACTATAAAAACAATGTTTCCCCTTACATATTTTAATATTGGACCCATAATCCATGTAATCACAAAGTCTTTAATAAATTTGGTAAGGTCTAAGCCACAGAACTCATTAAGTCTGTATGAAAAAAGATTATAGAGATATTTGTAGTAAAGAGATTGTAGGACTAAGACGTCTCTAAATTTCTAACATTCATTACCTGAATACATTAGTTCAGCTGACAAGCATTTAATTTTAGAAGAAAATTACAAAGCAAAAAATTAAACAGACAGAAATATACAAAAATAAATTTAGTATCTGTTTTAAATTTAGTATCGTGTATCTATTTTAGTGTGTAAGATCTCCAGTCAGGATCTCCAGTGGTGCCAACATTGGGTAGAGCATTGGGAGGAGAAGCAGTCTGTGGTTGTACATCCCCAGAGGAGCTGCAGCTCACAGCAGCAGGTTGTTGATGGATTTGCAGAGTGAGACATGGCCCCTTTTAGTAGCCTGTCTCTTAAATCTATGGATTTGTGTCTTTGGGTTTAGAACACACATACATGCTCTGATGCGTTTAAAAAAGGATTGAATGATAGACTCCCTTCTCTAACATTTTCTCTTTAGTCCCCTTGGAAAAAGTGTTCTTTCTGAATTTGCATTGCTGTTTTGTTGTTGATGTTCTGTTTTATTTATTTATTTTCCCATTCTGTCTTAGTGGCCAGAATGTATTGCTCTTTGTTTCCATCACTGCACAGAGCTTCAGCATGCAAATGCTGCCCACTTGCTTCACACAACCTCCCTTCCCATGTTTTTTAGCATGCTGATGGCCTTTTGGCCAAGTGTTTGAAAGACTGTCCAGTCTTTCTGAGAGGTTTAACGTGTTCCGTGTTCATTGATAAAGAATATTCCCAAAAGTTTGTTGTCCTCCAAGTTGCCCTCAGTAGTGTAATGATTTGTATTTGAAATTATCCTTTGTTAATACCATTGATATCTCTCTATAAACTGTCACACACATTTTGCTGTACATCAGGGAACAATGAGGTAAGGGTTAATGTTTGGTGAAATGAGCAGTTTTAAGTTAAATGGATGGATTACATGAAGCTGAAGAATCGCAGACTGGATGAAATTAAAACAGAAAATATTAGCTAGAATATTGTTGCTTTATAAAATTATTATTGTGTATCAAGTGACACAATGGTTCCTATGTGTTTGAGATTCAAATATTAAAATCTACAGATGTCTCAGGGATATAACTCAATACAAATTTCAAACAGAAGTATTTTGCCAAGATTAACATCATTATTTTGAATTTGCTTTATCGTGGGGAGGCATTTTCACAATAAAATATTTTGAATTTTTATGTCAGAGTGATACTTTGTGTTGGAATATAATTAAGTGCAATTGAAAGCAAAATTAAATGTAACTAATTTAAATATAGTCTGGTATGAATATTTAAAACTAAGCAAAAATAATTGTGAATGAAATAAAAGTATTTCTCTTTTTATCCACCTTATAATATTTGGAGCGGGTTTATATATATTTAAATATATATTTATATATGTATATAATATGTATACATATTTTGCTTGGCTGGGAGGACAAACAAATCAATTATTCACATTACTCTACTGGAGTACTAAAATATTCAACTTGTTGATTTACTCTGGATGTATCTGTGTTGTTCTCTCTCTTGAATTCAAGTCAGCTGCCTGACTGATACAATTACACTGTACAGACTGCATCATAGGAGAAAAATGGATTATTCATTGCTTATCATCTAATGTTACAGGAAAAGGTATTTTCATTGACACATTCACAAAGAGACAGATGTATAGTAATTTTTGGCTATTACATCACACTGACATGTTAAATGGAAAATTAAAATTCTGAATACTGCAAAACTCTAAGATGTTCCCCTCTAATTAAAACATAATCACAAAAAAAATATCTAAACCCAAACCAACAAAGACAGACCCTCTCAGCTGCAAAATTTTAAAAATGAAAATAATGTTTAGTGAGATTTTTTAATTTTTGGTATCTGGTGGCACTTTATAAAGGAATTTTCATATGGGGTCTTGGAACTTGCTGTAGTGGGAGGAGTCCCTACCTATGGCAGGGGCATGGAAGTAGATAATCTTTAAGGTCCCTTCCAATCCAAACTATTCCATACTTCTATGAACAATAACTAGATAAGAGATAATACTCTGAATAAAGATGGGAAATGTTGGTCCGATTGACATGAAATAGAACTATGCAGTTACTTTATATAAGCAGTTACTCTTGTGGATTCAAAGAGCATTTTTTTTTTTTTTAATTTGAAATTCACTATAACTAGAAAAACACTATAATTTGAGTCTTCCTCCCAGTTTGTTACAGTTTTACCTAGTCTGAACAATGGCCATCATGCATCATGTTCGTAAGTGATGAAGGACTGTGTAGATATAGTGTGAAAAATAATAGGTTTGGTTTAACAGTGTTTCTAAGTGTATATCCTCAAAAAGCAAGTCTATTAACTCCCAGACTGAAGGATTTTTTTTTTTTTTTTGGAAAATCAAGAGCTATGGAATGATTTGGAAGAATATTATCTCACTATTTGTAAATGATTAATTAAATAAAAGTTTAAAATGTGGAAACTGATAATCTTGATTCTAATCCCCAAATATTGCCCTGGACAATGTTGGTGAAACTAATTTTCTCTGAACTCTACATAATTTTTGGAAAACTTGGGAAAGATTTATTACTTCACTTACTAGACAGAAAGAAAATACTATATAACGTGTGTGGGTTTTTTGTTTTCCCCCTCTTCTTAAGCATATATTTTCAGTGCATTGAACATAAAACTGTTTTTGAAACTTTAATGAAAACAATATATCACTTATGAAGAATTCTACCTAAGATCTCAGAAATCTTGTATCTCTATGATTGTTTAATTTGTCAAACTCTTTGTAGAAAAATTCAGCCCCAGAAATTTATCTCATACATCTCTCTGGACATACTAAAGCAATAGAAGGTAATAAGGTGCTTTTTTTTTTTTTTTTTTTCATCTTTAAAACATACGCTATGACTGGTACATAGGTCAAACAATCTTATTTTGGTTCCTTTCTGATTGTTTTTTCAGACTGGGAATACATAAATCAGGTTTTGTTAGTTGACATAGATTATTTTTCTCTTTTCCTCAGCAGCCTGATCTTCCTTCTCTGTATGTGCTCAAAAACAAAACACTTGGTTTTATTTGTATCTACTTTGCTGTGAGTGTTAAAGAGACTTATGAAGCATTTTGCATATAAGAAAAAAAGCATATCTGACTATGCAAGAACACTTTTCTAATACTGAAATGGTTCTCTACCAAACTCTTGTTTTAAAGACTAATCAGTTTATAATTAAAACTTGAATATAATTCTTTGATTTGGATGCTAATAATTGTGGTAATAATCTGCTTCACTTAAATAGGAAAAGTTGTTTGATATTTGGCATATTCCTTCACTATTGTTATGTAGCATTTTTCCATGCTCATGTACACCTACAACTTCTCTAGAAAGTCTCTACACAGTGGATTAAACAGCATATGGCTAAGCATTAATGTTTATTTTATTTATTTATTTATTTTCCCTTCCATGAAAAGACAACTTCAGTGATTATTCCTGCAGCTGTGCTTGAAAAGATAGGAAGTCAATAGCTGAAGAGTACCATCCTTTCTAAGATGATGCTCCCACATTACAGTATCCCACATTACTGGGCCAATCCCCATGCTTACAAGGACTGTAGTTTAGTTACAAAGATGCCTAAGCTCTCCTGGCAGTGTTGTTTTAAGTAGCAGAGCTTTGGGTGCAAATCAGTGAACTGTGATAAATGTAACTATGGTGATTCAAAACAAAACAAAATCTATCTCCACTTGCCTGTTCCTGTTTTCCTGCAGTAACCTGTTTTTATTGGAGTTGAAAGAAGGACCAGAGAGGGAAGCAGCTGACACACAGGCATATGTTACATTCTGCCAATGCATTGGAGGAGCATTGAGCTAAATTCTGAACACACTGTTGATGAATTTACCCAAACCTGTCTGTTGGTACCTTAAAATATCATTTTGAACACTCAGGGTCCAGCATGGTGTTAAATGAATATGAAGTCTGACTATCTAAACACCCTTTTGAATGAAAGCTGGCAGTGTTGAAAGTGTTAAAGTAGCTCTTGGCTATTTTTAGGTAACTACATGGTTCATCATGCTTACTTCTCCGTGCTATTTGTAAGCATTGTTTCAAGAGTTCTGCATGCATGGGCCTTGCAGGATTGGGAGCTGTCAGTAACATTGCATTGGTTGCATCCAGCATCCCCTTTCTACTCTCCTTGTGAAGCAGTAAGGAAGAAGTATTAATGCAACAAGCTATGACATTTTTTTCTGAGCTTAGCTTTTAATATTGTTTGTAGTGTAATAGAAAGTCTTGATTATTTATATCCTAGGAAATTCCTTTTCTGTCTAACTCTAGGTATAAAATGGTACAGATTACGCCTCAATCATGCATGGAAAGCATGTGTAAGTGACAGAGGAGAACTTTAAATGAAGTTGATTTAACCTGCTGATGGGCAATGTTGATACACACAGTGAAAATATTTATCCATAGCTTGATAAGAGTTGTTAATCCTGGAAACTTTTATTTCAGAACGGGAAAAGACTTTCCCTTTCTTCATTATGTTGCATATAAATGAAAAGTAGGCATCTGATAAATACTTGTTGTCATCATAAAAACAAACAAACAAAAAATGATTGTAGCATTTACAAGTAAGAATGCTAACTTGTGTTTACTATTTTATTATTGCTTTCACATCCTGAGTAGAGCAAAATTATTCATTGTGGATTATATTGTGTGTTTCTGTTAGCACATGAATCAAAGGAAGTTCAACTCAGTCAAACAATGGGAAAAAATGGATGTCAGTGTTCATGATTAATTTAAACAATGAGTTGTTGAGTGTCCAAAAATACATTTTAATGTCAAACATGGAAAGAGGTAATGTGTAATATCACAATTTTCAAGTAGGGGCAGTAGCTCTGAGATTGCTTGTAGCACCAAATAAGAATATTGCATCTGTTTGAAAAGAGATCAGGGTTAAGTTCCCTGGGGCAGAGCAGGGAAGAAAATGATATGTACTAAGGGTATATGAATGATGGATTCCAGTCACATGAAATCAGATCTCACAGGGATCAGTTAGTGTCTCCAGAAGAAAGGTTTCATGCATGTTTTTTTCAAATTTTACAAATAAATCACAGATAAAACAAGAAGTATTTAGAAGCATGAACTTTGAATCTGCTATAGATGCAGAGAAACCAGGGAACAGAGCCAAGTTGCTTATAGAAAAGCTTACTACCATTGTGGAAAGTACTGTGGAAATACATCTGTAGAGCTCCTGGACTAAGCTCACTTCTTACACAAAATGTTGTGTTTGTTTCATCCTCCCCCTGTGCAAGCTAATGCATCTGCAAAAATTATAATTCTGGAGACCACTCTGCACATAAATCCAAGCATGTGTAAAGCTGTGCCAGCAAACAGTTTCTGCTGGTTCCAGGCTGAGCATGTGGATCCACTGAAATAAATGTATCCTGTGCTATATGGTATGACCTACGCCTTGCAGTGGGTCTATATGGCAAGGTTTTGGTAGTAGGGGGCCATAGTGGTGGTTTCTGTGAGAAGGATCTAGAAGCTGCCCCATGTTTGGTAAGGGCCCCGCTGCTGAACAGAGCTGAGCCAATAAGCGATGTTGTTTTGCACCTCTGTGAGAGCATATTTAAGACAGGGAAAAAAACGCTGCGCCACACAGCAGCCAGGAGAGTGAGAGGAGTGAGGAACAGCCTTGCAGGCGCCAAGGTCAGTGAAGAAGAAGGGGGAGAGGTGCTCCAGGTGCCGGAGCAGAAGTCCCCTGCGGCCTGTGGTGAGGCCCATGGTGAAGCAGGATGTCCCCCTGCAGCCCATGGAGTACCACGGTGGAGCAGGGTTCAGCGCTGCAGCCCGTGGAGGAGACCACGGTGGAGCAGGTGGCCCTGCACCGACGGAGGCTGTGGCCTGTGGAAGACCCCTGCCGGAGCAGATTCCGGGCCGGAGCTGTAGCCCGTGGAGAGGAGCCCACGCAGGAGCAGGTGATCTGGCAGGAGCTGCTGCCCGTGGGGGAGCCAGGTTGGAGCAGTTTGCTCCTGAGGGATGGACCCCGTGGTACGGACCCATATCTGGAGCAGTTCTTGAAGAGCTGCTGCCTGTGGGAAGTCCACGCCAGATCAGTTCATGAAGGACTGCATCCCGTGGGAGGGACCCCACAGCACAGGGGACGAGAGGGACCGAGAAGGGGAGGCAGAGAAGAAGTGCTGTAGACTGACCATAACCCCCATCCTCCCATTCCCCTGCACCGCTGGGTGGGGGAAGGTGGAAGAGTGTGGATGGGGGGAAGGTGCTTTTGGTTTCTTTCCTTTGTTTCTCACTTCTCTAGCTTGTTAGTAATAAGCAATAAATCTGAATATGTCCCTATGCTGAGTCTGTTTTGCCCATCACGATAATTACTGTACAATCTCCCTGTCCTTATCTCAACCCTTGAGCCCTTTTCATCGTATTTTCTCCCCGTTCCTCTTTGAGGAGGGGGAGCAAGAAGAGAGCAGTTGTGGTGGAGCTTGGCCGCCCGCCTGAGTAAAACCACTACACACCTGTATTGTATTGGTGAGTTTTTTTTTTTCTGTTATTCAAGGTATCCTGATACCCTATTAGTTTATTCATAAACATGGATTTTGTTCAACATACTTCATAGTTTTTGATGAATCAAAACTTCGTTTGCCTATTTTCTCTTCTTTTCTATTACGTCTTCCTAAAAACAAATTTGTGGAGAGAGGGAAGGCAGAAGGTATTCTGATTAGAAAAAAGACTGATCATATCTAGTTGCAATTAATTTTCCTCAACCCTATGTATGTTTTGGACCTGCTTTTAAATCACTGGAAAAATTTCCTACTGAGTAAATGAAAATATAGTTGAATGTCATGTCATCATGACCTGGAAGTGAATAATTACTGCTTCCAGCTATGATTGATCAGGATTGTGACTTGTTAAAGGCAAGCAAGAGTGTGCTGCAGTATGCAGATTAACTGCAAAGACCTCTGAACTTGGTGTGAGTTAATGCAGTAGAACCTGAAGTCTCTGGAGGTTCTATGGGATGAGAGGAGGTATGTGAAAACTTATTCTTAGGGGAATTCAAGTAACTTCTATTCATGGAAGACTAACGCTGATAAGTAAAATAGCTTCTAGCACTTGTTGTTAGCTCATTTCACAAACTCTACCATGTGTGTCTAGTGAGGACATAGACAGAGAGCACTGGCTCACCTTCAGGTTGCTAGAGTGGCATCTTTCTTCCCCCTGCACACACACTGCAGGCTTTAGCCTGAGCTCCTGGAGACAGAGCAGGAATTCTTTCTCTCATCCTTCCTTAAGTGAGTACTGGAAGTCTGTTAACGCTGTAATGGCACCAGATTGATTTCCTAGCCTGAGGTCCTCTGATGGAGGAGATCATCACCCCACAGTGGGGTCAGTTGATTCTTGGAAGGGTGCCCTCCCAGCTGGACCCGTGAAGCGGTCAGTACCTTTAAAAATGAGTGATGGATCCTCAACTTCATCGTCTGATGTGAAAAGGTCAGAGAGCAGCCAGATGGGTATTTAACTTCAGGTATCTGCGTAACATACCTCAAGGTATACCTCAAGGGAACTACAACAGGTTAAACTGAATCTGCAGCCAGTAAACAGAGGTAAGACTTGAAAATAATCAGGATGATTATCTACCCTTAATTTCTGTAATTTATATTTGTTCGCATATTTATATATTTACATTATATAATGCATTTTTGTATTGCATATATTCCATATACACCTTCTTTATTAAAAAAAAAGGAAAAAAAAAGATTTAATATAACTTTAGATACCTTTTCACCTTGAGCCACATAGCTTGAAACAATATTTTAATTAATTGCAGTACTGATCTCCAAAGAGGAGTAGACTTTATTTTAATTCAGGTCAGTTCCAGTATTTTTTTAATATTTAGTTAAGCATAAGGTCAAAATATATCCAAATAGACTCACCCAGGGGCCGAGCTGACAACCTGTTGTTTCAGTGTTTTGCATAGGTGAGTAAATAGGATGCAAACTACTGGAGTGCTGTATAGAGAAAGGCTCATTATCTGTTGTTGTCAGTCATGCTGTTCTGCTTATAAAAGAGTCCTGGACCTCAATCCTTACTGCTCTGCCTCTTGTATGATTGATTTTATACCAGTGATAAATAGATATAACGTGCTACTAAATCATGGAATCATGGTGGTAGAATATTATATTTAGCTGTGGTGTAGGGTATAATTTTAAAAGATGGAAGCATAAGGAGAATCATTACATACTTCCACTTATTTCAAAATAGTGTTGCTTCCAAAATACTTTTTTTAAACAAACTTTTAATAAATAGTAAAACTTCACTAAAGTGTACTTCTGTAAATCTGTAAATACTGTTGCACCTTTAAATGTGTGCTGGCATAATTGATGGGGGACAGGACTTTTTGTTTGGTTGTTAGCTTTGAATTTTGCTCTACAGCAGGAATTTTCTTTCATCAGTATTTCTGCAGCCTTTGTCTGTGATCTTATCTCTCTTACCATCATATGTAGTAATATAGTCCTTGGCACTGTAGTATGTGATCATAATAGAAAAAAACAAATCCTGCTATTCTAATTCGTGCTGGTACTTCATTAGCCTTCGAGATAAAAGATCTTGCATTGTATTTCACTTCTGGATATCCAATGTGCATTGAGGAGCTAGAACATATCTAGGTGGAGAGTGAGGTGTTTAGCAAAGTTTCTAGAAGAAACCAATTGTCTTCTATCAACTTTATGCTATAAAGTTCCATTTGTTCTGACATTTGATTAAGGCTTTGTTTTTTCTTGAAAACACATCAATATGTCTTCATTCAGAGAAATTTAAAATCTATAATCTCCAACTTCCAGAAAATTCTTTTGCACCTAAACACCAATGGATGACTAAATGAATTATACGTAGATTTTAAGCACTGCCTGTAGTCTGAGACTGAAGTGTCTCTGACTTTTAAGGTTTTGCTGTAAATGATGCACAAACAACTTCTAGGGTAAACAAAACAAAAACAAAAAACCACACACAAAAAAGCGAAACCAAAGGAACGCATCTCAGTGAATGGAAGCTGGCTTTTGATTTACTACATACTTAAATTAATACCAGAAAAGGTATGCACACTTTAGTAAATTCAAGATTTCATATGGACAGTGATAAGAGGTATTATTTTGTTCAGTGGGGATTTAACTAAACGTTAAGCAAATATGTATCTGAAATGGTGGCTGGAAATCTTACATACTTATTCCCACAGTTGTATTTAAAATACTGCGGTTGTTTTATAGCATGATCAAGAATTGCAAGGATGTTAGTTAATTTTGTTCTGTAGAGAATGTAATACAGAATAATCCTTGAAAACAGTTGGATATAAAATTCAAAAGCACTACCTAAGCTTTTAGGAAACCACAAATGTTTTGAAATTCATTAATTTCCAGCTATGGTGTTCTGTAATTTGAAGACAAGCAGTGTAATTATTATCAGTATAATAATCAAGATAAACTAAACAAAATGCTTACTGGGTACAAGGCAGGTGGTCATGTCTGCTGTGCCTTAAGGTGATGTTTTTTGATTTTGATTTTTTTGAATCAGCACTCGACTACTCTAGCAAATTAAGGGACTGTTTCCTGTATATAGTTGTGATTAAATAGTAGTCAACATAATTCTAGAATACCAGTTTGTTTGCGATCATAAAATAAACCCTGAAACTGTAAATTTACATATATATATGTAAAACCAGGCAATGTACATTACACAGTGAAGAACGTGTAACAGGTGAATACTTCTTAATGATTCCATGTGCTACTGACTTCATGATAAACTGTTTTGATCTGTTGTCTCTTTTAGTTTTGTGGTGTCCAGTAAGCTATGGAAAGTGAAGGACATACATAATTTTAGATGAATTCATCCAAATTCTAGAGCACTGCAAGAATGCTTTTTGCTTGCACAATGTAGCCCTTGTGTAAGAACTGCCTATGGGGTCAGTTACCTGCAGTATGATAGAAACTATCATCTGTCTGGTGAAATGTTTTTATTCAAGATCAAGTAACAGGCCTAGACTTTGCTGAACCTACTTCTGTGTACTGCCATATCACTGTGCACTTCCCTGGTTTACACTTACAAAGTAAGTACTTCTGCAATCTATTACATTTACTTAAATTGGTTACATATGTCTTGCAAAGCTTTTAGGTCTGTCTTCAAAATAAAAAGTTCCACTGGTTCCAGTAGTCTAACCAAGAACTTTCAGATTTTTAAATTGATATTCAATGTATAATTCAATAGTAATACTCCATTGATTTAAATGACCAAGAAATAGTGGTAGTAGATTGTATCAGATAACCTGTAGGTACTTGTATTTTCCACTTGTACTTCCAAAGGGGAAAAAAAAATTGGTTTCTTTTTATATTTTTTCCACTTCTTTTCTTCCTTTTAATATATTCCGCATCATATGAATACAAACAGAACAGCAAAAGACAGCTTGAATAATACCATCAGATTATCCTAAGTTTGATAGCTTCCTGTGTGATTTGATACTTGTTCTAGATCCCTCCATGATATACATTTAAAATATTTACCTTTTATACTGCATTCTGTAATAATCAACTCTCTTTACTGCTAATACTATATATGTGACAGTGTATTCTGTTTAATATTAAACTTCACTTCTAGCTGATTTCTTCTTTTTGTACAAACTACTTCTTTTTCTCCTCTTTCATCTACACATCCTTCTCTTGCAGTTATGTCAGTGTTTTTCCTCTGCCAACTACCTTGCTGCTTTCCATGATATCTAGTGCCAGAGAGATTGGATTGACTCCATTTTCATCATGAAAATAAGGTTGAATTATTAAAAGGATATTACCTTATTCTGTCACTAAAAGGTTGCCCAATCCATGCTTGGTAAATCTTTGTAGTATTTAATTCCATTTTTCAGTTACCTCTATGCTTTTCATTTCTTTCTTATATAAAAATATGCACTTTCAAGCAGAATGAACAGATTCGGTTGGAAGGGACCTACACAAATAGTCCAACTGTCAGACCAGTTTGGGTGTACCAAAGTTAAACATATTACTAAAAGCATTGTCTAAATGCTTCTTATTCACAGACAGCCTAGGGGCATTAACCACCTCTCTAGGAAGACTGTTCCAGTGTCTAACCACCCTCTCATTAAAGAAGTTTTTCCTGATGTTTGAACTTCCCTTGACACAGCTGTAAGCTATTACCACATATGCAGTTTTTTTAATATTGCTGTTGTAAAATAAATCTGTAATTAGCCTTGGTAGGTCTTCTTTTTCATGGGTTAGTGTAAGTAAAAGCAACATATGAAATTGAAGTGTGTAAAGCCCCCTCCATATGAGATAGCCTCAGAAGATGAAATGTTGTGAGCATGATGTACAGAACTCTGTGAGCAGTGTTGCCAGCTACACACGGTATGCCCATAAGATGGCTAAACTCTCTGGATGTTCATAGTAAGGTATTCCTAAGAGTGCTTTCGTTTGCTCTCTGGATATGCCAGCTCAAGACAGAGGAGTTGATTTTTCGTAGGGTGGAATCTCTGATTTGAGTACTGCAATAGAAATACATCTTTGCAAATTCAGTGCTTCACGTGCTGTTCTATTTGCTTTCTAATTTACAGGGTAACTAACTGAATTGTTTGAGTTTTGCGTGTATTTCCAGCAAAGCAGTTTCGCTGTCTCTTCACACCTTCTTTTTGGATATCCTATGTTTCCTTTCAATTCTACTGGAAACTATACTATCTTCTTTATGACAATTGACTTCTGCAGATAAAGGGCAGGTTTAACCTATCACCTGAGTTATTCATTCACCATTCTCTCACCCTCTTTTTATTAAATTAATCAGGTAAACATGTGAGTTTAAATAAGTTTCAAACATTCTGTTCTTTTCTTGAAACCAGGGAACGTCATCTCCTCGTCTCTGTCAGGCCTGCATTTTTTTCCTCATTTTGTCCGGTTGACCTCCATAGGTTTGCATTATCTAAAGCGAAAAACAGCATCATCTAAACTCCATGAGCTAAAGCACTGAGAGAATAATGTCAGCATTTGCTTTTCTAGAAGTGATGTATCAGAATATTTTAACAAAACATGAAAAGTGTTCACAAGTCATTTTAAGCTCGAGTTTTTATCTGCTGCAAAGCTCCTGCATGTTTGACAAGGTGAACACTGTCTTCAGGGTATTTGTTGCTAAAAGCATCAGCCTCTAAGAACATCCATTTGCCAGTAAGGGTGAGATCATTTAAACTACTAAGATATTGAAAAAAAAGAGACCAAAACACTTTTTTTTTTTTTTTTTTTTTTTTTAATGAACTGACCACATGGAAAGACAGAGTGTCAGTACGTTTTTCTGTTTGTTTGATGAAGTTAAAAGTTTACTTCTATTGTGATTTATTTGTATTTATGGCTAAAAATATTTGAGGATACAAAATATTTTAGCCAACTTTACCTACTACATTTACCTTACAAAACGGTGTATCTATTTATTTATATATGCAGTTTTCTTTTTCTGAGTTATAGAGAATTATAAACATTAGAGTGAGGCTATATGAATGATATTGTCTAAGTTGCAGTATTAGTTGTACTGTGAGAGAAAACTGCACGTACAGTAGACATGATTGCTTTCTGTATTGAAATTACTTCTCAGTACACAGGACTTCAGTGCTACAGCTCAAGATCAGAATGCAGGAACAATGGTATAATTCAGTTCCTCATTTGATGAAGAAATGGAATTGTTTCCTTCCACTTTAACACAATCACTAGATTTATTTTTTTTGGAAATCTTCACAAATACAATTTTCAGTGACAATACAACCAGTCTGCAATATTATATTGATGCTAATGTATCAAAGTACTTAGTGTGGACTTACTTTAAATGCAATGTATAATTTTGTGGCAAACCTTTTAGCCGGCCTGTAAATTGACATCTCCTGTAATCAGCATCTTAGAAACAATAGTTTTCAATCAATCAGTAGGAAAAAACCCTCCTGTAATAAACACAGAGTTTTCCAGAGAATCACTGTGTTCCATAATTCAACCATATACTTTTCCCTTGTAAGCCATAATAGAACAGTGACCATTTGGAGCCCTTTAAAATGACAAAATAAAAGGAGTTCAATGCCAAAAAGAAAGAAGTGCCAGTTAAAAGCTGAAAACAATTTCAAAATGAAGCTTTTTCCATGCAATAAATACTCAAACTTCAGCTTAGACTTTTCTATTAAGCAGATGTTGTTATTGGCATGGCTTACTACTTCTCTCTAAAAGAATCAGTGCACTCAGGACAAGATTTGTACCTTTTAAGTACAATAAGTGCATTTGTGGAAAAAGATGGTAGAATTCCTCATGTCCAAAAAATATTACTACTGTGTTGCCCTACATTTATACAACCATTACAGGGATATTTACTCCAAAGGTGGTGTTCATATTTCTTTTATTTCTCTGTTAGCATGTTTTTCTCCTTTGCAGTGTTCTTTGTTTGGATTTCTGCACACAGTGCTGGTTTTATATTGATGTTACCTCTAGATGAATAATTGAATATAAGATTAATGAGACTATGGATAATCAGAAAAAAGGAACAATCTTTTTTTTGCTATCTGACTTCTATGTGTCTGTCCTTCATCTTCAGTAAAGTTGTTCCCCAGACACCATGAAGTTATGCAATAGTTCAAGCAAAAAAGACTGTCATTTTCATCTGTACTTATCATTCAACAACCTATTAGTATAAAAGTTAATTTAACAGATTAGTTCCTATTGCTAAAGAAATGGGCATGCTCAAGACACCGGTATGTGTATAGTTGAACTTCCATTACATGTAGTATCACAGAATTTCTAGGTTGGAAGAGACCTCAAGATCATCAAGTCCAATCTCTGACCTAACGCTAACAGTCCCCACTAAACCCTATCACTAAGCTCTACATCTAAACATCTTTTAAAGACTTCCAGGGATGGTGACTCAACCACTTCCCTGGGCAGCCCATTCCAATGCCTAACAACCCTTTCGGTAAAGAAGTCCTTCCTAAGATCCAACCTAAAACTCCCCTGGCACAACTTAAGCCCATTCCCCCTCGTCCTGTCACCAGGCACGTGGGAGAACAGTAGTTTCACTTTTTTATCCGTTTCACCAACCATTGAAATAAATTTTCTTGAACATCAGAGTAGAATACTTAATCTTTCTATTTTGAAGAGAGGATAGCTTTCTAATATTACTTTCTCATTGTAATGCATACAAGTAGCTTGAATTTCTAATATGCAGCATAGGAGCAGTTAGACTTTGTTTTACCTTGTCCAGAACCAAGGAATATTTTTGCAGGATGCTTGGTGATCTCGCTATCTTGAAATTCTGGCCCAAACCACTTATCAAAAAAGTCTTCTATAGGCTCTTTTATTCCTAGAATGATCACCTGTTAAGGGCACTAGTTGAGAGTGAGGAATGTGCTTGTTATACACTTAGGGCTTAGGCTATTCAAGTTAATGAAAAGGCATTTATTATCCTTAGAAGCCTTCTCCCAGTTACATTATGATGCTCTTTCAACCTTGGTACAACATGATGAGCAAAGCTGCTCAGCCAAAGACAGTGAAAAAGGATGTTAAAACTTTCTTTGTGGTAACACCAAAGGAATAAATAGAAAGTCAATGAGGTGAGAAGTAAATATTTATAGATATGAACTATTGGCTTGTCTTGGTAGAATTAATTGCACAAATATTGGTGCACAATGATCCACATAAAGCATTTAGATTTACGTGTTTTATCAGGAACAAGTAAAGTAGAAGGAGTGAAATCTGACACAACAGACGTTTGAAAGGTTAATCATGAATGCCATTCACGTGTGTGCTCGTTTTATCTTGGCCTTAGCAACAAAGTTCTCTACAATTTAATCCAAAGATGTGGGTGAACTGCTGATGTGCCTGATGCTTTATATTCTAAAAATAAGTTTTGCTTACTTTACTGTAAAGGTAGCATGTGAAAGAAATACATGAGTGCTGGAACAGACACAGTAAATGCACAAAAACAAACATAGCGTAGCAATGTCAATCAGAACTACCCTGAGTTTTGGCCCAGCACTCCTAAAGAAACACATGCATATGCTGGTGTGTAGAGATTATTGGTCCTGGTTTAAATTTAGTGATCTAAATGAACTATTGCATTAGGGTTTTCTCTTTTTATTGCTTAGGCTATAAACCAATATATTTCCCTTTATGATGCCATACTAAGTTTTTTTATAGTATTTTGTAATTATGTTTGAGGGCTTACATCGAAGGAAAGACAGGTTGATATGATCTATGTATTTTTGTTTCTAGAAATGAAAAAGGGTTCCTGGAGGTTCAAAATATTGTTTCAAACTTTTTCATTCATTTTTCCTGTACGAGTACGTAGATTAAGAGCATTTAACTAACTAGGCATGCTGTTTCATATAAGAGTTGCTCAAATGCATCTTGCATTAATTAAGAACAGTGAAATAGTTCAAGGGTTTGATCACTTTTTAAATGAATATTTCTATATATGTTTTTACTGGAAACTCTATAATTCTGGGATAAGTAATTTAATAATATTACATTGTAAAATGAATTATTATTATTTATTTTCCGGCTAGGATAAAGTATTGAGTATTTTTTTTGATTTATACCTTTGAATATGATGATCAGATGAAATACCGATTTCATGCAAATACTTCTTTCATTTCCAGTGAAAGAACAAAATTATGAGGAACTAGCTTCACTAGCTTCAAAATATATCTAATATAAAATTATAATATATATCTGATATATTTTAAAATATATCAGTGAGTACAAAATGGAAATCTGCAGCCCACAAATCCAGTCGTACCCTGGGCTGCACCCAAAGAGGCCAAGGGAGCAGGGTGAGGCAGGGGGTTCTGCCCCTCTGCTCTGCCCTTGTGAGACCCCACCTGCAGCCTGTGCTCAGCTCTGGGGCCCCCAGCCCAGGAAAGGTGTAGACCTGTTGGAGTGGGTCCAGAGGAGGGCTGCAAAAATGATCAGAGGGTTGGAGCTCCTCTTCTGACCTCACCGGCTGAGGGAGCTGGGGTTGTTCAGCCTGAAGGAGAAAAGATGCTGGGGAGACCTCATTGCAGTCTTTCAATACAAAAGATGTGGAGAGACTTTTTAAGAGGCCATGTAGTGACAGGACAGAGGTAATGGCTTTAAACTGAAAGAGGTCAGGTTTATGTAAGACGTAAGGAAGAAATACTTTATGAGGGTGGAGAGGCCCTGGCCCAGGCTGCCCAGAGAAGCTGTGGGTGCCCCATCCCTGGCAGTGCTCAAGGTGTCCCTGCCCATGGCAGGGGGATGGAAGCAGATGACCATTAAGGTCCCTTCCAACCCAACCCAAACCATTCTATGATTCCACAGAAGCGAACCTCTGAATGACTGAATGAGGTTAGTTTGAAGGCATAGTCAAGTTCTCCAGACATGTCAGGTGGGATTTATAATTACGTCACAAAGTTTTTGCATGACTCCTTACTGGTTGCCAGTTTTCAGCACTTAATTCCACACCTAAGGATGCTTTGGTTGTTCTTAAAAGTCCTGCCCATGTAAGAATCACGTAATTTTCTCTAAGTTTCTTTAAATCATGGCTATGTAGAAAAATGGGAAATGCAAATACTGAAGACTCAAAAAACAGAATGCCAGAAACAAAACAAGAACAACAACATGATTAGTTCTTACATAGATTACAGTTTAGACTGATTTTAATTTGATGACAGCCTGACCTCTACTAATTTTATTTATTGCAAAATTTACCATAACCAGTACTCATTTTGTAATGGAAGGATTTACAGGGCAAAATTAACCGCTCTCTGAAATAGAAAGCTACTACAGTTCATAGAAGCATTAAGCAGCTCTGAGGTTTGCAGGGGTGTGTCTGGGGTAGTGACAGCGCTGCCTAATGAGAATAAGGAGGCCACTAAAACCATGCTGTCCTTATACTGGCTTGACATCATGTAGTCAGATTACATTATATAGTATTTTTGTATTTTAGTTGCTGTTCCTCATAGAGCAGCATCCCTTGAAGTTTTTCTGGTCATTTCTTTAGTAACATTTAATTCTGTTTTCTCCAGTTAAGAATAATAGAGAAGGCAGGGCTGTCTGTCCTCCTTGCACTGACAGCATAGCAACATTACTAGAGGTCTGACAATGGAATCAATTATGATTTGGAAAATGGTGAGTCCTGGGTTTCTGCCAATCTGCAAATAGATTGGGCAGTTTGCTACTTCTGACAATATCTTCGATATTAAATGATGAAAAATAGTTTTTTTCTCAGCTTTTTTTTTTTTTTTTCTTCAACAGTAGGTGACATGACATGACATTAGAAATAGCAGGCAATGTGATGCCATATGATTGTGCTCTGGAGTACTAGCCAAGTTCTTGATCGTTAGTGCTAAAAAGATGCCTTATGTAAGATTTGTAAATTTGCACCAATGTTTCCACTTCAGAATGGTTTTTGAAAGACTATGCTGGGTAGGTGATATTTTGATATAAATATCATATGTTTGTATTTTTGCTACTGTCAGTTTTGAAAATATTTATGACATGTATACCAATGGTGAGAAAGTATGTTCAATTAGTGCAACAAGTTGTGCAAAGCAAAATTTATCTCTCTAGAACTGGATAACTCTGCATTTAGATATGCAAGATTTCAAAAGTTTCTGTCTTTATCTTTTTTTGTTTGTTTGTTTTTCTTTCCCAATTGTGATTTTTCTCTGTAGAAAAGATCCATTGGCTCATTTGCTTTTTTTGCTTGATATTTAAACACAGGTCAAGAGTCAGGCGTGAAGAGTGCATTCAGCCTGAAGGCCAGGTTAAGGTCGTTTAATAAAGTATCTGACACCTATGAAAAAGAAAGGAAAAATGGTCATGTGCGTGTGCTCAGTGTTTAAAATGGAGGAGTGGTGGGTTCCAACCTCAAACTTTCCAGAAGTAATGACTCCAGTTGTACACAGTACTGCTGTGCACAGCCCTCAGGAGCGGTACCCAGAGTTTACACTAGTGAATCAGAGCTAGTGTCAGGGTTCCTGATGAGTTTCCATAGCTCATGCTGGGGCTAGGTGCCACGGAGGCCTGGGGCACTGGCAGCCAGTGGTCTGCAGCCTGCTCTTTCACCACCAGCTGACTCTTCAAAGTGAGAGGACGCTAAACTGAAAGGAACAGAGAAGAGATAAAATGAATACCTCAACTTCAAAAGCCTGAGAGCAAGTTCTCAATCTGCTCTGTAACATGTAATTCGTGCTCACAAATACAGTGTGTTCCTGTCATTGTTTAGCGAAGGGAGAGATATCACCAACTGCAATTTCACTAATGCCTGCCAGAAGTTTTATGTACAGTGTGTGTATTCAGAGAGTGACTTCTGTTGTGTTTCATCCTTGTAGGCTGTCTGTAAATAAAATAACGGAAAAGACTCATACAGTAGAATGCTAATGTTTTTGGGTACTGAAGTCAATAACTGCAAAACAATTCCTATTTGCATTCTGAGCTAGTATTTTTTTTTTTTTTATAAAGAAAATTAAACCTTTCTAATTACAGCAAGCTTACATTAGGCAATGGCATCTAAGAGCTCAAGTTAAAAACAACAAAATCATCTTAAGACTCAGCAAATGCTTCTTGATATTAGAGACAGCTTTCTGTTTGGCACAGTTCAAGTTTTATAGCAATTATATAAATGGCAGTAATTTTGTCTCAAAAAATGAGTTGTATGAACAGTGATTTTTAAGTTGTACTCTATTAAGTATTCCTCAGCACTTTCCACTTACTTTAAAGGAAATAGGTTTTTAGCATGCTGCAGATTTACACGTGAAAAATAGTACATAAAAGTGCTGATAAAGTTTTTGTGTTTATAAGTTTTAGAGCTGATAAAGCAATGTATGTAGGTTTACTTAGTTTCTGCAAAATTAATTATTAATTGCATGGATATAATTTTGATGAGTGTGAAGCTTTGAAGGCTTTGGTGTTAGGTGATTTTGCTGTGGACATCCTGAATGCCTTAGTATTTTCTTTTTAAATATCATAAACTAAAGTTTGAAATATCCTCAACAGGTCACATTCCTGCTTCACAACAGATCGGATATTCCTCATGGATATTTGACCTGACAGTTTGTTCTTTATCTGGAATGGTTTTAGAGATATTTACTGAAAAAAATGATCCTCTTATAAATAACTTGGATTCTTAATTCCTCTGATCGTTACTTCTGAACTACATAAAGCATGTGTGTATTGCTTTGTGCAGTTGGTATGTTTGTTTGTTTGTTTGTTTTTTCATTAAGGTTAATCTAATATCTCAGTATTTTAAATAAATATTTCTGTGCTGGTTAGAATTGGAGCACAATGTTGTGGTATGTTGTAGATAGATGAGTTTTTCTAAATTGTTCATTACCTTCTTTGTTTGGTGAAGGATTTAGTGAACATTTAGATCTTTTTATTGGTGTATACTTGAACATCTATAGTTAATGGTATTTCGAACCCTCTTAGGAAGTGTGTAGAGGCATTTTGATCTTGCAGTCTGTTGGTCTCTGTTGATGGCACTACTGGTTCATTGGCTCTTTTGTTGATCTATGAGGAATTCATAGAGAATCCAAACAACACAATTAAGAGAATCTTCCCATTTGATCTAAGTGTGCATGGTTCAGAAGTATTTATATGCACAGTAAAAAAACACTAAATCTTCAAATGAATTTTGCAAGGGTAGTATTTCAAAAACATATAGGTCACTTGGATGCATAAATTTCACTGCCATCAAATTGCCATCAAATTAAGAATTCTAGAATATATATATATATATATTTTTTTTCCACTTAGCTTCCTTTCCTAAGAGAACTTATGCAATTGCATTGCCAATGTGAAATGAAATTGGAATTACATTTTATTACATTATCTTTTTTGAAAATTTTTTTTTTTTTTTAAGTAGTCAGAAACCAGGAAATACAGTTGGTAGTAGTACAGTCCTTTACAGCTCTTAATTCTGAATACCCACCAGTACATCCTGCTGTTAGGGTCAACCTTTCCAAAGAACTTTCTTACATCTTTCTGCTTGGTCACACAAGCCTTTTTTGGAAAGAAGACTTTTACATCTAAAGTACCTAAAATTGCTCTAAGTAAATTTCATGAATGACAAAACCAGCTGTAACACTACTGTTAATAGATATGGCATAACTAGATATGGCATAGACAATATTTGGCAGACTCCAGGTATATCTTTGTGTGCTGGATGTCTTTGACCCTTGGAATTGTCTTTACTTAAAGGTTGTCTTAACAGGGTAATGGTGTCATCAGGCTGAGACTTGCTGTCTTAAGTGAAGCTTGGCATAATTGTTAATGTCTTGTATTCTTTTTCTCTCCTCCCTCAATACATACATAGACATACTCTGCCTGTCTCTTCTTTGTGTCTGTCTAGTGGTAAAAAATTAACTGTATTAGAAAACAAATGGAGGTTGACAGATAGCAGGTGAATGCCAGACAAGTATTTTATGTATGCCTTATAGCTAAGATTAAAACCTGGTAAAGATTGTGCTGGTCTTCTGTAGGAATAAAACATTAAGTACTGTAGAAAAGCTTAGACTTTGTATTGTGAGCACACCTACACACACAAATACTGAAAGAATACTACCAAACTATAAATACCTCAAAGTTAGGAAATGCATCTATAATATTATTTAAGCTGCCCTGTATTTAAGTTTGATATAATTAGAAATTGATTATGATATTTTCTATCCTATTTCTGGGATTAAAGCAATGCGGTGATTCTTATCAGTAGGATGCTGTTCTCAGACATCATGAAAGTTAAATGTTGAGGAAAGAGTAAAGCAAGGGTTTTTAGACAGCAAGCAAATGCCACCATGGTTCAGGCAGAAGACTGCTCCAAATTACCCCCAAGAGTCTGTTTTTTAAACTATTATTCTTTGTTGTTGAAAGAAAAATAAATGTCTACCCAGCTTGGAACTTTTGGATCTGATTTGCAAAGATGCTCCAGTTTTGAAAGACCAAATCTATTCATCGGAAGTTGTGATTTGAAAATACAGGAGACCTAGTATTTTAATAAATAGTTGGGTCAAGCTGGGCAAGCAGCTTCTGAGGATGGAAAAGGTTTGAAAACCCAGTGGTCAAACCATGGAGCACAAATGGAAAATGCAAGGAAAGTATGAGTGTCTTAAAAAAAATCAGGCCAGACTGTTCGAATCCGGGCTTTAGACCAGTTTCAGAGGCCAGTGAGCATACATGTAAAAGAGAAGCAGAATTTTAGATCCGGCTGCTGACATTGTCTTGTAGACAAACTGCCTTCATCACCATTCATAGGGATGGTGCATGAGTGGTGCTGATGTTTTGAAGAACCTGCAGGGGCATCAAGACTGAACAGGTATGATGGAAGCCTCAGAGGTCATAGTTGCAAAGCAACTGCTGAGCAATATGTTGAACTAATATTTTCACAAGATCTGTTGGCAAATTCTAATGTGATTTTCACAATGAATTCAAAACACAGCTTCTTCATGCAACCCCCAAATGCAGGGATCTTAATTCCTTAATTTGCTTCACTTCTATTAACAAAAAACCTTGTTATGTTTTTCCTTCTTTCCTGAAAGGGCTGGTAAATTTTATGCTATTTAGCCTATAAATCTTCACCTATTGTGGAAAACTTGAGCCTGGCTAATTAGTATCTAACAAACTATAAGAAACTAAAGATGGCTGATACTGGAAAAAAATGGTTTGATTCTTTCTTAAAAAAAAAAAAAAAAAAAAAAGTGAGAAAAGTGAGCAATGTGACATCTCAGGAATCAGATCAAATCTGAATACGTTAGTATATTTCCTCACTATCAGTAGGAATAGATTTTCTCCAAAAGTCTAGAAGTCTGTTTAATTGATAGAGACATTCGACAGTAGTGCTTCCTTATCTGTAAATCTCTGTTTTGCTGACATTCTCTTTTAAGTAGTTTATTGGATGAGGTTTTTCCTTGTAGTCTGGAAATAAATGTAAAGAAAACTCTACCCCTTCAAACCTTCCTACACTATAGATATATCTTCTACTGTGTTCCCTACATTGCAGACAGTTTGCAAAGACAAAGGACATTTTGATACCCTTCCTAGCTCTCTCATGTTTTTTTCAAGAATGAAAACACGAGCTAATGTAAGCCAGGCACATTCCCTGATACCATTGTTCTCCTTTGATTCATGTTGAATGCAAAGTTCTAACAATAACTGCTGCATCACTAATGGTATTCCAAGCTTTGAAACCTTATTATGAAATAAGAATCTTAAAACCTCTGACTCTGAAAGATTACAAAAAGAGTTACAGTTCAGTTTACTTTTAGTTTGCACTGTATGAAAGAAGTCATTAGCCCTTGCCTGCTGGGGCCTACATGTCATGATGGCGGAGTGGTTGGGCACATACATGTATCTTCAGAGGTAAACCAGCAATTTGGTTTGCTCTTGTACAAGAATAAGTCATTATTATTTCCAGCTGACTGTAGCATTCCGGGTTAAACAAACAACATACTGATTCCAGTATGGGACAAGGCATAGTAATTGTTTTCCTGGAGAGAGAAAAAAATGCATGGTGGAGACATTTGCTGTTACTGCATATGCAGAATGAGGCAATTTAGAAATAAGACAAACGTGGGACAGCTATTATTATATGTAGTGTAAGCAGTAATTGAAACAAAGAAATTCAAAACAAATTGAAACACTGCTTAGTAGCCAAGTACTACTGCTGAAACTTATGTCTTCTCTGACAGTAACAGTAATGACTTCTCTATGCAAAGTTGAAGATAAGTAACTAAACCAAGAGAGAAATCTTGATTTTAACACTGATTTTGAAATGGCTATACAGTCATCCTTTATAAAAAGTGGCGATTGGAATAACATCCTAATAATCACATTGGGTACACATCCGTTGGTTTCACTGCAAGTGTCTGCATCTTTGTTAGATGCCACTCTATTCTGGTGTTTAGGTGACTGCTAAGGACATTAGGACTAACATCCTAATAACGTTATCTTATAATTTTAATTTAAAAAATATAAAAATAAGGTAAGTTTACAGACAGAAGAGATGGAAGAGAGCCTAGAACTGCTAAAGAGGTACAGAAGTACAGCTGTCATTTCCTGCAGTTCAAGTAGGCCAAGAACTGGATGTTCATGTTTTTGTTTCCTTTTTTTTCTCCTTGCTATTTAATTGTGTTTGTTCCATTCCAAAAGTGTTAAATTTTAATTAAAAAAATAAAATCCAGGAAATTTTTCAATTATATAATTTGTGTTTTTCCCTAAATATAAATATAAATATATATATATATATATATATATAAAAGGAAAAAGAAAGAAAAAAGAACTTCTGAAATGGAAGTGCATGTTCCAGAAAAGGTCTAAAAAGGATACCTTCACTTTACTGAAATATTTTTTTTTCTGAATTCCTTTTTATTTTTCTCTGGGCCCATTTGTCAGAATCAACCTTTCCATGGACATTGGGCATTTTCCAAGAGAAGAATTTCTGTTGCTGCATTGTATCTGTCTGAGTTTAAGTGCTTTAGTCTTTTGGAAACATCTAAGTTTGGTGTTTACTGTAAGCTGGGGAGGGTTTCTCTGCTCTTCTTACCCTGTTAGGTATTTTCTTTTCCTCAGCAGCAGCCACAGTTCACGATAAGAGGCAGAATATAGGCCTACGTGGCTGATCTTTTGACACAGAATTCAGTGCAGCTGGTTTTAAAGGATCGTGCTTTATTGGGAAGAGTTAGCTAAGCCCAGTCCTATGTTGTTTGTGCTAGATATTGCATAGACATTAAGCCAAATTCAGTGTATGCTGTGTTTTTCTATACTACAACTGTCTTCCACAATTTAATCTACAGTAATAGCTAAGTTTGTAGTAGACTGTATGGAACCTATTATTTTTACTTCTTTAGGATCAAACTCTGCTCTTGGCTGGGGACTGATAACGATCAGGAAGTAGTAAGTGTTTGCATTATGAGGAATCGTGGCTGAAGAGGATGGTTTTGCACACTTTACATAATGAGACCTTAATTTTCTAGAAAATTATTCCCTAGCTACATCCGCTGGATAAAGAAACCCTTCTCACAGTTCTGTCCTTATCACAGACACTTTATTGTAATAAAACACAACTTATTTTTTTTTTTCTGATGAATCTGGGTTTGATTTATGAACTGATTTCCATGTTAGAATCAAACCTTTGACTGGTTTCAAGTAAGTTAAGCTCTACTGGAAGAACAGAAGTGTTCTTGCTGCAGCTTAATCCATGGAGAAGACATACATTCTTTATTAACGGGTGCTGTGCCTTGTGTTTGTATTCAGCAAATAACTTAAGCCTAGAGACAGGACCATTCTTGTATAAAGAAAGCAAATACAAGTGAGCATAAAAGTAGAATAATTCTAATTTTTTTTTTTTTTAAGTGGATGTTTAGTACTTGATCAGAGTTTTTCATTTATAATACCTATTTTATATGTGCATTTATATTGTATTTAATTTTCTCCTGCTTGCATGAATGTGATGATCTAGTACTTAGTAACAATGTGACCTAGTAGTTAGTAGCGGGAGGTAAAAGAAAAGCAGAGCAAACAAACCATGGTATTTCAAAACAGATTAATAAGAGCCCCAATTTTGCAATTGATTGTAAAGAAATTAACATGAGATGAAATTGCAGATAGTATAGATAAGTATGAGCTCACGGCTTACAAAAATATAGCTGTCTCTAATTGATTCTTTAATCCAAACAGCATTTTGAAACATGCCATGCAAAGAGGCAAACTAAGGTTACTACACTTTCCAAAATCATGCTGGCATACTTTAGGGAAGTAGTACCATACCTCTTTGAGGACAGCAAATGGCACTGGGAGGTATCATGGTAGAGAGGGTAAGGAAAGAAGTTGGCTTGGTGCTCTGACCACTGGCCTTTGTGCTGGTTACAGTATGTCTCTAGAAGGACCAGTACGGTATCAACAAGCATGAGAATTTCTGTTTGAAACACTGTAAGAAAGGCAGTATTACACCTTCAGGACCTGGAAAAGTTTTTGGAACAATTGGTTGGAAGTGATATTCTAGATGTTCCGCAGATTAGACCTTCACTTATTCTAGACATCTGTTAGGTGGCAGTTGTACATAATGTTGGCTTTTCAGTTGCCAGTAACCTTGCTTGCTCTTTGCAAGTGGCAAGACATCAGCTGTTAGTAATGTTAGTGTTTTCAAGGTCTTTCATTGTTTCATACTTTCATACAAGGTGTATGAGCTGTCAGTGATATTTTCTGGAGTTGTCCTGGAACTGATAATCGCAGCAAATTAGCAAAATTATTATTGAGGTCTGGTGAACAGTAAAGTTTTTATGATTACTTATGCTATTTACTTACTTTTACTTACTTACTTTTACTCTTACCTGAAATTTTTTTGAAGGTGAACAACAGTATTATGCAGGAGTGTGAAAGTCCAACAAGCTGAATAACTTAATCATTTGAGTTCAGTGTAGCACAAATCTAGCTATTAGAAAACAGATCTTTTATTGTGTTCTCCTGTACAAATCGTGCTAATACAATGGAAAATGCTACCAAGCTGAAACTGAAATAAAGGAATGGACTAAGTAAGAATATCGGTAAGAATAAGTAAGAATATAAAAATAAGTAAAAATAAGTAAGAATATCGGTATCTTCTATTGTTCATGTCATTGAACTGGAAAAATCTCTGCTGTACCAAGATGATGTGTCTAGGGACATCAGACCCTCAAAGGAGGTTGCAGCAAGGTGGGGGGGTTGGTCTCTTCTCCCAAGGAACAAGCAAAAAAAAAAAAACAAAAAACAAAAAAGCTCAAGAAGAGGCTCAAGTTGTCCTAGGGGATGCTGAGGTTGGATATTATGAAAAATTTCTTCACTGAAAGGGTTGTGAGGCATTGGAACAGGCTGCCCAGAGAAGTGGTTGAGTCCCCAACCCTGGAGCTATTGAAAGGATGCGTATTTGTGGTGCTTAGGTATATGGTGTAGTGGCAGTGCTAGGTTAGCAGTTGCATTTGATGATCTTAGAGGTCTTTTCCAGTCTAAATGATTCATAGAATCATAGAATGGCCTGGGTTGAAAAGGACCTTAAAGATCATCTAGTTTCAAGCCCCCTGCTCTGGGCGGGGTTGCCAACCACTAGAGCAGGCTGCCCAGAGCAGCATGATTCTGTGGTTCTAAGATCATTGTAGTAATTACCTATCAATAATGAGTATAGACATTCAAATTTATATTCTTAGTTGTGTCACTGAGTTGCTAAGCTTTAGTTATCTCTCTGTGTTTATATAACTCCATCTTTTACAATATCGTTACTACCTATAACAAAATATTCTGAGATTCTTTAAAAAAAATTAGGTGTGTAAGGTACGAAGTACTATTACAGTGCTCAGTAAACTGGATCTGCAGCGAACAGTATGAAATACGCCTTAGAGAATCCTAATTAATTTAGAACCACAGTAAACAAATGGCTTGTCACTTTCAGTTTGTATAAGAATAAAAAAAAAAAGTGGAGGTTGGGGTTAGAAACATTCACAAGAACATATGCTTAACAAACCACAGTAAGCAGAACAAACCAGAGAGAGTCTAAGCAGAAGCAGAGATAACCCTGGCACCATCAGCAGATTGTATGGCTACGATCCAGAATGCAAACAGAAGATTGTTCAAACAAGTCATTCATATATTTAATTAACTATGGCAAAGTGTTCTGATAGTGAGAGGCTATTTTAATATTGTGCAAATGCCATACTAACCACATGCTCACCTGTGTTCTTCTAGAGATAACAGAAAAACTCCCACTGACTTAAACAGGAGCAAGATAGGACATTGAATATTGAAAATTGGGGGTTGTATTGTATGCCATTAAATCTTCAAATTTGTGAAAACAGCAGACTGAAGAGAGCAAAATGTGCTATTTTATTATAAATCTTGGCAATTTTTTATCTTTCTATACCTCAAATTCTTAATAAAACAATTTGGTTCACTAAATTTGTGTATTTTACATTTCTATATGTGTGTGTATATATTTCTATGTATTATAAGAAGTGCATATATACCTTCACATTCACAAACACAAAGAATGTATGTATGTGCTGAGGGGAAGATCGTTGTATGTTTGTTCCTAGTTCTGGCCATCGGGCAGTTCGGAGCTAAGGCTCCAAATGGCATAGCCCTCGCAACTGGGCACGTAGAGCAGCTCTGCTGACATTGTGCACTTGGAGAGAGAACAGGAGGAGGCTTTACTTTGTTTGTTGGCTGTTTTTAATGGGAAGCAGAGGTGGGACCGAGAAGCGGACAACCTGTCTGCGGTGCCTCAGTGGCAGGCCAGGCAGATCCCTGGCAAGCTCAGCCAGAGCCGGGCTGGTTCTGCATGTCTGCATCTGTCACTGGAAACACTGGGGAGGCAAAGACAGCCAGAGAAAGCCAGGCCTGCTTGGTACAGGGTTACAGCTGGTGTGTGTCCCCCACTGGAAGGCGCTTGTCCAGCCAGGCCTTCCTGCCTCTTGCCCAGTGCCAGCCGTGATGCTCATGCAGCTGCTCAGGTGGATCAGCACGCGTAAGGCTGAGAGCTACCCCACCAAACAAAATTAGTTCTGAGCCTTCTAAGGGCTGTTGTCCAGCTGGTTTTAGAGCTACTTGGAGTGCTAGTACAGGAACATGGGGCAGCAGCACCAGTGCTGTTGGAGGCTCTGTGGCTTAAATCAGTTGTTACACCATACTGCCGCACCACAGTGAGTACCAGCCAGCCTGTGAGCAGACAGGAGGAGCTGAAGAGAGAGAGAAGGAGATAGGGGCAGCCCTGGGGCTGGGAGACCAAGGACTGGGCAAGGAAAGTCAAGCGCTGTATCTAAGGATTTGTGAAACACTACCAATTTTGTAAAACTAAAGGTGTAATTTCAAAAATGTTTAAACCACTTGATCTATATAGTTCGTGTACATCACATCATGAAACTAAATGCCAATATTGCTTAATCTTGTTGATGGTAAAGTCTGAGACAGATCTGAGAGTTTTAGCCCTGCTTACGTCTTGTATGCCAAATAAGTACAGATTCAGTTGCCTAATTTAAATTACTTAAATTTGTCAACTTTGGTAGAAGCTTATATAAATAAGAAAGATGTTGTCATACTTTCCAGATGACAAATTTTACTGTCAAACTTCATTTCCTGAATAAGAGATAAGTAGATTGTTTGCATAGTGTTTTGTTTGTTTGTTTGTTTTTTCTCTCTCAAGGTGAAAGGGAAAACTTAGACTTCTCTCTTAATTTGAGGGCCAGATTATGTGAAATCTATAAATCACTCCTTACGTTGAAATAATTGCACCGGTAAGCCTACTTTTCAAGATAAGTGGAGGGCTGTTAGCGTTAGGTTGGAGGTTGGACTCGATGACCTTGAGGTCTCTTCCAACCTAGAAATTCTGTGATTCTGTGATTCTGTGATAAATGAGTGCTTGAGATATTGTCACCCACCAGAGACATGAATATGTATGTGTAGATATGTACAAATGGTGTTGAACTTGTCAGTACTGGGTTAAAGGTTGGACTTGATGATCTTGGAAGTCTTTTCTAACCTGAACGATTCTATGATGTGTGTGAGTAGAAAGTGTTGTTTGTTTGTTTGTTTGTTTGTTTTTTAATGTATACGGGATTGGACAAGACTTGTCTGTAAAGTTGCTGAAGGAAAACTGTGACCTTTATTTTTCAAAAGCAACATCCATATTTCCTGGCTGACTCGGAAGCTTGATCATAACTTTTGTGTAAGACAAAATAAGGTAAATTTTCAGGATATGGGGTCTCCACTGTACTGTTAGTGCAGTGACACTGCAAGTATTGCGTATCAAGCAGAGCGGGTCTAGCGGGAAGAAATGAGACAACCCAAACAAGACAAGAAGGTCCCACTGTTCAGCCAGGAACCTTTCCCGTGTACCCTTCTTAGGTGACCATGGTGTTCACCTCCTCCAGAACATTACCAGAACATTCTTCTGGAATGCAGGACATGTGTCAAGGCTGGGAGGGGAATTAAATACAGGTCATGTCAGTAAAGATTACTTTACTAGCCAAAAAGGCATGGAATGCTTCCTTCTGCTGCTTTTGTAGGAAACAAGTTATTCCATGCTTTAGCAACAAACTGGACAGGAAGTTTTTCTGTATGGATTTTCTTATATATAGCACAGAAGATTGGCTGTTAGAATGACCTGAGCAATGGGATGTTTATGGTATCACAGTAGACAGGAAGAGCTTAGTTTTCTTAAAGCAACATAAGGAGGGCTGTGATGGAGGGTGATTTCCTAGATATATTAATTTAAAAAAAAATTATAGGGGATTAAACACCATGAATGGGAAAGACCTATTTAGGCAAAACAATGATGATGGCATAGTGGCAACTAGTTATCAACAGATTTGAAAAGAAGCAGTGCAGAAATGTGGAGATTTCTTTTGATAAAAACGGTAGGTGCTGGAATAGTCTTTCAGGTGGAGTAGTGAGGGCAAGCAGACAGGCTCGTTTTGTGATGAACCTTGGTAAATCAGTAAGTAATCTCAGGAAATATTAATGTCTGTAGCAGTCTGGGATTGAACTAAATGACCAAGATATCTCTTTCATTCCTTTATTCTTACATCTGATCTTGGAATTTATGCAAAAGAAATGTAAATGTACCAGGCAGTTTAGCAACTCCCCTTGTGAATTTTCAGTAGCTTTGATGGCTTTCTGTGTAAGGTAGTCCACGTACCAATGTTAATCAAAAGGTGCTATAGACTCCAAGTATTATTTTAATTTCAATTTCAATGGTTTTATGTTAGGTAAAGTTAATTTTTGTGCTGTTGTGTTTAAATATGTGTATACATCCAGACTCTCACAATAGTATATTCTTAAGCAGCAAAATTCCACACTATTTTCTGTAAATAAATCATTTTGCCATATTTTTCTAGAGCAGATACTGTGTATTTTCATGGAGTCATCTTTGCAGACTTTCTTCAGCTGCAATTATTTAAAATAGTACACATTTCTCAAACTTTGGTATCCCTGACCTTTTGTAGCAATTCCAAATGATTATGCTAGAAATGAATACACATTGTAATCTTCACCAGGCATAACAGATGATTGATGGGAGTCAGAAGCACTCATCTGCTCAGCAGATACTAGCATGTTATCTGAACATACAAAAATGTTGATTTTTCTCAAAATCAGTGTGTGTATATATATATTTAAGGATTAAAATAATCCAGATATCCTAAATTAGTCACAGCTTTATTAAACAGTGATAAGCACAAAAGCTTTTCATGGTCATTACTAGGGTATTGCTACATACACAGGTTTTATTCCAGCTCCTTTAGTAGTGACTGTGAATATTCCAGATACAGGTCAAATGACTGATGAGTTTCTAACCCCAGGCAAAGTTTCAGGGCCAAATCTAGTGTTTACCAAGGAAGTTTTCTCACTCATTAGCTTTGTAAATCAGAAATTATTGAATTGGTTTCCTTCTGTTCAGAAGGATGGGGGGATCTCTGCAAGGTCATCAGTTTGTACACATTGGAATTTACTTTTGTAATTTAAGATCATTGTTGATGTAGATTGGAATTATATTTATCTGGTTCTCAGACAGCATAAATTATCATGGTTCTGACTACCTGCCCTGGCCACTACGATGAACTAGAACTTCAGAAAGCTATTTTTCTATATATGAGAAAAATCATTAACTTTCAATGGCAGGCATACTCCTTTCTGTACCATACGCAGAACTATTGGACGATATCTTTCTGAAGAGAACAGCAAAGCACACTATGTGAGGATGCATTGTTTATATGTATTTAAAGGTTATCACATTCTATTCACTATATGAATAGCCCCAACTGACATTTTCTTGCTCTTCTCAAGCGATGCATGTCTTGTTCATTGTGCTATGCCGAGTCAGCTGTCAGGCACTGCATCAGGGGACCAAAAGCTATTTTCTTTCACTGTTTTGTTTGCACTTCAACTAAAAAGCTTTGAATCTCACGATTTCTTTGCAATACAAAAAGTAATATACAGCCAGGGACAGCAAATTTTAGCAAACGAAGAAATTCTGCAACACTTTATTTCATGTTTCAGCCATGCCTTACAGAATAAAAAATACAATAGAAAAGCTGATTTTGTAAAAAGGTGCCTATTTAAAATGGGATCAGGTAGCAAGCAACATCTAAGTTATCCAAATCTTGGTAAGATTAATTACAGATTATAAAGAAATTTAAAGAGCAGGTGTGAAAGTATGTTTTTATATTTACATTGTTGCTATAAGATAACCTTTCCAACTAGATTAACTGGCAAGTTATGCTGTATGCAGATTGCATACTTAGGAGTGGCAAAGAAACCTAATCAGCTATATGTCAATGTAGATCTATATAGTAGGAGCAGCGTTACAAGGTCCAAGGCAATAGGAACAAGAACTGTCCCTTGATTACAATTTATAGTAATTTATTTAATGAGCAAAAATTTCAGTTTTTCATTTAGAAATTCAAATTAGGAAACTGAAGTGTCCTACATATCCATTAAATATCTGTTCAACAGCTGATGAATGCTAATAGATGACAGAAAGCTTTAGTTAAAAACAATTTGCAGAATGATTTCACATTTTTTTCCAGCATATGTTGCTTTTCATAATTATTAATAATTCTATCCTAGCAAAACATATAGTATAAATATGTCTGCTCTGGTAAAAATCTCTTCTTTCCTGAAGGCATTTGTTTTGCTTAGAAATACATGTATGATTTTTACTAATGAGTTAAGAACATTTGCAGTATTAACGAAACTTTGTCTAGTTTAGGCTAAAACTGGACAGCAATGGTTCTACAGGCTTTTTACTTTTCTGAAAGCTGGAACTAAATTAAAATACACATTTTTCCCTTTCTTTCCATAGCCAGAATTGAGCTCTGCATGTGTAGTTGTGAACACACAGAATATTCTGTTTCAGCTAGAGATCCTAAGGTAGTGGCTGAATTCTTAATGTCTTTCCTCGTTTCAATAGCTTTGGTCCCAAATCCTGCAGAATTTGATCTATCCACCAGCTTGGCGGCTTTTAACTGTTTGTCTAATGAGAGCATCAAGACTAGGCACTGTATATCAGATTGAACAGCTATAAAATAACTGCCTTGTTCAAATGGTAAATTTTATCTATCCATTTTTATAGTATTTCTTCTCTAACAAAAAGGGAGTGATAGGAATCTCCAATTTTGGTGAACAGAAAGGAGATGTAAGATGTCTTTCAAAAAAAAAAGGGGGGGGGGAGCACTGCAAAAGAACTTTTGCATAAGCCCCCCAAACCTTTTATTGTAATAAGACATGCTGCTTTCAGTGCTATTAAATATACAGGAAGTAAGCGTATTAGCTGTTGAGTAAAAATTAAATCTGTATGTTGCAAGTTGGATAAGCTCAAATAAGAGAGCATCTTATTAATACATAAAGTATAATCTTCCCATTCAGTCTGCTAAGAAGAAAAATAGATCTGTAGACTTCAAACTTTTGAAAGATGTTTTTGAAATAGTTCATTAAATAAATGCTGAGGAATTCTAAGTATACCCAAACTAATCGCATGAGAAAGCAAGGTCCTGTCAGTCCTTACTGGCTTTTTCAGGGGGTACTCTTGCAGTCATTGTTTTCTCTGAGAGATGCAGAATCCTCCTAAAACGTTTCCTAGAATATTGTTATATGAGGTTATAGAATTGCAGCATGTCACTATTACTACATCTGATTTTTAGAGCACAAAAGACTTCCATCATGTGATTCAGCTTAAGTTCTAAAAAGGTGTTCATTTCTACTTCAGAAATTATTTTAGACAATGCAAGTACTTTTACTGTGACAGGGATGCAGCACAGACACACACACACACTTATCACTTCAGAATAGACAGTTTCATTCACTGAGATATAAAGCTGAAATGCAGAATAAGTAGTGTTGTTCTGGAGTATGAAAGGAAGATGCAACTGATGGTTCTGATTAAGCAGCCTTTTGAATTCTCTTTTTCTAATGGGGATGATGAAAGCATATTTTGTTTAGAGTTTTGTTTTGACTCAGTCTGCCATGAAGCTGTTTGAATCTAGGATTATGCCCACATTATTCACATTGCCAAAAACATCCAAACAGGAACAAAGGGAAAGCTAACCTTGAATTTTCAGCATGTATTTCAGTCCTTGTAAACAAGTTACCATGGAGATGGAACCCATGTGAACTACCGCCTTCCTCGCAACTGCTGTAGACTTTGGACTGGCAAGAAAATGTGACACAGCATTGGTGCCATTTGTGACAAAAATGTATTTCAAATACTACACTTAAGCATTTCTTGGCAACGCTACCAAGTGAAAGCTTAGAAATTGCTTAAAAGCATCGAATTGCTTCAAAAGTAGGTGAGATAAGTGAGAAGCAAACCTTTACCTGTTTCACTTTTCCAAATTAAATAATATTCTAGAATAAAAGAAGATGCAAGGTCACTCTGCCTGTCTTGCTTGCAAGATGAAAGTCTGCAAAGACAGCCTGATTGCAATTTTAAATAATTTTCACTAGGAAATGGTTTCAAAGAACCTGAAGTTGTGACACAAAAAAGAGTTGTAAAACAAAAAGGAACACAAATACCCTTGACATTGATTTTGTTGTTATATTTTGAATAGAGCTGCAATTGTCATGTCAGAAGTAAGCAAGCCAGTAAGTATGATGACTGATTTTTATTGTCCATAAATGGAAAGGGAAAAATGCAAAGGTACACATTTCTTCATCCTCTGGATTTCCAGGATATCTCTTGTTTAAAAAGTCTTTTGTTTTCTATCTCAGTAAATTTATTGTTAAAACCATGAGTTCTCTTCATCATCGTCAGTAATCCTCTATATAAACAGTTAGTAATTGCTCAAATTACATTGCTTGTTTATAACCTGTAGATAAAGGAAAAACAAACCAAAACCAAAAGAAAACCCCACCTCTAGTCTCTAGAAGTATAGCTATGACACAAGAAGGTTGTGACTAAGACTCAAATGTGGATGTCAAAAATGGGATGGATTCTCCTATTGTAGTTAGTGCAAATAAATAGCAACACCATAAAAGCTGTGGTCTAGGCTCTAATTGACATTTTTACTCAAGTTTGAAGGTGTTGTTTCCTTTTACAACTTTAAGGGTTCAAAATTAAAACTTCATTGATATGAATGGCATTGACATGCCCTGGTGTTGATTAACCTGTTAACATATATGCTTGAGGAGAGGAATTGTCTTTTAATCTATACCACTTTTCCTGCAGGCTTTTCCTTCTTTTTGCAAATGTTTCCCACCCTAACACGGTTATCCAGTTTTCTTTCTCCTCCAAGTTTTATTGTTCTTTTCCTGATTTAGCTCTTGTAATTCCTTCCTTTTCCCTTTAGTTCCTTTTCAGATGTTCTATTATTTATTTATTTTTTGCTATCTTTCTTTTATGATTTTTTCCAGAGATGTCATCCATTTTCATTAGTTTCGTTCTTATCTCCTGCCATAAGTCCACATCCTAAAGCCACTGAAATCCATGGCAACATTTCCTGATTACAGTAACAGTTGGCCCTTATTTCTTTTATTGATGGCACTTTCAGAAGTCATCAGTTCTGCTTGAACAGTTTAGGCAGTGTAACCAAATTGTCACTATAAGATAAACCAGTAGGAAAATATTCTATTGCAGATGAATGCATTTTATAGTGGGAAAACAAAATAGACATACAGCAAAACAACAGGTGCAGTCACAGTAGTTTTTTATGGAATAAAAAAGTGCTACATTAAAATCAATTGTTCTCATAATGACAGTGCAATGAAAAAAAAATACACAAAACCACCAAAACTATACTTTTATTAAAATAAAATAAAATAAAATAAAATAAAATAAAATAAAATAAAATAAAATAAAATAAAATAAAATAAAATAAAATAAAATAGAATCAGCCATTATGTGAAATACTGTTAATAACGCTAGATAATTTGCTGCTAACACTTGGAAAATCCTACTGCCAAAGAAACTGTCTGGCCATCTATACTGACAGCTCCCCTGTGTTATAATGCAAACAATATTTTTCCTACCCAAAACAAAGCATTTAAAATTATATTCTCCCAAGCTGTATGGAAATGCACTAATTTGTAACTTTCTAAAGCTAACACATTTATGCTTCAGAGATACATAATTTAGCAACAAACAGCAGACTGAATTTTGATCAGGCTTAAAAATGGGTACAATAGCCTTCAGACTGCAAATGAGCTGAAAAGGCTCCCTGGGTATTTTCTTACATCTGAAATTTAAGGGGTAGCCTTTTTTTTTTTTTCCCCTTGAAGATTCCTTTAAAAGGTAATGAACAATCCAAAAAGACCTGTTTATTAATGGCAATACCCAAATATCTTGTTAATGAAGCTTTCTATGGCAGTCCAAGCCATACCTTGTATACATGTTTCTTGTCTAATACAATCAGTTCTACTTGTCTTATGCTCTTGGTAAAATAGTGGAGTAGCTGAATGTATTGGAAGCATACCTCAATCAATAATGCTATAAAATTGTATCAATGTCATTATTAAGAAATCACTACAATATTTCAAAGTCTGGCGTGAATGAAGTTGTTATTCGAAAGCTTTTTAATTAATGTTTTAGTGCCTAAACAAAGCAGGTAGTTGCCTAAACGTCAGCCTAATGTCCAGATTTGATTAAATATGCTATAGGTATCAACAGCATCCACATTTCTAAGTATTTTTTTTTATATAAAGCTCAGACATTGTGAATCCCATACCTTACTTTGCTGTAACATAAGAAAAGGGAATAATGTGTCTTGTGTGACAAAGAAGACATATTGTGGAACTGCGCTTTGGATGAGATATTTTTACCTGAACAAGTCTGGCCAAAGTCATGGCTGTATGGGTTCAGAAACCCTTTGCATAGTTGCCACTAGTTGGAAAAACAGGCGTTTGGTAATAAAAGTCTATTTTATATGTAACACTGTCAGGGCCACTGTGTCTGTTGCAGATGCCTCAATAGAAGAACGCCAATTTACATTCTGCTCAGTCACGTCAGGCTGGTTAAAGTTTGACACACACCTCCTTCCAACCTCCACATTACACTGCAGAATTCTGGTCAGTATCCTCTCCCATGTAGGTCATTTATTTATTCCAATAATATCAGTAATCATTACTTTGTGTGCACTTTTGTTGTATGTATGGCTGGTAAGTACAGGAGGATCTGGATTTGTTGTGTAAGTGGGGCAAGTGGGTAGGCATTGACAGAACTTGCAAGTGCTGAGGAAAGCAGAGAGATGACAGCCCATCGTATCTGTTCAAATTACTGTCTCTGTGATTTCAGTAGGTGTCAAGGTATTTCTTAAAAAAAAAAAAAATTACAAAGAAATTCATTTCGAAGTGGTTCCTCTCCAGTGTCTTTCTCAGTCTCTTACTTTCCTTCATTCTCCTTGTCCTTTTGACCCATCCTTACATGAAGCAGCTACATCAGTGCCAAAATTAGCAGCCCAGTCACCCTGACTCTGTACTCAAGCAGGTTTGAAACTTAGGTGATTGATTCTTATCGTATGAAGTTACATAGCAGTTAAGTGAATTAAAAAAATGAAGTGGTAGGAATTCAGGCAGTGTTTATTTTTCATGAAGCATGCAGTCTTATTCCAACTTTACACAGCTGGTGGTAGCTCTTCCCACAGATAGTATCTGCAGGCTTAAAAAGGATCGGAGAATATGCTTATATGGATGGTCAAGGCTGCCCTTAAGATCACACCAAGACATACTTTCAGTTGTTTACACCCCAGTAACTTCCATGCCTGTAATAGTTCACGTTTTTTCTTTCTAATACCTCTTAATGATGACAAGAATAAAAGAAAGGGCAATTATTCTGTATTCTAATTATTTGCTATGGGAAGAGCCTGTTTCCAAAACATTAAGCCTAAAGATAAGCCCTAATTGTCAGTCGAGACACAACCATGCTGCTGAAGTCAGAAGACAACTTTCTAACTGGCTGTAGTTGTTGAGGAAAATCCTGCATCTGTTTTTCTGCTAGAAGCAGCACTTTCCATCACTGACATCTATGACTTGCTGCTAGACAGGACAACTATTGATAATCAAAGCAGAAACTACAGCTAGTTTGAAAAGCAGTTTCACTGTAGGAAAATGGTATTTTGAGAACACTTTATAGCAGATAAGGTTTTCTGTTGTATTCTTTTGAAAAGCAATACTGAACTAAATACTTTGAGAATGTTAGAGACTATGAATTTCTTGTGCTGAACAAAATACCTCTTTCTTTTTGGTATTGTATTCTGAGTTATTGGTTTTATAATCTTGTGATAGAAAGGCACGTGGAATGGTACAGTATCTCACTTTTTACTTTAGATCATTCTTATAAGAGTCTGGTGTACTTTCTTCATTCTATGAAAATCTCTTTTCATAGAGTGAAAATGAGTGCCTATGAGTTTTATACAGGTGATATGAGTATTATTGGGATATATATATATATATATATATAATTTTAAATGAATACAAATATTTCATGCTAATTTTTTCCTCATAGTATTTCCTAGTCTAGAGCATGCAGCACATGTGGGGTTCGGTGTTTGAAATCTGGGTAAGTACATGTAATTAGATAGGCAGTGGGAGTTTTCATTCTTTCTACTCATGTTACATGCAAGTAAACCTGCATTTCTTAGTAATTCAAACATTAATACAATAAATATGAACTAGAATTCAAAGAAAATAATTTATTTCTGTGCTTCCACTGACAGAGAATGGCAGTCAAACAATCCATATTCATACAATAACTATCGAGTATTCATGGAAGGGATCTTTTTTCGCCCATTTCTTCACATATTTTCATGTATTTCTTGTGTCTATGCACCACAAGGCAATGCTATGCTGACACTGTTGTGCTGTTAAATTTTAGTGACTTTGCTGTGGTATATAAGGAGATTTTGGAAATTCTCTCTGAACACCAACTTGTTGAAATTTTGACGTTGCATGGCAGTGCTTCATTTGGATGACGACAAAAAGTAGACACAGTCCAACCAAACTGGGATTCATCTACATTGCTGACTTAATCTGTCCTTCTGTTAGGATGCTGCAGAGTCTCACTCCACCAGCCAGGCTTCAGCTCCTAGCACAGAAGGCTACTGAAGGGGCCAGCAGCATGTAAGGCTGGCAGATCCCTGCTATGTCTCCTTTGACAAACCCAGAAGCCCCAGAACTGCAGCACAGAGACAGCCTAACAGGTGGGAGGCCTACATTTTCATTTGTGTTCAGAGTTTCCTGGGTTTGTTTCTAACTCAAAACTGTAGAAAGAAATTTGGAATTCACTGAATGGATGATTCCTTTGTCTATACCTACCTAACTTTTTAACACTATTATCCCATTTTTATACACTAAAGGAAAAATAAACTGTTTTAAAGCTGCTAATGGAAAGTGATGAAATTTTAAATGTGTCCAGCCTCCTTTCCTTTTCTAGGGGTGGGTTGAAAATTCAAGACTTAAGATTCCTTTATAAGTAAAGTAATAATTTTAGTAAGTTCTCCAAAGTAAGTTTTCCATTTTACCATTAATGGAGAGTGATGTGCTACATTTGCAAAACCTTTAGGAATAATTTAATAAAGCTAGATTCTTTCTTTCTTTATTTATTTATTTTTAATATAATGTTTTCGGTACCTGCATGCAGCAAGAAGGCTAAAATAACCCAGACACTGAATGTGGAGTATTGTCTGTCTTCTAGCAGTAAATACTAGAGTACAATGTGTTTTATGGTCAGATATGTGCACACGTATCTGACCATAAATCAGTGCCTCAAGCTTCCCTCAAGGAAAGTTGAAAGAGTGCATCTCACAAGAGAGGAAAATGCATTTAAAATTACTGCAGCTATAAAACAAACTGACATAACCCAAAGCAACAAATATGGGCAAGGAAATCTTCTGGGGACACATCAGTGCTCTGAGAAGATTTCTACTTTTTGGTTTTATTTGCTATCAGGGATCCAGTGTGGTTTATGAATGGAATAAAATATATTCGTTATGCCTCCTAATATTCAAACAGCTGCATCATGCCTTTGGAGTCATTCTCATACAGAAGTACTATAACACAGAGCTCAAAGAAAGTGATACTCGATCTCTTTCCGTGAAGATTTTCTCTTTTGTAGTTGGAAGTATGCCCAATTCAGCTTGCTCTTCGTATGCTCTTATTCCCAGATGTTTCACCAAATCTGGGGACATGAAGGAAGAAGGCAGAGAAAGTGGAAGGAAGAGCCCTATCATAATTTAGAATGGGCTCATTTCAGGGAAAAAAAAAAATAATGAGGGTATTTCATGTAGTTTCTGCCTGAATTTTTTTGCAGCACCATTTCCTTATTTGAGGTTTCATCCTCAAAAGTTCACACTGCTCAGATTACATTATGATACGGCTTATTTCATTATAACTGCATCTAATTGATGGTACTCACTTAAGATTTTATCACTTGTACCGATTCTCAGTGGCATTTAGAGAGAAGACTGGGCAATTTGGATGGAATTCAATTTTTTCATACTTGTTATGCCCATTTATCATTTATTGCTGTTATCAAGATGATAGCGCATGTAACTGAAGAAGACTAATTCACGAATGTGGGAGAAATACTCTGAATTTATTATTTAAAATATATGAAAAATATGTGATCCTAAAGTCACTTGATGTTAATTCATGGCCATGCTTAATCTTTTAATTTGTTGGGATTTTTTAATCATCACTGAGTTTCTGCTCTAGCAATTAACATTTTGTCTTGAGGATATTGCTTCCTAATAGGACTGGTACCGAACCAACTCACTCTAGTAGGAGTTAGTGGAGAGTGAGACTTTGCAAGCAATATCCCAAACAATTGAAAGCTTGCCACTTTATAGTGCTAGTGATTGAATAAATTTAACAAAACCATGTAACGTATTGTCCTGATACTGTTATGATATCTGTCTCTGAAACATAGATATTAGAGACTTTCATGAGCCATTGTCACCAAGGTATATGTATTTCTGTGCACAAATGAGGAGGAATTTCACTGAGTAAAGTTGCTGAATTGTAGCATGTAGCGGAATTGCAGAAGGTTTGTTTGTTTGTTTGTTTGTTTGTTTGTTTGTTTTTTGCTTTCTTGCGTTGTTTTGGTTTGTTTTTATTTTTGTTTTTCTTTTTAAAGACATTCTCCTTATCCTTCTATCTGAAAACTAAAGTTAAGATTTCTATTGTCTTTATTTGCTCAGTTGAAAAACTGTCTCCTACCACGTCTTCTCATCAGGGTTGGTTTAACTTAAGAAAGTATCTTTCAAGTTTTTTCTTCATAGTTTGAGAAGAAAGGTTATAGGAACCTCAGTTAATTCTAATTTATCTTCCCCACCTCCTTTTTAAAACACTTTTTTTTGAAGGTTAGTCCAGTAGTGAAAATAGTAGGTCTGTAGCCATATGTAACGGGTACTAACTATGTATCTGTTTATTAGATGTTCATTTTCTGCTATTTAATAAAATCCACATTAATGTCTTTAATGCACATCACTGCATTTCCTGAAAACACAGATAGTGAACAAGCCTCAGCTACTTCCTAGCCCTCCTCCTTCACATTTTGTGAACCTTTATGAGCTCAAAGGCTCTGTGAGTGCTAAGTCATGTGGTGTGTCCAGGGGAGAGGAAACAAACAAACAACAAAAAACAGAGGCCCAAAGCTTCACTTTTACGTTATTCCTCCCTCTGCACTTTACCTCTCTGGACCATTGCAGTCTGACCCTTATGAAAGATCAACACATCAGCTGGCCACAACATTTCTAGCATCCTGACAACTACTTCAGAGCTGCTGAGAGAATCATTCAGCTTCTCCTGAAAATATCAGGGAAGTTGAATTAGACTAGGCTTGGTGAAGGCATTAGAGTTCAATAATGTCTTTTCGTTTCTGTGGTAGTCTAGGTCATGTAAGATTAAGCTCATCTTTTGAGAATTTTTTCTGTCCCAAATGGAGGGACGCTCACTGATCACTCACTGATTTTTCTATCCAAACATTACTGTTGTTGGTAGCTCTTCTTCCTTCCTATCCTAATCATCATTATAAAAATTGGTCATGACTTCAGACAGTACTGAGTCTTCACAAGATACCTTGTTACTACACTTAATAGCAGGTTGTTAAGAGTGTAATGGCTTTGCACTGTAACCGAGTTATTCAGCAACGAGTGGTTATAAAATATGCACTGTAATAGCAAGCATTGCCGACTGCTGTAAAAGCTGGACTTAGAATGTTTCTTTCTTATTCCATAATTTAATGAATCACTTCAGCACTTCCAAAAGTGAGCGAATACCAGTGGTCTGCATCAGTCAGAGCATAAGGATATGATTCATGAACTTGCTCGACTAAAAACCTGGACAATGCTCTGAGATTACTTTACAAGGTCATCAAATAAATGCTGAAATACTACAAACATTTCTGTGCAGGGTTTTAAGTATCTTTAGAAACAAAAAAGTGTGGGTGTTTTGGTTAATTTCTCAATATAAAATTGTATTCTGAACCAAAAGTTCTACACAGCAAACAAATTCCTGATACTTAAGCTTGACCCCATGAGATTTGCTAGTCCTTTTAAATACCCACTTTCCAATAAAATGTTTTCTAAAGATGGAGCTTACTCTCGTGGACATTGAACTGCCAGACTTAAAGTCCTTGGCAAAAGGAATGAAACCTGGTGAATATGATACTACAGGATGAAAAGGACTTGCTCCGAGCAGACAGCAAAGATAAGAAGGATCATAAAATTAATTGAAGCTTGAAGAGACAGTAAGTTGGGAGTTGAGAGGAAAAAAAGGGTCCGGTTGAGAAGGAGATCTGGAGAAAAGGTGATCAGTGATCATATGCATCTCAGATGTGGCAAACTTTTAAAGATTTAGCCTAAATGAGAGTGAGCTCCTTACATCTAGGAGCATACTTTAGCAGCTTTGTTCTCAAAATTTCACAACTGGTATCATTGTACATAGAAATCACTAACCATAAGCTTTTGTGTTCAGCTGTACCAGTAGTCCATAAGGCAGAACAGAAATAACTTTAAAAGTTAGTTCAAAGCCCAAGGAAAGTTAACATCTTCAGGTCTAGGTATGTTTAACTTGAGCTGGATCAGTATAGAGAGGAGAGAAAAATGTTAATTTTTCTTTAAAGGGTAATAGTGTGTGTGTGTTTGTTTGTTACTTAAATCTGTGACTTCTCAGCACTTTTTTTTTTTTTTTTTTTTTTTTTTGTCTTTCATTAAGAAAGCTTCAGGTTCAAAATAGAACCTGTGATCCAAATTGATGATTTCTTGGTATTGCCCCATTCCTGAAATATTCCAGTAAAAATGTGTGTGATTATTTTTGTGTGTGTATATTTTTTTTTCTTCCTTCTATTTAAAGGAAAGAGAGCGCTGATAGCACAGAGGAGGATTTAGCTATTGGCTACCTTCTTTGTCATACAGATCAGGAGCTTGGGAACTGGAGAGGTAGGCAGAATCAATTTAGGCTGCTCTGTTTGAGAAGTATCATAATTCAGGACATCATCCTAGCAATGGATGAGTCTTCTTAGTAGCTTTGTATTTGGAATAAGCACGTCACTATTAAGACAAAAGCGATGTATTAGTCTGTACTTCTTAAATTGTGTTAGTTTGTCATGTTAATTTAAACCATGATCTACTCCTTCATCACCAGACATTTTTCTCCTGGAGGGAAAGAAAAAAAAAAAGAAAATAGTAACTGATCTAATGATGGAATTATAGCTATCTGATGTTTCCATTTCCCGGTGGCATGTAGGAGTTAAATCATTTCCACACTATTTTCGCTCTCTAAATGTTTTTCTCCAGTGTACTCTTGCCTTCAGAAAGATGTAGAAAATCCTTTTCTGAATCAGTACTTAATTATTGTTCACTCTTCCCCAGTTTTTGATCCCATAGGAGTAAGAAGGTTTCTGGTGTTGCTTTCAAAGAAGTGAGTTTTCTTAGAAGCACTAAAAAAGATATTCTTTGTTTTAATTTAAGCTTATGATCTACTTTAAAATTTGAAGAACAATTTCCTTTTATGATACTAATTTCAGGTTGTCATTTCATGCTTCTTGTTCATATCTAGTTTATTAGATCACTTTGTGCAGACTTTTTCTTTCAATCTAAGTTAGTACCTGCAATTAAAGCTGTCTGTAACTGATAATGAGTAATGTATTGCACAAAAATGTTTCTTTAAAAAAATCATAAAATCTTTATGGCAAAGATTTATAAGCTTCTGCACATGTGTCATATATGGACTCGTGTAGATAAGACTGTGGACTCAGATGTCTAAAAAAAACAGGTTGCAGTTTTTGATGATGGATAGATTGATTTAAATGAGTAATGTTTTGTCTAGAGCTGATCATGGTTTACTGAGGTGTGGAATTCACAAATTTCAGTAAAGACAAGTTGGGAAAAAATCAAACTAACAGCAGCATAGAAAAAATAATTTAAAAAAATCTTTAAAATCATTCCCTTCTGGAATGACATTTTACCACTTTCTTTTCAGTAGAAATTTAATTTAATTAATGTTAATGTGTAATACTCTCGCAGTGCCAGTCATAAGAAAATTCACAGGATGATACAAAACATGAACAAAATTATGAATCAGTCTTCAAGTACATTCCCTAGGTGAGGACTTGTTCAAAGTGTGTGTCAAAAATCCCACTATTTTTAGCATATGGTAGTTGTTTTTTTAAAAAATTATATTGAAGGACGAGGACCATCTAGCCAATATAAAAAAAAAAAGCATACGTATATTTAAGTACAGAATTTTAGAAATTGCACTGCCTTTCCTAGCCTGTCCCTGACTGCTATGTACAACTTGATGGGGGGAGCATGCCCATCCCATGGCATGGAAGCAGTAATAAGTGTATGGCAAGAACAATTCCTGCAGTTGCATTGGCTTTTATGAGATTTCCATGGTTATCAGTCTTCATGTTGAAGGCTGGAGTTGGTCACCGCTTCAGACAAAACTTCTCCCTGTAGTGAAGTTTTAGGTAGCAAAGTGTCTGCATTGACTGTCCTTGGAAATCGGATATTGCAGAATGTGTTGAACCATATATTGTTCAGTACTGTTTGCTGGTTTAGAGTCAAGCAAAACTTGCTTTTGAATGGAGAGAGTAAACACAAGCTACAGACTGTGTATTTTCTAGAAGTATCCCCAAGAAGTCCACCAGAAAGCTCTAATGAAAAATTGAAAGATGAACAACTCAAAGAAGATGGAAGATCCATGTGTTTCTGTGGAGTTATTATCTTTCTGTGGCACTAGCTGGATACGGTATTATATATAGTAAGCCAAAATTAGAAAAGTCAAAAGTTACAATGAAGAAGGTAAAATTGAGGGTAAAATGGCACCCTGTGATAATAAAAATAAAAATAAAAGCAACAAAAAACAACTTTCAACCATTTAAAAGAAGAAGCAAACAGCAGTAAAGTATGAGGCTATGATTTTCAAAGAGGTTAGAAGAAGGTGCTATGTATTGGAAGGAATGCAGTTTGAAGAGCTATAAGGACACTAGCAGAAGAAAGATGAAACTTGTTGAAAAAGTAATTTTAAAAAACAATAATCTGTGAACATTGAGAAAGGGAAATAACTAAACTGGTAAAAGTAGGTATTATCAAGTGAGAGAGTATACAAGGAAAGCGAAAGACATCAGGGAACTTAATATGGTTGAACTGGAGATACTAATTTTTAAAAAATTCAATAACTGGCACGAGTGTCAGAAACATTTATGTTCTACAGAAGCTGAAATATGTTGTTCTTCAAGGCATTCTTTTTAGATGCAATTTTATTTTTTCTATTTCCTTGAAGAAGTACAACATATTGAAAACATTGCTGCTTCCCTGTTAATTGTATGTATGTTTTATTGCCCAAGTATTTAAGATATTAACTTACTGGGTGATACATTTTCAATGATTTTCTAACTGAACCAAATTAAATGAATGAACTTCTAGGAAATGAACAAGAAAGTTAATGTATTCTTTGTTACCTATAATTCTTTGAATTACTTTTCTTGAATACCTGTATTCATCATTTGCTTAGTTCTAGCTGTAGAATTCATTTGCCTTTATAGAGAATGTGGTTGTGTGCATTAATGCAAGGTTTACATTAACTTGATTTTTGTTAGTAGTTGACTGAAAGAATTAATGCAGCAACTGCTTCCACGGGACATATTTTTAATTTAGCAATAGGTTTGTTGAGAAAAGCCAAGATTTTTCCTTATTTGTATAGATGTTAGTCTCTTATTGTTTAGAAACAGAACTCTTCAGCTGTTGCATGTTGTGTTACAATTTGAACTGTAAAAACATGATAGTATCCTATTTATGAATTCCAGTCTCAAAAGCTAATTTAATTGGTGTATTCCAACTACTATTGCTTATTTCACACTTCAATAGGTAAAGATGCATTAATAATCGAAGTTTCAAACTGTAATTAACATTAGCTTTAGGCTCCTGACAATGAAATGATTACATTTTTATATATGACTTGATACACAAAGTTAATCTAACCTGTGCATGAATAACGAAAGGAACTTGCATTTACTCTCTAATGCAAATCACCACATATAATTATGCATTCTTTGCAACTGCAAAGGGTGAAAAAAGTAAAATACTAGCGTCAGTGAAATTTTTACAGATGTCCCTTGTTCATCTACTTCAGCTCCGTAGGCAATTACACTGAGCTGAGGATGATGTTTCATCTCATTTGTTTCCACGCTGTTACTTCAGTTACAGAACAGTGCTCATTTTCTTCATTTGCATGAGTTTAGGTAAAAGGTGAGAAGTTGGCTGCCTAAAGAATAAGGGCCTGATTTTTCCATTGTGCCATGCAAGTTTGCTCCACAAAGCCCTACCAATACCCCTCCAGTGAAGGAGTCTTTCAGAATCTGTTTTATTACATTTCCCTTGAAGCTACAAAGTAGTCTTCCAATTACTTTTATGATTCTGGAGTAGTTAGTCATCTCTCTCTTTTTTAATATAAGGCAGGGAACATGCAGCTATAAATCACTAGCAAGCAGGATCTAAAAGCTTGACAGTGAGGCAAAGAATCTGCTTCTAAATTATTGGATCTGCAATTCTGCTTCTTAACTGCGGCCTAGCGTTGATTAAACCAAGCTAAACATTAGAAACTTGACAGATTTTATTGCCTGTTATGGTCATTACAAGTAACAAGTATGCTAAAAGCAAAATATTACAGTAATGCACTTTGCTACACTAAGTGTTTGTAATAAAATTATAGCGATGCTGTATATGAGCAGGGCAGAAGTTTTTAGCAATAAAACGGGGTGGTGTAAGTGAAACAGCAACACTGCTGGCAGCCTCCCGTGCGTTGCCAGCCCTGGGGCTGCCTCGCTGGGCACCGGGTTCAGGTGTGGACACGGAGAGCAGCTGACGGCACGTGGCAGTGCCAGCAGGCCCCTGTTCCCTGGTACCACCAAGGGCACTGCTCACTTCTGCGTTTCAAAATGGAAATGGCAAGAAGCAGCTGAATACATTTTTCAGTGAGAAGAGCATTTATTACAAAAGTTGAAGAAAAATTAAGGGAAAATGTTTAGATTAATCGTTACTTGTGAAGAAGCTATCGATCTACTTTTTAATAAAAGCTGGAGATTACATTTGTCTCTTTTAGTAGGAAGGGGGTAAAAAGTAGTTTGAGAGCACCATTTTCTGTTGCAAGGGCATTTATGTATAGGAGGGCAGTTAATATTTATTCTTTTGTGCACAGTCTTTGTTCTTCTCAGTTCCTGCCTGTTTTCATCTAGATTCCCACTGATACCTTTTGTTCTCCCTTTAACTCCTCACCTGATTTTTGTACCTCCACAGACTTTCTCCCTTAGCATATATTCTGTAGGGAGCAGTGGGCACAAATGCTTTAATTTAGAAATTCCATCTGGGACGTTCTCCGTGTATGACAGGAAGAAAATGAAAAACTAAAAGAGAAGTTAGGCAGGATAATAGGCCAGGAAATCAGCATATCTCCTGTGCTTCTAAATTCTCTTCTTAAATCAAGTGGTGCCTGAGGTACAGAAATGCAACGCACAAAAGACTGAGCAGCTATTCAAAATAAGATGATGCTAATAATGGTGGATTTGGCTCCTTTTAAGTGAAACAGCATTGGATAGAGTAGTCTGAGTCACAGCTACATCAGATGCATACTTCTTATTCAGGCTCCCAAACTAAATAATTAATGTCTGCATCACAGATTATTTTTTTTTTTAAGAATGGTTCCTGAATTCCATAATAATTTTTGAATTCTGAATTTCTGTAAGAAAGGTTTTGTGACAACAATGTGGTGTAAGTGTGCCACCTGCAGGAGCTTCCAGCTGAGGAAAGCTGTAGCCCCTTTGGCTGGACCACACCTGGGGCAAGCTGGCTTCCACCATGGGCTTTGCCCTTGGTTTCTTGCAGGTCTGCTTCTCAGGAGACCATTCTCAGTACACCATTTTCTCAAATGTACATTGGGTGTGGATTCAGTACATAAAGGCAGTTAGTGCCTAATACAGAACTTGTCAGACTTCCTTGCTGAATTGAACAGATGTCAAATGTTTTCTAATGTAGCTAAATCTTCTCATATATACGTTGCACCTGAGAGAAGAAAGGGGAGATGTGAATAGCTCTGGGAACAGGTCGCTGAGATGCCCAGACTCTTCCAGTGGTGCTTTTATGTCCTTTCTGAGCAGGCAGATTACTTCATGAGGTTAATCAAAAAATCCCTTATATCTTGTGTATTGCATGTGGTAACCAGGCATCCTGATATACCCCATAGCCTCAACACCAGCCCGCTCCTCTTTCAGTCATGCGATATAGCCGTGGCATGAGAGCTGTATTTGGATTCCTTGAGAGCCACAGGAAATTCAAGACTAAGCTCTCTCGAACTGTTGCATGAACAGATCAATACCTTGACATTTGTTTAACTGGTGGGAATCCAGATAGATGGTATTTGGTGACACGCATCACTTTATCTCTCATTATTTACTATTTCAGCTAAAACTCCATTTCATCCGGTTTTGCAGGTTTTCAATTACATCTAATTCAAAACTTTGGTACTTCAAATAGGATGAATTAACTGATGTTAGTATAAGAGAAAATCCTCTTTCCTCTTTGCATTCTCAGGACTAGTGGGGTACTGATTCTTGGGTGGGTTGCGATGATAGCAGATATGTTCTTCCATTACAGCCCAAGCATATTAAAAGCTAGGCTGGGGTATGCACCCATGCTCCTAAAATGGATGCCATTGGCAATACGTTGTGTTCATATCACTTTCTCCTTTTTTTCTTTTCTTGGAAGGATAAGAAAAGAATAAATACAAACATTATCATATTACACCATACAGATTCTCAGTGGATTGTATTCACACCTAGGAGAGAGACTGTTATGTGTACTGTGCAAACATAAATCTGGTATTGATACATCAATTGCTTTTTATGTCTCATTTTAAGAAGCTGTTTTGTTGTTGTTGTTTGTTTTTAGTTTGTTTCCCTCACACAAACATTATGGAGTAAAGGCTTGTACTTCTGCTGCTGGAAGGTGAAGAGCAGAACAGAATGTATCCAAAAATAAATAAATAAAAATCAGGTCTGCTGTATCTGATGTACCAGGGTAGTGTTGGATCCTTGTGCTATGTTAAGTATTGAAGAACACTCTTTCCATCCTGTTATACTTTATGGTATCTAAGGTTATTACAAGTGACATTTCTCCTTTGTTAGCTTGTGATATTTACCACTTCAAAATTGAAAGGTACCTCTCTATCTGTTAGAAATTTGGGGAAACACATAATTTTTACTGTGAGACTCTTAATCACAGTCTCCTGTGTCTGGGAGAATTCTTGTGCCTTTGGGGGATCATTCATGTAGGAAAGTCACCACCTTTTTCCAATACCTGTGGTTTATGTGTTGCTTGTTTCTGCCTACTTTGTTGAAAAATGACCTATTTTGTGACCCAACCAATGTGGCATTTCATTTAAAAAAAAGGGAGGGGATGGAGCTGGAATTGAATAAAATTAATTTTTCTATCCATATATTTTCATACTGTATTTGTATGTAGATGTTCAGGAGAAATAATGGTAATTATTATTGTCACTCTGATTGTTAAGATTGTTCTTATTTGCATTTTAGTAAACAAGAGAATATTCCCCCCTCCCTCCCCTTTTGGTGTGTGTATATTGAATCCAGTTCTGTCAGTATGACCTGAACCAATTTTGACCAAAAATAGGTAAATATAATTAATATGTCTCTCCTTCATCTGCTGACCTGGTCACGAACTTTCATAACGTAAAGCCCATTTGTAGAACTGGAGTAACTGTTTTTGATGGAAATTAAACTGATACCAAAAAATGCATTTCAAAATGATTTTTGAATTACAGTAAAATTTGATGGGAAAGAAGATGTGTACCTCTCCAAATAATTTTTTTGGTTCCCAGAAGAAAATACCCTGGTTAGTTATTGACTGCAGCTATAAAATATTTCCTGACATTTTTATATGTCTCCAGATTTGAGGCAAGATCTGACAAGTGACAGATATTCCATGCCTCATTTGTACATTGGGCTCTTTTTTTCTAAGCGTGCCATTGTCTTTAGATACAAATATGGAAATCAATATACAGATGCTTTTAACAAAGAGAGCATTGTAAAGTATCTGCTGAATTATCTTCCATGGAATCATCTGTCACTTTACTGACAGCCCAGATTTTAACAATGATGGTATAATCTAAAGTGTTCAGTCTTAAGTTTTGTTAGATTTATAATGTCTTAATTGTGATCTACTTTGTTAAATTTTGAGTCAGACCAGATGGTATGAGGAATGTATTAATTAAATTAGGTGGTATAATCAAGATGCACAAGTCCTTTCCCTCTTCAGGACTTTTTATTCTTCTGTTTATGTTAAATCATTCCAACTGTCTTGGATAATTGCATGTTAATAAAGACAGTAAAGAAAAACACACTGTTACTTTGAACTGAAGCTTGCATAGGGAGGGGCATTGTTGTTGTTCTTAATTATTAACATTTATTTTGAATCAGATACTTTTGTAATTGTTTTGTTTAATGAAGACATTTGCAAACTGTGAAGTCCAGTTTGCAAATATCTGACAGATTAAGTTAATCTGTATAGTCCTACAAAATGCTCATAACTGATTGCTAGATAAAGAATTAAAGGTTGTATTTGTGAATGTTTTGGTGGTAGGAGTCTTCTATTTTAAATTTAATCTGTGATGGAGGCTCATTATAAGAACCTGTTGCTTCTGTGTCCGTAAAATCATCACAGCTGTTAGTATTAATTAGCACTGTCTATCTATCCCTTACACTGAGCAGAGATTGTAGCACAGACCCATTCTAGAAGATGACATAGCTAAATTGTTTCTGGATGTTTCTAACTTTGGCATGTTTGACATTGAAATCCTGGTAGGAGGGGTGAATACTCATGAATACTTGTGTTTTGCTGGTTTTCTATCCTTTTGAGAGAATGGATTTCTATGAACACTTGATTCTGCACTATCTGTGTATCTGTAAAATGATTGCTGTTTTTCCAGTACTGCAATCCTAGCATATTTTATAGATGCTTCTTTCCCAGATGCATTGTTATGGTGAGATTTTGTACTGCTCCTTTGAGCCAGTAGCAGGAAGCAAGGAGATAAGCAAAAGGATAAGGAAAATTCCATAGTGAGCATGAGAGAGAGACATTTAGTGTTAATGTTTTTCCTCTTACAGTAGCTTCTGTTTTTCATTGTTACAAGAAAGAGATTTTCTTTCTTTTCCTTTTTTGTGTTGTTAGAAGGGACATCTCTTGGCCTGTGTTGCTGCTTACATATACACAAGCATAAAAACATATTTATAAATTGCATGATTCTGCAGCAAGTTAAAAACTGGAAGGTCAAGAGGTAAAAATGGAACTGATGGAACCAAGAAAGAGGGAATGGAGTGTTTAGTGTGGTGTTTGTGTGCATTTGGCTTGTGTTTATTAGAATAACTAAATTAGCCTGTGTTTGGAAAATATATAGATAGATTTTTTTTTTTTCCAAGTGTCTTATGGCTATTTTGAGACTGGTAACCCCTAATATAACATTATGCCAACATTTCTGTTCATAATGACTGAAAACTAATCCTCGGGATATGATACTTGTTCACTTTAAATTCCCAACCCTGCAAATGCTGTATTTTTAAACTTGTTCCACGGAGCATGCATTTATTGCTTCAGCTAATGAAAAGTAACACATGTATACAATCCAGAATAATACATTTCTGAGATGATAAATATTATATGAATATCGTAAATCTGTCCTCTTAGAGGGAAAAAAAAAAAAAAGACTAGAAAATGGCACAAAAGATACCCATTTTCATTATGGCTGTTAGACTACAATCATCCCAGCCTATTCTAAAGCCACAGCATGGATGATGAGCAGTTGAAATCCAATTTGAATTCATAATACCACATTTAATTTACACTACCACCTGTCAATAGGAAATAGACTGAGACATATCTCCTGAGATATCCATAGGGAATGTTCACTTATAATTAACCTTTCCCTTTTTTCAAAAAAATAAAAATCTTTGTCATTGTGATGGATTATTTGTGCCATTTCCCATTTTTGTAACAATATCTCACTAAAAATAGTTGAATATAATTCTAATATTTTCTGTAAAATGTAACAGATGCTTCCTATAATCTTTTACGTTGTTGCATGTACATCCTTTTTCCCCTTTTATATGTGCCCCAAATAAAAGTGGAATTGCCTTGCTAAATTCTTGAAAAGCCTAAGTAGTATCATGCACTTTTAGGTCAGGATATCTAATATAAAATGTGAATAGTGCAGCTCTTTCTTTTGAAAGAAGATGTCACAAACAGATGAAATGATGATAGAAGTGGACATTGGCACAGATTTAACCTAGTCATTATTCTCATTAGGCTGTTATTTTGGGTTCTTCTTTAGATGACAGCACATGATGATACTTGACATCTACTTTGAATTTGTATTATCATGCTTAACATGTTCAACTCATATTTTTCAACAGTTAAAAGAGCAAATGCGTGATTTCTAAGATGTCCATATCAATAGTGTTCATATCTTCGTATTCACAAGCCATGGATAAAATGGATGGCTGGTACTTAAAGTCAGGGAACATTTGAGATTGAGGGGGAAAAGAACATGCCGAAATAGTCAATGATTTTCTCCTATTCACCCATATACTTCTTAATTCCAAAAGCAATAAAGTATATTTCTGTGTTGGCACATCTAAGATGATTGCGCTAGTTTGACAAAGCTCCTGAGTCTTTGAAAATCTTTCTTGAAAAGATATGTTCTACTAATGTTTTGTCACTTAATAACATATGGTGAGGAAATAATACAGCTTCATCAATAATTTCTTATGGCTTCTGCAATGTTTTTCCCCTTAACACAAGACTCAGAAAATAATGCCAAATAAAAAACTCTCCAGGGAAAATTACTTCCCTTTTTCCACACAAAGCTTGGAAAAGAAATGAAACCCAAAAGATATGCAAACTATCTTGGCACTGGTCTCAGTTTGTAGGCTCCATCTCAGCCTGAATTCTGAAGCAAACTGCATTTTTCTCCTCTTTGTGTTTTCATTTGAAATGCAATGTGGCTCTCATAAAGCAATATGATTTAGACACATTGGCTGCTTTTTTTTTTTTTTTCCTTTGCTTTTTTCTAGAACCCATAATCATTCCAGTTATGTCTCATTGTTATACTAACCACTATTACAGCTCTCTAGATATTCTTGACCAGTTCTGCTAATGCAGCGAAAGCTCCACGCAGCTCTACTGATCTCCAAGATATTGTAATTATGGATGGTTTACCTGGATTGTTGTCATCTGATTTTTTTTTTTGTTCGAGATTTTTAGTTCGTGATTTGTGATTAATGCCTAACAAAGTGGTTTTGGTGATTTCAAGTTCTCTCATATAAATTAACCTTTATATGTAAAATATTGATTAAATTTTCTCTTCATGTTATATAATTTTGTGAACGCAAGGAAGAATGTGTTTATTTTGGGCAACTGTATGCATAATTAGGATGATTTGATATCCATAACATTTTAAAAGTTCAAAATCGGAGCCTACATGTTACACAAGTATTTCCATCTCAGGATCCCACTGGTAACAAAAACACCAGAGGAGCCAGTTTATTTTCTCTGTTCTCACCATCTGTTTTGCACTCATCAAACCAAAGAAGGCAATGAAATTGTACTAGAACAGCAGAGAAGTGAAGCAAAAAGCAAATTGCTCCTCCTTTTCCTGTCCTGAACAATGGAAATTCTGGCACTTGCATTACTTAAAGACCTTGAAAACTTTAACCTATTATCACTGCATATAATACAAAGCACTTAGCCAAAGGCATTAAGCATCCTTAAATTTTACAGTGTGGGAAAGCAACTTCCTAGCAGAAAATTATAATACAGTTTTTTATGACTTGAAAAGTATAGATTTTGAAATGCATAGATCAGAGATAGTCTTTCTAAGATCTTACAGCTCATCCACTCACATAGCTGATCTCTTATATTGGACAATGGTCAGTTACCACATACTTGTCCAAATTCAACTAATGTTAGTATTTTTGAGGGTCATTTTCACTCAAGCATTCTTCATACTCCCTGGTACTGACACTGTTGTTTGAAGGGGGACTATCTAACATCAACTTTGTTACCTATTGTAGAGTGTGGCTTTCATCTTTGGGACTGATGAATGAAGTGTTTATCCTCAGATAAATCCAAATTTGTCAGTGGGAGTAGCTGAACACATACTCTGTCCCACTGGTCTGACTTTCCAAAGATCAAAAAACCACAAACTGTGAACCAAGTCATAAACATGCTGGAAAACATACCTGTGTGTATTTGCTTTAAATCACAACAGCCTGAAGCAGTGCTTGTGGTGTTAAACATTACAGGAAAAGCAGAAACAATGAAATTCATAGAAGATAAACAGTATTTTATGCAAGAAGAAAGGCTTGCTGGTTTAAAACCTTGCCCAAAACATAGCTTTAACTTACTTACCTGGTCTTTAAATGGTTATGCATGAGATTGAAATGTAAATAAATGTGTCCAGGTTTTATCAAGCAACTCTTAGAATTTTCCTGTGAAAACTGAGTAGTTAGTTATAGAGACGCATACTTGCACTTTTTATTGAAAAATATAGTTTGTGGGAGCTGCTGAAGCTCCTATAAATATAGTATGCTTGGTTTACTAAGGCCAAATTAATAAAATTGATTTATTTTCATGCTATCTATTTATAATCTGATAAGTTTGAAAAACATTTAGCTACAGCGCATTGTCAATATGTGGTGGGTTTAGCTCGTTCATCTCTTAAAGCAGAACTCCTCTCATGGATTGACCCAGAAGGCGCCTGTTAACTCTATGCACCATTTTATAACTAATGTAGATGCATGATTTCATGCTTGCAGAAGAAAGCACAACCAACTTTACTAGATGATCAGTAAGTGCATTTTCCTGTTGACTTTTGTTATTATGGAAGACAGAAAAGTGCCAGTCTTGCTTAGGGTGAGATCAGCAAATCTATGACCAAGTAGTTGATTTTTCTCAGGAGCTGCTTTTACCCTGAAATATCACATTTATTATGATTAAATAACAGCTGAATTTCTCTCCTTGATATCAGCTCTATCAAGGATATAGCTTACAGTAGTGAGGACAGAGATCTCTGTGAGTATGTAATAGACCTAATGCATCAAATGTAATGGTGTGAGTGATCTCATACAATTATTTCCAAGGGGTGTTGAGTCCACATGCTATCAGCATTAGTGTGCAGATGCCACAAGAAACCTGAGACTGTAATTTCCACATCCAATTCACATAATGGATATGGAAATGGAAGTAATTTCAGATAGCAGATAGATATCCCAAGCCAATAAGAAACACATATAGCTCAATTTCCTCTTCAGCACTCTAATAGAAGGTAAACAGCCATTCAGATACAGTATAGTACCCACATCGCTCTGGACATGTGCAGTGTTATGTCTTGGAAAGAATTAGTGGTTGTATGATGCAAAAGGTATCTTCCTAAACTGAAAACAATGCTGCATTTTAGGGCCTGTTATGATCTTAAATTTCACTGGATTCCCAGGCAGGGGTGTGTATCTTTGCTTTCACAAAATATTTTATTTTGGGCTTTCGCAATCAGTGATATCCTGACACAGTTTTCACCAGAAGTGGAACTGTAAGTGGAAAGAAAGCATCTGACATGTAGTACTAAAAAAGATCTTGTTCATCAATGACAACAGATTTCCATATATATATATATATATATATATTAGTGTGAACTTAAGTCTTCTTTCATAAGGATGTAGAATATTTTCTCTTATTTGTTTACACTGAGTGCCCCTTCAGCATAAGGCATTCTGTGTGTGTATGTGTACAGGAACAATAAACCGTGGGTCTTTTCTCCATGCTGGCACGTGGGGGTAGTGATGAAGTTCCACACTTACAGACACATTTTTAATGAGTTTCTACAGTTTTCAGGAGATGCTTCCATCTACTCTGTAAGCATAAAATGTGTGATGTCTTCTGCATATATTTATGACTGCTACTGTTTGTCTCTGTTGTCCAAACATTTTAGATTCAAAGTTGTTCAGGGCAGGCATGGCAGACACCAAGGTACAATTTTTGGTCTGTCAGTATGTCCACAGTAAATACAGTTAATGACAGCAGCACAAATGTTTAAAGACTTCATTATTTGTTTGAAATGGTTATACGTAATGATTCACATTCTTTACAAGGCTATATTATTTAAAACTACATAAATGTTTACAGAAATAAGAAGTATCAACTTATAACCACCTAGTGAGTTCTTAATGAGATTGGAAAAGTAATTGAATATATTATTATAATTTTCTTTTGAAAATACAATAATTCATAATGATAATGAGTGTTTGCTTACTTTTACAATAATCAATATTTAATTTGTAAAGTTAGAATAATTTCAACTTCATGCAGTTCCTCTATTCACATGCATTTGGTGTAGAGATAGTTACTGATTTATGTTAATGATAATGTGATACGTTTTTCATGAAATCTCTTTGATTAGAAATCAGAATTTTCATAGGTTTATGAGAAAATCATGACATTGGAGTTTGGTCATTGTTATCTTCAACTTTGTGGATCCTCCACCTGGGATGCAATAACCCCAAGCAGAGCTACAGGCTGGGAGAGGAGTGGTTGGAGAGCTGCCAGGCAGAGAAGGACCTGGGAGTGATGGTGGATAGTCGGCTGAATATGAGCCAGCAGTGTGCTCAGGTGGCCAAGAAGGCCAACAGCATCCTGGCTTGTATAAGAAGCAGTGTGACCAGCAGGGCTAGGGAGGTGATCGTCCCCCTGTACTCGGCTCTGGTGAGGCCGCACCTCGAGTACTGTGTTCAGTTTTGGGCCCCTCGCTACAAGAAGGACATCGAGGTGCTCGAGCGAGTCCAGAGAAGGGCAATGAAGCTGGTGAGGGGCCTGGAGAACAAGTCCTATGAGGAGTCACCATCCCTGGTGGTCTTTAAAAGACGTTTAGATGTAGAGCTTAGTGATATGGTTTAGCGGAGGACTGGTTAATGTTAGGTCAGAGGTTGGACTAGGTGATCTTGAGGTCTCTTCAAACCTAGAAATTCTGTGATTCTGTGATTAATTAATTCTGTGATTGATTAATTCTGTGATTATGCCATAGTCTTTCTGTGCAGCCATCATTGTTTTGGTCTCTTGCTCAAAAATAGTTAATTACTTCTATAAATTGGAACTCATTGTAAATAAGCAACACAAAAAGCCCCCCTCTAACTTATAAATTTCCTAGAGCCTGGTAATTCATACTACATGGGACATACTCTCTCTCTTCTGTATTTTTTGTATTTTTTATTTTTTTCATTATTATTATTCTCTTCTGTTTTTTTTTTTTTTTGTTTGTTTGTTTGTTTAATTATTATTATTATTTTATTTTTTTATATTTATTTATTTATCTATCCTTTCCTTGCAAAAGGAATTTGAAATGTTGAATTACTGACATATTCCAGAGGGAAAGTAAAACTAATTTTTTAGCCAAAACCATTGATGCATTAACCCTTACAAAAAATCTGTTTTGGGAAAAACAAAAGGTTTTCAATTTTGAACACTGGAGTAGTCTCCTTACAACAGATTATCAGCATGCTCTGCTTCCAGAATGTCTCTGTAAAAAGTGGTATTCAGAAAATTAAGTTCCAGAAATCAGTAATGATTAAGCTGTGAAGTGTGGTACAGATTTATTTCAGGTGAAACTTTGATTTTTATTTTCTTTATTCCTTGAGCTTGTGGACTTGAATCAAAGTTTAAATGTTCTACATTTTTCCAGTTTGCATAAGGGATGAGCAAATTGAGAATATTTTAGCAGTTTGGAAAGATGCTTTGAAATTTTGTTCTACTTCCTGTCATTTACAAATTTTTTAAGAGTTACTGAGTAAAAATCCCATAATATTTTAAAAATAATGCTTGGAAATTCATACATAATGATTTATTTATATCAGGACTTTGAAATTTAGACCCTTACTTAAAATATTAGGCCAAGAAACAAAACAGCTTTTCTCTTATCCATCTCTGTAGACCACTGCAATGGGGAATTATAAGATTTCATCTAATTCTCATAGCTATGTTTTTGGGATAGAGGAAAATCATACACTGCATGACAGCTTTATTATAAACAGTACAAATGAATAATACAACTTCATTCTTTATTACGCATAGCTAAACTCTATTTGATCAAACTAATATAAGTAATTTCTAAACAAACAAACAAACAAAAAAACAACACCTGTTTTCCAGTCCAAAACAGTTGCAGGTACAACTGATTGAACACTGACTGATGTAGGTCCTTTGACTACATAAACCTAAACAAAAATATTTACATACATAACAACATAACAACAGTCATGTTGTCCTTTTCATATCCAATGTAAGTAATGTGTACTCTTATTGTACCAGTTATTTTACTGAAGTGAACCAGGATTTTCTATTGCTTGAAAATGAACTAGAAAGAAACCAAGATTCTTTCCTTCGGCTGCCTTTAGCTCACTACTTAGATGCTGAAAAGACAATATTTTTGTTGTGAAATAAAGTCTTCCTCCTAGCAGAAGTACACCACTTGATCTTATGGGCATTTAGTATTTTATGACTTCATCTCAGCTTCTTCATTACTTATAAATCACTAACACTTCATACTCAAGCAATTAAAACAAGCAACAATTAGCTTATTACCCCCATGATCCATTGCACAATAATTGCACAAGAGAATTCATTTTAACGTAATAAAATGGACAACAATAGAAATCATTTTGTGCAAAGCCAGCACAAGTTTGACAATAAGTTTTATAGTGGTTCAGTACCTTATGCTCTAGTAAAAGCAAATAGATTTCCCATTATTGCAAGCCACTCACATAATGCCAGCAGGACAAATGATGATTCTAAGTAAAGAGTAAATAATCATGCTGGCAGAATGGCTCCTTTTAAGTTTAAAAAAAAAAAATCAAAACAGTATGCTTCTTTCTTTCCCATTGTACTGAGGCAGAGAATTGTTTATAATATGTACCTAAAGTTATATTAACTAAGGAAAAAAAAAAACTTTTAAAAGTAGATCTGCTACCAACATTTGTGAAATTCATTATGCGTCATCTACACAAACAATAATGATGGTCATGAACATGAGAAGCTGGCACTCTATCAATGCCTGTTATCAAAAAGCCATTAAAGTCTTTTCTTATGTCTGCAATGTACTACAAAACTTGTTGATGAAATCTTGCCATATTTCAGCTGAATTAAGACCTGAATTAAAGCCTAGTGAAGTAGCTTTCTCAGTGGCTTTGGTGGGAAATTCTCCCCTCTTGAATACAATTCTTGTTCAGTATTGTGTCATGGGAAACCATTATTCAAGTGCCTTAACAAATACATGAAATGTTAACAGCCTATAATGCCTGTGAGTTGTACTAACTTCTACCGTCTCTTAAGTGCTTTTTACTCTGTGAAATCGAATGCCTTTTATTTCAAAATAATACTACAATAGCATTTTTATGTTTGTTCTGATACTGCACAGAAATGTTTATCATCTGTTTCTTTTACTCCTCTAATTTTATTTACTGTTTTCATGCTGTTATATATGGAGTAGTAATTCGTGTCGAGAAAATGGTTGATATTAATAAAGAAGGGGGAGATTTGGGAGTGCGGCCATGGGGGTTGGAAAGCCCCATGGCTGAGATAACATTAGACTCATAAATCTAATGAGACATAAGACGAGGCCATCAGGAATATAAAAGAGTTTAGAGGGAACAAAGAAGGGTGATGCAGGAGACTCCATGCAGTCTGGGGTTTCTTGTTCTCCAGCCATTAAGGCATGGAAGTTTCTGGGTGTTTGCTGTTGTTTTTATATTCAAAGTTGTCTGACCAATGAAAGTAGTTTGGAAAAGAACTGCTGTGGAGAGAAGGGCAGCACGATGAAGTTACATCAATAAAGAAGCAGGAAAAAGAAGTGAAGAGGAACAGGCTGGCAGAATGGAGACCAGGACGGGAACAGGCACTTTGATTGCCTCATGAAGATAGGTTCGGCCAAACTCAGTAAACTGCTCAGAGAAGCTCCTACAAAAAGTCGCTGAAAACGGGCGCACTGGAGCTGGAGAGAAGCTCGAGCTGAGAGAAGCGGACCCGTGCACACAACTGCCTCTCGCTGGTCAGCAGTTGCGCATTATGGGGAATCATACGTCCTTAGGAACAAAGACTGTCCTGCTAACCTTACAGCTTATTCTCCTTATTAACGATTGGATAGTTCATGAGCCTGAAATATGGGACCAAACTGAGGTCAAGGTGTGGGACTCTGCAACTAAAAATGACAAGGTTGCAGTGGGATTGCTCGTCACCTGGCGAGCAGTCTCTGAGGCCTTAAAGAGCCGTGTGGAGCCACAATCACAAACGTGTGGCTTGCCAGACAGTGAGGGAGCTGCAGGCTCCTTTACTGATCCGACTGCTACGCCGTGGGCCCCTCTGCTGCTACAGCCATCGAAGGCTTTTGCTGTTATGCCCCCTGATGACTTGAACGTGCCTTTTGACCCAGGCCTATTGGCCTTGAAAAGGAGATGGATATGCTTTTCTGTGATCTGGGAAGAATGGGATACATAAGGCCTGAAGGCCGAGTTGCTTGACAACTTAAAGCGAGACATATTGTTCAAATGGAATGGTAAATGGAGACTTGTTAGTAATCAAGAAAAGGAGTGGAAAATGGAGACTGTTAAGTCATGGAACTTAAAGGATTGTTTGTTCTTTCCTGATTGTACGTATGCATAGGCATACTTGGGTTAGTATGTAAAGCAATGTTCTGTATATTTAGAATGTTTGATGTTCGTGTGTGCGTGTTGGTGGAGCATAGACTCCCCGCACACCCAAGCGCTGTTTACTTGCCTTTTATACCTTTTATAGCTTTTATACCTTTTAGAAATATATGTTTTATAAATATTACTAAATTCAGATTGAGTTGAGACCTCATTTATAACAATACCAAAGGCAGTGTATTTTATTCCAGAGCTGACATTTAAATTCCTTTTTAGAGAGGGCATATTCAAAGAATTGGAAACTGACAATCCATTTAAATCTACCATTTGACTTACCACTTCTATGTGGGTGGCACATTTGGAAGGAGAATCTAAAGTCAATAGATCTGCATGTGGATCCTTCCCCTAAATTTATGCATCTTTGAACTGATTGCGCTGTTAAATTATTTATTCAACATTACAGCTGCTTGCTCTGGAAATTATGTTCTTATTACAAGGTACATAGGAACTATTTCTTAAAAGCCATACAGGGAAGTAAGACATCAGATGCTCTTTTCTTCTGTTCACATGCACTGAGTTCTTTGGGATGGAGACTGCCACTTTAATTCCAACAGGAATTATTAAATTCCAAACAATAATGCACTAAGAAAAGGCAAGTGTGCAGCGGAGAGGAAACTACTACAGGAAAAATGCCATTAGAGTTCACTGTTTTCTCTGGTGACTAGCAAGGAGTCAGACTGAATTCTGATGATTCTCTTTGAGAAAAAAGTACAGTAACGGTTTAGGAGACAGTCAGGAGATATTTTCATATTACATGGCACCAGATCTGGTTAGAATTCCATTCCAGAGTGTCATTGCCTTACTAACCAGACATTGCCAGCACGTTTTGAGTATTCATTGTCTGGAAATTTTGTTTCAAATCTCCCTATTTCTTTTTTTGTTTTGTTTTGTTTTGGTTTGGTTTGGTTTTGTTTTTGTTTTTTGTTTTAACCCTTTGCCCCTAAGACAACTCAAATTTTCCTCAGAAGTAAACATTTCTTAAAATGTATTCAATCTTCTATTGAAAAATGGGTTTCAGACACAATTTAAATCAGTGCTCTATCTACACTGTTCTACTATTTGAAGTGTCATTGTGAGTGCAGAAGTGAGAATAAAAAGAATTACAAAGCTGCATTTGAAATTAGTTGAAGGTTTACCATGAAGCCTGTATTAACCTGTTTTGCAGAAGGTGTTTTGAGTGGTTGCATTCTGAATGTTTTCACCTTGAAGAAAAATACATCAAATAATTTGTCAATAAGTAAGACATTCAAATTAATTTAGTAATTATTACTGACGTTGCGACAAAAGAACTCAAATGCAGAATTAAATGCAAAGTTAAATGGTTTATTCCCATTAGAATCATCGGTTCAGCTGATTAGAGGAAAAAAAAAAAAAAAAAGTAAAATAAGTTACTTTAGGCTGGGAAGTCAAAACCATTTTCAAGAGAAGTGATGCCCTTTCCTCTGCCCTTTATTGTTCTGCCTATTTGGAAGGATGAACATTTAACCTCTGAGTTAGCAGTGATAATAATGGTACATCACAATATTTCAGAGGAAGCCTACAAAAAGCTATTTAAAATATGACAAGTAAATAATACATAATTAGTCAAGTTTTCTGCATTCACTGACAAAAAATTAATGAACCTTTCAGTCTGAAGTAAGAGTTTAACAATTATTGTAGTGCTTTCTACAATGTATTAGCTTAATAACTAATGCTTTGTTAAGACTATATGGGAAAGATGCATCTTTTTTCCCTGCATATTTTCCATGCTCACTGTTCTGACTTCTGTTATTCCAGAATTCACTGTGAGGAAGAGTTACAGTATAATTTTTGAAATACTTTCCATTTTATGGAAGTCTGGTGATCAAACTATCCCCTTAGCAATGCATCTCTGATGGAGGGGAGCCCTAATCTGTTTGTTTGTTTTTCCTGTCTCTGGAGCAGGTGTTTGCACACTAGCAGTAAGCTGCATGTGATTTCTGTCTCAAATCTGTCAGGTCTCAGAGCTCTACTCATTAGTGGGCTTTCAATGGAGTTGTAGCCTATGCCATGGATTAGCTAATCTACTTTGATTTTAGATGAAATGCTGATGTTCTTTAGACAGTGACAGTAACAGGAATTGGTTACCAAACAGTCTTTTCAAAATGTGGTCTTTTTGTTGTTGTCATTTTTGTTTGTTTGTTTTTAATAGAAAATGCATCATATAAACCATATGAATATACTTTCTAGCTTTCACCTAAAACTTCTCCTTCCCTGCCCGTTGGAAAAAAGTTTTGAAGAACCACCCTGAGTTTATCTTTCTTTGTTAGCACCCCCCTGCATAATTTCAGAAAAATAATTCCATCTTTGGTCCAGTCAAAACATAACTTCAACTCCTTAGTTTTCTCCTCATTTTAACTGTTCCCACAAATACATGGATCTTCATTTAGTGGCCTACTGAAACTTCAGCTACTGGAATTATCAGCAAAAAGACTCATTTGGTTTTATTTTTTAAGTTTTATTTGCTAAAATTTGGATTGCTTTATTATACTTCCCTTTTGGAACTTTTCTCCATTTTGTGCAAGAAAACCTCAATTTGCTAGTAGACACTGTTTGTGTTTATATATCATACAAGTGGCTGAAAATATCCTCATGACATGGATCACTTTGTTTACTATACTGTTTCATAATTCTCCACTTCTTCTACTGATAAGTTCTGAGGTCTTTACATTTCTCTTCAAACTGTCACCAAAATATATGTATGTATATATAATTATATACGTATTTTCTGTGTTTCGCTTCCATGTTTTTTCATAATTTTCTTCTGCATAAACAGAAGTTTAAACATATCATTATGCAGAATTTAAACATAGCATCTATGCAGAATTACACCAAGTGCCTGTGCAGCAGTTGTGACCTGTATCTGTACCTGAATCTAATACCCTGCCTCTGATGGTGGCCAGTGGTTGAAGCATGCAAAGGGAATTGCACAGGCACGGGGAAAGCATGTTTCTTGCCTGAAACATATTATCTCTAGAAGTGTTCCAAATTTCTGCCCTTCCCTTGAAGATGTTTTGTTTTTCCCTTATGAAAACTCAAAGAACTTCTCTAAAGAATTACGTGGTTATTATTTGAGTTACAGAAAATATCTGAAATAAATTCTTTAGATTGCATTGTACTTTGAACTGTGACATTTCTACCTTCCATCACATATCAAGCTTTAATGAACAATTATACCTTTCCTCAGAAATATTTCTAGGTTTGGAGTTAATAGGTGTGTATGACTGACTGCCAGCTATGAGTTCTACTGGCAAAATTTTCACCAAGTAAGCTTTTTGAAATGTTGTGTTTGATTCTTCTTTGATTTGAAGTATCCAAAAAGTTTTATTCTCATTGGATCATTACAGCAGTGGAGATTCCAGAAACATATTTATTGTTGATTTGTTTTATGGTTTTGTGAATAACAAGGATGAGTGAGCAACATACATCAGGTCTTTGAATTAGACATTTATTCCATCATTTTCCTGGTATACTATAGATATTACTAATAATTAAAAACAAAACAAAACAAAAACCTTTATGTTCATGCATTTGTCATGGAGAAGTGATAATTTAGCATATTCTCATGAAAGTTGTTCTAAATACCACCCTGTCTCCCTGCAGTGATGTGAACAAAGATATGTGATAGATATGTATATATCTATCTGCAGATATATGAACATATCTTCAGATATGTGAACAAAGACACCGATTTCTAAGCAGAATATTGGAAACATTTTAAATCACCATAATAATTTATATTTGTTCTTTAATACATAATTGGTCAAAGTTGTTACAGACAGTATAGTATACGTATATATTATAGACACTCTTATGTATATATTATATACGTATATTACGTATATATTATATACGTATATATTATAGTCACTCTTGAGTGACTCTAATAGAGAAGCAGTCCAATAATATATTTGCTTATTTTAGATGTTTTTTAACCATAAGACTTCATTCAGTCCCTTCAGAACTCCCCAAAACAACTAGAAGGTATTTCCCAAAAGTGTATTTCATCTCAGGGCCCTGACTGTAAATAAAGACATGAAATAGTATCTATACTAGCCACTACGTTCATTTTGTACTGCTGACCAGAGGCTGACCCAGCCAATATTCACTCACTTCATCATCCATTTACCCAGTCCACACCAATGTGGCTACAAGGAGAATTTTAGATACTTTGTTAAAAGCTCTTTCTCATCTCTCTGCTCCCTGTCACCTTCAGTCCTATTCCTGCCTCTCATGTCAATAGTCTGATGATAGCTTGCAGTTCCAGTTACCTAAATAGAAACGCAGTAGGATGTTTTCAGATGTTTTGAGGCTTCCTTGGCTATGCTCAGATTGGTGGAGGGAAAAATAGCAGACTAGAAAGATCATGCTGAATGAAGATTCAGAGCTCTTGATGAAGTCCAAATGACATCCTCATGGGCCACTGTGTGGTATAGGCATGCATAACCTTAAGAATGAACACACACAATTCAAAAAGCCTGGTCAACCACATATTTTACAGTTCCGGGTGGGAATTTTTCTTGTAATTTTTTTCCATTTTCTTAGTCTGCCAATTTACTCTGAAGCATCAGGTTGGTCTACAAATATTATCTTCATAGAGAAAGAACATAACTTGAGTTATACTAGCATATATTACCAGCTTCCTATTTAAACTAGTTAGGGAAGAAGTGGGATGGAACTCCAAAGTTGTTTTTTTTTTTTTCTTCCAGAACTTCTGCCACTGCATTCATATTCTTGCAAACCTGCATAATCTTTTTTTCCCAAGTTACATGGTTATGAATATTTAAACATAAAGTAATATTTTAAACCTTTTAGACCACGCAGTACTGTAGACTGTAGGATGATTTTCATATAAGCTTTTACTTCATGCTTCAGCAGTACATAGTTTAGTAAGAATCTAATAATGTATAACAATGTTATACAAAATTAATGCAATAAAACATTGGAACAAATTGTCCTGCCTATGTACAATTAAGAAGCAGCAACTTTCAGAATTTTAATGCTGTTAGAGAAGAGGGGTTGTTAGATCTACCTAAACTTGCCTATAAGCCTCCTGATTTGCAACATATGTACATCCAAAAAATCAACAGTGCATTTTACCAGACTGTAACACGAATAAATAGTATAATAAAGAATGGCAATGGCAACAATGGAATCTATAATAATTTATTTTTTTAAATGGTTAGTTTCACTTTTATTTATTTATTAATAAGGTTATTGAAATGTTTTTGGTAAGGACATTCAGTGTTTTGTCCTTCTGGTATTTACAATGGAGAGTCATGTCCTTGGTTCAGGTTTATTACTGTTATGCTTCTCATTTTGAAACAAATTACAAAAATGCTCGTGGAGAGGGGATTATGTTCTTTTATACCTTCTTTATCAGCAAAGCTCTCTTATGCATTCTGAATCAATCATTATGCAGCAACTCAAGCAAATCCACTGCACTTAAATGTTAACATGATCACAAAGAACAAAATCAAGAGTGAATGCTGGGGGAAAACGAAACAAAACAAAACAAAACAAAACAAAACAAAACAAAACAAAAAAAAAAAAAAAAAAAAAACCACACAAACAGCCCCGTAACTATACATATATAATATATCTGAGAGTCTGACTGCGGACATACTTTAAATATTCAATTTATCATTCACATTGAATTTTTGTGATTAGTTCCTGAAGTTCCTTTTAAAGTCACTATTTCTCCTGCACTACTTTACATTTGACTCTTTACAATCACATGTTGACATTTCTGTCTATTATGTTTGATCCTTGTGAAAAACATAAACATGGTTTCACATCTTTCTTTGGGGACTTTATTTCCTAATCACATTTAAGAGAAATTTTTATAAGAAAAATGTCAAAACAGTTCATGTGTATAATCATTTAAAGTTGTCCTGCATATTAGCATCCTGCTTCTAACAGAAAAGAATCCGTAAGACACTTTTAAGATTTTTGGTCTTCTTCTGAGGATTCAGAGGAAACAGAAGAGCTTCCTGCAGCATGTACTCACTTACCTGAAATGACTTTTGGACATACCAACTTCTGAAACTGGCAGTTACCATCTATCACTCCACCTTTGAACAACCTTGATATGTGCAATTGGTATTGGCAAGCATCATGAGCACAGCTGACCAATATCAGCTTTCCTGAGAAACAGGTAGCATAAATACTAGGGAAATCATAAGTGGGGTGGCCACTTCAGAAAGCAGAATGAAAAAAAACTTACCTTAATCATAGCTTGTTTGTATTTCTACCATAGAAAAATTTTGCAGGTTTGCACGTAAAAATCAGATGGCATTGTTCATATTGGGAATATTTATGAATGGATTTATATCACGGTCTATTAAACAATGAATCTCAGACCATTTTGCAATTTACTATTTTAGAGTCTGTCAGTGACAAAGTTCAGTAAAGGATTCCCATAGTCAAAGCCTGTAATGAAACCTCTACAGAACTTTTCTCCACAGGAAAATTGGAAAGCAGGGAACTATGGCAAATATCAACATGTACTTTTTCAGATAAGAAATCTTTATTTTTGTTGTTTTTGTTTTTCCTAAGAAATATCAGCAAAAATGTGCTAATAAAATATTATATAAATGCATAAACAGATGAAAATATTTGTTCTGTTAAATATTAGAATTGGACACTTTGGTATAATTCATCTAAATGAATGCACTTTAGCTGGAAATAGGAAACAATAAGCTGATTCAGCATATTTCTCTAGTTCAAAAAATTCCATATTCATTGTGGAATATTAGGAAATTAATAAAAATTGTTACAAATGATACTCTGAAGCTGATGTTTCCATTAAGCATGATTTTTTCTATCCTTTTTAAAAAAAAAAAAAAAGTAGGTGGATCCCTCAGGGGCAAAGACCAGTTGTCCTTTTTTCCATTTAATGATACTTTAGACTGCACTTGGAGCTTTGCAGTGTATGGGATTTTTTTTTTTTTTATTTAATGCAAGGGGCAAAAGGAATATGAAGGAGCAGATTTTGGTTTGGTTCGATTCTTCTCCTCCTCTCTATCATGTGAATGTGTTGTGATGAGTATTCTGCTCAAAGCTCATGTCAAGGTTACTTTTCATGACCACATAGCATGAAGAGAAGTGCTAGCGCTACAGACTTTAGGACTGATAGTGATGATGTTAAATCAGTGGATACTGGCTGTACCCAGGCAGAAAACAAGAGTTGAAAACATGTTGATATGGCCAGACTAAAGGCACATGTCGATACTGCCATAATCAAGTAGGTTTTTAGTTTGAGATGTGTGAAATCTGCCTATGTTTGAGATCATTTGAGTGAAAGTTATGGTACATTTTTAAAATCTTGTAATTTCTTATGAAACTATTTGATGAAACATGAGGCACGGGGCACGGCCAGGAAGCTGGGATGGACAAAGCTCAGAGGCTACCAAGATTATTATTTTCATCATTTCTTTCTACATTTCTCAAGTAATCAAAGTAATAAAAAGTAAATAATAAAAAGTAAGTAATTAATCAAAGTAATAAAAAACTTACTTTGATACACCCAAAACTGTAATGTTTTGGGCATAAAAACATGAACGAGAGGCTTTCATTTACCCTAAGAACTCTGTGGTGCATCAAGATATTACAGAATTATAATAAAATTTTTAGTCATATAAAAAAAGCACATTACAACAGTTTAATTTGATAATGTGTATGTGGGCTTGCTCTTGCTTTTACAAATACCATGCTGTTTTGATAATTTTCCAGACACAACTGTGTAATAATTGTATGTCTGGAATGGTTGAAAGCATGAGGCAAATATAGTCTAAGCAGGTTTTCCTAGAATAATTGTATACTGTCACATTGTGTGATTGCCTACGCGTTACACAAAGTATACAAAACATAAGCAAGCAAGCAGGCATCTTTAATTAAATAAAAGCATTTCTGTGCTGACATTCCTCATTTTCCATGAACTCCAGGAGTGCTTTTTCACGATTCAGTCCATTGTGAATGTTTTCTCCTCTCAAGCATAGCCTTGAAACTAAAAGCAGTGGATATCGCTCAGCACAGACACTTAACCTAACTCCAGAAGAAGTATAGCTGTATGCCCAAACACACTGTGCCTATGCTTTGTGTGACTGTATCTTATGCAGTTCCTAGATAGGAGCTGCTATATGCTATAACATCCTGCACCTGTACTTACTAGTTCAGGAAACTGGTGTATAGTGTTGTCCAGTGTCAGCCATGCCTGCCAGAGCTCATGGTGTCCACCTCTGTTCTTTATGCCCATTTGACCAGAGGAGAATTGACTGGCTGCAAATTCTTGCTTCCCCAGAGTGTTTCAGGAGAGTCAGAGTAGTCAGCATTTGGAAATAAATGGGCACTGCTGCTTAAAATGAAGTTAAAACTGGATCAGAACAGATACCACAAACTCCTGGGTTTACTATTGTACAAACTTCTATTCAGGGATTTATACATTAGGTTTGAATAGCTTGAAATTTGAGTTTGCAAAACTTTGAAAGGTACTTGTGTAATTGTATATAGAAAAGCACAGCTTTTATACAATGTTGCAGAATCTTTTATCAATTTTAAATGCATCTTTAAAAATATAAATGTAATCAACACAATCTATTCTTTAAACATAAGTGAATGACAGGTCAGGGATTTGCATACATTCAGTTTCACTACTTTTAAATCAGCATAATTTTTTTACATTGGTGCAACTTCATGCATGGGTCAGACTTAGATTTCTTAGCTCATCTGTAAAACTTGAATTCAAGACACCATGGACTTCATTCACTAAAATGTTTCAGCTCATGCAAAATATGTTTCAAAAGGACTAGCTGTAAAGACAGAGGAGGTGAGTTCTTTCAGTCTAATTCCTTAGTGAAATGGTCTTTCATATTGAAGCTTGGAAATTTATTGAGCATAGGCCTGAATCTAGGCTTAAACTGACCTTGCCAACTGTCTCTGCTTTCTGAAAGCAAGCCAATATTCAGAGTCTGGATTTTCAGTAAAATGTAGAATGAAAAATCTGACATCACTTTAGTGTGAGTCAAAACAGATGTCTGTCTGTAGTATAGCTGGAATTGGGTATGCTGTGTCTCCAAGTATCCCACCACATCTTCCTTGCAGAAGACAAAACTGACTTGCAGAGTGAGGTTGTGTGAAGCTTCTGTTTCCAGCTGGCACAAGAACTCTTTGGAATAGATGCGCTTTATTTCTTATTTGATAAAATTGGAATTGTGACATTGACTTTCACAGAGAATTGTGAGGATAAATGCGCTAAGGCTTTTAGGTGAAAATTTCATGGAGGAGGTTGTCTAAATACCCAGGAAAGAATCAGTGAAACCAATCTATTAGGACATACTTAACAGTAGCTTACAATGGATAATTATCTATTGCTTCACTGCTACTGGGCAATTACACTGCCAGTAAACTAAATTAGTCCATCTGTGGGTTACGTGTCTCTATTCAGTTAATTACATTACAGTATATTTTTAGTCATGTGAAGCAGAAATACCTAGTGGTTACAAGACTAAATAGTGAATTTGTAGGTGTGGTATAGATACACCTCATTGCATGATGCCTTCATTCATCACACCATCTTGCCTCTGTCAGCTGAGGCTCTAAATGAGTTAAACACTATTTTGGAACTTTGTTACACACTTGGTGATTAATAGAAAGAGGATTTGCCTCCTTGTAGATGAATGTTTTGGATAATTTTGCATGTCTGCATCCTGTCTGGGCAAGCAGCATGTGCTACATACAGAGATTTATGTAGCACCCACAAGAACTGAGTGCTATATCCTTAGCATTCTGAAGAAGAAAAATTAAATCCTTTTGATTTGTCTTAAAATTCTTGGAAGTAAATGCTTAACAACAGTTGCATAACGCAGAGCTGAGACTTCTAAAATGTTTATTGTGGCTTAAATGTGCACCAGTGTAGAGGTAATTAAAACAGTCATTTCTGACTGTTTCTGACAAGCTGACATTTTTATAACAAATAAAGAATCTTCAGATATTTATAACTTTATGTCAAGGACAATTTATACTCCATGTCATATTACAATATTTAATTTGTTTTTGTTGTCATACTATATTAGCTTTAAAAGACTTTTAAATATTTCAGCAGCTGCTGCATTGCCCCAATCAGTACTGAAAAGAATCTTCAGTATTGAATGTGCACAATATGCCAAGTATGTTCTTTGGATTTCTCACTGCTCACCCCTGGTTGAGCAGTGCATAAAGTTAGCTTCTGTAGCAGAACCTGTTTGAGTGAAATCTGGAGGAACAAAGCAGGAAACCAGCAGCTTTGACTGCTGCTAGTAATTATACCTAGTAATGATCTTATGCTGATGTCTCTACCAACATACATTGTGGTATGTATTGTTAGATGTATCAAGCTATGCTGTATGAGTAGAGAGGCAGAACTCCTGTCTTGTAGAAAATTGTTCCCTAAATAACCATGAATCAAGCCTGAATCATGATCCTGAAGCAGCAAATCTAATAGGTTGTACTCTTCTCTTTTATCTAGTGGGCTTTCTGAGCTTTTGTATGCCCACTCTGAGAATGGCACACTGTGTATTTAGTTTGCAATTCTCATTGGTATCAAGAACCTGGACGAAGTGAAATTGCCCTTTATACCTCACTTCTAATAAATATTTGTGGGACATTTACTCATTAAAACAGATCCTTCAGGCTCAGGCTTTTTTATTATACCTGTCTTGGTTGTTACACATTTCTTAATTATTTAGAGAGCTCAATTAGAATGTATCTGATTTCTGTTCTAGATTAGCTCTCCTTGTGATGGTTATGAAATAATCTATTTTATTCCATAATAGAAAGCTAAATCATTCCAGGATAAGAATAGGATAATAAATATAAGGTCTGATTATGATAGTATTGCTAAGCCTTCAGTTTTTTTCAGTCGTTCTCTAATTATCAGAATTCTGCAGAAGCACTGAAAATATGACACCACCACTTGGATTGATAAATCGGAAATGACACAATTCAGAACAGTGCTTTGAACCTGTACCAGAGGTTAAAACTATTAACAGCAAAGTAGCTTACTGAAATTAGACTCCACTTGAAGCAAATTGATGTCATTGATTTGTATGACAGGCTGTAGTACTCAGCCTTTAGTGAATGTGAGCATATCTGTTAAGCAGAGGATACTGTCACCTTGATATTTTTAAAGACAGTCCCAGACCATTCCCACTGTTAAATTTCAATTAAACATTTTTGGTCAGAAAAAATGTTCTATATGTCTTTTATCTATTCTGAGCTGCTGGCAAAACAAACTGGCTTTTCCATATTTGGCATTTATTAATAATATTTTGAATACCACTGTGCTTTTTAAGCTGAGTGTGGTGGAATTCTCATGTGGGATTATTAAATGAGTCGATTTGCATTCTAATGAGAACAAATGTTTGGGATTGCATTGTTAAAATGCTAAAACGGTGTGTGTATAATTATTTTGCAGCTTAGATTCGCAGAACTCATTTCCCCAAACTCTTTTTTTTTTAAATAACTAAAGAGACAGAGCATACTGACGGCTGGAGGGGAGGTGATTAGGGTAATTTAAACTGTTCACAAATGACTTTGCTACTGAATGAAAGCATTTCGTTGGCTTTGCTGTGCTCCTTTCATTATCTTTAAGCGGCTGCAGTGTTGAGTCCCGTAAGAAGTCTCACCAAGCTCTCTTTCCTTGTACAATTTCTCATTTGTATTGATTAATCATTTTGTAATTCCATTCTAGGTTGCCTTGCTCATCTTTAAGGCATGTGCTGCTTTTTCTTTGCTTGTCTATCCTGTAACGGTTATGTTGTCTCTTCTAATACCTTAGCTTTATCACTGCAAGTCAAGCTTTAAAACATTAATCCCTTCATGCTTTAATTTCATATTCTATTACCAGAATGAATGCAAATACTGTTTCCTTTTTGCTCCTTTTTAATCATCCTCACTACAGCCTTTGCAAATGGTCCAAGAGTAAAGTAAGCTTTTTATTACAGTCAAAGTCAAAGATTTGTTTGGCTTCTCTCTTCATATATTTTTACACAACTATTGCCAAACAAGAACTGTTTACTACAGGTTTCTGAGATGTTCTACTGCCTTTCTATTCCACATCTCAGGCACCACATAGCAGCATTGTTTAAAATACTGCTTTCCTAAGAAAAATTGTGTGTTGCTCAGGGCAAATTACCATGAGTTACTGTAGGGAGGTTTAAATAAAGCCTTGTATTTTCCCCCCTCTATATTGTCTTGTCATAAGCAATTGTGGTTGTGAAGTGTGGATAGGGGCTGCTCTTTAACTTGCTGTGTGAACCACCAGGCACTCTCTAGCACTGTAAACTTATGTAAAATTTATATAGAAAGGCCTTAGCTGCTCCATAGTTAAGCTCAAGTTATACTCTTCAAGCAGGTTTTAAATCCCTGAGATTGACACAAACTTCTTACAAAGATCCCATCAGAAAACTTGTACGATTTTCAGTAGGAAGAATACATATGGAATTTGCTACCTAAAAATCATTCAGTTTGGCTATAGTTCAGCTAACATATTTTTGTTTTACATATTTTACATAATTTCTAGTCCTCTTTTCAGGTGTTCTTTCATTTTCAGATCCTGAGCCTTAGTAATTATGATATTTACAGGATCTTGATTTCTTTTAGTACATAATCCTAGTTTTATCTGAATGAATATTTCTGTTTGTCATTAGCAGTAAAATCTTTTGGCAAAGAACCCCAAAGTCTCATTGTCTCTGGTTTTCCAAGGGTAGCAGGAAGAGTAGTCTCATGGAAGACAATACTAATTATGGCATCAGAGGGCAAAGGGCTGTATATCAATCCTTGTTAACATTCTGGAAAGACAAAAACATTCACTTTCATTCTCACCAGCTATTCTGTTTTTGCTTATGTAAAGTCTTTGTGTTATATAAGTTACACTGCAGTAGCAGATTTTCTTCTGGCAAAACTTGGTTGTGCTTTCAGTTCTCCTTCCTACAGTAAATCTTGTGATCCATGATTACCTATAGGTTAGATAGGAGTTGTGTTGGAATTGAGGAACCTGTTTTTATATTTACTTACCTCTGTAAAGGCAGCAGACTCCACTAACTCTTTCAGTAGAGACTGAGAACATGCCCTATATACCATCTTCCACGATGCATGACCTTCCTTTCTATGCAATCAAAAATAGACATAAGATTAAGGCATACCAATCCTTTTTTTTTTTTTTTTTTCCCTTACAATATCTCCCCTAAATTAGAGTTTCTGTTATTGTAGAAGTCTGGTTTCTTTCAGCACAGATAGTAAAATTTTAAAGAGAATTAAAGAAAAATAACATAAATCAATAACATACATCAATGCCACTTAATCATCGTGAAAAACACAGCCCTTGGAAATAATTTGTTTTTCCCACTCTGCAACTTGCTCGACACTTTCAGCCACTCACATGACCTATATCAAACCTTCATGCTCAAGTTCACAGCCTTACAGAAGCACCCTATGTTTCTATGAAATTACTGAATGAAAAATTATGAATGTATCCGCTAAGCTATAGATGTAATTCCATTTTGTACATTCTCATGGTAACATCATAGAATCATTAATCATTATTAAATCACAAAGCTCATCAACACATATTTACAGCTTAATTAAGAACTGTGCTCTCTAAAACTGCCAATTAATTAACTATCAGAAGCACAAACACCTCTCCACCCACAATCTGTTAAATCATTGGTTATCGTGACCTTTTATTCTTTTCATATCTTGAAAACATCCTTTAAAATATCATACACTCCAGGCTTTCCACAGATATTTTTGAGTTCAGATATACAGCTAAAGAGTAATTGAATTTCAGAAGCCTTGTTGTTTGTGATATTTATTAGCAGTTAGGTTGGCTTTTAGACCCGCAGTGTTTTGGGCTGGGTCAATGCTATTGCCTAACCCAGGATAAAACAGCATTCATAGCACAATGTTTCACTCCAATTATTTCAGTAGGTTCTTGTTTAATGATGGTTATTCAGAAATGGTGTCCTTTTACCTTTCTTTTATTTTTTGTACTCTGCAAAGTGGTAAATGCCAGCCAGTATTTTATTTTTTTATTATTTTTTTTTATTTTTTCTTAATACACAGGAAAATTCAGAAAAGTTGTGTTATCATTGTTCTGATCACTAAATACCTAGAATGAGTCTGTCTTGTCTGCCTATGTGCTTGCTTACACATCTGCTTCATACAACACATTCTGCTCAAGAGTGAGGTGAAATCTTGAAGAAAAGTAGAAAAGGAATTATATCAAATTCTTATGCATTATATGCCTGACAGTGAATTGGCATTTGTGGAATATTTTAGCTTTAATATGCTCAGTGGCAGCTGTTGGATGTCACCTTCTACAAAGCTCCTTCTGGGACTGTGGCAGCACCAATCCCAGGTGCTCGCTGAGGAAACCCACATTTAATATTTGCATTAATTATATTTAATGTTGCATTTAATGTTAACTTACTGCAATTTCCATGATTGTGCCACTGCATATTGCTATAGCTTTGGAGAAATGTCCCTTTTACAGAACAGGTGGTCAGCAGTGCAGGATGGGCTCAGGGCTGCCCCGGAGGGCCGTTAGGTGCTGCTGAGCTGTGACCGCCATTACAGCAGGGGCTACCTGGGCAGCTGTGAGCACTTGGGAATGCAGAGAGGCTGAAGAGTCGAAGAGAGAAGGTGGCAGAGCAGTGTGGAAGTAAGGCAGAGTATTCCTTGCTCTTTACAGGGAAATTTTTTTAAGTGGGGTTGTGAGGGAGGAGATGGGCTTGTGTGTAGTGCCCAGGACAGAGAGGTTTCTGAGGTAAAATGGCTGCAGGGAAGATGAGGGAGGATCTTAGCAGTAGGCAGCTGTGAGGGCTTGGTGTTTATGAGGGCAGGTGGTGTGCTCGTGGCGTGCCTGTGCTGTAGTGAGAGGTGATGGCAAGAGAATGGTCCTTGACATGGCTGGGATGGAGGCAGTACTTGGTGTGAATGCTCGCCTGGAGCCATTTTGGGTGTGGGGCAACCGGGAGAAGCACTGTGAGGGCAGGGTAGTGCCCCTGGATTTAGCTGACTTCTGGAAAGGTGAGACACAGAAGTGTTTTAAAATGCTCATCTTGGTTATATGTTTAGTGACCCTGCTAATGGTCTGTTTAGTACAGGATTTGTAAACTTAGAAACCACTGTTAGTAAATACAAGCTCACTGTTGCTGATCACTCTTTCCAGGTGCGCATATTTTGTTTCCATTTCTGTGTGCAAATGTGATACTTGTGTGTGGTTAAACATCTACACCTCATCCTGCTAAATAACTAGGTCACTGCTATGTTAATGAAGGGGATATTGTCATGTTAATTGTGTTCTGTTCAGTTGCTTCACATCTGTGCTAGAACAGAATTGTGGAAGTTGCTCAAGTCTGTGTCTCTTTATGTTTTATTTTTCTAAATAGTCCTCCTTATTGGTGATACAAGAGTATCACTGCTACTTTAAAGTTAGTATTGCTTTAATGGCTACACGGAAATGCTTTGGGATATGACCAGAATATAGACTAAGGTGTCTTGAGCTGATGCTCTTTGTGGGCTTGTTTCATGATCTCATGACTTGAGCTTTAGTGGTGTTATCCATACTTGTGTTCTTGAAGAAAAAAGTTAAGTTTATGCCCTTGGAATTCCACTTTCATGAAACAATATCAATTCTATTATAGCTATAATTAAAAAGAAGAAACAAATTCCTTAAAAGCAAACACATTATTTGAAGTAGGGTGCTGTTTAGAGCAGGTTTTCAGAATTTGTTGATTTGAAGGTGGTTTTTTCATGCCCTACCTTTTCCAGAAATATCAAAAAGAATATGTTGCATCCAAATTTTTTGTTTTGTCAAAAAGCACTTCAAAGACTGAAAGACCTTCAGCTTGTGCATCCGTCATGCTCTGATGGGATGTTTTCCAGTGAACTCTTTAATTTCAACCTCTCAGAGGCTTAAAATATTAGTTTTTATGCAACATCATGGCACAAGACTAAAGATAAAACTGTCCTTTCTGACACAAAAACTGTTGATACTGGACTTCTTTCTGATGGGTATTTCCCTTTTGCTCTTATTTCTTCTAACTTCTGCTAGAATGGTAATGGGAAGAAGAAAGTCTGAAATGCTTGTCACTCATTTTTATCTGTTCTCTATCAACATAGCAACAGTATATCTATCCCAGCCTTGAGGTCCACAGTGTAAGGTTTCAGTTCTGTGAGCTTGAGAAGTGATTACTGATATTGGAAATATATCTGTGTTATTACTTTTTTTTTTTTTCTTTTTTTTTGGGGGGGGGGGGAGGGGGGTATGGGGAGAAGTTAAGCATAGTGATCCACTTACCAAACTGTAAATTTGAGGGAAATGCTGAAAAGGAGCCAAGTAGTATAGTTATCTGGGAAACAGGTGAACTTGAGAGATCCAGAACCCTCATGTTTTTGCAGCTAGATCCATGATTTTTGCAAGGATAGAGATGGACAGCTGGTTTTAATTTTAATCTTACTAACACATTGGAAAAACATTGTAGGAGCCTGCTCAGCATGTTAACTAGGTGCAATTACTTCTATTTGCATGTTTCCATGTAGATGCATTTTAATTTCTTGACATGTAGACCAGGGCATAGAGATTCTCTTGCTTGAGATAATGAAGCCTGTTAGACACTTCAAAAGGATCATCCTGTTTATATAAAACCAAATGAATAAGCTCACTAGCTGTTGCACTTGACATTACTCACTGGAAAAACTAAATAGTTTCACTGTATCCATTACATCTTCTTTCATTGCCTTTTATTTCCTCTCTTGCTCTCCATTGCTTTTTTCCTGAACAGCTAGAGGAAGAGAGGAGGCATATATTTAAAGGCAAGATTCTAAGGAGAATGATTTAATAGTAATAGTCTGTACAAAAATTACAAGGTTCCCATAGCTTGCATTTGGAAATTAGTTTAATCACTGTAAAGTGTAGACATGCTAAGGAAAATGTTAAGAAGTATTTTGTGAGACTCTAGGACCTGAACATTTGAAGTAAGCCATGAACAGTTTACTATGAGAACCTTGCATGCTTATTGTTATATTCTATGCCAGGGCAAAAAAGGTACTGTATATACTCACCTGAAGTTGTGCAGGATTTTTCAGAGCATGTTTCTACATTACCTGTCCCAAAGCTTTTACAGAGTCTTTAACAATCAGTTGTTTTATGTGAAGGTCCCTATGTCAGATATGTCTTACACAACATCTGTTCAGCTTGAGACTTCTTCAAAAGAAATGCAAGGCTTCTCCTGAGAACTGGCATACCTTGTCTGTATTTGCCCAATATGCTCTGCTGATGGCAGTTTCCACTAATTCATTTATTATCAAACATCTTTGCTAGAACCTCCAACCCTGGTTTGAAGCCAAGGCTTCTTCACCGGAATATATAAATGTCTCAACCCTTAAGGTGTAAAATGTGTCACAACACAACTTGAGAAAATCTTTTTTTGTAGGTGGTTTTTGCTTTACAAAGACACAAAAGAAGTTCTTTAATTTCAACATTGGATCGTGTAATTTTATGGAAAAGAGTATTTTTAGATTACTAAAACATGAGCCTGTAACTGTGGTTGCACTAGGGGTGTGTGTATATATCTATATATCTATATCTATACATATATGCTTTAGGAAACCTGAAACTTCATTTTCTTGTTTTAATGGAAACTTACAAGGTGGCAAAACATCTAGAAATGAAATATATACTTCTCTCTTTTGTTATTGTATGATTTAGTATTGATGTGCAGATAGCTGGACACAGGGGGTTGATGTTTCAAATGCTGGAGTCCTGTCAGTCAGTCTAGAATAAAATAAAAGGTATCTTTAATGTTTATGCAAGTGTTGAAAATTACAAAGCATTATTCATTTGAACAGCAAGTAGCATTAGCATGCAGCTACATGATCTTCATCTATGTATCCTAATTTTACCAGGGCAGGGACAAGTGTTTAATTCCTACATTCATTCAGTCCAGAAGTATTCACTGACACAGCTTGGTTCTAATGGGGGCTAGGGTAGAACCTTTTAAACTTCAAAAGATAGCATTCCAATCATGCTTCCATTGTGTACTCTTTAGTATCATATCTAATATAGATTTAGACAGATTTAGAGACAGCTTTACTGATTGACACCTATCAATATCAAAGTCAGTTAAAAGATCTTTAATCATTCTGGTATTTTGGGCATATTAGGTCTCTTCTTGTATAGCTCATTTGTGCCCTTTCTGAAGGGTTATTCTCTACCAGTAAAAATAAAGGAAAGAATGTGTTAGCATGCATAGGAAATACTAATGCTATTAGTCTTAATGGCTTTCAAGTGTTCTTTATCTTTATGAAGAACAGTTCAAGATTATCTTCTCCACTATCATTAAATTTTGTATTACGTGAGCCGAGTATTGAAGTTAAATTAAAAAATGTTCTCTGATTATATCTGTATCCCTAGAATTATGGTATTTCATGGCCAATTTGAAGTCAGTGATACAAGGATTACTTCATAAAAATATTAAGTTACTCTCCGACGTCTAGTTGAAAGTAGTTGAAAGCACTTTTTGCCAATATCAAGTAATGATCAGTGTACAACAGTAACTGATATTTCTTCTTTTCACAAGAGGGGTGACAGAAGTGGATGGAAGGAAGAAAAACATCCCCCCATGACCCCAAAGACTGGTAGAGCTGCCATGATTTCTGAATGTACAGGCAACTCAAGAATGCTTGAGTCACGTTCCTGTGTGGACTGTGCTTTTGCAACTGGAAACTCATTGAAGATATAAAAATAATGCTGATCTGTAAATCTTCATTAGAATGTGTGCTTTGATGCTTCAAAACAAACCCAACAAAACCACAAAACAACCCCTGCACAACCTTTGTTGCTTTTGACAATACACAGTGGCAAAATCCTTGCAGGAGGTAGTGCAGGCTATTAAGTAGGCTATTAAGTGAAAATACGAAGTGAAAGGTTTAGTGTCTTGGACTGGCATTCTCACTAATGCATATTTTGCAGAGATTATATTCCGTGCTAACTCTAGTTCTGATTTTATTTATGTATTTATTTTTAAATGGAACGCTCTTTCAGGATGGGAGAGATTTAGGTGTACTTCTGAAGAAAATCTTCCAAGTTCCTTTCAGATGAAATGCACCTTGTTTGTGCCCTCTGTCCCGTTTTTGTACTTGGGTTCATATAATACAACAGCCTTAATTGTGAGTTGTTTTTTTAAAGTAATGGCACCTTCCCCCAACACAAAATAGTTTTAATATAGGCACACTCAAACATGATTATACAACACCAGCATTGAAAGTCTTTGTGTGTTGCATATCCTAATTTCCTTTCATATAAGGAACATGGCTCATTACCTTTAGACCCAGAACCGTGGACAGGTTTGTTTGGGGTGAAGGACGCTCACTTTTGTCATTTGAAAATTAATTTGATTAGGTATGTGGAATCATAACACTAATGTTATAGAGCAAGTGCTCTGTTACATTAAACAAATAAATCGTAGTGTAATTTTCAAACTATTTGCAGTGAGTGTGCTCCCAGTATTTGAATGCTGGCAGGTTGAGTTATGTTGCTCAGCTGAAGCTAAACCTGTCAGAGTAGATAGAGTACCCCAGATCTTCCACAGATGTAATGAGACAGGCTGATCTAAAATTCAGATGTGTCAGTAAGTAGAAGGTGGTTGTTCTTTTTTTTTTTTTTTAAATAAAATTATTCAACATGAATAAATGTAGAATATATGGCATTATTAATTTAAACTCAGAAGATAAATAGTATTAAACAAAATATTAGTGATATTTGTTATCTTGATAAATTTTTAGTTAAAAGAGGTTATACAAATAGAGAATTGTTCAAGAATAGTTCTAGCATAGATGTGTTTATAAGAGAAAGTGGAAAGAATGATGAAGAAAATCCATAGTAGCTTTGACATTGTTTTTCAAAGTATAGGTAGTATAAATCTACCAGCATCTTCTGGGATGTGTATGTTGATAATCTCATGAGCAGCCATCAAAGTGAAATCATTCCTGTCATTTTAATTCCCCAAGCTTGACTGCACAGATGTGGTGGTATCCCTTGGCTCATGAGGATCCCATCTTTCCTCCCACTCCTTTGAATGGCGTCACTTTCACAGCTTGGATTGTCCCTTTTGCTAGCGCAAAATGCTTGCTTCTCTGAGTGACTGAGATATACATATCCTGTGCTTACTTCTTGAATTTAATGTTATTACAGAAGTCACTGTAAATCATAGTTTCTTGCAAAGAATAATAGGATTTTAATTTAAAAAATATGTAATATAATGTATTAAAGACAAACTTTGTAGTATGATAGAGTGTACTTCTTCCTGCTCTGTGTTTTAAAACTATAAATGTTGAAAAACTATGAATGCATGTGGAAATTTAGAAAATTTTCTTTGATAGAATAGCATAGAGCAGTAGGGATGTTTCTGGCAAAGAATGCCTTTAACAAGCTCTGTCAACATGCAGGATCTTGATTATGTTTCACTGACATTCTCTCCTGAAAATATGATCACCTTGATAACTGAGGTTTCTGGTTTTATTAATTACAGTATATTAAATGAAATTGCTACCTTTATCTGGCTTTAAGGAATTTCCATCTGAGTAGGGTGTATAAAAAGCAAACTCATAACTAAATTAGTGCGTGGATAGAGCTGTTGCATTTCAAATCGTGTTACAGGCAAAAAGGCATATATTATTATATATCGAACGGAAAATAGTCAAAGGATTATTGTTAATGTGGATTTAATTGTTAAAGAAAATAGGAAAAAAAAAAAAGGTGTATTCAGAAGTTTCAGTAATAATGTTAAAATTATTTAGCACTACAGACATCCCAGTACCTCCTCCTTTTTCTTGTGGTGTGCTCATGTTTTCTCTGCTTCTGTGGGTACTGAAACATCAACATGGGGTGCTTGTGCCAGGGATATGTTGGCATTAAGATTCCTTTACTGGAAGGAGAGTGATGATTGTCGTTTGGTCTTCCTTGCACTGGTATTTTCCATGTGGTCATTCTTATACATTTGCTAAAATTCTCAAGTTATAACAAATGTATATAATGTCATCATACTCAGAGATCTTAACAATCAGATTCTCTTTGACAGAGATAAGGAGAAATAACTTATTCATGTGTTGGATGTTTCCGTAGCTACAGAAGAAACACTTCGGGATTAATGACCCCCAACAGGGGGGTGTTTCCTGGATGGGGCTGTGTGGCCTGGAAGCTTTTAGCATGCGAGTTCATTATATGTGAAATTTGCTTCCTGATACCAGGAGGAGTGTGGACTCATGGATCTAGCAGAGGCTTATGTCAAGCTTATGTCATCTGGATTCACCTGCCTGCCTGATTCTCCATGGAAGAGGAGCTGGGTGGAGGCAATAAGTAGCTCTCAGAGATGACCTTCCAAGTCCAAGCCTAGAAACTGCATCTGACTTGCATTATGTTCAGTGCTCTTGTTCAGGCCAGTTTTCAGAGTAGTCTACCTTTCCAGTGGCCATCTACTCAGGGGTACTTGTCTAATCCCGAAGTCATTAACAAGTGTGCTTGTTAATGTTAACTTTAGAGAGTGGAGACAAATGGGGGAACTGCACATAATTTCTTTTTATGCAATTATGTTTGTACAAGTGATGAAGAACTTTAGCTTTCTGGTTCTCTTATGATTATATGACTGAAAATCCAAGTTTTTTTGGTTTAACAAACACCTCCCTTTTCTGTGTCAGAAGGTGTGTGAAATCTAAGTTGGAACTTAAATAGGAAGGGGCAATTATTAAAATTTCTATTTATTAATACTTTTTTCTGTACAGGGCAATGAAGAAATTAGTACCAAGCTGGTAAAATACCTTACTTATTTTTTTCCTTGGTGATAAAGTGAAATAAATGGGAGAAATATTGCAGAATTTATTTTTCCTACAGCCTAATTTTCGTTGTTGTTAGTTCTAAACACCATATTTTTCTGAATATGCATCACATTCATTTTGGATTATTTAATTTAACTTCTTTCCAGATGAACTAGCTTTATTAAATGCTTGCTATGGATGAGCAAACAAAGTTTGTGCAGACTATAAATATCTGTGATGAGTCTTACACTGTATTTTGTAATCGAAGGTTTAACAATTACGTAAAATATTTTTATACAAGCTTGGGAAGGCACTGCAGTGAGCAGGGCAGGAAGACAGTTTAAAATCTATTAGTAGAACAGAACCAGGACACCAACCACCAGTTTAAATTTTAGTTAGACCCTCCAGTGTATGCCCAGTTTAAAGAATGAACTTCCAAGAAACTTCATCAGATTATTAGTGCAGGTTGTTGAGGTTTGAATAGCTTTCTGCTTCAGGAGGCTGGTGTGAGTACTCCCAGCTACATGACTACAGTTGGGGTAGTGCAGATGAAACAGTCCAGAGATGCTCGACAGCTCATGTTGGCTACATGAGCTTTTATTTAAAGCCAACTTAATGAAGTCTGAGCATGCCACATGGCTGCATGGATGTGGTCATGTTCATTGAAGCTTTGGAAGTTATTGCAGTTTCAGTACTCTCACAGCAAAAGTTACATTTGATTTTGTTCTCCGTATTGTAAAAAGCTTTACTTGATTTATTTCTGAATTCTTAAGGGATTTTTTTTTTTTTTTTTTTTGGGGGGGGGGGTTAGCTTGTTTAAAAGCAACAGATATGTAGTGTTTTCCGTTGAAGCTGTCTTGCATTCTAAGAATACGTGAATAATTTTACTAGATCAGTCTGCTACGTACAGTTTGCTTGACATGTCAGATCAGTAGTAAGTTGTTTTTGTTGTAAAGTAACAGGTTTTCTTTATTATCCAATGTTCTTTATTATTGTTATTATTATTCATAGACCATTCCTGAAGGGTTTGTCTTTAACTGTCTAGTTGTATACTAGTAAATAACTTTTGATGTGTCTTCAGTTTCCAAGAGTTTGTTATTATTTGGCAAACCTAACCGAAAGCTTATAAGCATTGGCAAAAGCGGCAACCAATTTAAATTACATGGTATGAACAGAAACAGTTGGATATACTGGTACCAGTGATGTCACTCAAATAAATTAGGACATCTGTGTTTGTAATAAACTTGATAGATCTAAAAGGGTAAAGCTGCAAACATTATTAATCTTGAGATTTTTTTTTTTAAGGCAAAAGAGGTTGACAGAGTCAATGACAGACAAGAAACACAACGAAGCAGCATCCTCTTAAGGAGATCTTCCACACAAAGGTCTGCAACCAAGTCTACCATTAGGTTTTGAATACCTAAGCATTTCTTTTTACTAATTGGCATGGTTAGAAAGCTCCCTCGAGTATCTCCAAGTATTCAGAGAAGTACTTTACAAACGCCTGCTGCTTATGTTTGGTAGCACTACAATTCAGCATAGTAAGAGACCCTTTTTGTTTTGATACAGCTTAGATCCAGGTTACAGATATGGAGATGAAATACTCTGCTGAGCTCTGCAGTTTGCCCTCTTTCAACCCTCTCCAAGTGAAATGGGTTCTTCTCCCTCAGTTGTGGATAATTCCAAAAGGGAGCTTGATTAGATTAGTATTAATGTCTTGAGTGGCTGTAAAATTTTATCAAGGAACTAGGTTAACTTGATGATCTTAGAGGTCTTTTCCAACCTAAATCACCTATGGTTGTGTTATCCCAAAGAGACTTAATGTTTCTTTCAAGATGAACTGAAGTAGGTGAAACCCTAGCCTATTAGAAAGTCTATGCCTGATTGTCCTGAAGGGACAGAGAGCAGAGCAAGAAGATGGTTACAGAGTTAATAAAGGTCAAGTTGACTAGTGTATGTTCTGTGATGTTGATTTTTTTCCCATCTTTGCTCATAAGTGCTGGCTTTTTAAATGAATTTACAGACTTTTTCAGCCTGTATTTCAAGAGTTTTATGTTCATTGAATAGTTCTTTATTAATATGTTGAAATAACAAAAAGCTCAACACCAACAAATAGGTTGGGGTTTCTTTGTGCAATTAAACCGTATGCCTGAAGTTCCCACTTAATCAATTGTAGTCATGACTCTTACACAGTCTGAAAGCTTCTCAATTTGATTTAAATGATCGATGTTGATTATTTCATTTTCAGATGTTTTTATCTGGGATTTTAGTCTAGATATTGAAATGAATGCCACAAATATTGCAGCAGCTGTATTGATTACTTTGTTTTGATTTATGCATTGGTGTTTTTTTATCTGAGACTCAAACAGGCATTCTGAAGCTCTAACATTTGTGTTCTGACAAACTGAAACTGACTTTCTATTAAGGGGATGTAATTTCAAGTGTGAGATGAGAAGACTTGCAAACTCCGTATGATGCAAGGTGTAGGCTTTTCTTTAATTTTGTTTAAGATTTAATTACAATAAATATTGCCTGAGGAAAACCTGAGATTAATGTTGGTTTTGAAACGTAACCTCTCTGTATCTTTAACATACTTTAAATGTGTGGCTACAACACTAGGTGACTTTTGTTTTTAAATACGTGAATTTAGGAGGCTGTAGTAAAAATACAGTATGAAATGAACCATGTGTATCTTCAGCCCAACACTGGTAAAATCGCTGTCACTTATTACCCAGCACTGACTGGTGCTAAACAAAGCTAACAACAGTTCTGTTTAAAGACAGAACAACTCTCCAAGAACAACAGCACTGTCACTCTCCAGGAAAGAAAGGGAATGAAGCTGCATGAAGAAGCTCTTGTGTAGCATGTTGAGTCAAGACTTGATAAGAATCTTCATTCAAGTCCTGCATAAATATCAGAATTAAGGTGAACTCTTCAAAAGCTGACAGTGGTCATGTGCATGTCTTTACCTGTATATGAAACGAACTGGGGAGATAATTAATTAGCTCACATAGTTTAATTTTAAGAATGCTGTATCTTTGTGTACCTTCTTAATACATCCACCAAAATCTCATCCTGTCTAGCCTCTCACAAGAACATAGTACTTCTTCCCAAACCTCTCTTACCCATCATTCTAACCCTATAATTGCACTCTGTGACCTCGTTGCTGAGTGAGGCTGGGGCCCTGTGGGACAATCTTGTGTAATCATGTAATTAAAAATGCATAATAAACCACATAAACAAGAGAACAGAATTAAGCCTGCTCTGAAGTGTCTAACACAGTTCCTCCCTTACCAACCTGCATATCTTTGACGTTTTCACAGATAGGGTTTCATTTTTTTTCTTTCCCAAGCTTCCTCATGTATCAGCAGAAGAGCTTAAACTTTCTGTAATGTGTTATGGTTCTCTAACATGGTACAGACATTAACTACATTATCAAGCAGCAAGAGAAAGCTGATATTTCTGGCTTGTTCTGCATCGAAGATACATGAAATAAATGATCTCAGAGTTTGCAAAGGCAGCTCCATTCTATAAGCTGAGGCAAATATTTAATTGATGTTTGGAAAGATTAAACAATTAAATCTGAGATTCAAGTAAGTAACATTAGAATATTTGACTTCATCACCAGATCCCATAAACCCTGTAGTAGCCTTGCTGAATAAGTAAGTGCTAGGAGTATGAACATTTCGGTAATAAATGGAATGTAAGTATATAAATGAATATAGATTTTTTATTATTATATTTTTTAGCAAAGAATTATTTCTTTTGGAAAGGGATGGGGGGAGAGAAAGAGAAGGCAGAGCTTCTCTGGCTTGACTCGAGGGACTGACTTTGGGTTCTTTGCTCTAAGGCAAATGAGTGGATCAAGGTTAGTACTACAGTTGTGCTGCATTTTGAATGCTGACCATAATACATTTTACTGTTACTGGCTGAAAATGCTTCTTACATGTTTTTGTGGCTGAGCACAAAGGAATTCTGCCAAATCTTAAAGGACTGGTACAGCCAATGGAAATATTCTGCAAGAATTGTAATGACCTTTTGATAATGGAAACTGCTAGGCAGAATAGAGATGTATAATATACACTGATAAATGGAGAGAGGCATCCAAACACCTTATGACAGTAGCCCAACTCCAGTTTGCTACAGTGCAACACCCCAGTTTGTCAACTGGAACATCTCATTTTGACATATTGGACCATCCTATATTTGGAAAATGTTAGTTCATGTTAAGAGGGTGATGTGGATAAACAAGAATGAGCCAACACTGGAAAGCTTTTTCTCTTCACTGGAAGTAGGGGCAAATGGGGAATCTGTGGCATTCATCTCAGAATGCAGCTGAGGTACTGCACCAGATCACTGCCCGTCAGCAAGTTTCGGCCACATTCCAAAACCTAAGATGTTTTCTTGCTGGGAACCAAAACCTAGGGTGCTCTTAGACTTCAGATTAGAAGCTGTTTTTTCACCCATTCATAAATATAGCCCTCATTTGCATTATCATCTAGTTCTCTAAATGTCATTTTTTAAATATGAATTTATTAAATGTCAGTTGAGCAGAGTAATTTGAATAGTTATTTTCTCCTACCATTATTCTGTTGCCACTATCCTATTATTAAGGACATTTTAAATGTTGATTGCTTATATTACTGATTAGAACCTTTGTTTGTCTATGTTAAAAACAAGCTTTTTCAAGCTTTTTTTTTTTTTTTTAAACGTGGCCTGATTTTTCTTTTCCTCCATTAGAAGTCAATACAGACGATGGAATGTAATTGCAAAATCACAGTACAAATTCCACTTTGTCGAGAGGCATTTTGTCCTTATGCTGAAGATAATTCCTGCATCCCTTCCACCTCAAGCTGTATTTTGGCATCCTTGTGATTACTTTTCTTTTTATATCATCAGAAGATTTCCAGAAAAGACTCAATTAATTGCAGCTACAGTTGTCACTATCAAATTATCAATCTTCTGCAAAATCTGATTCCCTAATTAATGTTGTAGCATATGTGCATTAATCTGTCTGCTACTTCTGCTCTCAAATGAGACAGATACTTACCATGCTTTCTTAAAAAAAAAAAATTTAAAAAAAAAAAGGCTATGCATGACAGTATCAGCTAATAAATAAAATAGTGGTAGCTTTTATTCTCCATGCTTCAAATATTGTATTTTTAACATTTTTACTCATCATATCTTTAGATCCGCATTCAGGGATTCAGTATGTATTTGAAATTTGGCTTTTACTCATCTTCCAGTAAATAAGCAAGTCAATCAACATGGCTTGATAGATTTTATTTATTTATTTATAAATATATTAATAAAGTAGAATACACTATAAATTCAGGAACAGAAATGTGATCCACAATGTTCTGTTTATAGTGACATCTAGTGGCGAAGGCTTCTTCTGACTAAGGGGAAGAGCACAGCACAAACGTGCTAAAACCTGTTAAGAATAAAATGTTGCATGGAAATTAAAGAATGAACTCTCTGATGATGGGAAATGGTACTGACCTTAGAGCTATGCATTAATTTACAGCAGACCTGTCTTAAAAATCCCTTTCAGAACAGTTCTTGTATTTGTATGTATGTTACATACAAATCACGCACATGTTTTTACCAGTAATCTTTCTGATCTGTCTTTTCAGTCAATGAAACATAAGACAGTAGTAGCTGTGCTTGTCAGATGAGGCAAAAGGCATGCTATTTTTGAAAGAATGACAGTGGAAGAGGAGTGTGTATGAATACCTTGCATCTGAGCAAATGGAATTAAATGATACTGTACCAAAAGATGAGTTACTCTCCTTTCCCTCTCTGCTGCCATATTCATATTCAATATTGGCTTTTAAATGCACCAACTGCTGCATTGCTGTAAAAAAAAAAAAGAAATAAAAACAAACAAAACAAAACTTGTATGGGGATAATCTGATTGCAGTAGCTGAGACCCAGTGAACTGAAGGTCACAGGTCACAGTGATCATCTCGAAAGTGTCACGTGAGGACCAGTTTTTGGCAGTCAGGATGATTTCCAGTTCATGTATCTTGAGATTTTTCCAGTGGAGATCAAATCAGAACCAAACTTATGCTCAAGGAAATACCACATATTCAAGAGTTTCACCTGGCCTCACCAGGCAAACAGCTTATTGCAAACCATGTCAGCATTCTGTGTGCTTTCCCTCAGTGTTCTAAAGCAACTTTAAAAAATAAATTAAAAAAATCAATTGAAATAAGTCGCCCTTTATTGTTTGTTTGTTTTTTCCTTCTCTTTACGTACCACCTGGAATTAGAGAACTGGTTTAGAAATAATGGATTTAAGGGAAACACTTTGCTGTTAGGAAGATGATAGAGGCATAGAATAAAATTCAGAATTGGTTCTGCATGAAGTCTAAATGGTCTGCATTGAAGGGATACAATATTATTTCAAAAACCCTTTGTTTGGAAGATCCTTTTACATCAACCCCCCCACACCCGATATTTTTGTAGTAAGCTGAAACCTGATGCATGTTTCTATATGCAGATTGAAGAAGTAGGAACCAATGTTACAAATAGCATGTTCTTTTCTATCCCCACACAAAAAAAAACAACTTAAAATACCTTTACAGAAAATTAAGTATGGGTTTTGATTCCTTTCCCAATATAAATCAGTACTGTTTTTTTTTGTGTTTTTTCTACATGAAAGAAAAACTTGCTTTTTCTACATAAAACCACTCTAGATGAAAATACAATATTACTTGTAAGATTTTATTTTTCTTGATACCCAAGTTTTTCAGTTATCCAAAGTGCCTAGAGTAATCTAGGATTTGTCCTACAGGTCACTGATAGTTTTACTATAATCGCTTCCTTGTGTATCTAGCCACAACGTTATTGTGTGTTAAGGAAAGATAGGATTGATTTCAAAATCTATAATTGTCAGAAACATAACTGACAATTAAGAAGGAAATCTTAAAAACAAACCAACAAACAAACAAAACAACAACAAAAAAACTTTAAACCAAATACATTCTACCTTTTAAGACTGCAGAAAGATACAAGGAGTATGGCAGTGGATATGCAGGTAAGAAATAGAAATTATGGAAATTTCACTGAAAGTATTTAATTTTTGTGTAAAATTGAATTTGCAGTTTCTTAGAAGTTATACTTTCTTACCCTTGTTTTGATATGCATTCCTCATATAGCTTGCATGTTTTCTGACTGCTGTAAAGGTGTTGGTTAAGCAAAACTATAGTTGGAGTCAAACTTAACTGGCATTCTGGAGTGTTGTGGTTTTGTTGTGCTGGGAGGAAGACCAAGGAAAGACCTGAGGAATGTACATGAATTTCCATCCTTTATCCTAAGAAAAGTATTGTTACCCTTCTCTCTATATTAGTAGGTGTTTGAAGTTTGGTCTGTTGGTGAAAATGAATGTTAGTCTCTAGGAAGAAGTACCTGGACGATTTAAATGAAAAAGTAAATATATATATATTTGGGAAAGATTGTGATAGAATTTCTTCTTCCTGTTTTCTAAATAGCTTGAAATATTGTACGAAACTAACCATCTTTCAGTATAACAAGGAAGATGAAGTATTCTTTTCCAATAAATCAGGGAAAAGAAGCAGAATTTCTTGTAAACATAAAGAGTACTTTAAAATGGCTGTGTTACAAGCCTAGTTTCCAGTCCTTAAACAGAAATAGTTCCACACACAGCCAAATGAAAGTTAGAGAGAACGAATGGAGATCCTCAGGCTTGAAAAACTTAAGTCCTCGTCAAGGCTCATTGCAATGTTGCTGAGGTTTGTTTCTCTGGAGTTAGGCACTGATAAACTATCTTGCCTCAGAGAGGCCTGGAAAAATAACATAAATCTTAAAAATCCAAGTCTGCTGTGCTTTGACTTATCCTTTCAATCCTCATTCACAGCTGGACTCCAGTAGATATCAAAGTATCCCAGCTGCTCGGCAAAGCCACCAAACACCATCTCTTCATACAGTACTCCTTTGAAAAGCGTGAGAGGAAGAGAAGGGGAAAAAGAAAAAGAAGTTCTAACTTGATGTGCTAGAAATGTAAAGTAAAAGAGGTGGAGAAGCAATGCAGTTCTGGTAACTGAAATCTATGGGAATTGCATGTTTGATTCCAAAAGCACAGCTGTGTGTTAGGAGTCTGGGTTACTAGCAACTCATTAAAGTAATATACAAATATTGACTGCATTTTAGAGAAGCAGCTGTGAAGTCACACTTGTAAATGCTGAAAAAGTAAACTTGTGCTCTAATGCTTCAGCAATAAGTATCACTGAAAGAGACTTTTTAACCAAAATTCATAGAATCATATAATATCCCAGTTGGAAGGGACCCACCAGGATCATCAAGTCCAACTCCTGGGTCCCCAAAGGACCACCCCCCAAAAAAATATTGGACCATGTGTCGGAGAGCATTGTCCAAATGGTTCTTGACTTCCAGTGTGCTCGGGGCTGTGACCACGTCCCCGGGGAGCCTGTCCCAGTGCCTGACCACCTCTGGGTGCAGAACCTTTCCCTAACCCCCAGCCTGACCCTCCCCTGTCCCAGCTCCATGCCGTTCCCTCGGGTCCTGTCGCTGTCCCCAGAGAGCAGAGCTCAGCGCCTGCCCCTCTGCCCCCTTGTGACGAAGCTGTAGTCTGTGATGAGCTCTCCCCTCACTTGTTGGTGCTTTTGATATTTAGACCATTTGGTATAGGCATTATTGGTTTTATTCATCTTTATAAGAAAAAGTGCTTTACAAAAGTACTCTCAGAAAGTATCAATGCACAGGACAGGAAACTGTCAATTGCAAGCTCACTTCTAGTTCTGCTGTTAATTACAGTTCCTTATGTTGCACTGCTACTCAAGATAAAACTTAGTCAGGCATACTGAATTGTCCAGGACTTAGTGCAGACCATGAAGCTTCATGAAAAACTGGAATGACAAACTACACTACTGCTGTTAATACTGAAGTTAGGTACGTGGTGGCTGAAAAGTGTGTATGCCACCTTATGGACTAAATCAGTGGTAATTTCTGCTCTTTGTCATAGTTCTTTCTGTAAGATAGGGAAAATGTTGTTTACTTAGTTTATAAGCTCTTTAACATTTTCTGAGATCCTTTTCCTGTTTGATGGTATCTCGATACAACTTTTAATAGAAAAATTAGTATCTGTGGATTCCTTTTTATGTCAGAAATTGTTTGGTCACATTTCAAACAGTAGGGAATTCACTTCAGTTGGGCACAATCTCTAATGATACTGATAATGAATCAAATCTGTAGCTGGTGCTCACTTTCATGGTTGTTCAGACTTCAATTAAATACATTATTATCAGGTAGGCTGCATTAAGACTGCTAATTTACTTTGCTCTGTGTTTTTCAGATACCTTACCTCTAAGGCCTTGCTCAGTGCTTTAGTGTCTGTATGTTTTCTTACCTTACAAAAGTGTAAAGTACTTGCATGTCTTTCAGTTGTACCCTCAGCAGAACAGCAGCAGGAAAATCAATAGGGAGTCATTCTGTCCGACACTTCAAGAAGCAATATTGAACGACTTACCTTCTTCCTTTGTCTGATGATGTAGAAATAAGTGGTATCAAAAATAAAAGGCAGTATATTTGCACATTCAGGAATTAACACTTTTTTCTTTTTTTTTTTTCCCCATGATGACTGTGATATACTTTATACTTGGAACAAATTCTGCTTTGGTAACACTTGTGCAAATCTACCAAAATTAACTAATTGCATTATGTTGTTTGCTTTCACATACGTTTTGCATCTTGACAACAGCTGATACTTTTATAAAAGTGTAAGGTTTCCCTGTGAAATGTGACGTGATAAGCAGACTGAATTTGAATGTGTTGTGCTCCGGTTCATTGGCTAAATACAAAATTTTAACCATTAAGACGGTTAGGCTAAAATAGCTTAAGATATGTAGCATAACTGTGCATTGTATTTAATTTGGGTTGGATTATTCGTCTCACACCAACTTCAGCTTCTTTGAGTTTAATTTTTAAAAATTATGTTTTAAAATCAGCTCTGCAAGAGCTAGCTGAGGCTCATCGTGATTCCTAGTCTTCATCTGAGTATGAATCAAACTGATGTCAATGGCAAACTCTTGGCACTGTATTGTTTATTTTAAAGATGCAAACAGCTGTTGTTGAAGATATTTTTATGATGATCTTTCCCCTCCCCTTCCCCTTCCCTCAACAATAATTACTAACTGAGAATATCACAGCAGGAATTACTAGTTGAGGATGCTAAGATGTTCCTAATGCAGTGCTGCTTAGAAAGGTAATATCACTTTTGTAATATTTAAGCAGTAATACCAAAGCTTTTGAAATGGCACTAATAGTATTAACACATCTAGTAATAACCTTCTATATAAATACTTATAAGAAGACAGAGTTATGAATGAATACGGGAGTTGGTCTCTATTTGTAAACCATAATAAAAAGAAAAATACACTCCATTCCTGATCATAAAGTTAATCTACATTACATTTTTCACTATTTTAAAATTCTATAAATAAGTATATGTTTTTAAAGTAGACATTTAAGTATGAAATTGCAGTACTTAAAATAGAAATTCACAGGGAACGTCTCATTACTTAAACAGCCAAATTAAACAGCCAAGGCACAAATAGAAGTCAGAATTAGAGATTTTGGTATTTCTAGGATATAGATGCATACTGCGTGCTCTGTTATACTATGGGTTGTTTTTAATTTGTTTCTGTAATTATTAGGTAAAACATACTGTTCAGTTCTACATGAATGTTCATGCCTCTGCCTTTCGTGCCTCTTGCCTCTCCTGACTAAAAGAACGTGCTTTAGGCTACATATGCTTAACTTGAGTAAACTACTCTGATGTATTGACAAATCATGATGAATACGCATCTGAAGAGATGCATGGAATATTTCACTGGTATTTCCACCTGCCTTGATGTACTAATTTTCTTTGTCATGTCTTTAACATATGTTTTGGTTCCATTTGTGTTCTTCGTGGTTTATTTTTTGATAACATTAACGAGAATTTTTTCTAAAAATAGAGAGGAAAAGCATTACAAAACAGATGTTACTTGTTTCCAAAGCACTCTGAAAACCTGTTTGTCAATTTATAAGGGTTCTTTAAACAGTTCAGTAAACAGATAAGTTAGCTCAAAGTTTTTGCTTTACTGTGTGTGATGCCTGTAGTCATAATGATTCAAGAAAGTAGTGTAGTAATGAAATGTGAAGGTTAAGAATGAAGAACGTAAATAACATCATCCTTTCACACAGACAAAAGCACTACTGATCTATTTCAGAACAGATCTTACCTTTAGCTGTTAAGACAAGGAAAGTTACTTCCACGGCCTAGCTGTCAGCTGGATTCCTCTTTGCATCTTCTGTTACTCTTATTCCAAGACTTTACTTTTTTGCTTTCGTATCTAGACGCAGGTGATGAATATGTGGAAAACAAATACAGCACACAGAAGCTTGCCTGTTTAACCATATATTTTCCTGGATGACTTGTCAAAACAAACTGTTTGCAGTCTTTTCTGTAACAGCTTTTAGTATGAGTTGTCCGTGTTTTTTGCACTGTGCTTTCTCAGTTTACAGGAAGTACAGTGGCATTCATAAAAAAAAAATAAATTATTCTAAAATATGTAGTGATACATTCTTGTAAAATATATACTGATACAAAACTAGCAGCCTTTTACTTGCCAAATCCCCTGTGCTTAGTTAGAAGCTCAAATAGTCCCTGAGGCACTCCAGTTTAAATCAGATAGTCTCCAGATGTTTTGGTACAGTGAATGGTGAGGCTCAAATTTACTTTTAATGAACCATATTTTAATGTCAGTCTCTCCTGTCTACTTAAATGACAAAGAGCTCATCTGACTTTGTAATGAATCCCACAACTGTATCAGTTACATTCAGTCTCTGCATTGTGTTGGTCCACAATAGCAGTAGGTTGGCAGTCTAAGTAAACTGCCTTGAAGGTTTATTACCAAAGCTGCAACACTCGAAGAAATTACATCCAACACAACAGGAGGTGCTGGAATTTCTGCTGAGGAGAACTGTAGCTGTAGGTGGAAGATGGGTAAAAAGGGCTAGAAAGGTACAAAGCAGGACATGAGGAAATATCCAACAGAAAAATTAATCATAAATGAACTGTGCAATGCATGATTCAGACATTAATCAAGTCTGATTAGACTATATATGCACTTCTTGGTAGTGTGCAAAAGACCAGTATGAGTGATCAAGGAGGATCGTCAGCTTTAAAAAAAAAAAAAAAAAAAAAAAGCTTGTGAAAATGAAAGGAAGACTGTAGCAATAGCTTTGATACATAGAAAAGTCCAATGTGTGTGTATGGAATAAGAACACAGTAGAAGAAAGTGCAGCGTGTACTGAGATGCACATAAAAAATTAAATTCTGTCAGTACATTGTCGACATAGCAACAAATGCTACGTAAGAGCTTGGAAGTAAGTCATAAAAAGAAGGATGTAGAGAGTGAAGACTGACAGATTAGAAAATGAAGCAGAATTAACATTGTGTTTTCAAAGGAAGAACTAAACAAAAAATCAATACTATTTTATCTTTTTGGAAATAAGGAGGCATTGGAGCATGCTAATCAATGATCAATGGTTATGAAAGATTTGAAGGGAGAAGGATGAACCTCTGCCTCTAGCCTTGTGTTCAGTAGTGAGGGACATACTGAAAGTAAATGCTAATTGAGGAACAGATCTGAAAAGAACCAAGTAGTGAGATTGTAATTTTATATTGGACTCTATTTTCTCCTAATTATAAAAGACTCTTAGCATGCTCTTTCCACTGTATACTAGTGACATTTTTAGTGATCATCAACTCGCCTGTTTCAGATGCTGCAAGTAATCATGATCTTGTCAAGTAATAACCTCTTAAAGTGTATTCAGGGTTTTGGGGTTTTGTTTTCTTTTCAACTGAATGTCGTTCCTCCTCTGTGTGGGTTACTGTACTCTGATTTCTAACTGTAGTTACCTCAGTCCAAAAGAACTTGAATTTCTCTTGGAGATTTAATATTTTGGGGTCTGTGCTATGTCAGATCTCTGCAGTGATTTAGGAAAGGTTCATCAAAGCATGGTTTATTTTATTTATCAAGTAGAATACAAAATAGTGGCACTGTGAATGTAGGCCAAGTGTTTGTCCCATTTGACATTTCCATTGAAAGCTGCATGGATTGCGGTGGTCCAAGTGAGCATTTGTACCAACCGTTCCACTCACGTGTACCAGCAGACATTTCAAGAACTTGTCTGTTTCAAATCCCACAGGACCTGACTAATATCAGACTTACCTTTCTTTTCCCTGTGTGTACAGTAAGTGTTATAAAGGCGGTGGGATCTGTGCTGGCTATGGCTGGTTAAAGCCTATTTGATTTGCTTTAATAGAATGTTGTTGGATCTTACACAGATAATGTTTGTAAATGTTTTCAGTAAACTGCAGAAAAAATGTAATGCTTTTGCTGCTGGGTAGATCTCAGGCAACAGCTGCAAGGAAAGTCGTTGTAGCTTTTAGTCACATAGAACTGAGAATATAAACTGACTTGAATTTGAGTCTTGCATTATAAAAAAAAATAATAAATCTATCAAGGGAAATTTCTATCCAATTTGAGGCAAACTGCCATTCACTGCAACATTGACATCTCCTGGGAATCCTATCCAACAACTTCTTGGTTATATGTGATGTCAGATTGGGATGCATTTTCTACGCAGAGTACCAGATAATCTAACATGACCTTAGAGCAGGTGTTGGGAATCAGTCTGAACTTCAAGAGGGTTGTTTCTAGGACTTAATCTTCCCCTGTAGTCGATTTTGTATAGATGTGACAGTACGCTTACCTGTGGGACCTGTAGGGAGGCCTGGACTTTGAGGGCTGCAGCTTGCATACGTGGGCATTTGTGCAAGCAGAGAAGGATGGCAACTCAAGAACATCCTTCAAGGATTTTTCTAATTCAGCTGACTATTTTGTGTTTGTGAAGAACAGAATGCAGAGTTGAAGAAGAGTACAAATATTATTGCGCAGAACCTCAGTGTTGGGGGGCAGGAGGATGGAGCAGAGCATCCCAGGTAAAAGATGTGTACATCAGTAGTTGTAATTTGGAAAACTTCTTAAATGGTAGCGTGGTAGTATCAAAAAAGCTGGCTGTCTGCAGACTTGCTTAGCTATTTGTACAGCTTCTGAGGTTGACTTTTCCATATATACTGTGGCACTGCCATCCTCAGATCCAATGGATATGAACAACAAGTGTGATAAAAAATATAGTATGTTGAGGCACTTCAGCGAACCCAAATGTCCTTAAATGTTTTTGCTTATTAGCTTCTGCTTTTACTGTAAGCTGTTTTCTAGCTGGCCATACCAGCCATATTTGCCTTATGCTTGTAAGTGTTGGGGGAAGGGGAATGATAATAAATGGTGTTTAAGTGATTAAGTTTTGAACAGTAACATCCTAGAGAACACAGCATTTACAATCACTTATAAATCTCTCTCTTGGTTGCAGAAACCTAAAGGAAATAGAAATAGCATTTGCTTACCCTATGTTTATTACCTGTCTTGTGTTACTCGTATTAAATTTCTGTCTAAAATTCAGTTGCCTATTCAGTAAATGCTAGCATTAGTCAGATTTCTTAGATGAAAGAAATATCGATTTGCTCTGACTGAGAAGAGAATCAGTTTATCCAAGGTATGTGAAAAATACTCAGTTGAAGACTTTATTCTGTAAGCTTCTGCTTGAGCACTGTGTATCTGTGAAATGTGTTATACGTGATGCCTAACCAGTGATGCCTAAACAGTGAAAGCAGTTACTTTATTTCAACACTTTATTCTAGAGTACCTGTGTACCAACCTCAGTAAATACGTCATGCTGAATGCAAACTCTCCAGCTGTGTTCAATCAAATAAACAAAAGTTGAGTAAATAAGACTATGAAAAACAGTAGTCTGTTTTATTCTTGGAATGGTGTTTTTATTAGACGCATACAGAAGCTAAAAATATCATTTATATTATCATAGGGCAGAAATAAAATTACAAAAGGATACAGTGCTCAGTGTATTGTATTCCATTCACTTTTCGATTAACCCTGGAAAATGTTTTGAAGGGCTATACTCTTTATCTTGAATCGCCTCATAAGTTAAAGGTAGTGAAAAAGGACTGCTATGCATCTGCGCTGTTATTTCTTTTATGCTACTCTTTCACAAGATTTAAAGCAAGGTCTTCTTCAATGGTGGATGCTCTTTGCTGCAGCAGCAAGGGAAGTTTTATTTCTACTCAGGCAGAATGCCTCATGGAGAGATGCCATATGGGAATTGTGTATTTTTAGTGTCCTCTGAGCCTATTCCAAACTGGTGGAAATTGGATGTTGAGGGAGGGGCTCCTTGGCTTACAACTGAGGGCCTCATTACTTCTCAAATAAAGAAGATTAATCACTTACTGGCTCCAGTAGTTTGCTGCAGTCTCACAGTTAGGTAAAACCTGGGTTGTTAGTGTTGTGTCGTTTTATCATTATTATTATTTTATTATTATTATTATTATTATATATTATTATTATTATTATTATTATTATATTGTTGTTGGTTGTTTTTGTTTGTTGGTTGGTTTGCTTGCTTGTTTTGCTTAGATTTCTTTGGTTTTGTTTAAGAGAAGCTATTAGAATATTTTGATAGGACTGAGTGTGAAGTGATAGACATTGTAGTTGATGAAGGGGCTTGTTTCTTAAAAGAATAAGGCTTGGGAGAGAACAGTGTCTCTGAACCCCTGCTGGTTCTTAGCAAGTTCTCAATAGGTAACTTGATTTCAACCCAACTTGGTTTAAGAGTGCCAAGATAGAATTCTTCTGGGAGTTTCAGGACCTCAGACCTAGCTGTTTAGAGGAGAAAGATCTTGCTGGCATTTGTATTAATAACATTTGGTTTGCTTAGATAATTAACTGCTACTTATATTTACCTACACATATTTAATGGCTGCTTCAGGCTCCAGGGACCTTATTGGGCAGAAGTAGCTGACTTGATGTAGTCAGACAGATGAATGATGAGACATACCTATCTTGCGTGAGGCATGAAGTGACCTTTCAGTACCAGCAGACCAACCTTACTCTTTCTTCCATAACGTGTTTTGTCTTATAAGAAACACTGCAAGCGAAATGTCACATCTATGTTCTACCACATTTCCCACCTATAAATCAGGTGAGAAGGTAGAATTCATTATTTTGTGTTTTATCTATTGAGTTCTGTATTTCTTCTGGTTTCTGAGCCCTCAACAAAGTGGAAGCACTTATTTTCTTTCCTTGTAAACAAAGTAGAACTGTCTTATTAGCACCATCATATACTTCAGCCATGCATACTGCTTTCAGCTGTCTGTGTTTGTGCTAACCCTGTTTCTAACATGAGCAGCCATAATTGAGTTTGTGGTGACAAAGACACTTTTCCCTCTCTAACTTGTCTTTACATCAAAATCATGGAGCAGGCAGATTAGAGCTCACAGTGTAGCTGGCCAGAATGGGATGCTTTGCTGCAGGCCTGTGTCCTCTTTTATAGAACTACAATACATATATATATATATATACACACACACACACACACACATATATATACATATATATGTGTATATATATACATATATATATTCTGTAGAACTATATGTATATACATATATACATATAGTTCTACAGAACTATACAGTGTATACACAGTTATACAGTGTATATATATATATATATGTTACATATATATTATATATATATGTTATAGAACTGACATTTAAATTTAATTTGGACCTGTTGTTATTATCAGAATCAGTAATTTTCCCAGCTGTGTCAGATGACTAAATGTCTCCTTCTGATACACTATATAGGGAAGACTGAATCCAGATTTTCCAGGCAGGGCAGGAATGTATCATCTTAATGTCTATGCAGCAACAGAACATTTATTATGAATATCAATGTCGTTTAAGTTCTAGTGACTTTCTTCTGAACGTTTAAAGGCCATTGAACCTATCATAATCCTCCTTCCATTCTCCCTTCTCATGAGATAAAAACAGGCTCACTGTCATGATTTAAGCATCCTCTTTGGCAGCGTCACCCGTGCTAGGCCATTGCATGCACCCACAATTTGAGGGTTGGGAGGGGAGCCTTCATGCTTCAACTTCTGATTATTTTGTTATCCTCTTTTAATTTCTTTCTCATACTTTGCTCAGTTATCCATGTTGTGTGCCACAGGTTAGTACTCTATCATACTTGAGATATTATATAATGCAATCAAATCTCCAGTCCTTCATCTCTGATACTTTATATTTTGACAGTATTACATTTTACCTGATTTTTTTAAAGGTTTAAAACTTCATATCCAGGTTTGCTGGTATTGTTTCCTGTTTGATCTTTCGTTACATCTAATTTAGTGTGCTAGCAAATGCAGCTTAGTTTGTATGGGCTGTTTTTATTTTGTTGTATCTGTTATCTATATTGACCTTGATCTGTGAGCGTAGTGATGAGCTAGACTCCAGCTCAGTCTCTAGTCAAAAGGAAGCACTGCTGCATTCATGGCTAACAGTACTTGCGGTTGTGTTCTTGTTGTTTATAGCTCCCTCCCCTTAGGTTTTTACCTTCCTCTATAATTTTTCTAAAATCTTCAGATAGAAACACATTTAAAATCTATAATGTGCTAGATAGAACATATTTTCAAATACCCAACGAGTGTAGTTGCCTGAACACTTGTCTAACTTCTGGTATACAACTGTTGGTCTAATCAAAGATACTATTGCTATGCTTAAATCTGGCCTGCTTAGTTATAGATCATCATGATATAGATCATCATGGCAATAGCACAGTTATATAGATTGTCTTAGATCCAATTTAAAGTGTTTGTAAGTAAATTTAGGGGTACATAATAGTATTTCTAACTATATTGCAGGAAGTGTATACAACTGGTGAGAAGATATTCTATGCTTTCGACACAGAAAGTTGCATTTAGTCTAGGCAAAGCAGCATGTCACTTGACATTTTGCATACATCTAGTGGGAAAAGCTAGTGCGTGAATGAGTATGTTTGCTGCATTTTGTGAAACAAGATTTACATATCAGGAAAAGAGGAAAATGTCTTTTTTTTTTCAACTTTTTTGAAAAAACTTTATTTTTTCTTTTTTGGAAGATAATTTTACATTTTTAAGAGGATAATGCATAATACAATACAGAAGAAGATGAAAATAATACATGAAAGCTATTTATGCTTTTCTACTTCCAAAAAATCTTTTCACTGTCTATCGCATACATGCTTGTATAAGGAGAACTGAATTTAAAGTTGACCCTGTACTAAGTAACAGCCAATTACTTCCTGCACAAATGGGAAAATAATGTCTGTGTTCAAATGCATAGATTAGTGTGTAGCATATGCAAAGTCAAGTTTACAGCTTCTAAGATAGAAGGCAAATTTTAACGTGCATATTACAGACTTTAAATGGATGCCCATACGTGCATGACTGTGCGTGCTATAGTGTATGGATGCATATGTATTTATTGGAAACTTCAAGAAAAAATTGACTGGATACATGCAACTCAGTGCAATTATATCAACTTGTTCATATCTGGGATCTTGTACAAATACCTTACACTATATAAAATATTTTATTGCTGACGAGGGGACAAAATGAATGCCTGTGCGGGGGTGTAAGGCCAAAAGCAACCCTGATAGCTGTTACCATGGGAAGATTTTGTAAGATACACTTCATTTGTCTCTACTTGTTTCTTATACTTATTTCTGCATTGCTTCTTCAGCAGAAGATTGAAGTGTCAATGCCATCTGATGCTATTTAATCAGGGAGGAACCAGCAGTCTGAAGTTCATGGTCTTGACTTCAGATGAAAACTTTTGTTATTTATTTATTTATTTATTTTGTAGCAGCTTAAAGATCTCTAAGTGAAACTACATTCAGCAGGAGTGTTAAGATAAATTGCTCAAGTGTTAGTTTAGAAGTTAGTGCTGGCCAGTTAGCTTTTCCTGTTATTATTCAACACTTCATACTCCTGAGTTTCTTTCTGTTTGCATATTCCTGATGTCTTGCTCCCCTATGAAAAATTAAGATGATATGACAGGTAGCTCACTCCTGAAATTTTAGTTAACAGATGCAATGGTAATTGGTTTTATCACATAATTCTGCCTACAGAGTTCTTTCTCAGCCCCTGTTCCCTTACTTTCTAGGAACAGTAGCTTTCAGGATGTGATTATATGCGAGAGAAATGTCACATCTGGTAGGAACAGTTATTGTGTTGCTACAGCAAGAACAGCCATGAATGGATTATTCTAGCCAAAAGTACAAGACCTATGCAGGTACCAGAAATGGTACCATGCACCGAGCTGTGGAGGAAACAACAAACACTAAGAAGAAGAGGGTTATTTATTTGTGATCTGTGGTGTGAAGGATTATTTTCTGAAGGCTCCCTGTAATGCAGCTAAGATGCTTTTATTTTCCTCTGTCTCTTTTGGTGGTGCTGGAGACTTCATGCTGCTATAATTTGGGAGCTTTGTGTAATTTGGACTTTGTTTCTCCTGCATAATTGTTCTTTGTAGGGAGTCTTACTCATTGAATGTGATGTACTGCTTTAAGCTCTTCTCTCCAACAGAAGCTTCATGTTCCTTCCCTCTTGAATCAGTATGAAATGCAGAATATTGCAAGGCTCCTTTAGAATACATTGTTTTAATGATACCTGTTTTATTGTGGACTTTTTTTTTTTTTTTTTAAATTTGATCTTAACTACAAAATTATCTTAATGTTTTAGTTTGAAAGGGTAATGACTTTGGGTGCTTTCTTGTTGCTGTTGTCTGTTCATTCCTCACAAATATTTAAGGATCAGAATAAATGTCATGCACAAAATCTTTTTTTTTTTCTTCTTTTGACTGACAGAAGGTCTTGTTGAGTGAAACTGAAGAAGCTGTGTTTCTTAGTATGCGTATTATTGCAGTGAAGAAAAAAGTTCCTTAGCTTCTATTTTCTCTATTGGTTTTATGGGCTCCTGCCTGCAATTGGAAGAAAAGCTTCATCATGGAGGTAAAACATATCAAAAGAAGTACTGGCTCCCAAGATTGTTCTTAAAATTATTTAAACTGTCACTGAGAGATAAAAATGAATTCAAGGTGTTAAATTATCTATAGCTTAATGGGGGAACTTTGTGATGGGATTTTTTTGCTTTAGTGGAATAATCTTGGTTTATTCCAAATAAATTAATCTTTTGTTTGTTTGTTTGTTTTGTTTTGTTTTGTTTTTAATTGTGACCCTGTTTTTGTATGATCATTTAGATCAAACGTTTAGAGGTATTCAGAACACCAGTAGTCTTAAGACTGATTTATTTTACTTGAGATTACGTAGCTGGTTTACAAGTGGATCTTTCAAATTTTTTGTTTATTTTTACTGTGCGTACAGTATTATGAACATTCTGGAAGTTTGGTGTTAGTGCACACTTTGTTCAGCAAAACTCTTAATTTTGTACCCTACACTGAGATGTATAAATAGTCTATGTAAAAATCATGTGGAGTACTTACTTATTTCAGGTTAGTACATATGAAATAATGTATGGTATTATGTAAACTTGTTTTACACAGTGCTAGGGAGAGTAAGTGACCTTAAAATCAGTAGATTGTAAGAGATCAGAGAGTACTGAAGTTATAATATTGGAATATTTCTCCATTCATGATGAAATTATTTCAGGGCATTAGTATTGAAGCAGATCTGTAGAATGGAGGATATAAAAGGAAGAATACTTAAAAGGACTCTTAAGGAGAGATTCAAGCCAGCAGCACTCTGACTAGCCCTCCTTTCACATGTGCTAATAGCCGAAAGAATAACTTTAACTAGGAGCTGACAAAGCAAATGACTGCATTGGTGTAGACCCAGGTCAGGACAAATTGGAAGAGCATATTAGTGTCTTTTTACCTGAAAAAAAAGAGCACGTTGTGCTCTTACTTGGTTTCACAGAGAAAGAAGTTGATTCCTTTACGTTAAAATTCACAGTTGGGTTACAACTAGAAACCATAACTATAAGGAGAAACAAAACAAAACTACACAGGACATCATCTTCAACTGAAGTAGTTTGTTAAACCTCATAATCTCTAAAGTATTGCAAATGTTCAGAAATGATTTTAAATAACAAAATTTGATCTTTTTTTTTTTTTTTTTTTTTTTTTTTTTTTTTTTTTAAACTTAGCATTATTCCTTCAACTTATTTGAAGGTAACTGAATCAAATTTGAAGTGCTTCATTTTTTATATGACTCCTTTAATTTATTAGGGATAGTGTATTTTTGTATAAATGGAGAAATTTGTTATAATGTGTAGTAAATATTTCTTGACCATATCTACTGTCTCAAGTCCCTCTTTTATTCTTTGCTATAAACTGATGTGTAGAAATGCCATAAGAGGCATTTCCTTATATATAGTGCCTTACTTCTGACTGCCGTCCCCAAAGCCATGTATGTCCCAGAACGATTCAGTGCAAAAAAACCCATATTGGTAGAATATCTATGTATTCAAAGTGAACCTGAATTTATTGACACTGCTTTGGTGATTCAGAAATATATTTGTTCTTTCATTTGGAACTGTGGCATGCCTTTCAAATGTCAATATGTCTACTGTAAGATGACAAAAGTGTAAACATTTTTTTTGGTTATTTGGCTTTGCATGGCACTGAATCTGGTCTTGCTCTTGATACTCCCTCTCAGGCAACATCCTCAAGATGGGGCTGTAGATTTCACTTCATAACAGTTCATTGCTTTCCTTGCTTCCTTCTATAGAAACATCAGCATAACAGTGTTTTGGTGGCAATTTCTAGATTCCCAAATCATTTTGACTCTTTTCTGTATCATCACTTTTCATGTGTTCATATTCTCCCCTTTTTAGACTCAAACAGCTTCTTCAGTTTTAGGTATTCTGTTGAACTGAAGGTCTGAAAGGGATGATCCATACTTTAGTGTCACTGTTTTGTATCCTTATAGTGCAGATAAGGAGGACATTTGACAGTGTTTTTCACAAGGCGCCTCATCATTTTAAAAGCATTTTTTCCCACTACATTATGAGTTTAGGAATTAAAAGCGTTCAAGTTTGTCACGTCAAAAGTTTTTTGAACTCATACCTGCTATGGTTCTTCATGTCATAAGCCAGCTAAGGGAACACATTTGGCATGCAAAATTACCTGTCTAGCTGTTTGATTCTTCTAGTTATTTCAGGGAGGGAAGAAAAAAAAAGAAAAAGAGTATTAATCTAGGCTAAATGTGCATTTTTTTCCCTATCGATAATTGAATTGATGACAGAAACTTACCAATTTCACACAGAAGAGAAAACGGTTGATTTTTATTTATTTATCTGTTGCTTTTACCATAATGTGTTCTTCCATTTTCTATTTTTACAATGTAAAATAACCTCAACAACTTTGGTTTGTTGCACTTAATTTGAGGACCATAACAGATACCTGTTTCCTATGTTAGGGAGGGCAATTTATGTATTGAGAGAGAACTCTACGTCCTTTTACAGCGTATTCTTGAGAAACACTAGTAAGTCAATATGGTGTTGTTTTAAGGAAAATGCATCTAACACCAACAGCTTGACAGTACAGTGGTATTTAAAAGTAGGGGATTCTGATATTTTGCTAATATGGGTCCATCTGCTTCCTGAGATAGGAAATCAAACCGTTAAGTGAATCAATAGGCCTAACATACCTCCTGCATTTCTATTAATTTGGGAAAATATTGGAATTATTTCAGAAAACTTCTGCATTTTCTGCATGTGGAAGGTGCTGTATGTCTGTCTTGACAGTAAGATAATTAGAATTAGTACCTGCTAACGTTCACCTTGTGTTTTTTTTAAGGCTTTTATAGGGTTGGGGAGGTATTGTTATTGATATAGTTTAGTATTATTTCATATTAAATTGTATACATTTTCATATAAATGACTTAGGGCTAATATGGCATGCTGCTCTGACACACTGATTTTGTTAGTATATGTGTCATTAAAATCCTGGGTGTCTAATTTACAATTTTATTTGAGAATGTGGTTGTTCATCTTCTGTAAATGCATTTGTGGATGTATTAGGGTACATATAACCCTATATTATGTATGTATTATTTATGTATGTACCCTATATATGTATTAGGATGTATATAACCCCATTTTTGTAGCATAGCTGTTTTAAGGCATTCTTGGAACACTTGCTGTTCACTGGAACAGGTTGCCTAGAGAGGTTGTGGATGCCCCATCCCTGGAGGTGTTCAAGACCAGACTGGATGGGACCTTAGGCAACCTGATCTAGTGGGTAGAGTCCCTGTCTAGGACAGGGGTTTGGAACAAGATGATCTTTAAGGTCCTTTCTGACCTAAGCCATTCTATGATTATATTTGAGTTTTTCCACGTAGTTATTTATTGGGCCATCCCTCAAATGGGAGAAGGGTATAATGAGGTTAGTAACAGCCTTAAATAGTCCAATAGAAATAGAGAGATTCTAGATTATATATTTTTTTTCTTTAAAATATAAATATATATTAAAAAATAAAAAATAAAAATAGAAGTGTCTTAAATTGGTCTTCCTAGTACTTAACTTGGTTTTCGTTTTTCCAGAGTTTCGCTTGTTTGTTTTGGTTATGATTTATTGATGCCTTAACAGGGTGTTCTCACAAAAAGTTGCGCAGGTACAACAAAGAGAGGCAGTGAGCCATAGTGTGAAGCAGTAACTCTACTCAGCCGATTTTGTCTAAGTAGGAATGTGAAATGTATTTATTTTACTTTTTTAATAAATACTGCCAAAATAAGTTATAGTGTCTGTTCCTAGTTTCTCAAAGTATTTAAATATCCATAGTTTCATAATTATTTTCATAATCCTGTGACGAAACTTGGGGGGTGGGAGGGTTGGCTGCGTAGTATGTGCCTTTGTAGTAGTTAGGTGCAGTTGTTCTAGGTGGCCTATATTAAGAGTGTACCCATTTCACAGACTGGTTCGACTATGAGGGTTTTGCATAGACCAGAAATCTCCTTGGATGATATTTACCTCTGCAATTTCTATTTGTTGGCTCTAAATAATATGCTAATTCGAAACACAACAACAACAAAGCTGATGAAGTGAAGTGAATAAATAAAAGCAACAGCTTCGTGTTAGAGAGAGGGTTGAGATTAGTACAGTGATGACCCCATACTGTATTGGTTTTATGAGGTCAGTTCTTACCTCCAAACCCACATTTGTTCCATGCTTGACAATTGCATTGGTTTAAGAGACTCAGCTTTACTAAGACTACAGAATTTTTAAAATTTCTGTCTCCTTCCTTTGTAATGCTGAATGGTCGTGCGGTGTGTCTGAGATCACAGCAACTTCAACTACCATAGATTCAGGTGTCGATTTTTTTATTTAACTCTGGATGATTGTAATCTCATAAGACTGGAATAGATGGTAATCACTGAGCTGTGAAATTCTGTATGTCTGTGACTATTGTTTTATAAGTAAAAATTCCTCTCCAGAGGATTTTCTTTATAGCAACAATAGTGACTTCTAGTGTGTATTAAGAAACAGCTTGCTATATTCAAATTAGTCCTCCCTGAAAATATTAATTTTCAACTCCTCTGACATGGTTCATGTTATTTTACACAAAGTGTTTTTACATCTGAGATTTTTTTTTTTTTTCCCTGAACATATAGCTGAAGGAGTAACATTTTAAGATAAATATGTGTGTGTGTGTGTATGTATATATGTGTATATATATATATATATATATTTTTTTTTTCTGAAGAGGATAGAGTACAATTCAGCTGTAAATGAGCATATCTTTTATTTAAAAATAAAGAAATAGATAAAACAAGACCAAATCCCTCCAAAAGAAGAATAATATTAATATAAAAAGTTGAAGGCTAAGAAAAGAATTAGAGAAAAGTGGCTTGAGAGAAGGAATGATTTAAAAAGAAGGGTTTCAGGAGCAAAAGAAAAAAATTCTTTATATCATGTGGCCTGATGTGCAGTGAGAGGGATTAAATTGAATATTGATTTTGGAAAGGTATGACTATGCTGTTAAAATGATAAAGATAAAGGGAAAAATTATATACAAGAAAACAAAGAGAGAATTGATTACTGAGGAGAGTTGCAACTGAGGGCTGTATTCACATTGCCAGATTCTCAAGGGAGTCATAGTTTCTGCAACTGGCAGAAACGCATTAAGCTGGTGATGGTGATCAAGGAAAAAAGTATCCAAGTAATTCATAGCAAGGGTGAGAATATGAAGCTAATGATGAAGAATTTCCACCTAAAAAACCTTCAGCAGCAATAAAGAACTGATGTCCAGTTTGATGAAGGATGAAATGTAAGGTAGTAAAGAGTGTGGAGGTATTAGGGCATTTCTTAAGTTGGCCAAAAATAAGACAGATGATAGAATTAAGACCTCATAATTAAAGATGCGTGATTTAATTCAATGTAATGAATCTTAAGCAATTTAAATGATTTTTTTCAAAAACATAATTTAGTTTTCAGATGGTTATAGAGAATTAACTAGCTAATGAGTTTTATGCTAGCCATGTCACATAAGCATAAAAATCTTCAGAGGTAAAAGAGCTGTTTTCTTTAGCTGTGGTTTCTAATATATGTAGAAATGGTTCAATTTCTACATGTATTTTATGTATGGTTTTTGCCTAGAAATTCTTTAGAAAAGGTTTATCTAAATTGCCTAGGAGTGAGGAATCTGTTTCATAAAGCAATGGAGAGATGAGTCTCAAGTCCCGTCTCAAGGTGAGGCAGCGGTGAAATATTGTGGCTAAAATGGCAGCAGAATGCCAAAAAAAAAAAACAAACCTCCAACTCTTGTCTGATCAGAGTCTATAGATGTGTGATAAGGCATTAAAAAAAATCTGAATTTCTGCTTCTTTATTATTTATAATAATTATTATTTATGTTAAAAGAGCCTAAGTCTTGAAGGTACTTCACCATTTGGCCACAAAATTCAAGTCATCAGCTACTGCTTTGTGGAGGTGGAGGTGTTTTTTTTTTTTTGTTGTTCTTTTTTTGTTTGTTTGTTTGTTTTCCAGCACAATAAATGATTGTTTGCTCTTGCTGTACCATGGCTGAAACACAGCTTTTGTTTCAGTGCCTTCTCCCTTCCAAGATATTTATATCCACATCAGTTGTATTTTCAGCCAGCTGTAAGAGGTTGCAACACTTAAGCTTTCTTTTCAAACCGTGTTATGAGGCAGAAGATACTTTTGGTTCAATAGACCAAAAGACAGTGGAAGAGTGTATTAGAAAGCATGATTTTATTACTGAGAACCTTTCTCTAAACTAGTCTTCCAAATGTGAATGCTTTGTGGAAGAACAGAGAGGTGATTTTTCAGACATTATTCAAAGACCTGCTGAGGGAAAAAACAAAAACCCCCAACCCTGATATATCACTAGATATTCAAAGTCAGGGCATCAACCCTACCAACTAAGATTGTAATCTGTTTTAGCGTATTGCTAATTATATGTATATTCATACAGTAATGCTTTGTTGGCATCAAACCCTGTGCTAGTTGTTTAGAATAGCAGGCAAAAATGCTAGATATTCACGGCAGCAAAAGAGGGCACAAAGATGTTATGTCCAAATGTAGGAGCTTGGATATGTTATTGGACCTCACCCCGTTCCTTCAGTTCTGTGCACAAATGAAGGTGTTGTTCCTTTAAACCCATACTATGCAGACGGTCTCATGCTTCAGCAGCATGAAGTTCTAGATGAAGGCTTGGAGCTGCAAGTGGAAAAACTAGAAGAAGCAGTGAAGCCTGTGAAAAGTTGCACTGCCCAGAAATATACTGTATTGTGTGCTTATGGATTTCCCTTTACAAAAATAGAGGGGGAACAAATATTATTACCTCAGTCATCAGCTGCTGGCAAGCACGTGCTATAGTGGCAGATATCCTAGAAATTCAATTGAATAGGCTGAGGAATGGGATTTGGAAATCACTGTGGACAATACAAATAACTTACTATCTGTGTAGTTGTGACTAGTGGAAAAAAACATGTTGTGGCTTAAATCACAAAGCAATAATGCATTTTGTCTTCTTGCTATCCATCCAAGTTTTGTTTGACAAATAACATCACTTGATTCTCTGTGTTGCTTTTGGCATTCTGCTTTTTCCCTGTGATGGCTGTGCTGTACCCATGCTAGTTATGCTTCTACAGCTTACTGATGTCTGTAGTATTTAATTTAGGCATTTTTCTCTCTGGCTCAGCATTGGTTTTCCTTTATTTTTAAATAAATGGATGTCAGATCTACTGCTGTAAAAATCTTAAATCAAAGGATGGTGTTTTGATTCTTCTGATATTCCTATAAACAGCAGATAAACTGCTTTCCTCTGGATGTTTTCATTTCATGTTCCTTAGTTTACCTTGTGTAAAATGCTTTGGCTCCAGTGTTCTTTTGCAGTGATTAAGCTTGTAAGGCTTAGTTACACTGTGGTAAAAACAACTGCCTTGACAACAAAAAAAATCTTTGCTGCTCAGCCATGTCATCAGTTAGTCCATGGAGTGCTGTGATATGTTACAATGTCAGGGTGCTCCTGATTCCTTAGAGGAAGCAGGAAATAAATGTTTTTCCATGTTGAATTATGCTATTCATAGTACTGCATTTCCTGATTGAAAAGAGATGTAAGTCATTTTGCAATTTTAGCTTTGCACTGATGCTACTCTTTAAGATCAAGAGGACTTAAAAATAGAAATGACCTGTTGATGATATCTTGATACCTGTTGATACAGATGGTCTTCCTTATTTAGAAGGCATTTGTGTCCTTCATGTGACCATAAGAGAAATTTGTCTAAGAAATTCAGACTTGATCTCTCTGTAGCTTCTGTTTTGAATAAGAATCTTCTTAGGTTGTGATCTTTTGTCCTGCTCCGAGCAATTTTGTTGATGTTGTTGTTTCTCCAGTATATTTCAATCCAGTTTAGTTTTTGCAATAAAGTGGAATAGAAGACATTTCACAAAGCTCCTCCATGAAGACCTGAGAGGCTAGGGGACAAAGACTGAGGATTTTGGATGGTGGAACATGTCCTTCTGATTCTAAAACTCGATCATAACCTAGATGTTGTTTTTCTTTTCAGTGCTGCTCCTGACCTGCAAGAGAAGTGGATCTTTCATGATACTGTGTTGTCCTACAGTTTTCAGGCTATAAAACATCACTGATAATAGTGCTGTACCTGGTGGAGGATACTGAAGTATTTAACTTGATATGAGTATCATTAGTAATGGTAGTCATTGCTGTAGATAATGGTATTTTCTATCTAAAAGCTGAACAACACAGTGGTGTGAACAACTGAAATGAAAACAGATCACGTGATAATTCAGAAGTTAATTTCTAATGGGTCTGTCCTTAAGAGTGGAGAACAATTGATTTTCTTTAGTATACTTACTCTTTATTACAGTATTCAGCAAGCCTTAGCAGAGGTTCATTTCATGCTGCTGATATTTATTTAAATGGTAAAGGATGGATAGGAAATAAAGATCTCAACAGCATCAAGAGACTGTGTATCTTATTAAAAAATGGTAAATATCAATATAATGCTTGAGTTGCCAACCTGACTGATTTTTAAATTCAGAAAACGAGTATGAAAAGGAGAAGACTGTCTTCAGTACTAATTTGTCTGCCTCCTCATAAGGAGCACTTTATTCTTGAAATACATGCTCGTGTAGCATAACTGATTTTAAGGACCTGTTTGCTTTACACTTTTTTCACTTGAGATTAGAAGTCAAGTAATAAACAGTGATTCAAAATTGGGATGTATAAAAGAAATGTAAAACAGAAGACACACATGATGCATTTTCTTTGTAAGGTCTTCTGAGTACACCTCTTTGTTGCTCTTGCATGTTAGAGGGCATTCACAGTCACTGATGGACGGTGGAAGGCAATTCAGCCTGGACTGCTGAAGTTCCAGAGCCTGACCTGGCTCAAACAGCCCATTCTGTTAGCAGTATTATGTGGTGAAGGACACAAAGATGAGCTAGAGGTTCCAGTTTAGTTGAACAAACAATTAAAACAACAAAACTTCCACATTAATTGAGGAATATCTTCTTGTTACCCACTTACTTTAAATTCCAATTAACTGAGGCAAGGTTAAAATGAAAACATATGTATTCATTCATTGCATCCAAAATCAGGAGCGCTGTTGGAAAAAACAACTTGAAAATCTGAAGAAACAAATCTTGCGTACTTTCCTCACGCTGCATCAGGAAGCCACGTGTCCCCGTTCCTCATTGGCTGACTTGATACCAACAATATGATAAGGTTTCAGGCACTGTTCCATTTTCCTTTCAAGATACATAGCTTCTCTTTGGACATCTCTGTAGCAGGAATTTATCTTAGCAAGTTTTCATAGGGAAGAAGGTTCGGGAGCAGTCCTCTGTTAAACTTCTGTTACCAGATCCAGGCAGGTTAAGTCATTAACTTCAGAATTTATCAAAGAGGGAGTCCAGACATCTTCTAATTAAAGTAAATATTTTCTTTAGATGTCTGAATGACTCTTAGTCAAACAAAGGCATACATCTTCTACAGAGTGGAATAGCAAACACCTTGATTCAGTGAAGAATAAACACTTCCCACATCCCGTAGTGGACAATGGTGGGTTTTCCTGTTGCGTAATGCCTTCCACTGGACTGCAAGATATGTTGGTTTGTACAGCAAGAACACTGATGTTACAGATATCTAGAAAGACTTAATTTTGTGATTTGAAGTGGTTCAAAAAAACACATTAATTTCTGAGAACATGTATTTTGAGTAAATCTTACAGACTATGGAAGTAACAGTTACAATATTTAATTGCAACTAATACAAAGAGAAAACAGACCAGGAGCTCTTAGCGTAAGATTTGCAAAAGAGATCCTGTAAGCAGTATACTTACCTGTACAAATTCATCTTAAAAAATGACTTTTTGAAATATTACTGCTAAAGTCTTATCAATCAAATGCCTAAGAACACCAGGAAAACTTGGACACAACAGAAGAAAAATTTCATGACAGGTTCAGCTTCTGAGGCACGCTCTGATCTTAGTCAGGCAAGCTGTAAAAATTGGGTCTCTAGTATCTGCAAAACCAAAGATCAGTTCAGATCACTTTATCTAAGCTCATTTGAATGAAGGTCTGAGAAAGCTCAGCTCTGTATCATTATAATAGCAGTTTGAGGAAACGTGCAAAAGTGTATCTGTATAGGCATATATTCTATAAAATTTGATAAAAGGGTTTATCTTACTACCAGTCCTGATGAAATAAATATTTATTTCAAAGCATAATAGAAACCTTCATCTAGATTAGGGACACCACTAGAGACTCTATCATGACTTAACATGCAGCTATGAAAATGTAATATAGAAGGGGTTTTGAAAGAATGAAATGCTACATTCTCTTTTTCTCTGTACAATAAGTCCATGTATTTACCAATTTTCTGATAGTTAAGCACTGCCCAGAATATCTCTGTTCCTAATTCAACAGCAAAATAATAGTTGTGCAGTATCTCACCAATGATTATGCTTAGTGAATCGTGGGGTCAAGGAAAAGAAACTAAGTTGTACAGAAAAACTATCAGTGCAAGAAATGTACCCAATTGCTTTTAAAAATTATATTATTTTGTTCACCAATAAAATTCTAATTTTCATTGCGTCACTCTAATAGTAGGTTTAGGCTGAGCTGCACTGTTTATGACCATTCCAAGATGGTGCATTTCAGTGGTGTGTGGCTCAGAGCAGGGGGGAACTCTCCAGCACAGAAGTGTAGCAGCAGGGGTCCGTGACATGCAGAGAGGCTTCTATTTTTGTGAGGATGTTGGTGACAGAGGGCTGGTTCTATTTTGCACATCAAGGGGTATGATTTGGATAAGCAACTACATTCCCCTGGTTAGAAGACTTCTGTCCTGCAACTCCACTGATACTGTTGAGTAGGAGGATCACTGAACGGTCTATGACCTATCATATTTGTTTTTTTTTGTACAACCTGATTTAGTGCAAGGTGTCTCTGCCTGTGGCAGGGGATTTGGAATTAGATGGTCTTTAAGGTCCCTTCCAACCAAAACCATTCGATGAGTCTATGATGTCTCAGTTTACATCTGACTTGCCCTCTGATGCCCAGGTCCTCATATTTCATTACTATATTCTAGATATTTTGTTAATGCACTGTACAGAGTTTTGTATTGTAGTTAGGTTATAGAGAACACTGAATTCAGTTGCTTGGAAAATGTACTGGCTATAGAAATTGCATTGGAATCAATCCTGTCTTCAACAAAGCTTTAAGAAGTACTACTGAAGTAAATGGACATCATCAGCATTCTCAGTTCATTACTGGATATAGTATATTAGGTAAAGAGAAGCACAGATATAAGAGCTACCTTTTGATCATACTTCCTGAATAGTAGTTCAGTTCGTATGTGCACTCCCTTTTTTATTAGCTTTCATGACAAACATCAAAGAAAAATGTCTCCATAAACATTTTAGTAGAAAGTAGATAGAAGGTATCCATCATTAATTTAGAACCTCTGAAACAGTTGTTAAAGATTCTAATAGTTGCCTAATTCTAATAATTGTCTAATTAATATAATGATACATTTTTTCCTATCCTGATCAGTCTAATGCATTTCTGCATCATAACTGGTTTCTGCAGCTGAGTTGTTTTGATACAGTTTTGGGATAGTGACTTTAAAAAAGGAAATATGCATAAGTGTAGTAATAAAGGTGAGCAAGTAACAGTCATTTGCCAATGACTTGATTATTTTCAGTAAATACTAAAAAATGGATCATCTTGAGGCTATGGGTGGGATTTTTTTTTGTTTGTTTTGTTTTCATTATTATGTAACCAATAGAATTCTAATGAACTGGTGGAATTCAGTTATTTGATGTTTATCTTCTTCATTGTTATCCTACCCCAGGCAGACAAAGTACCAGGGATTTGAAATAGGGGGTGGCAATCTTGGGAGATTCAGCACTCTTCCAGCTCTGAGAGCGGCCAAACTATATACTAGTGTTTGAGGATTGTTAGCCTAATTTGTATGTTTTTTTCTGATATTTTTCCTAAAATGAAAAATATGTCTTGATTACTTTGATTCTAGGTAGTTTTGTAGTTGGGGGAAGCACAAAACAGAACGTCAAATGCATATCCCCAAAAGAGCTCAGAGCAAATTAATCTGCCAAGCATATGTGTAGGTAATCAATGAAACTAATATAACCTTGTTCTAAAGCAAAGCAAATGATTAAACAAGTACAACTTAATTCATATGGTATTGCTAAAATATAGGCCAAAGGGAAACAGTGAAGATACAAATTCACTATTAATAGCTACTGTAAATTTGTAGATTTAACTTGATATCAATTTCAATTTTATCAGTGTTTCTGAGTTGGATAAAAATTCAGAGAGTAATAGAAATTGGAAAATGAGTAAGTGGCAGCGATCTGGGATTTCTTTTTTATTGTCAACTTTTTTTTTTTTTTTTTTTCATCTTCGCATTCTGTAAGCCTTTGAGCAGGACACAGTAGTATATAGAAGATTCACTTGTGTCTAGAAAGCATTTTTTTCTCTTCATACAATGATCTTTCAGTTCCTGCTCTATCCAGAAAATTGACAAATAACAATGGTTTTATGCATAGAGCAGACTCCACTGCCACTTGAAGACACTATCCACTCCTAGCACCAATGTGCAAACCTGGGCAGTGTTTGCCTGCGAAGAAGAATAGCTTTCAAATCTAAACTTGGTGTACCTTATGGTTCTTTAAACCACTATTTTGCAGTTCCATCAATTTTATGATTTATGCCATATATGAATTTGGGAACTATATATTACGTAGTTAACAAACAAGCACAGCCATGAAACCTTCCACGTGACGTTGCTCTTCCTGTAGCACCTGGTACTGTATTCTACATGTCCTTGAACAAATTAAGTGGAATTATTTCTACATGCATGTGAAGGGAAAGGAGAGTCTTTCACGTGAGACATATCTTGCCCTCATCTATTATCTACGTATCTACTTTAACTGTGCAAGAAAAGAGATGCGTTGAGACGGAATCTCTGACTGCACCATTTGGTAGATTCTCCTCCAGTGACTGCCTGTGTTTCTAGTATCTGGAATTTAAGCAAATGTGCTTGATATTTAGCAATGACCTCAACTTGGACTGCAATCTTTTTTAGTTTGCATTAAATGCAAATGAAATGTGAATTAAAGTAATCTTAGTCTGTAAAATCACATCTAAAAAGTTGAAGTTTGTATTTTTCAGACTGATCAAAAAGTACCAGGGACACTAGCTAATACTTAATACTGAATCGTGAAAAATTTGACTAATTTTAGTGGCTAGATACAACAAAAAAACAGCATGTAGGACACTTGTCTACTATTCCTATAGAAGTGAATAGATTTATTTTTATGATGCAGAAATGCTGTAAAACTTTATTTCTAGAGGAGCATCTATCACTTGTAGCATTAAAAAAAAAAAAAAAAAAAGCACCTCAGATACCTTCCATGCTAGATTAATTTTCATGCTATATGGTAGTCTCCTTTACTGCTAAAATACAAATGTGTTTAAATGATTTTCTGTTGTTACATGGATAGAAGTTGTTAAGACACAATGACAACTGACAAGATTGCTTCAAGCAACAGGTGTTTCAGTGAAATAAGAAGATACGGAGTAGGGAAGTCTGCAGTCAAGATTAGATGGTATCGTTTTCTTTCTTTCTTACCATAGAGATTATAAATATGTTAGGCTTCAAGGATTTTATTTCTTTTTATTTAATTGCTGTAATCATAACCAGCAGCAGTGGTTCAGTCTTGATACAAGTTTTCTGAAGGGAAATGATTTGTAAACCCAGCTACAAAGCTGTACTTTCACAGTTTTCTTTTCTTGAGCATTTATATTTTAAGGTGTGGTGAAGGCTGAGGTAGGTTTTGGCCTCTCTTTACCATCTTTTGGTTAGAACTTTAAAAAATGTAGCTTCCACCTTAAATTTCAACATGTGAAGTGGAGGTTTCTGTCCTTTAACTTCCTGACTTCATTATTTGGAGTGCATACTCACAAGAGCAGAGAATACTTTTCCTCTTTCTTCTTAAAAGGGACATTCAGTAATGTCCTGTGCTTGCTATTACTGTAAAATATTTGTTGGTATCAATAATGGCAAAAATATGAGTTAGGCCAAAATTATGCATACAGACCGTCAATGTATTTTGTTGATTTGGATGGGTTTTCTGATACTTTCAAGGCAGGTAAATTCGACTTTTTTTTTTTTTTTTTTTTTAAATCTGGTAATATCTGCTTTTTGTTGCATCTAGGTGTCTAGGTTAAGGATGCCTGATTTATTTTAGCTCCATACAGTTAAAAGTAGCAGAAAGAGGATCCCTTTAGTGATACGTGGGTTTTTGTTTGGTTGTTTTTTGGTACTGATGTTGTGTTTTTCAGGACAATTCTTGAAATCATATTTCTAATTCTACCAAAGGTCAACAGATTTTCAGCCTTGAGTATGGTGACTTCTATAATTGAAGCCAATGCAGTCTGAAATATTTCAAATTCTTTAATTCAAGCATGACAATACCACCATATTATTTTTATTAGTAGTAAAATGCTGGACTTCTATGTTTTCTTTTAATTTCTGAACTTTGGAAAGTTATTTTACCCAAGTTTTCAGGGTAGCTTTTAATCCAGAGTTGGAGTGCTAGGAACATTTGATTTGATTTCTTAAGTAGAAATGAAAAACCATACTTCATCATTTTGAGTTTCAGTGCTTCAAGAATGTTCTAGAAAAATCTATCCTGTTCCTTCTTTATTAAACAGAACATGTCAGAAAAGAGGATTTTAAAAGTTACTCCTATTATGGTCAAATAATCTGGTTTTGGCCCTATTTTGGAACTGAGAGCAAAACTATACAGAGAGCAATATAAATGGATCTGTTCGGAGAATAATCTGCTCTCTGTAGGAACAATGCAGGGAATTGTCCAAGAAGAAACTGCTGATTAAAGTTTTGGCTGATAATCACTTTGTGTATGCTTGAATTAGTGTAACTAAAGCCCCTTTCTGTTCAAAACTATCTGCAGGGATTGTCTATTTGTAAACAACGACGTATTAAGATAATTTATTAATTCTTTGTCTGCCATTCACTCATTATTTCTACTAAAAGAAGTATCCACTTCTAAGCTCCTAACCATATTAACCTCTGAGGACTGAGACAGTATTTTAATTGGCTTACAAGTATGAATTGGCTTTATCCTTATATAAAATATGAATGTTTCTAAATCTAATTCATGCCAGGAAGTGTAGTATCCCCATGCTTTCAGGATTAAGTATGACATGGTAACTTTGCTGAGTGCAGATGTGCAGGGAGTCCTGTAAATTAGATGCACTCCTTGTTCTAACGTGCATGGACAAAAGCTTCTGGAGGGAGAAGACAAGAAGCTGGTGTGAAATGTTATTCAGGTTATCCGTGCCAGCTCTTTGCTGCAGCGTGCATACTTAAAGGTACTTAAACCTCCCAAGTGAATGGCCAGCCTTTAGAATTGCAGAGTGAGTAAATTCTTTGGCTTAGCAATTAGCCAAAGGAAAGTAAAGCTGTATCTTAGGTGGACAGACAGATGGAAGGTTGGTTAATTGAGCTTCTATTAAGCGCCAAACATTCAGAAGCACAAGAGAAGCATCCAGTTGATATGTGTTTAGCACCAACAGAGAAAGAAAACAGAGAACACCCTTTCTACCAGTTACATATTAAATTGTAATGAAGCACCACATATACTAAATATGTCACATGTCAGCCAAATGGTTTTATTAGATGTGTGTCCAGAGCTGAAAAAATGTTTTATGCACAGACTAAAAGAATAGCAGCAGCAAAAACTTCTCATTAAGGCTTTTGTTTCTTTGTCCTTTGCTTTCCCAAAAGGAATAAGCTTCTCTACTTCTCTTCCATTCTGTGTAGGCTCATATACTTTTATTTCCTAATCCCCAATGGTATCAGAAACTGATATGCCCAAAACGACCTACTGGAAATGGGGAATTCTTTATTGAGTCTTCATTTCAAGAACTTTGTTGTTACAGTTTAGATCTTGAAAAAGTGTCTGTAGCTAGTATGTTGGTCTCAGTGATGGTGAAATAGGTCTCTACCAAGCTTTCTTGGGTGAGAAGTGTTAAGATGGGACAGAAGTGGATGGGAACACTGTGATTTTCCTGATGTGCCTACTACCAAAATACTAGAACTTGGTAGTGAAGAGTCTATGGCTTACTGAACTAAGTTAATCCTTGGTGAAGGGATACAGGAGGGATGACATCGCTTGCCTGCAGGCATTATGCAGCAAAAATTCTGTTTCGTCCCTTCCTGGTTCTTCTGAAAAAGCAAAGTTGAATTCATTACAAGGTGCTAATTCCAACATGTGTGAGATTCAGAGCCAACTGTGGCAGTAACTTTGTAGTAGAATAATCAGGAAGTGGAGATAAGGAATCTCCTTACCTGCATGTGAAGTTATATTATTTTTTTGCTAGGAAAAACAAACAAACAAACAAACAAACAAACAAAAAAAACCCTTAATATTAGAAATGTATTGTAATTTTATGTCCCCATTTTGACATTTCACACTTTTTTTTTTTTTGTTTAATATTTGAAAGTCTGACTTTTATATTTTTTTTTGCCCATGTTTTCTCCAGTGTGTAATGCAGTCCACAAACTCATATAACCTCTTGAAAACTCTTCATAGGACAGGATTTATCAGCTTGAAGCAGCCAGGCTGATGCATCTCCATACTGTATTCTTTTGTGTAAAAATAGCATTTCCAAAGATCAGCCCAGTTTAAAAGCCCCTTTCCCAAGGTAACTGTTGTCTCCTGAAGAAGTAAAGGGGTTGAGGGAATTGTGTAGACAGCACAATGCTCACACACTTTCCTGTTTTCCTTATTATTGCTATTGGCAATTCTGTCTCCATCCTCTCCTGCTTGCCATCAAGTGTATTTCTCAAGACCTCTGTCAATGCAGCAGGTGCTTAGTATGCTGCAACAGGCAGAAATATCTCCTGAAAGTTACAGGATCACCACACTGAATGAGCAGATGTTAGCTTTTGCTGTTGTACGCTCTACATGGCATTGCTACTTTACTCTGTTGTATGTTAGGTGACCAAAGCTGTTACTAAATCAGGTTGTGTTTGGGGCAATATTTTATACTATGCCCTCTGAATAAAAAGGCAGGTCTGCAGAGGTGTCCTAGAGAACAGTTTCCCCTTTATTCTGTAACGTACCTTCTGAAGTACAGAAGATGCTGAATAGCAAACCGTTTTACTCCTAGGTTGTATTTAACGTTCTATAATGATGGTGTAGAATTGTCTGAAGGGTAACTTTGGAGAATCTTTTTTTTTTTTTTTCCTTTTAAGATGAGTTTCTTGCAAAATGTGTAAAAGCACTAGGTAGCAACTGTGCCTACTTAGAGCATCTTATATAATTAGGACTTTGACTTATCAGTGTGAAGATCCCTAGTCACAGAACAACTTTAGCACTGTGCTTTAGTTGATTGGGGTGCAGGGAAATAAAGGAAGATGTGTGAAGGAACATATTCCCATTCCAGTTTAACTTTAATTACAGATAATGTTGAACAGCCAGAGGTTTTGTATTAGGTTTGATTCACTTGGTTTGTTCGTTATCACAGAAGTTTTACTGTCTGTTCTGGGGAGGAGAAACAAGGGGGATTGAAGTAACTTCCTACAAAGAAACTATTTTTTTCCTTTTAACAGTTTTCTCCATTATGTGAAGCAGGCACTGGTTTGACATCAACTATATTCCGCTTAGTGCTGTGTGTTGTTTTAATATACAGACTAATCCAATATGCATATTTGTACGTACTTGCATTACAACTGGTTTCAGTTGAGAATGATTCAAGTTTCAGTTTTTACTAAATAGGTATTTAGTTCAAAGATCTTATTGGGAAGACTTCCTATCAGCCATAATTCTATGAAAGTATTGGTCACAGATCTGTATGGAAGTGTTTACGTTTCAGTGTTTATTTTGGAAACAGTTACCTAAATAAAACTTTCAGAAAGTACTCTGTAGTTTTTCCTCTGCTTTCTGAGGACTGCAACTGGTCTGTGTTCTTGAATGTGAAGCTCTGGTTGAGGATATGCTCTTAAAAAGAACTAAGTCCCATCGTGGCACTTACTATTTTCATTACTTGTTAACTAGCTGTATAATGAGATGTGCATGTGTGTCTGAGGGTAGGAGACATTAATGAAATCTATCTTTCCTATACTATATTTTAATATAACTAAAACCACATCTGAACATGTTCCTCTGCAGTCTGTATATTTGTTTTGTAGCTCTTGCCTTGTTTGCTAAAGTAAACAAATGTTCTTTTGGGGTTAGGGATTAATGGTAGCGAATAATGTGATTGTGTAGCATGTACCTTGAGGGAACAGATGAAGAAAAGTGTCATGCAACCACCTGCACTTAGTCAAGTTGCTAATTAAATCATGAACGTGGAGTTGTAGACTTTCTTGGTGTGTAGGAGAATGGTCCTGTCCAATAAATACTGCCTTGAGTTCATGAGGCTTTAATAAGATTAAATGGTTTTAACGTTATTTTTGATCATTAATAGTTGTTGTTTTTAATATAAGTTTACAGGGATTTTGCTGAGGCTTAATAGAGGCTGATATATTCGTAAGGCGATGAATATAACCAGGTAGGTTTTCATGTCTATAGAGACATGCAGCAAATGTCCTTAATTGTAGACCATTAGCAAATAGTAGACTGTTAGCAAACATCTGAGTTGTGGTGGTGGTACCCCCCTTCCATAAGGAAGAAAACACGTCGTAAATGCATGCTGTTCTCCAATATTAAACTGTTAGATTAGTATGCACACATAGTTTAGTAAATAGTAAAAAATGGAAAGGTTCCCATCGGTGGCCAGCTAATGGAAAATTTTGAAAAACAGCAAATATCTCTTCCACCCCTGCTTATTCTCCTGTAGTGAATTTGGCTACTGAGCTTCCGGCAGAAAGCAGCACAGGTTCTCAGAAATACGGAGATCAGGCACAGCAATAGTACTCTACAAGCTTAAGACAGAACTTGTATGTCTTTTGAATTACTTCTTTGTGTTTGTTATAGAGACAGGCCAATATTTGCCTCTAAGCATATGTACCAAACTAACAAGTGTCTTTATTCTGTATTCATGCTTTTCTTTAACTAGGTAGATGTGTGTTGTAGACTAGGAAGCCTACAAAAGTAGCTAGTTATTTTCCTTTGTTTAGTATGCAGTGTTCTAAAGTGGTTTGTATACTTTTTTTTTTTTTTTTTTTTTTTAACCTGGTGCCGCTTAAGTTTTCACTGTGAGAGACCACAGTCTAATGGGCAACTTTGAAAGGCTACGTCACTAAAAGCAATACATCTAAAGAACTGATGATATAGTGCAATATAGTGTTGGTCTGATTTTCTCCTAAGTGAAGTGGTAGAAGGCTGTCAAGAGAGACAACACTTGGTATATAAACAATAAAATCTGTGGCAGAGCAAAAGACAGCAAAAGCCTTCAAGATCAAATAGTCTTCTATCACAAGGACTTGCCTGGAAACATTCTCGACATCTGAACATTCACAAGTACCTCTTTCCCAATCTGTAGGAAATGAAGACAAACTTAAGCTAAACTGGAGGTTTTGTGGGCTGACAGGTGATGTTAGACAGCAGGCTGGTTGTTGTACAGGTATAAGGGAAGAATGCAGAGCTACCATTTACTAACCATGAATTTTTCTTTACCTCTCCGTTTTATGTTTGGATCCAGTCACAGTTTGTAAAAGTATTTCAACCAGTGACATGCTTGTTTTGGCACGTTAATGTCTTTCTCTTCAAGTATGTTAGAAATTCTGCTGTCTGTTATCTACAATAATAGAAGTCTTTGTTATTGAATAATAAATTATAAGCTTAACATCTGACACCCAGCAAAGTCTGAGAGAACTTTGAAAGTGTATCCAATTTTTTCATGTTGCATTTTGATTTAATCTTGAAGTTTAGGTTGCTTTATTTAAAAGTTAGATTTTAAAAATAATAATAATAAAATACTTGTCCTAAGCTCTGTGGCTATTATCCCTGAAGTGACAAGTTGTTAATAATATTATTGTTAGGAATAAACAAAGTGGAATTACAGTAGTCTTAATGTAATTACAATTTCAGGCAGCGAGAAAGCTGAAAGCTTTTTTTCCAGTCCTCTGTCAGTTTTGGCAGCAGATTGACAAACCGGGGTCCCATGCAATTAGGATTCCTTTTTGTAAGGTGTGACAGTATAGATGGAACCAGCATTTTAAAAACCAAGGCACATTTCATGCAAGTTAGACTTGTTTGGCTCATGTACTGTCTACAAATGTGCTTGTCCTCCTATTTGAGCACTGAAAATACTTCAGTAGAAGTCGGAAAACAGTTCTGCTGTGGCTCTGGCCCATGGACCATGATATTAATAACTACAATTCAGTAGGTTACACAACTTAAATCTAATCTGAGAAAAACTATTGACTCAATACATGTCTCTAGGAAAAGTCATTAATCTCTTTGGGTTTATTATCAAGTCACCACAGCATGAAAGCAGGAAAAAAAAAAAAAAAGGAAGATTTCTAGTTACGACTAAGTAGGTATACTCCTTTAAAGATTATCTTGTCATTAAATGTAAAATACCCCCACCGAAACGTGTGTATTTTGTGGCAGCTCCCTTATCTCCTGTTGCTGAGGGAAGGTGGAAATCTGTGGTGGGATGCTCCCTGTCACTGTTTGGGAATCTGTCTTACAGCGAGCTTTGCTGTGCAACACTGTTCTCACTAATGATAATGCTCCTGCTGTCTTCCCCGAGAGCAATTATTCTTTAGAGCAATTGCCATAGATATGAAATAACTGGTCTATAATAAACTCTGATTCTGAATGTCAAGCTATTCAAACACTATATAATCACCATTTTGGGAACAACAAACTTTCTTTGATAAGTGCTGGTTGTGACATGTTAATTTGGAAAGGAATAATACCCACAGGATGAGTGTGTAAATCACTTTGCAAATGTATTTTTTACATTACAACAGTCAGTGAAAGAAAAAGTAACAGGTGAATTAGCAGATACATAAGCCTTCAGTTAAATGCTGCATGCTTCTTTTTTCATTCAAGGAAATGCGTTTTTATTGCTTGTAGTTGCGGAAATATATATTTTTTTTCTTTAAATCTTGCTAATAAAGGAGTTTGGGTTGCTTAACATATTCTCAGGAGTCCATGCTCCAAACTTTGCCCTCCAGTTGGTATTACGGTATCAGTAATTGCTGCCTCATGTTAACATTTATTTAAAGCTGCTGATTTAACATTTAAAAATTCTGAGGTTAATGGATCTGTATTCACAGATCCATTAACCTCAATAAAAACAAATGGGACCTTTAGTGAACTAAAATAAGTGCAGATCAAGGATACACTTTCACTAATACTTACTGATAGCATTTAGATTGTACTGTTAAAATGTCAGGTCATAAAAAAGGCTAGTAATGTAGTAATATTCAAGGTGAATTTCAGTGTTTCAGTCACTTCTGTGACCTAAGATAGGATAGTTTAAGATCAAGCAAGCTCAGTGTTCTAATTGCAGGATATTCTGGGTGGATTGCTATGTAAATGGTATGTTGTTGGGGCTGAGCTGGCTTTACTTCAGAATAAAATGGTTTGAATGCATATTCATCGAATGAGCAAATTCTGATAGTGTAGTTAAATGACAAATATTTTATAGAGAAATTGACTTAGAGCTTACAGCACAGGAGGTAAGATACAATACTTAAGAAACAAAATAAATAAGGCCACATATTTCCTTAGAATTGATTTCCTGTAGTCTTCATATTTAATCTAACTTTGCTACAAAAATATGGAAATCTCAAAACATCATTTAGAAACAAATTTCAGTTTTCCAGTTCATCTCCTGCATCATAATATACCAAATCTGCTTTTACAATAGGCATATACAGAAATATAAGTTATAAATCCCGAATTGAATTCAATCATTCAGACATCTTTGATTTTGTGGGAGTGAGCTCATTCCATAATGAACGTGTGATTCCATCTCTGTTTTTGTAGATCTTGTTCATCAAGAAGATGTCATCTTTCAAGGTCTCACCTATTTATTGTGTACATGTGTCAGGAAGTACACGTGTGTTCAGGAAGTTGTAAATTGCTCAGTACTAGCACCAAGCATGGAGTTTAAGAGTCCACTGATAAATGTTTTGGCAAATGTTGTAAAATGTGTATTTTTACTCTAAGTACTGTTCTCTATCTGTTCTCTATCTGTATATTAGAATGCTACTTATACCTGTTAATAAAATGGATGGCATGATAAAAAAAAAAAAAAAAAGCTGTTATTTTTGGCATCCAGAAAGGGAGAGGTAGGAAATCACTTAGCAGGTAATTTTAAAGGTCATTATATAGGCAGTTGGGAACTGGATTCTACTGAACTCCAGAGCAGATGGGTCAATATAAAGGTTATTTAGTTCTGTGGGCATACGAAGTTGTAAAGGATGGCAGTTAAAAACCATAGTGTTTTCTATGTGGCAAACCTCTCCTAGAGGCAGAATGTGCAAAAACACCTACAAATTTAGAATCAATGGAAAAATCCATGCTACCAACATTCTTCAAAAGTGGTTTTACTGGCTTAATTTGGTGTATCAAATAAGGCTGAAATATACTTCTGTATATTACATCAGAAGTAAGTTTTAAATGTATTTTCAGAAAATCAGTTTAAAATACATGAAAAGCATTTAAGACATTAGGTTAAGAGAAGTTCCAAAATTGTGCTAGCCGTACTTAACATTTCTACTATTATTACTACAGACTTAATGAAAGTGACTTCTGCTGAAGACTTCAGTATTATACACGTAGAATTGTCACCTGAATTGGTCTTTTCTAAGAGCTGGTTGCAGTTCAAAGTAAGCCACTATGTTTCTTTTCCTTTCTTTCATTTTTTTTCTTTTTCTTTAAAATATGAATATTGATTAACAGATCACAACAAATAGGTATGTATTAAAATCTCATAAGAAACAAAACAAACAAAAAAGAAATGTAAGAGTAATAGCTTTCCAAGGTGTAACTGCATAACAAGCTAAACTGTAGTTGTCAAACAAAAGAGAAGTACAGCTGAATATTGATATTTCTTGTGAATAGTTTATGTCTACTGTTATAATGTGTTTTGATAAATAAAGCCCAACACTGTTTAAGAACAGAGAAAAGCCATTTTTAAAGTACTTCTCTATTTAGCAAAATAGACAATGTCAGTTTTCTGCTGCTGTGATTTTGTTTCAACTCTGCTAAACATTGAGTAGATTGGATTCTCATGTTGGAAACTAGAATGCATCACTGTGTGAATAGAAATGCATTACTCTGTGAATTGGAATGAATTAGGCACACTCTATTGCACTCTTGTCCTGTCATATTTCTGCCTTTCTAAAAATGGTTCATGTAAGAATTTACTATTAAATCTAGGATAACACTCTAAACAAAATTTGCTGGAGTCTTTCATCTGTTAAATTTCATTACAAATAATATTAGTAGTTCTTAACAGTGGAAATTTTTCTCCTAAAGTTACACTTAGAGCATTCACCATCTTAGCTGATGTGAATGAGCTTGAAAAATGTTTTCCTTAAGCATTATTAGGGCGCATTAAAACCTGCAACTACATTCTTAACCATTTTTGAAAGATAGAGTTTCTTATGCAAGAGGTTATTACTAAGGCTTTCTGTGGTTTCTTACTGAATTGGAACTTTGAGGGTTCTCTTAAAGATGCATTTCTAAAATCTTAATTCAGGAACCATTAGCACAGTCTACAAATCTATTGTTGGAGTCGCACTTTCTCCAAGAATCTTAGGGACATCAGCTAAATCTATTTCCCTAATTTGGGAATCAAGCTTCATGAAGACCTACTTTTCACTTATTATAAAAACAAATGTTTTTATAAATACCTCTTTTCCTAATGACATAGTCATAACAACATTTTGTAGTAATAGATACCTGTGTGTTAGAGGCTAAAAGTTAATGGAATACCTTTGCTGTGGAATTTCAATCCTAAGTGGCGCTTTCCACTAGGTGAAGAGAAGTAGCACTTCCTGCCAGGTGCCCTGTGTTGTTCTCTGGTCTGCCTGTTATAACCATGTTTTTTTCACTTTCATTTTCCAAGTTTTTTTTCTTCTGACTCAAATATCCTAATAACATATTAATTAACACAGTAATTAATATACTTACCAGCCTATATCAGAAGTCTTTTTATAGATGGCCCCACTGATAAGACCTGTTACTGATCATTGTGTATTGGCCCCAGTGCAGCTAGGTGCTTCAGCATCCTTGTAGCACACAAGGTGAGGTACAAGCTGAGGTACAATTTAAGCCTTGTATTGAACTGATTTATGTATTTATTTATTTTTATAAATTAAGTAGTGGAAGTTGAAGTCAAATACATCACAGGATGATCAAAATGTGACAGTCTCATTAATGGGGCATCGTTTCTAAACGATGGTATGTTGCAAGTACACTCTCTGTTGTAAGAAGGAATGAAGGAATTTACTAGTGCTTGTGGCATTTATATATGGTGCTGTGTATAAACTCCTGTCTGCATCTTCCTGGCTGAAGCTCAAAAAATGGGGCAGAGTGGAGCAAGCAATCTTAGGGAATACTTTATTAGTATTAACACTGGATTGACAGTATTAATCTCAATAGTGGCTACAGTTATTTCTCTGTTTTTAGGTTGTTCACCCTTTTACAGATCTATTTCTGTATTTTGTTTTAATTTATTTTAGTTACTATTCGCCAATAAGTGGGCATTCATCTTCCATGTCCCCTGTTTCCCAGAGCATTGTTTAATGCTCGTTGCCAACCTCATCAATACTTTCTTCTTATACTTGATTAAATGATGTCTTCAATAATCCTAGTTTTCTGGGCCATTTTGAACCGATACTGGTGAAAAAGGTATACTTATCAGGGATATAATAAGTAGTAGTTTTCTTTAACTTTCAGAATAATATGTGGCCCTTACTTGAGATGCTGGGTAATTCTGACTAATTTAAAGTCCTTCAGATGCATAGTCTATATGTGCTGCTGACCTATGGGCCCATGCTCTATCTACTCCATAGTATGACCTTAAAACAATAAATAGTAATAAAAAAATCTATCCCAGAAGCAATGCAAATGAATAATTAGTTTTATTCAAAACTGAAAAATGTGAAAACAAGTTTGTACATTCTAGCTTAGCCACATTTAGTCATGGACTTAACAGCTCTGTTAATGACAAGCATCATTGCATTTTCTTTATTGTTTTGGATTGTAATGGTCTAGTATGCATTATCAACAGCACGGTAGCAGAACACAGCTCAAAACATAGATTTGCAAAGTGTCTAATCCTTTCAGTAACAGATCTGTTTCTCAGAAGTATTTTGAAACACATTTCTCTAAGGATTTTCTGAACATTCCTCTATAACTCTAAGGCCCTCTGTTAGAAAGACACAAAATCCCCGTGTACTTTACTGGCTTTGAGAGTGACTTGTGGAATTCATTTTCCTTTCTGATATGGGATTGTGATATAACCTCTGGAGAGTCTATATTAAGGAGTGTCCTAGAGCACATTTAAATTGCTGATTTTTTTTTTTTCTTATGCAAAAAATATTCCTTCCCATATTTTTTCACTCCAGTACGGATAATCATGCCTCAATCAACTGGCATGCCACTGTCTGTAATACCCACAGTGGTATTATCTGAGATCCACTTCTGCTGAAAATAGAACACAAATACTTAATATGTCAATATCTCTCTTAAATAGTCTACAAAATGAATTAGAATTAACATGTCAAATATTTGTTTGTCTAAAACAGGCCTGGTCAGCATACTGCAGCCAGTCACTGGAGATGCTGAGCAGCCCCTTTTACATCAGACTTTTCCTTCTGCGTCTGTTCAGGGGAGGAAGCAGCAGTGGCAGCTGCCTTCAGTCTCAGAGATACACTAAATTAATCCATGCCGCAAAGTTTGAATTGTGAGCTTTCTGTGAATCTGATGTGGTAGTTTCCAGTGTAAAAACAGCGTTTTTTGTTTGTTTGTTTTTATCGTTAGTGCAAAGTGGTCCATAATTATATTATTATTTAGGCTTTTTTCCTTTTTTTTTTTTTTTCTATTTCACTGTATGCTGATCATGAACATCATGTGAAATGTCAGTTTGTACTTAACTGCTCCTGCAGTTTATGACTTTGAGGTCTGGGGAAGGATGACTATGTCTATGAGATAGTATCACACCTTGATGTCGACTGAATTACTGTGTCACTGAGGCTGGCAGAGACCTTTGGAGATCATCCAGCCCAAGCCCTGTGCTCAAGCAGGGACATCAAGAGTGGGCTGTCCAGGACTGCGTGTCCAGCAGGGTTATGAATATCTCTAAAGATGAAGTCTTCACAGCCTCTCAGGGTAACTTGTTTGACCACACGCACTGTAAAAAAAATAAATAATAAAAAAAAAAATATATATATGTATTATTGAGTTAAAATCAAATTTCTTGTATTTCAGCTTTGTGCATGGAGCTTTATGTTTGTTCACTTGTCCATTCATTTAGTTCTCACTAAAATCAGCTTAGATAATGATTTATAGTCATAAATAGTGTAGGTGTATTTCAAGAATTCAGTTGAAAAAAATATTTTTTTAACCACAGAGGAAAGATGGAATGAAAATGGAGGTGACAGTTGTTCAGGAAGAGTGTTCCTGTACCTCTGATGAGTACAGGGGTACATTCAATAGTCACACCTCTTCTCTGTTTCGTTTCTCTGTTTTTCAAACCAGTGAAGCATAAGTTTTAGACTGTGGGGCACGTGATTGGATACTTTAATCCGAAGTACTCAAATAGTGCCTAGTTATTAAGAAAATGAAAGAAAAAGGCATTTTATTAAAGGGTATTTAAATAAATACAAGGCTCTTTATCTTTAAATTTTCTGATTTTTTTTTTTTTTATTATTTATATGCTTTGAGGACAAAAAAATAATAATCAGGTATTCAGCATATGAGATGTATCAGAAATTTGATAGATGAACTAAACGTGGTCTGTGACCCACTACTATTTTAACGTGACTTAGTGAAGCACAGTTTAGTTAGTAAATTCAAGATTATGTATATATTGTTGCCATTACGTTGAAAGAATACTTCAGTGTGAAAATACGTTGTAATGAGTTTCAGTACTTGTTAGCTTCAGTCTCCTATTTCCATTTATTTAATGTTAAAATAGTATTGATAATGGAAGATACTCATCTGAATATTAACTTAGAAATAAAAAAGTCTAAAGTCTCTCTTTATTCCCCCTTAGTCTAGGGCAAAGTTTAATGCTGAACTAACAACCATATTTACTTCTGTGTGCCTTTTGCTACATGAAATTTGTAAGTATAATTCCCCAAAATGTAAAGAATATGTTGTTAGTATAGGCAGTTGAACAATCTATCTTCTGTGAAGCAGATGGGATATTAGAGATAAGACTATTGGCTCTGAATAATGCTTTAAAATCTCTCATATTTTGTGGAATTTATTTCATCCAAAGGGATGGTCTCTTTGCTTCTTCCTGCCTGATAATCCACTCAAAGATGGTAGCTCTGAAATGTTGCAAGTTACCTAAAAATAATTTCCATTTTTCAATTTCATCCAATTCACATTCTGCACAGAAAAATAAGTTGAAAGTTAGTGAACAGGGAGTAAGTATATCATAATGTTTTCCTAGAGCTGCACCTGACTTCCAAAATCACCCGTGCTTCCTTTTCTTCAACTAGCTCTGGCACTGCACTGTCTGTGAGGTGTGTGACCATATCTTTAAGCTACAAGCAACACAATTTAACTTTCTCTTTGGAATTATTTTTTTCTTGTTAAAACACATAGTAGATAGAACTGTGGAAGCTCAGCAGAAAGCTGGGCTGGAATGGGAACTTGGGTTTGCTTTTACAGAGGCTTGATTTAGGACCAATATATTTTATTTAGTCTTCTATTTACCTGTTGTTTTGGACTGTAATGAATGTAATTGAAGCACCTAATTCCAAAAGATGTTATTAAGTAAATAAATTAATCAGATTGCTTTTCATGGAAATATAATCAAGATGATATTTCCCTAGTAAAGTATTATCATTTTATAAATAGTTCATGAAATCTGACTGTTTACATATGTATTCATGAATATATTAACATTAAGGAAAAGCATTTCAACAGAATTATACATTAGTCTACCCCCCCCCCCTTTTTTTTTAAAAAGAAAAGTGTAATATAACAGTAGTGATATTTTTTATACTTTTATTAGTCTTCCAGAACACATGTATGGAAAAGTGTTTTGATATTGTATCTGCTCTTGTTTACATTTCACATCTCACTGAGCATGCTGGGCTTTACTATTTTATGTAAAGAGAATAACAGATTATGAGTTTGCTTATTACCATTTCATTTTTTATGATCTGAAAAAGTTCAGCTGCCTTCCTTCTCACCCTCTACAAGCTGTGGTAACTAAATAAAACTACACTTGTAAGTCACCCCCTTGTATTTAAAATGTTTCAGCAAAAATATCTGTATTAGCCATCTTTCTGTTCTGCTTATGTTGTGTGGCAGAAGGTTGGGTGGTCTATAAACTGTATCCTATCGTTAAAAAGTAAACAAACAAGAAAAAATGAAATTCAGCAGTAGTGCTTCACCTCTATAATAAGAGTAATTCATAATCCAATAAAAATGAATGCTGAGATGTTAAGAATAATTAAGCAATGCAAACAATTGGTTACGGTAGATGCTATATGAGAAACATTTTCAAACACAGCCAAATAAATATGTATTGGTATAGACCAATAGTGCTATTCCTGGTCTGTCTCAGTTACAATGACATAATTACCCTAATATTTTAATCTGACAGAGGATGCGGAGCTTCAGCTTTAGCTGGTATAAATCAGGACAGCATCTCTGAAGGCACCAGATCAATTTTGCTGTAGACAATGAAGCTAAGCATACACACCCATGGACAATTTTTCTCTAGTATCTCTTGTCCTTTAAGAAGGAGAGCAAGCCCTGTTTGGAGAACCAAACCAGTTAGGAAATCAGTTGCAGTTAGTATTGCCACGTGTAGTTACATTCTCTGTGAATGTCATCTTGTACACACTGCTAATGAGTTAATGACTTTCTTGGTAATTGTTCTGCAAGTCTTTCTTAGGTAATCACCCTGGTGTTTGGTATTTGACCTAAGCGGAGCTGCTGATGTTGACAGGGTACCTGCAGCTTGCTTTGTTTGATAGTCTCGGATTGAGGGAATTCTATGTCTGGTTTAGTTTTTCTAGTAGTCTCCGTTTGCAGAAGATCTGAATTTTCCACTTGTCTTTGCTAATTTAAAATTATCTTTTGATGGAAATTCTCCAGAATTTCATGTATCAAGCTTCTGCATTATTTCATCTTGGCATTGGTCTTCAAACACTATTCGAGAAGTTTGAGGAATCTGTCTGAGCATCCTTCCATCTAAGGCACTTCATGCAATATTGATTTCTTTTGCTATTACCTTGGTTCTTTGCAGATCTTAAACTGTTATTGATGTTTTAAAAAAAATATAAAGGATATCTCTTCTGAAATAGTCAGTGAAGAACTAGGTTTTTAGGTCTCTGCTCTTCTGCATGATTTGGAAAGAGATGCATATGGAAAGAAAGAAATCTAATTCTTGTTGCATTTCTGCATTGACTTGATATTCAAAGTCATTAGGTAGCTGTTTGTTTTCTCTTATAAGATACGTTCTTAGGGTAACAATAGAATCACTCACTTTGTGGAAATAAGGTGGTGATTAAAACAAATGGATTGTACCCAGACTTCTCAGACTGGTGCAACTGGAGGCAGACAGGCTTTCACAGGGAGCAGCTACCATTCTGGAGTTGAAGAACGCTGCAAAATATAAGGGGCTTTTTGCTTGCATATCCTCATACGTTTCTTTAGTTTCTTCTGGAGAAGGAGCTCTGTAAACCTGTATTAAAACACATACATTGTGGAAAATCTGTATCATAAAGCCTAGAGCACAGACTCTTTCAGTGTTCTTTCTATGGAAGATTTTCAGGATTTCAAATGAACTGTGCTTAGGTCTTATTGAAACCTGATTGTAAAGGCCCAGCTGTCCTGAAATTTGAGTCCTGCTGAGGGATGATACAAAATCAGGGCCTGTCTCCTGGATGGGAGAATAAATCAAGATTATGGTAGCTAGCTTTTTGTCTTTTTTGATTAATGAAAAACACACACAAAATGAAAAGCAAAAAATAAAAAATAAAAAACATTGTGTCTATAGACATCAAACAGCATAAGAAAAATGCATGCCAATCTCGATCTAATATATTTACAGAGAAACATGGAGTTCAGAATTCTCTTTTTATTAAGGGCTTTCAGGTATTCCAGCAGTAGAAAAATAATTCTAAGTTTGACCCAAAAGCTAAACAAGCTGAGACAAGAAGATACGAATAAAATTAAAAAAGCAGCTCAACTCTAGCACATTTCCATGATGATGAGCAATCTTCATAACAGCCGGGAACTCCCCCAGCCCTACCCCTTTCCAGTCCATACGTTGTATGAGCTGTATCCTTGACACACTTTGAGCCCTTTCAAAGAAGCTGATGCAAAGTGAACATTCGATCCATTTCACTATTACCTTTATGAAAGGTACAGTGCACCTTGAGAAGAGCATGTCTGACCCAATTTGATCTTTCATTTCTAACACCCCAGCTTGCTGACTTTCTAAAGGATACTCAGGAAAGGCTTCTCAGCAGATGTTATCACTGGAATCACCTTTTCTGAAATAAGGAATGACAAGACCATCTGTTCATTTGTTGCTTGATAACCTAAGCTTCCATGTTGTCCTGGAAATCCTGCTGATAGATCTATCTCCATGTGGTCACGTAGCATTGATCCGTTTGGAGTGGATTTTTGTGGAGCAGAACGGAAAAAAATGGAAAGAAGTGGTATTTTAAAGAGCAAATAGCAGAGGCTCCTGTACAGCATGTGTGAAATTTTCAGTAGAACCTAAGTGAAATAGTACCATGAAGCCTGTTGACTGGAAATGAAGGACAGTGAAGCAGTGAACCTGTACTTGGAGCTTATGGAAATCATATCTCATGTTGGCTTCTCTAGCCAAAGAATGTGTAAACCCTTGATTAATGAAGAACTTAAATGCTACTGATGAGTGTATAGAAAACAAGCAGTAAGGCTTAGCAGTGCTCTGAAAATTGAAAGCAAACACTGAAATCTCTTTGGGGAAATAACTGACTGGTTTAGGTTGTAAGCTGTAGAGCAGAAAGATTTATGAGTACTAATTTGTAATGAAGCAGGTGTGACAGCTTAACTGATAGTGTTTCACGGATATTGTATATGAAGTCTAAGTCTATAACATTTAATAATAAATAAATAGTAGAGATGTTAATATTCTACAAGATCTAGAAAAATTAAAATACTTGAATCCAAATGAAAAAGTATGTTTTGAAATTACAACACAGCACTTGTAATTATCCAAGTCTTCAGTGACTCCCGTAGTCATAGATTATATTTGTGTACAGTTTTGATCAAAAAACAGTGACAAATTACATCCACTTCATAACATTTACATGCTTACATAGACTTGTTTGATAAAGTACAGATTGATGTAAAAGCAGCTTCCAAAAGGAAATGCTTTATTGGATGTTATATATCGAGTTTCCAATGAAGGAGTCGAAGTGTGGGCTTTACCCTTCACTGAGTCAAGGAACTGTGGATTAATGAGTCAAGAGCAAAAATTAATACTTATAATAATGTAATAAAGTGTAGGTTGCTTCTTCAAAGAAGTGGAATGGAAAATAAGAAAGAACTGAAATTTTGAGGGAAATCCATGATAATGTGTGTATGGGAGGAGGAAGTAATAATGCACTGAACTTATAAAATGATGTAGGGGAACATGTTACTCTATGTACAGCCCTTGAACCCATTTTCCAAGTTATTCAGGAGGTAACGAGATTGTCCCAGTGACAGTGGACGCGCTGAACTGGTGGGACACCAGTCTGCATGTGAGGGCAGTGCCCTGGGGCGGTTTCAGCAGAGCTGTCTGGCAGCACGTGGAGCAACTGTGGGTTATTCTGCTGTGCACGGGGCACATGAAATGGCTGTGCCTCTACGTCACTGAAACTATGCAGACATCAAGTAGTTGGGGGTCTGGCTGCGTGCATAGAGAAAACACAGAAAACACATCATCTTACAAAAATGTAAGAGACCTATACAAAAAATTTCCCAGTCTGTCTTGTGCTGTTACTTCCACGATGAGGGCTGGCTGATTTTGGTTTTATTTTTTCTTCTCTTTAGTTCAGACTTTATGCCATTTGAATTTGTCTGTGTTATCTTTGAGCTTCATATACTTGGTTCATCTTAAATTGTTGTGCCACTGTTAGCTTTTAGTATTGGCTAAAAGCATGAGTACACGTACAATAGAATTATTTAATGTCCTGCTTCAGAAAGGGGGAACAATATCTAAAAGCAGCCACAGTTTTGATGTACATCTGCTTCTCAGTAAAATTCTGACACTTATGACTCCATGGTTTGGAGCTAGATTTAACAGCAGCAGAGCAGGTAGAGAAATCAAAAGTGTTCATGGCAAAGAATAAGTTTTTATTAGTTTTCTATTTCAGGAATAATTTGAATATTTCAAATAAATTTGAATTTTTATGAATATTCCATTGGGATATTTGTAATTAATCTTCTATTCATGTTGAAACAACTTTTAATTTGTTTATTTATTTGAAATTATGGTCACCTGCAGCACTAAGAGTGACCAAATTCAAAACAAAAATGAAGTCTTCAGGTCATTAAGACTGATTTAATCTTTTTAAAGGTGTCAGATTTTTGACTCTGAGTTCAGGATGGAGAAAATACTTGATATGTCAAAAATGCTCAGAGACAGAAAAACTGTATCTTGTTAATGTTTAGTTAGCAACATTATTAATAATCTCGTCATTCCCGATGTTGAGCATATGAAATCATGTGGCTGAGAATACTGTGGTAAGCAACATGCAAGAGAGCTTGGTGCCATACCAATTGCTTCAAGTTAAAACAATCTCTGCGTTATCTATTTTTCAGTGAGTATGCTGTTGTGTGAAGTATTGGTGTGTAAACGGTTTCTCTAAACTGACCTGGAACCTTTAGTAAGATGCAAAGAATGTTAGGATAACTCCTTCCATTCAACCTCACATTAAGGGTAAACAAATTCTCATAGTTAGTAGATTAAATGTATTTTATTTATAATGGTCATTTATAACAACAGAGCTTTGCCAAATGCCACCAGGACTTTATTGTAGAGCTGGGAATGGAACACTGAATATAGCATGGTTGAAACATGTTTAGAGGAAGATGTTTAAGACTCACAAAAGGATAGGTGGGTTTCAGGTGCACGTAACTGAGCTGTGTGGCTGCATTTTGTTTTCTTGTCCCAGGTGTGACTGTAGCTGGAAAGCCAGAGTTGTGTTTCTACACACATTTCTCTCTCAAGGTTTATTTGAAAATGGTGAAGGTGATGATTGAAGGGGAGGGAGTGTGACACACGTGTCCTGTGCAGCTGCTTATTTGTCTGAAAATGTCAGAGCCACAATCCTCCCTATGATACTACCTTCTTATGATCTTATCCCACCAGAGCAATGTCTGTGTGTGTCCACAAGCGTTGTGTGTTTCTTCTCTAACAGAGGGTATAGAGAGATAATGGTAAGCAGTCAAATCCCATTGGCTTGCTTATTTGCTGCTTGTTAGCTGATAACTGACCATGCGTGTGTTCCTAGCCTGCTGAAGCTGTAAAGCAGAAATTGGTCATGTATACTGTCCTCAGACTAAATTCAAGCCTTTCAGTTTTGCTCTGAGCCATGTGAAAGTGGTTTAATGAAGTCCAAAATGCATGCCCAGAATACATTGCTCCATCATTTCTAGATGTACAGATAGCTTTTATTTTGTGCCATGGAGCTTCCCCACTATTGGTTAGATGTCATAAGCGTTTCGTGGGCAAAAAGACAAATAATTAAAGTAAAAAAAAGGATGATGTTTAATAGGAATATGCTCAGGAATTCTATATTCTATTTGTGCTCTGGCAAAGTAAAGCTACTGTAGTTTGTTATTAGGGGATAATTGTTCTCTTTTTGATAGATGGGAATTTAAATGACTCTCAAAACTTGGCATATTTTCCTTTCTGTGCATCGACTTCACCCATGCTGTTGTTTTTATTTTTGTAGTCATTCTGCATAACTCTGCTCATTGTTGTACATGTGATTTCCCAAACTGCTTTTCAACAATCTGTTTTTAGTTTTACAGTTTTATCTAATTTTGTTTACTCTCTTCATATGATTGTAGAAGCATGTGATGTAGGCTTCCCCTTCCCCTTTCCTTTTCCTGCTGAAGAAAAGTGGTCAGTGAATCTGAGCAAACAGTTCCAATGAATAATAAACTTGCCAAAAAGGGCTCTGAAAGACTGCGAATGGTGGACGAGTTTGGTGAAATGGTTTCAATAGAAGTAAAGGAAGAAGGAGATAGGTAATATTTAAACATTCTAAAACCAGCCTGATTTCAGGGTTTACCTAACATCTAGATAATTTTAATTAAACGTATTCTTCTAGAGCTGTTTCTGATTTATAATTCAACTAATTTCTTAATGAAAAACACTTTCAAAGGCTTGCTTCAACATTGAATTTTGGCAGGGCTCTAGAACAGTGATATTAACATCTTATGATACATATTTTAAGCATAGCATGTTTAAATATATATAATGTATATATAATGTGTATATATAATGCATTATAAATGTAACTTTTGTGTGTGTTAAATACATATTTTTAACACATATACGTATGCATTTTAACATTTTCATTAAAACATCAATCCATTTTGCCACTGGCTGTTTAGGTCACTGACCAGTTTGATGAGAAACTGTTTTACTGTGTTCTAGCTGAGCAGTCCATTATCTGTGCAGTTTTCAATATACTGGGTAGTGTGGTTCTGGTCATTGCAGATGAAAATATTCTAGCAGAATTATGAATGTAAAAGTGTCTGGTTTTGCAGAACCATAATGCTCATCAGCTCACACGACCTTGTAGTACAGCTTTCTGGTGTATGGCATGTGCTCATGTAAAAGAGCTTAACAAATCCTTCTTGAGGCATATTCTTTCTTTATTTCAAATTTGTCTGTTTGCTTATATTAATGTTAGTTATATTTATTGGTGTGTTCCCAGGTAGAAGTTCAGGATAAATTCCTGCAGCATCTAGCATTGCTACCTTCCAGGAGAAGCTTTCTGTTCATTTCTTGGATCTGCCTTAGCTTCCTGAGAAGAGAGGAGTTGTACATTTGTGTTTTAGTAACCTGTTTGCAAAATTGAGATAATTCTGGATATTTTTTTCCCCTTTATCTTTCATATTTATCTATCCAGTTAAAGAGAATCCTTTAGTCTAGAAAATAGTTTTGTGTCCATGTATGGCATCTAGCAGAATGGTCTGTCAATCTAGCAGTGCTAGAGTTTTAGTTTACACTTTATTTGCAACAGAACTCTGTGGTTTCCAGTCACAAAGGAGCAGATATTTTAAAAATAATGTACAGCATTGTTACTTGCAGTATTTTATTTAAATAAATGTTTTGTGTTTGCAAGCTTACCCTTAATCATACAGGAGTTCTAGGAGGTGACTCAGATGTGTAGCTTGTCCATCTGAGCTCTTGGATTCCTTAACAGACTAAAAAAATAAGGCAGTGAATATCTTATTTAATTTAGGGGAAAAAAAAAAAAAAAAGCTTTTGAGTTACGTATGTGGATCACGGAAAACAAACAGAAATCCTATATTCTGGAATCTTAAACAGGGCAGTTTTGCCTTCAGTATTTGAAATGAGCAATGTTCTTAATTCATTGTCTTATGAGGAAATTTATTCAGTATGAAATCATACAGTTTAGGCTGTGTTATTTACCCATCATTTCCAAAAGCACTAATTAACTAGCAAATCTTTTTAAAATCTGTAAATTGTGCTGCTAATTGACTGAATATTAAAAAAAAAAAAAAAAAAAAGAGTTAGTGGTTAATGTCTTTCTCAGCAAACTGACTGGCTCTCTATATTTTCCATTCCTGCGTTATAAATAGCAAGCACCATAAATTCGGTGTTCAGTTGTGAAAGAGTGCCTGTCTTGTACAGCATTACAACACACAGCAAAGGTGAAGAAGACTTGGGAATCATTTTCTTGCTTTTCGCATTTAATTTTTCAGTTGGTGCTTTAAAAGGCATCTCAGACAGTAGGAATTCTCAAGGGCTTGTTGGGTTCCTCTGCTGGTTTAATAGTTATCGTGACACTTATAAAGTGCGGCACTGAGAGAATTAGTGAACTTAGAACGAAGGGAGGAAGGAATGATCAATTATTCACCACATGCCATCAACTACAAGAAGCATGACTGCTGCCTGTCTCTCTCCTTTTCTTTCTTCTGCACACACAAACTCAGCTTATGCTATTTGTGTAATTACATTATTTTCATTCAAACAATCTCTAGAGAAACCTGTTTATTTGAGTCTGCTGGAGCATTCATCATTAGGGTATTGCATCAAGTGTCCTTGACATTCACTGCTCTATGCCTCCTGCATCTTCCTCTTTAATTATTTTAATACTTGTGATAAAACTACAGAAAGACCTGTCTGATTTACCTAGAAAGAGTAGATTGCATAGAGATATCATAATTTGATTACTTATTGATTGTTTTTGGACTATGTTTCTTCCTCTCTAAACTTTTGTACTTAAACCAGATGTTCAAGGGTATATGAGCTTTCAGGTTTTTACATGTAAGCAAGAATTCTGTGTTCTGAATCTCTAAAAACTGAAGACATGCAAAAAAAGGTGATTGTTAAATTGTGATTCACTTTGAACTGTTATTAAGAATAATTTTTCAAAGCTTGGAAAGAAGTTGTAACAAAAACCTCTTTAATCCTTGAAAAAACAGTGACATGCTAGAGTGGGATTTGAGTTAAAATAACACATATGCTCTTTTCATTTAAATATGCAAAATCACAGCTTCTTTGTAATCATTTTATTTATTGTTAAGTTTGATTATCATAAGATTGCATTTCCATATTTTAAAAGTGCACTGATTTGAAAATCAATAAATCACTGATTGTTGCAAAGAGCTTATAGATTCTGCCGAAACGATGTCTTTCATGAGTAGCTTAAAAATGAGGGGTGAGAACCGTTGCTGGATTTCAGAGCTGAAAAAAAATGAAGCCAAAGTCAAAGGATGGAATTTGTGCTTCTTGTCTTGGTAATAAAACCAAACATATTTCAAAGTTTTTATCATATAGTTAGTCCTTCAGGGGCTTGTTAGTCAATAGTCAGTACTTCAGCCATTGGTGAGAACATCGTGGAGCAGCAGTCCTGTGAAAGAGAAGTGCAGGAAATGCCGTCTTGATGACTTTTATGTAAGAATTTAAACAGCAAAACTCCACCGTTTTAGCTTGAGATAATGCTTAGAGCTTTCAACACTTGCTACTAGTACACTCTGCAAACTTGGATTTTGCTTTGTGTTATTACTGTCCATGTGGTCTGCAAGTATGTAATGGATCTTTTGTGTAAAATTTCTCAGTGATCATTAGATATAACATGGATACATGCATGACCTTCCCTAAAATGGAATATCTAAAGACCTCATAGAGCTAAAGGGTCAAGGCAGAAAGAAATGCCTAAAAGAATTGGTTCAGGGCCTGGTATTTACCCTACATAAATATTAAACACGGTAAGATAATTCTGGTAATTGCTGATCTTTTCTTCTGACATGAGGATAAAGTGCTCGTGCGTGTCTCTCATTCACTTGATGTGACCACAGGAAGAAGTTGTCTGTGTTGTTTTTTTTTCTTCCTATCAACTGGAAGGAATCATTTAGTTTACCTTGCCTTTAAAAAAAAAAGAATGTTCTTCTATAGACAGCTTTTGCATCCCCTTTCTCTTTTTATTCCTAGTATATCTGGAATCTGAATACAAACAAACAAAAAATTGTTTTCAGGATATCCATTTATATAGAAGTCTAAAATGAGGAGCGGCAATATTAAGAGGTGCATGTTGCTTGTGCACGTACTTCACCTACTTTGTTTTAAGGTTCATTTTATGTACCACCATCACAGTAGCATGTCATATAATAACTCCCACAGCATTCTCCTCAAGAAACTGGCTGCTCTTGGCTTGGACTGGCGCATGCTTCGTTGGGTTAGAAACTGGCTGGATAGCCGGGCCCAAAGAGTCGTGGTGAATGGAGCCAAGTCCAGTTGGAGGCCAGTCACTAGTGGCGTCCCCCAGGGCTCGGTGCTGGGGCCGGTCCTCTTTAATATCTTCATCGATGATCTGGACGAGGGCATTGAGTGCACCCTCAGTAAGTTCGCAGATGACACCAAGTTAGGTGCGTGTGTCGATCTGCTTGAGGGTAGGAAAGCTCTGCAGGAGGATCTGGATAGGCTGCACCGATGGGCTGAGGTCAACTGCATGAAGTTCAACAAGGCCAAGTGCCGGGTCCTGCACTTGGGGCACAACAACCCCAAGCAGAGCTACAGGCTGGGAGATGAGTGGTTGGAGAGCTGCCAGGCAGAGAAGGACCTGGGAGTGATGGTGGATAGTCGGCTGAATATGAGCCAGCAGTGTGCTCAGGTGGCCAAGAAGGCCAACAGCATCCTGGCTTGTATAAGAAGCAGTGTGGCCAGCAGGGCTAGGGAGGTGATCGTCCCCCTGTACTCGGCTCTGGTGAGGCCGCACCTCGAGTACTGTGTTCAGTTTTGGGCCCCTTGCTACAAGACAGACATCGAGGTGCTCGAGTGAGTCCAGAGAAGGGCGACGAAGCTGGTGAGGGGCCTGGAGAACAAGTCCTACGAGGAGCGGCTGAGGGAGCTGGGCTTGTTCAGCCTGGAGAAGAGGAGGCTCAGGGGCGACCTTATCGCTCTCTACAGGTACCTCAAGGGAGGCTGTAGCGAGGTGGGGGTTGGTCTGTTCTCCCACGTGCCTGGTGACAGGACCAGGGGGAATGGGCTTAAGTTGAGCCAGGGGAGTTTTAGGTTAGATGTTAGGAAGAACTTCTTTACCGAAAGGGTTGTTAGACATCGGAACAGGCTGCCCAGGGAAGTGGTGGCGTCACCATCCCTGGAAGTCTTCAAAAGACATTTAGATGTAGAGCTTAGGGATATGGTTTAGTGGAGGGCTTGTTAGTGTTAGGTCAGAGGTTGGACTAGATGATCTTGCAGGTCTCTTCCAACCTAGATGATGCTGTTATTCTGTAATAACTGTGTGTAGAGCACTGGCCACATTTGTCCTGTTACTGTCAAGCCACTGAAAGATTTCAAAATAGTGAAGTTCTTAATTCAACAAATTTTATCTCATTGTCTATTTTGAGGTTAATAATCAATCAGAGTTATTTTTGTAAACAGAATTTAAACCTTGAATTGATATTCTCTTGGAATATCAGAAGGGGATCTCCTGTAATTTAGAGTACAAGTGGTTTAGAGTCTTGGATAATAAAGTTTAAAAGCACTGTCTTCTGAGGGTACCAAATATGCTGTGACTGAAATCTAGAAAAAAGCATTATTTATTTCTATTTTGCACATTAGAACAAGGAAACATAAAGCAAGTATCTTGACAGGAAATCTGTTGTGAAACTAGAAAATAAAATACCATCCTTCTTACTCTTGGTCCCTTGCCCTCAATTGTAGAGCAGTGTTCCATTGTTGATGGCAGGAACAGTTCTTGTACCGATGTAAAATACCGCATACATTTGTGTAACATTTGCTTAAGGTCTAGCTGGGAATGAGTAAAGAGGAGCGTGCATCTCTGTCATACATCCCTCATCAGCTTACTGTGTACACTGCTATACACCATCTCTGATTTTATGTGAGATTAATTCCTAGCATTTGCTGCCATTTTGATGGTTTTCACAACAGAATGAAATGTAGATATTAACATCAACTGTTCATTGTGTGGTAATGTTTTTAGTAGCCCTGGGTTTATTATAGTTTATGTCTCTTAGTAGGAATGTTAGCTTAAACACGAGAGAAGTCAGTGTTCATATTTTTCAGTATATGCCATACTTAGCAAGAGATGTCAGGGATAAATTGATTGTTGATACTTGATTTGTTTGGATCAGTAGCCGTTGTTGTAAAATGCCCCAGGTAACATTTACAATGCAGAGGAATAAAAGAAACTATTGGCATGCTACTACGTATGAATCGCAGAATTTCTTTGGCAAAGACTACTTAATGGGTCACAGCGGTAAGCTGTAGTCTGTAAACTGTCATATCCATCAACAGGTGATGCTTTGTTCTCGTTTACTTCCCCTCTGCAGTGCTGAAACAAGAATTAATCAGGTAATGCTATCATTGAGAATGTTAGAACTACTCCAATTACTTTTCTTCTGAAAAATGTATTTTGGAAGCCATTCTGCAGGTTTATACTACCCCTTAGAGGTAAATGAAAGGATGCAGTGCAGCTTAACAGAAGGATGTTCTGAAGTCATTTTCTCCTTTAAAGTGCCCCAGACTTTTTTTTCATTTTACTCTGTCCCTTTTGCCTTCTCTATTGTTGTCAGGGGACTGTGAATATTCAGTGAAGCTAATTTTTATTGTTATTATCGACTGCTTTACGGATGTGGTAAGCTGCCATGAAGAGTAAATTATCACCCAGGAAATTTTTGATCAACAGCAAAAAAGGTGTTGGTAAAATGTACATATTTTACTAAAAGAAAACAGGCAAGAGGTGGGAAGATTTAATGCAGAGCAGTATAGCTTCAAGTAGGTGCAGAGCTCGGTGCTGCTGGCTAGGCAGGACCAGCTCCATGAGGACTTTGGGATGGTAGAGATGTGGTTTAAAATAAGTGGGCATGGCAGAGTGGAGATTAAACCTTGGGATGTGGAAATGTTTTAGAAACATTAAAAATGAAACCATTAAGCTATAAATCCTTCTGGTGCTATGATAGCAGTTAGGAAAATCTAAACTGAGAATATGTTTAGTTTGTTTCCATATTTAACCCCAATTACCCTTTGCTGGGGAGTTCTCTTTAACATTCAATTCCTCATCTCACTTTTTAGCTTCTGTATGCCTTATTTTTCCCCCACTACATAAATTGCAGCAGGTGCACAGAATTGAAGACATTACAATTAAATGTAATCAAATATTTTAGGCACTAATGAACAGCTCCAGGAAAACAAGTCAAAAGGAAAAAAAAAAAAAAAAGCCTTTAAGTGAGAGGATTTTCAAACACCCAAGGCACCATAGGGCCAATTAAGGGAGTAAGACACCAGGACACATACTGGCATTAATTATCTTTGAGTTCAGGGAAATAAAAAATAAAAGCAACAATTATCATAATAAATCTCCACACAGTGCTTGTAAGTTGTGCTAATCTACAACACACCTGGGTTTCAGAGATTTAAGGCACGGAGGTGGGTATTCGCTTGGCGAGTACCGACTTCACAGAGGGGCTTGTGGGATGCATGGCTTTTCTCTGCTTCCTGACTCAGAGAGGGGTGAGGTGGCTGTCCGGCTGCCCCACAGCTCTGGTCCGTACAGCTCAGATGTGCCCTGGAGTGAAGCACTATAGACCAGATTCAGACAGTGAGTTAAAAGTTAGGGCTGCTCAGGCTGTAGTTTTTCCTTCCTCCCTTCTCTCTCAGTCTCGGTTTTATTATCACACCCATAACAACAATATTCACAATGGCGGTATCAGCCTGCCTATTCGAAACACCTTGAGTCCTTCTACTTCTCCTTTATGCAAGCCCAGAAGGAATCAAACTAAAAGGACAAATATTTCATGTGTATTATAAGAGTTTCTTTAAATGTGTGGATGGAAGAAAATGCAAGATACATACAAAGCTAGACAAAAATAAATTTTTAAGTTATTTAAAAATTGAACTTTGATGGATGTTTGATCCAGCTGGAAGCTGTTCACACCGAAAATGTAGATGAATGGCATAGTATATTCTGGTCTGTTGGTTTTATTTCAGCCTTAGATAAAAATAATGATTTTCATTGAGGCATTGTGTGGCTGTTCGGTTGCATCTGGAGGGTAAATAGTATTTACACCAACCTCCATATGTACTAGAAAAAAACAAACACAAAAACCCTAAATGACCAATATCACTTCAAATTTATCAGTCATGTAATGTTTTAATATTAATTAGTCTTGATTAGCCTACGTTGAAGAAGGGGAAAAAAAAAAAGTGATTTATTTACCCATTATTTTCTTTCCCTCCATATCTGCTAATTACATTTTCATGTCTTTAATAAAAGTCCTTTGGGCAACTCTTCATATTCAGAAGGTATTTTGCACAGTGAAGGCACTACCAAAAGTGACAATTTAGGAATGGGCCAGTGAAAATGAGGGGCTGGAAGTAGTTTGTGTGCAGTATATAAGATTTAAAGAAGACACTGCTAACAAACAAACTGGAAGGTAATTTAGTTATTAAAGTGGCTATATCACAGAAGGAACCTAATTAGGGCCTAATTATAGGGTACTTAGTTTTGAGACAGTCAAAGCAAAAAGCAGTTTGGACTGTGTCTTAACAGCACAAAATACCCTGTCAATGTTTTAGTTGATGTGGTGCAAGGCAATCTAAGAGCACAAGCAGTGTAGTATTCCGTGAGTTTAGAAGGGTTTTTGCCTGGATTTGGCAACTGGTCAAGAAAATGCCAAATGGAACTTAAAATAATGAAACATCAGGAGAACTAATTTGAGTTGAATATGCAAACTTTGGTGTTTAATGTAGCTGACACCTCTTGGAAAACAGCAAACAAAGAAAAACCCTAAAGGTAATTGTAGATAGTTGAGATGTCTACTGAATTTTCAACATTCAGCAGTGTGATGCCTTCTCTTTTATCCTCCTTATGTTTCTTATGAATATATGGCTACCATATTCCCTTAACCGTTGCTATTGCAGAGGCCAGGTAAATATGGTATCTGCTTCACTCCTTCCAAGATGCACTCTCAAAAGGAGGTAGATGTGCCTTTATTTAAGTGATGGTGTTTAAGAAAAAGCATTATTACAGTGGGAAACATCTTCTGAGAGGGCTTCAAGTCTTGCTGGGAAGTACTGATGTAAAAAACTGCAGCAAACGCAATGCCTCTAGTGCCAAGATATAATCATATAGGTAGTACTGTCAAGAATATATATTTTCTTCAATTAATATTAAATACTGAATATTATGTAGTGCTGCGGCTATATCCCAAATACTGTTGTGAAACACTGGACTTTTCCTTCTTTCCACAAAAGTTCCTAATAGCAGCACGAGAGGACATGTAGTGAAAATGCCTTGAATTTACAATTATTTGAAAAGTTACTGCTTTATACTTGTGGAAATTCCAAGAAGCTGACAGTCTTGGGCAACAAAACTGTTTTCTTGACTCTCTTTTGACATCACTGACAGAAAGACTTTTGGGGAAGGTCTTAGAGAATTCTTTGTGTTGTTGAAGGTTGCTCAGGGAATAGCAATTTCTGCTAAAATTTTGTGCATAGGGTAACCCATGTGTTTAACTGGAGGCTACTTACCTTGTGGGTGGGAAGGAATCATGATCTAAATCTTTTTCAGGTGTGAGAATCATGCCTCCATTTTTTCAATGTAAATACATTTTTTTTTTTCTATCTTGCCAGTTATTCAAACGTATGAAGGTTTAGGTAGTCTAATGACCACCTGCATACAAAAATAGAGGGTATGCCAGAAAAAAACGTAAAACAAGAGGATATAAATAAACCATGAGTCTTTTTTTATTCTTCCATACTTGTTTCTCACTTTCACTTTTCCTTGTAATGTTTTAATTTTAAAATGAAATGTCACTTTTTCATGACCCTATTCCTACTGCTTTGGAAAAGAGGCTTACTTTTGTTTCCACTTATTTTCTCTGGTACCAACAACTGTAACTTTGAGAGCCTCTAAATTTGAGGGAAATAATCAGGATACTGCTCTAAGCTGGTAAGCTTCTAGCTCTGCTATTTGATAGGGAGATGTGTTACGCTCATTACAAAATTGACAGGAAAACGAGTGGTCCTGACAAAATTGACATGAAAATCTGTGGTCCTGCCCCCATACTTCACTCTCTGCCTTGTACTCTACATCATGCAGAAGATAAACCAGTCATGCTGTTCAGGAGTAAGTTCAAGTAGTAACAGATGACACACAGCTTGCAATTTACTTAGCCTGCTAATGCAAAAAATGTTGAGTTCCTCTGGGAGCTATTAAGTATAGCTCAAAAGAGTTGAATCTATACAAGAAAACATTCAGACTTTTGTGGGATTTGCTTTGTCATTATCTGAAACTATCTTCTTCAGAAAATCTCAAGGCATTTTGCTCTCATATTTCGAAGATGAAGTATCTTGCAGTCTCATTTTGAAAAGGTATTTCTATATTCAACGATTAAAATAATAATTTTAAAAATTGAGAGGCTAAATGTCTGAAAATGTAGCATAATATTTCAGTTGGAAATACATAATTTGGAGAGAAGTATGCTTTTTATTTCAGTTTGACCAACTGAAAAATATGAAACTGAGCTGGCTTCAGTGTTCAAAATGTCATAAAGTTTGAAACTATTCTAGGAGACATTTGATGTTTTTGCAGTATGAAACAAATTTCTAGTGTAACTTTTGATTAAACTGGTGCTGAAAGATGGCTTTCGTTATGTAGTTATACATCTTCATGGTTATAAATTATTTTTATTTTCAGAATACCACTTCTGAAAATGTCTTGGAGTGTGTCATCTGGAAAAGACAGGTACTTATATTCTGGAAGAAAAAATAAAAACAGAAATTGTAAAATTCAAGAGAGAAAATTGTACGAACCTTTAAAATACTCAGCTAACAATCATTCCTCATGTTGCCAACATTTATTTACCATTTGTTGGCTGGGCCACAGAGACAGAGTCTCAGATTTCCTGTAACCCTGGTTTCTGATGTTAGGCTCTTCAGATTGCAGTGGCACACTATGCTAAACCTGTAACCAAGCTTTAGTTTATCAGTCAGTGTTTAAAAATAGGTGCTATGAGTTACACATCCATCCACTGCTGTATGTGACCAGTGACAGTCTGATGTTCTGTTCATTTGTTTGTTTATTTATTTATTTGTCTATTTGTTTATTTATTTATGATACTATTATGCTCAGAACAGCACTGCTTGTCAGGTATTCTCTTTGGCAAACTTTGAAATATATATATCTAATATATATATTAGATATATATTCTATATAAATGTACATGGTCTGTTCTGAAAGTAGTAGGACTGGCTTTTTCCTGGGCGAACGGGCGGACGAGAGGTGGTCTGCACGCGCAGGATCGGTGGAGGGGGATTTTGGGAACGCTGGGAAATATCAGCAGTCGGCTGTCGGCCGTTGAAGAGAGCAGGTCGCTTGCACTGTGAACACCTGTCGAAACGCCTCGTCACGGAGAATCATGGAGCCTTTACTGGAGCAGCGATACGCGATCAAATTTTGTGTAAAGCTTGGTAAAACGGGCAAAGAGACTCATGACATGATTAAGGAGGCCTACGGTGATGCTGCCATAGGTAGATCGGGTGTTTTTGAGTGGCACAAGCTGTTCCGAGAAGGTAGGGAAAGAGTGGAAGACGATGACCGCTCTGGACGCCCTTCGACCAGCAAGACCAACGAAAATGTGTTGCGAGTGAAAAATGTACTGAACCGTGTTCACAGGATGAGTATCAGAATGATTGCTGATGACTTGAGCATTCCTCAAACCCAAGTTTTTGAGATGGCGAAAGAAAACTTAGCCATGAGGAAAGTGTGCGCGAAGTTTGTGCCGCGAGTGTTGTCAGAGGAGCAAAAGGCCAACCGGAAAGCGATCTGCCAGGATCTTCTTCATCATGTGAATGAGGAGCCCGACTTTTTGGACAGTGTAGTGACCGGTGACGAGATGTGGGTGTTTGAATACGACATGGAGAGTAAGCGGCAGAGCACAGAATGGCACACCCCTGCTTCCCCACACCCCAAGGAAGCACGAATGAGCAAATCCAAGCAAAAGTCCATGCTCATTTGCTTTTTTGATCAACATGGAGTCATCCACAAAGAGTTTGTACCACCCAGACAAACAGTTAATGCAGTTTTTTACATGGAAGTCCTCACAAGACTGCGAAAACACATTGCTCGTGTCCGCCCAGCCATCGTCAACAATTGGCAGCTGCACCATGACAATGCGCCGAGCCACACAGCGTTCCGCGTAGTGGAGTATCTTGCCCAGCACAAGGTGGCAGCGCTGCCTCAGCCCCCCTACAGCCCCGACTTGGCCCTGCCAGACTTTTTTCTGTTCCTGAGAATAAAATCAACGCTCAAGGGGAAGCATCACGCATCGGTAGAGGTGCTTCAAGAGGCCGTGACGAGGGAGCTAAACAGCATTCAGGTCCAGGTGTTCCTGGAGGCATACGAAAACTGGAAAATTTGTTGGCAGCAGTGTGTAGATGCGGAAGGGTGCTACTTTGAAAAATTCCAATCGTTTGTTCTATTCTCATGAATAATTTTTTTTTTTTTTAAATGAGTTCTACTACTTTCAGAACAGACCATGTATATATATTTATATATATAGTTAACTTCTATAGCTTTGTGACTGGGGAAACTCTGATAGGAAGAATTTGAGATTTTTAAACCCTCTGACAGAAAAGAAACTAAACCCACCCTTCTCTGCCTCACCCTAGATGAGTACATGAACTGCAAATGGAGAGCACAATCATCTTTATCACTTAGTAGTGTTTGCAAGACCCTTTCTGCAAAACCTGGTTTCAAGCTGTGAGCTAAAAGGGAGGAAAAAAAACACTAAATAGTGTTTGGTGTAGCTGAAGCCAGATGATGGAGTTTAGAGGAACACTGTCACCCACATAATCACAGCAGGAACCAAGCCTCACCTAGTCACCCAGCGTGCAGCCTTACATAGCCTTCTACGTAGGGTCTGAGCCTTAGGGGAACTTTGACTGATAATTCTGAATGATGTAAGAATCCACAGTGTTCTTTGCTCAAACTATTTATCCCTAGCAAACACATGGGACAGCATCCAAATAAACGTATTTTAGTAACTTATCGACAAGTAAATACTTGTGTTTTCTTTTGCTGTCTGTGACTAGTTCTTTATTTTAACTTTAAGAAGGTATATTTTAAAAGTTTTTAGGACTTTACACACCCTTTAAAAATTAAAATTTGAGCCCTACAACTTTTAACCCAATACACTACTGTTTCTCCTGTGTGTATTTTAAAATGTTTGCATAGGTTCTTCTTTTCATAATATGATGCATCTGCTCTTTGTTTGTATATTAGAGAATTAAAAAGCTCATGATTCTTTCACAATGATTATAGAAGCGAATTATTTTTTATTTCCAAAACAATTGATTCATACCTTAATAATTGTTATGAAACTTCCTCATTTTTCATTTGGAAGCTTCCCAAAAACAGGATTACAAGCAGGTTATGATAAAGGAGACAACAGGCCAGCAACAGATCCGCAGGTAACTTCCCAGGCCTGCACATCTTTGCTAAGGAACACAAAGATGTTGGTTAGTTGCCTCTGGCTTCTGATTTGTTTAGGAGAAAATATCCATATGAAAGAGTGCTTGTTTGGTGTAGAAGCGAGCATAAAGAAAGAAACCATGAAGAGGATTTAGCTTAGTTTGTCTTTAGTGTATTGCATCTAGAATGCTTCTGCATATGCACCATTTCTTTTAACAAGATTTGAGTTTGTGCCCACCCCTTGATTACACTTCAGTGTTACTTTAAATCATTTTTTTTCACACTTTACATGTATTTAATTAATCTTATAAAATCCTTGTATTCTTTCTAAATAACTCCTGAAAATGTTTTAAAATAAAAGTGCAACAGTTGAAACCAAATATTCAGATTTTGCAAGGATTGTTTTGAGTTTTCCTCTCTTCTCTCAGGCTAAAAACCAAAAAGATAGATTTTGTGTGAATAACCTAGCTCTAGTCCTCATCCCTCTGTTGTAAGGTGTTAGCATCATAAATATCATAGAATTTCATATATCACAGAATCATAGAATTGTAGGGGTTTTAAGGGACCTCGAAAGATCATCAGGTCCCCCCTGCCAAAGCAGGTTCCTTAGAGCAGGCTGCCCAGGTAGGCGTCCAGATGGTCCTTGACTATCTCCAGAGAAGGAGATTCCACAACCTCCCTGGGCAGCCTGTCCCAGCACTCCATCACCCTCACCGTGAGGAAGTTCTTTCACACGTTGTTGCGGAACTGCCTGTTGTCCATTTTGTTGCCATGGCCCCTTGTTCTGTCCCCACAAACCACTGAAAAGAGGTTGGCCAAATCCCTCTGTCTCCCATACACATTGATGAGATCCCCCCTCAGTCTTCTCTTCTCCAGGCTGAACAGACCCAGGTCTCTCAGCCTTTCCTCACAGGGAAGATGCTCCAGGCCCCGTATCATCTTTGTGGCCCTCCGATGGACTCTTCCCAGGAGAGTACTCTTCAATTAACTGAGCAGTTATTAGAATTCATGTTTTTGATCATGATGATTTCATTTCCAGACCCAAAATTAATATTTAAGCACAATTTGCACTTGCATTTGAGGCTCTATTTCCTTTCCTCCCACACACACTCTGAAGGCACCCCCAGTTATGATTCTCGGTATGTTCATTTTTATCCTGACTCCTGGAGAAGTATTTTTACTGTGCCACCTCTGTAACTCATTATCAAATAAAAGTCTATAAGCTCTTTATATGCAGGTGTAAGATTATGTGCACTGTCTTATTGTTGATAGCATTAATGTCTGAGAGCTGGAGTTGATAGATATGATGTTGCTGAGGATTTACTGTGGAGAGATCTTTATTAATAGTGTATCCAAACATAATGAAAAATCATAATCTTAGCTTCTCATGCTTTTTGCTTTCATCTAGATCTCTGCAAAGCTTGTGCAAAGATTTTATGCTCAAGCAAACAGAGTTCTTCAGATCAGACTTTTTGCAAGAGTGGAGCAGCAGCTGAGGAGAGGGACCTTTTCATTTGATGATGGACTTTTTTTTTTTTTTTTAACAACAACAACAACAACAACAAAACTCTTCATTTCTCCCAGTCTTTGCGTTGTCCCTGCTCCCCTCATCCCCATGCTCTTTGGCATATGCTTTCTTCTAATAAAATGCTATGACATCTTGACTGGTGATTTCACTATGGATTTTTGCTCTAGCAAGAACCTGTTTGGGAATGAAAATCCCTTTCTTCCCATCAGAAATTATCAGTAGTAGAGCCAGAGGCTGACATTTGAGGAGTGCTCTAATAATGAAATGAATTAAGGCAGTTTTCCCCTAAGATATTTCGGTGCATGCATGTGTAAATTACAAACATCATGTTTGTTTGGGTGAGAGGTGTTAGAAGCTCTCTCTGCTCAGAACATTTCTGTAGTTAAGACTGCTGAACTTTGATTTTCTTTTTCAAAACTAGCTGTGCTCTTTGAAAGCAAAGATGTGACCGATTAACCTCTGCGGCTGTGAGTTGTGTTGTGTGACTTGCAAGTTCTTTATATTCAGACAGGAAAGGGCCTGTTCCGGGGATCAGCGTGAAGTGAAGTGCATCCCCATTTGAGGGCACCCACAGGCTTGCACAACATCAAAGATGAGGCCTGGCAAGAAGCGTGCTATGCAATACAGTTTCACTTTCTCCCTCTTTTTTTTTTTTTTTTTTTTTTTTTAGGATCTGCTATCTACAACAACTAGAAGTTATGCTCGCTGGAATCATGCTGTACCTCTTATTCCCATGTGACAGGGCAAAATACTTTTTTTTTTTTTTTTGTATTCACAATGCTGAGAACACTTTTGATCATTTTTTAAATGTATGTTACTTAAGGGTTTATGGGGAATTTGTATTGAGGACATTGTGTATGTGAAATGTAATGCATGTAATAAATCAGAACTTCTTATATGCAAACATCTAAGCCCATACAAAACCTGTCTTAAAACTTAGGCAGACCTCCATATCTGTAAAGTTTCATATGTAATGAATTGTACATAAACCCATTCTTGGAGTGAGTATGCACATTACAACCGTTAGACCAAAAATCATTTTTCATACGACAATGGGATAGGTAGAAAAAAGTCTTTTATACCTTTTAAAAGATGTCTTTGCACTTAAAAGCATTTTCACAGTTATTTCAGGTTGGGCAATAGCAGTTTGACTAACACTTCTCAGATATAGTGGTTGTTTTAAAATAGAGAGCGTAAGAGGTAGAAAGAAGACTATTAAAATGCACTAAAAAAAAATCTTTCTAATAAAATGAGAAATCAGCTTTTATAAAAGGGCAGAGGGGAGCAGAAAGGTCTGGCAAATAACAGAATAAAAGCAATTTTTTTTTTTAAAATGATACTCTGCAGCTTGTTCATTTCAAGCAGGTGTCTCAAAGCGTCCTTTTAAAATATCACCAACTGCTAAAATCGAATACTGTCATTTTATTGTAGTAACCGTAGGTTTGCTGATTTCATAATTGGCTTGGCTAGGGAACTCACCTGTAGGGATTTTACCAGTAGCTGTTCTTATCAATTTTTTAATAAATCCCACAGATTGAGTACAGTAAATAATAAATGACACAGTGCTCGTAAGTCAATATTTAATTTAATACAGATGTTGGGAAACTACCATATTACATGCACATATTACTCTGGTTCTTGCTTAAATGAAAAAAGCTAGATTTTGTTTACAAAAGTGAAAGGAGCAAAATTTGTAAGGTAATTCTTTTATATTTTAGTTCATATTAGCATTTCTTAACTTCAGCATAATGGAGTATGTGACAGGGGTGTGCTGCCCAAAGGAAGTCCCATGTATTTTTCTGAACTGAGTCTCAGATCTGTCCAATTGATCAGTTCCTAAGGATTTACAGATTGATTCAGAAAGTGTGTAAGCATATATTCAGCCACAATGTAACTTCAATATGATTTAAATATCTAAGTACTTTACCAGATAGAGACAAACTTAAGGTATGCATAAGATTAAGTAGAAGTTATTTTACAACTAATAGATTTGCTGAACTGTCCTCTAACATAAATATTGTCAAGAACTTTGTTTGTAAACCTATTGAAAAAGTACCAAGAGTTTCCTTCTTTCACCAATAAGTTAAAATATTTTTTATACAAGTCTCGTTAGGCAATAGTGTATATACCTGCATGTAATACTTAGTGAAAAACCCAGGAGTGGGACGGGTGAATCAGGAATGATTGCCTTTTTAAATTTTTTATTTCTGTTGAAAAGGTTGTTTTGTTTGTTTCTTTTTTTTTTTTTCTTCTTTTTTTTTTTTCCAGATAAAATCTTTCAGTGAGTAATTGACATGATAATATGAGTGTGAGGGGTTTTATAGATTTTTGAAACACCATAAGGGAATATGCATGTTTCCTATGATGCTGCAGGTCCTGATAATTAGCGTGCACCTGGTGAAGCCATGGTTACTACCCCCCACAACATCTAGTTCTCTTTCCAATTCCACAATTTACAAACCCTGTTAGCATCTAATTAAGTTTGCCATTTTATTATTTATGTATCACTTAGTGTGTGTATCATTTGAGTACTTCAAGAGAGAGAAAAAGGCAGCTAACACTTAAGATAAAGTGTACCAAAGCTATAGGCTAGAGAGCTGATATCTCAAAATAGAAAGATTTATGTGGTCTATCACAAAAATTTAGCTTTTCTTTGCAGGTATTAATCAGCCAGGTCTAGTCCTGATGTTTCCACATTGCACCACTGATTGTGCACCACAGTACAAGATCTGTACTGGTCTAGATGAAAACAAGTGAATTAAAACTGTAGGGAGGAAAAAGAAAATTCCATGAGGAGGATCAGGAAAACTTAAATTCAGCCTTTTCTGACTGGAGAGCTATTTTCTGAAAGCTGTAGTTTAAAATAGGATAATAGGATAGGTTTGACGATTTTGTTTGTTTGTTTGTTAGTTTTATGTTATTTGTAGTAAATAGCAGAGAAGGGTGACCTTTTTTTTTTTTTTTTTTTTTTTTTTTTTCCAGAAAGTTGCATTGCCTAGCAATTTATTTGACAATTTAGTGTACACATGGAAAGGTACATCACACTATGGGATGTCAGCTGAGCATTGTCTTCTGAATTTGAGGAAAACCAGCAAATATGCCCGTTGATTTCTGCGAACACTGTCTTAGAAATGAGACAATTAAATGTGTCCAAGAGATAAAATATATATAACAGTATCTCCAGACTTTCAGATGAAAAAAAAATGTTTTAAAGCATACATGTGCATTTTTTTGTCTGTGTGTTTTATTTGCCCTTTGTAAATGTCAAAGCTTTTAAATAGTTGTCATTTTGTTTATTTCTGAAGTGGCCTCATTGGTCTTAATTTTTGACAGTCTTTACTGTTATCACTGTTAAAGACAATATTTATACTATTTTTTAATCTGTACAACCATTTATTTTATAATTTCCATTTACATTTTGTTTTTGATTTTTTTTTCTTTCAGTTTTCGTAGTCCTTCCTGTTTCCCTCCTTTTTTTCTTTCCTAACATCCATCTGATGAAAAAGATACTGTGCTGTAGCTGATATCCCACTGTAAAAAGTATTAAACATCTGATTCTGGATGACTGTATGTTATCCATGGTGTAAATGAAGAATATTGTGTATAGGTCTTGAGTATGCTTCAGCTCAGTATAGCCAATTACGTGCCCCTCACTTCCTGTGATTCCTACTGAGCATTTGGATACCTGATTCTAGGAAAGTGGTTGAGCATTATAGTAACATCCATTGCATGATTAAAACCAGGTTGTTATTACAAGCTAACACAAAGCTGTCTGTAGTGGAAAACACTGTTAGATATACCTGTAGGCATTGCTGTTTGTATCTAGTGTGACAGAATTTTTACCTAAGGCATTCAGTGACCTGAAGGTAACCAAGTCCGCTGTTAAAAACAAGTGCAACTTGTTATGTGTTGTAGTTCCAAAATGATGTATTCTGTAATTATTAATCAAATAGTGTCCAAAAACCCCACACTGAGTATTTGTAATCCAAACCTTACTGACTAGTTTGTTATACTTATGGGACTATCTTCAGTGACTTAAGTAAAAGATGCCTTTGACAGTTAGCCATCATTTCTGGTTAACATAATATCTGAAATGCCATCAGATAAACGTTCAGAATGAAGAGACTTCATTCTGGGAAAAAAAAAAAAAAAGAGATGCACAAAGAGACTTGATAAGCATTTCTTCGGAGCTGTCAGGCTCAGCACTGTAATGGATGCGTCACACACTCAGTATCTTGTTATGAGCAGAAGGGGACACACACCTTACATGTGAAGCCAAGAATTTAATGTTAGGCTAACTGAAGTTTTAACAGCCTAATAGTCCAAATTACTAGTGTGTTTATGGTAATGTATGTTCATAGTCTGTATAAGCACAGAAAAACGTCAATAATACAGTTGAAGTGGTTATACAGAAAACCATTCTGTTACCTACTGATTTTCTTTGGTTCATTTCTCATGCTTCTAATGTCATCCTGTGTACTAGGGCTGACAGTCGCCATTGTGGGGAGGAAGGAGTTACAAAAAGCTGTCAACATCCTAAAGCCTTGGTCAGGAGAGCTGTGATGCTAGTGTTGAAGGTTTCTTTCTCCTTTCTTTTGGGAGCCCTTTGATGTTATCAGTTTCCTCCTCCTTCTCACTTTTAGGGTGAATCTGGGTTTGTTTTTGTAACACAATCTGCTTATGTACTTCTTTCCATTGGTTTAATTGCTCAGGCTTTCTGTTACCTTTTTTTTTGTTGTTTTTTTTTTGTTTTTTTTTTTTTTCCTAATACTGCTTTTACTGGAATAATGTGAGGTGGTACTCCTGAACTGATCGGTGTGATTTGTGCTTATGTCCTGGGGCCTCTGTCCATATGCCTACATATTCTTCAACAGAACACTTTTACTAGAATTATATAGCTCTTTCACTCCACTCTAAATTAGCCACTTGTCATCACTATAGGCTAAAGCTAACTAAAACTAATTCAGGGAACAATTACCTGATTCCTAGACAATTGATGCTTCTACTGTACAAGGAAAAAACATCTGAGGCTCAAACAAACCCAGAGAAAGTACTGGGATCCCGAACTGTCGGGGCAATACAAAGCCTGTGGCCTTTCACTAGTAATCAGAGAAATGGTGTCTCTTGGGCTACAAGGTCTTTCTGCTAGGTCTGAACTCATTTGTTGATGGTTTTTGTGTGAAATCAGGGAGCCAAAATGCATGTGTCAAGTCCATTAAACACAGGAGATAAGCATAAGCTGGGGGTACTATTGTTGCTAAATCTGACAAAACTTTAAATTTAAAACAGTAGCTGTTATTTTATAAATTCAGAATACAGATATGTATATGAAAACTTTTTACAATATATGAGACATTCAGTCACAGGTCAAAGCTAGGAGTTTAAATTCTTTAAAATACAAAATACTACTTTTATTTCTTTGTCTATTCTATACCTTAAAATATGGCAAGCATAATCAGCAGCAAGCTGACATTACTGAAGTTATTTATTTATTTCTTATTTATTTATTTATTTTAAATACCTTTTTTTCTTGTCTTCATGGATCTTTAAAAACACAGTTATTAAGTATTGGGAGGTCAAGACGTCAAATAAAATAGCAGGCAGCCCTGATGTCCTTCAGGAGTGTTCAGCCTGTGGGAGACGTTATGGCTACAGTCTCCTGCAGCAAAAGCTTTTGCTCTCAACACATCAGTCAGTCAGCTCAAATTTTCTTTCAGTGTTAATTCATATCCTTCATATAAATATTGTATTTTAATATCATCTTCCCTAAGAAAGAAAAAAACGGGACAGAGGTAAATATACAAGTTAGCCTGAACAGTAGCTTTTTAGATACAGGAGCAAGAATACCACTTAATTTCTGCCTCATCTGTGTGAATTGCAATATTTGGTTTATTTTTCCCTTTATACAGGTAGGATAACCAAAGGCTGGAAAACTGAAGGAACTTACTGCATGTAACAACCTAAGGCACTGTAGAAATCTCTAGGAAGACTTATTCATCCCTGGATAGAATACACAGCAGCAGTCCTGCTGAGAGGAGAGCTTCTTGGAATATCTAATTGGAAATGATAATGCTGTCTCAAAGATACACTTTCTTAGGACACTGTCCAGTTCAAATGGGGAGGAGATGGGTTTCAATCTTGAGATGCCTAACTTTGTAGTGGAAAATACATCATTTGTTGTTATATCTAAATTTCATGGGGTTCGTGTTCTTCTGAACAGTCAGGAATTTTTGATTGGACCGGTGATCCAATTCCAAGAAGAAGGTAGAATGCCCCCCTCTGATGAGCTCGTTTCCAGGGTTTGCAGTGCTCTTAGGGAGGTACGAGGGATCTAAGTACTTTGAGAAGGATGGAACTGAGCTGGAGGCTGGCACTTTGGTAGCCAAATGCTGCACCTGGCTTGCTGACTGTAAGGATGACTCCATCATCTCCACCTATTTTTTGAAATAAAAATCATCCAAGCTACAGTTTCTTGTTTGCTATTTTTTGTTTTGTTTTGTCGTTGATGTTTTTGTGTCTAATAGCACATCCTACAGGTAAGCAGTGGGCATACCTGTTATTTCCAGACTTAAAGAGGACAGCTATTTTGTGAATATATTCTCAGTAGAGAAGCAAGATGAGCATCAGGCATTTTTTTATTTTTTAATAATGAAGACTTGGCTATTACTTGAATCAGGTGCATATAAACACTCAAGTAAAGATTTTTAAGGTAAACTACTTAGGCACCTCTGTTCTACCTCTGCACATTTTAGGTTTTGAATTGTATATATTGGTTTGGCTTTGAGTGTATACTAAGAAATTTGCTACTGCAAATGAAGATGGCAGCACAACTGAGGTGAATTGCATTGCAGAATACCTGAAAGTGAAGGCAAGATCATTTTAATGTACTTCACCATAACACTTGACAAAATAGTTTTCATTAAACAGCAAGGCACTTAAAAATGGTCACATTCATGATATCAAATGATTAACAGTGAAAGTGTGGAATGAATTAAGCACAGATTTTCACACTCCACAAGTTAAGATATAAAGATATATTTTTATTATTTATTTATCTATTTATTTTTGACATCATAAATCCAAGTTACAATATAATGTGATTGTGAAAAGGAACTTCTGGAAAATGTAATGCTGTAAGATTCTAAGGTTATTTTTAACATAGACATATTCCCAATAAATGTTGAAGTTATCTGCTCTTCAAATGATAATTATCACATACTTGAGATTACTGTCAGAAGGGCCAGAAGATGGAGTAGTTATGACTATCCTTTCTCCATGGATTTTCTTGTTAGATGCATAATTAAGAAACTGTGTAACACCAGAGATCTGTAGTATCCAGTAGAATGTACTTTTAAGCATACTTAATTTTAACTCAACCTTGATGAAAATTAGCAGTACTGTTTTCGTTTGTTTTTATTCAAAGGACAAGTTTGACATTTCACTTCTACTTTCTGAAGGGAAAGAAGCCCTACAGCTTTATCACTGGTCTGAGGGCAGCAAAGTTTATGTCAGCCAATTAAAATCACAGTAACTGTTAGACACTCTAATAGGAACACCCTTTTGCTAGTTAGTTCCACATCCCAGATGGTACAATTAAAACCCCTTAGCTTCACATTTCTGTATTGTACTGGCTGCCCTTTCTCTAAAAGAATATTTACAAGAATATGGTACAGCACTCCATTTGTATGGTGGTTTTTACAGTTTGCTTGTCTACAAACAGTGTGCTAATACTTTCACTGTTGGAAGCTTTAACACTTGGTGTAAAGTAAGCTAAAGTTGATCGATCTCTTTGGGTCACACATTATTGCAAATACGTTTTGAGATTATGTATAAAACTGTATCTTGGCTTAGTATGACTGCACCTCAAGTGTTGACAAGGAATAATAAGACATTCGCTAAATATAATGGTTGAAGGTTTGCAGAAAATTTAGTGGAACATCTTATCAACTCTACTTTTTGTTATTATTGTATACCTTGAGATATTGACGTGATTATTTCCTTGGGCCAGCTTTTGTTTGTCTGTCATCCTTAGATTTCTGCAGAGCATTGGCTGTGTTTAAGCCAGCTAGGATATTTTCAACCACTTCAATATTTTCAAGAGACAAAAAAAGAGAAAAATATCTTTCTTACGGTTCAGTCTTAGAAAATTAAGAATAGTATGAGTGAGAAAAGGAAAGACCCCTCTTTATTCATCTAATGATCCTCAGATTCCAAAGGATCAGAATGATTTAAAACAATGTATGTGCTGTTCTTTATTATCATGACTGCATTCAGCCAAGTACCAAGTGCCTGTGAGGGAGTGCTGCACAGAGAAATCTGAAGAGTTTGTCATTTCTCTGCCACCTTCTGTATCTTAGCAATTTCTCGTATGGAAAAGCATTTGGCGGTACAGGTGATATATAGCTGGCACAAGCTACAAGTTACTTGTTTGTGATACTGGGGAAATTTTGACCTCTAACTCCATTTACTTTACTGAGACTGAAGGAAAAAAAAAAAAAAAAAGTGGGGAAAAAAAATTTCAGTTGTTAGTATTACTTGGAGTTCAATCTCATGCTTGGTAATAAATTCATTTTTAACCCTGCTTTCTAAAAACTCAGTAAATGTGATCGTTTCAGTGTCCCTATTAAATTCATGTCTTGTATTGAAATGGCGTCAGAGTCTGGGCATTCTGATTGCCAGTACCTTTCTCCAGCCTTACTGATGCTCTCTTAATATATAGCCAATGCAGGTTTGGGTCTGCACTTCAGAAATCCAGAAGGGCTATCAAAATTGGTATATATTTTTCCTTCCAATATTTTTCCTTCACAGTTTGGGAAGGCTTTTAATTGTGACGGTACGTAGGCTTTGGGTTGTTATTGGTCTTTTAAATTCTGTTATTACTTAAGAGACACCTCAGCTCTGGGTCTCTGTCTATCTTCAATTCCCAGAAATAGATTTAGAAGCTTTCCACAAATAACCTTAGGTCCCTTAATATTAGGTCTAATATTTTTTCCTCCACTCTTTAAATGACTTTTGTGTTCGCATAGTGCTTCCTTAATTCTGGTAGATAGGAGATTCTTGACCATTGAGACTTAACTCCTGTTTCTTCCTCTGACATACCATGATAGAAAAGAGGACGAAATATGAATTTTACTCTCAGTTCTTTGGGTATAAATGTAGAGTCACTTGAATCATGCCAGTGCAATTACTCTACATTCACACCTAGGTAACTAACAATAAGCTTGTGTCTCTGGAATAGATAGTTGCTTTAATTAAAATATAAACTCCACATTTTTCTCAAATTTATTTGTTTCAAATTCCCTCCTGCTTTTCATGAACCTACTCTACTTTATAGGCACAATGTCTCACCAACACTTCTGCCAACAAAAGTATAAAATGAAAGAAAATTAGGTCTAGTAACACTATATAGTAACACTGCAATAGTTTCTGTTGAGGGGAAAAAAAAAGAGAAAAGGCCCACACAACAACAGTGGCAATGACCCTGATTTATTTGTGTCTCCATTTATGTTATGGTAAGATCGTGTTGCTGGAAGTCTTTACAAGCCACACACATTTAGTTTATCTTGAAAGTAAAGGATTTGCATGAAGGATTACCTTCCCTTTTGTATGCTTTTTGACAAGAAAAAAAAAAAACACAAAACCCTTATTTTAAAATATCTGAGCAAATTAAAAAAAATTAATATATATATTGGGTGCTGTTAGGGTTTGTATTTGTTATATTTCTGTTTTAGACAGGAAGTAATTCCTAACATAGATAATAAGGTTATGTATTTGTGATAATGGAGAGCTAATTATTCATTTATTTTTTCATTATTTCATTATTTTTCATCTTTTTTTTTTTTTTTTTTTTTTTTTCCTGGCTGCTAATACTGGTTTGACTTGTATCACAGGACAAAGCAGTTTTCTTGTTCTCTGGTACAGACTTCCAACCATGGTGATGTCCATGACTTTATATGTTCCGATACAAAAATCTTGTAGTTTGTAGGCACAAAAGCCTTGATGATACAAAATGGGATGAAGCAATGCCAGCTTGACCTAATGCTTAGCGACATGGTTTAATGGGTGACATTGGTGGTAGGGTGATGGTTGAACCAGATGATCTTGAAGGGCTTTTCCAACCTTAATGATTCTATGATTCTATGGGCAGGGAAGAGACGTCTGATCCCAGAGTAATGAGAGTATCTGAATACCTGTCTGCTAGCTCTTTTTGAAGAGAGAGTGGTATGGCTAGGGACGGCCATACCACATGGGGGGCACTGTATGCCTTGGCCTTATGGGGCTGACAAGTCACCCACTCTTGGGGGTGTAACACCTGCCCCAGGGACCTACTGTTACCTTAGATGCTGTGCCTGCTACCGTTCTGGTTTTCCATCTGGAGACACTACTTACAATGTGGGATCACAGAGGCCATGTGCTTAGCTTCCCGATAGTCAAAACTTAGGATTGAAGCCTATATATTCTGTCACATATTTGTCATCTCTGTCACATATTTGCATGTTTTCAGTTTAGGTAACAGTTCATACAAACTCGGTCATCAGTCCACATGAACATTCATAGGGTACTTCCAGGTGCTTTTAACTTGTGTAGCCGATGTGCTAGTAAAAAAGCAGTAAAAAAGCTGCTGTGCTGAGAGACGGTGACAACTGTAGCATGCCTGCCAAGAAGGGAAACAACCTACTGGCTTCGCAGTTAGCTGAAATCTCTTCTTATTCTGCAGGAGTTCTACACTGCATGTTGCTGCAAAAGAGCATTGCTGAGGTCTAAGATGATTTTCTAACCACAGAGAGGTTGGATACGCTCTACGGGTGGGAGGAGGGAATGATCTGGGAATTAAGTCAAAGAAGAAAAAGGGCAAGCCTGATTCTCTAATTAGCCTTGTTGTGTTTCTACCAAGCTGTTACATCTGAGCCATCTGCTGAATAATTTGAATCACCTTCTTGTTACTGGACTGAGTTGGGAAAAACAAACTATTTCTTAGGATCTTGCCTTCCTATTGGTTTGTCTTTCAGCTTTTCAGTTCAGAATGCTACTGAAGCTCGCTAGCCAAGTATGTTTGGGCTGAATTTGTACCATGACTAGTTTTTTACTCAGTCATCTGCACTGGTGTATTAGGTCTGCTGTGTTCCAAATCATCTCTCATATAGACCAAATTTGAATTCATAAAATAAAAATCCCTGTAGGAGAAAGTTGATCCCTCAGCAATTGTCATCCTGCATACCACATCCATGAGACTTACCTTAATTAATTCCTTCTTCATCTAGAACTGTACTTTGATCAAAATATGATTTTGATTTTTTTTTTTTTTTTTAATGTCCAAAGTTTGTGAATGCACTCTATCACTCAAATTGTTAGAGGGGGTAATCACTTGCATTAAAAGTGCACATCTCTTGTAGCTAAAGGAATTATGACTGAAATAATGGAAGATAAGAATTTATGTCTTGAATCTGTGACTTGGGCATTTAGAGGGTTCTGTGTTCTGTGTTGACATGGCTAGTTGAAGCTGATGATGAAGCATCATTGCTCTAAAATCTTTGCATAGATAAACTGCTAGGTTTTCCTGTTGACAACAACAAAAGGGCAGGAACAACAACAACAACAACAAACACCTGTTTGTGTGTGTATGTGAAATATGTAGGTTTTACAAATTTTATGGAAGAAATGACCAAACTGCCTGGTATATCTCAGGAATGTAGTTATTTTCCAGTCTTTCAGCAGCAACAACTTTAAGTCTGAGACATAAATTAGCCTCATTATCTAGCATGGGGTCAACTTCTTTCTTGTACATCCATGCTAATGTTATTGTTAGGCACTGGCAGTCTCTGAATTTCTAATATTCTCTTGTATCCAGTGCACCTATGCTGTGTGTGTCACACAAGTCAATCAAGCAGAAATTTCCCCCTATCCTCTTCCTCACAGATATTTGAATTTATGTTTGTCTGTAGCATTCAATAATGCTAACATTGTTGAGCTTTCTCCACCTCTGCAGTTACTGGTTGCATCTAACTTTATTTAAATATAGCTTTTGCCTTTGTAGTAAGGAGGCTTTGCATTTCTTAGTGGATTGTTACCTGTTATCTTTCTTCTAAAATGGTGAAGATGTAGAGAAATGTATTCCTGTGAGCTTCTGTGTGTTTCTGTGTGCTTTTACTTGTGGGGAATCATGGCTTTGCTGCTTTATGTTGTCCCCAGAATTGACACTGTGTTTTTGACTCATACCATTGCTATAAAGTGGATATCATTCTCAAGCTATCATTCTCTCATCTGTTTGTATTTTCCATTTCTTGAGGTTCTGTGTATGAGATGGGGAGGAGAATGACACTCTATGTAGTATCAGGTTCATAAGGCTATCCTTCTGACTGTATTTACTATGTAAAGCACCAATGCCAACAAGAGTACAGGATAATATTAAACAAAACTCTGTTTTTCTGCACCTGCAGAAAAAAGAAAGTATACATTTTTATCATGTATTTTTTATGACTGTTCATGTGGTATCAGTGATCCGTTTGAACATTCTGGTTTGCACAGCAAATAAGATCAGTGACAAGACTTCTCAAAGTCTATTGCAAGGCTTATTTTTCAATATTTTTCCAATATTGACAGTTAGGAATTTTTTTTTGACCAGCTCAATATCTTATTGTTTATGTCTTTATTTCACGGATATATCTTTCTTTTTCACTATCAGAAGTAGACAGATGTACTACTAATAAGAACTATTGTTAGAAAAAAAATATATGTTTGTCTGAGATGTTGTAACTTAAATACACTGCAATCACAGTTACATTTTCAGCTCTGTAACTTGTCAGTGTAACAGTTATGGAGCAAAAATAAACAAATAAATAAAGCCACCGGAGAACATTTTCATAACATTCATGTAAATCGAATCATTTAGTTCCATAAAGCTGTTCATACTGCATGAGTTTTGATGATCTCAATAGCTTATGGTCTTCATTTTGACTAATTTCTGAAGTAATGCAGTAATATGAAGATTGATAACATTAAGTACTTAGACATAAGTTGAGATGTAGAAATAGGCTGTTGATCATGTACATCTTTAAAAACCTCACTTTTTTTTTTTTTTTTCTGAAGTAAGAAATCTACTCAGCGTGTTGGCCAGATTTCAGTTTAAGTCATGAAATATTTGACAAATACTTATCATGTTGTTGTAGTTAAATCACAGTTTGCATCTCCAATGTGCTGAAGGTATTAGTGTTTTTAAAGATAAAGTGTTTGATAGGAGTATACCTTAAGGTATTGTTGCTGTGGTGCAAATTGTTTGCTATCTAAATACAGAAGTATGCTTTCACGTGACTACTTCTATAACAGACACACCTTCATCAAAGTCATTATGATAATATACATACGAATATTTGAATGAATGCAGAAAGCAAATAACTCAGTGCCCAAAATATTTAAATGGGGTTGTGCAAATCGCTATGGACCTCCTAAATACCTTTATAAAGGATATAAATAAGTGTTAGCTAGGCATCTGTGTGATCAAGCTGGTTTCTAATTGCAAAACAGATTTGTCAGCAACTGAGCCAAGCATCTCTCTTTTTTAAAATAAGGTATTTGATTATTTTTATTATTATTATTATTTTTTCTAACATTATTTGTCTGAGATAAAATGACTGGGAGAGAGAGGAGGAAGATTCGTTAGTTTATGGTTAAGGACTATTTATCATATATGGATCAGCAGCCTCAGGGAAAGAAGCCTAACAATAGCAATTGAGTATGTAGTTGCAGCAAGTATGGGGGAGGCGATGTTGTTAGTACTGCATAGACAGTCACATGATGGAAACACAGGTACGCTGAGCACTGCTTTGGCCTAATAGAGGCCTGGCTGACTGTGCTTCTGTTTTTCTAATCTTTCTTTATTTCATGCTTAAGTATCTGATAATTGAATTCATTCATGAAATTATTGACGCGTGACACAGATTACTTATTTTTTTCACTTGAGAAAATTGATAGAGTAAAAAGTATATTTGGGTTTTACTGGAAAGAACTACTGACTCAAAGGTCTGTAGTAATAATTAGCTTTTTTTTTTATCATCCCATTGAAGTTAAAGGATACCTCACAGTGTAGCAGTGACTGGGCAGTATTGCTGGGTATCATACCGACAGTAGTATTCTGCTGGATTAGAGGGATGTCCTTTATCATTTAATCACTTTATCACTTTCATAATTTTACTTTTTCTCTGCTTGGGAAGCTTTATGTAGCGGTATTTCAATTTCTATACAAAGATTGTTTGTTTGTTTACTTGAAGTTTGTTTTAAGGTACCTTATTACTAGTCTAACATTTAAAATACAACCATCTTCCCAGCAGACTAAGGTAACAAATTTTATTTCCCAAGGCTGAGATAGATTCGGGGGAGAACAGGATGGTGGGAAGAGGAAGATGACACTAGGCTAGGCTCTATGTAGTGTTCCATATAGGGCTTATGTCCAAAATGATTGACAATGTATCTGGGTAGAAAATACACTGAGCAGCTTGGAATTTACGAGAAGAGATTTGACTGTGTTACGTTGCATAGAATTGGATTATGCAACTTGTTAAATGACAAATGAGGCAATATGAAACAACTATAAAACATGACAGGGAGTTGATATTTTCCAGAGAAGTATCTAAATTATGGATTCTATTGTGGGGGGTGTCCTGGGACACTTGATAGAAATATTATGCTTACTTTCTTTCTGGATTACCTTTAGTGTGTTTAGAGTGTATATTTTTAAAAAATGGTACAATATGTCACAACATAACACTTGTTCAGAATTCACACAATATAGAGACTGAGTGGCCACCAGCGTGACTTCTTCTCTGTAGAAGGCCTCATGTGAATGGACGTGTGGGCTTGCTGAAACCATACATCCATATTCTGTGGAAGGATAACTTGATGCTTGTTAGCTTTCAACTTTTTTTTTTTTTTTTACTTTTTTTTTTTTTTTTTTTTCCTGTACTAAGCTTTCTGCTGTTCTTTGGATGCTGCTAACACAGCTTGCAGTGCATACTCCACAGCAGTGTGGATGCTATATTAAAAAAAAAGGTTACTAGAAGATGTATATTATAGTAATGTTACATCTATAAAAAGCATATGAATACTTCAAATAAATGTTTTTGTGTTTTTTCATGTTGCAGCTTCAGAAAACTTTTTAAAAGAGTGGCCAGAAAGAGTATGTAGCTCTGAAGAACAGTCTGCAATGTTGCAGTAGATATCCAAGAAAAGCTGTTCCGTATGGAATAAGCCACAATACATTACAAGTACAGTATGGGGCACCTATCACAGGACACCAGATACACATTGTAATGAGTCTCAGAGAGGCCATATATTTTAACAATTAGATAAGATATGTGTTATCATCAGAAAGTGTACAAAATGTGTAATTTTCCATACAATGTGTTTTCTGTGACCCTATCTTTCTGATTGTTCAAGAAGAAAAGTCATATTTAAAATGTAAATAATAAGTCTACTGATTTTTCCATTTTGGTGTTTCCTTGTCTTTTCATTTAGATGTAATCACTGTAACGACAGACTGAGGGCAAAAGAAATTAAACCAGTTGGGTGAATTAGCTCAGCAAGTGACGGTTCACAGGAGAGTCTTTATCTACTCTTTCCACAGACTGTGTGCGCATAATTGCAGGTAAGTGTACTGGCTACATTTTCTTCGATAGAATAATTATAATAGAAATTATAATTAAAGGTCTGTTATTATACTCATGACTAGATATTTGGGTCAAACTTGTACATGCACTAGCTTGAAGCCTGTTCTAAAAATGTGTTTGATTAAATTTATATTTTATTGTATCCCTTCAGGGGTTTGATTATGCAGCCAAAATGACTCAGTTAATGTCAAAATGATGCTTATAAAACTGGCCATTTTTATTAAGTATTTCAGACTTTGAGGGCACCGTTTTTTATTTTTAGGTATTGTCCAAATGAAAGTTCACATGTGTATATCTCTGCATATTACAGCACTATGATTGTAAAGGGTGTGTGTGTATATATATATTATTTTGGAAAAACTCACGATCATAAATTTGAGGTGTCTAAGACCTCGTGAAAGGCCATGGCAGAATTAAGCATCTAATTACTCTCTGTGACTACAACAATCTATTGTAAATGCCTTGGTGCTGTTATTCACCCAGTGGGAATCAAGACATCTACTAGTCTTCATAAAGGCCTGCATTAGTTTTCATGATAGCTTATGCCATAAGATCTAAACTGCCACTGCTGAAAACACAGACTGGGATATTTGCTGTTGCAAATATCTTAATATGGACCTCCTCTGGCCAAATACCACATGGAGTGTTAAAGTTACTCAGCTGGGTATATAAAGTGTTTTGTGATTGGGTCATACAGTACCCAAAAGCACAGACTCTGAAGAATGCTTTGTTTGCAGAGATGAAATACACAAGGATTTAGTAGACATTATGGTTACTTTCTTACCTAATCTTTGTTAAAACATGGTAGTGAGGCCTTTGAAACTGCAAGGGAAAACATGAAAAGAAATTCCAGAGTAAAAATATAGCAGGTGCAATTTTTAGTGTGAGCTAACAATTTACATTTTTAAGGCTTAATTATTGAATGCATAGCAAATACATTGGTGGATTTTGGAAGTACTTGATATGTTCCCTAATTTCTGTTGTATATACAAATATTTCTTCTTTACAGAAGTCTCTGTCAAAACTTAAAATATCTGGCAATTAATTAGAAAGTTTACAAAATCAAGTGATAAAAAATATGTTTCAAACAACAAACATATACAACATGTTTGTTGTTTAAAAGCAATAAACTGTTCCTACGTTTCTAAAATAGCGTATAATAAAATAATCATGTTGATCTCCAGGTCATGGTTGGCTTCATATAAGATCAGGTAAATGGTCTTTACCTTTGCAGATTTTAAATATTTTTGTGAGAACTGTTATTTGTGTTTAAAACAATAACAACCAAATATCAATAACAACCAAAGCAACACCACAAAACAGTTATATCCACCTCCTACTAATGAGGAATGTGCTACAAATAGACTTTCTGTATGAATCATTTTTTTAATCTTGTTTTTGTATATTTTCTGTGCATGGATTTAACAAAGTCTTTTTTTTCATATGTCCTTTAAGATAAGTATTATGTAAAAAATCCACAGAACACGTTAGAAAAATGTAGTGATTTACTTAAAATAAAAATAAAAAATTGAATGTGTTATGTTTGAAAGATCATTTAAAAAAAAAAAAAAAAAAGAGAGAGAGAGTCTGGAGGTGAAAACTCAGTTATGTACCAGCCACGTAAATTCAGTTACTGGCTTCTGTTAATTCTGTGCATTTATGTGTATGAGAAACTGAATTCGTTTGCTTTCTTTGTAATGTGGCTTCTTGCATTGCACCTACATTATGAGTTGCTGTTTTCCATCGTAGCACTAGCTGCTGTTTTCCTATATTCTCTTTGTGAATATTTAATATGTATCAAGAAGCTTGAGATTTTTACCTTCAGGGAAGATTAAGGACAAAACCTAAAGGAATTTAGCAATACAAAACTAAGAAGGACTAACTATAAGTAGATGAGAAAGTTTCCCAAGTCTTTTGTGTATCATCAAAAGGATTCTAAATTTCCTTTTGATATAAGATACTTAAAATGTTTGAGAAATACCTACAGTTTTTGCTAGTGTTCTTGTAGTGTAGACCAAACTGTTGATTTATTTGATACACTTTTCATCAAAGATTGTGTGTGTGGGCAGATAAAATACCTGTGCCTTATAAGCAAGGGAGTTTCATTATTAATTATTTTTATTGCTGTCAGTGGTAGTTGTACAATTCATATAATAGTGTCATTGTTGCTAACTAGTACATTAATTTTAACACTTCCAAAGAAAATAAGTCTAAATTTAGAAAAATAGGGCCTTTATCCTATATTGCAGCTTTTCAGACTGAGCAGTATATGGAAAATCCCCAAGCAAAAACATGATGTTATATTAAAATTGATTTTAAAAGTGAGATACTATCTTATGTATACATCATTTCTTATGCATTTACAGTACAAGTGGAATTGCATTCATAGTAGTAGTCAACACCATTATCTGATTATTCAATGAGTAGATTTCTCTAAAAATAGATATTTATCTCCTCACCTTCTTAGAGCTAATATCAACAGCATTCTATAGCTACATTTTTATTAGTTCACACTCTGGCGAACATTATAATAACTCAATAAACAAGGAAGATTGGAAACTACTACTAAAGAATGAATAGGAAGAAAATAAGAATTCTGATGACCTAGATTCTTGAGTTAATTAGGCAAGCCAACTCCTGTTGTTACAGATGGAAGACTATAATGTCTAGATGCAGAGATGTGTAGGTACCTAACTGCCATTGAATTCAAATTAGAATTAGGCTCCTAACTACCTTTCTGAATTTGGGATAAAGTGATTTCAGCAGCATTTGGTGTCGTTACTGTGGAATGTCTGTCTGCTTCAGTGCAATTATTTTGCATTTACTCTGTCTTAGTAACAATAAAACTCTGGCCATGGAGTTAATTTGTTGTCTATAAATGGTTTGTGACTTTACACTTTTGAAAAAGAAATCTTAAAAAAGAAACCCTTTTGAGAAAGTGCATTTTTCTGTGATTTGAAGGAAAAAAGCATTCTCTTCCAAGAAGTGTCCCCATGTCTTGCTTAGATTGTTTGCAGCTCTTTCAACCATTACTGCAGAGTTAAACTTAGAATGCAAAGGGAGTGATGTGTCTGTCTATATATTAGTAAGGCCTTTCATTAAATCTTTACTTTTAAAAATAATTGGTTCTTTTAATCTATAATGGAACATGGACTTACAGGCTGGCTGTGATTAAAATTAAACCTTATTTGTCTTTTAATATGGTGCTATGTTCATCTGTAATTGAGTAGGGATCGATGCCAGCCCTGTGATGGGCAGTAAGCTTATCCAACATGACGGAGATAGATTTCAGGGAAGACAGACTTTGCTGTTTCAGTGTTCAAGTAGGATGAGTAGACCATATCAGCAACATTTAATTATTTTGTAGGTAATTATTCATTTGAGGGACACAAGTTTCAAAGCAGTATTGGAGTAGAAAGAAGACCTAATACAATTACTGTTTGGTTAAGTATACTGTTTGCACTGGTAGCTGGAAAGTCACAATGAGCTTTTCATTACATTTGCATAGAGGAATGTTTTATTTTATAATAAATTTTAGATTCAGCTTAAGCTCCAATCTTGGAGGGGAAAAAAAAAAAAAAAAGGAGAAACTAAATCACAGATCAGTAGCTTGGATTCTCTTAGTGGTTTTGTTTGTTTGTCTGCTTTTTAGGATTATTTGCTCTTGTAGTAGTCATAGAACAACTTAGGTTGAAAGGGTCCACTGGAAGTCATCTAGTTTAAACCCCTGCTTGGAGCAGGTCTAGCTAGACCAGGTTGATCTTGAATACTTCAAAGAATGGAGGTTGCATAGCCTCCAATATTGCATTGCCATAGGCAATCTGATCTAAAATTTGACTGTCCTTGTGGTAAAAATAAGTAAATAAATTTCTCATAACATCTAATCAGTATTTCCTAAGTTCCAACACATTTTCAGTACCTGTTAACATATTGCTGTGCACCTCTGGGAAGAGTATGCCTCTGTCTTCCCTGGATCCTATGGTCGGGTCTTCTTGTAGACAGAAGGCAGCCTTTTATCCTTCTCAGGGCTGAAAAAAAACAACCCTTGCAGCCTCTCCATGTGCTCCACCCCCACCTTCTTGCCCCCTCCCACCCATCTTGGCGCTCTCCATGGGACTCATTCCAGTATGTTAGTATCTGTCTTTTATTGGGGAACCCCAGACTGAATACACTATTCCGATGTGGTCTAACCAACACCAAATACAGAGGAAGATCACTCCTCTGGACCTGCTGGCTGCACTTTTGCTAATCCAGCCCAGGATACTGATGGCCACCTTCCCAGCAGTTGGTCCCTGAGTTATGCCATCCCAGATGTGTGGCTTTGCATTTCCCTTTGCTGAACTTCACAAGGTTCCCATCAGGCTGTTTCCAGTCAGTCTGGGGCTATCTGAAAACAGCCTTTCCCACTAACATGTTGACTTCTCCCCCTCGAGTCACTGTTATCCACAGACTTGCTGAAATTGCACTTTGTCCTGTCATGCATTAGTGAAGGCAATTCCTGGTGTTGGTCTTCATACTGATCCCTCAAAGACACCACTAGTCTTTTACTACTCTAACTCATTGACAGCTGGACTTTCCAGCACTGATGATAACTCTCTGAGCCCAGCACCCCATCCGATTCTTTTCCCACCTTGTTGTCCACTTATCCAATCCATCCTTAATCAGTTTGATGTGGACTATGGGAAACAGTGTCAGAAGCCTTACTAAAGCCAAGGTATCTTACAACCATTTCCCTCGCATTCTCCAGAGAGACTGTGGACACATCAGTCCTAGCAAGCAATGAGGTTGGTCAGGTTTGATTTGGTAAACTCATGCTGACCAGTATGGTCCTATGAATTTGTGTGTGTCCAAGTAGGTTAAGCTGTCCCTTAATTTTTCTTCCTCTGCTGTGGAAACTTCACTACCACAGAAAATATTGGAAGGAACCACTTCTCTCAAAGCTGGAAGGATATAAATAAATCCTCCCAAATGTTATGCAGACTTTCATAATGAATACATTTCCATCCATCTTGAGCAGTCTTGCTTGAAGATGTGTTTTTATATATAAACCATTGTTCAGGAAAACTAGATTTCTTTTACTGCTTTGTCTGTGTCCCCTGCACTGTAAACAATTGTTAGCTTCATGCTCCTTGCTAAGCTATAAATATTAATATGCTACCAATAATACTAAAAGAGGAGAAACTTTGTTTTATTTGCAGTGAACTGGAAGGACTATGATCAGAGCAGGTATTATTTAACTATTGGAATTTTCATCACTTAATTTTAGCGTGTATTTTTTGGCCAGAGGGTAGACCCGGGAAACTATAGGCCCAGTCAGCATGGGTTTATGAAAGGCAGGTCCTGCTTGACAAACCTGATCTTCTAAGATAAAGTGACACGCTGGGTGGATGAGTGAAAGGCTGTGGATGTGGTCTGCCTTGACTTCAATAAGGACTTTGACACTGTTCCCCGCAACATTCCCCTCAAGAAACTGGCTGCTCTTGGCCTGGACTTGCATACAGTTCGTGGGGTTAGAAACTGGCTGGGTAGCCAGGCCCAAAGAGTCGTGGTAAATGGAGTCAAATCCAGCTGGAATGACTCCGGTCACTAGTGGAGTCTCCCAGGGCTCAGTACTGGGGCCGGTCCTCTTTAATATCTTCATCGATGATCTGGATGAGGCCATCGAGTGCACCCTCAGTAAGTTTGCAGATGACACCAAGTTAGGTGTGTGTGTCGATCTGCTCGAGGGCAGGAAGGCTCTGCAGGAGGATCTGGATAGGCTGCACCGATGGGCTGAGGCCAACTGCACGAAGTTCAACAAGGCCAAGTGCCGGGTCCTGCACCTGGGGCGCAATAACCCCAAGCAGAGCTACAGGCTGGGAGAGGAGTGGTTGGAAAGCTGCCTGGCAGAGAAGGACCTGGGAGTGATGGTGGATAGTCGGCTGAATATGAGCCAGCAGTGTGCTCAGGTGGCCAAGAAGGCCAACGGCATCCTGGCTTGTATCAGAAACAGTGTGACCAGCAGGGCTAGGGAGGTGATCGTCCCCCTGTACTCAGCTCTGGTGAGGCCGCACCTCGAGTACTGTGTTCAGTTTTGGGCCCCTCGCTACAAGAAGGACATTGAGGTGCTTGAGCGAGCCCAGAGAAGGGCGACGAAGCTGGTGAGGGGCCTGGAGAACAAGTCCTACGAGGAGCGGCTGAGGGAGCCGGGCTTGTTCAGCCTGGAGAAGAGGAGGCTCAGGGGCGACCTTATCGCTCTCTACAGGTACCTCAAGGGAGGCTGTAGCGAGGTGGGGGTTGGTCTGTTCTCCCACGTGCCTGGAGACTGGACAAGGGGGAATGGGCTAAAGTTGCACCAGGGAAGGTTTAGGTTGGATATTCGGAAGGACTTCTTAACTGAAAGGGTTGTTAGGCATTGGAACAGGCTGCCCAGGGAAGTGGTGGAGTCACCACCCCTGGAGGTCTTTAAAAGACATTTAGATGTAGAGCTTAGTGGAGAACTTGTTAGTGTTAGGTCAGAGGTTGGACTAGATGATCTTGCAGGTCTCTTCCAACCTAGACGGTTTTGTGATTCTGTGAGTAGTTCTTACTTCATGGATTGTGGTAATGCAATTTTACTTATTTATGCAGTTTCCATAATATCCAAGAAATAAGTTGCACATAATTTACGCAGATAAATTGCACACAGTTTTAAACACTTCCAGTTTGGATCAGTGTTTCTAAGGTGTAGCATGGAAGTTTCAGTGATTCAAGTTCTACATTTTTCACATTTTCTTTTATCTGTTGCATGCAACAAGGACAGTCTAACATGAAAAGATGATGGAATCGTAATTAATGTAGAAAAATCTTATGAATTTAAGAGCCAGAGTACTTTAGCCAAGCTCTGTTTTTTTTTTTTTTTTTTATTATTATTTAAAAAAAAGGATCGAGGAATGTTCATTTTCCAACACTTGCAAAAAACAGTAAATTTCTTAGGAAGCTTTAAACTTCCTAAACCAAATCTACATTTTGGTTTAAGACAATGAGATTTTCCTAAATGTCACTGACATCTAAAAGGGGAGTGTAAGGAGAGAATGATTGATCATCTGTTCATTCACAAGAAAATAAACAGTCCATGTTTGCAAAAGAACCACAGATTCTTCCAGGAATTTTCATTATGGCACTTATGAAGTTGCAGTACATCTTACTGCTAATTAGTTTCCTAAGAAAAATGCTCAAATTTTGTCCCACAGGAGTTATCATTAGTGAGCAAATGACCAAACACACAGTCCAATACTCCAAAAATGGTTGTGGCTGTTCAAGTTTCTAACAAGTTTCATCAGTTTCTATTGCCTGTACATTTTTATTTTTTTCAACTCAAAATAGCTTGTAATGTTGAAATGACAGTTAGTGTCTGAAAAATGTCATTATTATTATCTTAATGGGAATGAAAAAAATTAAATAGCACCATAATTATTTGTCATGATTTTAAAATAGTGTGGATTTTTTTTCCATTTCCCAAACAGCTGTAGTGCCTTTAGCAGTGCCAGTGGCTGTGTTAGTTATTTTCTAGACGGGATCTGGGAGTGGGAAGTTTGGACAAACTTCCAGCATCAAATGCCTTTAGGATAATCAAGAAAGTTGTGGAACACTACAGTACAAAATAAAGGTGATGATTTTTAATTAGTCTGCCTGGGAAGAGATGAGCGTATGTCAGTTAGTGTTCTTCATTCTTTTTTTGTTTCCTTCTTCAATTTCCAGTGAGCAAGGGTAGGTTTATCTAAGCAATAAACAATTTGAAACTGTTCAATACTGAATCATATAACATGCAGCATTACATTTGACTGTTGTAATATGTTAATGCTAATGAAAGAAAGTTCTGTTCTTATCTAGTACAATAAAGATAAATATGCTTCACTAGGCTTTCTTTAATACCATGTGTCCTTAGCCATTCTTTAATAAAAATCATCTACAGAATGTGGGGCTCTAGATCCTATATTCACAATTAGGATGACCAGGAACTTATAATAATATGTGTGATTATGTAAAGGTTATGATGCAATTTGAGAGGCTTTTTTTTTTTTTTTTTTTTTTTTCACTGAATATTCTTAGATGACTATATCTAAGTCTGCAGCTAAGATTTAGGGAGGATATTGAAACAGAAAAGCATAGATGAAGATCTCACACAAAGCAGATAATTAATTAAACAGGGAAGCATAATATATGTCATGTGAACATTGGGATGCTGATTTTTATTTCAATTTGTTATAGTGCGTACTATAGCAGTCCAAGTATTTCATTACTAGAAGGATCTGTGCTTGACAGCAGTCTATCACTTCACCTAGAAGCAAATTAGAGCATCTCTAAACTCATAATGACAATTGATCCTTTTGTATTGGTGTAAAAGTTATTACTCTATCTTAAAGGTTTGGAGTAATCTCTAAAGCAATATGAGAAATGCTTACTAAATAAATGGCAACATGCTCTCACATTTGTTTACACAATGTTTTTGTTATGTGAGAAATCAAAGAAAAGCAGTCATACTTAAGGCAAGAATATATTTCCAGCTTTTCTTTTTACAGCTTAAAGGGGGCTTATAAAAAAGATGGAGAACAACTTTTTACCTGGGCAGACAATGACAGGACAAGGGGAAATGGCTTTAAACTAAAAGATGGGAGATTTAGATTAGGAGTTAGGAGGAAATTCTTCACTCAGAGGGTGTTGAGGCTGGAACACGCTGCCCAGAGAAGCTGTGGATGCCCCATCCCTGGAAGTGTTCAAGGCCTCTTGAACACTTGTTGGATGAGGCCCTGGGCAACCTGAGCTAGTGGGTGGCAACCCTGCCTGAGGCAGGGGGCTTGGAATGAGATGATCTTTAAGGTCCCTTCCAACCCGAGCCACTCTGTGTTTCTGTATTAATAATACACTACACTAAAAGGCTAAAACTACTAACCTACCTCTAAGCAGTTGCATTTATTGAACACTGAAAGATAAAGGTATTGTGGTTGCATGCTGAAATGTGTATTTATATTTTTTTGGTGTGTCCCTCTGAAATGCACATAGTCATATTGTATCATGAAATGAGAGAGAGAGAAAAGGAAAAAAAAAAAAGAAAAAAAGAAAAAAAAAAGGAGGAAAGAGAAATGCAGGAAGATGGAGAAAGAAACTTTAAGGAAACATTTTAAAAATTCAGATAATTAGTTTCAGTTTTCCATGATTTTCAAATGACTTATTTGTTCATAATAATGTCAAATTAAAAATGCTGTTCAATAACTTTAAGCTAAGAATACAGCTGATATTAATTGGCTGTTGCAAAGTAGAACACTGTAGAATTGTTTGCTAGGAGAAATCATCAACTGCATAGTGTTATACTCGCTTGCCACAGAAACAGCAACTGATTCAATTTCTTACAAAAATGAATTAACCTCTGTTCTGTATGTTTTTAAAAAAGAAAGTAACAAACCACAATCAAGTCTTAAGTTGCCTTTATTGACAGCTATAATAGAAATTTTTTGATGCCTAACTTGGTGAGTCCTGTAAGTCTCTATATATTATAACTCCATATATTATTGAGGAAGATCAGATAATACTGCAAAGTTTTGATTTTGTGTTTGTCAGCTTTAACATGAAGAGAATTCTGGAGTCTTTGTACTGCGTTAAAATGTATAAACCACCTCTTACAAACCAAACAAACCTAACTCCTTGAATTTAAGAGATTAATACAATTTGACTATGTAAATCTGTTTGAAAAAGATCTATTCATTTAAGAAAATAATAGCCAGGGCATTTTAGCTACAGCACAGTGTTTACAGAGGACAGGGTATGTAGTTGAGAAAATTAATTAGTGGAACCATTTGTTTTTCTTTCCTTATTAAACTTTACACCTTTGTGTGACTTCTGTGTTTCCAAATTTACTGTTGTCCTTATCATAAAGAGCACAACCACTAACCTTCTAAGAAGAAGTATTCCCAGAGATCACAAGATGATGGATTTTCCTGGGATAAGGCACATGGTTTATTCTTACACAGATACGTCTTTAAAAATAATTTAAAAGGTAGTTCGCCTCTGAAACTGGGTGAACGTGTTGCCTGTGTCCATTTAAATTTCAGAAGTTCTTCGAGGGTTATCGGTCCATTAAAATACTTGTCTATTTTATAGCCCCACAAAAACATCAGTGGTGTGACAGGGTTTTTTTTTGGTAGTGTTTTTGAGGTTGGTCTGCCAGCTGTCTTTCTAAACAGGGACTGCCTGTTACTTAGAGTGAAAGAGGTGGGTAAGCCCCTATTTCATAATCAATATTCTTAATGGTCTGCAAACATCACAAAGAAATTAGTAAAAATGGGTTTAATGAAAGAGGAATGCTGTGGTATGTTTCCTCACAGCTTTTATGCATCAGGAATTAGTGGTGTATATAGTTAAACTGGAAGAAGAAAAAAATTATTGAGAATATTGCAACATGATAACTATAGGTATTTTTTGTCCCATGAGATTAAGTACGTTTTGTGTGAATAGTTGGGGGAAGAAGAAAAAAAGAAGAAAATTTAGCAGGAAAAAAAAAAAAAAAAAGGTAATTTGATGTTACATAGCTACCAAAAAAGATGTATATGGCAGTAATAAAATCTGAACCTTAAAAAGCACGGAGGTTCTTCCAGGCACACCATTGTATGAATGACTTTGTTGTTTCTTCCCAGAGAAGGATATTCTGGTGATATGCAGGGTTAGCACATGGATTTCATGGATCAGTATTCAAGTGTCTTAGGATAAACCTGATGCTCAGAAGGCAAACAGTTTACTCCTTTTTTATTACATAACCACATATCAGTATATTGATTCTGAAGAGATCAAATAAATTTTAAGCTTGATCAACAGTTTGCTGGGTTTAGAGCTTTTAAAGATAAGCTAAGATTGACAGATAGATTTTTAGTGCATGGCCTATGTTACAAATTAGTCCTGCCACATTAGCAGATCTGAGAAATTTAATTCTAGTTTTTCAGTTTGCAATAGTAGCAGCAGCTGATGGGCCTTGTAACATAATCTGAAGGTGAGTCACTTGCCTTTTTTGAGATTGATTCCTCTGGAGCACGGATAGAATAATATTCAAATGTACAGATGTATTTCAGAAAGGAGAATATCTAAGACTTGCTGGGTTGCTATTATTTAAGTAGAGGTAAAAGTTGGCTTACCATTCTTTTTGAAAGAAACCTTATATTCCTCAGATTCAGAAAGCAGCATGACTTACGGCTTTTACTGTTTAGGAGTAAATAAAGGTTTTCAGTGATAAAAGTTGATATGACAATATTAATTTATTCAAATATTGAGTCCTTTGCCATCTTCATAGAGAAACATTCCTACATTTTGATGTTGAGATCAGGAGTAATATGTGAATAGGTGAAAAAGAATGTGTTTTTGCAAAATGATAATCACCTGTTTGGCCCAATTAGTCAACAGTCCTGAGTTCTAAATCCCCTTGACTGAAAAAAGAACCAATATTTTACCAGAAGTAAAATTCTTTGACTACCATATTGATAAATATTTTATACTCAGTTCAGTGCTATTTAGCTTGCAGTCTTTGTGGTTTGCTCCATTATGAACATGGATACAACACATTACAGTCTCAAGGTTTTGAAAATTAATGGATATTTTTAGATCATTTGTAGTGAAAATTAAATTTGTCAAATCCTGTTGTAGTTCTAGACTTAGATAAATATGCTGGAGATAGGTTTAGCATTACTTCTGATATAATCATTTTGAAATGTTACTATCTCATTATTCCATATCAGACGGTAGATGACTGAATATTTGTAAGTTTATGATCCAGAGACTATGCTTAAATAACACAAACATTGAAATTGTGTTGCGAAATAATGGACAGAGTTCTCAACTGCCTGATTTTAGCAGAGTCATTTCTAAAAAAACATTTATCAGAAAATTCCTATGTCTACTCCGTACTGTGATTACTTCCATAAGTATTTCCTACTTATAGGTTTAGTTTTTATCACCTCATCTTCTTTTTAGTTCTGTATGTTTTGAAGTTCAATCTGGGGTCTGAAAAATGCAATTCTAACCCGGATACTCTCTCTAGGCATAAGATCGGTCTGTACATCAGGGGTTAGTCAGTCAGTACTGTTACATCAAGTTTGCTTTCAACAATGTCAGACACATAATAAAACAACTTCACTGCAAGATATGTTCTCTTTAATTAGTGATCTTTTAAATTTGCTGACATTTTCAGTAAGCCAATGTCAGCAAATTTAAAAGATCACTAATATATATATATATATATATTCATTGTGGAAGACCATACAAATAGCTATATTTCTGATATATAATTTATTTTACCTGAGATTTTGATCCTGAGTTTGTGTACAGAAACATTTTCCACATTTTATACTTTTACATTTTTGTACTTTTTCTGGTCTGCCAACAAACATATATATATAGAAATATCTTATTCTCTAGATTAGTGTTTTGCGTGCAATCTTGATACTCTATTGCTACACTTTGCATAACATTGCAGACTTTTTAAATAGTATCCGTAATGCTTAAATAATAGTTTAAGAGTAATTATTTTTGCTGACTGCATGCTTGATTTGATTCATCATTTGAATCTGATTTTACTATTAATGATGAGTACTTAAAGGCACAGTGCCTGGATTTTATGCAGCCAGCCACCCCACAGGTAACAAAGATGTCATCACTTTGTATGAATTTCAAAACATTTGCCAAACAATTGCTTTTGTTTTCCTTTTAAAAGCAATTTCATTATAAGCATCTTTGATTCTCATTCCATGTTACTTTGTGTGCTACCCTGATTTTCTTGTTTGAATGTTTCTCTGCATGTGCATAGATGTTTTTCTTCAGCAGAATACACACACATTAGACATTATTGTGCTTTTTCATGTATTCAGGTGGAAAATGAATTGCATACGTAAGCATGAGACAATCCCTCATTATTTATCTTATATCTATTTTTTTCCCTTGACTATTGCTATCTTGTATAACTAATAAAGATGGAGAGGAGCTTACATTAGATGCAAATATGTTCACCTTTTCTTTGGTGTGGTTTAAATCTCATATCTGAATTTTCCACAGGTGACATCTGAAATAGCGGCATGTTCCTCATCTCCATTTCCAGTTTTGCAAACAGTGGGGCTTCTGTTTTTATTATTTTATCATTTTAACAAGTACTTGAAAACCTCTGATGATGGGAATTTTGTAGCCTCTATGCAACCGGTGCCGGTGTACTACCCTCCTAGTGAGAACTTCTTTCCTGATGTCCAACTGAACTTCCTGAGCCGCAGCCTGTGGCTGTTGCCCCCTCTTCTATCTTTTGCCACTACCAAGCAGAGCTGGAATCTGCTCATTTTGTAGCTAAGCTTCAAGTAGTGGCAGGCTGCTAGACCCTGTATTCTAGGACTGTGGCCACTCTGGTGATGCCCTTCTGCTTACTTTCTGCAGTTTCTCAATAGCTGTCTTGAACCCCAGAACAGGGCATAGAGATTTAATATTCATCAGCACTCTGTAGAGGAGAATAACAACTTCCTTTCATCTGCTGAGCCATGTTCCTCTTGTAGTGCAAATGTACTTTGCTGTATTTGAGATCGGAGTGCGCTTTTGTTGTTATTCAGCCTGGTGTCCCCCAAATCCCAGCTCCTTGTCAACAGGGCCTCCCAGACAGTGCCACCCCGTGCTGGTGCTTGGGGTTACTGCACCCTTGGTTCAAAGCTCTGCACTTCTATTTGTAAACTGAATACATTTGTGTTGGCCACTCCTTAAGTTTCCCAAGGCCCCGGTGGATTGAAGCTCTGATGTTTTTGTCAGATAATCCTACTAATTTAGTAACACCCACCCATTTGCTGATGGTGCACTCTGTCTTGTCATCAAAGGCACCAAACTTCTTCATGCTGAACATCACCTGACTGCTACCGGGGTACCAAACCATTCACTGCTACCCTTGCACCCTGGGTGTCAGCTTAGTTTTGACCTATTGTCAGTCAGTCCATGCTTTCCTAGCTGACTAATAAGAAGAGTGTGACAGAAGGTGTGAAAGGCATTTCCCTATTGCGCTCTCTGTGTTCAATCATTTTTGTGGAGGTCATCAGTTCCCGCATGCAGCCTGCCCTTGGTAACTAACTCTGTTGGCTGAGTTCTCAATGTTGTGGTCTTTTATGCCCGTTTGGGAATGGGTTTCAAAAGGACTTACTCCATAACCTTACCAAGGATCATGAAAAGGGTGATCAGTCTGTATTTTCTCAAGCCTTTCCTCTTGCTTTTCTTAAAGACAAGTGTAATGTTAACTTTTATCTATTAATTGAGGGCTGGCCTTCAGAACTTCGCCTAGTTTTGATATTTGGAGTCAAATCATTGTGTTTTCTGATGTATGTGATTTTTTTTTTTCATGTTTCAAGTGCCAGTAGTACTCATTATCAATTTGCCTCACTGCTTAATCCCCTCAATTTGAGGGAAGGATCCTTGAAATTATTCTGTTACTACTAGACTTGCCAAATCACGTCTTCTTAAGACTGAAATATCTGGTTTGGATTACTAAAACACAGGAGCTCTTTACAGCAACCATTGCATTTACTTTGACAAAATTTATTTGAAATAGATAAGTACTATGGGAAGTCTCAGAGTCAGATTTTTATTTTTATTTTTTGGTAGAACCTTAGGCAAATATATGAATGCGTATTTGGTGGGACTTTAAAAAGTGTTAAGTGTCTGTCTACACCCTAGCTGGATAAATACCTTTTAAAATCTGACCTTAGAAAGCCTGCACAGGTTTTTCACTGCATGTGTTAAGAAGGTTACTTGAGTCTTGGATGAGTTTCTGAATTATTTGTTATTTTTCTACTGTAATTTTCTTTATTACTAGAAATACCACCTATTTTAATATAAAAGAGGGCTGCCTAATGTTGACTACTGAGCTTCTCTGCTCCTGTCCTATATTGCATAGCACAAATTGAAATAAGCTAGTGTTAAGCATTCCTTGAACTATTTTTGGATTTTGAAAATGTGCTGTATTCTATGGATATTCAGCCTGACATATTGGCACAAATTTGGTTGCTTCCCAAGCCACTTTATTACCTAACAAAAGGAAGATGCTGCAGGCAAGATTATCAGCATGAGAATAAATGATCTAGCAAGCAGTAATAAACCTGAAAACAACAATGCTAAATGTTTTATGCATCATTTATGTATGTGTCACTGCTGAAGGCTGAAGCAGTAGATTTTAGTTCTGCATAGTGAATGCAGGAGGAAGTATTTGCAATTCTTTAAGTCACGACTTCTGCAACTACTTGCTGTTTAGAAACAGGTATACAAGCTATAAAATTAAAAATTACAGTGGAAGAAAAAGAATACTAGCACAGCACTGTATTCATAACAAATGAAAAATTCTTTAACGCAAAGGGGAAAAATTGACTAAACTTTCATAAAATTTACCTAGAGTGCTGCTGATATTACCTGTAATTTTTCTTATCTTTTTTTTTTTTTTTTTTTTTTTTTTTCCCCCTATGGCAAAAAAAATAGCAAAATATTGCAAAAATTGTCCCACCAGATGAGTTAGTTCAACAGGAAACTGTGGTTATAACAGTTTGAGAATGTATTCTGGGATTTTCTGCTTAGGGTATCTGGTTAGTATGTGTCCTTTACTGTCCTCAGTTGTGAGGACAAGTCTGGTTGTGTATCTTCTGGTCATTCTGATAGTTTCAGCTTTAAATTGAGGTGTAACTTAGACCCCCTGTTTTTGTCAAGATGAGAGCACTTTTGTCAAGATGAGTGTTTGTGAAATCAAGCAAGCAAGTTGTGGTTCCATCGGTTCTAAAGGTACGTTACAGAATTTGTGTGTGGGGAAAACACTCAAAATAAATAAATAAGATAAGGTCTAATCAGACATTTGTGTTCTGAAAATTCAATCATGTCTTTGCAATCAAAAAGCAGAATGTTATTTCTAAATATGTGCTTTTCATAACATAGTGGTAACTTCTATAGATCCAGCTGTTATCCTGGGTGGTAACTATGGCAATATGACAACTGAGATTTAAAGAAAAAAAAAAAAAGTCTTCAAAAGAGATTTACATTTTATGCTAAAGAACCCTGGGCTACAATACCATTTTGTCCCATTAAAAAATCTCTTGTGCAGTCCGTCTTCAGCCTTTGAATATCTAAGGTTTACGATTTATGAAAATCTTGTTAACTTCAATACATGCAGATGTACAAAAGTGGACGAAGTTAATCATGCACTAATAGCAAACAAGTAAAAATAAGTAGCTAGGTCATACAGTGTCTCTCACAAGGAATGTTAATGCTTAGTATCGCACACCAAAGGTGTTAGCGTTTCAGGTAAATTTCAATCTGAACTATTCATATAGTTAGAAAATTTCATAAAAAGCATTACTTTTCCAAGCAAGTAAGGATTTCAAGCATTAATACTGCTGCTTAGCATTAATTTTCTTTAAATGGTCTCCACGGAAAAAAAGGACTAGAAAGGCCTTCCTTACATGGGTATAGGCTATATAGATAAATAACTAAGCAACGAGTTAATATGCTGGTGAAATTCATCAAAGCTATTTCTATTTGCCTTATGCTCATCCAGTACATGACCATACCCAGTATTAGTGTCACAAGTCCAAGCTGGAGCTTAATATAAATAAATAAATTAAATAACAAATATTGAAATATTCCAAAGTTCTCTTCAAAATACTGAATAAAAGCGAGTAGTGATTAAACTTAGGCGAATTGCACTCTTCTCACTGGCATTGTGTGGGCAGAGTAAGAAGAGAAATTATTGAGGAGATTACTTGCTGTGAATTATTTGCCTAGTTCTAATGAGATTATCATTCAAATGAGTATTTTAAGTTAATGTCAGAGCAGCATCATTTGATTAATCCATGCTTTTTTCTACCAACATATTCTGGAGTAGAAAATGCTTTTCATTTATATAAAGAATCTCGTGGGTCAATCCTTGCATGCTGTTGTTTGTCCTAGATTAAGGAAATGAAGTTTCCTGTGCTAGATATGGTAATTCCATTTTTTAATGTCAACAATAAATTTTAAACTTGTCTGCACCATTTATTTTAATGGTATTTTATGATAGTACAACAAATATATATGCAGACTTGTGGATTTTCCTAACCTTTCTCAAACTGAGTTAGTGTGTGTACACAGCAGACATCAGTGCAATAAATGCATATTTATCTATCTTTAATTATCTGGCTTGGACAGGAGCAAAAATCTAGCTAAATAAAGTGCTGGGTGGACTATTGCACTCAGCTGTGTGTTGCCATGGCTAGATCACTTTCAGAATCAGAGTGTTTAAAGCTAGACAAGGTCTCATGGTCTGTTTTACAGACTATAATCACAATAATTTCCCCCTACGTTCATGGACACGCTACAGAGCTTTTTGATAGGGAAAAAATGATTTTTTTTTTTTCTGTTTTATTGTAGGCACAAAGAAGTTTTAAATGACTGAATGCTCAGGTTGTTTGAAACTCGTGATTTTTATTTAAGGAATTTCAAAACACATACATGCACACATAAAACAAATGATTTTTACTCAGTGAATAAGACATACCTTCAACTTCATCTTTCTTCTACTCAAATTTCTGGAAACATCTTTTTCTACAGTTTCAATCTTTATTCTTTGGGCACTGTTTTTTTACCTCAATTTATTTTGATTTATTTTTTAATGTATATTTTTATATATTTTATATATCTATATATCTTTTATGTATTTTATATACTTATATATTATAGAATATATATTTTATGCAGATTGTTTTTTTATCTGTTATTTTAAATTCATATTTGAACACTGGGTATCAGTATACCTGATTTTAAGTTTTTTAGCCATTTTGAGTTCTACCTGTCCAACACACAATTATGTAAAGATATACAGAGGGTTAGTTTTGGTTTGAAAAATTATGTTAAGAATTGCTTTAAAGGTTGTATTTTAGTATCTAGTAACACAAACAAAAATTTTGAAAGGGGCATTTGTGCTTCTCACACAATTCACATGTAAGTATGACTAAAGCAATTCTCTAGAGCAATCTTCCAAGGCAAAGTTTACTTTTAAATAAAGAGCTGGAATGTGAGGATCCTCCCAGGAGTGAATTTTAAGACCTTTGTAAACCTTTGAAAAATGAATTTGGTGACAATCACTGACAAATACTTGCACATTGACATTACATGCACATTGGCAAGTGCTGCCGTAATAAAACTAGCACTTATAGTGTCTAAAACTCATAAATTACTGGAGAAATTCTTGCAGCAGTCCAAGAACACATTTGCCCTAAATAACAACTCAACAATATTATTGTCTAGTTTTTGTTTTGTTTTGTTTTTAATACTCCCAGTTCACTTCAACTTCCATCTTTGTGAAATCATGCACCTTTAAGTGACGTTGAAATTCTTTTCTCTGTATTGCTTCTTTCTATATGTTTCTTAATATAAACTTCATTAAATACAGAAAGCGTCAAACATCCTAGAACCTCAGTCAGAGAGAGAGCATGTGACGTGATATGATGGACATTTGAGTATGTGCTCATTCAAGTTTAAAAAACAAACAATCAAACTAAAAAACTTTTAAATGAATATTTAAGTCAATGATAATATAATAAGAGGTGGCAGAGCTACAGAAGAGAAAATACTTCAAAGTAATCTAATTCTTCACATGGTAGGAAGACCTATGTATAGAAAAAGACGTAGCAAATTGATGTAGTGTTTGTGAATCTGCAGGTTATAAATATTCAAATGTACAGTTAAAGCAAATTCTGAAATAAAAACTTGAGCTGTTGGTATAAAATAGCTCTGTGCCAAATTAAGTCTTAGGTGTCCTTGGTAGGGCTAGGATAAAGATTCAATGATCTCTACCATAAGTATAGTACTGACCCTGTTAGCTAAATTTAAGAGGTCTGAAAGGAAGAGTGCAGTTTAGAACTGACCTTTCCCAAATTAATTACCGACTTCTGAACCTGATTATGTTTCATATGCTACTCTCCAATATTAATTCCCTGTAGAACATGGCTGAATGCATATGTACTTGTCAGTCTTATTTTGTAAGAATTAATTACTAGGAGATGCATGTATGAATTTTAACAGTTTTGCCATTGTTTCCCGTATTTCTTTTACTTTGTACAAAGTAATCCTTAAATATACTTCCATATATGGTGGACTATGCAGGTATATACTATGTGCATATATCTCTACATATGAAAAAAATACATGTAATTTTTATGTAAATGTAACGTAATTACATGTAAATACATATAATACTTCTCTTATTACAAATGTACACAAGAGGGTTTTTTAATTATTTTTCAGCATAAGTTGAGTTCAAATAAAATGTCAAATACAATTTGCACAGGTTGAAATATATGAGAGAAAATCAGAGAAAATCTAAGCACTCAGATCTCCTAGCCAAATTGTTATTTGCATAACAGTGAGCTATAAGGTTATATATCATTATACAGCAGAATGCCAAACTATAATCTTATTAGTAAAGGTACTGAAAATGCCAATCTGAAAAGGCATCTTAGAACAGGGTTTGCATCTTCTATAAACTACTAAGCATATTGACTTTTTTATTATTATTACTACTACTTACTCTATTTTTGTTCTCGAACAAACAGAATACTGAAATCTATTTACAGCATTCTTTTAGTTTAGCTGTGGTAGACAAAAATACAAAATTAATGTTGACATTTGTTTAACATCCCTGAACAGATTAAACTGCTTTAGAACTTCTTCAGTATTCAGCCTTGTAAAAATAAAATAACATGTACATAGATTAACTTGTTTCAAAAGTTCTTCATTAATCATCAAGGAAAATATATTAAAAAGTAGTAGCAGCAAGTTCTTTGTTAATATACTGAATTCAAGTTTTGATAAGATTAAACCATTTTACCACATGTCATCTTATGTAGTTAAATCAACATTTTTAAATGCTAAGAGAGGTCTTCATAATTCATGAAAAGTTGGAGTTTACAAATTATTATTCAGAAATAGCTACTACATGGTGGTGTGATTGCTTTTTTGTTTCTGTTGTTCCTGTTGGCAGATAGTTGTATTGGCTGCACTGGGCACTTAGCCATTGCATAGTTTTGTAAAAATACCCAAGGGAGTATTAGTCTCAGAGTTTTACCTACAGTAAGTGGGACTGAGGAGAGCAGGGTAAAGAAGGGGCAGATTCCTTGAAAACCTTCCCAGGAGTGAAAATAATACCAAAAGATGTAATTTATGATTCTTTGCTGTTCAGAAATAAGTAAAATGAGCCAACTTCATGGTATCTTGATTTAATATGTTCATAATCTGAAAATGGAAGTTTTGTTTTCTACAACAAAATCACTAGTGAAATTCAAAAAAATATTTGTAGTTCACATTTTGTATTGTTGTGTGTTTAGGACAAAATCTGTTTCTGAGAAGTAGTTGAATATTTTGCTTAATATCACAGAATCACAGAATTGTGTAGGTTGGGAGAGACCTGCAAGATCATCTAGTCCAACCTCTGACCTAACACTGACAAGTCTTCCACTAAACCATATTGCTAAGTTCAACATCTAAATGTCTTTTAAAGACCGCCAGGGGTGGTGACTCCACCACTTCCCTGGGCAGCCCATTCCAATGCCTAACAACCCTTTCAGTGAAGAAGTTCTTCCTAACATCTGACCTAAAACTCCCCTGGCGCAACTTAAGCCCATTCCCCCTCGTCCTGTCACCAGGCACGTGGGAGAACAGACCAACCCCCACCTCGCTACAGCCTCCCTTGAGGTACCTGTAGAGAGCGATAAGGTCGCCCCTGAGCCTCCTCTTCTCCAGGCTGAACAAGCCCGGCTCCCTCGGCCGCTCCTCGTAGGACTTGTTCTCCAGGCCCCTCACCAGCTTCGTCGCCCTTCTCTGTACCCGCTCAAGCACCTCGATGTCCTTCTTGTAGCGAGGGGCCCAAAACTGAACACAGTACTCGAGGTGCGGCTTCACCAGAGCTGAGTACAGGGGGACGATCACCTCCCTAGCCCTGCTGGTCACACTGTTCCTGATACAAGCCAGGATGCCGTTGGCCTTCTTGGCCACCTGAGCACACTGCTGGCTCATATTCAGCCGACTATCCACCATCACTCCCAGGTCCTTCTCTGCCAGGCAGCTTTCCAACCACTCCTCTCCCAGCCTGTAGCTCTGCTTGGGGTTATTGCGCCCCAGGTGCAGGACCCAACACTAAGTATATACTTTATATACTAGTATATAAATAATAATATAGATATAGTATATAAATAATAATAAACTAGTATATACTAGTTTATATACTTTAATGCTAAAGTATGTCAAAATGCCCAAAGTGAACTTCATTAATAATATATTTTTTTCTTTATTATATTTTTATAATTGAGAAGTCAAGGTATCTCCATTGGGCAATATTTATTCAAATGTATCAAAAAACTTTCCATCTTTTTACTATATATATATATAAGCTATAACATGCTTTTTATGGAGATGTGTTGATAGCTTTATATTACCAAATAGCTATTTTGCTTTAGCTTTATTCTATTAAAAGTGCAAAAGAGAACATGTTTTTCACATCCAACTACATAATTGGAATGGATGGTAAATAAATGTGCCTTTTAATCTACTGACTTCAAAATAAAACAAACAAGACAATGGAAAGTCCCAACATAAGAAATAATGATAATAATTAAAGTAATAATAATAACAAAAAAGATGAAGAGACTAAATAGATTTTATCATTAAACTATTCATTATTGCACACATCCTGCAATTCTCACGCTCTTCACTGGTTAGCGACCTCAGAAACAAGATACTGGGCTAGCTGGATGTTCATCATGGTTACTGGGTCAGGACTGCGTTAAGTTCTGAAATAGTGGCTCTACTGAAATGACTAGCAGTTATACAATATTTTTTGTTCTTCTACTTACTCTTTTGTACCTGGTCTCTTGAAAACTATATGAGAATCCTTTTGCAGTAAATATGAGGATCAGTAATTACACTGAAGAATGCCTATATCCTAGCATCATAGTGTTTTCAGTATAAAAATGAATGTCATCTCAAGTGAGTTTGGATGTAGCTGCTTCTGGACATTGCTCTTGCAAACTGGTGACAATAAGAATGTCCAAAGTAAATCATTTAAAATGGTCTAATCTGACCAAACTTATTCACTACAGTGACTGGCTGATTCTATTTAGCATAACAAGTTGTAATAAAATTAAAAGGGCATTGATTTTCAGTGTACAGGATTGATTACTTGTAAAGTGCCTTTAGATTGAACTTGGCTACCCATGTGAAATTGAATAATGAGTAACTTTAACTTGATATTGCTATACCAGAAAACCCAGTAGGTTCTTAAATTTCAAATTTCAGGAATTGCAGTGAAGGATTTAATCTGTCTAATACTTGCTAGACACTAAGAATTCTTCAGGGAGTATAGTAGGAAGTGACCTTAGACATGTAATTATTTTCTCGTAATATAATTATTCCCAGTTCAGTAGAACTATTTTGTTAGTAGAACTATCATGCAATTAAAACTATATGCAGAATTTAGAAATTCTCAAATCTGGGTAATTTTGTGGTTTGTGATAGTTTAGGTGCAAATTGTTTTGAACTTATTCCAGTCATTGATTATGCAAATATTTAGCCTTAACATGAATCCATATTCACATATTAAATATGCAATAAATGTTGGACTCAGAACTGTCTAACAAATCAACACAAGACTACTTTACGTAGTTAGAATTCCCTGCTCTTTCTCCAAAGCCTTTGAAATATAAAAGATTTGTTTCAGGTACTGGGAATTAATGTAGCTAAGAATGAAGGCAAAGCAGCAGGCATCTAATCTAATCTAAGTGACAGCAAGTCACTGTTGCCAGGAGTTATTGGTATTTTTCCAGACTGAGCTCACCTGTTATTTAAACTACAGTAAACTGATACAACACCTAGTGATATCCAAAGGCAATTTGAATTCTTACTGAACAGCAGTACCACTGAGGTGTATAAAATATGCAGCAACTTTTCATCAATTCATTAGGTATGTCAAAAAATTCTAACACCAAGTACATCATGGTAGGAAATCTTTCATTAGAGGTCATTTAGATCACTTTTATTAATGATGATTTATATGACGGTGTATGCATTTTGTAATGCTTTTAATTTTTTTGTTTCCAAATCCAATAAAAAACAAATTCATAATATTTCCAAGATAGCAAAGCTTGTAAAAACACAAATTTCCTCCAAACAAAACCAAGAAACTGTATAAAAATTATAGAATGTAATAATATAAGATATAATTACATTGAAGGAAACACCATAGTAGGTTATTTGAATAAGTTTAATGCAATTCCTCGCTTCTTACTACTGCCTTGAGCTTAAAATTCAGAACTATGTAGTGATTTACACTATCTCTAAGCTCTGTTTGTGTTGTTATTTTTAATACATTCACTTCAAAGGTTATTTCAACATTTTAAAAGTAAAATCATTAAAGCCTGGAGTTGATTAGGAAATAGAAGAATTAAAAATAAAAAGTGTAAATCTTTTAGTGCACAGGTAATTTTTGCTAAATTACATACACACTTAATTATTCTGCACATTAAAGAAATCATTCAGAGGTGAGATACATGCATACATATGTCTTGTATGGGACCTTCTTCTTGGCAAGGAAGCCTCAGATCTTCCTATGAAGGATTATTATTTATTGATATTAATTAAAAGCAAGGACACTAGACTATGCACTGCCAGAGCAAGCATTCCTGGTATTAGGATAGAAGATTATCATGGTATAACATTTTAGTGAGTTTTTCAGACTCAAAGGTCCTAGAATGTGTTATGTTTACAAATGTATTTTGTAAATGGTGGATAAATATGTTAAGGCAGCAACCTTTGAACTGCTGGAGAGCAAAACAAATTAGTAAAGGAGAAATAACACATGAAGAAGATAAGCTAAATGAATATGTGTAGGAAATAGCTTTGTGAGAGAAGATAATTCAAACTGAACTTGCAGAAGGTAATTTGAGCTGAACTTTTAAACCTCAGGAGAACTTCCAATTTATAATATTCTGGTTATTGTTGTGCACAAAATGGTGTTCTCACTGGTATTAGCCACAATGAACATGTGCACCAATGTATGGGAAAATATAGACAAACTTCCACACATTCTGTTATCAGTCAAAATAGAAATGGCAATCTGCAGAGTGCCTATTCTGAATTAGTTTTAGGGGAAAAACTGCATCTTCAGTATTTTTCAGGTCAGTTGTTTTGAGTAAGTAGAGCTGTATGGGTTCCTAGGAGCTTTGACTTGCACAAAATAAAGTTCCTGGTTAATTATCATAGGATTTTCCTGTTTTGACCCTGTATCAAATAGAAAAAAAAATATATTTTTTCTCCACTACAAACTCTGGCTGTCATATGTCATTTAATGGCTTACATGAAGTTCACTCTTTATTTCCATGCCTTTTCTGAGTGGGCATCGTGTATGCCGGTTTCCTGCTCTTTTCTCAAAGGTGTCTAATTCCCTTTGTTCTAGAAGACAATTGTGAATACACTTCAAATGTATGTTTAACCTCATTATATAAATATGTAAATAGTATATGTACGTAACACCTTTTCAGAAGAGGTAAGAAGTTGAACTGACAAATTCAAACCACTGCATTGTAAATGCTACTAGTAATCTGGAAGCCAAAACTCATCAACTTCAATCGCTACAGCTAAAAGTTGCCCCGTTAAGGAAAAACTGACTGTATGGCAGGCACCATCACAGGGCCCCTGAATGCGTTTGGCCTGGTGAACCACACAGGTTGTGCTTACCACTTGATATGCACACAGTTGGTAGCACAAGTGAACAGCAATTGATTGGTTCATCTTTGTAAGACTGCCTGGAAGTGTTCCAGTGAAGCAGGGAATGTCTTATTAAAAAGACTTTTTATTAAAGAATAACTTTTTATGGAAAGAATAACTTTTATTAGTATAATAATTACATTCCTGAATTGAAGTAAAATAATTTAAATACAACTTTTGTAGTTAAGGCAATGTTAAATATATAACTGCTAACTACTATGCTTCCTGAGTATTACTTATGAAGTAGATGAATGTCAGAGTTCATTATATGTCTGTTAAATTTCAGTAAACATTATTTCAATAATCAATTCTAATACTGCAGACTTAGAATAGCTGTCCTATTAGATCTAAATTAAGTGCACCTCTGCGAACTTTCATTAAAAGATGTCCTTTCACTTTCCCCCCCCATAAGATGTGATAACACTAGTAACCAGTAGTAATTCATACTGCCTCTGTATGCACCATGCCTCATTCACCCCATCCTTCTAATTGTAGTTGTTTTAAAACAAAAGCTTCTACTAAAGAAAACAGTAATCAAGTCCAAATCCCAACATTTCTAATATATGCTACCCCAGTAGGAGTTTTTTCTTTGAATTTCTAATTAAAAACCTTTTAACGAAAGACAGCTTGAGTCTGAAGATGTCAGGTCTCCCCTTGTCCTTGATACATACCATGGGGAAAAAAAAGGCAAGCAAGAGAGATTTTACTTTTAAAGAAGCTCCAGTTTCTGGAGACATTTGTATTCAGATATTACTCTCTCTTTCTCATGGGAGCACAGCTCTGCTATCCAAATGAAAAAGAAATAATAAAACACATCAGGAACAGTGGACCTCAGACCTACTCTTTCTCTCCTTGTCTTGGAATGTTATTTCCATATAGAAAGCTACTCTAATGGGACACTTGTAAATGGCAGGGAATTTAGCCCTTGTGGGGTCTTCTCCAGAAATTGGATTTTTGCTTAAGCAAACGGCAAGCCATGCAGCAGGGAAAAAGCTATTTATTTGACTGCCTGTTGAAGGGCCTTACAAAAATACGATTCAGTCTGCTGTGATCAGTGAAATCAGTCTAGTATGCACTGAAGAAAAGAATTATTTTACCTCAACTGGATGAAAGCAATCTTTCAAATTCAGTGAAATATTATATGAGTCCAAATTTTAAAATGTATTTGTAACAGGGATCATGCAATCCAGCATTTTTCATTAAGCACAGATTTCACTAATGGCTATCAAAACCTCAGTTTCTATTTGTGCTTTTAGGTAACGTCTAGTTTACTGATAAACTAAAGATCCTGACAAATGTAAAGAAAATTGGAAAATTTTCTTCTTTAGATTTTTTTTTTTTATATATATTTCAAAACGCCTCAGTTGAAAGACGCTATCAGTGTGAACACTTGTTTCTCTGATATGGATGCTTTATGCCCTTTTCATCTGTGCTAATTAACTGATTTATTAGCAAGAAAAGCTTGTTGTAACTTTTTTTTTTTTTTTTTTTTTGAAAGTAGTCCACCAAAGACATGAAACAGTTCTATCAAATGAACATGAGTACATGTTCACTGATGATTTCTGGAATTGTGCAGTCTTCACCTAAACCAAAGTTGTTCAATCTGGGGCATTCTGCATGTTCATCACTTCTCAAAAGTAGGCAACTTCCTCAATATCTTAATCTGGTTAAAATGCCATAATTTTGTTGTGCCTGGGTGCAGTCTGTGTGTCAGTGTATTCTTAAAGATGAGAGTTGTTTAAGGGTGTAGAGTAGTTCATTTAGTGGGAAGGGACTGTTCTGAAATTTTAAACACACTTGCTTTAACAACTAAATTTTAAAGGTTGACCCTTGATCTCCTAGGTAGGATAATTAATATAAAAAGATTTTAAATGTACTTATCTGTAAATATCTTTTCCATTTAATAAATATTTCATTACATTCTGCACAACTTGGTTGTGAAAGATCTTTCTTACAAGTCATTTTTTACAGATAGTAGTTGGGAAGTATTGGGGGTTTTGGTATTCGAAAAAATAAATCTCAATTAAAAAAAAAATAAAATTAAAAAATAAAACTAGGTTATAGAATTAAGGAATCGGAAACTTACAAATCATATTTAGATTTGAAATCCTAAATCATTTTAATTGTTGCATTGTGTTACAGTTACACCTGCAATTTCATGAATTTTACTAGAGGGCATTTATCTCCCTAAATGCATGAATTCAATGCACAAAAAACACTGGTCAACATGTGATACATAATCACACTGCTGTAACTCTCTGCTGAAGGAAATTTCTATATATACTTCTCTATTTCTTTTATCCCTCTGTATCTGAGCAGTTCATAAATGCTAGTCATTCTTTATGACATCTTTACAAAAGAATGAGATCCTCATTTGATTAATGGAGAGGTTAGGTTAGCTGAAGTTCCACATGACACCTGATTTTTTCTTATGTAGGTTAAAAGAACATTTATTTGTTTAACTTGTAGGATTTTTTTTTTTTTTTTTTGTAATTAGATTGTAGGTTTTCTAGTTTTGTATAAGCATGTGACACACATCATTAACTAAATTAATTTTAATGTCACTAACAAAGCTAACGTAATTTTAGTTAGGACTAGAATCCAGTTGTGTAGAGCGGTGTTTACTTTCCCTATTTTCTCTTCCTTCCTTCCTTATTTTGTCATTCCTTGCCAAGCTTTTATTGCAAGTACACTAGAGACTGTATCTTTTCTGTACGCATATAGTGATGACAGACAGACTTGGAGTAGTTCTGTCAGAAAATTTTTTAAGAATACTGAAATTATGATGATTTTTAATATTTTGAGCTCCAGTACTCAATTTTAACATTCTCACTAGCTGTACTGTTGCATTCAGAATTTTTAATTCAGAAGATTTTTCTTTAAAATATTAAATATGTACACAGATGCATGTAAAAGTGACAAATATAACGCTTCTCTTCAGCTGTTTAGATATTTTACTGTTATTAGACACATTTACACACATGACTTGGTGAAACTGAACCATAACCAATCCTTACTTATTTTGTAAATCATCTGTTTAGCTCAAATGAATGCATTTCAGCTGAAATTGCATACATCCTTTATACTCTGTGATACTTTGTTTTCCATGTAAAAATTTTTAAGCCTAAATATGTTCTGTGTGATATGGTGTTTTTTTTTTAGTGGTCTTAAGCTGTATTTCCAACAAGTCTGTTGTGCCACATATAATTGCAGTTTCAGAAACATTGTAAAAAGATATTTATTTTGTCATTGTTTTATATTAATCATGTGTGCATTTTGTGTATTAAAAGCAGAATAGCAGAGTGAAAGCAATGGCAGAAATGTCATTTTGTTTCTAACTCTCCTCCATCACTTGTATTCCACCCATATATATTGCTACAGCAATAAAAGTCCATGACAAGCTTCATGCTGTTCTTTGAATTTAAAGCAGAGAACAATTTAATGGGGAGGGAGAAGGAGGATGGGAATGGGGGAGAATTCTCAGAGTGGATTGTTCTATTGTGATGTTTAAGTGCTGCTTCAATTAGGGCTAAATGAATACTCACAACAAGGGAGACTGGCCTTTATAGTTTTAACTGGGAGGCAGGTGGTGATTAATTCTTTGGCATCTTTCTGTTCAGCCAGATATAGAATCAACTCAAGTGCATTATAGAAGACAAAATAGCTCAGTGAATTACACTTCCTCTCCATTATAGAGTGAAAAAAATGACATTAACAAAACTCCAGAGTGAAAGTCACAGTATTTGAGAGTTCTCTAAGCACTCCATTCATGATCATTCAGGAATTATTCATAGGCCAGGGCTGAACATGTCCATTAAATTTTGGGCTTGAAATTCCAAAGCAATATGTGATTTCATGACGATGTTTGTCAACTACTTATAACAGGATAAATGTGAACTCTAAATTTCTTCACCTTTGTTAAACAATTAACATGCTTTCCATAAATTAAACTGCTCACAATTACATACAGCAGTCTATTTTGCTAACTCTTATTAGTTAAACTTACGAACTTCTTACTTGTACTTGTTTACATACCTCGTTGGTTGTGTTTCTAATCACTGTACTGGCCTTAGGAGCCATCATGTTTAGGTTGCATCTAAGTGGAGTGAGGAAACGATTGGGCCTTACTACTTTAGTCTGTGTGTTCTGCATGCTGACGATGCGTATGGTACCTTTGTCTGTATTTGTATTGCCATAATTACTGACTAAAAGTGTAGAATAATCTGTAGCTGGGAAAGTTTTTTAGAGCAGTGACAGTAAAATGACAGTTGTTGGCACGTGTCAAATCAGTGGCTGAACATGAGAAGGGAGAACAAGGTGCTTTGGGCCCTACAGCTGAATCCTGTGGTTTAAGGTGGTGAGATACATCAACAAACTTGAGGGAAGTCTGAGTAATTCATTACATTGTGTCTGCTTGAGCTGCCCAGGCGGGATGGTCTCTGTGAAGGAAGGGGAGATGATATTTTTTCTGAGTTTCTCCCTGCCTGGGCCAGGAGACACGTACTTCTCACCTCAAACAGCTGCAGCTCCTTGGCTTGCAGCTCCTATTTCTTGGGCAGAAGTATAAGCTATGTGATGGCAGAAGATGGCCACAGGAACCAGAGACTTCACCCAACAGCTTGTCCCAAAAACTGCAGCTTGCCTCAAGCCTAGCATCCTGGCTTGCTGTGGTGGGGCCCTTTCAGCTGCAGTCCCCGTCTGCAGGAAAGCAGTTGTGAGGTCGATGATGTGCTTGAGGCAGAGGGGTTTCTGGTGTACACTGCACATAGGGGAATTGCCATGTGCTTTGGGGAGCCAGGAGCTCATGTGGAGTGTCTGAGGTTACAGGGAGGAGAACAGAAGTCAAGCTGGACCTAAGAGGAAAGAGAGAGCGTGTGAGGAGCCTGGGGGACTGAGCAGGATTTGCTGTGTAAAGTTACTGTGTTAATTGACCCAAAGTCAATAAGGATCTGCCTGCAAGGGCACAGTGGGCAGTGGAAAGATCTGTGTGTAATCCTATTTATTTCTATTGTATCTGACATAATCTCTTTATTTTTCTACTTAAGAAATGTTCAATGCCCCTATTCTGTTTTAAGTTGAAAAGCCTTTTAGTCTTTCTTGGTGAGAACACTATGGAGGCAGTAGAGTCACGTCACAGTTCTGGCAGATTTGGGCTTCCATCTCTGCCGTGCCACCTTTCCCAGGCAATAAACCTGCTGCCAGCTGTGGGCAGCTTGTCAGAGGAAAACAGCAAAGGTGCCTCAAGGTTGAGTCGGATAGTCACTGTAAAATGCAGTTGCTGCACTGTTACAGAGTTCGGCTACACATTAAAATGATAAATACTAAAAAATCATAGTTTAAACTGTAAATCAAACAAAACTTAATTAGAAAATTAAAGAAATCCCTAGAAATTCTTGAACCATGAAATTGTTTAACTGGTAAAAGAAAGAAAAAAAAAAGTAACTACAACTTCAGAAGTTTAATTAACAAAACATATAAAAGTAGCTTGTATATATATGTGTATATTTAATACCAGACCTCTTGCATCTTTTTTACCACTTGAATCTTTTTTTTTTTTTTTCCAATTTATAGTAGTGTATTCATAGAAATAATAACTTTGCCACAGGGTTCACTCACAGTGAGATCAGGACCCAAAGGTTAGCTAGGTTCTGGATCTGATTCTGCCACCATTTTCACAGATAAAAAGTTCTGCTTGTTAAATACATTTTTTTTTTTTTTTGTAAGACCTTTTCATGATCATTTGAAACTACATACTTAATACAATTTTCCTATTTTCTGAAATGTTTATTTTAATATTCAAAAACACTTTGGAAAAAAAAAAAAGAAGGAAAACACTAAATACTAAATACTCTTGGAATTGTATTAACTGAACTGGAGGGTGAGTTCTCTTGAATTAGACTTGAATATACAGATGCTAAAAAGATTACGAAATTATAAAAATGATCTTTATAATAGGCTCTTGTAAAAATAAAACAAGGAAAAATTCCCTTTTTATTATGCGAAGGAAATTTTAAAATGTTGTCTCTGTGGAAAACTGTATTCTGACTTCATTGTATATCTTTATTAATACATGTAGGCTATATATAAAAACACTGTATAATGGAAAGGGCATTATCATTTAGGGCTGTTTTTAATTAACATTTTCAGATAATTGAAACATTTCCTGCATTTGTGCCAGATACCTTATGTGTTAATACCAAAAGATTTTATTCTAATAGCACTAACTAAAATTGAGACCGAGTGCATATGAATTCTCAATAGCACTAGGGGGATAAATGCTCCAAAGGCACAGTAAATGTATGCATTTTGTGTTTTAGGGAACAGCAGTGCAATTACTGTATAACCCTCACTTACCAACCATTTTAACCTCAATTTAATGTGTGTGGCAGTTCTCCCAGAATGACCTTGATGCAGTACTGAATGTTTTGCATTTTTTAAACAGACTTGAAGAGATACAAAGGAATGTAGTTCCTATTAATGGTTATAATACCCAAGGCTTATTTAACATTTTATAAATTGTGTTTATTGAAAACTTCCATCTACTTACAATATATTAAGTAAAATCCCTTCAGTCAGACCATAGCACCTTTTGTTTTGCACTGAACATCTGATCAGTTATTAGTTTGTACATGGAGAGATGCTATTTAAAGACTTACAAACTCCCTTGAAGTAAATTGTACCCTCCAGCTAAAACCTGACACAGTGCAAATAATACATACAGTATTCTGTATTGTCTTCAGTGGCAGGCTGCTGTTTTTGAGATCCCTCAGAGGCATCTTCATCCTCAGTTGTATGAGCCAAACTTTTGTGGATTGGTACCTTTGAAAACTTCAAATGCTGTACAATGCTATCAGGGCAATGGAGGAGCTGATCTCAAAGTCCACTATTAAAACTTCCCTCAAGGACATTTTCATTAGAACTTTGTACATGGACAGTTCAAAAGACTCAGCTATTGATTTTTGCTCAGAAGTCCTCTCTCTCTTCTCATATTGTTCAACATTTTGACAGAATTTCAAAAAACACAAACTGTGGCAGCAGAGGATTCCAGCTAGGATTTTATGCTGTTCATTTGATTTCTTAAGGCCGCATCCTTCCTGTGTCCTTGTCAACACTACAAGGAGAGGAGCCGTCTTAGAAGATTTGCTAAAAGGCAGAAGCAATTTCACAGCAATCTAAAAAAATCTGACCTTTCCACATACAGAAAATCTCTCTTAAGTAAATAACCTTTTTAGCTGTAAAATTTTGCTGAGACATTCATTTATCAAAAGCATAGATAAAAATCACTGCAGGTTTATCTCTTTTCACCATTTAAAAATTGCATTAAAAGGAACCCACCACTAATATACCTGGACTGTAGTACAACACCCCTAGCAAACCATATTATTTTATTTTAAAACAGAACTGTTGATTTAAAGCTTGTGATGCTGGAAGCTGAGCAATTAATTATTACCATCTGTACTTCATATCCTTACTCCTATTATCATTTCCATGGACACTACGTAATGAAGTTCATTTAGCCTCCACTGCATTTCCAGGATACAGTAGTTCAAATTTAATAGGATTTATGAAGAAGTTAATGAATGAGTGGTGCAATTATTTCTGTTTAAGGAAAATCATGATCTACTTGATCTTTATGAAAGACATATTGCAAGTCTTTTAATTGCTAGGTGGTTACAGGCTACATTGGTGGTTGACAAGGCTGACATTTTCTCACCTTTCACTTGATTTCACTGAACACATTTTGAAATACAAAAAATTTAAGAGAAATGCCTACTTTATGGGAGTAACCATATTTTGCAGTTGAGAAGACATTTTTCAGAGCCTCTTGAAATTATTTGTGGTGTTTTCATAAATTCTAGTTTTTTTCTAGTTTGTTCTATTTTGTTTTATTCATGGTCTATATCACCCTCCTTTGTATCTTTGTATGACTTTTGAGTTACTAACCACTGAGACTTCAGAACATTTGAATAGCAACTTAACTCCCCCCCCCCCAAAAAAAAAAAAAAAAAAAGTTAAAGCCATCCCTTATTCATCAAGACATTTAGTTTCATTTAATTTAAGACATTAAACACATTTCATTTCTGGATTATGCTGCATTTTTTATTTCCAAGACAGAGGCATTTCTATATGTAGAAAAGTTGGCCAGCACTGAACTACCAAGTATATTCAGTATATTAATAAAATTTTAATTAGCCTATGTTTTGAGATCTTTTTCCAATAAACTAGATTTCATAGAATGAAGAGGAGCTTGTCCATGTCTATTGGATTTCATTATTTCAGAAATTTCTAATTTCTTATTATTAGAATATTTTGATGCACAATACATATTGAGTTTGAACTCTCGTGTAAAAGTGAGAGCCAGGATCCTGACAGCTATGTTGCAATTCTGCATGTAAACATTCATAGTCCTCAGGTACAACAGAATTGTTTTAGTTTTATTGGTGTTTAAAATCACTGGTCAGACACTATGCAGTATAATTTGGAGAGCAGCGTGGCACTGACAAATTTCTAATTATACATCTTGCAAATTAAGAGACAGTCAAGGACTTTTAAAAAAAAAAAGTAAAGAAGGTGTTAATATAAACATAACCTTCATACATGCTTTCCAATCATCTTAAATACACACGGATCCTAGTATCTTTTTGCTATAAAAACAGTTTACTGGACTTGACTTAACGTCTCAGTTTTGGATTTCAAAATATATTTTTCCAGTAAATGTGCTGTTAGTCAGAAAAGACTATGTCTTCGTGAAGCTGTAACTGTGTATTCTCGGTTTTTTAGATTTAGATTTTGATTTTTTCTCTCAAACAAGCTAGAGAAACATTTCATGAACATCCATGATGAGTCAATTCATCTGTTTTGTTCATGTTGCTGTTAAAACAGAAATGAATAAACACCACCATCATCCCCCCTCCCTCTGCTTAAAAAAAAAAAAGAAAGAAAGAAAGAAAAAAAGTTCAAGGACTCAGGCTACATAAAGGTACAGTTTGTCAAAGCTCAACAATGCTATAGTGTCTCAAACACAATAGGAAAGAACAGTGTATAAAAAGAGGAATCTTCAACCCCAGTGATGGTATGGAGGTTATTTTTCCAAGGCTAAAAGAGGAGATCAAAATACACTGATCTGTTGAAAGACATGCCCTAAATAAGTTGATGCATTTGTACAATGGCAAGAGGCAGCTCGTAATACATTAGTAAAAAAGCCAGCAAGCCGGGAAGTCTGATGCACAGGCAGATACAGTATGGGAGTTTCATGAAAACCTTAGCATCATTTCTGCAGTGTACAAAACTGAGGTCAACTACACAAATTCTGTAGTCTGGCCCACTTGAATCTAAAATACAAAATGCTGAAATTCTCTCTTCGCTCCCTTTTTCAGAAATAAGCTCTAAGATTTCCTCCTTATCTTTGGCTTCCTAACAGTGTTTCAGTGGCTTATTACACACTTCTGGCTTTGTGTTCTGGCAGGGGATCTCTCTGGAGTCTTTAAAAGGGAGGCCAGCTAGGAAGGCCTGTCCTCTAGTCATCTCTTCAGATGGCAGTTCATAAGACAGCTTCCTTTCTGTTCCTCTGCCTATTCAGTGGAGCCTTCCTACCTAGCATTTTATCTCATTTTAAGGCATAAACTGCCTCAATGCCAATTTGCAAAGATGCTGCTTATTGTTGAATCCACAATGTGTATTTTCCTCTTTTTAAGTGGCCACATCTATGAAGCTTTGTTTGCAACACCTAATCATACTTCTGTGAGTTTATTTCAGTGTTAAGATAGTGCTCAAGAAGTTGAGTTAATTTAGACTTTCCCCCTTTTAATAAAAGTATTTTTACTTAGAGCTGGCTACAGTAAGGAGGGTGTTCTGCCTGGATGAACATCCATGTCAGATTGTTAGTTGCAATGGTATATTTGGTTTTGGTCTACCCAGAAAAGTCCTGGTCTATTCATTAAATGAACTAAAATCAACCTATACTTGCAACATTTTATGAATCATTAATATGCTGTAGTAGCATCTTTTTCCTATACAGCTCACTATTGCATCTTGGATTGAAATGCCAGTCTAAATTTCTGAGTAATTTTTAAGAATATACAATAGTGTTTATTCTTTTATTTACTTCAGAACTGGTAGAGGAAAAGTAAGAACTTATGCCCAAAATTTTAGCTCCTTCTCTAAAAAATTAAATACTTCCCACTTTCAAAGACCCTGATTGACAATGTTAGCTTTCAAATACATAACTACTAATAGTTATTGCTGAAGATAAATATCCCTAAATTTCAGACTTGTCCTTGTATTTAGAAATTGGTGAATTGGTAAATTCTGTTTTCCATGATAAAGTGAGGAAGCATAGTTACCCAATAAAGTAACAAATTTATTGTCATGCCATCTTGATTTACTAGAAAGCAATGTTAGGAACTGTAAAATACATGGTATAGTTCTTTCCACATATTACATGCTTTACACTCTTGGTAAATAGGGAGATGGTTTTACAGAAGAATATTTATCTTACTCCTTATGTTCATAAATATTTCAAAAAGTTTATGAGAATAGCCTTTCTGTGGAGGCTGTAGAATAAGCAAACAGGATAGTGGTTGATGGATCTCTTGGCACTCAGTGAGCACAAGCTGTGCTCCAAGCAAATCCATGCTCCTATGGTCTTTCTAATATACCTTATCATTTCAGGTATATTTCAGATGATAGAAAATGACTCAGAAATGTTCTGTTTGTTTGTTTGTTTCTCCTAAAAAGGAGGTTGGAATGAAGATACTTAGGTGGATTTAATCTGCTTACAGTCATACTGAATGTAACTGTCCTCACAAATGTTCTGGGGAGTTTTCTCTTAGTTTCTGATCAATTCTAAAATGTTTTGACAGAATATTGTACTTTAATATACAGAATAACATGATTGACATAATACACTCTACTGTGCATATGCACATATCTCTCTTTATTGCTATTAAAAATGAGGCAAATGGGAGAAAGACAAACAAATAAGCAAAAAACAACATAAAAAGCCTTCCACATCTGTGACAACTTGTGCAAGGATCTGTGAAGTCATCATAGCAGCAGTAACAAATGGCTGTAAAAATACCATATGACTTCTCTTCCTGCCTCCTTGGCAGAACAGAAATGATGCAGACGGATTGGGCTGCGAACCAAGAAAGTGAATAAACACATTCCACTACTATTTGGAACTCAGATTTGATAAAATGCTATCAGGAAGTATCAAGTGAGGAAAAACGGAACAAGATTGTTTGTAAGGGAAAAAGGACAGCCTAGAAAGAAAATAAAAGATATTTAAAGGGGAAACAACGATGCAGAAGTTGATGATTTCAGGTAATGTCATTCGCTAACTTATTGAAACACTGCCTTGCTATTGTAACTCAACTAAATTCAGTGGAGTTAAACTCAGAAAAAAAAAAAAAAGAAAGAAAGAAAGAAAAGACTAGTGATTTTAATGGAGTTGTAGTAGAATTAAAATACTCAAGCAATTTGGACAAATGAGTTTAAAGCTTACTGACAAACGGGATGTCCGAAAGGGAAAAAAAAAAAAAAAAAAAAAAGCTCTCTACAGGAAAGAAGTGTCAAAATCATTTTTATTTGGTTTAATAATATGTTCCTCTAGCATTCCAGATACTGAAATACTATGAACTAGTTTATTCCCTTGTTTCAAAAGATTTTATTATGTCTTAGAAGTCAATGAAAAGAATTCGATTGACTGCAACAGGCACTAGCTCAGGCTCAGATAAAAGAAAGGATGGAGAGAAGATATTTCTCCTTTCAGTTACTAGATGAGCAAATCAGCTTTACAACCATCTTCTGTCTGCTAATGCTGCATCTTCTGCTCATTTCAGAAATGGGCTTCTAAAGCCTAGCAGTATGGAACACCTGCAGTTCACTAACCAAACTAACCAAACTACCTAGTCAACTACCGCTAACCAAATTATCAGTATCTTCACCTTATAGATTATAATTGACTTCACAAGCTCTTTTTAGCTATTCTTTATCTAATTCCGTATCTTAGGTATTGCCTATTATTTATATTTTATACTGGCTTAAATCTGGGCAGAGTTCTAAATGGCATTATTTAGACTTTATGCTTTATATAACTTTTTCTAGGAAGTGCCCTTGATATTGGTCATCAGCTCAGGAGCCTGAAATGCTTAGATGCAACTTTCCACAAAGCACTTACACACCAATTAAACAAAACAAGACAATAATACATTGGAATAGCTAGAACACAAAGCCTGGTGCTTCTTCAGGAGAAAATCTATATGAGTTCTAGACATGTAGACGTGCTTGTCTCTTACCCTATCTATTCCCTTTAAGATAAGGAAACTACTTTTGTGGATATAGTAGTATGCGCATATTGGGTTTGAAATATTATCTAGTGGCATTAAACAAGATGCGGCCAATAGCTAAAAATGTTCCTTATCATTTTGAAAATGACAGTCAAATTGACAGTAAGTTTAGTTCTCAAACCATAATGGTATATGCTGAATATATACAAAAATTAAATATGGTGGGTGATCTTGCACACTTAATCTTTTTAAGATGTTCTCTTAGTAGTCCTGACAAATATCAAATTGAATGTAGCCATCAATGTACCATTGCCACAAAGAGTTGGCTGATGGTACCCTGGGCTCCATTAGGTGAAGTGTTGCCAGCAGTTTGAGGGAGGTGATTCATTCAGCACTGCTGAGTCTCCACCTGGAGTGCTGTGTCCTGGGCTTCCTAGTCCAAGAGAGACATGGGGCTACTGGAGAAAGGGGCCACTGAGGTGATAGACTGGAGCAACTCTCTTGTAAGAAAAAAGCTGAGAGAGCTGGGACTGTCCAACCTGGAGAAAAGATGGCTTGGCAGGGGAACCTCATCAACGTGGCCAACTACCTGAAGAGAGGGTGCAAAGAGGACAAATCCAGGTTGTTTTCACTGATGCCCACTGACAGAACAAAAATCGCTGAGCATAAACTGAAGCACAAAGGTTTTGTCGGAACACGAGGAACACCCCCCCACCCAACCCCCTTTTTTTTCTTACTGTGAGGGTGACTGAGCACAGGTTGCTCAGAGAGGTTGTGGAGTCTCCATTGTTGAAAATTTTCAAAAGCTGTCCAGACACGGTCCTGCTCAGCCTGCTACAGGTGACCCTGCTTTTGAGCCAGGGGATTGGACAAGATGAGCTCTGGAGGCCCATGCCAATCTTGACCATTTTGTGATTCTGTGAATAATACTGTTTTCACACTGTTATAATACTATTTTGTATTGTAACACTTACAGGCGAGTTGGGTAATTCTTTAATGCAGAATGTGCTATATAAACCTAGTGAATGGCAATTTCTATTTTTCATTTATACACTAGAAAGACATTCATAAAGATGATTTTCCACTTTGCAACAGCCTATGAAGATTTATAAGCACTTTTGTGTAGAGGTGACAAATTCAGATGCAAAACATGATCTACCCAGTGTTAGTATGAACTCCTGACAACGCTAGGAAGGCCACCAGACTAATAACAACAGTCTGCCAGCTGAAATGGAATGTGGCAATTTCAGTAGATTATCTGTATGTAATTCAAACCAGTTGTAGTAGTTTGAAAGACTTGTAACGTTTTCTCCTTAATTTCCTGGCTCTTACCACTTTAGCTAGACTCAACCTTGATTTTACACCATTGTCTATGTATATTTTTATAACCTTACAATTATACTTTCTTGCAGATTTCTAAATTGCTGCTTTATAACTTTTGATGTCCTGCTTTTTGATCCATTAATAGATCTCATCTATCTTCTGTTTCTGCTTTTCTTCTTCTCTTAGTTGTAGTATCATTTATGCCATCATTTACCCTTCATTCCTTTTCACGGAACTGTTTGGCCCAATTCGTTTTACCCTCCTGTTTAATCCATTGTACTCAGTTCTTTTCGTTTTATGCTATGTAATAAATAGTTCTAAGCAGTCGCCTTTTATGTCATTCACTGTTCTACTGTGTATGCAGATAGCCTTTTCTATTAGCCAAATCCTGTTATATTGGGCTTAAATACATCATAGGAATACTAGTAAAGTGAGTCTTTTATCATCTAACATGAAAGCTTTTTCTGTGAAAAAAAAATAAAATCTGATCCTGAAAGAGGTAAGTGAAGCACTTTTCTGAAATATTGTTAAAACTTGAATTTATTTATTTATTTATTTTAATAGGATCACACTAAAACAACTGTTTGCTTAAAACATTAACAGTCCAATATGAATCTCTACTATTTTGTAGAGGAAGGTTGGTGACACCATTTTTATTTAACACTGGTACACAGTGAAGCACAGAGGAGGATATTCATAAAAGCTAGCTTTAGCCTAAAGGGTTTAATCTTAGCAAGCTTTCTTGGTAGTCAAATGAAAACTAAAAGGTTCCTCACTGGAGGATTTCCTTTCAAACAGGTACTTAATTTAGCCAGTTCTGACTTTCCTTGGAGTATTATATCTTTTTCATCCGCTGCAGAGGCTACCTAGGAAGATTAGATGTATTACATTAATTTGCCCAGAGAGGAGTTATGCTTCTTGTCTAATATCACATGCAGAGGGAGTGGTAAAAATGGATTAGACCCTCAATCTCATTCTAACACCCCTTCCGTAAAACCCCCGTTCACAAGCAACTTCTCCTTCTGTACACAAGGATTTAATTTACATAGTATTTCATTTGTGTCTAACATCTTTCGTTCTATGAATGTCTGCAGTTTTATCTCTCATGTCTAACTGCCTTGTCCTACATTTGCATTACATTTTTTAGTTGCCCATCTGTCTTTATCACATTAGTTTACCTGTTCAAAATTAAAGCAGCTTCAGGCATTTTCTTTTTAATGATTCACTGAGCTTATTTCAGAGAACTACCAAAATAAGACATGTAGTTTTATTCACTGATCAGCTCTTGAGGTTGAGATATTCTAACATGTGAATTCCTGTTTTTCATTTTCTTGAGACATTAAAGAAGTGTATTTCCAACTGAGGAAATGGAAGATGAGTGTTTTATTCAAAGGACTTCAGATTCCTTCAACTAGAAATCGTAGTATTGTCAGTCCCAAGTGTTGAGAAAGAACACATTGGCAAAATTTAAGATTAACTTCAAAATCAGAACACTGTGATTCTTTTTGCCTTATGCTGTTGAAGGCACAAGGCATAGTGTTTCCTAGTTCTTGTTTAGCTAGAATCTTATCTTAAATCAAAAAAAAAAAAAAAGGGGGGGTGGGGGGGGAGGGGAGGGAGATAAAAGCCAAAGTTCTTGTATATTTAATCTAATGTTTACTAACTGTTGACATAACAGTTTGCTGTGCAATCATATATAATTTCAATTAATAGTTTTAATTAATGCTGTTTTAACCTTCAGTCTTTTCTTCCAGTTTGGCTGTTTCAGTCTTCAGTGATGGACTGTTCTCCAGTTGCCTTTATTATTATATTCTCTCCTCTACTTGTACTTTTGCTGATAACTTTTTGTTTTTGCTGTTAATACTCTTTTCTTCTATTTATATCCTGATTTTATCTTCTTACTTGAGATATTGCATAGCACCAGTCTTGCTCCTGAATTGATTTTTTTTTCATCTTCACTGTTTTATTTCTATGCTCTTATGTTTTTTAAAATACGCACTTTTTAAGTATGCATTGATTTCAGTGCTATTCAAATATATGCTTATTGTGTAAAAAGGGGTTAAAAACTTGGAAATCTCTGTTTATTGCTATGAAATTATAGTTTTAGCCTAAGAGTTTATAATCTCATATATTAAAAACAACAACAACAAAAAGTACATGTAATTATTCTATATTCTGGAAGTCACTGTGTGCCTCCAATAAATTCTGAATGGCTGAACAATTAAATCACATTTGAAAGATTAAAAGAGGAAACAAAGACTCTAAGTTTAAGTAAGATTTGTGAGCATTAAGTTTCTGACTAGAAAGGCCACGTTAGTGCACCTGTGGTGGAAATGACACCTGTGTCAGGTATCTCTTGGACATCAGCAGAGAATCCACATAGGATATTGACATAGAAAGCCATGCTTTAGTTCTTGTGATCACAAAACTGCTTCTAAGCCAGTTCAGCAGCATATAAATCTGCATCTAGATTTTTCATTGTGAACAGTGCAGACAGAAAGCCTGTGCTCCTAGGAATACATGTGTTTGTTGTGCATGGCTGTATGCACATACTCTAATGAACACATATAAACTCAACATTCAGTTGAAGCAAACAAATACTTGTCCCCTGCTGTTTCCTTAATAGCTTTTATTAGTGGTCAGTGGTGGCAGTGCTTACATTCTTTTACTTACATTCTTTTCTCATCTGAAGAAATTGTTCATATCTTCCCAATAGGGACTGTGCATATACAGTTCATTTGCCACAACCTATGAAGTTACACAACAGAACAATTTTTTTCCTTCTAATGATCTCATTCCTATCACAGTACTTCAGCCTCATTCTCCCAAAATGCAAAATTTGGGATTTTTCTGTGCTTTTTCATTCTGTGAGGTCTAGATAGTTTGTTTTTGTTGGGGATTGAGTTTCATTTTTTTTTTTTTTCCCCTGGTAATTCAGTGACTTTTTGGTCCTTTTTCCAGTGTTTCAAAACTCAAAGACAGTTTCTGCACAAATGTGATTTGACAATATTTCAGATAAAATCTGGAGGTTTAATTTAGCAAGAAACTCATGTTAAGATTCTATAATGAATTCTAGGATAGACATTTTACAGCATCACCAGTCTTCTGGATCATATCCGCTGTTTTCACTTAATTGCATGTCATGTAACATCTTCCACAATATTGAAAATATAGTTCTCCCTGTATTTTACCTTTCATTTCTTCACCTGCTTTTCAAAGACAATTTGTTATCTGGCCCTCACTTCCATAAAATCTTTAATATCCTTACAACCACCTTCACAGTTAATTAAATCACAATAGTCCCATTCTACATATCGTAGAAATGTAGGAAACAGAACTGCAGGGGATGTCAAGAACTTACCTAGTCCATCTCCCTCTGTTAGGACAAGATTATGTCTGTAAAAATCTTGACAAATATTTGTCTAATTTGGCCTCTAAAATCTCTAGCAGTTGATATTTCTATAACTATGTTCTGAGTATGTTTTTTCAACCAGTTGTATGCTCGCTTTAGAGCAGTTTTCCTAGCTACCCATATCTGTAGCTTGGTTCTCAGAATGGCATGTGAGATAGTGTTGAAAGGCTTAATAAAGCAGGATATATGACATTTACTGTGCATCTCCTATGCAATCTTTTATCATGGGAGGGTAATTAGCTCTCATAAATTACTGAAGCAGGTCCTTTAATATGCTTTCTTTCCTTCTCCTCTGCTGGTGAACTCGCATGTGTTTTTCTCCATGTGCTGTTTCTGAACTAACAACCACCTCTGTATTAAAACAGCCATCTTGAAACTACCACACAGATGCTGACAGATGTGTGATGTAAATTAAGAGTAAAAATGTGGGCTCAGTACTGTGCTTTCTCTTTTACAGTGTGTGGTCATTTCATGACACCATATTTTCTTTTCTGTTCTTTTGTGTAAGGCTTTTTAAAGGCAAAGCAGTAAGTCATCAGCTTGATTTACTATACCATCTTTTAAAACTTTTGATGCCAATCTCACAAACATCAGCACTTCAGGTAGAATAATGCATCCTTAAACTACAACTGGGACTATTCCCCTCATGACTGTACCTAGATTGTTGAGACTAGAGAACTTTAGGAATCTTTATTAGCAGAAGAGTTCTATATTTTCCAATTATTTGCATTTGAGATTAATACAATGATGAATTTACATTCTATTTGATGACTGAGGAGATTAATTTATAAGCAGTTTATCTCTGGAATCCTCTTACAACATAATATAAGCAAGAGTGGTGGCATGCCCAGCTAGCATTACTCACTAGTGAGAATTTGAGCTAATTTCAATTTCAGCTATTAATTTCAGCCAGTTTTTCACTAAATTTGTTAGCTGGCAACCTATGCGATAATTAAATATTATCTCTATTTTAATTAAGTGTGAAACACATGATGGTGAGACACATGATGTATGCAAACTTAGAAACATTTTGCTAGCAGTTTCTCAGTCACTTATGCTCTCATATGTAGGCTTTATTAATGGTGTTCAGAAAAACAGCTGAGTTCCAGTGTTGCTTAACTCATTGTTTTATTCATTGTCTAACTTTGAGTGTTAGCCAATTGGTATGTTTTTAATGATTTCTAATTTACTTACAGTTGTTTTTGATAGACATTTGCTTCACTGAACTAAAATTTAGAGTATGGTTTGAAATCTTTCCAATTAGAAAGTGGTTGAATGGATTTTTTATATATTTTTTCCTCTGGAAATATTTTTTCCCCTTTCTTAGTTTCTTTGTTTTGAATTGAAATTAAATATCATGATTGGTGCAACTGTTGGTCATCTGCCAATTTCATTGAGCCTTCTACTTCACTTCAATGAATTTTCACAGGGGAAACAGCAAAAGAAGAATTAATAGTTAGATTTAATTGTATTTATTGCTATGTTCCTTAGAATGTTGTGTAGCTTTTTGCAGATATCAGACTTACTTTAGACTAGAAAAATTATATAAGGTCTACTTTTGGCTAAACTAAATATTGAACATAATTTTAATGATAAACGTTTCTCCTTGCCAGTGTCACATAACCAGTTAAATGGGAAAAAGTGAAACCAATTGAAACAGCACATACTGTAAAAGGCTGGATCAAAATTAGAGTGGGCAGCCGAGCTCAGTACTTGTAGGGTGAACCCTTACTGTCACTGTTACTTTTGCCGCTTATTAGAAATTGCCCAAGATAAGATGAACCCATTTGGACCACCCGCTTATTGAACTACAAAATGATAGACTTAATTGTGGGACAGAATACAAATACATATATATATCACAGAATCACAGACTTTTTAGGTTGGGAGAGACCTCTAGATCATTGAGTCCAACCTCTGACCTAACACTAACAAGCCCTCCACTAAACCCTATCACTAAGCTCTACATCTAAACGTCTTTTAAAGACCTCCAGGGATGGTGACTCCACCACTTCCCTGGGCAGCCCATTCCAATGCCTCACAACCCTATCGGTAAGGAAGTTCTTCCTAACATCCAACTTAAAACTCCCCTGGTGCAACTTTAGCCCATTCCCCCTCGTCCTGTCACCAGGCACGTGGGAGAACAGACCAACCCCCACCTCGCTACAGCCTCCCTTGAGGTACCCATAGAGAGCGATAAGGTTGCCCCTGAGCCTCCTCTTCTCCAGGCTGAACAAGCCCAGCTCCCTCAGCCGCTCCTCGTAGGACTTGTTCTCCAGGCCCCTCACCAGCTTCGTCGCCCTTCTCTGGACTCGCTCAAGCACCTCCATGTCCTTCTTGTAGCGAGGGGCCCAAAACTGAACACAGTACTCGAGGTGCGGCCTCACCAGAGCTGAGTACAGGGGCACAATCACCTCCCTAGCCCTGCTGGCCACACTGCTTCTTATACAAGCCAGGATGCCGTTGGCCTTCTTGGCCACCTGAGCACACTGCTGGCTCATATTCAGCTGACTATCCACCATCACTCCCAGGTCCTTCTCTGCCTGGCAGCTCTCCAACCACTCATCTCCCAGCCTGTAGCTCTGCTTGGGGTTGTTGTGCCCCAGGTGCAGGACCCGGCACTTGGCCTTGTTGAACTTCATGCAGTTGACCTCAGCCCATCGGTGCAGCCTATCCAGATCCTCCTGCAGAGCCTTCCTGCCCTCAAGCAGATCGACACACGCACCTAACTTGGTGTCATCTGCAAACTTACTGAGGGTGCACTCGATGGCCTCATCCAGATCATCGATGAAGATATTAAAGAGGACTGGCCCCAGCACCAAGCCCTGGGGGACGCCACTAGTGACTGGCCTCCAACTGGATTTGACTCCATTCACCACGACTCTTTGGGCTCGGCTATCCAGACAGTTTCTAACCCAACAAAGCGTACACCAGTCTAAGCCACGAGCAGCCAGTTTCAGCCAGTTTCTTGAGGAGAAAATATCACATATATATATATATATATATATATATATATATATATATATATATATATATATATATATATATATATATATACACACATATGTATGTAATAGTCACAATCTTATAAAAGTATTTTCTGCTTTTATTAATTTCAGTTTCCTACTTTTCTTTCTGTATCCTCCTGCTTGAATGCATGCTTGATGTTTATTTAGAAAGATGTTACCTGTCTTCTCAACAAGCTTGAATACTATGCTATAATAATCAGAATAAAGTAAAACCCAAACAGTTATCTATATTGTGTGGAATTGGAAAAAAAAATGCTGCAGTCATTCGTGAGAAATGGGAACAGTTGAAATAATGTTTCAGATTTTGTCCTAATTTTGAATTAAATTTCTGAGTTTTAATCTAAACCCAGTTGAAACACTTACCTTTATGAGCTCTTTCCAAATTCTCTTTTTTTTTTTTCCTCATTGAATAAAAGAAAATATGCATACATTTATACCTGGATGCTTATAGAGTTAGCATATTTGTACCCTGCAAGTACTATTAGATGGTTTCACCTTTTACATCTAATAAATCATGGAAAAAAATGCAAGTGTCTCTAGATATAGTTTAGATTTAGATATATCAGATAAAATGATGTGAAGATATGTTGCAAACTATTTGAAAATGGTAGAAAATGTATTTTAAGGTCCTACACGCTAGTTCCTCCTACTCCTAAGGAAGGTACAGATGTATATATAGTCTGATGTCTCTGATTCTTGCCTTTAAAGGTAAATGATACAGTATGGCAGTCAACTCACTGTAGGATTTTTCACCCAATACTTATAAACTGAATTTTGTTTCAAAATATGACTTGTTTTCCAACATGATGATTATGTAAAGGAGAGTATTTGTTTTTCCTCTGACAGTTGGAACTAGAACATATTTTCTCAATACTGTGAAGTGTGTAGCTCTCTTGTAGTTTTCTTCCATGTATTCAGAAACCTCAACTACCTGCAGAGTGTAACCAGAAGTGCAGTTTTGGTGTGAATTTTCAAAATATACAAGTTCTTCTATTTAAAGAAAACAGTTGATGTATTTACCCTAACCTGTTTGTATGGGTACACATTTAACTGGAGAGACATAAAAATTTACATAGCAGTATGAAAAAGATTTTGTTAAGAGGTCTCCCTGTTGTGAGTTTTTCCTTTTGTTTCATGCTTTCTGACACAGTTTTGGACTGTTCTTTGGAATTTATAAAATTGCAGTTTAGATTAGGAGTGAAAATGAAAAGAATGAATGAGTTTATTGGCATTTTTTACCATTTTTCCAAGCCTCTCTTCCAGTGAAAATGATGCTGAACGTATTCATAGTACTTAAGTGGTACAATTGAAAAGATGGAAATAGGGATCAACTCAGGTGATACCCAGTGGAATTCTGTTGACTGCAATGCCAGTATTGGCAGGCAGAACGATGGCAGAGGACATTTATCCTTTTAGAAAATAGGATAATTTGAGGAAAAAAAAAGCAATTCGGCAAACAACAGGAACAACAACAAAACTACCCTAGAATTACTATGCTACTATGTTACTATGTTAGCCCACTCCAACATTGACCAGAAGAATCAATATCTGTTGTGTTTAAAAGAATAAATGAATAGTTCAAATCTTCACTGTTTCGTTTTCAATTTCATTTTATTAGAAAGCAAGTGACAATTTGTTTTTTTTTTTTTTTTTTTTTTTTAGAAGAATCATTCATTAGTTACAGGAATAATCTATCCTGGAATTAGTTGTTTGACTTAAAATTACCATGGTAACAGGCATTATTTTTGTAATATTGTTTAGCATTTAGTGCTTGGAAGGTATTAGCATCCTGAACATTTAGAACGTGAGAAATACAGTAACTGAAAATATTAACTGTAACTGCAAATCATAATTGTGTTGGCTATATACCTTTCAAAAGTGCGTGTTTCAGGGTAAATTATTTTATCCCTTTGAGAGAAATACCTTTTTTTGTCCTTGCACCATATACGAAGGACAAAGAAATCAAATGTGCCTTTCTCTGTGGTAATAAAGCAAATAAACGAAAGAAGAAATCTATCACCAAAAATTTTTGCAGAACTAGTACCAACTTCAGAGTTCTGGGAATATGAAAAAAGGAACATATATTATCCTGAATGAAAATGCATTGTGCAGAACTGCTTGAGCTCTGAGAGTAATTTAAGCAAGGTTAATATAGTAGTGGGTAACACAGGATGTGAAAGTTGTTTCCTGTAGCTTATGTTCTCTTTGCATTCTCATTCCATTCCAAGTCAATTCTTCTGATGAACGTAACTGAGAAGTTATTTGTGCCAGTATTCACAGTTTTTATAACATAAACTAAGTGCCAGTTCTTCTTGAATCTGATGAGAAATATTTTGTAACGCATTTTTTCAGATTATTGGAGTATATGCATATGTATTAAAACAAGAAATGTGGTTGCAAAAACTGAAGAATTCTTAAGTACCAAGACGCATAGAAAAAAATACAATTGTCTAGCATTTCATACTGAGAAAACCTACTGCAAATTTGCCATTGTGCCTAGAGATGAGATGGCATTCTTTTCATTTTTTTTTTGGAATTAATCACAGAAGCTTGACACAGTTCTTATAAAGTAATACTTTGAAAAGAGAGAAACTTTGCCAAAAGTACATTTGTTTTCATATTGAAGCAATACATGCTTAAAGGTAAACTTTCACTTTCATTATAGAGAAGTTGAGTAGAATTTTTCTGTCAGTACATTAATCATGATTGACTAATTGGCTTGACAGTACATTGCCAGTATTATGATAACAAACAGTCCTTGTCCTAAATAACTTAAAGTCAAAAAGACAGAAGACAAGAAGAGTAGGAGGTATAAGGTAGAATAAATTCTATAACTAGGACAAATACCATTCTTGTTCAAGAGGGGTCTTTTGATTGTGCGTTTGTGTGTGCTTCTAGGTGTAATTATGAGAAGGACTTCAGTGTAGGAAAAAAAGGGAGAGGAACTTTGGTTAAAAAAAAAAAAAAAAAGATTAAGGGAACAATTCTGGGAAAATAGGAAAGATATTAAATGAAGTTAAGATAATCAGTTTAGAGAAAAGAACAGAGCAATCAAACTGTCTTTGCAAGAAAAGATTCATTCAGAACTAGTGAAATTTTGCTTCATGGACAGATTTTTGTCAGTAGTTGCTTCCAGTGGTACACTCACTTTCTGAAGTATGCAGTTTTCCTGCAAGCCAATGTCTCCTAAACAGAATTTTCAGTCCTCATCAAATCTAAGTTATTTCTTTTTGAGTAATTATGAATTCATGTTAAATTTGTTACACAATTTCAGATGGGAAAGAAGTATTTGTTGGGTGAAAAGGTACAAACTTGAAGAAATGAATTATTCTATTTTGTATTGGAGAACATATTTACTACTGTACATGAAAATTTAAAGAAATTTCATGGCTTTTATTCAGAGCAGGTTGAAAGGAATGATGTTGTCAAGTCAAACAAAAGTAATTAGTTAAGCAAACAAAAAGATAGTTATTTAAAAAATAAAAAACAGCATGTCAAAAGCATGTAATCAGTAACATATTTTATCATTGAATAAAATTAGATTACTTAAGTCATTAATTTTGAATTCTGAATCATGAAATAGTTCTGAAAATTGAAATGATTTATGGATAGTTTATGATCACAATAGATATTAGATGTGGTGAATTTTTTATTTACTGAATTATTGGTTGAGCTTTTGTCTCAGCAAAATACATTAACATATTTTCTCTTTGGAATTGGGGAGTCTGGTTTTTGTTTGTTTGTTTGTTGTTGTTGTTGTTGCTTTTGTTTTTCCTGATTTGTTTTGTTTTTGAGAGAAAAGCGAGCACATCTTAGCAGTGTTGCCAGTGACCTGGTAAATCAAATGAGCAGGATACAAAATAGCTCTATGCTATTTGCATTTTGAATCAGAATAAACCTTTATGCATTGTTTTTTGTAACACAAATAGAGGTTCAGGAAAGACAGGTAACAATTATTTCTGGATATTTTATATTTCTCATCTTTTTTGAAGATTGGAATCCATATCTGCAGTCTTGGTGGTTTTTTGTTTTGTTTTGTTTTGTTTTGTTTTGTTTTGTTTTGTTTTGTTTTTCATACAATTCTGAGCATAAAATGCCGTGATACTTACTAAAACAACACTGAATTCTGTGGGTCCTAAGTCTTACTTACTATTATATAAAATATAATTACTTATTATATTTTTTACTTACTGATATTTTTTCCCTACAACTATAAAAAGATGTTTGTATGTGTAATGGAAAGGTAAAGTTCACATAGAATTTTGGTTTCTGAGACCAAGTATTTTGAGAGCTAGTAGGTACTGTGAGTGCTTTATGATTACATTTACCAACAGCATGACAACATACACTTCAGTGTATTCAAAGGAAAACATAATCAGGTAGCCAAAGGAGAACAATTATCTTTCATACTAATTGGCAAGTTCCTTTTAACCTTTAATTAACTGTGAATTTTCAATAGGTCTGAATCGTCTTGTTAGGCTTCTTGCTGGTAGAATGTCATGGAAATAGCTTTTCTCCTGATTGCACAGATGCAGTATAAATAAAATATAGGTGCATATACTGTATATAAGGTCATAATCCTCATTTGCACTTTGAAGTGCATAAAGTATGAAAATCTTACACTGCTGAAAGCACTGGTGCTGCCAGGAATTTTTACTTTTAGCTTCAAAAGAAAATTCAAATAGATTTTGCATTCTCGGTTTGTTTCTCTTGGCACATTTTTGATACAATCAACAGCAGTTACTTGAAAGGCTCAGAACTGATTAGCATAGAGCCTAATATGCCTTCTTTAGATGCCGTCCTAGAGAATATTCCCTGCAGAGCAAAGGTTAAGATGCACAGAAGAAACAAAACACTGTTCTCCGGAGTGCTGAGTTATTCAGCATTCTAGAGAGTGCTTGCTTTAAGATGTGCTACTCTCTTTTCGGTGAATGGTTTATAACAGAAAATAAAAGAAATACTACATTTTCAAAACATTTCAACCATATTATCTCTACAAGCAGATATTTGACTATGCAATGTGTTCATGTTCATATCTATTTGTTATATATACCAATGTATTATATATATGCAAATTAAACATCTAGGCATATAGTGGATAGGAAAGGTTGTTAGAAAAGAAATGGTTTCAATCAAAACCCCTTGCAACACAATATCTTGCAGGTGTACAGGCAGTAGTAGTAAAAGGGACATCAAACCACGTAAGTCACATGGGTTCCATTGATTTTTTTTCGCTAATTAAACAAAACAGTTGTAAAGCAATATACATTAAAAATGGGATGGATAGCTTCATGTTTCCAGCTTTGGTCAGATTCCAATTAATATGCACCGGAGAATTCTTTGACATGTGCAGTGATTCTCAGTGCAATGTCCTCAGTGTCTGCCTTGCTTGTGATCAGCTTTTTCTTTTTGTTGTACGTTTTGCTTTCAAATTATAGCCTCACTATGCAACTGACTGAATTTAGATATCTTTATACAAGTCATAGTCGTACCTTTGTATTTCCTTATTTTCCCATTTCCTAGCCAAATTCTACCTGTGAGATGCCTTGTTTCTTGTTTGAAACATCAGTACCATTTGCATTCTGTGTTGCCTTGCATCAAATTATTTTCAGTATTCCATCAGTACCAATCAGGTGGCCACATCTTTTTCTTAGTGGAGTTTCTGATTACACAAAGGCATAAGGAACAGAGAGAATGCATGTAGTGCGTTACCCATATTGCTTTTTCTTAGAGATTCACCCATATATATAGGGGTTGCAAGGAAGATGATCCATTTTTATAAACAACAGAATGTAACTGTGATCCATGTAGAGAGGAACAATAGAAGATCAGACGAACCATGACTTCCCTTTTTTCTTTTTATGCATACCCAGAGACTTAGCTGTTCTCATGTCTCATTTATTATATGCATACTGCAGGGGAATTATGTGAAGAAGCCCTTCCAATTCACTATATATGAGAAGAACCCATTTAGATTAAAAAGGAACATTTGTTAGACAATACAAGAACTCACTGCCAAACTGGTTTCGAAATTGCTGTTGTGCAAAATTGCTGCATTACTACTGTGCGTTGAATAATGCTAGTGATAGCATTAACAGTAGTTTCACAGAATGAGGACTTGCATGGGACACTTTGCCTCTGCAAAATGCATTACTATCTACAATGAATTATTGTTTGTTTGTTTGCTTGTTTTTAATTTCTTAAATGTTTGATTCTGATAAAAATAATTTACTAAAAATGAAGAGGAAAAAGTAATTCTGATAAAGTAAGATTCTGACAGTGTTTGAGCATGCCTGTAAAATCTAACAGGCATACTCCAACAAGAGCAAATCTAGTATTGCTGTGTGTATTTTGTTGTTGTTGTTGTTGTTGTTTTTCCAAAGGATAGCTTATTTTGAAAACAAAATGGAGTATTCTTGATGAGCCTTGGAATCAAGGCTATGCTTCGCAAAACGTTTTGTCTACTGAGGGCTAAGTAGCTAATGAAGTAAAGGTTGCCTGTGCAATCTGTATCTTAGGCCTGCTAAAACAAAGTGGCTCCATCTCGTGCTGCATGCTGTCCTCTTCATTCCAGCAGCATTTACAACTGTAATAGACGTGAAATATTCCCTACAGAGATGTATGTTTGGATATAAGGAAAGGAGTGGTTCTATCAATAGAAAACATGTTACCAAATTACTTAGATCTTTTCTTTGTGTATAAAAAAGCACTATACCATGCAAATGGAGTATCATCTCAGCAGTGGATTAGGAAGGAACAGTTACTCTCACTGGAACCCTGGGGAGGGGAAAATGTTTTTAGAAATTGCTAGATTTGTTTTCTTAGGTTTCTTGTGATATGACAGGCCAGATCATTTTGACTGTACTCATGTTGATGAATGACTTTCCCTACAAGTAGTGCCACTAAAAAATGAGATTATTCAATTCAGCAAAAAGCATCTTCAAAATGCCATATAGACATACAGACAGGAAGAAATCATTACCACCTAGAAGCATTATTTTAGTCTTTTCTTTGAAAAGAGTGTGAGATGGTTTAAGATTCAGACTACTAATTTGTAGCCAGTATGATGCTCTTCATCATTAATTCCACTTCTTTTTCAAACACTATCTTTCCAAGGAAAGCACAAAGATAATGAACAAAGTATTCTTGCCTTGTCATTTATACTGTGCAAGCTGATTGCTGTCGTAGTTCAATGGAATGCTTGTTAGTCTGGAAGACCTCTGCATTTTGCTGGAGGGACAATATTTTCCTAACCTTTGCCTAAGTATGTGCTAATTTTATTGCTTTGTCACACCTGAAACAGTGTTCTGTAGCTAGGACACTCAATGTACTCACTTTTCCCTAGCCATTTAGCAAAATAGGACTGGGTAGAACAAATTCATTCACTTCCAACAATAGGAATATCTGCCCCTTATTAATTTCTTGTAAGGACTTAGAACATCCTTCCTTAAGGGACTGATTAGCTTTGTTTCTAATGCCTGCATAGATATGAAAACTAATCATTTTGTTTGTGACCTAGACTAGGGATATCACTATTTTACCTGGCAAGAATTGTCAGTCTTACTTCCTTCCCAGAATAAATTTAAGGTAGGAAAAAATGTTATTTTTGCTCAAAAGTTATTATATTCTTTCAGTATTCTGTGCTTACTGTGGATCAACTTGAGAGTTCTGAGCATTTCTGCAGCAGCAGCTAAAAAAAAAAAAAAAGACCTGCTCTAGGTCTCTATCATGGTGTGAGATGAAACACTAGGTGGAAGCTCCCTATTTCCCTCTGTTGCATGAAGATTCATAAGCTGGAACATATAAATCCTATTCCATGTCTTTAGATGCTCCCAGCTAGCACTGCCTGTGAACTACATCACATTTAATACAATTCTATCTCTTCTGTTAAATTAAAAGACTTCAAGTTTACTTTGTAAAGGTAGAGGCATATGAGGATGCATCACTGAACAGCGGCAGTTTTTGATTTCAAATAGCCGTCAAAATAATTTTTCTTTTTATATATGACTGCTCTTTATGGAAGTACCCATGACAAAATTTACCATAAATAATTGTCTGAAGAAGTTCAAGCTCTTGTTATGTTTGAGTTTGACATAAAGCTATGAGAGACATATGTGACAGTCACTTCACTGCAAATTTTTGTTTCAGGCCCAAATCATTTATTATTTAGTTGGCTCTAGAAAGTCAGAGATGAGGAGCTGAATGAAATACAATTTGAAAGTCAGAGAGAATAAAGTAGTCTCCTATTACTGGCTCTATTTGCCTTTGGCACTGGAAAGCAGATCTTTATAGGAGTAGCGCATAGCTGTCCTGAGCCATGAGATATGATTCTGTGGTAGCAGGACAGACAGTCTGAGTTTGTTTAGGAAGCAGTTCATCACACAGCTTCTAACTGATGTTTAGTCTTTTCTAAAAAATGTTTGCAGTCTGTTTTTGTTGTCATGCAGTGAGGTGGAAGTACCTGTCCCTCAGAAGATTTTGTGAGCTGTTCCCAAAATGTTCAGTCAGGGGTCTAGAAGATCACTGATTTCTATCAGGGGTGTCCAATATTACTAAGCAGTTATTTCCTGACACTGTGGAGCAGTAGGGAAGAACAGATCTTCCCTGTCTTCTTCTTTGATTTCTATAAACTGATCAAGAGTTTGGACTAATGGAAATTCTTCCTCCTATAAATGGCATAGGACTAATATGGGCTGGTAGCCATCTGCCTGTACAGGTCTCTAGCATCAGGATGGAGTAATAGGCATCACAGTGGGCAATACAGATACTGTGAGAAGCCCAAACCAGATTACTTCCAAAGTAATTTAACTATCAAAGCCTCTCTTTCTCTCATGCTGGGAGGAAAGTCAGCACTCAGCATCCTCACTGAAAACCCACATAGGATATGAGAACATTTTTCACCTTCAGCTTCCTTGCCTTTGGGCTTAGCCTTCTGTATTTCTCCTTCAAGAGGTAACATATTGGATTTAAACAAGTAAACTGTGACAAAAATCAAAGATAAGTTCATAAAAAGAAGTGTGATATAGCCCAAAGTAAACAACTGGATATGATTTAGCAGTTAGTCTGACTGTGTAACACCTCATTATGAAAAATCAAACCCTCAAAAATTGAGGAACTTTTTTTTTTTTTTTTTTTTCATCTTGCTTCCTCTTTCCCTTTAAGATAAGTGATTATACTTCTGCATCAGAAAGCATCAAACAACAGGTCAAAAAACACCAGGTGGTTGGGTTTGCTTTTGTTCTCATCTATGTTTAAGGGTTTGAGTGTTGTGAACTAATCGAGTGATCATTAGAGATGTTTTCTTTGCATGTCACTCAAAAAGACTGTCTGGGAGTGCTGCAAAATGCAGGTGCCAGCTGAAAATTAATGAATTATAAGGATTGGCAGTGATGGTTTGTGAAGCATGATTTGCTGGTTACAGCTATGTTAATCTACTTTGTTACAGCTTGCTTTCTGTCTCTAAAGCATTCTCTAGCATTGTTTCTTTTACAAAGAAGATTCCTCTCAAACAAAGTAACACTTCCTTAATTTTCTTTGGAAGGAGCCTGCTTCTGTTTTGTTAAAGTAGCTATTCTCCTGAAGAAAAAAAAATGTTTAAAGATGCTAATGTATTGCATGTTGTAAAACTTTTTTATTTTGGTAAAGTACATTTTCAACTTCATAGGTGTTTCTATTATATGAAAATAAAACTGGACCACTTTTCCCAATGTTATTTGAATTATACATGACTGGTCAAAAATCACCGTCTTTTCCTATTTTTGTTCTATATCATCACCTTGAGAAAACTAATGGCTTTCAAACATTGAAAATTATTTGCCAAAAAGCCATGTCTAGTTGTCTAGTTTTATTTTATATTGCTCCCATGGTAAGGGACTCAATTTGGCTGGGACTGTCAGTGCAATGCATTGGTTAGAGAGGGGCAGACGTGGGATTGCTTGAAATATACTCAGAACTACACCCTGGCTCTTATGAGTACACGCAGACTCTTGCCCATGTAAGGACGCATGAGTTTTGTTGGAAAGGTGCTAAAATACTGTTGTTGGTTTACCACTATGCTTTGTTGATTTTACTTGCAGTTGCTTAAGTACGCCATGACGTAGAAATCACGACCTCTTTGTTATTCTGTCTCCGCTGGTACTTTAAACCATAGACGCCTTCTTTTTCTGCAGACTTACAAGTACTAGGATGAGTTACCAGAATTCAACCCTGGCAGACAGTCACTGACCGAAGTTTTCACTCAAACTCAACATCATGCTTGTAATAGGCAGAAGTGAAACATGAAACTGGTGGAGGCAGGAAGATCTTGGCACACTCAGTTTGTGATAAATTGAACTGTTTGTTTACAAAGAAAACCAAAATATTTGTAGGAGATTGATTGTGGCTATATTTTCTGAAAGCTATATTTTCATAGACAAGTTGCAAGTGTGATATATGGAGTAATAATTCATGTCAAGAAGATGGTTGGTGTTAATAAAGAAGGGAGAGATGTCGGAGCGTGGCCATGGGGGTCGACAAGCCCCATGGTTAGTGACAACATCAGACTCTTAACGATGAGGCCATCAGGAATGTAAAGAGTTTAGAGGGAGCAAAGGAGGGTGATTCAGGAGACGCCTTGCCATCTGGGGTTGCTTCTTCTCCAGCCTTTAAGGCATGGAAGTTTCTGGGTGTTTGCTGTTGCTGGGCAAAATTGTTTGACCAATGAAAAGTTGTTTGAAAAGGACTGCTGTGGGGCAAGGGTTATAAGAGGGGAGCCTGTCCTCAAGATGAAAATGTAACACAATATAATGAAGTAAAGTCATCAATAAAGAAGTAGAAAGAATGAATGAATAGGGACAGGCTAGCAGAACAGGGACCAGGACAGGAACAGGGACATTGATTTCCTCATGAAGATAGGTTCGGCCAAACTCAGCAAACTGCTCAGAGAAGCTCCTACAGAAAGTCGCTGGAAACAGGCACACTGGAGCTGGAGAGAAGCTCGAGCTGAGAGAAGCGGACCCGTGCACACAACTGCCTCTCGCTGGTCAGCAGTTGCGCATTATGGGGAATCATACGTCCTTAGGAACAAAGACTGTCCTGCTAACCTTACAGCTTATTCTCTTTATAAAACTCAGACAGTTTATGATCGTGAAACATGGGACCAAATTGGTCAAGGTGTGGGACTCTGCAACTAAAAATGACAAGGTTGCAGTGGGATTGCTCAGCACCTGGCGAGCAGTCTCTGAGGCCTTAAAGAGCCGTGTGGGGCCACAGACATGTGTGGTTTGCCAGATAGTGAGGGAGCTGCACTCGTCCACCGATCCTTCTGCTACACAGTCGGTCCCCGCACCACTACTGCCATTGCAGGCCTTTGCTGTTATGCCCCCTGGTGACCTGGACGTGCCTTTTGGCCCAGGCCCTATTGGCCTTGAAAAGGAGATGGATATGCTTTTCTTCGATCCAGGAAGAATGGGATACATAAGGCCCGAAGACCAAGTTGCTTGACAACTTAAAGCGAGACGTATTGTTCCCACGACTATCCCTGGAATTCTCCGGTGTTTGTAATCAAGAAAATGAATGGAAAATGGAGACTGTTATACGATCTGAGAGAAATTAATGAAGTCATGGAGGATAGGGGAGCACTTCAACCAGGATTCCAAACTCCAGCTATGCTCCCCCAGTCATGGACATTAATAGTAATAGACTTAAAGGATTGTTTGTTAAACACTTGCCAGAATTTGGAAAACTTTGCCATGTTTATGTTTCAATTGATGCTTGCCTTTTATAAGTATTACTAAATTCAGATTGAGATTTGTCTTCATTTATAACACCAGTATCTGCAAATAGGTACTTTTTTTTTTCTTCCACAAACACTGAGAACTTACAAAAAGATAAATGAATGATTACTCTGCTTTTATTGCACACTCTTCTCCAGGACTTTACCTGTGATCTGTACAGGAAAATATGGGTTTAAAAAATTGAAGATTTAGTGCAGATAGACAGGAAAATGAATTAAAACTATTTTATAACATAGAACTACTGTAACTATTATTGATGATTACTCATAGCAAAAAAATAGCATCTTAGATTAAAGGTTATTGTGTGTGAGCAGATGTTATTACTTGACTGTCTTCCATCAGAAGATGTCTATTTAATCCAGCTTTTATATATATACATATACATATTATTTATCTTTTTGTTTTCCTTCCTTCCTTCCTTCCTTCCTTCCTTCCTTCCTTCCTTCCTTCCTTCCTTCCTTCCTTCCTTCCTTCCTTCCTTCCTTCCTTCCTTCCTTCCTTCCTTTTTTATTTAGTTTTTATTTATTTATTTTTAACTGAGCAATAGATATTAGGACACTGTTCATGTTCAAACTGAATAAATAGTAGGACAGAGATATTTTCAGATTTTCAAGGTTGTGCATCTTGTCTATGTTTGCTTGAGCCTCCATGCACACTATCTTACTTGGCACTCAGGATCTAGCATAACCATGGTTTTATTTATTTATTTATTTATTTATAACTTGAGTTTAGCTGTCAAACTTACATAGCAGATGTAAGTTATTTGTCAACAAAGCACAAGAACAGAATAGCAGTGTTAACCAGTTAAAGCTGGTCAGAGACAATTTATTTAGTTTGGTTTCACTTGTCATTAATACTTACAGCAAATCTTCTAACAAAGGCAGGTGATGTCAGATTATTACAAAAGTTCAGGAGCACGCTTAAACTTTGGGTCCTATAAATCTCTCAAGAGCTTTCATTCTGTATTTCTTTACTTCCTGTCCGTGGACATTTTTGAAATACCACAGGGGACACCTTTTTTCTTGCAATTTTTTTTTTCAAATCTATCAGCAAAATTTATTGCATAGATTTGATCAACTGAACTGTACTGCTTGTGAGATGAGGGTGTTATTTATATCTTTGGTATCTTATCAATGATGTTATTATGAAATCTTATTATAATGTTATTTATCTAATTACTTTGAACTATTTTTCCCTCTCCCACTATCAGCTTAGTTTGTCAGGTCTCCGATGCTGGAACTGTCTGTATTGAAGAGCTCTATATATTTGTATAATGCCTAGCACAGAGACCATTGTATTATTAGTTAGGCATGACTCAGGTGCAAATAATAATAACAGCTGGCTTGCTAAGAAAGTGCAAAGCTGTCAGCATATTCTTTTTAACAGCTGCTAGAAAGCATCATGCAGTTAAAAAGTTTAAATCAGATTAAGGTATAGTAGAAATTTTGTGGGGGAAGGGGAAGGCTTATGACATCATTCATCTCTAATTGTGAATTTCAAATGCTTTGTTAGGAAGAATAAACTTGCATTACCTTGTAAGTGAAAAAATCTTCATTTGGGTTGCCAAAAAAAGGCTCTCAACTGTATAAAATCATACAAAGAAAAGGAAAAGAAAATCCAGAGACAGGAGACCACACTGCTGCACAGTCTTTGAACATATAATAAAGTTAGTGCCAGACTTCCCTACCTCAGAGTGCCAAATTGGCACTTTCTTTAATCCTCCCCTTTCCTAGTGTTACACTCAGCAGTCAAAAAAAAAAAAAAAAAAAGGGAATGAGTGGAAAGTGTTGATTTATCTCTGGGGAAGTCTGATGCCAACATTTAAAAGGAGGGTAAGGTGGATGCAAGTAAAAAAAAAGGGGGGGGGGGGGGGGGGGGAGAGAGAGAAAAGATAGGGAAAGGAGAAAACAGGGAAAAAAAAAAAAAGAGGCAAAGGAGCAGAGAGTGCAAAACCATATGAGAAAGAGATAACAGAATAGAAAATTTACCATGGAAGTAATAGTTATAATAGTTAAAGGTTTGCCATCAGTTCATACTGTGCATAAAAATTGCCTCTTGTCTTCACCCCTATTCTGTCCTAAGTATTCAAACAGTTGTAAAGAGGCAAAGCTCGCTCCTCTTGGCAAAACTTCCCCATTGAGTTATATTATGTGTCCCTAAACAAAAAGCCTGTTTTTTCAAGTGTCTGTCATTATCATATTTTACCAAATACCAGTTTTGAGAATCAACAGAAAAGAGGAAAAAGTAAAATGCAGTGTGTGAAGGCTAATTATAAGCATGCAGAAGCAATCTGGAATCTCTTCCCTTAGCCCTGGGGGACTCCACTAGTGGCCAGCTTCCAACTGGATTTAACTCCATTCACCACGACTCTTTGGGCACGGCTACCCAGACAGTTTCTAACCCAACAAAGCGCACACCTGTCCAAGCCAAGAACAGCCAGTTTCTTGAGGAGAATGCCATGGGAAATGGTGTCAAAAGCCTTGCTGAAGTCAAGGTAGACCACATCCACAGCCTTTCCCTCATCCACCAAGTGCGTCACTTTGTCATAGAAGGAGATCAGGTTCGTCAAGCAGGTCCTGCCTTTCATAAACCCATGCTGACTGGGCCTGATCGCCTGCTTGCCCTGTAAGTGCCACATGATTACACTCAAGATAATCTGCTCCATGAGCTTCACTGAGGTCAAACTAACCGGTCTATAGTTCCCCAGGGTAACCTTCCGGCCCTTCTTGTAGATGGGCGTCACATTTGCTAGCTGCCAGTTGACTGGGACCTCCCCTGATAGCCAGGACTGCTGATAAATGATGGAAGGTGGCTTGGCCAGCTCCTCCGCCAGTAGGATTTTTCCTAAGTTGTTTCCTGAATGTGTTGCTTCTGAAGGAAATGAAATATTTCTATTATCTACCAAAGTAAATGTAGGAGAAATGCCATTCATGACTTTCTCAAAAAGTATAAAGTTATGCCTTGAAACCAGGTATTTCGTGTTTTTCCAAGAATCAGATTGCAAAATGCAATAGTTTCTTATTTTCTTAATTCACAGTAACTCAGGACTAGAGTGTCTGTGTTAGGTAAAGCATAGCAGCCCCAGCTGCATACATTTAACATCCCCTCTGTCTGGAGATGAGACATTTGATATTTTTGAGGGAATCAAGCTGTAAAGGATTAAGCTGATGCTCAAAATAAGAACAAAAAATATATAAAAGAAATACATATATATATATATATATATATGCATATATATTTATGTGCTTATTTGTATTTACAAATTATTCCATAGATCATTTTGGCATTTTGTTGGAGGAAAAAAGGTTTTCACTACAAAAGGGCAAAAAATCTCTTTTATGCTTCTAATCAATAGTCATTTGTAACCAGAGTGAAAGATTTTAAAGAAAGAATATAGTTTCTGACAAAAAAAAAAAAAAAAAGTCTGACTTTTTATCAAAAGTCAGTTTTATTTGTAAGACTGAGTCTCTTGATTTGACCTTAATGATTAAATTCATAAATTTGTGGAAAATTGTGTTTCTATCACATAAACATGCCAGTATCCTCCTCCTACTTTGAATCATGCAATTGATGTCTGCCAGAATGTTTCTCATTTTAATTGATGTGGTGACTTGCTGTTACTTTTTTTTTTTTTTTTTTTTTTTTTTTTTTTGAGATAAAAACTTTGAGAAAAACTTCACAGTTGTTATCATAGAGGAAAAGACAGCAGAGATGTTTCATGTGTATTGCTGTGGAAGTATTCAAATTCAGCAGCAACCCAAACTTTAATGGAAAGGATTGTTTCTCCAGTGGGACTGTGAGCTTTACGTTAGGAATTGTTAGTTTATTTTATAAAATTAGTAAATGTCTCCATAAGTGAAATTTGCAGGTGGTGAAGGTGTAACTCCTCTTTTGGGAGAAAGAAAGCCAAAACAAAACAAAACAAAACAAAACATCCAGAATTTACTTGCCTTTGCCTTAAATTCATCTAAAAAACATTTTATTTTTTAATAAGTACAAATATGAGTGTTGCAAAAATGAGAGGAAACTGTTTTTAAAACAAATACTAAGTTATGTGATAATTATACTCCCTTGTAAAACAGGAAGAGGCATAACAGCCTTTCCTCCTTCATTTCATTATTTCATTCCTCAGAGGCAAAATTCATGCTGTTTATGGGAATGATTGAGACTGTCTCTCAGTGAAAGTTCCGACTTGCTGCAAAGCAAGTAACACAAAGTAAGGAAGAGGAATTAGTGCAAAATGACGCCGTAAATCCTCTGGAATACCATTTAGTTCCAGGGTAGTCTGGGTTCCTCATTAGGACTATACCATTTTATTTTAAGAAGATCACACAGTCTCGTATGCAGTGGTAACTGTTAGATTATATGTGGCATACCTCTTACTGCTCCATTGCATTATCATTCCTTTTATGAAATTTCTGTTCAGCAATCACTTTGCTATGGTATTTTATTCTCTTTTGAAATCAAAGTTTTAATTCTGGGCAGATGGCTGGTATTTAAAAGAGAAGGAGGGAAGAGACAGAAAAAGTCTTCAGTAGTTAGAGGTTTTCTGCCAGTGTTCTGTTTGACAAGGGAAGTCTTTACAGGTGATTGAAATAGTTCACTTTGTGCAGGAAATTTGTAATATTCCTGTCGCTTTCTGCATGCAGATGACAAGCTGCTGCCAGCTGTACAGCATCATTTGCTGCAGCTTTGGGGACTTCAGTGATTTCAACCCATTCAAATTGGTCCAAACCACTGAACTATTCCCATCTCCATCATTTGTAGAGCCAGACCAATTTGCCCTTATCACAACAGAGTTGCCGAAGGCTTTGTGAATTACAAGCTGTTTCTCATGTTTATTGATGGACTGATATTTGGGAAAGGACCAAAATAATAATAAAAAGTACAACTCATTCCCACAAGGACCTCTCTCTCTCTTTCTTCCTCTCTCTCTCTCTTTCTCCTTCTCTCTTTCTTTCTCTTTTCTCTTTCCTTTCTTCTTTTTACCACCTTATTCTTCCTTTCAATTTTTTGGGGGATGATGGGGCATAAGGGGACATGGAGAGCTCAGTTTCTAAGTGTGAGACCTCTGAGAGAAAGAACTGAAGTAATTGAATTGGATTAGACAAGCCAGCAGAACAAAGTCACATTCCACAAGGTTTTTGCAGCATTCAGTTGATGAATAATAATTATTTAAGGATTAGTGCAAGTCTAAGATGTGGTCCACTACGAATACTCTTTACCATATATAAACAAAAGCAAGTTGTAATATATGCTATTTAAGCTTCTTTTTATCTATAATAGATTTCTTTTAGAGCTGCAATAACTTGAAAAAATCCTGCATGGTGAGTAAGCACTCTTATTGTTTTTCAATAAAGCCTTTAAGCTTTAATTCTAAAGAGATTCTAGAGAGAGCTTAATTAAAGATACTTACTCTAGCTTTAAATTATGTCCATCCTCTTTTAATGCCCCCCCCCCCCCAATAATTTATGGTTTCTATATTTATAGTGGTTTCTGAGGTCTTCCAGCTTCACAGTTATGTTATACCCACTTTTGGCCAAAATTTTAAAAGTGACTTGGAAAGCCAAAATTAAACTAGATTTTGACTCCAGTTTTTTAATTAACTATATCCCTAGTGACTACATAAGGGTATTAGCCCAGAGTAGCTCTTGACAGGCCTTTAAATAAAATATATATTTTTTCATTTCAAATGCTACTTACTAGTGTGTTGTAAAGATTACTTTGGATGCACTATCTGATCATATCACACATATCAGAAGAATAAAGCTTTGCAATAAGCTGTAGTTCATAGGTAATTTTGTGGAAGAACATGAAGTAGGATAGTGAGAGATTAATAAAGATGATGTTATGGCTGTGATTCCTTGCTCCAGCTTGAATTTGGAAAGCATTAGAAATAGTTATCTATCTTCAGGATTGGATTGCTTTTATTCCATAATGACCTGTGCTTTTGTTTCCTTTCCATACACTTGATTTAATAAAGCTTCTGTTGTGGTTTGGTTTCCCTCCTCTCTCTGTATCAGGACATAAATGGAATAAGAAGTAGATCAATCATCAGGTGACCTCATTATGGATTCATTAAGAATAACAATTTTTTTTTAATCATATGCTAAACATCTTCCTTCCCTGAAGATTCACTCAAAAACTTTTCCTGTAAAATTTTGTCATTCTCACCTTTGTCCTGTCATTTGAGAAGTTTCAGGTATTAGATGTTGGACAACACTATTCTTTTTTTTTTTTTTTAAATGCCAGTATTCACTGGATTTGGTTCATTTTGAGACACATAGCCTTCATGGCTCTTCCTTTTGTGGAACATGTGGAGACTGTGATTTGAATTCAACTTCTGTTAGACCAATTAGTAGAACTGGAAGAATTAGACATTTTCTTCAAATATACAAATTCTTCTATCTTTCTATCTTAAATCAGGTGATGCAAGTTCAAAGCTAACCACAGATGAGAGAACAAATGCCCTAAGCTTAATATTTATCACTTATATCATCTAAGGGAAAAAAAAAAAAAGTAGTTAAAAGGAGTAGAGGGGATCTTAGCATGAAGAAAAGATGATGAGGTGTTCTGCTTAGAAAGCATAATACTTGATTGGCCTCTGAGGACCAAATGGGTTAATTGAGTGGGATGATAAAGAATATGGTCTTCCTAAAAGGAACTGAGGAAGGGCAATAGGCCAGCTTCTTACACATGGAGGATAGATACTAGATTCAATGCCTGTAGAGCTTTCAGTAAGCTGTAGGGAACATCTGTTTGTTGATAGACTGATAAGCCAAATGAGATTTGACTAGGAAAAACAAAAAATAAAACAAAACAAAACAAACTTGAAATAAACAACATACAGAACTAAAAGGATCCACACAGAAAATAATTTTCAGCAAAAGGAGTGCATATCTTATAGCCAGCAAAAGCAGTACGACAGCTACTACCTCCAAAAAAGGCAAGGTTTGCTACTGTTGTAATACAGTCAGAAAAGGCATTTACTTAGACTGAAGTCAGGGTAATTGCTTGTCTAGGTAGAAGCACAGGGTGTTACCCAATACGTTGCATTAACAACATGAAAAATATTAATACCATGTTACAACCTTTCATTTGTGATCTCTGGTGTCACTTCTTATGAGTGAAGGTCTAAGGCACAAAAACTTTCCACCAACTCTGCTTTGATCAAGAGATGTTTCTACTGTCTATATGTATCAGACTTTTGCTATAATTGGCCCTACCAATTTTGTTCACACTTCAACTGTGCAGAATATGTAGCACACTGGTAACAGGCTGTCTTGTGTTGATAACAAGCTTTTTAATAAATCACTCATCCTTCCTATAATAATAAGACTTTCTCCTGTATTTCCTTCTCAAAAGTAAAGAGAAAAATAATTTTGCCACCTGTATTGCGATTTTCTTGCCTGTTTCATTTTCCTTCTTTTGTGGCATGACATGGTGCAACATGACAGTAAGAGAAAAAAACTGCTGTTTTTCTTTTTTTTTGTTTTCTACAACTTCTGTTGTTCCAGAAGTCACAGGACCAAAGAAAGATTCAACAGGAAGACAGAGAAATAGGGACAGTGACCAGAGTGACATAAAGGAGCAAACAAAACAATGCTAGGCATTAAAACAACAACAACAACAAAACTAGCTGTTTAAATGTTAAACAATATTTTATAATTCTCAAACTTCCTTTATCATGCATATTATGAATCTTTTTTTTTTAATGTTGAAAATGTTTCAAGTGCCTCCCATTCATTACCTTACCTTTAAATTTTAGTTTTTATAACACTAAAAAGGTGTCTAGCAGTTATGATATAAAGGATGTAATAATATCATCATCATTTGTTCAGAGAATGAATGCAGAAGTACACGTTCACTATGTGAACATATTGTCATGCTAATATTTCTAAATTCCTACACAGATTAAACATCTTCATTTAATTAAAAATTGATCATTTTATATTGAAATGAAACACAGTAAAGGACAGACTTTGAAAATTTGATTTTTTTTTTTTCATTCAATTCAGGGACTTTGGTTACAACCCTGAGACAATGGAGTAATAAACCTGGTTTAAAGTAACAATCAGGTATATAATACTTTTTAAAATATGGACAGATAGCTACTTTTTCTCTAAGCATTTCATTTCCACAGAGGGCCATGAAGTAGGGCTAAAAGGCATCTGAAGAACACTTTCCCAAAGAGAGTATCATCTATATCTGAAATTTGACATAGACCATCACAGAACTGAAACTTGATAATCAATTTTCTGAGTTCTCCGTAATTTGAAATTACAACTTAATTATTATGCCCTCAGCCAGGAAGAAACCAAATTTATTTTCCTCACAAGTTGAGCATGTGTTACATCTGTAATTCCACAGCGTGTACCTTCCTAGCCTTCTCTACTCAGAAATACGTCTCTACATTCTCCACTATGTATTTTAACTAATACTGAAATGTTTGGGTTTGTTTTTTTTTGGAAGAAAAAATGGAAAGCACATAAGTATCAGAGCGTCCAGAACAAGATTTCAGTGTTTCAGGTTGGTACATCTGGCATTATCCTGAGCGCTATATTTTCAAAGACAGGTAGGCAGTGGGATTTTGAACATCTTAGAGGCATGCAATATTTTGTATGTAAAATTCATGTAATAGAGGCTCTAAAAATCTAATCTCCCTAGGTATTTATTATTTGTCTGCTTAAAGAGCACTGAAAGTCAAGCTTTAGAACATATAGGCCCAGGGTATATTCTTTATCTTTTCCTTTCTGATTACTTCTTCCATCTCTTATTAGGTCTAGAATTACACAAAGAGCTTAGATCTTTATGTGGAAAAATCAGGAAGCTGCTGTCGCTGAATAATGTTTGAATAAAGTTTAAATAATGATGAATCCATGATACCATTTAAGATGGAATGCCGATCTATTAGTGAAGAGTTGGATTCTTTTCATATTTAAGAATGAACTTTAAGCATCTGAAGTGCAACTTAATGGCTAAAGGAACACTGGTTAACCTGGAAAATGTTAATAAAATAGTGGTCTTACCACTTGAATAAATTTTTTCTTCAATTATATAGTGGTGAACATAAGGTTTCAGGAGCTGTATGGTGTTAGAAACATATTTAAAAAAATGTAAAAGGAAATTAAAAGATTTAAGAAGTGGGGATTTAGGGCACATGGGACCTCTTCTTGGTCTTCAGTTCCTATTTAGGTTATACTTGTATGATTAAGTTAGAAAGTTTTAGAAACTAAACTGTATTCTTTTTGGAAACAAGGAAGATCCAGAAAATTCTTGAAGAATTTTTCATTTAAATAACTGAAACATCAAAATTTTGTTTACCAACCTTTATAGTTTCCAAGTTTTTCAAATTTAGTTTTTATATTTCTTTCTCCGAGATCAATTTCAGTATTAATGTCAAAGAGGATGTTGACACTGCTGTTATCTACTGGACTCCTAGTAATCTCCAAAGGATAGGCATTTGTAGCCAGAGAGGGACTTAAAAATAATAATTTCAGGTTTAAGAATAGCTGTGGTTCAAGTGCATAGCTACTAAAATATTAAATATGAGGCTGAACACAATAGTAGTTGATCTGTTGAATGTTAGTGCTGACTGGGAATACAGTCAAATTTATTCTGATCTAAACCAAACTAAATGTTAAAAAATCTTAAATATGTAACCTGTAATTCAGTCTGACTGGCATCAAATCATACTGGACTGTCGCTCTTAAAGAGATATGCTACCCTCAATAGTAATGTCATTCGTGAATGATAGAAATGAGACTGTAATATTTAGTTAGGTTGCAACAACAAAGCACATTTGGGAAACATTTACTGCAGCCCAAAGAAGATGGATAAAAATCAATATTGCCTGTTGACTACATAGCTATTTCATTCTCCAGTTGCCAACAAGCCATAAATTGGTGCTAGAATTAGAATTCTGACATATCATTAATCAGAGGAATAAATATGAAACAGCTTGATGAACCTTGGTATAAGAAACACAGTTTCAAATAAAAAGCCATCCCACATGTGTCATTTCTTGCTACGGCTTTATATAATTCAGCAAATTGTGTCATAAATTTTGGCAAAAGGGACACTGGAGCTGTCAACTTAATTTTTTTAAAAGGAAAAGCTCAAAAGATTATATTAGTTCCACATCACAGATAGTAATCCAGCTTTTCCTACTCTTATATGGATGTAAATATTGGTTTTGGTAATGAGTGTATAATCCTGTGAGGGCAGGTGTGCACCTAATTTGACACTTTAAAGTTCTGGTATTTTACGTCTCTGTTTTGATCCAGCTGTCTGATCAGTCTTACCTTCTCCTTTCAATCCACATGGTCATTCTTTTGTTCAGCCAGCTACAGTCAGCATATTAATGCAGTGATATTAGTAATGAATTTGATTCAGTGAAGACAAACAAGAATTTTCCTGTCAACCTCCCCAGAGGCAAGATTGGACTTGTTTGTTGATGGTAGTCACATCTCAACACAGAGGTCTTTGGAGTTTGTGCCAATGCTTCTATTTAAAAAGGAAAAGGAAAGAAATTGTCCCTCGGCCAGTACAACTAATGCACTTTTTCCCCCTCTTCCTCTTCCACTTTCTCAGAGGGGTGGCAAAGATTGTGTTCTTATTCAAACTTTTTCCCATCTCTTACAATTTACCCTTCTTTGTTGTCAGCATAATTTAACTATATAGTCTGCATGAAAAATGCTTACCCACCAAGTAATACAATGCTTCAGAACTTCCTGGACAAGGGAGTATTACGTATCAAGAACAGGGGGACATTTATGAAATGTTATTTCACTTTACCTTTGATCTATAGCAAGATCAATGGACATAACAATAGAATATGCAGTTCAAAATTGCAAAGGAAGGCTTTTTCATTTCCCCCAGTGCTGGAGAAACAGCTTTCCTCCTTCCTCTGTTCTCTTCCCAGGACCCACAGATTTCTGCTAACTACAGATCTGGAGTGACTGTGCGTTTCTGCCATGTTTTGAAGGGAAAAGAGGAGAGGACCAGCTATGGAGCATGCAAACAAAATTGCCCTCCTATTGTGTTAAGGAACCTGCTCAGGCAGCACAGCTGACCTCTCGCAAGTGTAGGAAGGGACAGGGTGGAGGGAGAGGTTCAGCAGACTAGAAGGCTGGTCAAGGACAGAAGATCGTAGAGCACAAGAGTACACAGGTACTGCAGTAATATGGTATTATCCTCAGCATTTTCTTATTGCTTGTCTTCTGTGCATGCATCATGTTACGCACATGTAGAATTGCAATGCTGCCTTTGTAACAGTTCAATCACCCAGCATTATCCGTTCCCAGCTTGAAACACATCTTTTGCGTGTCCCTGGCCTACATGAGGGTGAGAAGCAGCAAGTGCTGTGGCTGGCTTCAAGCTACATCCATGTAGATTGTCCAGACAGCAGAACTGTGTTATGCTCAGGCAAGTAGTCTTTCTTTTAGTGGATTTCTGCTTTTCTTAAGGGAAGGAAAGAAAGTACTGTTAGCTTGTTTTATTTTAAAAATAAATAAATCATGACAGTAAAGAAAATAAGCCTATGGAAGTAAAGATTAAGCAGATGGAGGAATTAAGTTTGCAGTCATGTATAAAGCTTTTTGTCTGGGACAGGATAAATTTTCATTGTTGAAAGAAAAACTTACTGGTTACTCAGAGCTATTATGCCTTTAAAGTAATTGAAGATTATTTTTTTTTTTATGTTAGTGATAGCTGTGAAGAACAAGTACAGACAACGTCAAGATCTAGTCTCATGCTGTGGAGATCTTCATTGCCTTGTGTAGAGATACTGCCCGGTGCCAGGTGGCTATACCAATACCCGTATGTTTTCACCAGGCATGCTAAATTCCATAATTGCTGCTTTAGGGCTTGTAAGTGAATAATTGCAGTCTTTTTTGGGTGCATGTCTTCTGCCAGGCTTATATGGAGCTTTGAGTTTGCACCCCTTGTAGTGCTCTCACTGTGCTTCTTGTCTAGGATTTTTTAGGCTCTACTGTTTGTGTATAAGTGTTAACTAAATACCGTAGGGCACTATTTAGATCTTTGTATGTTTTCAAAATAATCCTATAATCCTTCTACTTTCTAAATTGTTACCTAATTTGGCATAAGTAAAATCACTATATGTATTTATGTTTTGCTTTACAGATGCCCTCAGCACTTAAAGATCACACTGATTTGATTATCAGAAAATCAAAACATTACATGAATTAAAAGTTGTTATAAACGTAAAACAAGTACTTGTAAAGGCCTGTATTCCAGGACAACCAATGTACCAAAAATCCCCTTTGTTTACCCAGGAAAGATGTCTGTTGTTATTGGCCTCAGAGCAACAGGAGCACCGGGATGGGGCAACTTGTAGTGCAGATAAATGCATATATTTTAGGCTGTTTGAATGCTCACTTTACATCTGAGTATCTCTGAGGTGTTATAAACATACGCGCATGGTCCAGAACACACTGCCTAAAAGTTATAAAATAGTATGTAAGTATTTCTAGTTCAGTGGTTTTTTTTTGTTTGTTTGTTTTTAATTATTAGGGAAATATTCCCATAATTTTAAGCATCAGAATTAACCTTTTGCCTGGTCTTTGAAGTCAATTTTCTTCTATTTTGTATTTTACAAGCTAGGTATGAGCTCACAGACACTTCCAGGGGTAAAAGAAATGTGAGAGCCAGTGAATGCTTTGAATCTTCTCAGAGTATCAGTTTCAGAAACACTTGCACTAATCAGTGTTCAACAGATCTAGTGTGAAAATGGCCAAAGTCTCTGAATTTCATATTTTAACATGGGAAAAGCTGTTGGTTAAGGAGAAAAACAAACAAACAAAAAAGCCAAACAAACAAGAAAAAAACAAAAAACACTTTTGAAGGTCTAGTCTTTTGATTAATATGTAAGCAGAAATTCTTGCTAATGACAAAAAAGTTAATGACAGAGTCTGAAAAGTAAAATGTATTGATTTTTCATAAAGCAAGGCTGCCTAAAAAAACAAGTATTTCACCGGAATCTTTTTCCTTCTTACAAATTGTAAACATTTTTTTATATTAAGACCTAAAAATACAGCCCGGGAAAACTAATCAAATGACTCAAAAGTGTGTGACCAAATTTACCTGATCTCTCCAAAGATCTCAAGATGCTGCATCTTAAACAGATATGTTTATAGTACAGTCTATTCTGCAAACTGCAAAATAAATAAGGTAGCTTGAGTGCAAAAACTTGTCTCGCTGGATTACCAGCAACTTCAGTTTGGGTTAATTTACTCTACTGAGAAACAAGCTGAATTAATCTTTGTGGATTTATCATGTATTCAGTGTTAACATGGTTCAGCTGCTTCTAGTGTCTGAAATAGTTCATTCGAAGCTATGTTTATGTTGGTTATCTAAGAATTTCCACAAACAGAAATGTGAGAGTTTTACAGTTTGTCTTTCCTCAGTAAACTTTTTTACTAAGCCACTCTGTTTACAGAGTAGGTTTTGTTTGCTTTTATCAGCTTCCAAATAGAGTCCGTCAAAATAGCATGTCTGACCACTGGTCTGGGCATCATTGCTGTGAGAATTGCTGGGATTTACCAGAGGAGGACTTTTACCAGAGTCCTTTTTACCAGAGGTGAACATTTTTTCACCATTTAAGGTCTGAAAGGGAGTAGATACCAATATTTTCTTTTTCTGGGAGGGATAGGAGAGTAACATTTCAGAATAATAACTGATCCTTGTTGAAATAAATATGGATAAATCTATACTGAATGAATCTCTTTCCAGTGAGGCATATATGTGGAATGCGTTATCTAAACTCAAACATATCACAGAATCGTAGGGGTTGGAAGGGACCTCGAAAGATCATTGAGTCCAACCCTCCTGCCAAAGCAGGTTCCTTAGAGCAGGCTGCCCAGGTCCTTGAATATCTCCAGAGAAGAAGACTCCACAGCCTCCCTGGGCAACCTGTCCCAGTGCTTCGTCACCCTCACCGTGAAGAAGTTCTTTCATGTATTGGTGTGGAACTTCCTGTGCTCCATTGTGTGGCCATTGCCCCTTGTCCTGTCCCCACAAACCACTGAAAAGAGGTTGGCCAGATCCCTCTGTCTCCCACACCTCAGGTATTTATACACATTGATGAGATCCCCCCTCAGTCTTCTTTTCTCCAGGCTGAACAGCCCCAGGTCTCTCAGCCTTTCCTCACAGGGAAGATGCTCCAGGCCCCGTATTGTCTTTGTGGCCCTCCACTGGACTCTTTCCAGGAGATCCCTGTCTTTTTTGTACCGGGGAGCCCAGACCTGGACACAGTACTCCAGGTGAGGCCTGACCAGGGCAGAGCAGAGGGGGAGGATCACCTCCCTTGACCTGCTGGCCACGCTCCTTTTAATGCACGCCAGGATCCCATTAGCTCTCTTGGCCACCAGGGCACACTGCTGGCTCATGGTCAAGTTGTCGTCCACCAGGACCCCCAGAGCTTCTCCTCAGAGCTCCTCTCCAGCAGGTCGTCCCCCAGCCTGTACTGATACATGTGGTTGTTCCTTCCCAGGTGCAGGACTCTACACTTGCTCTTGTTAAACCTCATTTTGTTTCTTCCTGCCCATCTCTCCAGCCTGTCCAGGTCTCGCTGAATAGCAGCACAGCCTTCTGGCGTGTCAGCCACTCCTCCCAGCTTTGTGTCACTTTTCCAGGTACAGAGGTGAGACTGACTGGCCTGTAGTTTCCCGGATCCTCCTTGCCCTTCTTGAAGACTGGAGTGACATTGGCTATCCTCCAGTCTTCGGGCACCTCTCCTGTTCTCCAGGACCTTTCAAAGATGATAGAGAGCAGTTCACCTATCACTTCTGCCAACTCCCTTAGCACATGTGGATACATCCCATTGGGACTGATGGATTTGTGTGCGTTGAGCCCATTCAGACGCTCCCAATCCACTCTCTCTTCAACCAGGGGGGAGCACTCCATTTCCCAGACCCTTTCTCCTTCCTCCAGGGTCCAGGAGTCCCAGGGGGGAGTCCTTGAAGCAAAGACTGAAGCAAAGAAAGCATTCAGTATCTCCGCCTTCTCAGCATCTCCCATTACCTGGACACCCCCCCTGTTCAGCAAGGGACCCACATTATCCCTAGACTTCATTTTATTGTTTAAATACTTAAACAAAAACAAAACAAACAAAAAACAAACAAACAAAAAAACCCTTCCTATTATCCTTTATCTGTTTTGCAAGCCTCATTTCTAGGTGGGCTTTAGCCTTCCCTGCAGGACCTGACAACACATCTATACTCCTCCCAAGAGGACAGGCCCTTTTTCCACATTTCACAGACCATCCTCTTCCTTTTGATCTTGTCAATGAGCTCCTTGCTCATCCACGCAGGTTTTCTGTCCCCCTTCCCTGATTTCCTACTCTTAGGTATGCACTGATCCTGAGCTTGGAAGAAGTGCTGTTTCAGTGTTGCCCAGCTCTCCCAAGTATCCTTGATTTCCAGCAACTTAGCCCACGAGATATCACCAAGCAGGTCCTGGCAGAGGTCGAAGTTGGCTCTCTGAAAGTCCAGGGTAGCAATCCTGCTTTTTGCCTTACTTCTTCCACTAAGTTCCATCTTGAACTCGACCATCTCATGGTTGCTGCATCCCAACTTTCATGACCCTAACAAGCCCATCCCTGTTGGTAAGGACAAAGTCCAGAAGCACCCCCTGCCTCATTGGCTCCTCCACCACCTGCATCAGAAAATTATCTTTAACGCCTTATAGGAACCGTTTGGACTTCACGTGCTTGGCTGAGTTGCTTACCCAACAGTAACAAACACATTATTGCTCAAGCCAATAGAGGTAAAAGTTTAGAGGTAAATAGAATCATAGAGTAATGTAGGTTGGAAATGACCTAAGCAGGCCTTGTGGTCCAGCCCTCACTGAAATGAGGCCTCACTGAGCTAGGTCAGGTTGCACAGGGCCTTCCATGAGAGCTGCTGCAACAGGGGGGTGGTTTAGATCTTTCACTATTGTGTGAGACCTGAGAGATGGTAAGAATGCATGCTGTTTTTTTTTTTTTGTTGTTGTTGTAAATCACAAAACAATATTTTGTTTGAGCTATTTATTACTTTATATGGCTACTTGCAATCAAGAACACAAACTATTTGCCAAAATAAAAATATATTCTAAAGAAACTCAAAATGCAAGCAACCTTCATCAGACTTTGCATTTGCTGTTTTTTCCCTTTTTCTGTTGGCCTCTCCAATGAGTTTTGCTTTTAAGATTTTTTAAGATTTTGGAGGATTAATCCAGCATATCTCTCTAGCTTTGCCCTCTGTGATCTCACAGGATAAACTTAGAATTAATTCCTCATACCCTTTCTGATGCAGGAGATAAGCCTTTAGATAAAATGTTATTTCAGTTGCTGTCTTATCCGGATGTTTGAGCTGCCAGTTAAATTGTAAATTAAAGGCTCAAAACTCTGGATTATGGACTCCAGCTTCATTATTAATGAAATATATGCCCTTTTCACAGTTTGTCATTTTTCTGTCTTCCAAAAAACTCCCAGAAATATTGTGAATCTTTTCCACTCCTCTGTTTAAACAAAACAAAGACACAGTGATACAATCTCCCTTTTAGAAGACTAAGTTTCTACCATAAATAATTGATTCATGCTTATTCTGTCCACTTGAATGACCAGCCTATGGAAATGTGAAGTTACTTCTGTAAGGTACTTCTTGCTTTGGAATAAAGAAGAGACTGAATCACACATCCGTCATTATACTTGTCTGCAAACTCCCAGACCATAATGTGACAGAAACTTCTCCATTGTCATTAACCTTTATATACAGCCTATCAGTTTTCCTACTTCCATGAACTTCTTTTCCCAATTACACAGTGTGGGTTTATCTTGGTCATCCTTTCATAGTTTTAAGTTAAGGCAGTTAAATGACAAAATAAAAATTGATAGTATTATTTCAAAACTATCTTTTTTCACTGTGCCTTCCTGTAATGACAGCCATTCTTTATGCTACCTGTACTTGCAGCTCTGTTTCCATGTGAAATCTTTGTGAAATTACGTTTTAGGTATTAAGATGGAAATCTCATGAGAGAAGTTGTTTGTTTTTAAGACCCACAAGATGTTGGTTGGTTTTCATGCAACCTCTAGCTCTTTTTGTGGCTGTAGTATATACGTAGAATGGTTTATGGAAATAAAAGAAGTATTAAGTGTTTGAAAGTCTGCCTGGTAGTACTTGTCATCTTAGTAGGTTTTTCTGTTCAGTAAAAGCATGATTGGTAGACAGACCAACTCAGTGGGGTTATAGAGTGATCAGCCAAATAAGTGGGAATTTTAACAGTTCAGTGATATGTGTATATCTGCTCATTTTATCTCTTTCCAAATGATTAGTTCTTCAACCTCTGTTCCAGCTTCTCTTTAAAGGCAGTGATTCTCCAAGGGAGAATGCATGCTGACCTTCTCTGATGGGCCACATCTTTCTCTCTGCAGTTTGCTCAGGTTGGACTGTGATGTCAGCTTGCAGCCTTCAGCCTATCAAATTAGCACTGTTACGTGCTGTTTAGGTACTGTGCTGCATCCCACAGGTATTTGCGTTTTTTATGTACTTTGTATGTTAACTGACCTTGCAAGTCTGTGTTGTCACTATTTGCTTGAAGAGGGCTGCATATGGGAGCTAAGTTCACTTATAGATTGGAGCTGTACTTAGTGTAATGTTTTAGAGCACTTTGGAATGGAAACATTACAAATATGTGCATTATTAATGACAGCATAAGTACTTTGTAAGTGTATATGGCTTATTGATGAAGGTAATATGAACTGCATTATTATAAAGAGCTATGAAAAAGATAGAAGACTGACAGGATAAAAACAAACAAAACCTCTTCTATTAGACATACAATTTTAAAAACTTTATCTGTTTTTCATTACAAAACGCATAACCACCTTGGGCCAGAGAGAATGTGGTGAAAAAAGTTGAAGACTCTATTCATTGTACAGGGCAAAAAGTGAGGGAGGTGTTGTCTTCTTGTTTACATAAAAATGGGTATGCTGAAAGTTAAAATATGCACTGGTGGTTGAAGAAATACATTTAAAGATGAGGTTCTGTTTAGAGAAGTAGAGTAAACAAAAGATGTGAGGACTTACATGATTTCTCTTTGTTGGACAATAGTATAGTTCTTATGTGGTCAAGAGACCTACTTTCTGTTCTTAACTACACCAAGTTCAGTGTCTCTATTAATTATCCCTCCCTGATTCATTATAAAACCAGTCAAGAATACCTTTCTAATGCTCCAGAGTGTCCTATTGTTTTTTTAAACACTGTGTGTTATTGTTTTTCATCGTCAATAGGCATCAAATATAAAATTACTAGTAGAGGATATTATATCCTTCTAAGTGGAATTGTAATTTGAATAAATTACTCTGTTGGTGTTAGACACAAACTTACAGCAGCCAACACTGTACATTTGTTGAATACACACTTGTTCACTGATTGCTGCCAGGGTAGGTGCCCTCAGACACTTCTGCAAATTTCAACCCTCAAGTTTTATTTCCGTCTTTCCCTGAGTGTTAATAATAAGCTATCTTAAACTTTTCTGCTTGTCTGTACAACTGAGTTTCATGTCATTAGCAAACTCTTTAGGTTCTTTTGACCCATACTGATGAGTATCTCCTTCTTCCGGCATCTGCTTAAATGATACCTGTGGTAGGCTACCATACTTCCTAATTACCTACTCATCTTTAGTAAGTTTTATTCTCTTTATTTCTTGGTATTTAAAGCAGATGAATGAATTCAAGGAGGAAAAATATCTTTTATTGCAGCCTCACACTTTTCAAGATAATCAGGCAATTTCATGTGACTTTTGACTATCATATCCTACAAAGCAGCAAAAAACTATCCCAGAGTGGGGATTCTTTTTTATGGTTTAATGTTAGATGAAGTCCAAATTCTGTTCTGGAGGTAATAATAAAAATATGCTTAGGATGCCTCTACTGTCTAGAATAGATCATGAGTTTTTTTTTTGTTTTTTGTTTTTTTTTTTTTTTTTTGAAGTTCTCAGAATTAGAGCCGCATACTCTGGTCAGAGGATGAAGGGGTAGTGAGAAGAAGAGAAATACAAACTGTTGAATATTTTTCATTGCATTCTTCCTAAGATTCTCGAGTTTCCACAAAAATAAATCCTTTCTACGTAAAAGAAACTTGAATCAATAGAAAGAATCTTTACAAGACACAGCAGTGTCCACACTGTTTTTGAATTTCTTTCTTCATTTTAAGATTTTTTTGTCATGTACAGCAGACAGCAGCTTTCAACGTGTTTTTTGTCATCTCAGTTTTCTGTTTTTGTTCCAGTAGCTGTAATTTACACAACAAGGGGGATATCTTGTTTATTTTACTCACCACCAAGATAGAAGGAAACTTTGTGATCAGAATGCATTTAACAGTGAGATGCCTTGAGTTTGTTGCCAGAGTCCTTTGTCAAAGATGCTCTTTTTCTTTTAAAGTAAAAATAGGTAGGATAACTGTAAAAATGGCAGTGTACATCCCTAGGGGATATGTGACTTGCTTCACAATGAACAAAACCAATACACTTCAGACAAATTGTGCAAATTCTTATTTCTGCCCTATTAAATTTGATGCAGTGATTAGACAGAAAAGAATTATTTAAATAGGACTGACAAAGCTGATTAATTAATTAATCCCTTCTGCTATTTTTGTTATTGTCAAAACTGCAGCAGTCTGTTCATTAGAGATTCAAACTTTGATCACAAGAACGTGTCCATTCATCTAAAAAATGTAGTCCATAAGATTGTCAGATGGGATTCTGTTCACACTGTGTCTTTGTTTTCAAACAAAGACACAAGCTCTTGTGTTTCTCCCTTGTTAACCACTAACTTGTCCAACTAGTCCATTCAGTCTACAGGGATTGTATGAGAAACCGGTTGTCACTATAGTAAAGGTAACTGTCTAGTTTGTAAAGACAAATTTTTTTTTGAACTCTTACTCCCTCAGAATTTTAGTTTCTTAAAAGTTTTTCACTTCACTATGTTGTCATTGAACATTATATTGTTCTCTGGGGATCACCTTAAGAAAGTATATTATCGATCTACCTACAGTGTCAGTCATATGACTGACATACATTTGCTGGCCAAAAAAGTAGTGACTCAAACACAAGTTTCTGAATTCAGAAGTTACCTGAAATAAAGAACAAGAAATTCCTTTTTGGCATGTCCATTTAAAGAAAGTATAGCAGTGACACCTATGTGTGACAGTGGGTTTCTTTACTTGAGCAAAAGATCAGTTTCTATGAAGTCACTCTCATCTCTTCCTTCCCCCTCCCTAAGTCAGGTTACCTTTTTCCCATAATAACAGTGTTCAATAGAGAGCTATTACAAGTATATCAATTTATCTATAGCTAGTTTTCTGTTGTCCCTCTATAACCAGATGCAAGTAAGCACAAGTTCTACAGGAATATAGACAAGTCATTGGGCAATTTTTAATATTTAAATAATATATATACATATATATATAATATACACATATAATAATAATAAATTATATAGAAATATATAATAATATACAAATATATAATAATAATAATAATAATACATTACATATAAATATAAAGTTTAAATAGCGTGTAACTCTACATAACACATCTAGGAAACATCATGCCATAATCCATACTGTGTAACTCTTTCACCGATTCCATTTGATGAAGAGCTGTGTTATGACTCTCCATCCCACTGCCATGCTATAAATGTGATTGTAGCAGAGATGCTGCAAGACTGAGAAGGAGCAGTTCCCATAACTGGAGTGCCCCGGTTTTGTACTTAGTTTTCTCAAGGAGGAAAAAGATACTATATGCTCCAGTTTACTGGAAAAATGGTGCTGTTTGATTAATTCAGCTGGAGAGAGCTGTAAAGAAAATACCTTTACAAAAACGTGGAGTACAGAAGTTGCATAAAGGAAGGAGGATAAAACCACAAATGAATTTAATAATATGATGGAAATTCTTTCCCATCCCCCAGTAGGAAGCCAGGACAGTGCATAAAGGCACTGAAGCATATTTTATTCCTCTGCTACTTTGACAAATCTATAACATCTGCATGGATAAGGAGAGACCTTGAAATAACCATGCAGAAAGGAGATCTGTTGCCCTCTTGCTTAAATGTGAAGTTTAACAAAAGGCAAATGTTATTTGTGTCTAGCTATGTGTACTCCAAGTTCTCCTAAATGTTCTTTGAAGCTGGTTGTACAGATCTGTAAAAAGTACCTTTGTTATTCCTCAGAAAATACTTTTCTCTCTCTGTGAAAAATGTGGGTGAAAGATAATCAGTTTTATCTAAAAGAAAAAACCTTTACTTCAAAGGAAAATGATAAGCAATTTCTGTTTTAATTTTAGCATTAGAAAATTAAAACTTGTACTTCAAAAATAAAGTGACTTTAGAATGAACTTTGGAGAAAATCAATTTAAAGACTTCTAATGACTCTAATAGGTTTTGGATCAGGCCCGAAAAAGATAAATTATGAACCTACCTTCTTCTTCTCCCTTCAAGAACTCAGAAGATCTTATCATCAGAGTGTAAATCTCAAATGAACAGCTTGCTGCTGCTTTTATTTATCACCTCTCAAAGTTCATTGTAGTTCTTGGGGGAATCAGTTTAATTACGACAGTAAATACTGTTCTAATTTTTTTCACTCGATGATGAAAAAGTATACAGCTATAATTACAGTCTGTGCATAGCATGCTTTGTCTCTGATTTACTTGTTTGCCAAAAAGCCATTTTCATGTGCTAATATTGCAGCAATAACAGTGTCACGTGGCCTACTTAAATGGCAAGTGTTTAGCACATATCTGATGTCACTGTGGAGCATGCATTCTAAATAAACTCTTTGCAATAATTGTAATACTGAAGAAAATCAGAATCTAGGTAGCAAAGAATGGAGTTTTCAAATGTCACCCATCTGCACTGATGACAATGTGCTGTTTATGTCCTCTTTATTGGGGTGACAGATCCAGTACACAGAAACTGAAGGAAGGGGTGCAGAAATGGGATATAAGACACAACTTCTACAGTTCCTTTCTCTTTAAGCAAAATGGTGTGAGATTTTTTCCCCTCACTGAACACATTTCATTTTAAAAAACAGTGCAGTTTTTTTCTTCTTTTCATTGCAATGACATTCTTGCAGGGATGGCTAAAAGCACTCAGCAGGAAAGGTTTGAATCCAGTTATTTAGAAGTATGGAGAAAGGCAGCAGAGTTTTAGGGGAATGCAAGATGGGTAGCTCTTGCTAGAACAGTAGAAAGAGGTCTGTGAGTTATATTTTTAAAATGAAGAGATTAGAGGTAAGATGGCAGACCACTATTATTCTGACTTTAATAACATCAGGGACAACTGAATTTCACTCTTAATTGAAGTTTCCTTCTCCAGGATTTCAAAGAGAGCTTACCAGACTGGTGTGAATAAATGATTGTCTAACTGCCAAATGCCACAGACCACCTTGATTTTGTTGCTGCCAGGTCATCCAAAAATGCCAATTCTCTATAAAAGAATCAATCCCCTCAAAGCACAAGATGACTGTTAATAGATTTTTTTCTTTCTTTCTTTCTCAAATGGGATTGGTTTTCTGTTGGTTTAAGAAGAGCTTCCTCATGGATCACCAGCTATCATACTGACAAAATGAAAACCTAATTCTCAGAAAGGGCAGGAAATACAGCAGTACACAAAGATGAGGGGTTTTCGAATTAAAGCCCAGATCCAGACATTTTATAATCCAAAACACATTTTCTTAAGCTGAATCCAGTAGAATGGCAAGAAGAAATCTTGGCACCAGCCCATCAGATCTCTGCTGTGTGTTAGAGAGGCAAGAGAAGGTATTTTTTTCTTAAGAAATCATAAGGGTCATTTAATCTTCTGTTCCTTACAGAACATAGTAGTTCATATATATATATATATGAATACATTTTTCTTCCTTAGTTGAGGTGTAAATTAAATTCTGTGGTGGGTGAATACTTTGAAGGTTTCTTGTTGTGAGGCTTCTGAGGTTCATACTGACAGTGAGTCTGTAGTTACATGTTCAATATATAGCAAATTATTATAATATTGCAATCATTTTTCAAAACACATTGTATGAATAAGTCGGTTCATTTAAATTTAAATTTATTTTATTTTAGTCATGAAAGACTTCCTTTCCATCAGGCAACTCTGAAGTATGTATCTTTTATAGGAAGGAAAATATAGAACATATAACAATTGCATGTCTTATGTTTGCATCATCCTTTTTGAAAAATTAATTGGTATTTTTAGAAAAGTACTAAATTAAATCCCAGTTTGACCCAGGTCGATCAATTGTCCAGGTAATGATCCTGTTAAGGGTCATGGATTCTTGTTATGAATACAGGGTTACTACTAGGTAATTTTGTAGGTCTGAGAAGTTTGTTTATTGAGAATAAACATTCAGACATGCAGCTCTATCCACATGACAAAGTGCAAACTGGCAGAGCTTCATCAGTCACTAAAATGAGAGATAATTATACTTGAATTCTCAATTAAAGAGCATGCTCAAGTCCACTTCTGAAAAGTTCTAGTCACTTCCTTTCCCTGTTTTTATGCCAATCTCCCCAATGCCTATTTCAGACCATATTTTGAAAATAACTGTCGCCACTGTCTCATTCACATGAAGTCACTTCTAGGTATTGAAGACTATGTATTAAACAACTCCAGTTCTCATTATGGAGGTGTTAGAAATACAGATCCTTAGAGAGCCTAGTAGATTGAAATATTGACTCCTGCTTTGCATTTCGTGACAATCCGAAATGAATAATAGCAGTATGGAAGAGTTTAGTGCTAGTGTGCTAATGTAGTTTATTTCAATCCTAATTCTAGACTTTTCCTTAATTATTCTTAATTTTGACCATGTGTTATACTTTTCTTACCTGTTAGAACAATCATAAGAGTTGAAATTAAGCCAAAACCAGTTTTGTTGGGGATTATGTGTTGGTAATTTAGAAAGGCTTAGAAAATGTATGCTCGAATTAAGGCTGTAGAAAAGCACAGCTGATCAGACTGTTAGTATGTTCGGCTCAGAATCATCCTTTTAACCTCCACTATGACAGTCAGTGATCTCTCTGAAATGCTGCTCCACAGCAATCAAAATTAAGATAGGTTGGCTCTGGCATAGTTGATCCATATAAACTGTCAATTTGAGGTATCTACAAAATACTTCTGGATTCTGTGGTACCTTGAACAGCTTATGACCTATTTTGAGAAATGAATACAAAGCAGCTGGTGTACACATTGGTCAATACTATCTGGACAGTCCTCAGCATAACAATTTCTCAATGTTTGTCCGTACTACATCCCTGCTATTCTATAGAAGTGCCAAAGTCTGAACCAACATGTGGTGTGAGTGAGAACATGCAAAGTTAGAGTCAGGACTGACCAATACCACTTCTGGTCACTGCTCTGTCAATTTACCACAGTTTACCTTGAACCACCCAGGGGCTGAAAGTGATTTTTCCCTATCCTGATGGCATAGTGATATTCAGCTTTTTTCCAGTGACCTAAAGTGTAGACAGCCACCATTTTTCAGTGAAGACAAATGTTGAACAGAGGCAAAAAGATTTACAATGCTTCTTATGTCTTCCTGCCTTTGCTGAAGAGGAAATAGCTGGCAGACTCAATCCTGCATGCACCCCATGTTATTCATGTCAACTTTCCCTCTTGGTTATTCCCGTAGGCAAAACCCATGCAACTTCCAGAATCTAATGAGACAATTGCTTTATAATCAAGCTATGTGTATCAAGTTAGAGCTCAACACTCTTACACTCTGAATTAAAAATGAGAGTGACAGAGTGCATGGGTATGTTTTAGGAGTTTAAGAACCATATATTGGTATATCCTTAAGATAAATGAAAGAATCATATCTCTGATTTTGATTTTCTCACCTGAGGGCACCAACTGTCATCAAAAGCTTACAACAGAAGAAATATTTCCAAATTCCTTACAGCCTACGAGGAAATAATTTCATATAGCATAATTAGAGGCTCATCTTGTCATCTACAAGTTTCAGATCCTGTTCCTGGTGTATTCTCCTAGCTCATATGTCCTAAGCAAATACTTTTCTATATTTGAATACTTTCCAATTGTCTAAGAATTCTCTTCTTACTTTCCCATCCTCCTCTCCCCCAGCATGTTGGTTTAAGGCAGGTTATTGAAGTTCATGATAGGGAGGTCACAAAGGCATAAACACTGTTTTCTCGCTGTCCTGATACATCTTTTCAGTGTATAGACATCAGTCTCCACGCAGGTCAGTCATCCTCTAGAACCTTCATTATGAAAAGAATGAGAATTATCATGTTACAGTAAGAGATGTGTTAATTGCAGTCTCCAGTTAATAAGTATTTACAGAACACCCTCCATATGTTTTTGTTGTGTTAGGAATAAATGTTGAGTGAAGACTTTTGTATATGAAATGCTTGGCTAGTGATTGACACATAGATTGAGTCATAGAGATTGAAACAGCTCAGGAGTCTTTGTCTACACAGGGAAGTATGTTCAAAATAAATAAACATATGAGCACTTGCAAAGAATAAAGACCTGTTTCTCTCTTCCTGCCTAAATTTGTAAGCCTTCACTCAGTTTAGCTGTATTTAATAGAATAAAATTAGAATTAATGAACAGTGCTGAACTCTTGCAGATAAGTCCTTCAGGGGTGCTAAGACTATTCTGCAGAGACTTTAAGTATATGAGTATATGAGGGGATTTTGTCTTTTTTGGGGGAGGAGGGGAGGGGAGGGGGGTTTGTTTGTATGCTTTGGTTTGGTTGGGCCTTCTTTTCTAGCAATGCCACCAAGCAAATTCGAGTTATTTGGAAAGGATGGTTCCTAAAAACAAAGAACAAAAGCGTTGTGCTTTAGCTTGTCATTTCTTTGCTATTATTTTGATGTTGGAATTTCTGATGATGGAAGTTGTAAAGCAAGAAAATTTATGGGTTATATGAGAACCACGTAAGAATATACAGGGAGACTAGCTTTTTTGTTCTGTCTAATTGAGTTATGTGAAAATCAAGAATAGATGTAAGACTACATACTTAGCAAAAATAGCTTGGAGTTGATTTTCTTGGTTTTGGTGCTCACCACCATTTTTATCAATACAGTATTTTTCTCAAAGATTAGCTATGTACATAATGTCCTTTGTGACGTAATTAGGGGGCTGGTGTATTACAAGCAAACTTGCTTCACAGCTGGAAACCTCTCCTTTAGAAATAATTTTGAAGAAATTTGCTTTTTAGAGACATATTGAGGAGCTGGTTGTGACAGAGGAAAGATTTTGCATCTGAAGGCTGTTACTGTTTCCCAGCCATCGCGAGCATGTGAATGACTATGGTCCAAGGAAAACTCATAAAACTTGAAACTTTCCTTGCAAAAATTGTAAACTTAAGATCTGCTGTAAAGATTAAGCTGTATAAATTTAAATGGTTGGATTTTTTTTTTTGGTGAGATTTTTTTTCCATGTTTTGACTTAGTCCACTTTACCTGATTTTAGAAAATATTCAATAATTAGAAGCACCAAAAGCTGGTAAAAGGTGGGTTGAAAATAATATTGATTTGAGACTCAATTTTTAGGGAACTTTTTCAAAACAACTAATGTAGGCCTCCAAATTCAGTTGCAGAAACTCTTTAGATGTAATATTTATATTTACACACAATGGAAAGATGCAAAGTATTGTTTCTAGCTCTGAAAAATAGTCCCTTAATTCTCAATACCATTTTGCTGCTTTTATGTCAGATGCAATGTTTGTATCTAGTTTATCTGAAGTTTGCAGCATCCTTAATGAAAACCTAATACCATTTCATTTTTAAGCTTATACATTCAAGATGTCAAGGATAAAGTCTGTGCTTAAAAGGTGTTAGGGCAAATCTACCCTGCAACTTTATCTTTGGGAGCTAGCAGTTCGTGTGTTAGGTCTTCATCTCAAACTTTGTGTGCACACACACAGTCAGTAACCACTTGTATATTTATGTTACTAAAGACCTGCCTAGACAAAGGATTTTATGACCTTTTTCTGAGAAGTGCCAGGAGCTCTGTTGTTTGCAGAAGACTTTTGAAATTGAGCCATGGAGTCAGATCATTGCCTTTTTTTTTTTTTTTTTTTTTTTTTTTTCCCGGAGACTCCACTCAGGTTTAACTGAGGTATAAAAACAGCATAATTCAAGAAATATTTGCAGTCAGCCAGTATAGAACATGCATTTAAGCCTTGCAGTCTAAGACCAGGTTCCTGTCATTGCCAAAGGAACTTACTGCTGGCGTAACTAGGAGTAAACAGGAGGAAATGGGACAGAGATATGAATTGGATTTCCCACTATAATCTCTGTGAGTTTGGTGAGAGCATGGTGCCCTTTCTGTATGTATACCTGATTCTGCAGAGCAGCAGTACCAGTAACTGAGAATTCAAAGAAATGAATGCTGTCATTTCTCCTTCCACTTTTTAAGATCATCAAGATTATGTTGACCCAACTTAACTAGTTTAAAATCCCATATAATTATAGCATTGCCTGCTGGATTTCTTTTCAAATTAATTGCACTCAATGTTGTGGCAAACTAATTTTGGAAAATCTTTAGAAGCAACAAGGTGCTCATGTCTTAAATCAGTTCATTCCTGCTATACTATGAAACCCCAAAATAAAAGTTAGGAAATATGGAGACATTAGTAACAGTAGCTGAAGGGTTAATAAGACATTAATTGAGTCACTACTTGACCAGGCAAATTATATCCCTATTCACTGTGTGCTATTTACACAACTTTTCCATGATTTCTTTCCTAAGGTAATAGGCCTAGCAGCTAGCTGGCTGCTGCTCCTGCTATGCTTCGGCAGCTGTCATTTTGACATATTTTATGCTTTCTTTAGAAGAGAGAGGTTGATTGAATGTGAGAAAAGTGGAACTTTGACAGGCTGTCAGAATCCCTTGCAGTGCAAACCTACCTGCCAGCTAACTTGTTTCAGGTTTATTTCAAAGAAGGTTTCCTGCACACAAACTTCCATTACTAGCCTGAGAAGCTCTTAAATAGGTAGCTTCCATTTTGTCAAAATCTAAATTAAATAATTTTCACTTCAGATTGGTTGAAATTTCAGAAAGACAGGGTATCTCTGAGAAAGCAAAAGCAAGTTCACTTTTCTCTGCCCATACGCAAAGGCCTAGGTGGATCAAGGACATACTGTTCTTTACTCTTTCATTATTATTATTGTAGTCAGTTATATTTCCTAATATATGAGCAGACTTCTGAAATTCCTAAGCCAGTTCATGAACTGGTCAGAAGTGGGTGTGTTGTAAATGATCATTCCCTTATAGGGGGTCAAGCTGGGAGGAGACACAACTGTTATTGGAATCAGGCTGCTATAATTAATAGCAGATAACTATTCAGACAATAATTGGACTTGCTCATAAGTGACATAATTGACATAATTCATTTTCTCACAGCCATCGTGTTGGGGCAACCCTGAAAGCAAGTTCAGAAGCAGAAGTTGTACAGTTGTACTGGTGTCCTTGGGGCTTCTGGGTAGATGTTCGGAAAGTCCCCCTGACTGCTCCTTGCTTTCTGAGATGTAAATATGTACTCCTGTAGTCTTCATTTGGATGTAGCAGCTACTGACCTCTGGGTCTGGTCTGAGTCACATTGCTCGTAAACAGGGCTAATGTGGACTAGTGGCCTTGGACAGGTTCAGCACACTCTTGGTGTCCTCTATTTATCCATTCTTGCAGGTGCAACAGAGCTAACAATCTCCAGAGTTAAATCAATTTTACGAAACTTTTACATAGTCTCTTCTTAGCAGGATCCTTCCATCTCTTTGACCTAGATTTTTCTGATATTAAGATTTCCATCTAAATCTATAGATACCTGTAGAAACCATTCACTCAACTCAGAGAAAAGAGGTCTTTATAAAAGCCAAAAGTGGATAGAAGTGAAAACATGGACTTCCATCATTTTCTGTTGTGTTTTGCTATCATAATAAAATCCAGTCTTGAAGGCACTGTTCATCTAATTAATTTTAAAATTGTTTAGGTATACATGTATAATCTCTCACAAATCTTGCTATTGTGCGTGCACTGCCCTGGTTACATTTCTATGCAAAGAAAAACTAGATTTATGTTTACACCTCTTATTTTCAATTTGCTTGGTTTCTTGCATGAAAATTGTTAGTAGCGATATACAGTATTTGTTTAACTGGGTTATCAGGCAGCTTTTGAGACACATTTTGTATGCACTGGCTTTGGTACTTGCATTTACCTGTATTTGCTAATTAGAAGTTCATTTGCTAGCCCGCATGCAGTAATGTATTTTTACCTATACAAATCTATTGTACAGTATATGCAATGATGAAATTAAACTTTACGTTCCACTTGGGTCATATGATAATTACCACATAGCATCTCTTCTCACTTAGGTTTGTACTGTACCTGCCAAAGTAGTCACAAAGCTGTCTGATTTTAGTGTGCACCTAGACTTTGTGTTGTCTCTGCCTGAATCCATACTAGTAACATGGTCTCTCTCCCTCCTTATAACTTAAGGAAGTGTCTTGAAATATTTATCACAGAATCACAGAATCATCTAGGTTGGAAGAGACCTCCAATATCATCAAGTCCAACCTCTTACCTAACACTAACCAGTCCTCCACTAAACCGTATCACTGAGCTCTACATCTAAATGTCTTGTAAAGACTTCCAGGGATGGTGACTCCACCACTTCCCTGGGCAGCCTGTTCCAATGCCTAACAACCCTTTCAGTAAAGAAGTTTTTCCTAACATCTAACCTAAACCTCCCCTGGCGGCAACTTTAGCCCATTCCCCCTCGTCCTGTCACCAGGCACGTGGGAGAACAGGCCAACCCCCACCTCACTACAGCCTCCCTTGAGGTACCTGTAGAGAGCGATAAGGTCGCCCCTGAGCCTCCTCTTCTCCAGGCTGAACAAGCCCAGCTCCCTCAGCCGCTCCTCGTAGGACTTGTTCTCCAGGCCCCTCACCAGCTTTGTTGCCCTCCTCCGAACTTGCTCGAGCACCTCGATGTTCTTCTTGTAGCAAGGGGCCCAAAACTGAACACAGTACTCAAGGTGCGACCAGTATGTAAATAACAGCAGAAAAGTGGATAATGCTGTTCTAAAATGCTGTATAAGAAAAGACTAATGCATCTTAATGGACTTTGAGTTAAAAAGGACATAATTTGTCTAGGAGATACAAAGAGCATACAGGTGAAATTAAACAAAAGAACATGCTGACCCACCTCATGGTAATGCATTTGCATAAGAATAGATGTTTGGCTTACTGTAATTAGTAAAACCTTGTTTTATTTCTGTTCCGTGTCTTGTAAAACACCCGGTGTCCACTAGTTGTTTTCAACCTTTGTTGTGATCCAAGCTGCTTTTCTGTCATTATAGCTTTGAAATTGTTTGGGGAAGAGAGCCACTGTATGAATGTAATTAGTTATTACAGAAGTTGCATAGAGGAAAGTGGAAGAAACCCAACTGTGGCAAACAGAACATTTGATAATGTGATATAAATTCCTACCCATCCCCTGATAGGCAGTTCATAAAATGCCTACAGCAAGTTCAGTGCCACTCTAATCTTAAACTTGCTAACAGTGCCCAAGAGTTAGTCAAAAATTTAGCCTTTATTGCAATCAATAGGTGTCAGATAATGCAATCAAATATTGCAATCAATAGGTGTCAGATAATGGCAATGCTCCTAATGGCAGTAACAAATGAAGAAAAAAATAAAGAAAAAAAAATACATTGAAGTACTGTAAGTAGATCTAGTTGCTGTGCCATAGCAATATTTGTTTGTAAGAAAATATAAAAAAATACTTTCATTCTGAGTTGAGGGAGAAAAATATTAATTCAGGCAAGGTCCTGCAGGTATTTCATTTTCCTGTTCAGGACTGGAGTACTTGCAGAGACCCTTATAACTGTTAGGGTCAAGTTAATGTAATCTGTGACCAGTTTCCCATAGGAGTGATGGAAGAAATCATCAGAATTCTATTTTCTTGTCTCAGATAAATTTTTCATTTCCTTCTAAAAAATATGTTTTCCCTGTATGTATCCAGGGTATTTGCAATACAGTTATCCAAATTATTCCTCACCAAAACACACAAACTTCCAAAAATGAGATAACTTTGTACAGCACTGCCAGATACTGTTAGTCAAGCAGGTAAGGTACAGCAATGAAAAATATTTCTCTAGACGATTCAGAATACTTTCCAAAGGTTGTCAACTTTGCCTTAACGTTTATTTATCCACATTATTTACTACTGTATGTAACAAATATGGACAATTTAACACACTTGGACAACTCAATATATGATTAGCCACTTTATCACTGGAAGCCCAAAGACAAGTTAAAAGTATACTCTGTATTTTTTTTTATTTTTTTTCCCCAGTCCAGCCACTAACAGGAAAATAATAGAAAATTATAAAGCTGTACCAATTTTGTGAGTTCATTGCTCTAAGGGGACCGCACTGGAGTTAAAGATTCATGGTAGGAATTTTATTGTCAGGATATTTGAGAATTTTGATTTAGTACAGAGTTGAGAGAACTTGCTGAAAACAGTGAGAGCCAAATTCTAAGAATTACTATATTATTAATAATTCTAAGAGTTATCTTTAAAAGCAGTATCTTTAAAAGCAATATGTCATTGGAAAGTAAGCTGCAAGTCATCACAAGAATTTGAGACCAACTTCTCCCTCTGAAAGCAGGGAGTTGATGGATTGTTATTAATTTTTATTCAGAAAAGAAAATTAAGTGTTGTCATTTGTAGCATCTAATATGATGCCTTAGTCCAGTTCAAGTTGTTAAGTTTTGCTATTACAGAAGTAATAAATTAGAAAAACATTAATGATTGAATTAATTCCTTTCATTTTTCCATGTGAAAAAATTTTCCTTTTCAGAGATTTTTATATGCTCAAGGGATATATAAAAATTAATTTATAGAAATAGATTTCCATATAACTGTTTTTCATTTATTTGGTTACTCCGTTATTATTTCTACAATTTATATTTTAGACTTGGTCATGTAAAGATACATTTCAAGAAACTGTATAGTCTGTAAGATCTGCATGTGAAGCTATCTGCATGCAAAGAGAAAACCATGCAGAAGTTGGTATAGCATATTAAGGACAACATAAGGGATGTGAGAATTTATACAGAGTTTGTTTGAATGCTAATAAATCATGGAATCGCTTTGTTTTCTGACTTCTGGGACTTGCTGCATAGGAAATATTCACTTGAACACAAAGAAGTACCTTGTGCACAATTTTTTCTGCTGGCTTAAACCATTGACATTTGAATAAAGATCAAAGATGTCCTCAATGGCAAAGAAAAATGATTTTCAATGCACATACTGTATACTTGTCCTCCCGTCCTTAAATTTGATGATGTTACTGTTTTTTTGTATTATTATTATTTTTATTTATTTATTTTTATTTTTTTTGCAGACTTTTCCATTTACTTAACTTGTAAAATCATTCTGGTTCAGGCTGAAAACTGTGTGCATGCACACAGGTATGCATGTGTGTGTGTTTGTGGGTGTGATAGTCAGTCTTCTGGGAGACAAGTTAATTGAAAGCTAGAGTAGGCATTTGTACAATGAACTGAGATTTGTACATTTAGTTATATACTTAAATATATGTCTGTATGTGTAGAAATTTATATATACATCCCACACATACTTATATTTACAAGTATATATATGCATAGATGAGAAATATTTATATACATCTCTGTGTCTACATAAATATGCACATGTGCATGCAAAGATAGTTTTTTTTCTTCCTGAAGTCATGCACTGTATTCATACCTTTACCAGATTCTTTCTCTATGGCACCTTCTAAATTAAATGTGTTTAGGTAAGGAGTAGGATGGTCCTGCCAGACAGTATTTTGAAGTTGAAACGGGAAAGAGCTAATTTTTTTCATAGTAGTAGGCACAACCAAGGGCCTATCAATGTAGTACAGGAGAGGCAGACAAGGCAGAAACAAGCTTTCATGTGAAATTGAAGTTGTCTAAGAATATCACTGTTGAAATCTTTAACATACTTTTCTTTACAGAAATTAGGAAAAATGACAATCCTATCTTTTTCCTTTCCATTTCAGTGACAAAAAATGTCTTTAAATTGACTTTGCTATAAGTCAGCCATCTTACTTTTGGAACCAAGAATGCTGCTTGTCATGTTGGCCCACCACCCTGTGGCATGACAACAAACAAATAAAATCTCCCAGAGAGGATGCCAGTAATCATGGTGGGATACTGTACCTCTTTCCTTGGCAAGGGCCAGCCTCTTAGACCTAAGGCTGTTATTTCTCATTAGTGCAGAACATGCTCTGTAGAGCATGCAAGTTGAAAAGGCCAGGAGAACATTCTAGGAAGTCAACACACTCATGCACACTCAACAGCAGCTCATGTCAGCTGCTGGTGCAGTATACTTTGTGCTCCACTGAGATCTGCCAGGAATTGAATTAGTACCTTTGAAGAGGAATTGTGCTGTGCACTATCCATCTTTGACATTTGAACATCACAAGGAGCTGGGAAACCCCTTGTTAAGTGTGGTAAATGTAAAACAGTAAGTTCCAGCCCAATTTATATTTTGGGCTAATGAAGAAGTTGCTTTCCTTGTGCAGTTGAAGAAAAACTAGAAACAAAACAAACTAAAATGTTCCTGTTTGGCAAAAATGTAAAAATATTTGTATACCTCACTTATACACACCTCTAAGCATCTCTCTCATAATTTCTGTATATTTGGAAATGGAGATTAATTTAGAAGTATATAAGAAACACCTTTTTATAACATTTCTTATGGAAAAAAATCCTTCTGTTGATGATTGTAATCACACTAATCCTCTTCCACATATTTCATTTGCTCAACACAAATGAAGAACTGGCTGAATTCTAAGGCTGTTTCAGATTTGACAGCATTCCACAGAGTAGAGGAAAACAAGCAGCAAACTCAAGGAAGCACACTTGTCATCCCTCTCATCACAGGAAAGATTGCACAGTAAACTTATTCTCTTTTCCTGCAGTCAATTTTCACATTCTATGCAGAACTCTCACACAGGCTCAGTATTTCAATTTTCTCCAAGCATATTTCATGATGTTGTAATTCTAATTAACTGCATTTTTATTAAAATACTAAATAATTCTTAGTTTTGTTAATTAAATTTTGCATTTTTACTTCTATGTCTATCTTTCAACCTTTCTTACATATTTTAGTTTGCAACTGATGTAGTTCTACATTATATATATGTAAAACAACACACGCTTTTTTTATTAGTAGTATTATTTTGCTTTTCTTCCACGCTTTGAAGATTTCATTTAAAGGATACAACACTGAATTTCTTTTTCCCTCATTTTCTTTCCTCATTAATGATTACTAAGGAGTAACGGTTCTTTTTAGAGCTGTTACAGGAATTATTAATATAAAGATTTGAATGATGATTTATGTGAACAGTACATCAATATTATTCATTCTCCTTGTTCAACTTATTGTTCATGCTGGTAGAATACTTCTGACCTATATTCTCAGGAAACCTCTGCAACACTTTAACCGGAAATCTTGTTTCCTCATACAGGTAGTATTTTGCAAATATGGAAGTATCACCTAGAACAAAGAAACTGGCACATTAATCTCCTTGGTCATGCAGTTTCAGCCCAACCAGGCAGTGATTTATTGGAATCCCATTGTTTATGGTGCATCGGAAGGCTTGACAGGAGCTGCTCAGGTGTTAAAGTCTTCTTGCCTCTCATGCTGGCACTGACTTTGAGTTAAGTATGTAGATTTCTTTCATGCTAAATGAACAAAATACTCAGAAGCGAGAGGTTAGGAATTCTTTTAATCAGCAAAGTAATACCATAGGTTCTATATAATTTTTAATGCTTTATATACAGTTTATTTCCCCATTGTTTCCTAGTACACAAAATGAACAACAGAATTAATTTCTTTCAACGGAAGCATTTCTTTTAAAGAGCACATTTCTATTCTTTCCACCACCCTCTAGCACCTAGCTGTTTTCTTTAGAGTCCTGAAAGCCAAGATGTTAATGCTTAGAAAGCCAAGAAGTGGTACAACTGCAAGAATTAACCTCACATGTTGTCTTTCCCAAGGAGGCTAAATGATCGTTTGACAAGTTTTCTTAGCAAGAGACCAGAAAAAAAAAGAAAAAAATGTAAAAAAAAAAAAGTTACTGTTCAGCAGAGAGGAGAAACTGTTGTGTTGCAAATGTTTTGAGTAAACAAATGACAAGTAAACATATGGCTTTATGGATGCTGTCTTCCTGTTCCCTACCTTGGGTTTTGATAGGTGAGAGAAAAGTATAGCAAAAAGTAATTTATTCTCTGAGATGAGTCGTCTTAACTAATGAAAACTCCTACTACATCATATTTGTAAGCAAGATATTGGTAAGGCTGGAAAGACCCTTGTTACCTTCAACCTTTCCCTATGAAAAATATACCCAATTGGGTATACTGGGTACTCATCGTCTTTTCATGTTGAATAATAGTAAATTAAATACAAATTAGAGTTCTAAATAAAATAAAGAAAATGTAGAAGAAGAAATATATTATCTTATGTTAGAATATTTTATTTTGTCATTGTAGCAATGTTATTTAATTTTAAAGTTTCAGGTCAGTGACTTTTGTATTGTTAAGTGGTCTTTAATTTAAAAGAAATGAAACTTACTTTTTCTTAACAAGGTTGGTTCAGATTGTATCAATTGCCATGAAAAGCCACATGCAATTGCTCATTTTTGCTATACATGGTTCAGGTGATTGATTTGAAGCAAATGGAAAATTAAGTCTAGAAAAGTAAAGTGCTCCCTTAAAATGTCTTGTAACTCACTTGTGTGAACTTGTGCAGCATGTTTTATGCTTTGCAACATGATTTGATTTCCAGTAACTGGGCATGAAAAATGCATTTGGACAGCCACAGTTCTGTACTGGGGCAGAGGCTTGCAGAGCATATTTATTTAGTTCTGTTCTTACAGTTCAAGTTTTTCCTGCTTCTTTCATTGATAAACTCTCTGTCCTCTGCTGAAATATGGAGGACATGACACTCTCTGTGTGATTCTCTTCTAGTCTGTGAGAAATAGAGACCCTCTGGAAATGTTATCTGACTTCTGATACAAATGTGGTTTTGCACACTTGTATCAGCTGCAGGACTGAACTGGGAACATAAGTAGTGCCTGTTGAGATGGGGCAGAGAACTGGAATTGTCAGAAGATGGAGAATGGCTACGGCCTCCCCAGGAGTCCTTCAGCCTGCACTTTCTCCACTATATTTGCTAAAGAGCGGGATCCCATGACATGATCAATATGCTTCCAAACAGAGGAATGGGAGGAACTCACCTTTTTCATCAATGTCTGACCTAGCTTATCTTGCTTACTTTTGACAAATGTGCAAATTCTGTGAGAAAGACTAAAAAAACATAGAGTGAACTTGGCATAAATAGGAAATGGGGGTGAAGGGATAGGATGGTTGTAGTTTCTTTCAAAAAATAAATGAAGAGAAAACATTGCAAAAAAAAAAAATTAAATTTTAGCAGTGTTTTAACTGTTTGGCAGTGGATAGTAGCAGATGACTAGGGAAAGACTGTTGGAAATAGGGTGGACAAGAAGTGATTTTTCAGGTGTATTTTCTGTTTCTAAGAGCCATTAGTTTAAATAATTTCTGTCTTTTTTAAACTGCCCATAATGGTAATGCTTTTTAATTGTTTACCTTCCCTGCTTTTGAGATAGATGACTTCACAAACTCCTGTTACAGTGAGTCTATAGCTCAATTACACAGTGATATGGAGCTTCCTTGGTTTAGCCTCCTCCAGCCTCAGCCCTTCCCCAAATGACCCCTTTTTCCTCTGTCATAAGAAAAAATAACACATCTTCTCTGCTCACTTTTTTTGGTTACGTGCTTTGATACGTACCCCACACCCATGTTCCTCAGTCATCTGCTCTTCAAACTGAGTCGTCTGTTTTGTCTTTCTTTATATGAAGTGTTTTTTACATTTTTGTATTAATCAATGCTGAATTTCTAATAAATGTGGCACAACTTCTACCGCTCATGTTTTTTATATTTTTCAATGAACACACTCATTTTGTTCTTCTAGTTCTTTACCTGAAATGTAAGTTAACCTTAACAGTCTGTAATTAACCAAGCACTTTCCAGAGCTCTTTTAAAAATCAATGTCATATTTGTCGCCTTTCATTTCTCCAATACTTAGACAAATTTGTATGATAAGTAAGTTGCAGTGTGAAAAAAAGCAGAACAGTGTTTCAGCACCTCCTTCAAACCCACATGTTGTTCTGGGTAGCAAAGCAAGGATCAGCAGCGGCGCCTCATTTAGCTCTGTAGAAGCATCAGGGAGACAGACCCCTGGCCCTGTTGACACCAGTGGAAGATTAAGTAACAGTTCGAAAAGCTCATCTAGTCCATCTTTGGTAACTCAGCAATGCCGAAGCAAATGCCAAGGCAGAGTGTACAAACAAGGAAAGCATAGGAGTTTCTTTCTCTTACCTTCTCATTCATGGCTCAGTAATTCTGAGTTCGAATCAGTTTTTACCTACATAACGATCTGTAACAGCTTTCTATGTCATATAACAGTGTAGTCTTCCCTTGAATCAATGCAAAATTTTAGGCCTCACAATATCTTTGATGAAGAAGCTCCTTAGTTTTAACTCTATGCTTCACAAAGGACACCACTGTTTGTCTTATACTTGGCACAGACAACTGCCATTTGATCCCTCCTAGAGCTGGTACTAGGAGAAACAGTGTGTGTAGTTTATCCCTAGCCATCGTACCAGTGACTGGCCTGATTTTATAGACCTTCGTTATATCCTTCCTTAGACAGACAGAACAGTCCTAGCTCACATAGTTTTTACTTTTACAGAAACTGTTCCACAACTTCTGATCCTACCCTGGAGATTGTCAGTGTAAATCTAGATTGGGAAGTGGCAGCTGTGTGAGGGGAAATAAGAATCTATTTCTCTATTATTTTCTTTAACGGATTTGCAAAAGAGAGATTGGTCTATTGAGCAGGAGTGGAAATGTTTGAATTCCAGCTCTTACCATGTGATTTACTTCTTCAGAGATTTATGTGCATAAGTGTAATAATATTTTTATAATATTGCTTTAATATTATGATTATGACAATAGCATGGCTATAATGATGATGATATGACTATAATAATAGTGAAAGTAAAGACATATTGTGAGACATAGTAGGTTAATGCTTGTTAAGTCCATAGAAGGTCTGAAATGGAGGACATGAGATTTGTAAAGGGCTTTTTTTTTTTTTTTTTTTTTTTTTAAATTCTTGTTATTATGGTATAAAAATGGAATAGTCACTGTGTTTGTATGTGAGGCAGGGAACACAGCATTTTAACAGTACTTATTATGCTCATTGCATAGAAATTCTCACATTCCAAGAGTACATATAGTTAACGTTAAAATATTTATTTCCTGGGGTAGTTCATAAGTGAATATAAGTATTATATTTTTATATTGGTCCCTCATTTGTTACATTGCGAAATCCTGACGTCCCTCAACAAAACTCCTAATTTCTATTTAAAAGTTGCCCAATAAAAATAGTTCTGTTTCAGATTTGTTCAGGGGAAAGAGGTGTCTGCACCTCACTGAATCACAGCTGCATTCACCACTTCATAAATGACAAATTCAATGAGAATAATTCAGTGAAATGTTTTAGCATGACCACCATAGTGATACTTAGATATATTAGCTTTATTCATAAACCCACAACAATCCTGAACCCTTTTTCCTCACAGAATCACAGAACCACAGAATTTCTAGGTTGGAAGAGACCTCAAGATCATCGAGTCCAACCTCTGACCTAACACTAACAGTCCCCACTAAACCATATCCCTAAGCTCTACATCTAAACGTCTTTTGAAGACTTCCAGGGATGGTGACTCCACCACTTCCCTGGGCAGCCTGTTCCAATGTCTAACAACCCTTTCAGTGAAGAAGTTCTTCCTAACATCTAACCTAAAACTCCCCTGGCTCAACTTAAGCCCATTCCCCCTCGTCCTGTCACCAGGCACGTGGGAGAACAGACCAACCCCCACCTCGCTACAGCCTCCCTTGAGGTACCTATAGAGAGCGATAAGGTCACCCCTGAGCCTCCTCTTCTCCAGGCTGAACAAGCCCAGCTCCCTCAGCCGCTCCTCGTAGGACTTGTTCTCCAGGCCCCTCACCAGCTTCGTCGCCCTTCTCTGCACCCGCTCAAGCACCTCGATGTCCTTCTTGTAGCGAGGGGCCCAAAACTGAACACAGTACTTGAGGTGCGGCCTCACCAGAGCCGAGTGCAGGGGGACAATCACTTCCCTAGCCCTGCTGGTCACACTGTTTCTTATGCAAGCCAGGATGCTGTTGGCCTTCTTGGCCACCTGAGCACACTGCTGGCTCATATTTAGCCGACTATCCACCATCACTCCCATCTCAGAAGGAAACAACACATTGTTTTCATAAACTGTTGTCGACGGAAGGAAGACACAGACGCTCAGTATGAGTGAACAATGAACTTCAACTTTAATGGACTTAATATCATTAATAACATCAAACAATTTGTCCCCAAATTTACGCCACTCTGCTTGTTCAAAAAACTGTATCAGGATTTGTAAAACAACCCTGCGCTACTGCACATGCTAACAACCCTGGTACTTCTTTTTTTTTTTACAATGTATATCTAAAATAAACTGTGTTAAGCAAATAAATCAGAACTGATAAATAGATAACAACTCCTAGTGTCAGCCACTGTTTGAATAGATCAAAAACCCTACCTTTTGCAACATGTCACTTTCTGAGGATTTTACAAAAATACAGATGTCACTGCCTGAGTTCAGATTAGGAAATTTAACCTGTCGAGTACCTCATTTAAAAAAAAAAAAAAAAACACAACAAAACAACAACAACAAAAACAAAAACACAAACAAACAAAAAAACACTCTTCCTTTGTCCTCCAACCTGCATTTTCATGTGGCTTTATATTATTTTTTCAATCAATAAAACTTGAGAGCAGTGCTTACTTGTTGAGATCTAAGGTTAAGTTCCACACACCTTTTCCAAACAGCAAAAGGCTTTCTGATGACGGCTATTGATTAAGGCTGCAGTGCTATTCTCTATTACAAGACATTGAGGCAAAAAGAAGTGCTGTCAGGGAGTTATCCTGAGAGGAAGGGCAACACCTGGAAAAGGTGAACCCACAAGAACAGGGAGTGAGGTAGGTAACTTGTCTCTTATTAGGAGCAATACGGAAACATATAGAGTTGAAACAGTTGTTGAATATGATTCTTGTGCAAGTAGTCACTCTAGCAGCAACAGCAGATGATGGAGTAATAGACAGTAGCAAAGCAGTAATGGAGCAGATCTAGTTCTGTGTAGAGGGATGGCACAAGTCAGCTTAGCTGTGTGACTGTGTGCTGTATGATACTGGAGCAGGTTGCTAACACTCCTCCTTTTTGCTTAGGTCATGTAACGGGATCATACCTGTAATCTCAATTCATGTTATCCATGCCACTCTACCAATGCTGTAAGAGGAATGTCCTTGAAGTTGCTTGATATTTTTTCTTGCCTGGATTCTTAACTGTATCTAGCTTGTCTGATCAAAGAGCTCTATACACAGGCCTGAGAATGCCAGTCATTAATGTAACAGCCAGCCAAGATGAGATGTGAAGACTTAAAGGGAGTGGAACTAAATCACCCTTAGACTTTCCATTAAATCCTTTTAATTCATAGTTTGCTGTCTTCTGTCCAGTACAGCCATTCTTCCAATGATTACTGACTGTATTTTAGGGTCCTTCCTTGCAGAATCTTCTGGGTCTCAGCTGCTGTATTTCTCCAGATCAGGTCATGGCTATTTTCTTCCCTGATTGAATTGGTTTAACAGGCAGGATGCTTTCTTAGAAAGCAACTTCTGTACGTGCTTCTTTGCAGCTTTTCTCTCTTAGAAGTTGTTTTCCATATTTTCTTGAAAAAACTTGCTGGTCTTTTCCATTTCTCCACCTCCTAGCAGTCTCTTGACTCCAGGACATTTCTTTATGACCAGGTCACAGAGCATCTTTGGCTTTTCTGTTTTACTTTCCAGTGCTAACAACAACAACAACAATAAATATAAATATAAATATAAATATAAATATAAATATAAATATAAATATAAATATAAATATAAATATAAATATATATGTATATATATATATATATTCTTTAGTGCATTTTTCCCAAAGAGACATGAAAAAACAAACACTATGAAGCTCAGGAATTGGTGGTTCTTCCATAACCATCTCTGCCTCTGCTGTCATGCCCAGAGGGCAAAGAACTGCCCTCTGCCTTTTTACGTTTGTTTTTATACCTTTTTGGAATTTCTAGGAGAGATTATGAAGCCAAATATAAAAGCAGGGAGTTTTTTTTCCAGAATAATCAAATGACTGGGTATTGATTATAATCACCATTTGAAACTATTTCACAAAAATTATACAAGCTAGCAAAAGTGAATTGGTCTCCAACTATTCATCTGCCAAATATTTTCTCCTTTATTCTCTTGATTTGTTTTAGTAGCGCTAGCACTAAGCACCTAGATTAGCTCTTAAAAAAAAAAAAAAAAAAAAAAGCTCTCTTGACCTCCTTCTAAATGCAGTTCTTTTCCAAAAGTAGAAATGGGCAAATCCATGTGGATAAAGAGACAGAGTAAGAAAAGAACCCCAAGGAGATTCTGACCCTGTAATCTTTGATATTGCAGCCCAGAATGTTAACATTAGACCACTACACCACGTTATGCAGAAGTGTGAGTTTAAAGGCCACTGAACTCTACAGATTTTCCCAGTCTTTCACAGTTACGGAAACGCCTGTTCTAAATATATTTGTGCTGATGGGTGAATAGCCATCACAGTGTTCCTTAAAGATTGACCTTCAGTACCTGTGCTACCCAGTGTAAATGCAATGAGGGCAATAATTTTTGTCTGCCTTCATGTTGAACAGATATTTATGCTGAAAAATGGACCAACTCTGTATTTTGTGACAAAACATTTCCAATGTACACCTCTTTTCTGAGAAGAGCATCTCACACGCTAGCTAAAAAGATTGGGTTCAGTTTCTGTAGACTGGTGAGTGAATAACTGTGAGCAAGTGTACGCACCAACACAAACCAGTCAAACCAGCATGCTCCTATTATATATCATATGTTTTACTTTGTGGTTTGTTTTTTCCTGTATATACAATGGCTGTCTTGGCAGCACTACAAAACACACTGTGTATGTATCTATGCAAAGCACATGAATGGCCTCAATATCGCTTTTCTCACAAGGATTTTTTTTTTAAATATTTTGCATATTGAATCTCCTCTAACTTTACAATAGCATCAGCAATTTGCTATAAAGATACTTCAGGGAAGGGAAAGTAGATTGTTAATACTAGTGTGTAGCCTGCCATCTGGACACACTTAACACATGGTGAGATGTAAGGATTCAACCATTTGTGGAATTTGATCCCAGAGCTCACTTTCAATCAGGTAATGTCATGTCTAGACAGGCACAGCTGTTGTATGTACATCATGTAGTTTGTTGAATTTATGGCCTAATTGGGCTAGGATAATTCTGTATTGGGATTAGTGCAAAACCGCAGTGCTCTGCTAGGTGAATTGGTGACATCTGAGTTCAAAGGAGCATGATACATGCCAGTGTCCCCAAAGCATAGAAGCATATATAACAGCTTCATAAAAATAGTATAATCCCCTTCATTTAGATCGCTGTCAAAGGAAGACAATGGAAAATTAATATTACCTACCACCTACCCTTTGTTTGGGTTGTGCTAAAGAACCCTGAGTTACTTCTCCAGAGTTCTCCACAAAATAAATAGCAATTCTGGTGGTGATTCTTCAGGTATGTTGCAGACAGCTGTTAACATTTCTTACTCCTTCTGCTTACGTTGTGCCTTTCTGCCCAGGCAGCATACACTTTTCCTGCACCAGCTTTAGCATATATGGTCCTTAACATGTTAGTGTTAGGAATCTTATCTAATATAGACAGCTTCAAAGGGTATATAGTGGCAGACTGCTGTGAAAAGAATAATAATAATAATAATAAATATATAATATATATATACATATATATATATATATACTGATGTTTATTTTACTGGAACAGTTTCTTCTGTTTAAATGAACAGTTATGTTTATGGAGGCAACCATACTTACTGTAGTCAAATTTCTCAGAAAATTCACCATGTGTTGTGAAAATGTCTTTGAGTGGGTCTTTTTCCTATTCAGAGGCATCCAGATTCGTTCTTTTTTGTTTTTCCTTTACATAAAATTGTAACTCTTCTCTAAGTATTGTCTTGACAGATACAAGTTCTTGGAATGCCCACGTAGTAAGCAAATACAGCCATGGAAATACTAACTATAATGACTTTTCCAGGCACCTTCACTGATTAGTGTATAGCTATCCTTTTGTGATACTTAAGCATATGTCAGCAGTGAGCAGAACAAGGTATTAGTTAGTACAGCATCTCTCATATTAACTGTATCCTGAGTCTTTCTGCTGAGCCTACATATTAAATATGAACACCATAACACTCCATTCATATTTTAGATATGCATGCATGTATTGTCATTGAACAATTGAAGAATATATTTTGAAAACACACTCTGAACACAAACTTCCAGATGCAGAATTAGGATTTTTATACAGTGGGGCTGTGGTGTGAAAGTTATATTTGTGTTGCTGTGGTATAGAAAAAAAGACAGAGAGCAAGGGCATTCTTTCTGCAGTTTGAACAGAGACATTAAAAGGGACTGTAAAAGGTGAGTGAAGGTAAACCAGACAGTTTTTCTTCTCCATTGGCAGATGGCACTGAAAACATTTTAGTCAGTTCTGTCCATGTGTCAATATGGTTTTGTTCTAAGAGAGTAGTAATCCTCCAGAGCCTACCATCTGTTCCTTTCACTAACATATGCACCATGAGGTAGGTATGGACATTTTTTAGGGAAAGATGATGGCATCCATTTCCGGAACAGGGATGCTGTTCACCACAACTGGGGATATTGAAATGTGCAAAAAATTCAATGCTCACCATGTCACAGATAGCATCTCTGTTATGCATCCTGGAGCTTAGGAAGGAGAGCTGTCTATTGCTTGGCCATTTCAGTGATCCTCAGAGGCTGGATGTTGCCTAGAATATGCCACTCAAAAGTTGGCATTTAAAGTGTAAATTTAACATTTGTCAAAAATTGCAGTCTATATGTGATATCTTTCTTCTACAAATTTTTTACCTAATGCTAAAATATCCTCAGTTACTTCTAAAAATGTCAAACATATCTTCTTTTTTATTTTTGAAGCTGTAAGAAGACCTAAGGACAATCTCATGCATTTCTGCAAAATAGTAGTATTGAATCTTCCTTATAGAATCATAGAATCATAGAATCATAGAATATCCTGAGTTGGAAGGGACCCTTAAGGATCACCAAGTCCAACTCTTGACACCGCACAGGTCTACCCAAAAGTTCAGACCATGTGACTAAGTGCACAGTCCAATCTCTTCTTGAATTCAGACAGGCTTGGTGCAGTGACCACTTCCCTGGGAAGCCTGTTCCAGTGTGCAACCACCCTCTCTGTGAAGAACCCTCTCCTGATGTCAAGCCTAAATTTCCCCTGCCTCAGCTTAACCCTGTTCCCGCGGGTCCTGTCACTGGTATTTTTGATATTATTTCTCTGTTGAAGACAGCATACCTTTTTCTTGCAACATAACTTTTCTTGTTTTTGGTCTGTAATTAGGAGAGTTTTGTACTTTAAATATCAAGACCTACATGAGCTCAATAGCAACTGGAACATGATTTTGAAAACTGAAATGGGGCAGTAAGTTTCAAATGTTATTTGGAGTGATGCTGACTGATCTGCAGGCAGACACCAGGAAAAAAATATCTCTCAAACTCCTGAAAAATTAGTATATTTGTCCTTTTTTATACTTGTCTCAGATTTTATAGCTAGTCATGCTGTCTTACCCCCCAGGATATTAAATAATAACAGTCTTCAGGCAGCAAGGAGAAGAACTAATTGTTGTTCTCCTTCTATTTTACTACTGCTGCTATAATTGGAAACTATCTCCTTATAATTGCATCTGTAGTGAATAGTAATTATAATTCTTATAATTAGTTTTTTTTTCTTATAGTTTTTTTCCCTGATAAAATAATATTTCATACAATAACTTGTCTGACTTGAGAACACAAAGAAATGCGCAAGTCAGTATATTAACACTGTTTTTGTGGTGTTCTTATATACAAAACCTGATTCTCCATAGCTAGCACTAAACTTGTGGCCTGATCAATAAAATGGAGTAAGGTAACAGCTGGAGAACATGAACTATGAATCAGAGAGCAGAGTTTTATTTTAATCCTTCATTAGTCTGTACATAGAGTGCTGAACATAGAATTTGAGTGCTATGACTAAGTATAGCTTTGAAATTAATTTAGGTAAAGCTGAATCACTTAAAAGATCCAGGAAATCAAGTTTGCCCACTTGTAGTCAAATCAAACAGTTACACTGTTTTAAATCAGTCTTGTTGCATCATCATTTTGGCATTGTGAAGAAAAAATTCAAATATTTTATCAACACATTTCATCTATACAGTGGAACATGGTGAAGAGATTCCTTAGCTTAGTATAGAGTGAAAGTGTTTTATTCCAGATAAAAGTGAAAGCTCATCTCTTTTCTAACAGTTCAGTTTTGTTACCAAACAATGTTAATTTCGTTTGTAAAATGAGATTATTCTAGGATTATAGTGCACAACATGAGAGAAACAGCAACAACAAAAAAAAGGTTTGAAAATTACTATGAAGTTTTATTGGAGACAATAAATTTGTAACCAAGAGGCTCTTATGTGTCCTTTCATGAGCTGAGAAAATGCTGATAGCTTTACAAATAACAAAGCAAAGTTGGAGTAATTTTTTTTAAACTTAACTTGCGCTGCAGATATTCATTAAATAATTTATTACTGTATGCTGGTATCTTATGAGTATATTTTTTAACATTCATTTGTAGCTATAAACAACAGCATAAAGATAAGCTTGCAGCACCCAGTTGAGTGGAAGCTGGTTATTTTTTAAATCATCCTTCTGACCTAATTCTTAAACTAGACAGCAGGAGTACCTGTAGCTGAAAATAGATGGTGAAAGCATCTGCAATACACAATAAACTCCATAGGCACATTCAGTATAGATTGTGACTGATAATAGTTACAGAATCTAGAATCTAGTCCCACTGCACTTAATGCTATATTGTTGCTATACTAGACTGTAGCTAGTATATGTGGCTTTTATTCTTTTTCTCTCCAACAGTTTGACTTTCAGATGTTCCAGAAATCTCTTATTATTATTTTTCAGATCAGACCCAGGATTGTACACAAAGCATTTCTTAAGACCCCGAAAAACCTAATTTCCTCAGACACATACCTTTTGGTATGATTAATGTAATCAAAACCTTCTTTTATTAGTATTGTGCACTAAAGGTATATATAACATGTGTTCGACATTTTCATAATAAAACACAGACCATGTGTGTAGAAAATTGCATTATAAATCAACTTACCTGTATACTTTTTTCCCCCTTGGATAAACAAAAGCAATTGTCATGTGCAAAACTTTAATTGAGAGGAAGCTACTTTGGCATTCTGTCCACAAAAAGAGAAAATATATGAAGGTACAAAACTTCACTTGTCTTACTTCCATGTTTGAAATGGTGTAATTTAACTCGCATGTGAAAACTCTAGCTATATATTTCCAAAGCTCTATTTATAGTATCTATAGATGTATAGATAACTTTCCGCTTCTAGGAAGAAATTTAGTATGCCAAAATGTAGTTATTAGGGAGTTCTTAACAGTGAGTTATAAAACCCTAAGTAACAGGGTTTTATAATGGAAATGTCAACACAACCTTAACTAAAGCAGTACAAAAGAGAAGGATGCAATATAGTTAAAACAATAGAAGTCCAGAATATCATTATCTAGCCAGGTCCCCTGGACAAGGTTTCTGATTTTTGGCTTTACAGATTTAACAGCATCAACTGTTTGTTTGTTTTATTTTTTGTTTGTTTTCTTGTCTTTTGTTTTTGTTTTTGAACAGATGTATTAGAAAGAAGAGATTTATAAAACTGCAGCAGAGGACAAAACAGCAGAGAAATGATTGAAGATGTGTATTTGATTTGGTTTGGTTTACAGGGATTACTTAGGCTATATGAAAATCCATGAAGGTCGTAATGACATTTATGTCATTCTAAAACTGATGTGTGCTATTTTTTATTCCCTTTATACACTGAACATTAAAAATAATATTGAATTAAAAAAACAGTTGTATTCAGCTTTTAGTACAGAACAAATTTCTAAGGAGATATATTATCCAGAGTCTAAATTAATACCTTTTTGAGTTAAATAACATTTTCAACTTAGATGAAATTTGACTAGAATTAAAAACAGACAGCTACTCCACGTAATTGTAATTTTTGTAAAAACAAAACAAACAAACAAACAAAAAAAACCTAACATTTATAGGGGAGCTGTGACCACAGCTTTGTTGTTGTTTGTTGTTTTGTTGTTGTTGCTGTTTGTTTCTGGTTTTGTTTTATTTTTGAAGAGTTCTTTTTTGCTCTCAATAATGAATGAAATTTGTTTTAGGCACAGTGAGATTACAAATTAATAAATATATCATAAATAGCTACTTCATTATAGCTTTCAGTAAGTATCCATTTTTTAGTAGTCAGGCATCTTGTCAAAGGAGCTCTTGGATAATGTGAATTGTATTCATAAATCACCAAAATTTGAAAACAATCAGAGTTTTAGCAAAAAAATGGTGTGTTCTTTTTGTGTTTTGCATTCACATTTTTGTTTCCTTCCCTGTTTTTCAACTGTAAACTGAGGAGAGAAAAAAGAAATTGAGATTAATCAAATTCCAACTCAGAACTGTGGGCAACAGGGAAAATACAATACTTTGTACATGCGAGGTACTTTAAAGACTAGGACCTGTTTCATAAACCCTTTTGTCATGCTTTAATTTATGCTTACATTTTCTTCTGGCTTTATTTTTCTAGTTATTTTATATTAATAGAGTCCTTGTCACTTTTTTTTTTTTTTTTAAGTGATTGCCAGATATTAATAGATTAAGTGTTCTAATTCTTTAATCCTTGTTCTTTAAATAAGTGGAAGTCAAGGTTTACAACTCTTGCTCACCAGATGGTCTTTGTATTATATGCCTTTGATCATCACAGACCGATAGTCCCTGATGTTTTAGTCATAGCAGTCTCACAAGAGCCTGAACACGTATGCACAACTTTGCAGATATTAGTAATTATACTTAATTTCAAATATTACAGTGGTACTTGCTTCTGAAAGTCAAAATAAATATTTTGCACTGCTTTTTAATGTGAGAAAACTTGATCCATATCATCTAGAGCTGTGCTTGTGGATCAAGAGCAATATTTAGGTCTAAGTATCATTTGTACCATGGGAACAAGAGTTAGAGGTCACACCATTGTTGTTCATGGTGTTCAGTATGTTTGCATTTTAGACAAAGTAAAGATAAACACAGAAAATATCTTCTTAACTTGAGAAAAAAAAAAGAAGTATGAAGTAACTCAAAAACTGAAATAGCTGAAAATCAAGATGAACTTAGTAAGAAGGATCATACTGCTTATGCTGTTTGGCTCAACGCTATTAAGATAGTGTTGATAGTGTTTTTCCCAGTAATTAGATGACTTTGCTAAAATACATTCCAAAATATTTATGTAAAAGAAGCACACATAACATGGAATATATTTATTAACTGTCTTTTAACTTAAAAGCTTTTTATTTTTACATAATGTTATCAGTAGAAGATGTTTTACAAAAAGCCCGGAGCTTCTGTCTCCTGAGCAGATTGAGTACATCTTCAGTAAATTGGCAGATGGCACCAAGTTGGGCAGGAACATTTATTTTTTGAGGGTAGGAAGGCTCTGCAGAGGGAGCTAGACAGCTGGGATTGGTGTGCTGTGTCCAGTTGCATGATACTCAACAAGGCTAAATGCTGGGTGCTGCACTGGGTTATAACAACCCTATGCAGTGGAGACAGGCTTGGGGAAAAGTGACTAGAAAGTTGCCTGGCAGAAAAGGACCTGGAGGTGTTGGCTGACAGCCGGCTGAGCCAGCAGTATGCCCAGGTGACCAAGAATGACAATAGCATCCTGTCTTGTATCAGAAGCAGTGTGGCCTGCAGGCCTAGGGAAATGCTTGTCCCCCTATGTTTGCTCTGGTGAGCCCACACCTCGAGTACTGTGCAGGGCTTTGGGCCCCTCACAACAAGAGTGTTCAGAGAAGAGCAATGAGGCTGGTGCAGGGACTAGAAAACAAGGCCTGTGAGAGGGAGCCGGGGCTGCTCTGTCAGGAGAAGAGGAGGCTGAGGGGACACTTCACTGCTCCCTACAACTGCCTGACAGGAGGCTGCAGCAAGGTACATGGGCCTCTTGTCTCAGGTGACAAGTGATACAATGTGAGGCAATGGCCTCAAGTTGTGCCAGGGAAGGTTTAGATTGGATATCTGGAAGAATTTCTTCATGGAAAGTGTGGCTAGGCATTGGAACAGGCCACCCAGGGAGGCGATGGTGTTCCCGTCCCTGGAGGTGTTTAAAAGACATGAAGATGCGGTGCTTAGGGACATGGTCTAGTGGTGGACTTGTAGCGTGAGGTGGTTGGTTGGACTTGGTGGTCTTAAAGGCCTTTTCCAGACTAAATGATTCTGTGATTCTATAAAAATTGTGATTGGAGCTCATCAACGGTTTGTACAATTCATAAAAAGTAACTCTTTGTTTGGTGTGCCTCAAAATGTAATCCCACAGTAATCCTGTAATTCCTTTCAACAATATGAAAACCTCACAAAATATAATATAACTTATATATAATGCATATATATATGTTAACATTTATAATATAACTAGTGTTTGTATTTGTACACACAATGCTGCTATGTTGTATAGCCACACCTATGGCTGTAAAAATCTGCTTTGTAAATTAAAAGCAAATGTTTTGCTGCATTCAGGTGTATGAATTCAATGAAGCATTGCATTCTGGCCAGCACAGTTAAATGGTCACTGGTTAGTGCTGCTGGTTGGTTTCTCATTCCAAAAGATATTTCACAAGAAATTTATTAACTGTGCACTACTTATATAATGGTGAGGAAGCTTCATTTTGGTAAGGATCAGAGGGTAGTGCTAATTAACACTGCAGGGTTTGTATTGTCTACCACTGTTGTCCACATTTCCCATATATATACTGAAGCATTTGCTTTCCTGTCACTGAAACACCAATTTGTGTGTTTCTTAGAAAAGCAAAGATCTGAGTTTTAACTCTGGATTTATGCAACATAACTCTTGACAGTTCTCCTCGAGCCTTTGACAGAGTTGTTGAATTAAGAAGATGGAATGGGAGTCAAGGTAGGGGGGGAGGAAGGTCTGTGGATGATGGAGTCCTACAGATGATGACACTCAATGCAAAGGAGATGGGCTTTGTAAGAAAATAGAAACAAAATCAAGTACTCCTATTGCAGTGATGCACATCTCTGGATAGAAGGACCTATTTATTATAAATACAGAGTGCTTCCTCAGCAGCGTGGTGGCTCATAAAGTACTGCTTCTAAACAACACAGAAAGTACTTCTCTTGTATGAGGAAAATGTAACAGAGTTATAAGGCATATTTCTGTGTATTCCCCTACTTACTAACAAAGTGGCACTGAAAATAGTTAGGGAGAGGAAAATAGAAATTAATCATGTTTTTTCCATGCGATCTTGTACACTGGAACAGATTATTGGATGTTATTTAGGACAGAGAAAAGTGGAGCAATGGATAATATTGCTTACAGATCCAGTTTGTGTTTTTTTTTTTTTCTTTTTTCTTTTTTTCTATTTTTTTTTCATATTTCTTGTACATTGATAATCTTTTCATTGCAGTTTTGGTTCACAGTACTTGTGTTGGTAAAGCAATTTTTCTAATTGATTAGTTAACCGTCCATGTTTTTCATGATTATCAGTAATTCGAGGTAATTAGCGTGACATTTTGTTTTACTATCTGATGATTTTAAAATGATCCCATCTATTATGGAACTAACCTATAGGAATAAAAGAGATTAAAGCAATAGAATTTCACAGAATTTTAACTGCATCACGTAAAATTATTCTAAGAGTACTGAGTTGAATAGAAGATAATAGTCTCCTACAGTGTTTTCAAGTAACCTGCCAAAGGTAGGAGTTACAATAAATAGAATGGTATAGGCTGTTAGAAAATTACCTAGAAAGGTGGGTTTTTTTCCCCTATTAAAGTATAAATTTATTCTCTTAATCAGTGTATTTCACTTATTGTATCCTAAACAAGTAGAAAGAAGTCCACTGGTTGGTTGCAGCTGGACTGCTTTACATTGGTTTTATAATTGCTAGAACACATTGGTAGATCCCAGTTGGATGCCCCACCCGTGGAAGTGTTCAAGGCCAGATTGGATGGGGCTTTGGGCAACCTTGTCTAGTGGAAGGGGGATTGGAACTGAGATGTTTGAGGTCCTTTCTAACCAAAAGCATTCTATGATTCTATGATCCAGATCCAACAGGCTCATATAGCTCCTTGTGTTCCTCAATCCTACATAGGTTTTAATTTATTTTTTCAATTTATGTCAATATGAAGTCAGAAAACCACATGTACCACTGTATATAAATGTTGGTGGATTTCAAAATGGGCTCCATTACAACTAAGAGTAAATCAGAATAGTCCTAAGGCTGTAATAATTTATGCCGGTGACATTTATTCCAGGTGGTCTGGGATTATAATATACCAGAAGTTTGTGTTTCTCCACAATTCACATTACATTAATCATAGCTTATCTAAAGATGAAGGTCCAGCTTCAGGTTCAGTTATATATCTTCTACAAAGCAAAAATTCAGAAGCAGATGCTGTGACTTCTAGCATTGCCTATCTCATCTGTGTGCTCAAATACTCAGATTCAAGGACATTTTTTTTTTGAAATCAATTAAGTCTTATTTATAAAATATTCTACAACGTGGAAAGTCAGATTTAAAATAATTTCCAACTTCCTGGGTGTAAATCAAAGCTTACGGACAAGAAGCTCATCAGTTGTTTTTATCTTCAAATTTAATAGCTCCATTCTGCACTGTATAAATGACTTAGGAGCATTAGAGTTTTTATTGTCTGTAAACTACATTGTTGGTACTTCCTTTTAAATATTTATAAGTCTACTGTTAAGAACAAATCACTTTCTCAATCTATTTCACTAACAGAAATTATTTATAAGTATATCGTTAATTATTTAGATTTTCCTGGTATTATATTTACATTAATAATTAAATGCATCTAATTATTAAATTGTATAAATAAGATTTAGTTTCATTGATGTGCTGAAATGCAAACAGCAATTCTATCACTGACTGTAAACATTTGAAATGAGATACTCTTCAGTAACAAGCACTCTTAGTTGCTAGAAGTCATGACAGTAACCTGCTGAGCTAACTTACCCTCTTAGTGTCTCTGGTACATAATTATGGTACCTCTGACAGGATTTGGATTCTTCCATGTAGAATCAGCTTTGTCCACCTCTTACAGTTGTTACTGTGCAGGTAGCCAGCAGTCATAATGCCAGTGTCTTTACACTGTTCACCAATTACCTCTGTACTACCTAATGGAAATTACCTTTTATAGAAAAGGTGAAAAACTGATTCACACACCAGGAAACTTTGGCTGTCTCCTCATTAAAATCTTCAGAGAGTGCCACAGCTCAACAAAATGTGTAACACTGTCCCTTAATCCCAGAAGTTATAACTGATCTCAAGGGGAACTTTGATTTCTGCCATGCCCCAATATGAACATTTCTGCAATGTACCAGCAGCATCAGCTTCCTCAGCACAGCATTTCAAGCAGCAGAAAGGTGAGGTTCATGCTCCCTGCTATACAGGATGGCACAGTTAACAAGTGGCTTATTTCTCACTCAGTTGTGTCTTGTACAAAATGTAATTATTTGATGAGTAAAGCGTAACCTATTTCAGCCCCTGATTATGATAAAGTTAGACTAGGTTCAAAAGCCTATCATTACCTGTATGAAGTCTTCTGGTGTGATTACAGTTCTTCAGCATAAACCTTCAGTTAATACAGTCCCTCTGCTATTTCTAGTCTTTCCATTATCAGGGATTACTCATGATTAGTGATTATGTTCAGTGGTCCATGTGTGCAACTTTTGCAGCAGACACACAGTGTTTACATCTTTTTGAAATGTGGAATGGCTGTTTTCTGGGACTTTTTCCTGGCACCAGAAACAACTCATCATTTTGAACCCAGCACTTGAAGACCTGAGGGCTGGACTAATGACAGTAATGAGAAATATGTTTTTTAACACTTTTTTTTTTCTTCTAAATATTTAGGTGGAACAGGACACCTATTGTAAATAGTCCTCCTGGAAGCATTCTTAACAGAGTCCTTTTCACCTTTTTCTGTCTTCCTGAGTGCCCTTGGAAATAGTCGAATTAATCATAGACTAAAACTTCCCAGTGAATTATAAACACTGTTAGATTTTCCAAATGGGATTTGCTGTCGTTCGTAGCAAGTAAGCACCTGTTATAAATAGCTGCCATTAGCTGAATGCAGATATAAAATGTTCATAAATGTTTATTATGGCACTCCATGTTTTCAGTACCAGCTTAATACTTTATTCTCAGGTCTTTATTTGGTAATGTAATCCTGAAATCTTTAATTGCCTGCTTTCATCATAATTTCTTTATTCTTTTAACCTATTTCCAGCTATGCTGATTTATTGAGAAATAAAAGTAAGAATAATGTCAATTATTCTTCCCAAGCTAAACGACCCAAGGGAGCACTTTAGGACAATGTGAACTGCATGGAGAAAGAACTGAGCTGATGCTAACTTATATGAACTTTTAATTTGAGAATAATGCTAGAAGTGAATCATAGTCTTCAAGGTGAAGGAGTACATTAACTTCCTAACTAAGCTGACTTAACCTTAACTGTGAAAGTGACATTAACAACCTGGCATATCTGTTACAGTTATGTTTCTAATCCTACAATAGCCGAAGAATATTTATTTTCAAAAATGCAATGCATTGGCAGAGTAAATATATTCTAATCATGAAGAACATGCAATTGGAATTAGAAGAAATCTATGAAATCCTTCGTTTTATATGTCTTACATTCAAAGAGAATTTTCTAAAGCCTGTAATATTCTTTCTTTGACTAGTTTTTACTGTTTTATATTGGGTTTTGGTTATCTGGTTAGTTTGTTTGCTGAAAAACTGAACTATATAAACTAACACTGAATGTGATGAAGAAATACAAGGCTGACTGAAACCGTTCATGCCATAGGAAGCAAAGAGCAGCATACACATCTAGTTCTAATTTTAGCAAGAGTAAGTGGCTAGTGGACTTCAGAAAGAAGTACAAAAATAGATTGCAAACATCATGCCTTAATGCTTTTATGTTGCAAAGAAATCTAATTGCTCATGCAGGGATGGGAAGTCAGAAGTTAGAAAAATCATGACAATAATGGCCCTCAGTCTAATCACTAAACTTCATCCAAAGCTGCCTAACTTTCTATCATATCAAAGTTCTCCTTGATTTGATTACGTACATCTGTTAACATCTAATCCTAGACTGTGAATTGCCTCAAGATTTTTATTTTTTTTTTCATTTTTTTTCCCCAGTGTGGTTTGTGTCTCTAAGCTCTTTCCATCTCTAGCTGTCTTGATCTATATCAGATTTTCTTCTACCAAAGTTACTTTGCTTAAATTATTTATGCACAGACAAATTTACACATGAAGACAGTCATATCAGTATTCATATGTACACAAGAATTCACTGAACCTTTTTCAGGAAGAATTCAAGTGCATAGTACAGTTTTGCTTGCAGATTTCATATTCTGTCTGAAAAAAATTGTCCTAAGTAGAAAAAAATATCAGGAGTCAGCACAATGTTATGAAGACTACACATCAGAATATTATCCAGTTTCAGAGTATCACACAAAGGGTATATATAAATAAATGTATTCCTTTCTTACACAAAAAGGCTCTAAAACAAATACCTCTGATAAAAATAACAAGATTATCTTCAGTAGTCCATGGCTTGGGACAGATTTTAAAGCCAACCAAAACCCTTGATAATCAGTCCGCAAGTCTTCACTAAGTTTTTGGTAGTTATGTATCTATAACTGTAACTATGCATTCTGTAGCTATATATCCTGTAGTTATGCCTTGCTAAGTTTATGTATAGCTAGTTTACAAGTATCTGCATCAGCTCTAAATACTACAAGAACTTGAACAAGCTTTTTGTATAGCCAAACTCTGTGAGATAGTTTCATATTAATCTATATGTTTACTTGTTGATTATGGGCCTATGTAGTGTAAATAAAAGTATTAGTTTCCACACCCATTAAAAGGAAGTTGTTTGATTCAGGCATGTAATTGTTCCATGTCACCTTATATTCACCCCAGCTAAAAAAAGAATTTTGCTTCACTGTCAGTGTTTAGATCTGTCAAATGATAAGGCCACAAATAATCGTATATAATACTGTCAAAGCTAGATATGTGGGCAGAAATGGCTGTAGCAGATTGGAAACAGTTCTCTCTTGTCAATAGAGATTTTGCATCTCTGAACTCTCATTCAATTTGCAAGTAATTAAAATTTAATGCTCTTTAACATGATTAGGAAAAAATCTTAATCATAAGGCAGATTGACCTACATGTCTGATAGACTGAAAAAATATCACCTTACACAAATTTCTTCCTATTACAATTCTCAGTGCAACTGGTTGTTTGGGAATGAGATTCTGCAGACTCTGGACACGGGGTATCAACAAGTGCCTTTGAAAGTTGATTAAACTCAACAGTGCCAACTTGTATCATCTTAAGGAGGTGTGCAGCAGTACCAACCTGTACATAGTTTCCTGAATCTTTCTTTAAAGTCAATGCTTTTTTTTTAAAAAAAAATTGAGTTCATTTTAAAATGAAATTCATAGAATCATTGTAGAACCATTGAATGGTTTTGGTTGGAAGGGACCTTAAAGATCATGTAGTTCCAACCCCCCTGCCATGGGCAGGGACACCTCCCATTAGACCAGGTTACTCAAAGCCTTGAAGAGTTCCAGGGATATGGCATCCACAACTTCTCTGTTTCAGTGCCTCACCACCCTTATAGTAAAGATTTTTTTCCTACTATCTAATCTAAAACCACCCTCTTTTAGTTTAAGGCAATTCCCCTTAGTCCTATCACTGCACTCCCTGACGAAGCGCTACAGGTTTTCAGTAGTCCCCCTTTAAGTACTAGTAGGCTGCTATAAGGTCTCTCTGGAGACCTTATATCCCAGTTTGATCTTGATCAAGTCTATGCCTGATGGTGATGAGCTAAGATAAAATGTATTTTATTAGTAGGATAATAATGCTACAAGATCATATATATTCAGATATGTCGATAATAAATATAGATTGGAAAACAGAAAAAAAGGTTTCTAAGCTCTAGCCAAGCAGGATGTAGTGAAACATTTCCAGACAAGGTGGAATATGGAGGAGACATTATGATAAGACAGAAGTAAGAAATTAATGAATTAAAAAGTAAAACTTGTGACCTTTGTCTTTGGATCTTTGGATGTTCAATTTTCTGGTATCCTCAAGAGGGGGCTGGTACGGCTCTTAGTTGTCATTTGTTGATTGTTGCTGGTACTGAATTTATATTGACATTAATTAAATCCGTGCTTGAAAGGTTGTGCTCAGAGACTGAACATGGGTAGAAAGAGATGCTGAAGGGATGCACTAACATGCTTGGAGATATTAAGAAATCTCATAAGTGATTGATTCATATACCCTCCTTTGCTCAGGATTAAAATGGTCACCAGGCTTTTTTTTCCCAGAAGATGATGTTCCCTGCATCAAAGTGTAGTCTACTGGATTTGGGGTGGGTAGGAAATGAGGGAATTTGTCTTTCTTAGTTGCTGGGGAGCACGTACCTGATTATCTGAATGTTTTTTTTTCTGTAGGAAAATTTATTCTAGGGACAATAAATGCTAATAATGTCGTTAATATCACACTCTTCCTTTAGCACATATGTAATTTTTAGAGTCTTACATTTCTGTCAAAAGGTCGTAAGCCTGTTAAAGAACAGTGCATTTGCCATGCCATGTGAGTGTCTGTGGTCCATTCTGGACAAATCATCTTTTTCTGGTGGGATAAAACTTCTGAGTGCTGAACCCCTTCTTTTTCTGTGTTTCTGTGCTCTTAGATGTGGCTCTGTAGCAAAACGCTTTCCAACTCATGGCTCCTTTTTTAATTTTTGTAAATATTATCAGAGATGGGCTGGTGTTCCTGTATGCAGGAATGCCCAACTGTCTTACCTCTCTTTAATACTGACATCTGTCCACTTTGGGAGGGGGGGGGAGAGAAGTGGGAGTGGGGAGCAAAGTATCTGTCTAGGTACTTTTTTGATTCCTACTGAACATAAAGGTAATATTTCACTGAGCTATCTCTTGTAACTTCAAAAGTTCCTTGAACTTTTGCTCGTTTAGATCCCAGTATTTTATAATGAAAAGTTTTAGTTGTTCTTCCCCATAAGCATTATTTGCATTTATCAACACTGATTTTCCTTTGCTATTTTATTATAACGATACTAAATATCACTACACATTCTGTAAGTCTTCTCACCTCTCATTTTTACTACAGTGAATAACTTGGTAGCAGCAGAAGACTATCTCACTTCATCCCTTTCCTAGGAGCAGCAAGGTCCCCAGCACAGGCCTTTATAGGACTTTGACCATAAAAACTAGCTATTTATTACCTAAATATCATTTATAGTCTGTTAATTGCTTACAAATCAGTGCAATTACTTTATTTTGTATACCATGGCAGCTTAATATCAAGAGTGCCTGACAAAAGACCATAATGAAAACTCTCTGAATAGCCAATCATAAACTTTTCCTATTGGTGATGGTTTTGAAAATTCATGTTAGTTCTGTAGAATATCACTGTCCCCACAAAGATTTCTGCTTGTTTCTCTTATATAATATATGCATGCATTGCTGATTCTACTCTTAAGTATTTCTGCAAACCTATTTGATAGAATATACTGTATTTTTCTGAGTTCCTCCTTTATAAAGTTCTGAAATTCTACTTTAGAGATTTTTTTTTCATATTTATTATATTCTGTTCTTTCAGTGCTGAAGCATGTTTAAACAATAAATAATGCCATACGCGTAAGACTTGAAGGCCATCTTCGAGGGAATGCTTCTTATTTGGTGAGAATGCATGAAAGAGGAAAAGGAAACTGGGCCAAATTCTTGAACAAAAAAATTTCCCCTATAGTGTGCCACTGATCTAATTTGATATGAATAGCCAATCGATATGAAAAAATAATCAACACTTCAGTAGTCTTGCCTAAGCTAGTCATGGCATCCATGGCATCCACTGACCCATGACATGGGTCAGTGCAAGTCATGTAGTTTGCTTGGGAATATACCTAAGTGCCCAACTGGGCTTTACAGCTCCAGTTTACTACTGTTGTAGTTGGTATTGTGGTAATCAGTATTCATTCTAATTAGGTTAAGGCCCTAATTAAACAATAGACTCATCATAAGGCCAAACTTACTCTGTCAACTGCACGGACATTTCTGTCACTTAATTTTACTCAGGTCAGTATGTCCTTTCCTTAAAAGTAAGGTGAGGAGACCTTAAGTGTCTTAAGTGTACTAGTACATTTTGGCAAATTTACTAAAAGCATTAGTCTTGAGTGAACACTGCAATACCAGATGCCAGGATGAAAGTAGCTCAGACACAAGGTTTTACCTCTGTCTGCACAGTTCCATTCTGGGTGTGATCACTACCTGCATAGCTTCAAGTTAATTGAAACTTTTAATCTCATAACCTTTAAGCAATAAGTAGTACCTTAAGCCATTTTTTATTTTGAATGTTAAGTATGTCTGATTTGGGATGCTAACAAAATAAGAAATGTGACACCTCAAAATATCATGTTATAGTCACTTGTATGGAATAGAGTGTATTTCCATTTTTTTCCCCATAAATAAATAAATGCAGAGGTTGAATAATACCAACCTGGAGTGGAAATACAGTGATGGCATGCTGAAATGCAGGCACTGTGCAATGGAGGGACCATAGTTTAGCAGAAATGTCAGGAGTTTTCAGTGGAAATTTTTCTTTTCATGGCAAAGTTAGAATTTTCATGGAAAAAAAAATTACTCTATATCTGATGCTGGCTATAGCCTCTTTATTTGTGTAGGGAAATACAGGAATAGTGGGAATTGACTCTACAAGAAGTATGAACTGAACTTGTTTTGTCTGTTGAGATCTGTAAATTCAAGACTAGAGGTAGCCACAGAAGGCTTACTGAAGGATTCTTGAGCTGTCCAACTGTTGTCTGATTTTGTTAAATACATGTAAATGTACTATATTCATTCCCATGCTGTTTTCTTAACAACCTTTTTCTTTTCAACTGAGAAAGGTAATAGTTTTCTTGCATTGTTCAAAATTTTGTGTTTATGTGTGATTTATGGTTCATTACTATCTACCTTAATGAAAGAGCTACCTTGGTACCATTTTCAGCATAAAATAGTGTAATTTAATGAATAAAGATTCCATCTGAAGTATTTCTATTTGAGAGATTATTTGCCTCAGACAGTATTTAAATTTGATTAAAGTTGGCACAGGAGACTTATTCTGCACGGAGGTCCATGTTCACAACAAATTTGAAGTTAAATGTGCAAAGTAACAGGAAACTTAGAATTACTCTTAGAATTGGTTCCTGATTGCATTAATTTCAGTATGTATACTGCCATAAAATATGTTTATAGCATTGCAATTGATAAGGCTATTAACATTACATGGTATTAGCACATGCAATTGTATCACTGTAGAACTAATTTATAGTTATGCTACTATCTCTGACATTCAGCTTGAGATCTAAACACGTTTTTTTTAAATCCATGAAGTATTTTTGCATGAAAATTCTGTGTTTCCGTTTCTAAGTAAAAATCAGTTTGCAGTGCAAGCTGAACATTTTCTCAATCTGCCTTTCTCAGTTTTCCTATTTATTTACCTATATCCTCATGGAATGATCTTCTCCATGGTTTCTGAACTGGAGAGAAGCATATAAAAATACTCAAGAACCTTACTTACACAGGCAGGAATTATGTTTTTCATAGACTTTTTTTTCTGCATCCTTCATTGTTGCTACAGAGTGGTAATACTGCTAAGGATAGATACATGGTTAAGTATCCACCAGCCTGAGAAATGTGGTAATGATTTTCAAAAAGAGACCATACCTGTTACTTATTCTTCTTTTAGAGATGTTGCAGAGTTATTTCTTAGAAAAATGAGCTTTATTTCTGATATAATGCTAACATCCCCTGGTGCTCTGAATGCATCTATTATTTGTGACCACTTGCTCTTTCAGGAACTGGTCAGTGAATTTGCATGAGCAAGAAATAAAGCTGGATCCAGCGTTTCTTTTTAGCTGTGTTATAATTTAGATCAAAATCTTTTATGAGCTTTGAGAAGTGTCTTGAAAGTTTCTTCAAAACCTCTGAAATAGCTATGTCAAATTATGATACACGGAGAAAAACAAAATCCACCTCAGTAACACAACATGAATGGGAACCTGGAGGTTTGGCCGAGTGAATACTTGAGCAGTTCACGGTTGCTGGCGGCTCTCCTGCAGTCGTAGTTACTGCATGAGAGGACAGGCTTTCTCACCTCACTGTTCTAAATTCTAAATGCTGATTTTAATGGCATCTGTTCTGATAGCACATGCAACATTGGCTATATCGTGTCACTGGAGACTGCCTTACTTGTTGCCTCCTCTGCTTCAATATACAAACTGATTTGACAGTCAAACGTGGTTTAAATGTTAGGAGTATTGTAATATGAGCAGTACTTTTCAGCATCCAGAGCCAGACTCCCTTCTAAGATGTAGATTACCCTGAACGTATATAAGCGTGTGCAGTACAATGCGCTCTTTACCTAACAAAATTAACAGATGAATAACGGGCTTTGTTCTGCCAATGACAAGAATGAATCAATATTTGCAATGTGTGAGTGGAAAGAAGAATTTTATTATTTTTAGGTGGGAAGATAGCCTGTCACTTCATTTTTCTCATTTGAGACATGGTGCTTTCCCTGGGAGGTAGGACAGTCATAGCAGAACAGCATGCATGAGCTGCAGAGTTACAGGCCTGGCAGCACCAAGATCTGCTATCATATAAGAAGGGCACTGAGCACTTGTCTGAATCCTGTATGTGCACCTTTGGGCTGGTAGCGAATTCCCAGTGGAAAAAACAAACAAACAAAACAAAACAAAACAAACAAGAACAAAAACACCATTGCCAAATTCTTTGGCATATCCTGTGCTTTTAGTCCTAACTAAGACGCTACTCCTTAGTGCCAGCAAGGCTTGATATCTTGCAGAGCAAGCCGTTATGAGATTTCCTAGTGGTTGGCCCCTGAGACTATGTCATTTCCACTATGTCATTTTCCTTCATTCAAGGCTTGTCTGTGGAAGAAGATTTCTCAAAATCTTGCAATTCACAAGGTTGCTGTAGTCATATCTGTATGAATTTATAAGCTTTATAAGCAATGGCTACATCTGTGTTTCTCTTACAATTCTAAAATTATCCAACTGAACTACGTCTTTATAAACAAAAAGCAGGTATGACACCTGAAAGCAACAAATGACTCAGAAGAGGAGATTCAGTCTGTTTCCCACTGACAGGTTCAGTGCCCATGAGCTCTGGTGTAAGGAGGAAGAAGAGAGCTTTCAGCATCCCCAACCCAGTCACCCCCCCCTCGCCCACAGAGGTGCTGGCTCTCCCCAGGTGCCCCCAATGGCATTGCATGTGGCTGCTCAGCGCCGGGCCAAGAGCTGCAGCCTCATGAGGACATCGCAACAGATTCTCATGGAGCTGGCAGTGTTTCCTTCCTGCCTGCTGGCAGTGGCTCCTGCCACTCTAATTGCACAGAGAAATAGTAAAAGAGTTCAAATTTACAAATAGTAAAAGAGTTCACCTGCTATCACATTACCTGGGCTTGCACACATCCTTCATCAAAAAGGCAGTTCTGAACCTGGCCTGCCTTAGCATGTCTTTGTCACTTGTATTGTGGTAGGGGCATCGATCCACGACAGTAATCAAGCTGTATTGGTCACTCCACAGGGACTGAATAAGAAATCTGTACTCTGGTGAGCTCCCACTCTAGCTAGAAGGCAAGGGACAGGACAGCAGGCAAATGTAGACAGATACACCAGAAAAAAAACCAACAACAGACATCCATATCACAAACAATGATTTATTTATGTTTTAATGAGGGCAACTAAAAGCTATGAACCAACTGCTTCTGTCTACAGGTCATTCATGCTTGCAAACCCATGAGATCCAGAAAGTATGGATGATGCAGATCGTTTTTTTTTTTTTTTTTTTTTTCCTGTAGGTAATAGCAATACGTATCTTGCCAAGATTTTTTTTTTTACCAAATTAGGAAGATATTTTAAAAACTTGGAGTAGAAAATTTAACTTTCTAATCTACTAATTTATGTTTGCATAGACTTTTTCTTACTATTAAGAAGGAAAAGGTTTACACTGCAGGAGGATGTAAAACTCTGTGTTTTTGTGAAATCCAGCTGCATGTAAATGAGAAAACAACCCCTCAGGAACTGCCTCTTCTCATTTTGTTAAGCAGGTGTGGAAGTTTTCCAAAAATGTTTTCAAGGCAGTTCTGCAAATTCAGAATAGAAGTGTAAAATCATGTCCATTTCCCTTTCATAGGAAAATGAAACTGTTTTCTTTGAAAATGCTTAATATTATTACAATCTAGCTATACTTTCTGCACTTAGGAGAAACTTTAAGTGGGTAAAGGCTACAAAGAGTTTATTGCTGTGCCAGGAAAAGCATGGGAAAGCCATGGTTTGGTCAGGCACACTGAGGTTAAGTAAAGGTAGCGTGGATGCTATCACTGTCAGCAATGCTAATTATCTCTGCTTGGGCAGGGGCCCAGCAAGGATCCCAGCCAGCCCTTCTCATGTGTAAGATAACAGCGACAATAGAAGACTGACTGGAGCTTTTGTGTAAAGATTCACTAGTGTTCTGCACTGAGTGCTGCAGTCTTGTGCTACAAAATCTCCTTTAATGAAGAGCCTACAGACAGCTGTACAGCCTATTTGTCTAACAATTGCAAGTGGACAAAGTCTGCCAAATAGTTTATGAACCAGTGATATAGACTGAGTTGCCATTTTTTTCTGCCTTCTTACTACCAAAATCACTTTAGTCAAAAGGTAATGGCATTGAGCATAATGAGTGATCTTTTTCCCACCGTGTTTGACTTGGGGTTCCCAGTTTTTATTCCATGTATCTTGATGAACAGTTTTTTTTTTTTTTTTTTTTTTTTTTTTTTAAATGACACATATGTAGAACAATACATGCCAATACATATATTGCCTTATCTACATCTGACATTCCTGTTGCTTCTTTGCATAGACATGATTTAACCTTGCTGTCTTCTGTTCTCTTGAGGAGAAAATTACAGTCCATTTCTCCTTTGATCTGTCAGCTTGGAGCAGCTGGCAACTTGTCAGCACCTCTTCTGCAGATGGACATTTTGCTGCTCAGAGCAATACCCCAGCAATTTGAACGTACTCAGCCTTGACAAAATGACTGCGTAATCAGTAGCCAACGAGTCATTTTTCTCACTGCTATTTTTTTTGAAGATTTTTGGGGATTCATACTTCAACTACTTCAAGTTCTTGCACATTCTCTTCAACAATCCCCCACACTAGAAAGAAACAAATCCTTGAAGGTGAACAGCCATGTTCGTAAAAGCAGCAGAGATATTTCCTAGCTTTAAATGATGCCTTCTTAAGCATGTGCTTAAATTCAAGCATAGAGTTGTCTTTGTATCTGATGGCAGCTGTGCATCTGCTAAGACATTTTTGGAGGGTTGAGATCTATTGAGAAGTAGCTGAAAGTGCGAGACACATTGCAAAGAAAGATTGGGAAAAACAAGGCAACATCCTGTCCTGTGTGGCTAAGAACTCGGAAGCATTAGTAGAACAAAAATGTATATGCTGCATGCAAATCTTAATGAAATTGGTGATTTAAAATCACAACATTTTTTTTTTAAATGCAGGTTTCCAAGTCTCATTAACTTCAAACAAGAGGATTCATATTCTATTTAACTAGACTTCACATTGAGCCACTTTTCATTTATAGTATATTCCTAAAGGTAGAAGCAGCAGGGAGATGAAATGACTTCATTTACTAGAATTACAGCTTCTTTTATATAAAACGTTAATCATTTTATATATGACAACCTTATGCTTAATGTTGCTAGAATACTCCTCATAAAACATTATTTTGTGAATGCATGGACTCTCCTACTGAGCACATTACAGCTTTCAGTGGATGTGCTAATCCAGTTTGAATATATGTAGTATTTAATCTTAATTATGATGCTGAAGTCTATACAATGTTAATTATTCATTTTGCATGTTCCTTGCACTTTATTGTAATTCATAATGTCCTTAATCAAAATGTAGCTTTTAATTATAACTGTAAAATTTGGATGAAACCTGCCTGGTAAGCATAAGCAGACTTTTTTGTTTCACTTAGATTTTAGGGTAAGATGACAAGAGGAACATTTGCCAATTTGGTGAGAAAAGAGTGCTGAATGAACATTCAACCAAATAAGCAGCATCTCTCTCAGCCCTCCCCACAGCCCACTGCAGCAGCCAGAAGCAGCGAGGACTCCTCTGCTGACATTTGCTAAATCAGGAATCTCAAGGCCTGAGAGCACGGGGTGATTTTTAATCCAGCACTCTTGCCTCCTTTTCATCAGTACCACGATGTGGTGAGCTTCTGCAGGTAGTGCAGTGCATATTTCTTTGAAAAGCTTTCAAACAGGGTAAGATTGCCATAGCATATATGATATAAATATATTATAATATATTTAATAATATAATATAAAAATACAGAGAATTAAAAGAACCCATTACAGTTCTAACACCCTTAACAAAATATATTAAAACAGAGGAGTAAATTCACCAGAAAAATAGGATGAAAAAATAGGTAGCAAGGGTTACTCAGAACAGAGATTAGGATTCTTCTTTATTTGAAGCAAATCAGAAACAATTGACTTAGACTAACTCTTCAAATTACTGCTGTTTTTCATAATAAATAGGCATTAATAACAGTTAAGTGGCAAGTTAAAAATGTTGGGACTGCTGAAGATAATAGTGTCATATCTCAGTTGCAGCATTCAACTGAATATTTATATGACAGCAGAATTCTAAGTTCTAGCTTTTCTGGGTTTTGTTTCATTTTAAATGCATGTATATTTAAGTGGGAAAGCATTCAAAAATGATTGAAAGGAGCACAGTATCATGAACGTGTACAGTAGCAAGCAAGTCAGAGATGCCTGTCCTGTTTCTTTCTTATTTTTTCTGGAGTCCTGGAGGAAAAAAAAAGAACCATAGAATCATAGAATATCCCGAGTTGGAAGGGACCCTTAAGGATCACCAAGTCCAACTCTTGACACCGCACAGGTCTACCCAAAAGTTCAGACCATGTGACTAAGTGCACAGTCCAATCTCTTCTTAAATTCAGACAGGCTCGGTGCAGTGACCACTTCCCTGGGGAGCCTGTTCCAGTGTGCAACCACCCTCTCTGTGAAGAACCCCCTCCTGATGTCAAGCCTAAATTTCCCCTGCCTCAGCTTAACCCCGTTCCCGCGGGTCCTGTCACTGGTGTTAATGGAGAAAAGGTCTCCTGCCTCTCGACACCCCCTTACGAGGAAGTTGTAGACTGTGATGAGGTCTCCCCTCAGCCTCCTCTTCTCCGGGCTGAACAGGCCCAGTGACCTCAGCCACTCCTCATACGTCTTCCCCTCTAGGCCCTTCACCATCTTTGTCACTCCCTCTGGACACTCTCCAACAGTTCAATGTCCTTCTTGTACCGTGGTGCCCAGAACTACACACAGTGCTCGAGGTGAGGCCGCACCAGCGCAGAGTAGAGCAGGACAATCACCTCCCTTGAGCTACTAGCAATGCCGTGCTTGATGCACCCCAGGACACGGTTGGCCCTCCTGGCTGCCAGGGCACACTGCTGGCTCATATTCAACTTGCTGTCTACCACAACCCCCAGATCCCTCTCTGCAGGGCTGCTCTCCAGCGTCTCATCGCCCAGTCTGTACGTGCAGCCAGGGTTTCCCCATCCCAGGTGCAGGACCCGGCACTTGCTCTTATTGAACTTCATGCGGTTGGTGATCGCCCAGCTCTCCAACCTATCCAGATCCCTCTGCAAGGCCTTTCCACCCTCATTCGAGTCCACAACTCCTCCAAGTTTGGTGTCATCAGCAAACTTGCTCAAAATACCTTCTAAAAGATACTTGCAGGGTTCATATTGTCCTCCAGAGAAGACTAAAACAGGTATATTCTCATAATGGAAATCTCTGTAATCTCTGAAATCTCTGTTGCAAGTATCTTCTTGCAACCTTTTGCCATGCCAAATTTACAGCAAGCTACTGATGAAAATCACTTGTGAAATCACCAGGGAGGAAATCACATCTTTTTTGCCTGAAAGATATATTGGCAAATATGAACTGCCACACAACCTTTGATATGAGCTGCAGCCGCAGCTCCTCATCTGTCTGGAATGTCGTAGTTCAGTAGTTATACCTTTGGTCAGATGTGCTGTGGCAGATCCCAGAAGACTCAAGGAATATATCCTTCTTCATTAGTTATGTAGTCATGAAATGACCTTTAAAAATGAAAATAAAATTTCTAGTGGGAAAAAAAAAAATTAAAAAATTGTGTCTTAGGCTGTATTTTCCTCATCTTGTGTTTGACACTTCGGATTTGGCTCATGGATAGAACTACTCATGTTCAAAATCCCTATAAGGAGAAAATAGCCTTGTTTGTCAAGTTGCCTGTTTGCCCCTCATCACCTGGGAGCTGTTGAGCCAACCAACTCACTCATTAACATATTGCCAGTTTTCAAGAATGAGCTACTTACAAAAGGGCAGTGGGAGAGGACGAGCACAGAGAGAAGTGCAGGAAATTACTAGGCAGGTGGATTTGTTTTCATGAGTAACAATTATAGGTATCAGCATGCCAAACTATCCTTCTTTTTGGGATTCACTTTTCCATCAGATCTGTACTAGAATAATCTAAAATTGGCTAGAACCCTAATCACCTTAATAATGCTCTCAGTGACAGATAATTGCCCAAAGTTCCTTGACCCATATGTTGAGACATATGTATCATGTCTACATCCCCTATAACTATTTTATAGTGCAATTTTAACCATCTGGAAGGCAGGACCTCACAAGATTTTAAGCAAACACTTGTAGTATCTTGTGGAGATGATACATGCATTCTTTTTTCACTTATGTCCTGTTTTTTTCAAAATGTATCCATGAGAAGAAAGGTAACCTATACTAGAGGAATGTGTTGTGTTTTGTGGTTTGGATATGCTATTTTAAAAATCTCTTTTTCATATTGATATTAATGGGTAATATTCTGCAGTTTAGAGGCTTTTTCAAAAAATAGTGCTATTCAAGTGATGCCACAGACCTTCATAAAGCTGTTGCAACATTTAAGTAATCAGCTGTGAATACATCAAGGATCCTGTGCAAGTGCAGATTGGTTGACACTGTACCTGTCATAAGAAGTACAGGTAGTTGGTTTTGGTTTTGGACTAGTTACTTCATGAAGAGATTTTTGTTTTATGTGTTAAGTCTGAAGCACCTGAGCATACGATATTTTCTAAAGCTAGTATAAAAGCTCAAAATAATAGTTTCATTCTTCCTCTGTGTTCTGGAAACCTTGTTCTTCTGGATACCTTGTTCTTCTTATATGCTTAAACCATACAGACTCACTAAAGGCAACAACTCCTCAAAATACATCCACGGTGGAAGAGGAATTATCTTTCTAATTTTCAGACACCTATAGAGGTTTTGTGCATGTTATACCACATTTACTAACAAGGGGTTACAATATAGACTAAAGAAAATGTTTTGCTGATTTCCATCTTACTGGAAATTCTGAAATTCTTTTCATATGTCTTCTATAGAACATATTGCCACTATTCTACAACACCCGCTACTGCGTAAGAGAAACATTTAAAATGCATTTTAAAAGTATCTTTAACTGAAGAGCTTCATCTCTCCTCATTCCTTTCCCATTTTCCTATGCTATACTCCTTAAAGGTTTGACCCATAGCATAACTGAAGACAGCAGAACACTTCCAAGAACAATACAGCCCTTTGAAGCTTTTCCTAATATTCTCTCTGTTGCCATTTTAATCTTTTATTATTGTTGGTGGTCATTTCTGAGCTGTCTTGTGTTTGTAGGATCCTTTGCTTCTCCTCTGTAGCTGTCTTCCATGGTTTGTAGCCCTTTGAGATTTTCCATGAGTTGAAGATTGTTTTATGAGATTGTACAGTAAGGATATTACTGTATGATATCCTATATGATATCATAACAAGATTAACAGTTATAAATGATAAATAAGTTATAAATTTATAAATAAGTTATAAATGGGTTAGAAAATAAATATATAGGTTTTTATTTTAGAAGAGATTAGTTTACCTCATATATATTTTACACCAGATTTTGCAGACTCTGGTTTGTCTAGCTTTAGAAAATAATAGGGGAGTGGAAAAATTGAGAAGAATAATCAGTAGTAAATCATATTAATTTATTTTCACCAATCATTTATGAGTACTGTTTCTTGTTTTGTTTGCTAGGTTTGTCAAACCATTATATGAAGGATTTATGCAGGTTATTTCCTCCTGTGGTCTGTTTGCAAATTTTACTGTGTAATTTACCATCATTAGTTGTGACGTGATTATTCACATGACGTAAATCACATGACGTTTCTTCTTTCTTTCATGTATTCCTGAAAAAATACAAAAATAAAAATCCTGTGGCTTATATTTGCTATTACATCTATAAAGTAAGATTCTTACTTACTATTTCCTAAACACTTAGTGCAAATTACCATCATTGCTAGTAAATAATGACTATAGCTGAATAAAGCATTATTATTATGGTATAGAATTTATTCAAAAAGTAGATAGTGGGACAATATAAATTAACTATTTAATGTAAAATTGAAAACTTGTTGTAGAGGGAAAAAACACACCTTGTGTATATCCTATTCAAAGAAGAGAGCAAGCTCCAATTTGCTTTAAAAAATAAATTATTGTCTGGCTCACCACACTGACCTCACTCTGGTTCCCTGGCAAATTGCTCTATTCTAAATTAGCAGAAAATAAGTATCAAATCCTCTAAAAGTTTTGTTTGTTTGTTTGTTTGGTCATAATTATCTACTAAGACAAGCATTAGCTAAGCTGCTATTGTTTTTTAAACTTATGGTCATATTTGATAAACAGATTTTGGTCCTTCAAATGATATAAACTGAAGTCACGATGTTTAAAACACAGTGGTAATAAATAAAACATGAGATCTACAGAAACTGTTGTTTTTTAATGCCAAGGTGTTATTTTTTTTAATGATTACTAAGAAAGTGTTTCTTTAATTAGGCTTTTATAAACATTTAAAGTTGTTTCTTTATTGACAAATATATCCTTGTATTCTATTTTTAAAAATATGCAGAAGCTACACTGAAATTATGTTTAGATAAATAACTGAAAGCAAAGATTGCATGATGAGTCTTTTGCAGTCTGTGCTTTATTTTATTTCAACAGTTACAGGTTTCACTTCTGTGAAGTCTACTGATAAATAGATAATTTAAATCTATTTATATATATATTATTTATATTTTGTAAATATATAATATATAATTAAATATACACACATATATATATATAAAATCTGATAAAAGACTGTTATGTATTTCTGTTGCTTTTTGTTAACTTCCATCTTTCTGCTTGAATTTAATCTTTAATCCCCAGTGATTGACTGGCACTGGGATTCCACATTCAAGTAATGCATTCCTTGTTGCTGTTGGCTGAGTTCTAGCTCAGGTCTGCCCCAGGAATTGCTGCTCAGTATTACTACCTACTGGAAGTAGGTAATAATAGCTTGATAACTTCTACTTTGTGGTATGGTTTGTGCAGTGCATCATGTCACTAAACAGAGACTTGAGGTTTTTCTGTACAGCTTTGGAATCTGAGGCACCACAATGTTTGAGGAAAGCTGCATTGGAGAAATGCTATTCTTGTTATCTTAGAAGGACATTGGTGGTGCTGCAGAGGGGCAAGGGCAACTGACTGGCCAAGAAATAATAGAAATAACAAGTAAGAAAGCAAAATTGTTTTGTGGTTATTCAAAAACAAATAAAGGTGATGCAGAGAAAAGAGGAATTGAAACACCTTACCACTGCTCATAATGATTAGGGAATCCTATGAATAGGCCAAGAGAAACATAATGGCTATCACTGCAAAGGATGTAAAAATGCCAGTTGTGTTCAACTCTATAAAGTGCTATCCAGCAGGGCCAGTTAAAGATTTGCTTAAAAGCTTTTTTCATAAATATATTTGACTTTCCATTAAAGACTTCTCCACCAGCTGAAGGGAACGATGTGAGATAATTCATGCTATTTTAATGGATGGTGGATGTCACTCTTCAAAACACATTTACCATTGAATAACCTGTATCCTTACAGTCATGTACTTCATATATCTATCCTCTACTCTATATGGAAAGGTATGGATGTTGTATATACTGGGTGATGAGACGCTGGAGAGCAGCCCTGCAGAGAGGGATCTGGGGGTTGTGGTTGACAGCAAGCTGAATATGAGCCAGCAGTGTGCCCTGGCAGCCAGGGGGGCCAACCGTATCCTGGGGTGCTTCAAGCACGGCATCGCTAGGTGGTCGAGGGAGGTGATTGTCCCACGCTACTCTGCGCTGGTGCAGCCTCACCTCGAGCACTGTGTGTAGTTCTGGGCACCACGGTACAAGAAGGACATTGAACTGTTGGAGAGTGTCCAGAGGGAGTGACAAAGATGGTGAAGGGCCTAGAGGGGAAGACGTATGAGGAGTGGCTGAGGGCACTGGGCCTGTTCAGGCTGGAGAAGAGGAGGCTGAGGGGGGACCTCATCGTGGTCTACAACTTCCTTGTGAGGGGGAGTGGAGAGGCAGGTGACCTATTCTCTGTGATCACCAGTGACAGGACCTGCGGGAACGGTGTTAAGCTGAGGCAGGGGAGGTTTAGGCTGGACATCAGGAAGAGGTTCTTCACAGAGAGGGTGGTTGCACACTGGAACAGGCTCCCAAGGGATGTAGTCACTGCACCAAGCCTGTCTGAATTTAAGAAGCGATTGGACTGTGCACTTAGTCACATGGTCTGAACTTTTGGGCAGACCTGTGTGGTGCCAGTAGTTGGACTTGGTGATCCTTGTGGGTCCCTTCCAACTCAGGATATTCTATGATTCTATTCAACTTTGAACTTAGGAGTCCCTGAGATGTTATTTATTTAAATGCATTCATAAATTATGAATATCAGATCACTAATCTTGTGGGTCAGATCAGTTCACACATAGGTTATATTTTAAGTATTTTACTTAAATTTACTTTACTTATATAAGTATTTTACTTATCCAGGTCTAAATGAAAAGTACCATTATTTGGATTATTAAATCTGTATTTAGACTACATTTGGTATGATAAAACATTTGATATGATGAATATATTCATTTGATAAGACAATACACATATTAAAATACATAATGTTCCTTAATTTACAGATACTGATTTCTTAAATAATTCTCATTTTTCAGGCAATGAGTTTTAAGAAAATCCTTTAGTACTTCTGTTTCTTTTGACTGTAAGGCAAGATACACAGAGCATCCATGTAGAGCTCTTTTCTGTTGTCCATGATTTAGGTAGCTTTCAGAACTGACTTCTGTAGTACTGAAATTTCTGATACTTCTGTATATAACTACTCTGACAGCATACTTCTGTCAAAAATATCGTCGTTATTCCAATTGATTTTTAAAAAATATTCCGTTTTTATAATCACTTCTAGCTGTTCTTGAATTTAATGTTACCTGGATTATTCAATAATACTTGCTTATGCATTGTCACACTAAAGACCATAAGATTAAATTCAGCATGCACTCATATAACAGAATGGTAATTTGTACTTGAAAATTAAGCACCTGGAAGTGCTACAGAAATACTCCTCTTAAATGACTCATCATGTATTTAATAAGTCACTCTTAAAAAGACGAATTTCTGTTCTTATTTGTGAGTTTGCCAGAGCTTCAGGTTAACAGTCAAGGCTTATGGGTTCTGTTCTGACTATTGCCAGGGTATTCCTTGATTGATGTGAAGCAGTTCAGCAATTTCTCTTAAATTCAATTTAAACAATATTAAAAATGTTGCTCGTGTCTCGTTGTTGCGGTAAGAATATTTGATGCAATGGACTCAATATTCACCCTGGTAACTGCTGGAGATTTACTTCAGACTAGCTCTAGTTTGGTTCTGTGGCCTGAATACCTATCAGAAGCTATGGCACATTACGTATCTTCCTTGTGCAAGTTGTGTTGTTTAGTTTCCACATGTTCTGCAACTTCTCTGCAGTGCAAACCAGAACATGAGACTAGGGACAGTTGCTCAAAAGCAACTGATTGAAACTAAACTGGTGACATCGATGCTAGCCAAATAAAAGACACAAATTAAATTGCTTCCAGTTGGTCACATAAGAGAATGCTATGAAGATTCAAAATGAACTCTGATGTCCCAAATCCTGTGCAGAAAGTACAAGGCCTTCTCCTTGTTAACAGAGAATTACAGGGTTAAAATCTGGTCAAAACTTTATTGGCACAAAGGGCATATGCTTTCAAGAGATCAGATGTGTAGAACAGATGCTGTAAGCCAAAGAAGCACTATTTTATGGTGGCATGGGAGTGCTACTTACACATTCCTCTCATAAAAGAACAAGAGACATAACCTAATGGCTTTTAATTCCCAAATGAAGGACAGAGAAGTTGACAATTGACAAGGGGCAGATCTTCCTGGGGCTTTGTTTGTAGCTAGCAGTGACCTGAGATACTGGCAGGCAGTTTGTACTGGGGGTTTCACACTCCTGGAACCATGAAACTGCGGAATGGCACAGATGTAAGAGAATGGGGCTGTAGCACCTCTGCTCCCAAACAATTTGGGGAACTATTTGTTTCTTAGAAAAGAGAGCTAAAATGTTCAAAAATAAATTAGGTGTCAGTTTTGTTGTCAGGCTTTTTATTTTTTTTTGTCATGTATAGGTACTTTTTGTAAACAATTTGAAGAGTTCATGCTTGCATCAGCTTGTGCTCTGTAGGAGTTTTCTTTTAACAATGAGTTGAACGTTAATAAGCCGGTACCCATAGCTTGTGCCATGTTGCTTCGAGAGATGAAAGCCTATGACTAAAATCAAACAGAAGGTCATGGGGTTTTAACTGCCAGACAGATGCAGAAATAGAGTTGTGTTAGCATGGTGTCTGCATTTTACTTATTTATTTATTTATTTTAAAGAAAATCCTGTCTTCCTTTAATTTCCTCAGCACTCCTGTACTCCAGAACATTTTTTTTTCTTTTTTCATTTTTTTTCTTGTCTTTTTGAGGAAGAAGGACATTTATTAAGTATGTGAAAATCTGAAGACCTTTAATGTTCTGCATAATCTTTGTACTTGTACCTGGATTACAAACTGCTGCCAGTTTATAAGTACAAAATACAAAGATACAGCTGCATGTTGACTATATCCTCTTCAGTACTTCTAGGAAAGATGTTTTTTTAATTTGACCATTTAGATTTAGTATCCAGTACAAAATAGCTGTCACTGCATAGTTCTTAAGTTGGAAAAACTAGAGGCATAAGGCCTCCAACTCTGATCAAGCAGAGGTAAATCTAGACTTCTCTGCAGTTTTGAAATCCAGGTCCAAATAAGTACTTGCATATTTACTTGAATTACTCCTGTTTTGTTTTTTTTTTTTTTTAAGTGAGCCAACTTTAAAAGCTAACTTGGGAAACTTGATCTAAGTTCTGAAACAATATTTCTAAGATAATTGTGTGTGATTGTGTGGAGTAAACTGTGTGGTAGAAGGATGCTGAAGCATGCTATTTGTATTATACTTCTAAAATTAAAATCTTATTCAGTGTTTGTTAATGCAATTGAAGTAAGTATTCAGGATGAGACCATGTGATGTTAAACTTGTACTGGAAGGAAAATTTGTCTTATTGTTAATATTACAGATAGATATCAATGGATAAGCAATAGAGGAGTTAACTGTAACATATGGTTGGCATCATTTAAGCAGAGTCCTGTCTCCACACCCAAAAGTTATTGAATACAGCTGTAAAGGACTTGTTAGTGGTGGAAAACCTAAAAGGCGTCAGCTAATTGTTAAGGCTTTCGTGCCTTTTGCAGCTGCATTATATGAAAGATTGAGATTACTACATTGGAGGGGTTGATATTGCTACAAGTTTGAACAGAAGCTTTAACTTGTGTGGGGTATGCAATGTGTGCACGTGCGAAGTCCTGCTTTCACATGGATAACAAACAGTCTTGTTACAGGTCTGGCTGTTCTTCCTAGCAGTAAGAAGCCACTGCACCAGAAAGGCTACCTACATGTTGGAGTATGGGGTGAGTGCCTGATCGCAATGTTGTTACGGGGTTTTTAGCTCGTATGTAGTGAGCAATGCTTTAGGAACGATGGTGGTAGCCTCTTCAGAAAAGGCTATGGCCCAGTAGCTTTTCTCAACAGAATTAACTTTATACTGCTTAATTACAAAGATTGTGCTGAAACTTATGGGAAAGTTTAACTGTCTAAACATACAGGCTGCTGGTTAGCTGAGAATATGAATTGGAGAATGTTTCTGAAGTTTGTGTATATTGGAAATTTAGATATGTTGAACCTGTGTATGTGTACTTACATACTGATAATGTGTATATGAGAAATACAAGCTTTGGTAGATTCCTTCATTGACAGCTTATAACATTTTTTTCCCAAAAAACATGTTTAAACTTTGTAAAGAAAAAAAAAAAAAGTAGCACTCTTAGGAATGTAAGAAGGCTTAAATGAGCAAATTTTAGAGCTTTTACAAGTTTTAAGTGAGAGGTAAGGAGTTGCATTTAAATTGGTAGATAGAGATTATTAAGTATCTTGAATCACCTTTTTTATTTTTTTTAAATTATGCTTCTTTTCTGTAATAAAGATATATGCATAATACCCAGTCTAAGATCTCTAATTCAACATGAGAATGAACTAAGAATAGCATTTTACCCTTTCTGAATTGGCATCGCTTAATTACATTTTAATGAACTAACTGTGTTTTACAGACCTAAAATGGCTTCAAAGCTAATAGCCAAACCATGGACACCTGATGTTTTCATTGAGGGTTCAAAGAAAGACTCTGTCACCTGCCAATTATTTTCTTGGTTTCAGTCATGAAAGGATAAGGCATACAGTAATGTAAATTAAAAATAGCTATAATAGTTATAAAAGTATATATGAAGTACTGCACTTCAGTACCTTCGGTTTATGTCCCAGCTCCATCTCAGCTTCTGGAGATCAGAGTAACTGTATAGCAATAGCAACTGGGGAACCTCTTTAAGTAGCCATGCTGTAATTCAATTATCCTACTCCCAGAAGCAGAAAGACACACTGTCTCCTTCTGGGTATGTCATGTACCATGCCCTTCTGTCTTTTGCTATTGAATGTAAGAAAGGGAAATAACAAGAGCATAAGCAGGATTGTTTGAATACCTTTAAACAACAACAAAATATCAATGTCTTTCAGAGGACTGATTATTCTTTCCCTGAGAATTCAGCTAAATTATAACAATTACTAGGTATTCCAGGAGAGTTTAGATACGCAGCAGACACCTCAATGAATGACGTATGATATACTATTCTTAGCTTTGGCATGGGAGGAGACAACTAATGCACTATGATTTCATATTCTGCTTAGGTTTTCTAAAGGCTTTGACAAAATTTCTCACAGAAGTTTTAAAATGAGCTGCCAGGGCATTAGAGGGGAAAGGTCATAGATGTTTAAATAACTGTTAAATGATAGGGAATGCAGAATAGGAATAAATGAGTGTTCCTTATCATTCAGTCCTTACAATAGGTTGTTCTTAAAATTGGTCAAGCTTACCAATGGGCTTGTGCTCGTACCGGTGTTGTACAGCACACTTATAAATAACATGGGAGGGGGTCTGAACAGTGAGTAAAGTTTTCCAGCTTCTTCCAGGTAGTAAGGGGGAGCACTAACTAACGAACTAAGGGGAAGAAAATCCAGTATTATGCTCTAGAACTGTAATAATAAGTGGTTCCATAAAAAAGCCAGATCAGGGCTGAATAGGAGTGAAAGAAAAAATAATAAAAAAAATCAAGTGCTGGTTGACCATTAGGAAAGCAGTAAAGGATAGTGTAACTTTGGTATGCCTCTGCATAATCCAGGGCTTGTCTACATCTCAGGTGCTCTATGTGGGTTTGGTCACCTGGACTCGGAGAGTGGGTACTGGAGCTGAAAAAGCTTCATAGGTAAGAAACAGGAATGAGGTATGGTATGGCAGGGTTTCCATACATAGGATGACCTATTAGGCTGAGACTGCAATTTGGAGAAGGGATGACTAGTTCTGTCACCTCTGATCATCTACAGAATGATAAGCTACTGGAAGAGAGTGGGTAGAGAAGTGAATTATGCAAGGCTCCTAAAAGAAGAAACAGAAGTATTTCTTTTTTTTTTTTTTTTTTTCTTTTTCTACAGAGCTGGATTTTTTGTGTGTGGTTTGTTTGTAATGACATCGTTGATCCCCTGCCAGGGGCACCAGGTTTGGTTTCAGAGTGCAGCCCAGAGCAAGTGGCCTAGGCCCCGAAACTACAAAACAGTGCATAGTAAATATCTAGACAGTAAATACTTGTTGATTTGATTAATGTGTTGTGTTCCCTTAGACAGGAGGCTGTTGTACTAGGATTGCTACTGCTTTTATAGGGTGTATTTGTTGTGGGACTTCATTCCGGTTTTTCCTCTGGAAACAAACTTGCATAAACAGAGAGCTGAGAACCCTGCAGAATTGTAAAATGAATTCGAAGTAGTAGGCTTACACCCCTTGAAGTCAGTGAACTTTCATCTTGGTTTTGGAGTCTTCGACATTCATATAGATTAGAAATTATGAAAATGTGCGAAGATGGTTTCAGTTGTGTGGTTTACATATGCTAGGCACAGGTGGATATGCTTTAGTCTTGTGTAAAGAACTGTTGCTCTTTAGTAGTGTTGGTAGTTTGGTCCTGAGGAACTTTGAAAAGGACTGGATTATCATTTAGGTTTCAGGGTTTTGTGGGATTTTTTGTTTACACTTTTCTGCAAACTATGCTGAGCCGTCTTGCCTTAGAGCAAGTGTCACAGAACACATTGGGAAAAATGGATTTGTTTTGAGCTGATGCATTCTCTCTGTTATTGCATCCAATGATGCTAAGTAGACAAAAAGGAAATATGAGTAAGATTCAGTTGACAGACACTTGAATTCAACATGTCTGATTGTGCCTTTCTCTTTGAGATCCTGTACATTACAGGTTTTAGAAAAATGCAAGTTAAACTACAGAAATAATCATATGCTTCTTCTATTTATTTTTCTCGTTACCAAACATATCGCAAACATAGTAATAATATGCGACAGGAACAGAGATATTTCCTGATGTTCTTATACCCAGGTAGCATGACTTTTAACCTAATTGCCCAGCTGCTGAGATTGTGGAGGGGGGAAAAAGGGTAATTTGGGTCACAAAACCATAATTAAGAAGTCCTTTACAAACAAGAAGCATGCAGCTAACAATTCAGTTTAACATGATCTTGTCTTTCTTGGTTTTATAGCTAGGTCTGCTCTGATGTGTAAGAACCCCTCAAATATTTAAAACAGAAATAACTGCTATGCTGTCACTCTTGCAGATTGCAGAAAAAATAAACATCAGTTAGTAGGAACCTTGTATGTAGAGTTCAGCTGGCACTTTTGTATATGTTTGAATTATTTAGGAAAAGCTAACTTAAAGAAATGAGTTTTGCAATTGGAAATGAAAGATTTGTATTTGATTCCGTCCTGTTTTTGAAGTTCTCTTTGTTGCTGTTTTACACTTTCATGTGAAAATTGCTTTGATACTTTTGGGATAAGATTTATGTCAACCATTCAAAGCCATTTCAAAAAAGACTTGGATTTTGTCAAAGGCAACTTGTCAGGCTACCAATGCCCTGAAATTTGGATTTGAATTACTGAGCATCATAACAAACCAATTCACATAAATTAGTCATTGAAAAATATCTTCATGCTTGAAGCTCATCAGCTAGATATATTCATAATGACTTCATGTTTAGCTTTTGGTTTAACAAAACATTATGGAAAACAGCAGCATTCTGAATATCATACTGGTGGTTTGTTAACATCAAAAGCAAGTGGTTTTCTAGGGCTTTTTTGAGATTTAGTGTCTATTTTATGTCTTTGAAGGACTGTAGTCTTGTACCTTGAAGGATCTTCTGATTAACAGATACTATGTAACTATGTGCTTCAAAATTCCTTAGGATAAGAAAAGAGGCTCAGAATCTTGTAGATTTTAAATGGTAAAGCTTGTCTCTAAAGAGCTAACCTCATTAATGTACATATTAGAAGGATACAAGAATTACAATAAAGTCCCTTAATTATCAAGAAATACTGTAATTGAAAGTAGTGACTCTTCTTAAAAACAGGAGACTTGCATGATGATTATGTAAGTCAACAGTCAGATTTTCATTCCCTCATTCTGTAGTGTCAGCTTCTGAGCTAAAGAAGAAGCTATGGGGTTACCTTTTGTCCCTACTCCTTTTTCTTACTGAAAGTGATAAACTGTTTCATGGGTGTTCTTAGGACTTCCAAACAGCTTAATAGCAATGCAGAAAAACTACTAATGTTATTCTCCCTTCCTCTTTAATACTAACAAAAAAACTCTGGGAGACCAGTGTCCTGATTTGGGCTGAAGTGATTAATTTTCTTCATAGAGACTGGTGTGTGCCCTGTTTTGGTTTTCAGAGAAACATAGTCCTGATAACACACCAGTGTTTTTTGGTTGTTGCAGAGTAGTGTCCCCCAGAGTTGAGGCCATTGCGGCTCCTCGTGCTGGCAATAACAGCTTGGGGGGGGGGGGGGGCCGTGAGCAATTGCATTGTGCACCACTTGCTTTGCGTGTGTACAGATTATTATTTTCCCTTCCTTTTCTGCTTATTGAACTGTTTTTATCCCAACCCCCCAATTTTTACCTTTTTTTTTCTGATACTCTCCCCAGCCCACTGGGGGGAGAGAGGAAGGGCTGTATGGTGTTCAGCTGCCTGCCAAAAACTGAAGTATCACTTCCTCACACGCCCCAGTGAGATCTTTTAGCATATTTGCTATCAGTTCATCCTCAGATAACAGAAGAGTTCTAAAAAGCATTCACAGTGGCACAGGTATGCTTGTCCCCACACATACAAGTACCACTGCATTATTTTGGAGAAAAAGAACTTGTATGTGACAGGCATTAATGCTAGAAAATTAGTCACTGAAAATAGACATGGATCCATTCAGGCTGCAAGAGTCATCAAATACAATATGTATGACCGGTGAATATTTTGTAGGGTAGGCTTTTTCTGTTTTTGTCAGATGAGGTAGTGTACCATTATTAAATTTCTCCGTATAGTTGGATTTGGTTAGTAATACGCCTGAACCTCTGTCATTCCTGAAGAAAAAAATCAGCAATTATGTGTCTTATTATTGCTGGTATTTACTACTTGTTCAGTGTACACATGTAACACTTGGGAACTTTATTGGATGCTATGAGCAAACACTTTTAGGGCCAGAATTCCATAGAATAAGACATATATAGTCCATGCCAAATCCCAACACATGTGCATGTAACTAGAACAGATAAGTTCTAACCCCTGGGAGATAACTTAGAAATCCAAATCACTTCAGGGCAAACTTCTCGACTGTCATTCATTGTGAGTGGTGTCCCTCATTTTGGAGCTAATTTTACCTCTGGACCACATAGACTTGAAACTGGCTTACTGTGGCTACTGTAAATTATTTATGGGAGGAAATACTGTATCGTGAAGTTGAAAAAACATATTGTTGGAAAAAGACATGATTAGAATGTTACTTAGAAATGTCTTATCTGCTCTTCTAATTAGATTTGCTTTTTCTCTTAATGTACTTAATTTGACCATTTAAACAAACAAACAAAAAAAAAAAACACAGATGGAAATGGATCTGAAGGCTGTTTATCAATAAAGAATGCTTGAATTTCAATGTAGTCTTCTGATGCTTTATTGTGTGGGCCAACTTTGTTTTTCATTCCTAGTAACTGTCCTTTCTCTTTTGAAATTAAAACTTGAAAAATCATGTCAAAAAGCAGTCTGCAGGTATGTTCTGAATATAATACAGTCAATATGACATTGCTACTTCTGTATGAACAGGAAGCATTCTGTGAATGCCTTTTTTCTGAACTGATTTTAATCAAATTGATATATGGTTGTATTAACTAATGTCATCTATCACTAAGCAATACTTCTGTTTTATTCAGTCTTCTCTAAAGTACATATGAGCCTCTGTATCCTTATTATTTTCCTTTCAAAGCTTTAAAAAGAGTGTATGCAAACAAATGGAGGATTACGTTGGCGTGGCACCAACTTCAATACTCAGCTGAACTCCTTTGTCCAAGACTGTGGGTCTGATGTGAGATTTCTGCCCCTCAGTTTTTTTTGTTTGTTTTGTTTTTGGTTGTTGTTGTTTTTCTTCTTGTAGTTATAAAATAAACAACTGTGTTGCTATTTACTAAATTAATAATTTGGCCAATTGGTGTGAAGTGCTGACATCAATGTTACAAGAAAGATAATTGTTCTAAAAAGTTTCAATCAATGGACGTGTTTGTTTGCTTAAAAGCAACACAACAAAATACCTGTGAGCTAACTGTTGCTGTGTGGTATAAGAACATCCAAAGGCATAACTTTGTCCTGTAAACATTACAGCTTCACTTTTTGCAGTTTTCCCAACACGTTGGGAAAATGTAGGATATAAAAGACATTGTAAGAAGAATTGTAAGAAGAATGTAGAAACTTATCTTAAATGTCAAGACTTTCCAAGCTGTTTCTCACTGCCTGGTGAGCAAAGATGTATTTGCATGGCTAAGAAGAATTGGAGGATCTAAGCTCACTCAGCAAGGACCTTTATTTTAAAAGCCAAAAAAAAAAAAAGTGTAAAATAATAAAAATAAAAAAAAAAATACTCAGACCATAGCCTACCATCACTGGGTAAAGATATTTTGTAGATTTTATGGGGTCCAGGCACTTGCAGGCTCCTTGGAAATGCAGTGTAATAAAAAAAAAAAAAAAAAAAAAAAAAAGAAACTAATAGTGCTTGGAAAAAAGAGTAGTAATAGGGTGCAGTTCATGTATTAGCTGGAGTTGTTTTTGTGAACAAGTAGGCAATAATGGTTAGTCATAATTTAGAGTCTTTCATATATACCATTGAAAGGTGCTACAATCACAGCTTGACGATTGTAATGATTCACACTTATTTACCACAGTTGATTAAGTTAAATTCAGTGATGATACTCTTTAACTGCAGCCTAGTCAGAAGAGCTCTTACTGGTCAAGTTAACACAGATCATTACTCTAGTCATTGCTTGACTTGGAAATAATGGCTTGCAGCTATAGTAACTCTCAGCAAAATCTGGATTTAATATAAAGGACCAGAGGAAAGGTTCTCACTGTCAACCACTAAACAACATAAGCACGTAATTGCTTATATCCATATTGCATTAACTATTTTAATCACATTAAAAAATGAAGTGCAAAGAATACTTGTTTGGGAGGAAAATCAAAAACAAAAGAAATCCCCACCACTAAACAAGCCAGTTCAGAATTTAGTGAAACTCATATACCTAGTTTAGTAGCAGGTGTGTATACAGCCATTTTTGCTGACCAGGCAACAAGAAGTAGCTTGAGAGTCTTGAAATTTTAGTTAAGTTTCATTACTACTTCTATGATATATTGTTCCCAACAATGAACATCGGGAGAACATTTCTTAGTGAAAATTGAGTTTTTGTCTGAGGAATATGGCTTTATCAGAAATGCAAGAGATACTTCTTTTATTGTTGTTGTTTTGATAAAGCTTTGATATCACCTGAATTTATTTGTCAGATGCCTTGAATATTCCAAGCAATTAAATATATATATTTAAGTATTTATTTCTGAGACAGACCTAGCATACCCCTTCTAACAAACACAAAAGAAGGAAAAATAGTTCATGAAGTAGTTTGTTAATGGGCTGAAATGGAAGTCAGATTACCAAGTTAGATTAAGAGAATCTCTTTTTTTTGTATTTTTTTTTTTGTTTTAATATATGCATTATTATATCCCGTGAATCTGGAAGAACTGATTTTTTTTTTTTTTTTTAATCTGAAAACATGGGATGAAATAAAAAAGATCATTGTGAAATTAAAACAAAAAACCAACTCTGTGTTACACAGTTTTGATTCCTTTTATATATGTAATGTACTATTAGCAATAGTTTTTTTTAAGGTTTTATGTAAAAAGCATTATGAAAAGTTCCCATACCAGCTCTCAGAGATCTGTTACAAAGGGGTGAAGTAACTTGCTAAAATTAATGGTCAAGGATAAAAATCAAGGGTAGAGTGAAAAAATAGAACTTCATTTCAGCTCTGACTGCTTTGTACATCAGTGCAAAGAGTTCTAAAAGCCCTGAATCTTTTTTTTTTTTTTTTTTTTTTTTTTTTTCTAAAACAAGAGAAAACATTTGGTAGGAATCTCTTAAGAAGTGTGGCATAGAGTGTATAGTGTTATGGATGGATATGGGAAGAGTTTTAAAGACTTGATACAGAGATTCCAAGAAGGACTGAAAAGATAATTTGGGTCATGCAAGCTGTTGGCTTATATGCTTTACTTTAAAAAAGATGCCTGACTTTTAAAGATGATATATGTTGTATTTGAGCAACCGATATAGTTAGAGGAAACAGCAGTTGCTCGTTAAAGAAGTTGAGTGGCTTCTATAGCAAAGAAATCATGGCCTATACAATGAAGTGCTAACTCATCAGTCTTATGCTGGGGTCACTTACTGTCACCTGTATTTATTGCCTTTATCGGAGGCTGCTACCAGGATGAGTTTTTCTATATGAAAGAAGAGGGAGGGATTTTTATGCCTGTACAGCTCGTGCAACTTGAGATACCACAGGGTATCCAAGATTCCTATGTAAGGTTATTGGATATAAACCAGGATAAGTGCCTTATGGAGCAGCAGCAGCTGGAGAGTAGGCACCTAAAATGGGTCCTTCGGCGCACTTAGTTACCTAAAATGTTTAGTAACTCAATTCTGAATCTCTTCAGTAGCTTTTCTTAGCTAATTGGAAAGTAACTACAAATATGCCTTAGGGTGTTGCGATAGCCTCCATGCTTGGTGGTCGCTGGAAAAAATGCGAGTTGAACTCCATTTACCTAGCTAATAGGGGACACACCAGCATGTAGTCGACTTAAATTTCCAGTACAAACACACAATATTATTTGAACAGCACATTGTAACATGGGGAAAGAGCCATCATCCTGACAGAAGAGTATCTGACAGTTTCTTCTCTTTAATGAAAGATAATGCTGTAAATGTTTTCCTATATCAAAGGGAACACATAATTTGCTTTGCTTTGTATCATTATGAATGGAGTTTAGTTTAGAGTTTTCTTTCTTTTGTAGCATTTTCAAGTGACTTAATTTACTCATTTCATAGTGAGAGATGCTATCATGACAAAGTTACACTTAAATGGCAGATTTCTTTTTCTATTGATGTCTCAACAGGGAATATTCCCAAAATATTCTGTTTCATGTAAAATACAATCATTTGTAATCACCATGTTAAGTTTACTAACGTAATGAGAAATGATGTTCTTTCACAGTATATTTTATTTACGTGATGTAGCTGGAGAAGCGTTTCATGTTGTAAACCCTACCACAGAAATACCTGCAAATAAGGCTCTCAGACAGCATGGAAAGGCTCTAACCTGAAATCAACCTGTTCTTGGACCTCTGTTAAAAAAAAATATATATATATTTTTAACAGTATCAGTTACTCTTGTGAAAGATATTTTCTTTCGCTAGTGTCAGTCTTGGAAAGCTGTTCTTGAAAATATGAGCACTTGAACTAGATTTTTCTTATTGTTTTTAAAGGGGTGGAGGTTTGGGTATGTAATTGCTTTTAATCTTAGTTCTTATCAAATGGGAGCTCTTATGCTGGCTTGCTGCTCTTTTCTCCAAGCCAATTTTACAACCAGACAGCAGCCAAAGCCAAGGCAAGTTTATATTTACTTGTATATGCCAATATTCCACTAATCTTTCAGAAGGTATAAGGTGTTTTTTGTTTTTGTTTTGCTTAGTTCAAAGAATGATGAAGGCAGTCTGTACTTCTGTGGATGGATAACTTCCTAGAATCTGTGAGGAATTCCTGGCAATAGGAAAGTACCTCAATGGCTATTTACTAAGCTTGCAAATATAAACATGTGCATGTCATAAACCCTCTTTTTTGCTTCTAAATACTGTTTCTGTGAATGATTTATCACTTGTTCTGACTATACAAGCTGTCATACTACGTACTAACTCAAATTCATGCAGCAATAAAAAAAAATGCAAGTCTGATTTATTTTAAGGTATTATAACTTGTTTTCAGTAAAGCCTAATGTTTCAAAAAGCTGTGCTATCCTGCAGATTCCTCAACAATGTGTTGAATATTTTACATTTTCCAGCATCCAACAAGACAATTACCAAATCATGACCCACTGATACTTATTCTTTTGTCTCAAAAGGAAGTTCTAAATATGCTAAAGCTTTGTATTGGTTTAGGACATTAAAATTTCTTAAAATTGTGTTCAGTTTAATGTCTTAGGAACAGAGAAAAGAACACATCTTTGAGCACAAATGTGCTTGTTTGTTTTCTGAAATATTAAATATCCATACCAGCCCGGGCGGGGGGGGGGGTTCACATTTCTATTAAGATATGCTGAATGAGTATCTCTGTTCCCAAGCAACGCCCTTCCCTGGTGTTTGCATTACTTCGGTCTGTTTCTAAGAGACGGTCATGCACAAATTGATAGCGAGTACATATATGACAAAATGTTTTCCCTAGTGTGCTCACAGAATTTAACATTTGATGTGAGACAGTGCTTTCCATGGACTTTCCTTTTTCCTTACTGTCCTTTGCAAACAAGGTCCACCTGGAGGTAAATTATCGTGTATATGTACTGTTTTATATAGTGTAATAATTCTAAACTCCTTCATGTCCATAGAATATGTTCTATGCATCCTTTTATCCTTCTACTTCTGTTTTTATAAAAAAACATACCTCCCAACTGTTTGATATGGCCTGCCTATATGGACTAGTAGATACACTTAAAGGCCTACAGTCTTTAACGTTTACCTAAGCTGTGGTCAACTGAAGGAGGATTTGCCTGTACATCTAAGGGTATTAATGAGTGATACTTAATACTACTGTTCTTTGTTATGTTCTTCCTAAGCTAAAATGAAGAAATCCCAAAAGGTATCATGTTGGGATATTTTTGTTGTTGTTATTGAGTATCTTTATATTAAATGACCATGAAAAGGTATAACTGACTGCTATTTTCATATGTATTGCTAAAGACAAGAGAGCAGCCTTCTGGATCGTTGTTGGCTGTCTACAGCATGAGAAGACATACAGTATCATTAACATGGTTCTTTAGGACGTGAACCTCCAACTCCTTAAGCATACACATTGTGTTATTCATTTAACTGAGGGTGTGCAATATAACAAAGTGTATGCTTTGAGCATGTCTACAACTAAAAGGTACTACTCTGAAATTGTGCATTTCAGTCACAACATGTAGGTATGCACATCGTTTTCAGAGGCTACCAGACATGATTTTAAGGTCAATGTTCTGAATTGGAAAGGTTTGGGGCACAAGGTAATGAATGCTAGTTCGGGTTTACAAGAAAGAAAAAAACATCTTTTAATGTACGATAGATAGGAACATCAACAGAAGCATTGATGCATGTAGTCAGTGGCACCATTTCTTATGAAAGTGATGGTTTTAACCTGCAATATAGCTTTACCGCTCGGCTGGTGCAGAAGAAATACTTCCTTAGTCGCAACTGGAACACCTTATTCAGAGAAGACAAAGCCTACAAGATAAGAGAATGTAAGTGAATCTAGCTGAAAACATACTTCCCTCTTAAAGAAGAACTGAAAATATAGAAGCAGATGTCAGCTAAGAAGATCCCCAAAATAGTGCTTGGTATTCCCCACTCCCCTCAAGAACTAAGAACTGTCCTGAGAAAATGCAAGGTATAGAAAACATTTCACTAATACCTTATCCTTAAATGTTTAGAGTAAATATCTTGCTGTTTCTTTAGATCTTGTGACGGGACTGCCTGTTTATAAGTTAAAGGCAAATTCAAATAATAATGCACCTTCCTATGAGGCAAAAGCAAACATGGGCCAGAAAACATAGTAGTAGTGATAGCACTAAATCTGAATTGCCTGGAGATGCAGATGGGTATTGCAGCTGATGTGCAGTGCTAAAAGGTGAAGGGGAAGATAGCTGGCTAAGGTGTAAAGCAGCCTTTAAATGTTGCCTCTGAGATTATCCACAAGTGTAGCTAAGCCAAAATCACAGTGGTAAGCTATCAGTATAATGCAAAATGAAAAAAAAAAAAAAAAAAATAAATGTCAGGTTTAAAGAAAATAAATGTAAAATTCCTGTCTTTTTTTTGTTGTTGTTTTTGGTGGTGGTTTTCTTCCAAATCTCCCCCTTTCTCCCTTCCTACCCGGTAGCTGTCATTGCAGCTGGGCTTTAGCACACATCTCTTCCTACTTTCAGCTGTGTGTGGGGAAAACTTTCTTCATGCTGAGCACCCAAATATTTACTGTTCTGCAGCACAGCATCAAGTTCCACATTGCAGCACTGCCTTCACCTGAACATAGATATACTCGTACATCCTGTTACACTTAAAGCACAGTGTGTCACCACTGAGACTTCAGAGGGCTCCAAGTTCATCTCTCAAGCTGTATCTGTACAAGCTGTTCCTTTTTTTTTTTTTTTTTTTTTTCGTCTATGATAACAGGTTTTGAAGGACAATTTTCAGGAGTGCATTATGCCTGCCTTTCCTCCCCTGGATAGTGACCTTTATTTGTAATGTATTTCTTTCATACTGTTGATATTTAATTACAAATCTGAATCCCTTGTGGGTGTTATACTGTAGAGCAAAAATTTAGTTACTCGTGTTGACAGTATTAAGAAATAGCTAGATTGGAAATTCAGTCAAGGGACTTAAGCTCCTTTTTCACTGTTATTCTGCTTTCCTTTCTATGAGAATTATAACCTTGACCTTTATTTTCCAAATATTTCGAGGGGCGGGGAAGGGGAGGAGAGGGGAAGAGATTGAGAAAGCATTAGTTGAATCCCTCTCCTCAGTTTTCAATATTAGTGCTTCATACTGATATTCTTGTGGCTAGTCTGATTACTTCGGAAGACTTGGAAAGGGACTGGTTTCATTACTTGGAAAGGGGCTGGTTTAACTTCATACATGAGTGTGCTGGCTTTAAATTTGCTGGATCTGAATGTTACGTTATGTGGCCCTCAACTCCTGTGTAGACCTGACTGATATTTTACAGTCACTGATGGCAGGCAGGATTCCCAGATCCACCGAGCAGTGTGAAGTACCAGCTGTTGCCTTGCCACAAGTGTGGGGCTATGAGGGGGAGAAGAGGATGGAGATGGTTTGTTGTGCTGGCTTTCTTGTTTGTTTGTTCTAACTTGAGTACTGTATTATTTAATCTCTTAGGAGTGAAGAATGGCTTTTTTTTTTTTTTTTTTTTTTTTTTTAAGATTTAAGTAGTCCTTTTGAATAGGTTAAAAAAGAAACAAACAAATGACTAAACCATTACTTACAATTAAGCAAATACTTGCACAAAGATTTTAACTCTTTAGACGTAAGTGTAAACAGTGATATGAAATAAGGTGTGCAACTAAAGAACCAAGTAAGGAGAGGGGGACAGAACAGTGGTACAAATAAATGCATGTACTTCAAAATCATTAATAAAAGTTAAAATATCATTATTATTGTGTTTAACATCCTGTTAGATGCTTCTCCTTGACCTACTAGACACAAGCTTCTCCCTCACTGCGTTTTCTTTTGCTTTCTTGATTTAATTTTTCCCCCCACATCCACATGTATCATGTTCAGACTTCTAGATACATGTTTCAATCTGTATTGAGGTCAAATGCTTTATTTTGCCAAATACAAATCAATAGCATTACAGAAAATCAGTGTATAAACTGTGTGGGGTAGGTAAACAATGGTATGTACTTAGGAATAAAATATTGTACACACAAGCCTGTTCTTAAGAGCTGGCTAGTCCATGGAAGTGGGAAATTCCTGTTACTTCTCAGAAATCCGAGAACCGATTCTCCGGCAAAGCCAGAAATTTTATTTTGTCAGTGTGTCAGGAGTTGCTCTGAATGTACCTACTACACAATTTTGTGGTTCATCATCATAGTTCAAATTGTTGCACACATTATCATGGCTCCTTCCATTTTCCTTATTACATAGGTTAATAAATAAAAACTATACAAACAGGGAGGGATTACTTTCCCCAGTTTTTAAAGACATTTCCTCTCTCAGGCTCACAAAGGTTCTTGTTATTTCTGATATGTGCTGCTTCCAAATGGATCATGCTACAGTTATCTGAGTAATGTGGTCACTGTATATACTGTTTATATGCAATATGTTGAATGATAATCAAGAAGCTTTAGGTTCCTGAAGTATATAATTTCTGTTAATAGTTTGACGTAATTACAGATAATGTGCTAACTGTATGTGCAAAGATTGGCCATTAAACTTTCTTCCCCAAACTAACAAAACTAGCTTTTCCTCTTAATGAAAGTTGCTATGCAAAATGAGAGATCAAAAGCATTAATTTAAAAGACACATGACATTTTCTGCGGACAGGTAGAAGAGGGGAGCGTGAGGATTTCACAATTAATTCACTATTAATACAAATAAGCTGTTTTCTTGGTATTTTTTTTTCTGTAAATCATCTAAGCATAGACTTGGAAACAATGCAATTCATACAGTAAAGGTAAAAAGAGAAAAAACGGGTATTTATTGTGGAGTTTCATTAAGCCTCCTTGCTTAGACAGGTTAGCTCTCTCTGCCCTAAGTAAATGTGACATGGGAGGATGGCTGGAAATCGTAGAAGGGCAGATCTCTTTTGTGACTTTTAAAATAACAGTTTAAGGCTTATTTTATTTATTTATTTATTTAACACTGGCATGAGTTAGTTTGCTGATTTACTGAGTAAAAAATAAAAAACCTCTAAACCTCTCCCTGATCTCCTTCCTCTACTGTCTTGCATGGTGAAGGGATTAGTAGCTTTGGCATAAAACAGCTGGACAAACTGGAGGGAGATTTTTTAAGGCTTGAGGAATGGTTTATTATGAATACTAATGAAACAGATCAAATTCCTATTGAATTCATGGGCTTTTCCTTTGACTTCATTAGGATTTATCTTGAATATTAGGTAAGAAGGATGTTTCAACCATCACAGCTATGTTTTGAAGTTTCATGAATGAGCTTTCTCATTCAAATTTTCAAAGACTCTCAACAATGCTTACCAAGTGTCTATATGCCTGTTTACGGGACTTAGGCCTGTAGTCGAAGTGTGGATATTATACGTGCATAGTTGACAGTTGAAATAGTTGGAATCTCAGAAGCTGTTGAGGAAGATGCTATCGGAATAGCATTCATTATCTCTTTAAAAAAAAAAAAAAGGGGGGGGGGGGAAGGAAAAAAAAAGAGAACATCAGAAGAAAACATTGCTCTGAGCATGAAAATGATTTTTCCTAACAATTGCACATAGCAGGTGTGTGCTGCAAAATGTGTTTGGGGGAAGGGGAGGTTGTTTTGGTATTATGAGGAAACACCTGTTGATCATGTAGCTCTGTAGGATAGCAGGCAACAACAGGACAGAGTGTCTAATGGGATAAAAATTCTGACTTTCACTTGTATAGAGTTTCCTCGTCCCACTTGTCTAGTGATATCTCACGGCAGGATGTCTCTCATGAAAACTTGCCTATCTGGCAGGTGATTCACAGATAGCTATAAGTGTATGTGATTTGAAAACAGCAGGCAAACTTCCCCTACAACAGCTTGTCAAACAAATTTGTTGAGAATAAACTGCTATTAGAATCATTTAGAGATGCTGAAAATTTATCAAAGATTTCCTGATGTTGTTTTAAGCCATGATTAATAATAATGCATTTTTAAAAGAATATAGAAAACTTCACATACAACCTAAGATGCTCAGTAAAAATAAAATGAGAGAAATATGTATGTATTCATATAATTCTGGCACTTTGGATAGAACCCAACTGAATGTAATACTAGTGGAAATGATTTGTACTTTGTTGCCAGGTGGAAAAAAAATTGTCTTGCATTCAGATTGTCTCAGGATAAAAACAAAAATAGTCCCTTGGTTTTGAACAAATGGTTGTTGCTGATAATACCTCAGCTGAGTCTTCCAGGGTGTATTTTCCCATATGATGTAGAGAGACCAATCTCTAACTGTTTTTCTTAATTTAAATGTGGAACTATGTCTGGTTTGTGATGCAGGCCTGTCTTTGAGTCAACATTTAAGTCTAGCTAATTGCTGAAAGGTCAAAGCAACACCTTGCACATAGCAAGACCTAGTTATATTTTGCTGTAAATGGAAAAAGAAATGTCTACCTATCTGATGAAAATCCCAGAAAGACAGCAAATAAGTAGCCTAAAACAGATTAAAACTGCTAGATGAAATGCTGGAAAAATGGGATTGCAATAAAAATGACAACAGCATCTTATGTTAAATGGAAGTAACAAACAATAGATCATTAATGCTTTTTTCTTTTTTCTTTCTTTCTTCTTTTTTTTAATAACAAATAATGGCACAAATCAAAGCATTTAACTACATAATTCAGTTTATGGATGTTTGTTTTTGTGTGTTTTTCTTTTTTTTTCCCTGTCTATGACATCCAACATGTGAATAGATTATCTGTTTTCCATTTAGTATATTCTGATGTGTTTGTAGCGGAGGGATGAAAAAAGAAACACGTGAGTCATTAGTGCTTTAAATGTTTTGAGTATGATGCAGGTATACCATCATGTGCATTTTAATGACTTAGATAGTGAAAGCGTCAAACCTTACAAACCTACCAACAACAAAATGTCTCCACAGTCATAGAACTCACTCTCCAGTTCTGGATGAGAATTTTAAGCTCTGGCAGAAGGAACAAAGTTTGAATGGCAAATGAAATTTTTGTTTTGTTTAAAACAAAAGACGAGATCATAAGTAAGCTGGCTGTAGAGAAAAGCCATGTGGTAACAAAACTGAACACACATGATTGAAGAGGGTGGATAAAGGAAGGTTACAGCAGAAGAGGGGAGTGGGTCGAATGCATTGGGTTATGTGAGACCTTGAGGAAAGAGATCAGAGAGGACATTAAAAAATAGTGTCAACGTCATATGGGGTACTCTCAAATGAGAGAACTACAGGAGGATAAGAAGCTTTTGATGTAGCAGTACCAGCAGATGTTCTTTGTAGAAAACAATGATTGCTTGGTGTGCAAAGAGAGATTGAAATGAAGCCCTACTGAGTGCTGAAGAATTTCACCAGTGACTTTATGCGTATAGTGCCAGGGTAGAGCATGAGCATCATAAACGTTGCATTAGAAATGGGAGTTGAGGACTAGCTTCTCTTTCTCCTTTTGTTGTTCTTCTGGACACTGCAAAGGATATTATAAGAAATCCAGTTAAGTCAGTTCATACCACAAAAGCTGGAAAAGAATGCTTCAAAATTCCAGTTATATATAACTGGAAAACCATCAATCCTCAGCCCACATCAGAATTTGTTTGATATGGTAAGATAGGTAGGCCACTTTGAAAGAGGTGCCGTACTTGTTTCATAAGCAAACCAAGTTTCACAAGAAACCTAGTTCTTGCGTATGCCAGCTTCTTAATTTCTTCATGGACGTTTTTAAAACAAATAAGAGAAATATAACTTAATGTCGTGAATTGTGGCTCTGAGGTTTATTATAAAAGGCTTTCTGTAGATACTTTCTACTACACTAGAAAGCAGTAAGCGCCTGCTCTGTCTCTAGCACGTATGACTTGGTACAGCCAGACAAGTCTTCTACAACATGATTACCGTTGCAAGGGGAAAAAGAATCAATGGCTAAGCTCTTAAGAAAATAAATAAAACAATCTATTTCAAAGGTTGCTACCAGGTTGTACCGAGGTATCAGAATACCATTTGGCATGCAGCATTTTTACTGACTTTTTCAAGCTTTCTTTATAGGATTAGTAGGATAGAGAAGCTATGAAAATGGCTCTGATAATTGGAAGTAAGTTGGGTGTTTTCCATATTCAAACGTTTCTTGAGATTAATTTTTATGTGCTTGATTGTCACCAATGTGTTTAACAGTTCTTTTCAGTTTCTGGAACTGATGCTCTGTCTTCTGGTCTTTTTTTTTGTGGAAAATAAAATAGTTTGTATGTTTTCAGTTCTTTTTTTTTTTTTGGTATTTCAGGTGAGTTCATGTATGAGAAAGGAAGATATTTCCTTCATAGTTAATCAGTAACATGAATTAAAAATGAAATGTATATTATGAGACTACACACTGGAGTCTGTGAGGAAACTTCTTTAAACATGAAGAGCTTATTGTGACAGCATGTGGAAGTGGCCTTCAGTCAAGTAAAGAGTCTTCAGCTCCTAGTGGGAAGGTTCCCTTCATCTTGCCTAGAAGGGGACAGCTGGCTGATGTTGGTAGATGGTGATTTAACTCTATCTTCATTCGCTTTAAAACAAGTTAATCAAGAAAAGCGTTTTTTAATACTGGTTTTAATAATGCTATGCCCAGCGCGTGAAGCTAAGCAATCACACAGTTAATCATGTACTGGCAGAGGACAACTCTGTTATATTTCACTATTGATCATTAAATGATTCTCAGTGTTCACTGCTTTCCAGTAAAGTATCCGATAGCCTGACTGATACTTGCCATATGTGGTTCATGCTCTATTCCATCTTTCCCAGTTGAGAACAGCATTTAGTTTGTCTGTCTTGCCATAGGTATAAAGCATCTTTCCTTCCAGCTATCTCACGATATTTTACACAGGCTGTAATGTTCACCCATTGTGGAGAGTGGTATGGGGGAGGCGGTGAGATCATGTGAATCTTCTAATTTGGCAGTTAGCAACTCAGTGGCAATTTTGAGGAGAAAATAGTTAATTCATTTTCAGTCTTGTCCTGTAGCCACTGACAGTGATGTTCCTATATCCATGTGACTTTGGCTGCCCTTGTAAAGAAATTTTCTGAAACCCACTGTTTTAGCACTAATAGCAGCTGTAGAAGAAACCTTTTCTGGATGTGCAATTGCTATGTAACAGGGAAGCCAGAGGATGTCCTCCACTGGTGTTTTTAAGGCTGCTAGTGTTGTTGCAGTGGCATATAGAGACGTGAAAGTTTCTGAAATGCACAAGGTCGCTGCATGAAAGATGATGATGATTACCATTCACAAGTCATCTGGCTGAGCTAAACTGCGATCACAACAATTACAGTAAAAACACATGGAAGAGACACAGATTTGTGTGCTGAATACTTTCATGCTATACAAGCGATGAAGTATCTGTTCTATTAAGATAAAAAAAAATAAGTGTAAATGAAACAGAAAAAATAGATAGCTGAAAGATAGTTTGGTTTCCAAGTTGTCTTAAAGGCATGTAAATGGAAGTATTTAATTTCTTCAAGTGTGTTGTATATGATGTTCATAGCAGGTGAATAGGGGAAAAGCCTCAGCGATGTATTGAAGTTAAAAACTTGATGGAGTCAAAGATTCTATTTCACAGAGGGAGAGACTGAGATTTTGGGTGAGACATATGTGTCTAGGTTTATTTACCAACTGCAAAGAGTGAAAGGCTGAAACTTCATTTGGACAGTAGCATTTCTTTTTGAAGCTGTTTTATTGCTGATTTCTGGACATTTTAGGGTGACAATAAATGGAGTTTAAGAATAAGAATAGTGTACTTTTATTCTGTAGTCCTCTACATGGAGGTCTATTTTTTATGGGTGTGTTTTTTTTTTTTTTGTTTTGTTTTGTTTTTTTTTAATTGCATTGGTTCCCTGAAGTAATCTTTATGCTGAATTTAGGGCATTGTTAGTTTGTACTATACCAGTGAACACATCTACTGGTAGTCAAATTAATCCATTTCTCTTGGAGAGGAACACACCGCTTTGTTGTTGTTGTTGGTTTTGTTTTGTTTTGTTTTTTCTTTTTTTTCTTTTTTTCTTTTTTTTTTTTTTTTTTTTTTTCTACTGAAGGTTTGGGAAGGGGTAAGGGAGAAGTGGTAACTAACACAAGAATGCTGAATATTAACAAAATTCTTCTCTAAATGCTGATTAATTAAATGCATAATTCAAGAAGAGCATTTGGACTTTTTTGACTAATTGTACCAGTTAGAAGCAATTTAGAGGTGTTAATTTTGTAACTCAGCCCACACAGAGCCTGTAACTCAGAGCTAATCTGTATGGAGCTCCTGTTTTCATGAAAAAGAAATGAGCAGAAGCAACTTGTGTACAGCATGCTTAAATGGCAGTAGAGGTATGATAGAGGCTGTCACCCTTTCAAACTTATTTATAATAGAATCCCTTTTATTATTACTTCTCCAAGTAGCTTTACTTGTGATGTTTATTCATTTTTTCATTACTTTGACTTTTGTTTATAATAAAATTCATTCTGAAATTGCAAATACATCTCATGTAGACAAGAGGAAGGTTGCTCTTAAATTTATTCAATTACTAGGTATTTGTGCATAAATTCACTACCCCTGTAACATAGTCTAAAATGTCTGGACATATAGAAGTCCCCATTGTATCTTCTAGTATAGGTACGTAACTCAGTATAGAATTAGCTCCTTCTTGTTCATGTAGGGTTCTGTCTGTCTCTGGTAAGGCCAGTTTTCATGTGAAGTTTTTATTATTCACTGCTTTCAAGTAGATTTGAAGTAATAAACTGCAACTGTGAGCTTAAAATATATTCCTCTGGAATATATTTTAGTGTTTTGGAATAGATATTGCAAAAGAAAAATCTGATCATCAAAAATTGGGTATGAATTAGTTTCATGCTCATGGTAATGATTTGCTCAGTTCCAAATAAGCTAGGCTTATTTTCTCAGACTTACTTGTATTATCTGCTTAGAAAATAATCAAGTTCCATGTGACAGACAGTTCAGCTAAATTGTTTATACTCATTTAAATTTTATGTGTCAGGTCGCATGTCATAAAACATAATAAAATTTAACATAAGTGACAACACCACATGGTGCTTAAAATTTAAAACATAATGCATTCATTTTAGTATCCGATACTTAAAATCAATTCTGAAACTGCAGTAATTTGGAAATGCAGAAGTAAAGGAGGGAGGGAGATGACTATGAAGTGTGTCTTGTGTGTTGGCTTACTTCTCTTCCAATAGTTATACTGTCTTAAAATTACAAGAAGTTAGAATAGCATCTTATAATTACTGCAAGTTACTGTTTGCTTATTCATGTCATGTGATGGTATCACTAATGTCGTTAGATTAAAAAAAAAAAAAAAAAAGTAAAATGCATTCATTTAGCTTTTGCCAGATCTATGTTCTGAATCCACACCATGTAACCTGTCAGTGTGAAGTTTACAAATAATCCAGTTGTTAGGGAAATACGACTGGGTATAGGATTGTAGTGGAGATGCAGGGACCATAGGACAGTAGCCTTGTCTTCCAAATGTGATTAAAAAATATACATAACGACTAATTATGGGCAGTACTACAACCTTACTGAGGCTATTTTACTGTAGAAGGAAGCAGGGAAACCAGATGTGTTGAGCTGAATTACACACACTTCAGGAACAAGTGTAAAAAGGGCAATGAAGAAGAGACCTAGGATTCCTCTTGTGGAAACTATTGAGGCAATTAATTAGTGAGGCTGTGTTTATCTTGTCATCAAATACGTGATGTGTTTGGCAGCCCAAATATATGTTAGAGGCCTAGATGATGTTCATATTCTAGACATCCATATGCTGATAGAATTTCCCTGATGGATATGTCTCTAGGCTTTTTCTATATGCCTCATTTACTTTAATTACTCTTTTAATGTCACCAACCCATAGCTAAGACAAAGTATCTTTTTATATCTGTTAGTGCAGAAAATACATGGGATTTTTGGCATAGGATTGAATGTAAGGAAATGGACTAGCTTTAAGATACAAAAGGATGCAAAGTAAAATATTTTTAAAGAAATCAAGAAAAAGATAATCAGTGATCATTTAAGAGAATAAGAACTCAAATCTTTGCAGAAAGAGGATAATAAGAGAAATCCAAGCAGTGGGATAAAAAAATTCTGAGGTTGGAGGTCTATCTCTTTCAACATAGTGAGTGTTTTTGTTTTAATATTCTGATGGAATTTCAACGGCTTCCAGTCTGAAGGATCTCAAACAGTGCTTCTTAAACAACTCCTGTTCAGAAGTAACTTCTTCACTGTTTTTATGGCATGGTTTCAGATCAATGGGGTCATTCCCTACTGTTCTGTTTAAGTAACAATATCTTCAAAACTGACAAAATTTCATTTTTGAGATGACCAGTAGTTCCTGATCTCATTATAACAACTTTTTTTTTTTTAACGGAGAGCATTGTAGTTCTGCATTTTTGATGTGGATAATAATGAAATTTACAACATCAAAAAATAATTTACTTAGTGAATTTAATTATTTTACTGTATTTTCCACTACAGTAAATGAATACTTGCTAGCCATGTAGGTTTCCTGAAATGCACCAGCTCTCCAACCAGTATCATTAATCCAGGATAAAATTATTTATTATCACTAGTAAACAGCTGCTTCTTACCTTCTCTGGCATTTGTGATCACTTAGTCACTTAATGCATCAAACTTACTGCATCACTTAATTCCAATTAAGGGTGGTTTTTTTTTTTTTTTTTTTTTTTTTTGCATGGACCACAAACTTAAGTTTTCATTAACTCTTATTTTGTCATCCTTTCAGAAGAACCCTGTACCCAGAAGTTTCTGTCTCCATGTCTCTTTGCAAAATGATCATTTGGTATAGCTTTAACCATAAGGGTTAAGCACAAGTAGTACTCAGAGTTGGATAATTTACTCAAACAGGAAGCAAAAATTCTATTATCATAGAATATCCTGAGTTGGAAGGGACCCATAAGGATCATCAGGTCTGACTCCTGGCACTGCACAGGTCTGCCCAAAACTTTAGACCATGTGCCTAAGTGCACAGTCCAATTGCTTCTTACATTCAGACAGGCTTGGTGCAGTGACTACGTCCCTGGGGAGCCTGTTCCAGTATGCAAACACCCTCTCGGTGAAGAACCTCTTCCTGATGTCCAGCCTAAACCTCCCCTGCCTCAGCTTAACACCGTTCCCACGGGTCCTATCACTGGTGATCACAGAGAATAGGTCACCTGCCTCTCCATTTCCCCTCGCGAGGAAGTTTTAGACTGAGATGAGGTCCCCCCTCAGCCTCCCCTTCTCCAGGCTGAACATGCCCAGTGCCCTCAGCTGTTCCTCATGTCTTCCCCTCTATGCCCTTCACCATCTTTGTCACTCCCTCTGGACACTCTCCAACAGTTCAATGTCCTTCTTGTACTGTGGTGCCCAGAACTGCACACAGTGCTCGAGGTGAGGCCGCACCAGCGCAGAGTAGAGCGGGAGTATTATCTTGCCTAAAAGCAATTGTGTGATACAAATGGAATGAAATACAATTATGGGGTTTAGGCATGTTTTAAGGAATATCTATTCAGAATAGTTCTCAAGAAGCTGTTGGTTATCAGTGGTTATCAAAGGTAATTCTAAGTATGGCATCCACCCAAAAAGGCTTTTGGCACTAAAATAGATATAGTAGACTCTTTGCACCAAGCATTGTTTTAGACCTTTCTAGGACATAGTGCTTTGTGCTGGCCACTTACACTTATTTTTTTTTAAAAAGCTACAGTTACTACACCAATAGAAGTATGAACACTTTTTCAGGGAAAAGACTGAAGGATCTGCATTGTTTAATGTAGTAAATAGAAGAAAGAGGATTATGAGGATTCTTTAAAAACAAACAAACAAAAAACAACAACAGATGAGTGTAGTTTGGTAATATGTGTGGTTGGACTACACACTACATGAGGTGTTAATTGCCAGGGAAAAAAAGTCTATCGTACTGCTTTTAAACATGAGCATTAACTCATATGTTGGATGAATATGTTGCGTTCAAATGCTCAAGGTCAAGAGTAAATTTTCTGCCATGTTAGTTTGACTGTTATTCAGACATCTTACAGAAGCTTTTACATAGGATAACTTGGCCACTTGAAACACCTATGAAGCTGGTGGACTACTTGATTTCTACTGCTATCTTCCAGTATCACATTGCATTTTTGAGACTTCTGCAGCTCTCAGCCAGAGGTTTGCAGCTTGTTCTAATGTCCTCAGCTGCTCGGCAGGGTGTGCAGGTAGGTTCGGAGAACAGAGGGAGTACAGCAGGAAGAACACAAAGTCCCTTTCACGTGTGCAACAAATAACAGGTTTGCCAGTTGTATTGCATTACGGTCAGTCTTGTGTTCCTAATTGGATTTGTATTTTAGACAAAGCACAAGCAATGAATAACAAAGAAAGTACGATCAAATGTGAATGTAATGTCAAATGTGAAAGTAGCAAATCGATGGCAGAATGAAGTTTTAACCTGTTAAAGTAAAAAAGAGATTTGAAGAAATTGATGAGTGTCCCTTGGCTTTTTCAGTTTAAAGCCCTCTAAATTTACACTCATTTTTTCAGTGTTTTTCTGATAATTAAACAACTTGCATTTTCAAATGTGTGTGCAGAGTGTTTATTTTGGAATAAGTATTTTAGTATCTAAGTACTTCTCTATTTCTCTTTACCTTGATTCCCACTGTTCAATTTGATGGAGGGAGGAGGTGGGGATGGGTGCCTGGGTGTTGAGAAACCAGGGGCTACCTTATCGCACTCTACAGGTACCTTAAAGGAGGCTGTAGGGAGGTGGGGGTTGGTCTGTTCTCCCACATGCCTGGAGACAGGACAAGGGGGAATGGGCTAAAGTTGTATCAGGGGAGGTTTAGGTTGGGTATTAGGAAGGACTTCTTAACTGAAAAGGGTTGTGAGGCATTGGAACGGGCTGCCCAGGGAAGTGGTTGAGTCACCATCCCTGGAGGTCTTTAAAAGACGTTTAGATGTAGAGCTTAGTGATATGGTCTAGTGGAAGACTGGTTAGTGTTAGGTCAGAGGTTGGACTAAATGATCTTGGAGGTCTCTTCCAAGCTAGATGATTCTGCAATTATGTGATTCTGCAAGTGCAGCACCAAAGGGAGTCTTTAGTAGTCCTTGCTCTCAAAAGATACCATTTGTAAACACTGGACTTTGAGGTTTTCCAAACTGAGAAGTTTCTAGAGGATTATGTAAAACCATTGGATTTCTGAAAAAGGATTTTGTTGTTTTTGTTAGAGAGGCTTAAACAAACTTGTTCATGATGATTTGTCTTTCACGTTAAGTGATATTTGAATTTGTTAGTATGTCCTTAGCACTAGTTATGATCAAATAGCAGGCTTAAAGGTATCTTGTGACTCACTCAGTCCAAATAGTTTAATTCCAGTGTGAAAGCATGGGATTGATTTGGTTTATAATACAGTGTTTAATGAATACTAGCTTTAGAAAACTGAATTGCATTGTAAAAAGTAGCTGCCAATGTGCGACTTAAAAAGCTGGGCACATACAGCAATTTTTCTTGGAATGCTCATCTGATTTTTTTTTTTTTTTTTTTTAAACTAGTTGTTATCTCCTGTATTCATACCTGTGTCTGCTTCTTAGTTGAAATTTGTTACTCCTGCATGAGAGCATAAAATCTGTGTACCATGCAGTTCCTAAATGCTATCTTGTTTTGGTACCAGTGTCTTCAGTGGACCCTGTATCTTTTTCTGTAAGTGGTAACGAAGCTGTTAGCATTGAACAGCATAAGTGTTTCTCTCTTGACTGACAGTAGTCACCTGATAACTTCATAGAGTTTGCAATAAGATTAGCCCTATTTTCAAGTTTTGCAATTGAGTAATAAACAAGCATATGTGATTTCTCAGGGGTGTTTATGCGCACATTTTTTGAATGAGTGATTTATTTCTGAGTTTTAATGTCAGTATCAATTTTAGTGTGTTTGGGCATGTTATTCTTTATAATATCTAAAATCAAGTTTCAAAGATCTTAGAGTAGTTTCCTAATGTGCCAAGTAAACAATTTGTGAGATGTTTTGTTTTGGTGAGGTTGTAATGAGAATATGGGGTGAGATTGGCCAGGGGGGATTGTTACACATTGCTTGAATTGTTAGATGATATTATATGTTACAAGGCTTGAAGTATGTCCAGTTTTTAATATCAGTTTGTGGAAGAGTTTATAATCATTAATAACCAAGTCCTGATTAATTTTTTCAACAAACCTGTGTTAGAGAAATCATAGGAAGAAAACATTGTCTCTATTGTCCTATATCAGCCTGGGCTTTTCTGACACACATGAAACTCTGGAATCAGCTGTAGAATGTCTCATATAAGTTACTTAAGGCTATGTAGAAAGACCACATTGCCTTGTGCAAACTGCTTAAAATCTCTTTACTTAGCTAGACCAACTGTAAAATCTAGTTAATAAAGTGTAACCACCCTTGTAAAGGTCTACATGTATTTAAAAAAAAAAAAAAAAAGGCACTATGTGACTGCAAAGGGAAGACAGCTTTTTCTTTACTTGAGGGGAAGGTAGGTAAGATACTTTTTTTTTCTCTTTTTCTTTTTTTATTGGTTGGTTTTGGTTATTTGTTCTGTTATTGGTGGTTTGTTTGAGGAAATTCTGTGACCCAGGAAATAGCTATTGAGTATAAAGCTGTGAGATATGGGTTTTCATTTTGAATTGGATGCTTTGTAGTGTTTTGCACTGAAAGGAGAACTGTCCTGCCTGCACACCTCAATGTTTTGAGTGGTGAACCTGTGTATTTTTTGGTTATAAGTGAATACAATAGCAATTCTAGAACTATGCTTGTGAGTTTGGACAGTTCTAGATTTCTGAAGTTGTCTTTATTTAGCTAGAAAAGAGAATTTGAAATAAAGACAAGTTTTAAACCTGGAAATCCTCACTTTTTCAGAAAGCATTGCTTAAAAGTAAGGTCATGTTTTTGCCAGACAATAAGGACACTTCCTCACCTGTCACATCTTGCACCAAATCTGAGCACTTAAAATAAGGAAATAGGTAATCAGCATCTCCCTAAATTGTATGCTAGGCTCATAGTAATTTATTCTTATTTAACAGCATTTATTGTATGTTCATCATACCCAGTAAAATTACCTAAAAGAATGCTTTTAATTTGGGGTCAGTTTTAATGTAATTCATTGTGGTAAATGGTTCATTTTTAAGAATGAAAAACAAGAAATTCCCTATATATATAGAGAGAGAGAGAGAGAGAGAGACATATCAGATACTTTGTATCTGTTCATAGTCTTCCACTCACTTTATTACAGTAAGCACATCTTATCCATGTGCAACAGAGCCCCATCTTCAGCTCTCAGCATGTTGCTTGAAGAAAACAGTGAATAGTATATCTTAATAAGATTGTCATCTCATTTCTTACTTCTTCCATATTTGTGGTAACATTAAGCACAAGACCAATGGAAATAGCAGATATAATACTGGTAAGCTTTGAAGAATGTTTTAAAATATGTTTGTTATTTGTAATAACAGAAAATGGGAATTTTCTGTTACTGAATTCCAATTTGTGAATGTTAGTCTAGATTTTTGCCTCCTTTACTGCAAGCATACTGGGCTTGCATGAAGAAAGGGCTTGTGCAGAAATTTCACTAACCAAAAGCCCAATAGGGAAAAATACTATTGCCCTATTTTGCAATAGAAAACCCAGTTCATATTAAGTATACCTGGTTATTCGTACATTGATTTACAGGAAAATCAGTTTTCTGGTACATTGAATATCAGCAAAATAGTAATCATACCAGTGAATTCTCTATAAATTCTGTTACTAGAGTGGAACACCATAACATTTTAAAGCTGTGCTTTAAAGCTCTAAGTAGCATGTGGCATTGAAAATAATTTTGAAGTAAGTGTGGATTGCCACTGATGTTAGCTGATGTTAAAAAACTGGGGAAGGGGAATGTGGGGAGAATATGAATATTCCTATACATCTGCTGCAGATGCATAATATGCATATTGACTAAGAAAACATTACAGAAAATTCCCATACAATATTTTGATAGCTGCATGCATATATATACATGGCTCAAAGGCCACTTGAATTAAGAAGTCAGGCTGTATTTTATGTTGACTTCTTTGGAAATTTAAGGTTATGTTCCCAGTTAGTGTGGCATTAGTGTGTATGGAAAGTCACTGAAAAAGCATCCATGATACCTCAACCTTCTGTTTGGAGGCATTTAAACGCAACTTATATCTATTGAGTATTATCATTGATCTCTCTCTTAAAATCAGATTTTTAAAAATTATTTTATTACATGTACTACTTATCAATTGAAAATGGTTTATGTTCTGGAGCTGCATTTCCTTGACTGTGGTCTCAATCAATGTTAGAAGCTACTATATACTACGCACTGTAAATGCACTCCCAAGCAGTTCAGTTAGTGTATTTTCAGAGAGAATTACAAATCACTTGTAGGAAGCCCAGGGAATGCTGATACCATCACAATTAGCTAACAAGCAGTCCAAGACCTCAATCCTTGGACATCTGTAGAGTTACTGAAATGGTAGATTACGTTTGCTGCTTGTTGAATCTCAAATAATTTGCATTGCTAAATTATTTGTGTTTATTATACAATAAATCATTTATATATTTCAATGAAAATTATTACGTACAAATTATATGTATTTGTATGTGTTGAGTTCCTATTACTTGGTGAAATGTAGTGCTAGTGAAATGAAAAAAATCATTCCCTAGATGGCAACATTATTGATTTGATGCATTATTCAGGAAAGGAACATTGGCATGGCTGTTCAAATAGTTCTGTTCCCTCTGCTGAATGGTTTTATTGCCTCCATTTACCTTAGTATCTGTTTGTCAGGGTTTTTGTTCAATTCTTCTTCACTGTCCCAAGCTGCCAGCTAAAGTACAAGCACACTCTTCCCAGAATGTACAATGTATAATTTTTAATCCTTTCATTCCTAGAATAGTTGGCAGAACAAAATTTTCTTCCATTGTGGGCAGGTATTCCCCATGCCACCAAAAGGTCATGTAATCCATAGATGCTAGGTACTATTAAGTAAATTGTATCCTAAGAGTCACTAATGTTTTCTCTGCATGGGTCTGTTCTTTTTCCGTGCCCTTTCTGACTGAGATGCTTGAAGAGGAATGCCCCTTCAACCTCTCCTGCAGCCTGTCTCAACTCTTTAGGCTAAAAGGAGTTAGTAAATTCCAGGCCTATGCCAGTGTATGCCAACATGGCTTCACTCTTGTTTTCATCCTCAAAATGGTTTAATTTTATACTTTTCTTAAAGTAGTAAATACTCTTTATTTTCTATTTTGTCTTTTCTGCAAAACATAATCCTATATGGATTTTATTACTTGTAATAAATTATATTAATTCTTCCTGGGAGTTTTGTTTTCATGTTTCCAGTGTCTTTGCTGGCCAGAGAAAACATTAATTGAAAATTTTTTACTGTACTTGATGTTTCTCTTAAACTTTCATGGCTTGATCTAGAGTTTTCTGTCTTGCTCACTTGATCCATTTGGGGTTAGTTCTTTCATTAACACACCTAAAGAAGGGTCTCCTGGGTTTCCTTGCTTTAGAGATTTTTATCGCAATGAAAGTCAGATTCATGATCTCTCCTTCAAAGGATCAGTACACTGTTCTGGAGATGAAAATAAAATTAATAAAGGAAAATTTGATTGTTTAAATAGCCTAGAAAACTGTGGTTTCTAAAGAGTGGGATTTATATGACAATAATGTAGCCTGAGATGTCACACAAGACTTTTTATATCTTGTTGTAAATTAAATGTAGGCATCTGATTAGGTAACTAATACTATTAACAACACAGGCCACATCTTCACTGGCCATTAAGAGAAATGGTAACCCCAGGCTATGATGTAAACCTGGACTGTACATCTCAAGTCATGTGGCGTGCATCAGACATTCTGTAGGGTGTTTCAGTTAGTTTTGGAAACTGATTAATTTTCTGCCCATCCACCTCAGTTATGAAGAATCTTTTACTTGTACTACTTGTACAGTGTAAACTGAGGTCTGTGACTTGAAGTTAATACATCTTTAAACAACCCTGTCATTTGAGTGTCATCCTGTGCCTACAGATAGTATTGTGAGGAAAGTGAATGCTGAATGTAATTTTGTAGACAACATCTGATAGTTACTGCTTTTCTAATCCTTCCACTCTAATTAGGAAATATAATCCTATTTTAATCTTCCACGGCAGTTGTACAGATATATTTCCATGTACAGTTAGTACTCTATCAGTATTTTATCATTATTAAACTGGATTTAGCCTTTTATCTTAAAACAGGTAAAATTAGATATAGAATTACAGACGATACTGGAAACTCATTCTAATTGTTGCTGAAAATGTGTCGCCGTTTGCCACTTCTTTTCGAAGAGTAGAAATGCATGAAAGTAATTGTTCTGCTTTGTGGAACACGATTGGAGAAAAAGATTGTGCTTCACAGATATTTTGTGCTATCCATTGCTTTATGCCACAATTTTAAGTCATTGAATAAGATGATTGTAGCTACTACTAACCTCTTTAAAGATAAACCTTTTCACGATAATTTTGCTGTAATACAGTATTGTCAGGAAATGAATATGCTTTACCTTCATGAGAAAACCTCTCTAATTGGAATCACTGGACCTCAACTTACTTGTCACAGCTATATTCAGGGTGAAGGTACAATTTTTGAGAAGTCTGATTGTGAAAAATTAGATCATGGCTTCTCTGAATAAAAACATAAGAGGATACATTTGTATGCAAGATCTTTCTGCTTGAATCCTTTTTCTTGATGTTTGAGAGCAATGGGCAATGGGGTGAAAGAGGAACAGGCTTGATGGTATTTCAACATTGTAACTTCACTTGTTACAATTCAGTAATTAAAAAGAGAAAAAAAAAAAAAGGAAGAAAAAAAGATAAACAACTGCTCTTGTTCCTTGTTCTGGAAGAGTTAATCAAAATTTACATCTTAAACTTGGAAACAGGTGGGGAAATTGCAGCTAAAGCCGTTGAGCTTAATTAGAATTAGTCATGTGTTCTGATTGTTCAGATATTGGATGAGAGACCTGCAAGGCAAGTGCTTTTCCTAAGCTCCTAAAGTCTGGATAATAAATAGAAACAACTCATATTCTAGTGATTAGTAGACATGGATAGAGAGAATTCATAACAGAAAAACAACACAATCCTCATCTATTAATACTTTATCTTACACTGCAGCATAACAAAGCCATAGCTGAGGCACCCTCTTCTGTATTTCATGTTGTTATTTAGAAATACCTGAAGCCAGTTGTTAATACTGTACTAACGTATGAATGGATAAAAAGAAAATTAACTCAATAACACGTGTGTGGGTTACACTGTGTTGAGCTGTGTGTAAGAAAGCACAGTTGTTGGAAGTCAGCACAGGGAATGGAGGAAGGCTCTAGGCTAGCTCTGCATGTTTTTCAGACATGTCTTTTGGGGTAACAGCTGTACAAACTACTAAATGTCATGAAAGGCACAACATCTATACTGTGTTGATTTAATAACACAAATTATGGAATCTGTGATGTACAGAAGATCTACTGAAGATGATGGGGGGAAAAAAATCCAGAAATTAGCTGGTTCATTAATTTACCTTTTGTTATTCACAGGAAAAATATCACCAGACTTGAAGTAATCTAAGTTATGTTCCTATGATTATTGGCTTGAATGAATTTCATCAGAAGTTCTCCAAGTGTTGATCAGCCAATTTTCTTTTTTTTTTTTTTTTTTTTTTTTTTTTTTCCTGTTTGGCTAAGTCTCTTAACTCAGATTTTTTAAATTATGACAGTTACTTGTGTGTATTCCCACTCTGAGAATTCTAATGTCTTAATCACGATAATGTAAAATAATATGATGATTCCTTTGTGAGGATAGATTTTTATTGGTTTCTAGGATGCTTAGGTGACTAGTTAGTGCAAGTTTAAGTAAAATAATTGCTGTGATATAATGAGTTTGCATTACATCATACTCAGAAGATTGGTCTCAGAAGACTAACTATCAATGAAAAAAAAGAATAAATGTTCATTAGAAAAGACATAATCATACGCTGGTAGCCTTATCACTGTTGCTTGCATGTCATGGAGATCACTAGAAAATGAGCAATGACTCTCTAGTGAGTGACTTGAAAAGTTGTGGCTATGAAAGGTTTGTATAGTATACAAAACTATTATTGAGTTAAAAAGTAGCGGTATATGAGGCAATACAAAAAATAAAAATGATTACAACTCAAACCAAAATGCATGATGCTTTTCTTGTTGAAATTGTACCTAAAACCTCTGCTGATGCACTATGCAACCCTCATATTCTTAAGTAGAATTTTTCATGACAGAACTGAAGGAAATAGAAAAGCATAAAATCAAAAAGAAATTACTTGAGATTAAATAGCTCTTATTGCTAAATCAGCAACACATAGAGCTAATAGAAGATATTTTCTACAGACAGATGGGATACTCAGCTATCCCAGGAGCATAAGTATGAAGTATCTGTTAAGATTCTTTTTTTATACATTTGCATATAAATATAAACATCATTAGCAGGGGCTAATTGCCCTGTAGGAACTAAAATGTGAGCATTAGCATCTTCAGGGCTTGTATTTATTTATTTATTTTAAGCATCTCTAACACCCATCATGTTTGGTACTGCATGGCTGCAACAGATAATTACGACCATTAAGAATCTCAATCACAAAATCAAAACCATTTGGAATGACTTCTAGGGCCACCCAGCACAGTAAGTAACCGTAGAAAATGACTGTATTAGTTGTTTTGTTCATGCATATTCATAAGGGCACTTCATTTGACTTTCATAGTAGGGGTCTTGTAAAAGCTTATCCACAGATAAGCCCCTAAAGAAGATTGAACACCAAAGGTAAGAAGATATCATACATCACAAAAATCTTTCTTAAAAAAAAAAAAAAAAAAAGGCATAATGCAAACTATATATCATAGCTCCTCAGAAGCAAAACAAAAAACAAACAAAAAAAATATTTGGCTCTTTCAGTTGTGGGACTGGTGGAAAAGATCAAGGATTTTTGTTGTTCAAGGGTTGGTTAACACACCATGCTTCTGGTCAAAGAGCAGTTGAGTCACCTGTAATGAATACCTCTGATGCATAATGTTGGAGAGTGTAAGATGCGTAACAAAGACAGTGGGGAATAAAATGGTAGTATTAGCACAGTGGTGTCAGTTAAAGAACCTACTTATGTTTAAAATACTGTTGTGTTATTTAACACTTGAGAACCTAGATGATGATGGATTTTAATTGTACCCTGTCTATCAGCTAATGCTTCTTGATTCAGAACAGACGTGTTAAATTATGAATTAGAAATGGTACAAAGAAAACTTGTAGAAATGCTTAAGTTTTTAAAACATACCGAAACAATATTATCTTAAAATGAAGTACATATTGTTGAAGTACAACATCTGCATAACAGAACAGTCAGCAGGCTTTCTCCTTCCCACTACCCACCCAACATGAATGCATGGGAGGAAACTGGGAGACACTGGTTTCCCAGGCAGGTATTACTCCTTTTGCTGTTTTTCTTGCTCGTTTTCCAGCTCATCTGTCTTTTACTGTTTCTCTGTCTGCTGCTTTATTTTTCTGTTCATTACACATGTCAGTTTTGTCCATGTCAAATGATGAATATTTTTTGAGATGGTTTCCCAGAAAATAATAATAAAGAACTGGGTGCTTGCCAGGAATATCCTGCTTATTTAACTTTTTGCCTGTGTTGTTGCCTAAGCATCATCTTCTTCACCTATAGTTGGCCATTGCCATATAGAAGTTCTTCTCCTTCCTTCCCAGTGCTGCTTGACTTCTCTTTACTGTTCTGTCCCTGCCAATATGTACTTCTCAGTACATGTCATTGAAATTACTTCTCTATGTACTTCTTACTATTTGTTCCTGGACATGATGTTTATGCACACCTTCTTGCTCATTTTCTGCTCCAAAACTCATTTGTGTCTTCCCAAATTGATTTTCCACTACCTATGTAGCTTTCCACCAGTCTTCATCATGTAATCCTAAGCACCATTTTTCAGTTTCATCAGCACTTTACACATTGTATGCTGCAAGGCCAGTCCCTAAGCTGAGATAAACCCTGAAGTGAGATTCACATCTCTTTTACTCACACTTTTGCCTGATAGTCTTGGGCTCTAGGTGATCTGGGAAGAGGGGTGATAATAGGCCGATCTGATAGCTGATTTCATGCTTTGAGAACTAAACCAGAATATTGGAAAACAAACTCATGTTTCCAATTGTTTGCTTATCAAAATTATAATTGTATCCTGAGTCAAAACTTGTGTTATGTTCATAAAATACACCCCTTACACCCCTTCATGTTGACCTTCTTGGGAAAATGACTTTTTTTTGCTTATGTTTTAGGACAACAATTTAGAAGGAGATAGGACCTTTATATCCAATTTCTCAGCAATAAGAGCACTCATGTATTTTGTTGGAGAATCAGTTATTTTCATCCTTTGCCTGAAGGAATATAATTTTTATCCCTCTTGTCAGGAGTCTGTCCCAACAATCAGGGCATTAACGCATACTGGCATGGGAAATACCTTAATTTCTTGTCTTAGCTTCTATGAAGAAAATTTCCCAGAAATTAGGCTGAGGATCCAGAGGGTTTCACCTCCCAGTAAGTGCCCTATCAGGATTGACACTGCTTGTTCCCTGAATGCTCCATGTGTTTTATTAGAAAGTGGAGCTACTATAGCAATGGTATTGATAGAGACCTACTCCACAATGGACCCTAATTTTACTACACTCTCAGGAAAGGAACACATTTTGGTTCAAATACATGTGCCAAATCAGGAGAAACTCTTCCAGCAGTGGCCTGATGGATCTATAATGAATTAATTTCTTTAGTGTCAACTGGAGGAAAAAACAGGAGAGAAGCATCCTGTATGGAGACTCTTGACAGCTTGTGCTACTGAAAAGCTGGGAGAACTTACTATGAGAGGTTATTAAGAGAAATCAAGCTCTCATTGTTTTTTAGGCAAAACTTTCAGTAGGTATGTCAAGTTTGTGAATAGTTTCAAGATGACCAAAGCCATGTTTTCAGGCATATTTGCTCCCTGTTAGAAGTCATTTAGCTCTGTTTAAGACCATGAGGTAGTCACCAATCTAATACAGACTCACCAACTAAAATATTGTTGGTATAGCTTTTCCAGCTTCAGTCCTAACAGCACTGGGACTCAGGGATTTTGTGTTGGAAGAGGCAGAAGAGGATGAAAATGTAGCCAGCATTACATTCCACACACATTTAAACTTCCAGTTTCACTTTCCTTATCTGTTATCTCTGCTTGTATTTATGTGCATGCTCATACCATAGATTTTTAATATCAGTGTGGGAGGAAAAGACTTTGTTCCTTTGTGAAGTAGGATGCATTCTCATTTTGCTAAGTAAGACATTACAATATAGCCACATCCATTTCAGTAGCTCTTTTATGATTACCAGTGGGGGGTACAGAGTACACAAGACTCACAAGACTGAAGAACAGTCTCAGCTGACACAATCACAACATACATCTTTTAAAACTGAAAGGGAAATCTGTCTTCTCAGCTGGAGATTTATTTTTATTTAGGTAATACTATAATATGTATTTTATAATGTAGATTATTTAAATATATTTTATAATAATTGTGTATTATATAAATAAAATTTATTATATATTTTTTTATTATATAAATAAAATCGTGGACCAGGTAGACTCATTTGCTCAGTGCTTCATTTGTTAACAGAACAAATCTTTGAAATAGACTACCTGTGCAAGAAGCGTGTGAAATTGCAAAAAATGCCTTCAAACCTCCTAGATAGGACATCCAGCCCAGTCAGGCTTGTTTCTATATGAACTGTGGAGGGAGGAAAAAAAAAAGGCATGATGAGTGAATGTGATGAAATATTTAGCTTAAAGGATATTGTTCTCACAATCATGTTTGAAGTGTCCCATTCAAATTTCTAGTAGAAATCAGCAGATCTAACTATATGTGGAATTAAGCTGTGTAGCAACCTCTGTGACTGGCATAGCAGATAACATTGGAAACAGAGCATAACATGTTCATGAAAGTGTTAATAAGGTATATTTGTCTGCAGCAGCAAGGGGCTGAGCTACTGATTGGGAGGAGTGCTCCCAGTCTTCAAGCACTGTGAGCCCAATTCCTGTGAAAGTATGAAGCTGCTGTCTTCAGTAGGCTGGTATGAGTGGAAAGTCCTTCAATCTTACATACTGAAGTAATTGGAATAAGACGCTCCTGGTCTCCTGACAGTTTTGAGTTCAAAGAAAATTCAGCAGTAATTGGAGATGCTTCACCCATTCATGAGTTTGAATATATTCTAGATGAAGTATCTCACATACAGCTCTATGTATAGTGGATTACAGGCCCTGTTCTTGTTAAGTGACACCAAGTACTGTGACTTTAAAATTTTCCAGATTATTTGTGAAGTTGTGGTATGCCATGGTTAAAAGCATAGTTCGGTCAATAGGTAAATGTATCTTTTATGCAGACCTTCCAATTAATCCATGCCTGAGTTCCTTCTTTTTGCAAGGATATAGCTAATAAACTCGTCAGATTTCCCTTCGGGGGGGCTGGAGGTATCAATTGTTTTACATGCAGTTGGTTCAAACAGGAGTGTCTGCTTGCAGCTGTTTCTTGCTATTCCTTTTAATGAATATAGTAAAATACAGCCTTAAAAGCAATTCAGTTTTATTTGGCCATCATCCTTGTAATTATCTTCACTATTCTTATCATAAGAAAACAGCATTCATGCCCATGGCAGCTGTGTGGGAAAAAACGTGGGGGTTGGGGTATGATAATATAGTTAAAGCACTATCAATAGCCATAGGTTTAAGAAGTATATCTTAACTATGTTCATTATATAATAGAAAATCTTTACAAAATATTCCATTGCAACTTCCTCTGATTGACAAAACATGATTGGAGAAAGGGAGATGAACACCCACCTCATGTTCGTGTTGTGTTGAAGTTTGTGGTGTTCCATTGTGTTATAGTGACTTACAGCTCAGCCATGCAGTACACGAGTCTTCAGCAATCTGGGGTTTAAACTGAAATGGAAAGTAGATACCTGGAAAGAGGCAATGAATGTCAGCTTGATTAATTCGTGTGCAAGCTAGAAAATGAAATACCTTTGTGTACACCTGAAAAGGCTATTAATTCTCTATTAGTCTTCAGAAATGTACTATGTGCTTTATCCACGTTTTCTAGAGGTGTTCCTTAGTACTAAGGTGGTGGGTAATGGAACAACTAGTTAAGTGCTTTTCATTTTGCATTTGGAAATAAATGCTCATAATTTCATTTCAGAAACTTGCAGTTGTATTTTAGTCATAGCACCGTGACAAGTTAACTATATTAAAAAAAAAAAAAAGGAGTTTTTCCATGTCAGGATGAAAGGGCATGTTTTCAAGGTTGTCTGGAAAATACCATATTTAAATTTCGATAATACCAAAACAGTCCAATTAGACTTCTATATTATAATGGTCAGCACAGCATATATCATATTTACAGTATTGATATATAAAAAGCGTATTCTATATTTCAAAATATTTAGCATAGTGGTGTAAGTTTTTTCATGTTTGTAGTTTTGATCAGCATCACTTTATTCCTAAAAGTACTTTTTTTTCAATAATGCTATTTTTGTGAAAAACTATCCCATTGAAAAAATTTGGCTCCACTTATTTTCAGTCTTATCTCCTTCTCAGTACCATCTACTTTCATAATTTTGTCTTGTGCAAATGCAGAGACTTAGTACACAAAATCATGTTCCTCTTCAAGTCACAGCAAATTGATCAAACTCTTGCCATACCAGAACTCTAAACGGATTAGGGAAAGTGGATTAGGTGGCCAGAAATGATTTTTTTTTTTTTTTTTTTAAAGTGTTCACACATTGCATGTTGCAGATGTCAGAGTAAGTAGCCTGGAAACTGTTTGCATGATAAAATGAAATGTGAATGAGAGTTAATTTAAGGTACTACTCGAATGGTTAGGAGTGAAGAAGATATTCCACCTTCTTTTCGTCATGTTCCTTATGCCTCTAACCTCAGTGTTTTCTCCCAGCTGTACTGTAACCCAACAGAAAAATCACTGTTTCAGTACTGCATACTGAAATCTAGGCTTTGAGCGTTAATGAAGGAAAGGTTTAGTTATTGTTGGAGAGTTTCCAGAGACATGCGATAAGTTAATATCTGTACTTTGCTTAGACTCCACTTTTGTTGTATGATATTTACCTCCTGGGCTGTTGGGTATGATGAAATTCACAGTGTGGTTCTAGGCAATGCAGGGCCAGCAGCTGCACAGTCGCTCAGTGCACAGCAGCAAGGAGGAGCCCTGGCAGTGACAACAGGGCTAAGTGCAATCATAAATACTGGAGTATGTTACTTCAAGGATTTCTTCACTGGTCTTCTATACTGTTAAGTTTTTGAATATGAAAACTTACAGTTTTCTTCTTTAAGACTATCTTAGAAGGTCTTGCTGATCATTAGCAAATCAGGCTTGTATTACCTCATAAATAAAATGGATTAAATTTTGGATGTAGGCATCTTTCATTCTGCTGATTTTATTGCAAAAATTGAAACTTTTGAGTAAAATACCTGGTGAAAAGATTAAGGAATCAATGAGATTTAGATATTTGTTTTAATTGGAGCATGTTAATGACATTTTGGTTTTGAACCTATTATGTTAAGGTAATGAGGACTGAACATAAACTAGAAATTAGGGAAAAAACCAACCAACCAAACCAAAAAAAGCCTGCATTCTCTTTCAAGTGTAAGTTGTATGGATCACTCACAGGAGATTGCATGGCATTTCCTGGCTGACTTTGAAATTTTTGTGTGTTCAACAAAGTATTTTTGTTTAGTTCATCACTTCCTTTTGACCACTTTAAAATTACTGTAAAAATTCTAATTCTCCCAATTCTCAGAGCAAGTTCTGGGTGAAAATCCCTATCTTTGCAACCAGGAAGGGACAGTTATCCTCTGGAAAAAGTCATCCTATATGCTAAGACGAATTTATTGTCATAATTATTGCAGATATGTAAGTTTATTCTGTTTCTTCTTTGCCTATCTTTACTGTGAGAGAGATCCCCATTCACCGATATTAAAATTGTGCAAGTTACAAATTTTAGCCTTTAACTTGAATGAATCTTGGTGAAGTGGGTTTAATTCAATACAAAGCAGTTTGTGTCAGGTGGTATAGTACTGCTTTTAATAACACTTTAGGCTTCTTGTGCTTAGAGAAAAGCAATTCTCTATTTAAGAAATCTTGAATTAAGATTACTCTCCCTAAGGATATGTAGAGTCAGGTATTCGTATATTTTTTTCCATGTCAGGGAAGCACAAAAGAAATATTGTGGACATGAAACTACCCATAGTAAAATGGCAAGAGATTTAATGCGAAGAAGCTTCTACTTTAATAGAAAGCTGCTATTGCCTAAGAAAACAGTTAAATAGCAGTACCTTTTCTTTTCCTTTTCCAGCTCTCCAGTCTTATAATTTAAATTGTATAAGAAAATATTAGTTCTTTGTATCATGGTACATTTAAATGCAGGACATGGACTTGAAGCAGAGAAGATAGAGGGATATGTGAAAGCGAGTCTGAACTTCTGAATTACATTAGAGAGGTTTAAATTCTTCTTTGAAGGATGAGGACTGAAGCGGACTTAGGTCTGTAAGATTAGGTACAGGAAATAATCAGCTAAATTACTTATTAATTTGGGAACAAGAAATTGGAATAGTAGAATCTTAAACACGGGTATTAGCTGGTTTAGCACATGCTAGACTTTCTTCAGAAAAGATCATAAAACTTCTTTCTCAGGTTATGCAATAACATGACCTTCTCACAGTGTTGATGTAAACCTATGATTAAATGCATAGGGAACATGGAACAGTACCAAAGCAAAAATTTAATGCCCTTGGCTTTGATGGAAGTATGTCCTTCCTACCTCAAGCCCTGCGTATTTATTTACTGTTTGGGGTTAGTTTATAATTTACCTTGGAGAAAGCAATAGCAGTAAGAGTAGCAGGATGGGATTTATCAGTTCTTCCTATTTAAGTGAATTGTTATTTACTCTGTTTAAGTTATTAAAGGATCTAGTGACTATGGAAGAATTTTGCCTGACAGGAAATAGTCTGAGTTTTGTCAGCTGAGCATTCCCCACCTTTGAGACAGTTTCAGCTGCTGCAGTGTAGAAGGAGGGGCTCACTAGCAGGAGACATGCTCTCTGTGGGGCAACGGGAGTGATTGAAAGTGTCACCTACAGCAGGTCAGTGCCCCCAGTGGGGACAGTGCCCTGCTCTCACCTTTTCCCATCGCCAGCATCAGAAGCTCACTTGCACAAGACCAAATCCAAACTCTGCAAATACATTGCAAAACATATTTCATATGCAAATGAATTTCAATCAATTTCAAAATTAAATTCAATCACATTACTGCTTTCAGTATTCCATACTTGTCACTTGCTATCTGCCTGTGTTCTACATTTTTGCACTCTGAATGGATGATTATACATGGAAACAGGGCTTAAATACTAGCTGTCAATATCAAGATGGCTCTTTACCTATTCCTACCCAAATGTATAGAACAAAACGTATTTTCAGTAGTTTTCATGAGTGTTTCCTTTATATTAAGATTTGTTGGAGAAAAAGAAGTTAATTTTATGTGAAAAGAAATAGCTTTGAAAAACACTGAAGTAAATTTGCAATTTTCTATTTGATTATCTCCTGGTACTCATCTATAGTATTTTACTCAATGTTTTTATGCAGTACATTTCAAAAACTCATGAAAGGAAATTTTTCCAGAGTTTAGGTTTCAAGTCCTGACAAGAAATCCTCGTTACTTTAATTTTCTTCATTACCAAGCCCGTAGGGGTTCATGCTTCCAAATACGCAAAGATGTACGCATGGCTATTGTTTTGGAGGTAGTCAGCTAATAATAACCTAACATTTAGCATTTTTTAAGCCTGTGACTATGGTGCAAATTGTATAATTTTTATAGGTTTATTTGTATAAAATTACTATACTCATTTCAAAATCAGTTATGGAGACAAAATGACAGAAGACCTAGATACTCTGCGCAAAAATGAAAAACACTAATAAGGAAGAACAAATTATTGCTTCTTATGTACATTTGTTATATGCTCAGTTTAATCAGCAAAAGAATTGGGCTGATGTATTTTTGCACACTTATGTATATGGTTTACATGGAGGGAGGATTGTCTAGTACCATTTTACCAGGCAGAAAGACTGGTGGCCTTCTTTAAAAATCACCCTACTTGTAAACAAGTGTAATTACAGTCATCTATTCAAATGATAGCACCCTCTAGTGTCTGAGTAAAACCTGTAGTCATATAAATTGCATTACAATTGTTCTCTTCTGCAGTATTTTTGCTAATATTTTTGAATATTTTCTAAAACAAACACTCATTTATTTTTCCACTACATTTTTTGGATGGGTAAGCAGCTTCCTGTGACTTTGTGTGAAAGTCCATAGAAAGTAATACTGATATTACCTGATATTTAGTGTTTTAATCAGTGCTTTCTATGAGGTCTTTGCAAATGAAAATGTCACAATGAATTTTGATACATTTAAATTAATGTAGTTTCAACTTTTGTTCATTCTTTAAATACATATGGTTAATGATTTAGGAACTAAATAGTAACCTAGTATGTACAATTACTTACAAATTTTTAAGAGCTATCTCTGCACGTGTAATACCTAACATAAACAGAAAGAAGTGGCTTCTTTATATTTTACTTAGATTTTCTTTCTCTTTGGCAGGGTTAATAATGAATCCAGAAATGAGATTCTTTTGTACTCCTCTTGTAATATAAAGAAGCCGTAGTAAAAATGAAAATGAGGGCCAGATCGTGGAGTTAAGGTCTTCCAAATCAGAAATACAGCAGGGTTGCTTTAGTCTCTATTAGACTCCCTTTAAAGCTGAGCTGTACTATAGATGTTGTGCGGGGACCTTGGTTAAGTGTGAAACCTGATGAGGAGTGATAAAGCATGATCGTGCATGTCCTTTTTAAAAGTTTGTATTCTCATGCATGGAGATTTATGTAGATCTGTTGTAATATGGGCGGTTTCACCACTGAAAGTATACATGAACTAATTTCATGAAATGAGCTACATGCACAGCATTTTCAGTAATGACATTTCCAAATATTTCTTCAGTTCCTTGAAAGGAAAAGGAATTAATGCATATAAATACCAAGAAGCTCTAAACTGAGATTGGTGCTCTTCTGCATTCAAGGTAGGATTTTGCAGTTAACTTCTTTCACAAATAGAGTGCAACAAAATGGAAGTGCACACATAAACACATGAGCTTTCCTGTTCTGCTGAATTCTCTGGTGACTGGTGAGGCCAGTTATCTCATGGAAATGTGGAGACCTGATATTACAACTTCTATAATATATCTACTTCCATTTCTGTGCTTATATTAAAGTTTAGTGCTTTGTGTATGTATGACTGAAATGAAAGTTCAAACCTGTGACTCACTGTCATGGAATAGGTTACTGGATTATTAATACTTTAACATTTTCCTTTGGCAAATATGAAAGCAATTGTAACTAAGTATAGGACTTAGAAGAAACAAACTATTTCTAGATACAAGTAAGGTAACCGTTGTCTGATCCAGTAGCATTATTTTGAGTTCCATGTTAAAAGAGGGAATAGTATTTCCCATATTCTAATAAGACCTCTTTCTATGAGAGTCACATTTGATAAAATTCTTTAAGAAAAAGATCAAGTTCATCTTTAATAATAATGATTTGCATATTCATAATATGACAGTTGCATTATTCTGAGAAGTGTGCTGTGCTATTTCTATGGCTTCTGAAAACAAAAAAGGTGCATTTCAGAAAGTAAAAAATAAAATAAAATCAGAACAAATGTTCTCACCATGTAATTAGGCCATGCATATCATGAACATTGTTCTTGTGACTGCTTTTGTAATTTTTACATAGTTATTTCAGAAAGGTTAAAAAATTATGCATTCAATTTTATTATATTACACGCATAATTTGAAAAAGAAGCATTTCTCTGCACTAAAAATAATAAATTAAAGAAATAGATTCATTGTGTCGAGAAAAATTTATTTCTTGAGCCTCAAATAATTTAATTCCTTTTTATTCTATGCAAAAAGTAATTTTCTCCTTGGGGGAAATTATTGCTTAACTACTGTTATGTATTCATTGGCAGTCTTAGCCACTCAGCCAAAGATAGTTCAAAAAAGGAAGTGGAGAAAGTGATTGAAGTGAAATCCTCAAACTAAATATGAAAAATAGAAGACTTAAGGCTTTATATTTTTATTTCATGAAGAATCCCTAATGTTCCTGACATTAGAAAACCGTTTAAAATCAAACTGCAGTGACTTTATCATTGTCGCATCATGATTGTTTTGATGTCTGATCATTTGGATTTTTGTTCCTGGGAGTGCCTTACTCATTTCCATGGTGGGGCACACTCAAATGGTGGAGGGGTCCAGGGAAGGGTATTCGGGATTGACTCTGGACACAAATTGTGTGTGTGTGTGTTTGTTACTGTAAGATTTGGTTAATAGATGTGGAGCAGAGGGGACTGATTTCAAGTAGAAGACAGTTCCTATGGTTGCCATGCTTGGGTACCAGCGTTAGCAGTCATTATAAGGACAAGCACCCACTCATGCAGCTGAAATTATTGCTAAAAACAGGTCATGAAGATGGCATTTATGCAGACCACTAAGCATCATACCAGCCAGTTACACATGCAGAAATGTGAATGGTACATGTAACTTTTCAAGTCATTAACCACCAGCATCACAATATCCTTTAGGTTTTTAAAATTGTGTTGTATGTATTTGCATAGAACCTATGGATTGTTACTCAGACAATTTAACTGGTTCCTGTTGAAGATTATCAGTCTCTCCCTCACTCTGAATCAGCATGTGGGAGATTATAGTTGTTTCCATCTGTACAGGTTATCTGAGGACTTGGGTTACCTGAGAAACCGCTCTCAAGGATCAGTGTTTAATGTGGCCTTTCTAAGATACAAGTAATGCATATTCCTGATATTGATGGGGTCTATATGAGTTTATATATATATATATGTATATACATATATATATATATATATATGTATATGTATATATATATATATATATATATGTATATGTATATACATATACATATATATATATATATATATATACATATATATATATTTGAGCAGTATATTTAGTACAGAAACTCTGGCTCTCCAAGCTTAAAAACCAAGTGAAGTCAAAGAAAATTAATTGGGACATTTATATAGTAATACATGAACTATGAACTGTATAACTGTATCCAGGGTAGAAAAGTAGGGTACTGCATGGGTGCTTATTATAAAATAATACTAAATGTATGACACAAAAGTGGTGGGATAATAGTGCTGGAACACAGATAAGAGGATATGCTGCTCAGAGAAGATAGACATAATGGAAAAGGTGAGATAGAGGCATCATGAATTTATCAACCTTACACACCGTCATAACATGAAGAGACGGTCAAGCTGTTTTTAAGATTAATATACCCTGTTGAAGGGTCCAAACAAGTTGGTGGAAGAGAAGGAATCAACTGTTTTTTGTGCCTGGTATGTTTATGAAGAGGATTGTAATTTATAACTTGGTGATCTGGTTATGTTTCTGTACATGTACTAATAAAATCTGTTTGCATTTGGATTTTATTTCCGTCCAAGAAAAAAACATTGACATTTTAGCCCTTGACTGATGGGAAAACACTGGACCTCATAAACCAGATTTCCCATCTCTATATTAAAGAAAGTTCCTGTTTTCTTTTTAAACTACTAGTAATATACCACTTTGGAATTTAGCTCTTCTTCTCCAGTCCTGCTAGACAGGCTGCCTGGATAAACAGGCTTGCTTTGTCCTGTCATGAAATCGCAATATGCATTATGACATGATATTTTGTTGTCATGGAAGCAGTTGCAGTGATAGTCTCAATTCTGATGTGAATCTTAACAAGTCTTTTACCAGTCCTCAAATTTTCAATCTGAGGAGCAGGTTCTTACTCATGTTATGCATTCCTTTTCAGAAAGCCTGTCAGTCACTGATTACCAGGTTGGATGTCTAATAATAACCATCAATCCCACTAACCTTCTTAGCTTTGCAACTTCTCTATTCTTATTACAATGCTCAAGTGATGAGGAAAGTCACTTATAAAAGTTTTTGGCTGTTGCACAGGACAATACAGGTATTTTGTGCCCAGGCATATTTCAAGGAATAATCTAGTGTGTTCAACTACAGAGAAACTGTGAAGAATCCTCGACTTTGTGGGAATTGGAAGAGACTGGTTTGCACATTGTTATTGATGGCATTTAGAAAATGATGGTGTTGTTCATATAACAAAAATTGGTATTGCTTTCTCTCGTAGGGGCTATTGAACTTGTCTTGTCCTCCTCATTGTACTGCTTTTATCACAGAGCTATGGCTGTGCCTTTGAAATACACTAGTTGATAACATTCTGCTCTACTCCCAGGGATCAGTGTGGATTTGTAGTTTTCTCTTGGTTTGGTTATAAGACAAAATCTACCAGGAAATGTAATCCCTAAAAAAATATAAAAATACATTTAATAAAATAAAACCTGCTTCTCCAAACTTGCAAACTTTTCTCCTCATCATGCAGCAACTTATTTTGAATTTGATGTCTGTATGACTGCAACTGGGGAACCAGGGTTCATTGTCCTTTTCCCATGGCTGTTAAACCATTCTGTTCAGAAGAACAGCAGGAAAGCACTGCTGTTCACGCAGGTTATTAGTGTTACTTGGATGTATGCGAATACAAAGCTTTGGCTATGTCTTATTGACTGCCCTAGCTAACCTCATCCTGTCAATCCATTCCTAGCACCAACAAAGAGCTGCTCTTGGCAGATGGTACAGGAACATGGCTGTGAGAATGTGCTACCCTCATGGTCCCCTGCTGACCCTCTACACTGGTATGAATTCTGCTTAAATAATTCATGAGAAAGCAGGAAGGATTCATCTCCCAGTTTAGTTTATTATTTAGTCCAGAAAGCTATTGATAAATCAGAGTGTTTTAGTCTTTAAACATGCAGCCAGAGAAGTGATTGTAATATTGGATCTATGCATTGCTTCAGTGGAGCTTTAAAATTGGTTTATATGGCTAGATAAATTCAGTTTTAGGGCTCCTGTTTAACAAGTCTGAATCCCACTAAAGTCCTGAAAGCCGGTATCTGCCAACAGATGACATAAGACCTTAGGCCAGGTGAATGCAAGCTGCTTAATTACAGAGCTGCTTTGTTCATTTGTTATTGTGATCCTAGTGGATACGTGGTTGTATATTTTACTATTTAAACAGACCAGTTGATGCTAGAAGCATTTGTTTATATTTCTTGGGTTTTAATTGTCAAAATGTTCTGATGGGATGTTACTGTTGGTTTGTTTGTTTGTTGGTTATTGTTTTTTGTTGTTTGTTTGTTTAATTTAAAGAAATATGAACATTTTGCATATTGAAAAAAAAAGGAAAAGGGCCTTCAGGTAAGGGCAGTCTTAGCTGTTATTGATAAAAAAAAAAACAAAAAAAAATTCAGCATAACACTTAAATATTTGTTCAAGTTAGTTAAAGGCTTATGTTATGCCTATGTTAAAGGCAGTAGGCATTGCACATGTTTTGCATTCATTTAAATCCTGATTTCACCAATGAACATACATATAATGCTGTGTGAAAGCTGAATCCTAGGCCAGGCCTGAACGACAAATTTCACTCAACATAAAAAGGTAAATATGGGTAGTGAAAAGGCTTATATTGGCTGCACTGGCAAAAACACTACCGAATACATGCTTACACTAGTAAAACTGAGAGCTTATTTCATCCAGAAGGAATGTTTTCAATTACTGATGCTGAGCATGGCTTATCCAAGGATAATCATTCCAGCCAGGAGTGTCTGGGCGAGATGGCATACTCTAATTGCTACACTACCATAGTTAAAATGGAGTCTCTCCACTGTAGTGCTGCTGAAGACTTCAAAAATTGGATTCATTGGTGCTTAGACCTCCTTCTGGTGATCTGTAAAGAAGGAATTTTATCTACCTGTGCAATGATCTTTTCAAAACCCCATGCACTACTTGTTCTTGACACTCATATTATGGAGACTGATGTACAATCTCTTCACTATTGATGAATTTTTATCCCTCTAGGAACAAGCATTGAAGCTTTAGCTTCAGCAGAAAACACATTTTCTATTAAGATGCAAGCAGCTAAAGTTGGAATTGTGATGCGTGATGCTGTTTTTGTAACCTGCAGGTGTTGTGGTTAGCTCCACTTTATGACAACACCTAAGCATCAGAGTTGTAGCTAATTTTAGGAGGTGTAACCTCAATCTTATAAATAACTTGCTGATACAAAATTAGTTTTAGCACTTAAGGTTTAGCATTGTCATCCCCATTGACTCCAAAGGTCCCATCTTTGGCTCATTTGTCTAGTTGAGTAATTTTGATTGTTTCCAATCGGTATGCAGTTTCTCTAACATACTTTGCTTCTCTTTGGGATCTGAAGATTATTTTTTTTGGCACAACTGTATGTGTTTTCCACAGAAATTAGTCAAAAGATGTTATTTCTTTGTGGAAATTTTACTGCATTTAAGCTATCTGTGGTGGTTTTACTCAGGTGGGCAGCCGAGCTCCACCACAACCGCTCTCTCGCTCCCCCTCTCCTCAAAGAGGAAGGGGGAGAAAATACAACACAGAGAGCTCGAGGTTTGAGATAAGAAAGGTTTAATTAAAGGTAAAGGGAATGGGGAGAAAAAGAAACAAAGGAAACAGTAAGTCCACACAGAAGCACAGAGAGAGGGGGAAAAAAAATATTATTCTCTACTTTGCATCAATGAATGATGTTCAGCCACATCCTGGGAAGCAGGCCTCCAAATGCATAGTGGTTGTTCAGGAGGACAGCCCCCTCCCCCACGAGAGCCCCCCTTTTTATTGCTGAGTGTGACATCAGGTGTTATGGAATATCCCTTTGGTTGGTTTAGGTCAGCTGCCCCGGCAATGTCCCCTCCCCATCACTTGCCCACCCCCAGCCTGCTGGCTCCTGGGGGCTTGGAAGGAGTCCTGATGCTGTGCCAGCACTACGCAGCAATAGACACAACACTGGAGTGATATCAGTGCTGTTCCAGCTACGAGTGCAGAGCACAGCACTGTGCGGGCTGCTGCAGGGAAAAGGTGACTCCAGCTCAGGCAGACCCAACACACTATCATAGCTACAATATGGTAGCTAAGATTACTTTAGTGCAAGGATGTAGTCACAACACTTTACTGAATTTCTACCTTACATATAGGAATGTAAGCTTCTTATACTTCCATTTCAGAGCAACCTGATAATTATATTGATGTTAGTCATAAGATTATTAGGTTTAACATTAACAGTTAAGGGTACAGAAAGCAATGCCGCATCAAAGCCACTGAATTCTATATTTTTCTTGTATTAAAGGATAACCTACAGAAGTGTTGTAAGCATTCAATGGTTTCCTTCACTTTGAATTTCAAGCTAAAGTTTCCCATACTGAAGGACTGTCTCTTTTTAATCTATACGCAACAGTTAAATTCTCTTTTAGGAATGTTATAAACTTGAAAATTGCAGTTCACCAAGCACACATTAAACTTGCATGACACTTTAAATATATGTAATTATTTTGTACAACAGCTGCTGTTACAACAGGATGCAGTTGTAGCTATATTTTCCACAATTAATAAGTTGTATCAAAAGTCGCTCAATGCTCATTCTACTATTTCATTATATTACGTGGAGTTACTTAAATGTATTACTGTGAAGGCATTTCAGTCACAAAACTAGCCCCAAAGATAAAAGTTGTGTGATCAACATTACCAATGCTAATAATAACTCAATAAAATGTGATCGTGCTATCTATGGGCAGAATTTTTTCAACCCTTTGTATTGGACTTCTACAAGATTAGCTAATAATCCATGTCCTCCGCAGAGTATGAACAGACTTACGAATGTGAGTATCGAAGGAATATAGGACTTCAAAGTGGAATCTTTAGAATAGCATATTAGAATATTGTAGCTTTGCAAGTACTTAACAGCAGAATTTGAACATTTTGCATCCATGTAACCTATTGGTATTAAGAGTGGCAGTGCCTATAAAGGCACTGCATTTCCTTCAAAGTACAAAAGCAGGTAAATTGCACCCTTGAGAGGTAGTGAAGTACATGCTGAAGCAGAATAAAATATGGTTTGGAAAGGATAGGATGCATACTTCCCCTTTCCGATGCTCTCCATTATGAAGAATTTTATTTGACTTTAATCAGCCACTAACAGCGTAGGGGTTGTGTGTGTAAGTTGAAATAGAGAAAGTGATACAGTTGATCTCCTTAGGATTAGTATGGTCTGGACAAGACATCAGGGAATGTTTAAACTATGTGAATTATTAAACTGTTATGCTGCCCACAACCTTGTGTTCTGATGCACAAAATGTGATTTCTTATGTTTTGTGGCTATTGCAATGTTTGTTTATGCCCCATGTTTAGTCTCTATGTCCTATAATACTTTTGCAATAGTTGCCAGTAGTGTTGTGACTGATTATGTTAATTACCCTATCTGTATGACAACAACCAGGTGATCCTTCTGTCATGAAAAAAGGCTTTGCTTCTTTGCCTGACAGCTTTCTCAGAGTCTCTTCAGACATTATTTTTTTATAATAGTAAAATTAGTAATGGCGTGTGTGCAGCTTGTCGCAGCTCTGCAAGGTCTTTGAGAAGACCGATAGTCTGAGAGCTTGAAAGGAACTTTCTGGTCCTCTTCCAATGTCCTTTTTGATTCCCAAGTATAGTTAATTTTTATTGACCCTTCCTTGTGTGATAGAACTTCCTGGTATTGGATTCACTCTGAAAGTATCTTACGGTCACTGCTGAAACATCCTCTGGCTGTTCTCCCTAGCTTTGGGAACCTCTGAAACAAAAGAAATTTGGTCAGATTCTGAAGATGGGGGCCTTCTTTAAAGTAGGCAATATTGCAAGAAAGGATAGGCTAAAAGGAATATAAAAGTACTTGGATTAAAACTTTTTTGAAAGCTTATTCTATATGGTTTATTGGAATATTGACGCATTAATAGCAAACAAGGAAAACTTTGAATTACTGTCAGTATGTTCATCCTTTATGGATACGTAGTCAGACACCATAATTTGCATATTTACTCTTTTTAACATATTGTCTTCCTTTGTCAGGGAAACATATGCATTGTTCATTTCTCTGATATGTGAATCAGGTATAACTGTCAATAACATAAGTAATACTAGTGACCAGCTCTTATGGAAATAATTGGACTGTTATGGTATCTGTTCTGTACTTGGGACTTCTCATTTATACATAATCATGCAAATAGTTTGTTAGCTATTGATAGTAGACATTTGTGTCATAACATTTCCTTCAGTTTCTGTAAAACTTTCATTACGTGTAAAACTGATGGTCTTTTTGTTAAACTTCTTCAGTCCAATTACAGTACCCATCTACGCAGACATGCCTTGAGAACTTGACAGCATCACCAGTGTTACCTAGATTTTTAGGCCAGGGTACTTACCTACTAGAGTAGCATTCAAAAGTAATTCCACTGAACAAGTATAATATTAAGGAACAGGAGAGCTTGAGATACAGCATTGAAGTTTATATTTAAGTTGCATCACTAACCTGAAACCCAGTGATTTTTTTTTTTTGATAAATAAGTAGTAGTCTCAGGATCTGCAACTGATTCATCAATTTTAGTAGTTCTACAATTCCATGCATTTATATAATGCTTTTTTCCAAGTGTGATATGTATATATGTAGTATAAAAATGTATATATGTTTGATTAATTCAAACAGAGGATTCCTGAAAACATGTCAGGAAATATTTCTTAGCGTTCTTTCTTAATATGTTTGAGTTTACCTACAGTAGTTGACTTGTCTATACGCTTAATTGTTTACAGTATTGTGACGTAACAGGACATGCATGTAAAAAAAAAAAAAAAAAAAAAAGAAAATTCTGTTGAATGCAGCAATTATTTTGAGTACAATAAGACAAACTAAAGGATATACATTTTTTCTCTAATTTAAAATAAATCTAAGTGGGATTGTCAGAAAACAAATATGTTAGAGAAGATTTAGTTGATGTTGGTGCTGTTTACTAGTGCTTGGGACAAGAATGATTCTCTATATGCACTGTACAGCTAACAAAAAAAGGCTTTGGGCTTTCTTAGAGCTCATAGGAAGAGTCCACGTGGGTCAGAATGTAATCTGATATCACCAGGAATAATGATTAATAGCTGAAGTGGTTGATACAGTTTTATTGTATATTCTCCACTCAAGTGATTGTAAAATATCTTTCAGGATTGTCAAAAATCCATAGCTTTCACTGAAAATAGTGTGGCTTTTCTGAAGCGCATGTTGAAAGTGTTTTTTCTAGATATTAATGATTTTGCTCTTCAAAAATAATTAAAAAAATTGCAGGAACAATAGAAAAGTATAAATTGGGAGAATTGGGTCAATATCAAGGAATAACAATTTGGTATTTTGCAGAAGTTGGATTTTGTTTCTTTTAATATGACTGTTCAATGTCTTAGTAATAACAATACATTAAAAAATGGAGTGGGATGGGCATAAAGAACTAGAGAAGTTTTTATTAAAAAAAAGAAAGGTTTGCTGGCAGCATATACTTTTATTCAGCTAAACTATGTATTTATAAAGAGATTTTTTTGTTCAAAAATGTAAACAATGCAAATGCTTGGTATAAAAAGTAAAAGTTTCATTAATGACATTAATTGAAAGTTTAGGATGTGATGTAAAACTGAAATCAGAAATGTTTCTGGTATCTTTGTTCATCTCTCTGCATTTTTTCTTGAGTTCTATTACCATGTAAAAAAATGTTTGTTTAATCAAAATGAAGCTTTAGAAAATTAAATCCAAACGGCAATTGGTAGTCAAATAAGAAAATGGGTGCTTTGAATAGGATCTGAAATACGGACACCTCCAAAAGTTAAAATATTTATACTAATGTATTATACATCTTAAAAATGCATTGTAATGTTTTTACTCAATTTGTTGTAGTTTCAGTAATTATTACTGCTGCTGTCTCTTCATCTGTATCATTAAAAAAGGTTGAATAAACTTTAGAAGGAAACTATTTGTCACTGAACTAATTAAGCTGAGGTCTATGAACTCAAAATCCAAAGCATTGAGTTATTTACTGTAATACTGATGAGAAGGACTATGATAATTACTTTAATCGCTCTATTCCACCAAAATCAGCTCAGTGCAATCCTATATAAGCCAGCAGAAATGGTGAAAATGGGTATATTTACTTGTATATGTGGAACAATTTGTTTTTCAATTCTCAATCAGAAGACGTGGATTTGAAGGATGACATGGTCAAATCACCTTCAAATCTAATAAGAATGCTGGTAGCACAAAAAAAAAAAAAAAAAAAGAAAAAGAAAAAAAAAAAGAAATAAAGAAAAAAGGAATGAATGTGAGGGCTTTAGCCTGATTAGCTGGTGGATTAGCAAAATGTATTGAGCATCAGGAAGAAAGACAGTCATTACTGTGAGAGGACATGGATGAATCGGTGTGGCTTCAATGGGAATGATATGCCTGTTTTTCTCCTTGGTCAGGGCCTTGTGAATGACACTACCCATGGAATCACAATGGTCTGGGGAAGGTGTCCAAAGACGCAGGCCGTGCATTTAAAAACAAATGGAATTTTCTAACAGGAATCGTTCAGTTCATAAATCTCTGTATTGCAAAGTATCATTTAATTGAACAAGGCGATAGATGTCTAATAGAATGTTTGAAATTACGCTGAGGACAGTAGGTATTTCTAACACATGGATAAACGAGTGTTGAACACTTCAATTATTGGTTATGGGGAACAATAAGAATATTTGCTACCTGAAATCTGTCAGAATAGAAACTCTTATTAATGTGTCTGCTCTGACTATAAATAGATTTCACTTATACTATCATTAGTCATTTGTGATGTGCTCCCTTTATTTATAAATTTAGATCTTATTTTCTAGGAAGAAAGAGGGGATTTGAATTATAACAACAGAAGTCAAGTGATTTCAGTTCAGAGATAGCAGGATTATCACAGTTTAAAGCTGTTTCTGGATATACTTTATTGTTTTCTAGTTGCCTGTTAAAGATAAGGGTGGAATAGGCTTGAAATAAGGAAATCTAAAACCTACTAACATATTTTCTTTAGCTGGTACATGACCATAATGACATTGGTTTCAGGAGTTAGATGTGTTTAGTTGATGATTCTCCTCTCTCCCCTGCCATTTTATGACTCATAAATGCAATGCATTTCTGCTTATCATCAATAATTTGAGGTGATGTTTCATGTATAATGAACCTTTAATCTGAGAAGTTTAACTGCAACAGATGAGTTCAAGCTCTTTTTTCCAAGTACAACAAATAAAGACTGACAGGGGATAATGGTTTACAGCAGGAACATGATAACTGGGCATCGTAAGATCACATGTTTTTTTTTTGTTTCTTTGTTTTGCTGCTAAGAACTGCAAGATAGAACCAGCACTAAGCTTTCAAAAGACAATGTTGTGAAAGAAAATAACTAGTTTATTCTGATGGGGTCTAAAATGTAAGAAGTATGTGCTTCAAAGTGTTGACTGTATTTGACTGGTCTGAATTGGATCTATTCTGATGTAATTTCTATGAACGAGCTATGATAAGCTTGTCCATTATAACATCATATAAGATGATTTTCAGAACTGAATCTTGGTGATACGAAAAGAACAAATCTTTAGATTTAAAAGATTTTAGATTCCAAATTCATTTATATACTGAAAGGATCCAGGATTTTACGTATTAATTTCAACTCTGTCATTTCTAAATAAGTAGAAAACAGCATGAAGATTGAATTCTTTGTCTCAATACAAGAAGGTTAGTATAGAGGTGCAATTGAAAGAGCTGGGGTGAGGGGTGTGATTCTTAGACCTGGGCTTCTATGTCAGTTCTGGTACAACTGTGCTAAAGTAAAAATTAGAGAGGAATATAATCAAGATATGCATTTTTCCCTCTGAGATGTAACGTATTTTTCTTCTGTGATGATGGCTATAACACTTTGCAGGCAAAAAAAAAATAAATAAACAGATACTGTCATTATTATTTTTATGTTAACAACATATGTATTCTAATCACAAAATGTTAGGTAGTATTGTGGATTGCTTACTGTCTGTGTATTGCCATTCTATCATTTCTGATACATAAGTTATTGGAAATTTTGTGCAGCTGCTAGTGAACTGCAATCTGTGCTTTTTACAATCTCATTGGAAATTAAGGGATCACAGAAGGAGAGAATCACTATGCAGTGTTATAAACTATGTTGTAAATGCTAAACATTTTAAGCATTGCTCAGGTAATCCACCCCACCAAACAAACAAACAAACAAACAAAAAAACTCACAAGATAGATTTTTAAAGTGGTTTTCACACAGAAAAAGTCTAGAGTTTTGTTGGTGTAGTTGTTTGTTTTTAAACTAAGCATCAGTTACCTCTTAATAGTATTGCTTGTCAGGAAATCTTTATTGTTGTTTATGCGATACCAACGTTTAAAAACAACAACAAACACAAAACAACTAAAAATGGAAAGCATAAAACAGAGATTACCAACCAGCTGGCATTAATGGCTTGGTAAATTCCCTTTCCTCAATTATTTTTTCTGTAGGGTGTTGAGTCCACGTGATTGAAGTGAAAACATCTCTATGGCACTCATCACTGCAATACATGAGTTTTTGCTACCATTAATACATTTACTATTGTAAAACAGTTTGTGGGATAGGGAAGTCCTGTCCACAGATTTTTCAGAGCTGGATTATTTTCTTTTAAATCTTTCTGCTTATAACATTTATCTTAGAAATTATGTTTTCATATCATCAGGTAATGATAGTTCTAACAGCAAGCAACTGCAGTGCTTTAGGAATGCCTTTAGTAAAGGGAATATGGCAAGTAGCTGTCTGCAATCAATAAGGTTAGGTTTGAGGACTCTACAAAGCTGCAGGCTTGCTGCTGTGATGACGAAGGTGATGACGAAGTATTAAGGAATTACCTGTCATTGTAAATAGAAATATACTGGGGCTGTATAAAAAAAAAATTAAAAATCTATTGTCATAGGCCTTTCTGAAAGCATGTATGTTGGAGGAAACTCATATGGTCTACAGTATGTATGTGTATATTTAGGCAAAGTGAAAATTTAAAATCTGGCTATTATAACCAAAAGTTTGAAAAACAAACCAACCAAACAACAAAATAACATGTATGCAGAGTTTCTTTAGTGTAAACACGAAACCAGACTGCACAATTTAATGACCTTGCTACTCGATCTGATGTCTTTGCAGTGCTTCTGGACCTTGTGGGAACAGAGCTCTAGCTGTGCTTACAGGATGGCTTCGGCCCAATCTACATGAGTGTGCATGGCACAGGGCATATTTGCACACTTACACAGTAGGTTTGTGCCAAAAGTAGAGGAAGGCTTGAGATTTGTGCTGAATCAGGCACCCAGCACAGTCTTTTCTGAGTTAAGACAGTAATTGGCAGTCAATATTGAAAATATTAAGATAAATTTTTCTTCATTTTTGTGATATATCTAACTAGTCACACGTAAACTTTGATCTTACAGAGGATTTTCATAATTTTGTCATCTGAAATGTATTTCTCTTTGAAAATATAGTAAGACCTTCAGTCAGAATAAGGCAAACTGCAGAAGTGAAAGCCGTCAGCTCTACTAAAATGTAGATGGTAAACAAAAATACAGATACAAAACAGAAATGTGTACATTCTTTAAAGGTTTACTTTGTTATTTCAGTTGACATTTTACTGAATGTCAGTGGGAGTGAATAAACAAGCTAATGAGGTTTTAGCTAAATCTATGCAAACAAGTTGTGAATTCAAAAAAAAAAAAAAAAAGGGGGGGGGGGGAAGGGGAGGGCAAAAAAATTGCTCATCCCTTAATCCCAGACTTCTTATTTTAGGACTGTTAGTATCCCCTGGTTTGCAGTGATGCATTCATTCAACATGTGATCGGCATCAAAGGCATGAAATTCCGATTAACCATTTTTTTGGCACCTCACCTCTTTCCAGTTTGAACTTGGAATCTCCTCCGTGCACAGCCCACTAATGAGGAAATCCTTGCTTATAAATTCAATGCAGAATGAGAGATTTTTTTTTCCCTTTGCATAATGTGTGCTTTGAAGTCAGGCAGTCCAAGAAAGTGATTGATCTTGCCCAAGTTCATAACTTTTTCAAAGTACTGCCGATATCATTAAATTTTAATTAACCCTTTGAGCTCCTTCTATGATGTAAAGATGAGGGAACATCAAAGGCTTGTGTGTTAGAGCAGCAGTGAAATCTTTTGAGCTGGCTTAGCCTTATTGAAGATATCTAAGCTGCAAAATATTCCAGTTCTGTAGTCAGCTCAATTCTAGTTACTGGCTATGCTCTGTGCTGGAAGAAGTAAAGCTATTGTTACATCCTTGGCTAGGGCTATTTATATACTGAGCCCATCTTTCTGTAAATGTTCTTCCTCCTACTCAAAAAAAAAAAAAAAAAAAAAAAAAAGTCCATCTTAAAGCAAATGAATAGGATATAATACCTTATTTTTTCCTCCCATGCTTCTGCTTGCTTTAACTATTATTATCCTGGTTAGTTGTCTTAGAAAAATATACTGGTTGGATTTATTGGGGATTAAACAAATAATCTTCCATGGGTGGAAAAAAATAAAAATCTAGGGCTTGGTATTTTAAAATTCACTCTGTGCAATTCCTTTTCTTGACAGGGCAATTTCAGTCAAAAGTGATCTTCATAGACTTCTGGCTTCATAGCCTCTTTTACAGCAAGTGAATGGGGATCTGCTGAAGCCTTTGAGAAGGGCTATGTTTTCAGGGCAAAGCTCAGTTTTGCTTCCGTACTATGAAATTATTTATACTACTGTGAGGTACATTTGAAAGTACTCTGAACTAACTGTACCTCATAATAAAGAAATACACAAAGTGTAGAGCAGCAGTAAGTAGTCTTCCTTTCTTGAGACAAAAGACTTGGACGGAGGAGCACTCTGCTTTGTTGGTATCAGAAAAGGCTGTCTGGGATGCAGAGGATAAAGTGAGCAGGGTAGGAAGAAGGAGGCAGACATGCTCTATAAATTCTTCAATTTAGGAAAAAGGGAAGGTCAGGAAATAGATATCTTCTGTTCGATTCAGCAGCCTTTGCTTTCCTTTCCTGCTTACTCTTAAAGCTGTTGGTGAGGAGGTAACAGGATCTGTTCTTCCTTACCAGACTTGACAGTAATAGCTCTGCTTGTGATAGTGAACTTCTTAATAGACAAAGAAAATAAAATATTGGTCAAAGCAAGATACTTTTGAAGAAAAACAAATATATTAACTGATGAGCCACAGAGAAATGAGTGTCTGCATGTTGGATGTTACTTTGGATGTTACTAGTCCAGGGAATTTCCAAATAGGATCTCCTGCCACTGGAATGAGACAGGTTGCTTGACAACATTGTGTATTGCAGTTACATTTCACCTGAAATGTGAAAAATAGTTTAAACTTGAAATGCCATGTTCACATTTAATACAACATACACATGTGTGGAAAATAGGGTATAAGTCCAGAACAGTTCTTCTTGTCTATACATCTAGCATGTGTTGATTTTAAGAGGTAGAAGGGCTTTTCCTCTACCTTTCAGCTACTTCTGCAATTGCAAGTTTATCAGTGCCTTCCACAAGGATTACATGTGCCTTTCTGTTACTCTGAGACAGCAAAAATGAAATTAAGGCAACTGTTGCAGTGCTACTTTGGGTCCACTTCAAGGGCAGAAGGCTTAATTTGGCTTAATTGAAATAGAAGTGATAAAACCAATATATTAGCAGCAGGGATGAAAGTTTTTCAAAGGATTGCCTGGCTGGGACAAAAGTTGCATAATTTCTCTGCTATTTTCAATGGTGTTAACATAGCTGATGAATGGATTACTGAAATTACTTTTTCTACCTGCCAGTGTTAAATGTTTAAGATTATAGAAAAGAACAGCATTGAATCTATTGTGTGATGCATGAATAAAAGTGAGGTAGTGACATCTGCCAAATACAAATATGGAGTAAAAACAGACATATAGAAATAGAGGTTTTGTAAGGAGTTGTCTCTTTCATAAGTCATGAATTTGAGTTATCGTAATGGCCTACATGTAGTTGTGCACGTGGGGAAATACTGGTACTTTTTTTGTTGGTTTTTTTTTTTGGTTTTGTGTTCAGTTTATAACCAGCAGACACTCCATTTGCTTGGTGCTTGCCTGCCACTGCGCGTTGACAGTGATGTCACTGGGTCAGCTCAAAAAGTAGTTTAATGTGTTGTTCCATCACATACATACTTGCATACACTACTTTCATTCCTCTTGTATGGCATGGTCATTTTCATGATAGTTTTCATGGTGTCACTGTATAAAACGAGATGAAACAATGATTAGCAGGTATTTGTAGTATATTTCCCTACTCTGACATCATATAAAAAGACCTGAACTATTTTGGAATAGGCTACTGTGGGTATCTGGAGCAACGCTGATTCAAGCTGTTCATCCTGCGGATCCTGGATTCTTCAGATTATCACGACTAGCGTTTGTGTTTTCCTCTTATGTACACATTTCATTATACAGAAAAATGCTTTACATTTTTACTATTTCTTTTTTAGGTTAGGCAATATGCCAGATAATGTTAATATTTAAATTATGATTTTTAGGGTTAAAGGAGCTAGTAAATAATGAACTAATACTGCTAGCAATGAAAAGCAGAACACTTAGGTAGATATAACATAAAGATGCATTTATTCTTGCTTTATTATTGGTCTATATTTTTCTGACTTTAAGAAATGTCCTGATTTTAGAAATTAGTGCCTGGATTTGTAAGATGTCTTTGAATTTACTTGGCTGTAGTCTTCCAGATAACATGAGGAATGGCTGTTTATTATGTATAAATAAGAGTTATTGCAGTTCTTTCTTATGGAGTACTTCAACAAAAAAAGATTGAATGCAGGTAAACTACTTAGAAATCAATTTTGCCTTTGTGAGAGTGTAGAGACTTTCAAAAGGACAGGAAGTAAGTAGACCTCGTCACAGTAATATGAGTTAGACTTCTATCAGATTGGCTGGAAAACAAGTAGCTGCGCTTGCATTTTGCTGCTGTTGTGCATTCCAATGACCATCTGCTGCATTAACACTGCAACTGAACTGCTATAAAGTATTTTTTTTCATAGTCTGAAAAAATCAGGAATCCTAAATCTAGCTATTGTCAGTATTAGTCACACGATTCCAAACTTGTTGTATTAAGGAACATTACTAGAGATAGAGGAATATTTATGCTGTTAAAATGATTAAATGACACTTCAGTCACCGGAGAACTAACCATCGATGTTGTACAGTGTTGTTCAACATGCAACCCTATTCTTATTAAAGAACTTAGTAATTCTTACTATAATTTAAGCAAAGTAAGTACATCAGTAATAGCTTACATACAGGTCCCGACTTTGCTGCATATGACTGCAAGGACTTTAAATATGTCAAGTCCTCTGAATTCAGCAACTTTGTCTAGTAATTATTTATTTGGTAGGAAAAAGGTGAAATTTTTAATGTTACAACACTTTTTGTGGTTGTCTCCACATTTCACAGTACTGCTCCTTAGGTACGTTGACTACTGACCACTGTCATTCTCAGAGAGGTTTATTCAGACTCTAAGGGAGGATTAGCTATTGCATTGAAGTTCCTTTCCTACAAGTTTTTCCTCTGATACAGGAAATTAAACACAATACAAAAACTGGAGCAGTTCTTTGTTAACTCAAAGCTGCAGCTGCACAACTCTCCCTTGGATCTATTAATATGTTAAAAAGAAACCAAAAAAGCACAAATCTTTTTTCCGTCTTGCATGTCCATCACTCTTAGAAGATGCCTCAAGGCATCTTATCATATAGCCCCTATAACAACCATACTGTTAGCTGTTTTGTAAGGTGCTTCACACAGACAGGCTAATTTGGTTACGAATCCTGTCTTTAAGTCCACATTGCCTACAGAAATAACTCCTGCTATTTTGCCTAGGTAATGCTCTTCCTCTTTGTATGGCATTGTATTTGTATTGTTATTGAGGCTCTGTTTCTCCAAGAGGTGGTTGCATTTTGATTGCAGGCTTAATGATCCTTTGATGTAGCAGGGTGATAGTTAAAAGTTTGCAAGGCAGGTTGTTTAGATCTCAGTTTGAAACATCATATTAATAGTATTTACAATTCATGTTCAACTGAAAGACATAATGGAAACCTAGGGTACTTTTAAAGGTGATTGTTATTTTAAATGAATTACTGATGACATGCAACTGTCAGCCTATTTTCCTGAAAGTGTCAGACAAGTCTGATTATTTAAAAACTCTAAAGTAAGTTTAAACAAAGAAAAAAGGAATCTAAACTAGCGGCATGACATTTTCATTATTATTTTATCTCGAATAGAGAAATAGTAAAATCAAAATATGTGAAAAGAATGATAAGACTTCAGTATAAATATTTCAGAAGTTAGGTGAAGAGTTTAGTTGGGCAATCCATTCATGTTGTATGTCTTATAGTGCATTTTTAGAATAGAACAGAACAGTTCAGTTGGAAGGGTGTGGTGGTTTTACTCAGGTGGGCAGCCGAGCTCCACCACAACCGCTCTCTCACTCCCCCTCTCCTCAAAGAGGAAGGGGGAGAAAATACAACACAGAGAGCTCGAGGTTTGAGATAAGAAAGGTTTAATTAAAGGTAAAGGGAATGGGGAGAAAAAGAAACAGAGACAAAAGAAGCAATCAGTCCGCGCGGAAGCACAGAGAGAGGAAAAATTATTCTCTACTTTCCATCAGCGAGCGGTGTTCGGCCACGTCCTGGGAAGCAGGGCCTCAAACGCGTAGTGGTTGTTCAGGAGGAACAGCCCCCTCCCCCACGAGAGCCCCCCCTTTTATTGCTGAGTGTGACATCAGGTGTTATGGAATATCCCTTTGGTTGGTTTAGGTCAGCTGCCCCGGCAATGTCCCCTCCCCATCACTTGCCCACCCCCAGCCTGCTGGCTCCTGGGGGCTTGGAAGGAGTCCTGATGCTGTGCCAGCACTACGCAGCAATAGACACAACACTGGAGTGATATCAGTGCTGTTCCAGCTACGAGTGCAGAGCACAGCACTGTGTGGGCTGCTGCAGGGAAAAGGTGACTCCAGCTCAGACAGACCCAACACAAAGGGACCTTCAGAGACCATCTAGCCCAACTGCCTGACCACTTCAGGGCCAACCAAAAGTTCAGGGCCAACTTGTTACTGAAGGCATTGTCCAAACATCTCCTGAACACTGACAGACAGGGAGCATCAACCACCTCACTAGGAAGCCTGTTGTAGTGTTTGACCGCTCTGAGGGTACAGAAATTTTCCCAGATGTCCAGTCTGCCCTTCCCCTGGCGCAGCTCGGTGCTGTTCCCTGCATCCTGCCATTGGTTCTGAGGGAGAAGAGGATGGCGCCTTCTCTACACTTCCACTCCTTGGGGAGTTGTAGGGAGCAACAAGGCTGACCTTTTTGTTAAGTTGCTTCAAGCCAACAGAACAAAAATGACAAAAGGAAAAGTAAGAGGCCTAGTTTATTTGGTAGTAAGCATCCATGACTTTCCCCAGAGTTGTATTGTGAAATGTACCCCTTAGTTAAGTGGATAATACTAAAGCATCAGTTATTCAATATTAGAGCAGCAGGATTACGAGGCGGCTCTATCAGTCCTGCAGAGGCAAAAATACTGCTGTTTCTTGTTACGTATGCAATATAATGGGGATTAACTTGGCATTAAAAGCATTAGGAATATCACTGTACTTCAACCATAAAAATGCTGTGTTGTAAAACACAGCTAACACTGAAGCACATAGCTAAATATTCTCTCCGCACTAATTATTTCTTTTTTAAAAAAACACCGTCTCAAAGTATTCTTCATCTTGTCTGCAGTTGCTCACAAATATGAGGTAAATATGATTTTGTGCATATATAGTACAAAAAAGAGAAATATTCCTTCAATATTATGCTGTCAGTTATTTGTGCGGCACTCAGGAGTCTAAGCTCCAGGTTTTTCTGCCTCTTGCTCCCAGTGACTTCAGTGTGAGTGTGAAGTATGCATGGACTGCAGGATCAGTCTAAGGCTGGTAGTGCTGAGAAGGGTTGTAAAAGCTTACATCACAGCTACTGAACACAAACTCTTATTGCCATCTTATTGAGCACTGGATTGCTAATGAACAGCATTTGAGAATCTTATATTCTGTGGACAAAATGAATCTTCAGTGTTAATTTGTACTGCATATAATTATGGAGTGGTATGACTACTTAGTTTATTCAAATATACATTTTGCATTGCTAATTTTTTTGGAAAACATTTCATCTTTATGAAACTCAACAGAGAGGGAGATTGAACTTGAAATGCTTACTGCTCTGCAGTACACACAGTTCAGGTATTTAACTGACAAGGTACCTGGACAGAGAGGGTAGCTCATATAGGAAGGGGGAGATTAAGTAAGCTTTGCTTTTCAGGTCTTGAGATGATACCTAACTAAGGGATAGAAATTAATTCCAGGAGCATTTTGTGAATGTTTTAATGATCTGCTAAAGCATTAGGAAGAAAAGCATGTATTATGATACAGGCTTCAGTATTGTTTAAAGTTAATTGTAAGATTTTCACTTGTAAAAGGTATTTTTTCTTAGAGATGAATCCAGGTTTACAGTTTATCACTTAGAGTTGGTCAAGGGAAAAAAAGACAGTTAGCTAAAATTCAGGCATTTCTAAAAAGACAGCTTCTTTTCTGGCAGTACTAGCTTCAAATAATGTGCCCACTGTGAGCAGCCTAGTTTGATGTAGCCACTTCCATAAAAGCTTATTCAGGATTTAGACTTTAAGTCTTCAAAAACTGAATGTAAAATAAAAAGGAAAGAGTAATTCTGAGGGTTAACTACAAAAGTGGTTTTTTTTTTGTTTTTTTTTTTTTTTGGGGGGGGGGGCGGGGGGTGGGGGGACGTACTACTGTTTTATTCCTTTAAAAAAAAAAAAAATCTAGGTGCTTTTTCATATAATTGTTATTTTAAAAATACAAAACCGGCTGACTATGTGATGTCAAATACCGGGATTCCAATAACTGCACATGTTCCTTAGACCGTCACAACCTCAGTTTCTGACTCATTACTTTTTCAGTCTGTTAAAGATGTGTGTTTATTTACTGAAGCTTGCCTCGATTAGCTTTGTTTCTTGCATCTGTCAAGCAGTACTACATAGAACTCACTAAAAATCAAAGAAAAACTGGATTGGTTTGTAGTTTGCATGGTGGCATGTACTATTCTTATCCATTCCAATTTAAGGGGGCATTACTGAATTGGTACATGCTAGCATGTAGGATGTTTTGGTTATACTGATATATTTGTTTACTCACTAGTGCTATCGGTATAGTTATGATGGAAAATTCCTTAAAGTCTCTTCTAAAAAAGATGGCTATTGTAATAAAACTTGGTGTGGTAAACACTTGGTAAAACATTTGGGGTGGGTTATTTAATAAAAAGTAGTATTTGATTAAATGACACTCACCATAAGTAAGCTCTACCACAAATGATACTTTTGCTCCATAGCTCAACTTTTTTTATACCATTTAATTTTAATGAAAAATAGTCAGTTTATTCTCTGACTTTGCCCACATTATGCTGAAAAACATTAGAAGAATCTACCTGGAAAAAGGAAAGTATATGCAAAGCATTCCCCATTTTTTCATAATTATAGTAGCTACTTATCCAAAGGGCAAACTGTCCACAAAAGATTCAGATCAAATACTCTCTCTTCCAATTGACATTTACCTTTATATTTAGCAACTATGCTATTTCCACATGATACATTTTTATATGATATGCACACAAGAAGATACCATTTCTGCACAGCAATGAAAAATGTGTTTTTGTGAGCCACAGACATTCTGCTGGCTTACAGGAACTTTAATAGAGAAGAAACTGTACCAAAATGGAAGACATTTGGGAATCTCAAGATTTGCACCACTTGCATCCATAATTAACTTTTATCCAATTGTTTCTCCACAAAACAAAATTGCTTGTGTGCATGTCTGTCTTCACATTTTTCTCTGTTTGAGTGGAAGCAAATAGGAAACAAACAAACAACAACAACAAAACAGTTTAAAAAAAAAAAATAAAAAATCCAAGGCAACTGATTTAAAGATAGGATTAAACTAACAAGTAGATATAAATAATTCTAACATATCTGGCAGGCTTCAAATGAGTTGCATTTCCTCCAGCTGTGCTAGCCTATATATCTTCAAAAAAAAATAAATAAAAAAAAAGACTTTTCAGTTTTTTATATATATATTTTTTATTTTTATATATATTTTAATTCATCGTATGTGCCAATATTGGCTGTATCTTGCTTTCAGATTCAGCTCCTGGGCTATCGCTACGCTACATGAATCAGGTTTCAGATTTTTTTTTATTTCATTTTGTCTACAAGGAACTGTAATAAAAAATCTGCTCACTAAGGTGGTTGTTGATGCCTGCATGTTTTTGTATGTATATTTGTGTGAGTACAGAAACAAACATAATACTTCATTCAGAGTGAATTCCTAAAGTTGATGAGCAATTTGTTCTTCTCTGCTATAGGAGATCCTATAGGAGGTCTTGCACTTTCATCATTCTTGACAAGGTTAGGAGAACCTTTCTTTCACAATCAGCAGTTCTAATCAACAGGGAACCATTTTTTGTAATAGGTATGATCAAGCCCTAAAAATGAAGTTATACGATGTTTTTGCAATTTATGGTAGAGAGAAGATAAATATAGTGAACTGGTGGTTATCAAATAGAATAAGATACAAATCCTGTTGAAAAGGTTAGAAATTGTTTAGTAACTCAGGCAAGAGAGCCTATGATGAGCACAGATTTGCCCAGAAACACATACAATGCAAGGTCATGTAGCCGGCGTCTGCCTGGTAGCTGGTGAGTGTGTAGAACAATGATAACTTCAGGATTAGAAGTAGAGAAATGGAAATGAAAAGGTAATGAGAGTATAAAATAGAGACATTGCCCTTTTGTTAATAGCTTCCCTTATACGTCACCATTGCTAGGAACTCTGTCCCTTTTACATACTTCAAGAGAATGCAGTGAAAATTTATTTCCCTTTGGATTCAAAATTATATTTTTTATTACTTTCAACATTTAGTCCCAGGAAGGTGCTAGATTATTACTAGGTTGCTGATAGGGCATACTGAAATATTCTCTGTAAGTCTTTGTGCCCAGTTGTTGTTACTCTGAACAATAAACTTTCTAGCAGTGGGTCATCTTTTTGATACGTATCTGAACAGGAAACAGGAATTACTGGGGGTGGGGGTGTTGAAGAAGTAGTCCTTCCTATTCTGCCTATTACTGTTGCAGAATGTGGAACGCACTTACAGTCACACAGTTATTCCTCGGCACCTGAATCACTATCACAGCAAGGTTCTGGTTTGTGACCAGAAACCCTAGATACTGTGGCAATACAAATAATAACAGCACAAAAAAGGTAGCATTATTTAAAATAAATTTCATCCTAAATAGACACTTCAATTAAGTAAGGAATAAGGAAGGGCATCTTTCACCTTGTTCCTTATACTGCTGGCAAAAATGCAAACCAGAGTTTAAAGAGTAGAACTGAATATGTCAATCTTTCATATCAACCCCCTGCTCAAGTGATTCTAGAAATGACTGTTTGAATTATGAAAATAGGTTTTACCTGTCACCCACCCCTAGACCTTCTTGCTGTTCCTATAGATATTTTCTTTTTCTTTTTCTCCATACACTTGATTGAAAAACCAACTGTTTCTGCCTTTTCATATTCTAGGATTCTTTGACTCTTTACAAATGCCAGCAGTCACACAGCTGTGAAAGAATCTTTTGATATTCACATTTATTGTAATATAGAATTCAAATTTATTTTCATTCTATCTTTCATGCTTCTCAAGCTTTAAATCCTGCAGAGAAAAAAAATATAGATGTGAACACAGAAGAAAAAGAAATCACTGGTTTGAACTCAAGACTGTAACCAAAGAAACTCAAGCAGCGAGAATTATTTCATTTGGGCTGAGGTGTGTGTGCATCTGTGATGAGAGAGATGGATGAAAGGAGATGAAAGTGGAGAGAGAAGATCTACATATGCACGTATCAGAATATCTATGTATTTGTGTGTGTGTATATATATTCTTAAGCATGTACATATATGTATAGTCCATGTGAAATATTATTGTTGATCTTGTGGATAACACATCATATAGGAGATATTAGGCAATATTCATCATTTGACTTCAGTTTGCTATGCCTACGAGGTATCAGTATTTTATAAAAACTAGTGGCTGCAACTTTTTGTATTTTGTGTTGTAAACATTGTGTTACAATCAAATAAATTCCTAACATTTGATTTCTCTCATGACCAGTAAGATGATTTTTTTCCTTGGATTCTCTTAGTCTGACAACTACTAAATCATGATTATGTGGGGAATGGAGGTCTCTTTTTAATAGCTTTTCTGTCTATGCAGACATGAAGTGTAGTTTCCAGTTACTGAAGTGTGATGATACATTGTAAGTAATACAGTTTATACTGATTTACTGCAAGCTACTGCGAGGTAACAGGAAAAGTTTTCTACCACTGCCATTTTAAGTGCACTATAAGCTGAATTCATCAATATAGAATCAAACCTACTACGTTACATAAAAGAGCACCTGGTTGTACTATCCATCAGAGAAGCTTGCAATCCTATTCAGACCTTTAGACTCACTCTAACTTCTAATTTAAAGAGAAGAAAACATTTCTGTTCCAGATAGCTCCATTTCAGGGTTTTACTAGGGTAGAAGGTTGCCCAACCAAGTTTTTCAGATGATGGATGATTTTGTTGTGCCCCTTCTAGAGAGCATGTGAATCACAGAATGTTAGGAAGGGACGTTGAAAGATGATCTAGTCCAATCCCCCGCCCAGAGCAGGCACACCTAGAATATATACCCAGTGTTCTGTAGGGAATTTCCTAAAGATAGCACCCTATAGGCTATAAGTTGTAAATATACAATTATGGCTGAGGTAACAAGTAACATGTTAATACTAATTTCAGAAGCCTCTTTTCATTTAGAAAAGCTTGCAATTCTCCCAGGTGTACCGTCAATTTGAAGTGAACCATGGAACTATTACCTCTTTTAACCAAGAACCCTTCTTTGCATTGTTTCTTTTAAACCATACATAGTTGAGGAGGCAAATGTAACCCAGGACAGTTTAAAGACAACAAAATAAACATCATAAGGGAAAATATTTAATGAGCAATATGAAATGCTTCTACAGAGATTTTGAAGGATATGTGGCATAGCATAGGAGAACAGGTGTGTGTGCTAAGTAGTGCCTCTTCAGAGTGTTACAGTTTGGAGTGGACAGTTATTTTCTGCTGTAGAGATAGCCTTGTTGATTGTATCATCTGGCTGTTGTACTATTTTTATTTATCTAGAGGGGCAGGTATCATACGAAGTTTTGTGTATCATACAAAGTGATATTAATAGAAATCCTTATAGAAAGGATTAAGTGTTAATCCACCTTTGGAAGCAAAATACACATTAAAAAAATAGAAATTGTACTAGGGTATTAGATCTTAGTATTTTCCAGGTAAGTGACTCAATGTGCAGTGTAGCACTATAATTCTTTAAAAGCACTTACAGAAGGGATATTAAATTAATAGTTCAAGAAAATAGTGTTTGTCTGGAGTGGGAAGAAGCCTGGTCTCCTAAGGGAAATCCTTCAGTGTTTCCAGCATCAATAACATGGTTTGTCACTTATTGCAAATAAAAATAAACTACGTTTAGAATATGCAGAGTTTATTTGATGTTTTCAATCTTTATAGGCATCAAATGAGGTCTTGTTTTTCATGATGCTGTTCCTATAGAAGAGGGGAAAAAAACAAAAACAAACAAACAAACAAAAAAAAACACAAAACAACACAAACATAACATCTGACACTAAAAATACTAATTTTTATTGCTATATGTTGTCTCAAAATACTTCCCAGGTCATAAAAAAGGAACATTACATTACTTCATGTAACATTCTGTAATTATATTTAAAAGGACAAGTTATTTATGTGTTGTCAGTACTAATAGGAATTTGTGTAGTAAATGCGTCTAAGAATTGGTCAAAATACTGTGGGTTTTTGTTGGGTTTTACTATTTTTAATAAAAATAACAGAAATATGTTTCTCACTAATTCAAAGTATTTCACCAAAAGAATTCTGCTGGATGAAATCCTGGAATCCAAATGAAATGTTGCTAGTGTCTTGCTCCCTGCACTATTTATGCTCAAGTCACAGTAGTCTTTCTTGCAGTTCTGTCACTCAGTAGCATATCTTGCTTATCATACAATGATCTAAACTTCAGGTTTTAATCTCAAGTAACTTATTCATAAATCCATAACTCCATAAATTCATAACTCCAGCAAAATTTCTCATAATTAAGAAAAAAGGAAAAAAAGTTATTTGCTGCTGACTTCCTCACTTTTCTTTCACTTCAGTTTTAAAAAAAACAGTTACCTCCTACTTTTGTATACTGCTTTTGCCTTTTGCACAGTGAAAGAAACTTGAGGAGTCTCTGAGGAGTTTGGTGCAAACTGTTTTGTGTCTGCTTTTAAAATGAACACTCTTTGAAGCAGATTTGGTGCATCCACATGGGTGTAACACTTAGGACAGGTCTTCTTAATGTGCCTGTAGATGTATGAAAGAAAAAAAAAAAACAACAACAAAACTGTGTTGTTGCTGTTTTTTTTTTTTTGTTTTTGTTTTGTTTTGTTTTGTTTTGTTTTGTTTTTTTCCTATGCAAAGTGTCTGGAATAATGAGAAGGCTGTGTCACAGCCCACTGATGTAGTGTTTATAATAATATATAATTGATTTAATATATTGAGAGGGCTTGTTTTGGAAGCCCCTGAATGTTTGAAAGCACATGTCTCCTATGATGTTACTGGGGCCAAAAGTGGTGCAGTTGCATCCAATCTGTATGAGCAGAACATGCCACAAACTAATTTACTCAGTTTGTTCCAGGAAAGAAGTCCAGAAGCAAACACATACTGTTGCAGGTGGTTAGGGGTTCAAAACCTTGAAGTGAAACCAGGAACATAGCAAACTGATGGGCTAGGCACTAGCATTAGTACTGATGACACCTCCAAATCTGCATTATCAATGAATTTCATGGATTTCACGGGCACCCTTTTTTTTTTTTTTTTTTTTACTCTTCTGTTTTGATCATCTCCCAAGATCAACCTTTGAGAGCTTTTGAGGCTCCTTCTGTCTGTCATGTCATATTAGCTCATTACCCAACGTAGGTATTTCCCTTTGTTAATAATTTCTTATGAGCTTTACAGTTCCAGTTTTAATATCCCTGTCTCCAACAGTACTATGTAGCAATATGTCAAATGCTCTCCTTACATATAGAAGCATTGTGCAGTTTCTGGTTGGTTTATCTAAAACTAAAGTTACACTGATTTTGGCATTTATGCACTGATTTTGACATTTAAAATCAGTTAGAAAAGTTTCAAGATCAGAATAAAAGGTCAAGGTCAATTTCAAGGTCATAATGACAAAA